>NW_026294619.1:11679166-13033333 GCF_026119805.1 Tympanuchus pallidicinctus | reverse complement strand
ATTGCTCCAGCCATGCTGCAGTCACTGCAGTCCATAGAATATAATTTCAATAAAATCATCCCTTTCCTATTTTGCCATGCAGGGAGTTTAGAGGCAGCCACACTGTAAGACATGCAGAAATTCTGGGGGCTATATTTACAGTATTATCATATACCTACAGATTGTAAAAGGCTCAAGTACAGACCTGGCTTTTCAGACAATGATGACTCAAAAGTTCAGTGACTTGAATGGCCAATTTTCCTAATAGTTTCAGTTTCCCACACCTTGTTTACTCTGATGAAGGATGATTAGATAAGAACCAGCTCTTCAAAATCAGAATATACCCACAGATTCCTAAAATCTAGACTTTATCCATCCCAAGCATTATATCCTAGAGGCTCTCAAAACAAAGACAGCTAACTTTAAGCTATGAATTTGCAGAGTACTTTTCAGGTCAGTGAAAAAAAAATTCAAACCGTTCTTGTTCCTCACATTGCTCTCGCATTCTCCTCGCTGGGTCAAACTGAGCCAGTTCTTTCTCGACATAGTAGAGCACTTTCATGGAGTCCCTTTCCTTGTCAGTCTGGATCCTGTACCCTTTGCGCACTGCTACGGAGAAATTAAAAGGAATCAGTGGAAAATGCATTGAAGTTCAAGGAGACTTTCAGCCAATACTGCTTCGATAGCTGAGTTCATGTCTGCAGGCAGGTAGGCTGCAGCCTCCAAAACAATGAGTCAGTCCTTGCTTCAGGAGAAATCTGTCTGTAAGGTGGGACGTGTAGTTGTGAGCAGCGGCATCATTTATAAAGTTTACAGAGACAGCAAAAATGGCTTGGAAATGCCCAGCCTATAGAACCACGTACATCAAATGGTGACAGAGGATGACAAAGAGAAAAGTAGCACTCGTTTCCCTTCAGTGATACAAGAAGGATTTGTCATGGCATGGGAGAAGCAGATCCAGAAGGTCAGACTGCTTCTATGCAGCAGGGGTCATGAGACTGCAGGGGAAGCAGGTGGCTGAGCATTTGGGAGCTGCACTAAGCAGGACCAGCCCATCTCCTCACTCAAGGACTTCTGCTCACAAAGGTAGAAGAACATGTGGCAGAAGCTCCACAGGATACAGATAGAAACAGAGTCCCATAAAGCACACCACACTGCTTTGAAATTTATACCAAACTCAATAAAGGGGCCAATCAGGTTACTGAGTAACTGAAACTGTTTCCTCTGGCATTCTTTATGCGCTCTATCTTACAGAAAAGGTGAGTCTCACATATGCATTAAGCTCTCAACTGGGATTACTCCATTTGCAGGGGAAGTCTGGACAGCTTTTTTGGCTTTGCTATCTTCCTTCATGTAGAAGAGACACACCTGGAGCTACAGCAGCTCTAACTCCAGTAGGCTGGCTCCAAGCACACTTCATGGCTAACCTGGCGACCTCAAGGCAGGCCTACAGCTAGCAAGTAGAAATCTGCCTTTTGGAGCTGTGAAGAATATAACGTTTCTACAGCAGATTGTTTAAGGAAGGTCTCAACCCAGAGCTACTCCAAGATGGACACGAACACAGGTCTAAGTCCAAAAGAGTGAATGTTCAAAGCCTCACCAGAGCACTGTCATGAGGATGTGACTTACTACCACAAAATGAACCTGTCTGCCTTCCAGGGGGTTGGTATATTCCCTTGCATTAACACTGCAGTGTTGCACAAGCATTCCCCTTGAGGCATAATTTTAAAAAACAGCTGGATGGTGGTACTGAGCCACTGTTTCTTCTCTGTTTTATTCCATACCCCAATGGATCATGCCTTAACATATGGGTTTGATAGTATGCTGCATAGTATGTACTGTGTGGGCTGAATAAGGACTTGCCAGCAGTATTTTTAGGCACCTTCTGTCCTCAATGGCTATGCCTGTGTCTGTGCACTATTAAATAACCATGGCTCTGTCTCAGAAGTAGCTGTGCCACAGAAACAGGTGGAACAATTCCTGTAATAATCCTGAAAATTGCTGAGAAAGGAATGTGCTTTACTGAGGGTTTTGACTGTGTGCATGTAAAGCAAATAACTACATCCTGAAATACTACTTTGTGCATTACTTTGTACAAAAGGTATTAGGTGTTAAAACGTACTACGTGTCTATCACAGTCCTGCTTTCAGCGTGTCTCCAGAACAAACCCATACAGCTCAGCCAACAGCAGCCTGGGTTTCAGTTTTATTATCACCATAAATGCACGTATAATGACTGTAAATGCACAACATGACTTACAGAATGCAAGGAACTCTGCCTTTCAAAGCAGAAGGCCAGCACGTCTCTTTGAGTGAGGCTGCAGCTATGAAGAAGGGTTGGCACAGCATGAGCAACAGCACAGCAAGTTCTCCACTTTGCCTCACTATTGTTGAGCTCTGATCTGGTACACTGCCAAGAAAGAGACCTCTTGCTATTCTTCCTACTAACGTGCCTCTCGGGAGCTCAGCTGAGCTACCACCTCATTTCTACACAGGCCAACAACCAACCATCAGCTGGAAATGACTCTGACCTACTAATAACCTTTGGGGACCTTGAGCAGCAGCTTCCAGACTCTGGCTCAGAGTCAGCGCTCATACTGAGACTGTGCCAAACATCTATTTGGGCAACATCTATAGCTCCTGAAAATGATGGGAGAATTAGCTAGACACCATGCTAGCTTCATGCTTGACTCGCTATTGCAGCTGTGTATCAAAAGGAAAACTACCTTCTTGGTTAATTCTGTAAGCATCTAGAAATTAACCTTCAAATTAAATCTGCAAAGATGACCATGAGCAGCTCATAAAAGGTATTTTCTATTATAGATAAGGCATATTTTGTCTCTAAGTTTATTGAATACTTCCAGCAATTATTAAATCTCTTTATTATTCCCTCACGTGAGAACCAAATTCTCACATGCTTCCTCTTCATACCCTTCTTCTTCTACAAATTGTCAGAATCCTTTAATCCTTTAATAAGGTCTGCATATTTTTAAGCCCATCTCAATTATATGGAAATGAAGATGCAGGGATATTAAACCACTCCTTCTCTAAGTCACAAAGAATGGAATGTTCTTCCCTGTTACAGTTTATTTTCCTCTTCTGAACAGTTTATGAATTTCTAATGCTTAATCTGTGTAACTACGGGCAGGCTTTTTTTTATTCTTCTGTGGGTGGAACCAAGTCAGACAAAACTGTAAACTGTTTTCCTCTCCTGAAAGGACAGCACTGCTATTTTTTTGGGGCAAGTGTTGGGAATTAAGAAATTTCTCATCCTTCTACACTTCTCGTAGGAGAGGTCTGGAGTTCAGCTCTTGGATCAAAGACTTCCCTATGTGCATGGATTAGAGAATCTGTGCAAGTCTCCAGGCAACCATTACATTTAAAATAGGCAGAGCATACATCCTAACTTATGTGTTGCCAACCATCTTCTAAATATGAGAACTGAAATTTCACTTTTATTTCCTGTTCAGACCTAAGTTTAAGACAGAGTTTCTAAGCTTCACTGGAGCTTTGTTGTGCGGTATTTATGTAACTAACTGTAGGCTACTCTTTAAAATATCCCCACACCTTAGTTTGCTCACCAGATCACCTCACATGGGTCACCTCCAAGCACAGAAGCCAGCTAAGGAAAAGGCTGCCCTTTGCAGACAGTCAAGACAGGATTACAGAATCCTCCATTCTCCATCCCAGAGCATTTCTGATCCCACTGACCAATTTCAAATGAACCAGACAGAAGGACTGAAGTCTCACAGATATAAAGCTTTTACAAGTTTCAGATCAGACTTATCCTGGCTATGTGGAAGACACAGAAATCGTAATTAGTGTTTCCTCTGGGCAAAGACCTTTGCCATCCATTCAACCATTAACTGTTTTGTTTAGCTTGCTGTGTGGCCAACCAGCAAACACATAGTTTGAAAGTGCCACGTAATTGTTTTCTCTTCTACAGCATCTAATTAGGGATATGCTGGCACATGATGGAGGAGCCTAAGAGGCAAGGAAGAGAATGTAGGTTGATACCAATCTTCCTTATTGGCACAGTTCTAGGAACACATTTTACACGCAGTCCCCTGAACAACAGGAGCACGATCCGGGCTAAGGCCTTGTCCAAACTATTACAGTAAATATTAATTAAGAAAAATAAAGCTTAAGAAACTCTGTTGTCTCTTCACAACAGCTAAAACTCAATGTAATAATATTAGTATTACCACTATGGAAACACGTAGTATTACCTGTCAAATTCTGAGTTAAGGGCTTAAGACTCACCATTTTGGATTATATAATAAATGCACCCTTCTGTGTTATAAACACGGATGCCAAGAGCCACTCCATCTTATTTCCAAACACATCCACTGTTTTACACTCTGCATTTGTGCTCTGCTGGTAAAGAGATGAGTACTGGGTCTGTGACGTGACTCTTACAAAATCCCTCAGGTTCCCACAGCCAATGCCGCACTCTACATGAAGTGACATTTAGCACAAGAGGGAAAAAAAGAAAGAAAAAAAAAAAAAGCACTGAGCTGTTTTTCTTCACTTTCCAACAAAGATTTTTCAATTGGATACATTCTGCTTTGGGTCAGTGACTGATTTATTTCCTATTTCAAAATGTTTCATTCCAGGGCTCTGTTTTTATTTCAGGGGAAAAAACTATCAGACTGTTGAAGGAAAATACTTCTAGTAATTCTGGAAAGTTTAATGCATTGACTGGGGCAGGGAAAGGCTGCAGAAGATTGTTCCAAAAGCTTAATTACTTGAGAATGCTACTTGATTGTGTCTTTTTTTTGGAACTCTCTTATCAACACACTATCATGAGTAAACTTAACGACTGATTATCAGTGCAGTGCTTTGAAATCAGATGTGGCTGAGTCAATGGCAAACACACTGTGTCAGTATGGAGACTACCTTGGTAAGAGTCACTTCCTCTCCAGAAAGTTTCAGATCAGACAGCTACTCTGATCCTGAAACGCTTGATGTGGCTAAATACTTCATCCTTCCTGAAGGCAGCTTCCTTTCACAGCAGGAGAAGTGACCCTGAACCAAGACAGAGCCACCGTACCAATACTCCGTGTCTGATATCGATCCATAACTCCCTTCTAGTTAGAAGCATTCTGTCACTCACAGTTCATAAATGAAAAGGCTGAATAAGCCAAATGACCTAGTGACTTCTGTAACACAGGGGAAGGGATCCAGCCTCTAATGTTCTTGGGTAGAAATGATGAAGAGGCACATTCCTGTGCCCAGATTGTTACATGGACATCACCACATGTTACAGCAGAAACTGCTGCAGGAGGGCAAGCAGTGACCCATTGAGAGCAGCAAGAGTGGTTTACCAAGAAAGAGTAGCTTCTAAGGCATTGGCTCTAAGAAGAAAATGGCCACTGTTTCTGCTCCCCTGAAACCATTCACCCTTTTTTATCCTGCAAGTGAAGTTTTACAGCTGTATCAAACGAGGCTCAGAGCTTGGACCTCCCATTCTCCACTGACCTAATTCATTACTCAAGCTGATATTCCGCTGACAGCACTAGGAAGGTTGGACTACATGGCCCTAAGGGATGCGGCTGTCATTGTCAATGTCAGGATCAAGATGCAGTTTCTCCAGGATTACCCTGTTCATAGCACTCTATAGATGATGTTCACCCTTCCCTTTCTCAGCCCTGCTCCCAGTACGTGGACCGAATGCTGTGAATTACCATTTTGGTTTCCTCCACCAGTGTCACTTGGAGCCAAGGGAGGTGGGTGTGACTTATCCATTAGCACAGCAGGAGACGGGACACCAGCTACAGGAACACTGGGGATGTAGTACGGACCTGGGATGGAGGAGACCGCAGGAGGGTACCCTGCTTTTGCTGCCTTGCCTGCAACATACACTGAAAAACAAAAAGAACACACCAGTCAGCACTGCACCAGCTTTCTCCAGACCCACGTGTCACATGACAGAAACCTGCAAACCATTGATGCTGGTGACATCCCAGCAGGAGATAACTGGACAAATGAAATGACAAGGACCAATCTGATATTCTCTAAGCCTCCACGGGAACTGGGGGAATTAAAAAATGCACATGTCAAGTGAACACTGTAAGATGTCTGGCAACAGAAAGACAACCAGCGTGTCTGAGACAGCGTTTCTGCTGCCACCATTTAGTGGCAATTCAGCTTCTGAAACAACTGATGACTCAAGCTGCAGGAATGAGGCTCACGAAACTTGACAGATCTGCCTGACTCCGATGGGAGAAGCTTGCTGGGTCACAAGGATTCTGCACTGTTGCAGAAGGCAGCTGCTTTTCAATGTTGGGAAAATACTTCTCTGGATGGTTTTAGTCTGCCCCCACAACACTCACTGACATGATGGCAACTTTGGAAGAGGAGCACGACACTGTGAAGAAGGCACAGCTGCCAAGGCAGGGAGGACTTGGAAAATTACATTTGTAATTAACTTTGAGCGCTCAACCATTGAGTAATAGGTCAGATGCTTCACTCCCCAGGAACTAGTTCTTCAGTTAAGCAAAGTGCTCAGGGCAAAGGAAGCAACATTTGCAGATTCTCCTCCTGTTCTGCTCCTGCCAGGGAGCAGAAGTATGAAAGATCTGCATCAGCTTGGATGGGGTCACTCACACGCCCGGGGACAGCAGCAGGACTCAGGGCAGCAAGGACAGCGGACGTAACAGCAGCAGCTATGCGGGCAGCACTGACACCAGCAGATCCCCACCAGGAGGAAGAACAGGAACGCTCCCAGGATCACCAGGCCCACAAAGACCCACTCTGGAAAAAACAGGGAGAAAAAGAAACTTACAGGATTGCACATCACTGGAGAAAGGAATGGCAGCAACACTGTCCCTGCAGAGACAGGCAGGTGAGGCTGTTAGCAAAAGTGGGTTCCCTCCTGGCCTAGAACTGCATTGAGCAGAAATGGCACATGGTGTTGAGAACCAGAGCTGCAGGAATGTAGTCCCTTCCCATGTGAGAAGGAGCAGCACGGAGGCAAAAGCTCTGTCTCCCCAATACGGAAACCCTTTGTCCCAGAGCAGACCTGTATGAATGCTGCAGGACGTGCTCCATTAGCATTTGTGTCTCATCTAAGACTCATTCTTCCTGCCTACGTTCATGCCCTGCTTGTGTGCTTGTTCCCTAACTATATTCTAATTTTAATGGGCACAAACTATGGCGAAAAGCAGGCTATAAATAACCCAGCAAATGAGCCAGGCCTGCCCCTTCGCAACTAGGCCCACGCACACAATCATTCTTTTGAATGTGCTGAACGAACATCCTATTCAGGCGCTGCAGCCAGTCAGGAAACCTAACAGCCACTTCTTTTTCATTTTCGCTTAAGCCTCAGATGAAGACTGTAAAAGAGATGAGGTAGAAGAGCTGGTCACAAAAATCACCATGGGGTTTTTATCGTCTCCGTTTACATGATGTGGGAAGGGGAGCAAGGAAAGGTTTCTCAAAGTCTGCTGTGGGAAACTTGCAGCAGCAGGAGCTGTGGTGCAGACAGGTGCCTAGCCTGCAATGGGGCAGCTCCCAGCTTCGTGTCTAACCATCGTGCACTGCACAGGGGATGGTGTGCACAAAGCTGCACATGCCTCCACACGGCAGCCCCCTGGATCAGCAGAATGGTCAGTAAACACAGCCACACCAAGGAATTCCAAGACTCTGAATTTACCCCTTTGCAGCAGAGGGATGTAACCACCTAACCAGAACTCAAGACTGCTGGTAAATGAAGACCAGCTGGGAAGGCCTCCACAAGTTCCTACAAGGTTGTCCAGCCACCTTGGAAAGCTGCTAGGAAGGTAAAGAAAGAAGTGGTAGGGTTGTTCAGCGGTGGAAACAGCAACAGACCACTCTTTCTGAACAGAAGTCAAGTGTTCACTGCAGGGCTTCCCAGTACACTGTTCTTTAAGCTGCAGAAGGCTGCTGCAAGGATTGCATTGTGAGTAGAGAATCACACTGGATAAATGCAGTACCTCTCACCTGGGTCACTGAGCTGAAAAGGCCAGAAAAGGTGTTCAGCTTGGAACAACCAAAACACAAGATTTGTCTAGTTCTTAGTTTTTAAAACACGAAGACGAGAAATCTCATTTTTGATTCATCGAGAGCATTCTGCTTGAACAGAAGTAAAATTGTTGCCTTTGTTGGCATTTTCCTTTACCCTTTTACAAACCACTGCTTTTATTAAATGCAATTTTTAATTTCAAACTTCCTTTAAAATTCCTTTCAAATTTCCTTTAAAAAAATGTCAGCGAAAGATCTGGCATTTACAAATCAAAACACTTCATTTCAGAAGTGTAAAGTGAAATGTTTTATGTTTTTTAAATACTTTATTTCGCTCGTGGCTGAAACAGCTGAATTTCTCTTAAATTTGCATTAATTTTGGTCCTTGTGGAATTTTTTTTTTTTTGTTAGTCTATGTCAAGAAGAAAAAGAAGAGCTAACAGATAAGGAAATGGCTGGAGGGAAGCATTCATCAATTGAAAGGTAACAGCTGATAGGAACTTACTAGTACAATTCCTCAGGATGGTTCTAGGAACCATTTTATTGTTTTCCTGAATGACCTTGACAGAAAATAAGAACGTGTTAATGCAGCTTGAGAGCAAGAGGTAGCAAAGCATAGTCACCAAAGGCTGGGATGTCTTAAAGAAAGGGCAAATTGTCCTTGGGCCTACAGTAAGAAACACGAAACACGACAATATGCTGAACTTCAAGGTATGCAACAATAATTGTAGAGTTGCACGTTCAAGGATCAAGGACAGTTTCTGCAGTGATGGGGACCACGTTACTTGAAAACAAACAAAAAAGAAAGGACAATTCCACCACAGGACAACTGTAACTGCTAATGTTATACATCTACAAAAAAAAGTAAAAATAATCCAGTGCTCCATAGTGGAGGTATTTCCAGGAGCATTCAGGAATGCTTTTACACAAGGACTTCATGCGACTCCACCTGAAATTACTGATGTTATACAGCTCTGGTCATCTTTGTACAAGAAAAGGCTAACTGAGGCAGCAGCTGATGCAAAGCAAAGATTCAAGAGCAATGAAGGGATTTGACAACCTGCCTTGCACAGTGAGAGCAGAAGTTTGCTGCATTAGTCCATCAAAAAGAAGGCTGAGAGCAGTCATAGCTGTTGCCTGGAAATATGCTAGGAGAATGAATGCTAGGGGGAAAAAAAGGCATTATAGTTAAAGGTCCTAAATAAACAAGCGCAAACAGGCTATGAGCAATGCAGATGGAAGCTAGAAGCAGTGTACCAAAGAAAGATATCCAATGGGAGAAAGAAAGGACAAAATCAGACTAAGCTTATGAGAAGTATAAAATTAAAAGGTGCTTGGGAAGCAAGAAAGATAGAGAGTCAGACTATTTATTCCAGTCTGGTGTTTCCTAATCTGTGCCACTCCAAGCAGGACAACAGCTCAGAGGCTTCTTTTGTCACATTCCTGTTGAAAAAAAAAGCACTGCATGATGGAAGTGACCAGCCACAGCTACACAGTGAAGTGCAGGTGTCAGGTCTCCAGACCTATCAGTGAACTCTTCACTAACAAAAGATAAAAAGATAAAGGGACAAAAGCCTGGTAGAGGAAAAAAATAGCAAGTTCACTGTAGCATACCTGTGGTCCCTCTGAAAATGTTCTTGGAGTATAAAAAGATATCAGATTTGTATGCGCTTTATGCACTGCAATATATTCACTCAGCACCATTAGAAGATACCTAAAATCCACATCCAGGTCATGGGGACCTATGAGTCAGGATTTGATCTCACAGAAAGTTAGACCATTTGCTTCTGTGATATGGCCATGAAAGCAGTAAAAGAGCCTGCTGGCTCCTCCTTAATGCACAAAACTGGGAGTTCAAACAGCTTTACCTGCAATTCCCAAATTCTAGCTGGAACAACCATTACCTTCTCTCACAGCTCCTCCAGAAACAATTGTGTAACCCTGAGATTTAATTGTTTACCAAGTTGAAATGCTACGTGGCCTCACTGCCTGAAAACCACTGGTTTGTGTTTAAGAGCGGTTGATTTTGTTTACTCAGATGATGTGTGGTTTGTCACTGCCTTCTACGCTTTCTTGTTGTTTATACACACACAGTGGGGGTACCAGAAAATTACCTGGTCAACATACAGGAATTTTATACCCATTAAGACTGTAAACAGTGAAAAATAATGTTAGGAAACAGAGAATCAATCTCTGTCTGTGCTGAAGACATCAATCCCTTTCCTGCCACAGTGAGCTTCAAGGGAGCTTTTGGTTACTTTGGAGGTGGGGAGTATTTGCCTTCTCTCCATTTCCATCTTTGGGACAGCTTTGAAAATAGCTTCACACATTTATGTGGAGATGTATTTTTGCACAAAGGTGTGAAAGAATGCCTTCTTGGGCACTGTCAGGGGATGATCATGACTCTAGGGCTAAATGTTCCCACAGCTCTTCCCTCTCAAGGACAATGTGTTGCTGTTTCTTCTTTAAGGAGCGCCAGAATTGGCAGCTGTTAGTTTGGCTTGTGAGCGATTTGTCATGGGCAGAGAACTCTCACAGCCCATCCAACCACCTGGTGTCACCTAGATAATGCCCTGGCCATGCAGCACAAGGACTGTGCCACCAACGTGTCACTAGACAGTGCTCTACTGCTAGCACCTCCTGTGCTACCATCTGTGGCCATGGCTGTATTAGTACCCACAGCACACAGCCAGGCAGAGGAAGCTCCTAGCAAGCTAGGGTGGGTGACACACAGAGCCATATGGGCACATGAAGCTGTCAGTGTCTTCACAGGTTGCAGCAGTGTTACCTTTGCTTTAGAAGAGAGCTTGATACGAAACCTCTTCTGAACAGCACTGGAATTTCTGCTATCACAGTGATCCTGGCAGGGCATTAACATCTCTACGGGTCATCTCCCAGACCTCCCGTTCCTGTCCCTGTCCCAGATTCAATCCTCCATTTTCAACCCAACACACATTCTCAGTAAGCAGCAACAAGTTTTTTTTTTTTTTTCTTCCCCAGATAAAATACACGAGTTAAAATGCACACCACATAAAAGATGCTGCAGAAGGATAAACAGACAAGATGACAGAAGACTGGGTAATTAATGGGTGAAATGGCTGAATACCTGGCATAATCTCCACAGCAAAACTGGGCAAGAGATCAGCAAGCAGCCCTGTCCTGCCTAGAAGAGACAGAAGGAGGAGAACAAGGAGAAAGGTTACTGCAAGAAAAACAAACTTCCCATCCCCTGCCTTAGCTTTCAGTCCCCTTCATCATCAGCCCACTTGCACTCCTGTCAACCACAGATATCACCACGCTCAGTGCCAGGTGTCTGCCCCTGCACCACTTCCATTTGTCTGGCCTTGCACTGTGTCTTCATTAGCAGAGCTGCAACAGGAGGAATATCTGGAGCAGAGTTGCTCTGATTTAGGTACAAAACAACAAGAACAGGGAGGTCTCCTTGGCATAATTACAAGATAGTATCTTGCTGGAGTTATGCTTTGCACATACAAAAAGCTCCTGGACATGCGCAACAGCCTTCAAACATAAGAATTTGGTTTACTTTAAAAAGATTACTGGTATAGTTTTCAAATGGATGTAAAGCAACTTTAACGCAAGGCCCTTGGCAAGTCAGTCACATGCATTCGACACCTGGGGATGGGGCTCTCCATGTGGGGCTCTGGCAGCTTCAGAAACAGCTCCAGGAAAGATGTTTTGAAACATGACTGTGAGTATGTGCTGGTTGTTTCACAATGAACAAACAACTCATTGAGATTGTATAAAGACAAGCCTGCAGTGGAGCAAATTAACCAGGGAAGGATTCCTATGCAACTTCATGGAATCACATTGCAAAAGGAAAACAAACAAATAAACAAAAGAATTTGACTTTTAATTTATAAGTGAACACAACAAAAAATCCAAGCTCCACGGCAGTTTGGGGCCTATTTGTTTTGGCACTGAATGTCTGGGATATTTCTGATACACAGCAAACATCCTACACAGTGTTCAGATATAATTTACACACATCTATGCACTGGCAGAACATGACTGTGTGCATCTGTGCTTTGTGCTCCTTTAAATTGCATCAGGTTCGTGCTTGGTTTTCTAATGACATACATAAGGTAGGGGAGTTCCATTTGAGAGAGAGATATATTGTGGATGGACTGTAGCAAAGGCAGCTAAGGACTAGCCAGTGCAAAGGCTGCCCCATAGTCCTGCAGGTCCAGCACGAAGCAGCGCTCAAACAATGATGAATTGGATCCCAAGTTCCTTGCTCTCTAGCCTGTCCTTGAAGCATGTTATAATCAAAGAGATTGCCACTCTCTGTTTTCCTTAAATGTTTCAGCAGAGATTCTGTAGATATAAAAAATCCACCAGGATGCCTGCTGGAGCCATAATAAACATCCTCTGAATGTAGGCAGTGCTTTGCAAACAGTTGCAACTCATCAAAGCTGTCTATTGCTCACTGTAACACCATCATGGGTGCTCCTGAAGTCTTAGCAAAAGACACAATGCTTAACATTCAGATAGTTGCTCCTCATTTACTACTTTGAAAAGGACTCCTGCCACCAGCATACTGCAATATTTTAATCTACAGATACAGTTTCATGACATTGATAGCATCACCTGTCCAAACTGCTGCCAGCTAGCTCATTGTACAGAAGACCTTATGTGTGCTTTCTGCTCTCAAAAAATGGGCACACACATAATACATGCAGGGTAGGTCCTCTGTGTTACAGTCCAAGACCAGCAGCAGGCATCAATGGACAAACAACTAGAGGCGAACAGCTAATGTAAGGCTGTTCACCGTGCAATCCCAGTGACAGCTCTATAAAGCTCAAGCTCCATCTCACAAGCCCAAGTAGCCATGCTTTGTTTTGAACCTATCCTAAAAGTTAGCAAGGCACTGGAACAGGTTGCCCAGAGAGGTGGTGTACAGCGCATCCCTGGAGACACTCAAGGTCAGACTGGACAGGGCTCTGAACACCTGATGGAGCTGTAGGTGTCCCTGTTTACTGCAGGGGAGATGGACTGGATGGCCTTTAAGGCTCCCTTCCAACTCAAACTATTCTATGATAAAAGCCTCAACCCCTGAACTTGCTGGGGCTTACAGTGCCTTGCGATCCTCCAGAGGAACCTTACACTCAAGACATAAGAAGCACCCCCCAAAAACAACAGCGCTGTGAAGACTCATGATAAAGACAACCAAAGCAGTTTTCCCGTGTTACCTATAACCAGTCACTGCTTCCCTGTCTGTGCAGCCTCTCTCAGTCCTGCTGAGGGGTTACTGTCCCAGCCCCATGGGGCCCCACTGCCACTGTGAGGGGGTGCACAAAGCTTTCACAGGAGGGCTGCCCCTCAGCCTTAGCACTGGGCGGCTGTATCCCCCAGATTCTGCTGCATCTCAGCTCTCCCCGTTTCTCCCCCCAAATGAATTCCCTGACAACCCTTCCCCCCGCTGCTGCTCTGCTCAGGGCCAGACAAGCCAGGTCTGGCCATAGGCCGGGTTGCCACAGTGACGAGAGGCTCCTGGCGGTGCTCCTCGCAGAGGCTGACCTCCCTCCACACTACCAGCAACACAAACTCAGGAAGGGACCATGGCTGCTAAGCTGCAGCGTGACTCCATCTGCAAAGATGTCTTCCATGCAAGCTCCCAACACTGAACTCCCTGCAGGCACCGTTGAATGAAAGAAGGAATACAGAGAATGGTCCTGTTTACCAGGGTCATCCCAGGCAGCTCTGCTCGAGCCAGGAGCCTGTCCTCATGTGAGCACAAATCTGGGACACGTTCCCATCACTGTTCCCACAGCAGGCACCCTGCATGCCCCAAGCCTAGCACAGAGGCAGGCCACCAGCCCCCGGCCTGTGGCAACACAGCACAGCACAACAGTGGAGGAGAGACAGGATGGGAAAGCTGAGGGCTGCAGAGTTCCAATGGTGCGCAGGGTACAGGGATGCGGGTGAGGACAGAAGCTGATAGGCAAGAGAAGAATGGACTAGAGTAGGAGGAAACAAATAGCAGTGGAGCAGGGAAAAGCAGGAGTCAAACAGTTACTGAGCAGAGAAAAGACATGAAAATAATGAGGATAAGCACTTAGCAAAAGAGAACAATGGCAGGAATAAAGTAGGTGCAGGTGCAGTCAGGAGCGCGGCAATTGGATAAATATGAGAACGTGGTAAATACTGGCAACTGCATCAATGTGATACGGATCTGGTAAATGCAAGAATAACCATTGAACTGGTTTCCTGCCGGGGGCTGCCTCCGCAGCTCCACCTGCAGCTGCGGGACCACAGGAGGCAGCAGCTGCAAGGGAACATTTTCTCCCTCAGAGGCAGAAGAATCTGCCAAACTGTGCCACAGCCAGAGGCCCTGGCACAGGACACAGCCCCAGGGAGGCCAGAAAGCAGAGAGGAAGCATGGCACTTGTAAATCCACCACTTTTCCAGGGAAGCTGCTGGCAGATTTATTGGGACAGCACGGCTCTCTGCAGCAAGTTCCTCCGCACTCCCTCTGCTCGCAGTAAACTTTACTCTTCCTTCCCATCCTTCCCTTCCTGCTGCCAATTGGAGGGAGAATAACAGCAGCCCTTCTTGGAGATCAAAGTTTTAGCAGGGAACAAAGACCTCCAAGGAGGCTGTTGCCATGGTGACCTTAGTAAGGGAGGCCTTTAATCACACCAGCCTCCTTTGTGACCAGCATGTGGCTGTCACAGGCAAATAAGAAGGAAAAGAGGGGTAAAAAATCCTAGGCAACAAGTAGGGCTCCTAAATGGCGTGAAATAAAGAACTAGGAGTAGCCTGGCGTGAGACGAGCAGGAGATAAAGTATTGGAACTGATTACAAAGGAGGCAGTGCCCAAGGAGGACTGTGCTGGGGGTGGGGAGGCCAGTGGCCTCCCTGGCACCCAGGCCTTTGCCAGCTTTCCCAGCGCTGCCTCTGCCTGCTGGTTCTGCCCACTCTCAGGATCAGAGAGCCCTCGCTCTCTGTGAAGGTGCCCGTGGACACCTTCTGGCTGAGACCTGGCCCTTTCATCCCCAGCACCTAGCCGGGGGCACTGACATCCCTGCCAGTACTGCGACCAAGTGCTGGCTTGCATGCTGCCAGCAGCATCTGAGCCAAACAGAGCGAATCCTGAAACAGTCCTCTTTGCCTGGGAAAATTTTGCCAAGAACTTTTCTGTCACATCACCTTTTATTACACAGTCTCTCCCAGCACACAACCTGTCTATATTTATACCAGGTATTGAGTCATTTTGCTAAGTAAGAGCCATCTAATTAGCATTGCGCACCGTACACACAGGTCCCAGGAGAGATTTATCCTCTCTGAAAGCTGACGCATGTCTCTATTAGCACATTAGGTACGGTGCAGTAAAGCTGCATGCAAATGTGTCTACCTCCATTCCCACCTACAGCTATTAGACATGACAAATTCTGGTTTTAGACTACGTGAGTATTGGCTGGTCATACAAACTACCAAAGATCTCACAGATGATGAGGGGTCAGGAACATTTCCCATATGAGGAAAGGGTGGGAAACCTGGGACTGTTGAGCATGGAGAAGGATGAGGGGAAGGATCTCATCACTGTTTATAAATATCTAAAGTGCAGGGAGCCAGGTGGATGGGGCCAGGCTCTTTTCAGTGATGTACAGCAACAGGACAAGGGGCAACAGGCACAAAATGGGGCACAGGAAGTTCCACGTAAACACAAGGAAGAACTTCACTGTGAAGGTGACAGAGCTCTGTAGCAGGCTGCCCAGAGAGGTGGTAAAGTCTCCTCTGGAGATATTCAAGACCTGTCTGGACACTTCCCTGTGCAATCTGCTGTAGGGAACTGCTTTAGCAGGGAGGCTGGACTGCATGATCTCCAAAAGTTCCTTCCAATCCTTACAGTTCTGTGATTTCAGTTTACTCATCAGCTAAGTTTTAGCCGACATCAGATATTAAGAAAAGCTTATGGAACTAATGGTTGTTTTTTAACATATAATATTGTAGAAGCTGAGGCTAAAGCTTCTACAAGATCAGTTATAAAATAATATTTCACTAATGTACATTTATGCAGCATTGGCTGCTGAATTCACTGGAGGAAAGGTAGGCAACAGCTGTCTACAAAGCACAAAGTTCACTGACCAAAGTATCAAACCAACAACTGAAATTAGTGGATCACTCTGCTGCCTCCTCCAGCAACTCGAAATGCTCGTGGAAATGAAACCACTGTGTCTTGAAGCACATTCTTGGAAGCACTTAAGGCCAGGTTAGATAGGGCCCTAGGCACCTGAACTAGTGGGTGGCCATCTTGCTCACAGTAGAGGGGTTGGAACTAGATGACCTTTGAGGTCCCTAGTGGAAATGCTGAGACAGAGCTTGAAGCACTGATTGAGGACCTGGGGGAAGGCAGGGCCAACCCAGGGGAGCTCAGATGCAAGCGACGCACCCAAGTGACCAGAAGGGGTGGAGGCAGAATCCACCCCTTCCCAGACCTCATTTAAGGGTTGGCAGTGGAGTTGAGGGCATCTCATCTGGAGATCCTTACAGGCCTTCTTAGAGTAGCTAGTTTCTTTCTCTTATTTTTGTGCCTATTGCTATCATGTCTAAGCAGATCCCTGCTTGCCGTAGTTTTAAGACCTTGCTGCTCTGCCATCTTGTTATGCTTTCTATTATGTTACAGGTCCCTTCCAAGATATTCTATGATACTACATCTAAGCTACTTACAAACTTGCTTGCAACACAAACATTCCTAAGTTTGCATAGACCTATGCATTTCACAGCAGCTGCTGTGCCTGGCTACCTCCACACCATTTTTCTATAGAGGTAAAAGCCTGGGAAAGGGGCAGCATGGATGCTTTTGCAGGACCCTGCACCTAATATATAAATTCTGGCTTTCAGAAAAACCTACTAGGTTCCATGCAATTAAGCTTGACTGCTCAAGTGAGTTGAGTCACCTTGGATGGAGTATCTCCTGAACCTGCTCTGTGCTTCCATTTTAAAAGGAACTCCAGGCACCCTGCATCCATATGCTGGTGCATATAGATGGTGCAGTTTCTTTCAACAATGGCTGTGCCAAATGACTTTATTAAGGACTGTGGACATGCTCATATAAAAAGTAGTGCATAGATGCTATGAATAACAATGTGATTAACAGCATTGTCTGTATCTTTCAAGAGCCAGGTCACTCAGCTGCTAGTTACTTAGAGGAGACTTTCTGAAATCTAGGATTCAGGTTTTTTGGTTTAAACATTTATCAGTTAAAAAAAAACTACAAAATTGCAAATGGGTTCACTATCTCAGCTGTAAGCAAAGAGTTCTCAAATATTGAAGACATGAGTGTGGAAAGCATTGTTTGACTCCTGTTGACTCATTGCTAAGTTCTACATTAGAAATTAGCAAAAGTAGAGTTCATATCATTTCTAGCATATTAGACTCAGGAGATTCTAACCCAAGATACAAATATTTGACAAATGTATAATAACACTTCCAAATTGAAATCATCTCCTCTCTTTACAATAGGTTCATTCTCTTTCAGTGTTTCTGAGGCACAGAGGTTACCATCCCCCTTCCCGTGCCTGCTGATTCCCTTAGAGAGAGTTGAAGTCCTTGATGAAGCAAAACCTACTGAACAATCTTTTCAGCAAAGTATGTAAGTACATGCTTAACATCAGCTATACCTCTATAAATCCTATCAGCTTTGCTGAGTATGAATGGATGTAGATAAATGCTTATGTGCTTTTCAGAAATAGGCTTGAAATGAAGACAGTGTATGGGATTCTCTGATGCTACCTGGAGCTGTCCACATTGTGCACATGCCAGTGTGACATGTAAAGGTGACAAAGCTCAATATGCAATCCCATAATGGCCTAGGTGAATCAGCTACAGAGACTCCTTTGGGAAAACTGCAAAGTAAAGCCAGAAATCTCTGCAATTTTTTCCTCTAAGGAAAAAAAGGAATACTGTAATTTTAATCAGGTTTGGGATTTGGCCCCAGGTTGTGACAGAGTAGCTTTTGACCAAATTTTGATGTTGTGTTTCACTGCATAAAAGCAGGATCCTTTGCTTTTAAACTAAGTTTCTACTTGTGTACTGACACTACCAGTAGGTATCTACCACTTCTGCTTCTCCAACCTTCCAAAGTTTGTAAATGAGATTAAACTCCCTGCCAAGCAGCACCTTTCTCTAACCCAAATACACTTTACATCTTGGCGTTAACAAGAAACAATTAGATGAGAAATCTTTGTTTCCTCTTTCATTCTGATTAAGCATGTAGAACATCTGCTCTACTCAAAATTATAATCTAGGCTTAAACCATGCAGCAGCCTCAAAATAAGCAATGGAAAATATTTTTGAAAGACCACTGCAGGCATGGAGCAAACAGCAATGTGCAATAGGAAGGGCAGTGTCTGCAAGACATACTAGCTCTCTGCTGCTCCAGTGTCTACAAGGAATCCAAGTTCCATTCAAAGAGCAGCAGGAAAAAACAACTCTTACCACACATCCGTTACGACTACTGAAGTGCTCAGATCTGCATCTGTATCACTGTCTCTGCAAGTCAATAATACCTCATGGAGTAATGAGATGATATTAAAGAAAGTCCCAGAAGATAGCAGAATATTAAAAAATAGTATCTTTCACCACTGGCTACCTTCTCCACCTTGTCCTCCTTTAGCAATCACTGGGGAGAAAGAAAAGGAGGAGAAAAAAAAAGGAAAAAAAAAAGCCACAAACAGCACAGGTAGAAGAGGACTACATTGGGAAGAAGATAGGTGCGTAACCTGGACTCACTCTGAAAGCTGGAAAGTTGCCTCTATGCACATTATCCAGGAGAAGAAATACATGCAAGCTGCACCAAACAGCATGAGGCAGAACAAAGCATGCCCATAGTAAATATGCCTTCATGCTGCTGCCAAACTTAGCAAAGGGCTGTGCAACATGCAAGGTCAGACCTTGTTGCAAAAAGAAGATCAGGTGCAGTCAAGGTAACACAGCTTAACCTCCATGTTTCCTCCCAACATAACCACAATGACATATGGCCAGGGGTATCATCAGGCCAGCTTCAGAGGAGGTAATTTCTTAGTTCCCCCCCACCGTCTTCTGTGCATGCTGAAAACCAGATTCTTCCTGTTACCATGGTACTGCATCATCACTGGTGTCTGAGCACAATTGCAGATACAGATAAGACACCAAACTATGGCAAGAAAGGTGAAGAAAGTCACCTTTCAGCAGGCTAGCACCATACAGATACAGTTAAGGAGCCCAGGTAACAGCTACAACCTCACATGGCAGAGAGCCCCACAGGAACTCACCCAGGTCAGTCTTGGATCTGATATTAATCAGCGAATGATACACAGTCATATTGTGAATTTAGACAGGCGTATTAATTTTTTTTTTTTTTTGAGGGATCCACTTTGTCACTTGACTGACATCTGAAAAATGAGTAGAGGAGATGGCACTGATCCTAACCCAAACTACTCAATCTGGTTCATTTTGTGATGACAAATACAGCCCTAAATATAATTGTCAAATTCTCACCTGAGCCTTGTCTGTCAAGTGCCCTTGATCTCGTGTTCTACTGCATGTCTCTAGGTATCACAGTGAACTACAGGCCCAAACTTTCTAAAATTTCCTTCACAAAATGTACATGATCTGTAAGCCCAAAAGCTCATACAAACATGCTAACCAGACAAACATATATCAGTGTCAGCAGATCTTAAGATTTAGAAAAATCTCATAATACCCTTTTGGAACAGTATAGTACTGGCTTAAGCAAACTCAACAAACACTCGCAACAGGTCCAATTCCACTCTGCTTTTTTCCTATAGTTGGGATGGGTGCTTTCTTTTGACTTATTCAGTGAACTGGACTGTTAGATGCTGTACCTGAAAGCTAAACTTGCAAACAGGCAAAAACCTGATCTCATTGACCACAGTGCACAAGGAAGCCTAAGAGAGGCACACACAGCCCAGTGTGCATACTGCAGAGAGGAGAGGTCCTTTTAGTGGCAGTACTGGCTTAGACTTGACTGGGTGATCACGAAATTGTACCTTTAAGCGTATAAGTACAACTAAACAGGAAGAAAAATATCCCAAATTGCCACACTCAAGCAGATAAACACAGTGCTTCTTTGCATTCTCAGAAAAGTAGGACCAAGGGAGACTTGAAAGACTGCAAAAGCATATGATTTGATGTCTTTTGAGAGAAAGACATGGTCTCAAATGTTCACTTTGCTACAAGTTTATTATTTTATGCCTTAAAAACAAGGGTTCTGACTTCCTAGAGACCAGCATTTTCTGTAGTCATTTACACCAATTTGATGTGTGAGCAGTGTGGGTGTAAACATTACTATTCTGGTTTGGCAGCACTTGCCACCCACTTTGCCTAGGTGTGAATGACTGCACAACGTGCAAGGCAATGGCGAAGGTACTGCAGGGACTGTTTTACATAGATTTGATACCCATAGTAATACAGTGCACAGATATGTAGAGGGAGAGCAAGAGAACAGAAGGAAAGATACATCAGCAATCAACTGAAGATGAGATCTGACAAGAGAGCTTACCAAGTACAAGCAGCTCCACTGATTCTTCGTTCTTGCCCTCCACATCATCTGGTGTGATAATAAGGCAGTAATACAGCCCACTGTCTCCCCACATCAGCTTCCCAATCTGAAGGTCTGCATCTGAAAGTCAGAAAAGAAAAGTCAAGGTTTCCCTCCAACATCAATTGAAAGAGTGAGTCCATCTTCAAATCCTGAAACCATCATTTCCTTACAAAGAGTGGTTAACCTTATCCAGGACATACAGGAATTCAGGAGTAAGAGGAACAAGATCAAGACCCTGTGCCTGTATGTGGCAACACAGCCAGTGCCACAGAATTTCACTTTGGAAGTGCCAAGAGCAGAAAAGGTATCCAGCGTCATTGTGTCTTTTCCACCATGTAAGGCCTGGGCCCCAACAGTATTTGTGCTATGAAGTGAAGCACCAAAGGGAACGAACGTCCTTTGGGTTCCAGAGCTGCTTGGCTGAATCCTAAATGCCTGTCACACAACAGCCTGACACCTTTCCTAAAGGAATTAACTGGACAACTATTACCAGCCTCCAGTACTCCAAATTGCTAAGAGTCACTTCCAATCCCCATCACAGATCACCAGAGTAGGAAAGTTACCATGGACGATGCTGACGTCTCTCTCCTTATAGAAGTCCCCTATAGTGACGGCAGATCCTTGCTTGGAGGCCACGACACGGACCGTCCTTCTGCTGTCCACACAGTCCAGATAGGGATCCCAGTCCAGGTTCCTCTTGCTCATTGTTTGTAAACCAGAAGTCACCATACCCAGTGCTTCTCCCATCCGGTCCTGACAGTAAGATTTATACCTCCACTGCACCACAGCTGGTTGGGTGGAAGAAGTAGAGAAATGGCAGCGAAGCAGAGCAGGCTGAAACAACATGGCTACCTTCTTCTTCTCAGGCACAGTGACTCGCAGTCCTTCCACCTCAGCTGAAAGACAAAAATATTAGTGTCACACGTCTCGGCACGGCTTCAAGAGGGGATTGTGGCACTTTGTCATGCTGTCATTCTTCCCATGTGCACAACATTAACATGACCATCAGTTTGCTAGGGTGCAATACTCCTCTGCATACACAAGCAAAGGTTGGCTGTTTGCTCCTTGGATATGTTACAGCTACAAGGAAAAATACTGTACAATGGGACTGAAGGCTCAACTGAAGTATCCTTATGCTCTGTGGTAACACCAACATAGTGGTGTGCGATTCACGCTTCTATGGCATTTTTAAGTAAGGAAGAGGGATGGCTATATTCCACTTCTCAGGGTCAGCTAAGGGGTGAGATCTCACGTTCACACCAGTCCTAATGAAGAATAACTGACCCACTCCTAATTTCAGTGTCATCACATTTGCTCTCTGAAGGTGAAGCAGCAAGCAGCACCAGCCAAGCCCTCCGTGCAATGGTGTTCAACACTGCTGATAGCTTGGCCAAACTGGAGACACAGGAAAGAGTAGAACCAAATTGCATAGCTTCTGGCACAATTGGTGTTTGGCACTGAGAGAAACTGATCCATGTGGCAGGCGTGGAGAAAAATGGCCCAAACACCCACATTTTTCACATTCCCATGGAGGAGATGGAGCTCAATGCGTAACATTTATCTACCAGTTGACAGGAAAGCTGCAGCTTGGAGCTGATTGTATTAGGGCCTGAGAGAAGATACATGGGAAATAAATACAAACAGGACTACTGCCACATCCTTATGTAGCTCTAGGAGAAGCCAAGAGATAGTGAGCAATGCCAGCAGTGAGCACTTAGAATAGCGAGATACTCCATCTACACACAGTGAAATGGCCAAAACCTCCCACGCATGCCCCTCTTTGCTTCCAGGCCTCCTGCACTGCAGGTGGGACTGATTGAGGAAGCACTTACACAACACTGGAAACATATGCAGTCACCCTTTCAGGCTTCTACGTGCCAAGTGGTGGAGGGACAGAAATAGCCCCGCAGCAAGGGGGGAATTGTGAAGGAACAGGTTTCCATCTAGGGGCACCCTCTGCAGCTGGGGGACAGCAGGGCCTGATAGTTACAGCTCATGTGGAAAAAGGAAACCAGTTTCAGTATGGTGGCAGCTCCCTCCGGTATATACCCTGAAGCAGAGCACAGTGAAGAAGAGAACAAACCGAATGCAAACATTAAAGGGAAGAAGGATGCAGAGGAAGCCTACACTGCATCATGACGGACTGCTGGACTTGGATAAGGCTCAGGGAAGAATGCAAGACTGAGAACACAGCAAGATTTCCTTATGGGGGGAAACAATAGGAGAGAAGAGCAAGTGCCAAGAAAGAAAAAAACAGAGTAAGGCTGAAGTATTCAGGTAAGTAGATGGCTGATGCAGAACAAAGAAGTTTACGTTAATTGGGAAGGGTTGAAGGTGTCTTAGCCTAGGTCAAAATAATCTCAGAAGGCTAAAGCCAGGTTGCAGCAGATTAAAACGTGCCAAAAGGAGAGGAAAAGGAGCCAACAAAAATACACCACCCACAACAGAAGCTGGAGATGAAAACAAGAGAGCTTGCAAAAGAAACCGAAATGACGGACGTCTTTAGGATGGGGAAAGAAAGACATAAACACTAAAGCAGTAGAGCTGAAAACAGAGACAGCAAGCAGCAAGTACACCAAAAGCATGACAACTGAAGGCACAAAGGGACAGAGTCCAGTCGAATATAGCTGCAGACCTGAAAAGCAAAAGCAAGCAAATGTCTCATGATCAGGAGTCGTAACCAAAAGAAAGTGAGAAGCTTAGACTAATCCCGAATGTAATTTCAAAACATTATCAGTTTTCCACACCATAAATCACAACAAAGCCTACAAACACCACGTGGGAAATAAAGACACAGTATGGACAGCTTAGGGAGAAAGCTTACTTCAGAGAGAATAGATAGTCACCAATACTATCAAAGAGTTACTGATCTAGGCAGATGTGACACTGGGGACTACTAAGCGAAGGTTTGTGGTGCACAGGGGTGCTATGGCATTTGCAAGAATGCTGTACTATACACGTAATAAACACGTGACATTACACAGATAGCACTTGTGCCACACTGAAATTGTGCAGATGTCACTAGTTTTTCTAGAAATGCCTGGACTCAAATCCAAATGCTTAAGTATGTGCTCTCCAGAGTACCGTGTACCACAGTTGAGGTCCCAGCAAGACGCTGCCATAGCAGAGGCAGGGACCAGAGGCACGAAATATAGGCAAAAAGAGAACTCCAGCAGCAGCAGCTGGGATGTTTCTGCTGGGTCTTGCTCGCAGGGGCAAGCGGGACAGAAACATGGGGCCACGCAGCACTGGGGGAATGTCACGACTTGGTTCTCATGGTGATCCAAATGGTGATGTGATCTTATTCCTTCCTCTCCAGGGACCCATGCTTCTCAGGCTGCATCTGAATTTAAGAGACACGACAAACAGCTCGAAAAAATGAATGGGTACAGGCCAGACCTGGATCTGGCGGCTCTGCACCTGACTCCAGGCAGTCTGTGGCCAAAGCCAACACGTGACATGAGGTGACCAAGTGACTCATCATGTTACTTCAGCTTCAAGGATAAAGCACTGACACAGGGAATATTTAAATCTTTCCCTTGTGAACGAAGTATGCTACTCAGTAAACACAGTGCTTTCAGCTATCCATGTGCTGCAGCACTCCTTTCCTGTTAATGAGATTAATGAGTTTGGTGAGCCAGGGACTGCTTTAATAAATGATTAGCTGAGCTTTAGCAAATTCTCATCTGACTAACTTTCTCCACCCCTTTCCCATGTGAATGTCTATATTGAGAAAAGAAATTTGCAAGCAGCTTTTGGGAAAATGCAAGATTTCCTTTTCTATCCAAAAGCATTTGGGAGATGTGCAGTAAGTTAACTGGCATCTTCAGCATCTTATCCCAAGGTCTTCTTTAACTTGTAAAACATTCTTTTCGGATCTTATCCAGAAATAACATCTGAGAACAACACAGTGCCTCAGACAGAGTCCGGATCAGTGGAAATTCTCAATCTATTTAAGTCAAATTGTATATAATTACATAGGGCTGAACTGGGAAATTATACACCTGTTACTTCCTCTGGAAAAAAAAAAAAAAAAGAATAAGCTGAATCTATTCATGTAATACAACACTGCTGTAAAAACACCCATCAAAAGGCCAGCAGGACGCTGGATGACAAGATGGCGGCTCTGCACCTACCACAGATGTCTGCGCACACAAATTACAGAAGTGTCCTTAGGAATTCCTCAAGCTCAAGAAGCAACTGCTGAGCTCAACGATCTCGAAGAGACTAGCCAGGATGCCAGAAGCCTCAGGACAGAAATCTGGGCTGCTTACATAGCAGGGCACAAAAACAGTCAAAGATATGAAAAAAGATGACGAGCTTGGTGACAGCAGATTGCAGCGGCTGCATCGAGTTTAATATTAGCAGGATTAAAAAGGAACAGAGCTGTGCTCTGCTATGTTTTGATAAACACGGGCAGAGCAAGATGAGCCCTTACTTCAAAATCATTACAGAAACAAAATATTTGCACTCTAGAGAGCCAATCTGTTTACTGTGAATTTCAAATGATTTGAACTTTCATAAGAGAAATCTCGTGAAATATGGTCTGTGAGAGCCACAGGACCACGTGACAATTGTACTTCCCTTTTTCTTTGCTCCCCTTAAGTCCCTGGACAAGCTCTCCAAATATTAATCAAATACACTTAAAAACACAGATATCCTGACTATCAGAAAGTAAGAATCTATGTATTTGTATCCCTGTTTTCTTCTGATTGCATCTCCACACTATCTTTAGATTACGCGTGCAAACTACACAGTCAACATTACACACAAGCTATTCCTAATACATTTTACTGCTGATTAAAGAAAATTCCAGGAAGTGATTATAGAGGGGGTATCCGTATGGGCATATTTGAACCTCGTGAGCCTGATCTTCCTAAGCACCTTCCACAAGACAAAAAAAAAGAGGGTAACTGAGAAGTGCAAACTTCAGTTCTTCTTTCAGTTGTCCTTCAGAAATAAAAGCCTATGCTTCCCCAAGGTGAGATGGATACCAGGAAAATTCAGCTTCATTACCCAGCCTTAAGCTAGCCTTTATGAATAGAATAAAGCCGACCTGAAGCACTCATCTCTGTAAATAATGACAAAGGCAAACACTGTAGTTCAAGGTAATAGGTCTGTATCCTTCTAGCATATAAGATAAGAGTCAAGTCCAAGAGAATGAAGTACACATCATTCTTCAGGTCAGCACAGATCTCCTTATTTGCGCAAGAATCACATCTCTTTCTTTGCTGTTATTTGGCCCTCATTGCAATTTGCCTGGAGCAGCAGGGCTGATGCTGAGAAACCACAGAAATGGCACCACACAATCTTATGCACCTTTACTGATAGGAGTTCCAGAGGCGCATCCATGAGAACAGGAGGTCCTTGGACCCTAAACCAAACCTCATTAAAACTACTCCTAGCCTACACTTCAGGGTTTTGGCACAAGAAGGACAAATCCATAGGTAAGAGACAGTGCTCCTAAGGTAATTTGTACCACTTCCCCATAGAAAATAAAAAACTGGGCAAAAGGATGCTGTATCCTTCAGATTGGATATCAAGAAAAATTTCTTGAAATTTCTTGAAAGAGCGGTGAAGCACTAGCACAGGCTGCCCAGGGAGCTGGTGGAGTCACCCTGGGGGTGTTCAGGAAAAGGGTAAATGTGGCACTGAGCAACATGCTAGGTATGCATGGTGGGGATGGGATGGCAGTTGGATAAGGTGATCTTAGTGGTCTTTTCTAACCTTTATGATTCTATGATTCTCTTCATTGTGCCTTGGCTACTGCCCATCAACTAGATGTGCTCTCCCCCCCACTGCTGAACACAGACAATCCTTACAAATGTGGATCCAGCCTAAATCATAAAGTCTGGGTTCTGAGATTGGAAATCAGTGATGATACACAGAGATGCAAGTAAGTGAATGGAGAGCCAGCATGACAACTAAAATTCTGCTGTACGGACTTCTATCAACTCAGGCAGGATAACATTGCACAGTTAACCAGCAAAATCCACGCAATTAACCAGCAAAGCCACCACCATCAGATTGAGTGGTTTATGGGAAAATGGATTGCACATCATGGTCTAGCTGCTGTAAGACTTGTGTTCTTAGCTCTATGGCCACTAACTGCCAACTTTTGTAGCCAGCAGAAAACCAATACCTAAATAGGTCAGATGCACTGAAATGGAAGCGTAGCGCTTTACACAGTTCCAAAGCAAAACAGACTACTTAACCTGGAACGAAACAAAACCAAAGTTGCAGAAAAGCAAAGGCAACACTCAGAGCACAGAACCTCAATATGAAAGCTCTCCACAAGGGATACAGCTCAGGCTCTGCATACCGAGCAGCAGATTCAGATTTCTTTACTCATTTCTATTCCCCATGATGCCGTTACACCCGATGTCCCATGCTCCCAACTTAACTGCATAAGTCCACAGCCCTGAAATACCAAGGACTGTGTGTGACATCCCAGAGAGGTTGGTCTGTAGGCCATGGAAGGGCAAAGCACAGCCGTGCTCCAGCATGCCCCTTCTGAACTGTGGCTGGCAAACTAAGAGTAGGAAATCACCCACCCCTGTGTTACAGTACGGCATTGCAGTGGCCCTTCCGCACACAAAAGTAAACAGGTAATGAGCGCTAAGTTACAGAGAAAAAAATGACCTCATGGGAGGGAAGCCCAACCAAAGGCACTGCACTATTCAGGGGATTTTTTGAACTTGCAGTAAGTCGAAATGTGTGAAAGGAGACAAAAGATAAATACAAGAGCTAAAAACTAACTACAAAGGATAGACAAGGAAGAACAATCACTGGGGGGGGGGGGGGGAGGGAAGAAGCTGCGAACGCTGATTGGGAATTTCTCAGCCCATCTCGAGGGGGGAGGGGGGAGTGATGGGGCGAGACCTCCCTCTCCCTCACTCCCCTTTGTCTCCCCGTCCCGCTCTCCCTGCCTCAAGCCCTCCAGCTCCCACCCCCACTGCACTACCTCGGAACACAAGTACCTCCAGCGGGATGCAGGCTCTCTACCCCGAGACTGACCTCTCGTTCCTTTGCACAGCCATTCGGCAATCTTGAGTCTGTGTTTGCCAGCCTCTCTCCCTCGTCTGTGCACACACACACACAAGCAACCCTTTGCTTATTCGCTTGCTCTCGGCTGAGCGAAGCACGGTGCCCGCTCCATCCCCGCGCAGTAACCTGTTGCCTGCCTGGAGCACTAGGGAGTCTGGGAGCTCTCCTCCCGCTCCGCACAGAGCCGGCAGGTTCCGAGCGGTGGCTGCCTTCAATGGCGGGGAAAGGTGTCAGCAGGCTGATGGAGAGGTCCTGATCTAGCCAGACGTTTGCAGATAACGAACCTCTTTCAGGAGAGAGAGGAATGTGAAGTCACGTCTGTGTGTGCTCTGCACTCTTACCAGTCCCTGAATGCTGTTTGTCAGCAGCTACGGCGAGCAGAGAGGAGACCGAGTGGGGTACACTCAGAAGCGGCCAAACGGAGGGGAGGGAAGCGGGAGGGGGGCCGGGAGCTGCGAGGCCCCAGCTGAGGCCGTGTAACGCTGGGAGGGAGCAGCAGGCAGGCTGGGGATGACTCAGAGCCAGAGAGCAATGGAAGAGTGGGTGGGCAGTGGGAGAGAGGTGTTATGACTAAAAGCCGAATTTACCGCCTGCGAATCCTAAATCTGAAGAGGAAGAGCCTGAGGTCTTTTCTGTGGGATACACGGGCGGCGGTGTGAAATACCGGTGTGAAATTGGGAGCGCTCCCTCTCCTTCGCCTCCCTGGCAGCCAGCCTGCCGCAGCCCTTCCACAGCCTCCTGTGCCCGGCTCGAAGCAGGCAGAGCGCTGTCCTCTACCCTCTCCTCTTCTCCCTGCCCGACCCTTCACAGCCCTTTCTCGGCCCTTTTCCCAACCCCGGAGCACTCCTGCTCCCCCGCGCCCGTCGCCCTCGGCTAGCGAGCCCGGGCAGGAGCACCAGTCCCGTACGGCTCTCGGAGGCCCGGGCACGGGCGCCCCGGAGGCGCAGGGCAGCTCTCTCGTCCCGCACCCCGGCGGACCAAGGAGAAGTTCCTCCAATTGTTCCCGGCCGCCGTCCCCACCGCCCGCAGCCAAGGACACTGCGGCCCCCCCGGGCTCCCGCCGTCGCGCTCCTCTCCCTCCCCGCGGCGGCTGCCGATCCTCGCACCCCGAGTTGCCCCCGCGCCCTCCCGGCGAAGTCTCCACAAACTGCCCCGCGGGACGTTCCCCCGACCCCCCCTCAACTGATCGCGCCGAGCCGCTCGTACCTGCGAGCCACAGCAGCACGACGCAGCCCAGGAGGCGCCCACCCATCTTCCCGCTGGCCGGGCAGGGCGGGCATGCCGCGGGGCGGCGGGAGAGGGCCGGGACTGCCCCGCCAGGAGCCGGCGGCGAGGCCGCGTCGTGTGGCTGCACCGCGCTCAGCTCCGCTCAGCTCCGCTCCTCCCCCGCCGCCGGCTGGGGGCCGCCTCGCGGGGCCGGGCCGGGCGGGGACAGCGCGGGTGGGGGGCGCGGATCCGCTGGGTTGGGGCTGAGGGAAGCGCCGCTCGGTTGCCGGGAGCTCCCTGCAGGGCTGCTCCGCAACTCCCCGCGCCCGCGGCTTCGTTGCTAAAAATGTCCGTTCCGATCATCTGTGCCCCCAAATTAACAGCGCGTACCTCGGGAAACGAGAGCAGGCTGTTGCAGTGCAGCGTTTCCCTTGGGCTTCCACTTGCACCGTGACCAATCGCTGCGATTTTAGATCAAGAAGAGATCCAACTTTACACGAGGAGGAGGTGTTCTGGCTGTTAGAGACCGACATCTGAGCCGTGGGGCGTTGAGTGTTGGTGCCAACGCGATGTTGGACGGGGCTGAAAGTTTTTGGGGGGAGCTGCCAACTAGAAGTGCTGCTGTCGATCATTGTTCCAATGGTGGATGTTGCTGTGCCACAAAACAGCCCCGACCAACGCAAGCCCAGATGCATACACGCTGCACTTCTTTCAGGGGCTCAGCTCGCATTTGGAACCAAAGTTTGGATTCTGCAGATGTCGGTGATCCACATGGGAACAGCCTCCATTCCAATGGAACGTGCCAAAGAGAATCATAGAATCATAGAATCATAGAATAGCCTGGGTTGAAAAGGACCACAATGATCACCTAGATTCAACCCCTGCTATGTGCAGGGTCACCAATCACCAGACCAGACTGCCCAGAGCCACATCCAGCCTGGCCTTGAATGCCTCCAGGGATGAGGCATCCACAGCCTCCTTGGGCAGCCTGTTCCAGTGTGTCATAGAACACAACCGATGCTGATTTTCTAGTGCCCTGCTGGACCCAAAGGGATCCGTGCTGGATGTGCCCACTGTGTGCAAGTGGTGTCTGCAATATGACCCTAAGATACCTCCAGCTGGTGTTTTTCAATTGCATACCACTCAATCTGGAATTGACTGCAAGCAAAATACACATTTTTCAAAAGCAGCAAATAAAAATAGATCCTTAATTTCCAAGCAAGAAAGCAAAACGGCACTTTTGCTGTGATAAAAGATCTGTTGAAACATTCGAGTTGTTTTTTGAATAGTTGTAGTCCTTCTGTTGATGTAGTTGAACTGGAATGGGGTGAGGAGATGATCCCCAGGCACAGCCTGTTTTGAAGTGCTTTATTCCCAGCAACTCAATGTTATTTAAAAATACTTCTCACGTAGTTTGTTTTTATTCAGTGTTGCTTATAAAGAAATACACACCCATCTCCAACTAGTGTCCTGATCTGTTGGGAGTCAGAAGGTCTCTCTGACCTGATACATCATAGAATCCAAAACATCACAGGAGGGTTTGGTTTGGAAGGGATGTCACAGTCCAGCCAGTCCCAACTCCTCGCCATGGGCAGGGCTGCCACCCACCAGATCAGGCTGCCCAGGGCCCCGTCCAACCCAGCCTTGAATGCCTCCGAGTATAAGTGTAATTGTTTGGCAGTGCTAGCTAAAGGCCGCAATGAAGAACTAGGACCCTACCATGCTAAATAAAGCACACAAACCCAGTACTCAGGATTTGCACACTTGTATACTTGCAGGTGAAAGGCAAAATTGGAGCTCTTCCTAGGGCTGTAACTTCAGACTCAGGAAATAGAATCATCTCAGATTATCTGAGGGCCTGCCTCGTCAGATTAAATATATACGCCGTGTAATTCATGAAGGCTTGTGCTGACTGAACTAAGACTCCTAATACGTAAACATGAAGCTACTATTTCTCCCTCCCTCAAGCATTTTTCCTAACGACACCCAATGTTTCAAGTGAAATCCATGCACCTTCCCCTTCTATGATGTAGTTGGGCAGGAGGCTGATCCAGTTTCCTGAGATCCTGTTGATCTGGAATTATCTCATAGGTTAAAAGCTGGGAGTAGCACAATCTCTTATGTGTCACTATTGTTAGCTACTCCTAGCTTTTTTTTTTTTAATTCCACTCCAGCTTTTCCAAATAAATTTGGCATGTACAACATTTTAGCTAAACTTTTGACTCACAACAAAGGAAGGAAAGATTTTCAATACATGGAAGCACCATTGTTTTGCATGTAACTTTGGATTTATAGCTGCTTTGAAACATTCACATACTAAAACATCGTGTATGGTTCTTTTTAATGTAACGTGAGCTGTCATTTGTATATACACACATATGATGGATGCCTGAGCCTTGAATAGCTGTTCCAGATCTCCATAAACCCTTGATCTGAAAATTACAGCTTCTGAGCTGGCTTAATAGATAATTTAGGGTTGCTGTCCTTCATTTTAGCCTGTTCTTGGAGACAGAAAGCTGCACAGTTAGGCTCATTTTACCTTCAGACAGCAGGTGAATTCCTAAGGAATTAGCCAGATCACTTCAACCCACTGCAGGGACTACGTGTGCGCTGAAAAACAACATTCAATCAAACGGCTTCAATCTTTATCTCTCTCCAACCTTGATAATGGATGACCAAGCTTTCCATTTCTGTCCTGAAAAATGTAGCCTGAGACTGCACTGGAAGAATACCACTCTACAGCACTGATATGAGTGATACCTCAACACTGCTTGCAGCAGTTCTGTGAACAATGGGACCATGAACAATTCAGCTGAACAATACAGAAACAAATTCTCTTCTTGTTACTCATGCTGCCGCTACCCATAGCTCTTCTGTCTTCTTGCCAACGACTCAATTCCCCTCCCTCCTTTGATCTTCCAGTACCAATCTTTTGGGGCCATTTCCTCTGTTGATAAGCAGTCAGTTTTTTAATGCTCCCAACATCTGGAAGGACACATGCCAGCGCTTCGCTCAGAATGACCCATCTCCGCAACATGCCAGAAAACCCTACGTGTTGCATGAAAGTGCATTTCTTCATGAGTACTTTTTCAAATCCATTCAGTCTCCTGGATTCCCGTGGTAGAAATTTCCATAGAAACAGTGATTTCGACAGCTTTCTGGGATGTTGTACTAGATTCAGCCATTAGGCACTGTTCTCTTGATTTAGTACTGAGAGCAACACGTTACAGAAGGTACTAGGTGACACATCATCAAATCACAGTGTTTACTGAGTTTCTTCGGAATAGTTACTAACTAAAACTCCTCCTCATTTTCTTTGTTACTCCAGAGTCTCCTATTAATCGTTGATAGCTTCACAGCAGGACATCACTGAAATATATGCGCTCTCTTTGTATATTTTGTTTGTTAGTTTTCTCAACTGCCTGGGTACATATGATTGCACAATAATACGGAGCTTTTACTTCCCATTAACGTCAGGATTGGGTGATATATAAACTGCTTTTCTTCTTAACCATGCCATTTGTACCAACTAACATTCAGAATACTTAATGGGGAAACTATTTTCTCATTCTAATGGGCCTTGATTTCTACAATATAAATTCAGCATTATAAAAAAGAAAACAAACCTCTTTCTCTAATATTTACTCCGTATAAGTTTCCCATGCTGCCCCCAGTTCTTTCTTAGACACAGTGCACCTTTGCTGCACTTTGAAAGGGAACCTGAAATTTTCATGTAAAACACACTTTGTGAGGTTAGTATACAGGTAATGATCATAAGCGAGTCCTCTCAGCTCATCATCTTTCGTGTGTCACTAAACTCAGAAATACAAAGAATAGAAATAAAACACGCTCTTCTTGCACAGAGAGCCAAGGAGATAACAAATTGTCTGTGACTGTTGGTTATAGAGAAACTGTGACAGCACAAATGCCTTCAGGAGCTGGAATTCACAAAATGGACTTTTGTGACTGTCTAATCTAGCTTTCTCAATAAAACAGGCCATATCACTTTGCCACTCTACATCTTGTTCGAACTACAGCATATCTGTTAGAAAAAGAACCACAAACTACTTTTGGTTCTGAGGGACCTCATCCTGTCCCTAATTTCATCTAACTTCAGCTTCCAGTAGTGCCATTCCAGGTGGAAGGATCTTCTTAAGGGATTTCTGATAGAGGCAATGACTGTGAGCAAAGCACCATTTAATGCTCTCTTTGAAAGTCGAACAAATCTGGTATTCTTCTATATTCTGAAGCTAATGCCAGATCTGGAGAGAGCATCCTAGGTACAGAGACTGAAAGTAAGAAAGCAGAAATACTACATCAACATCACTACTGCCTGATATTTCTTTGTTTATCCTTTCAGTTATTGCACTGTTAGTCCTTTCAGCGTGGCATCACATCACATGGAGAGACCCAGTTTGATGGATATTCTGCTCTGTCGCCCTCATTATTAACTATCCCCCCATCTTTGTATCCTTTGCAAGTATCTGTGGCAACTGCATACTACCTTCAAAGTTATTAATAAACATTCAGCAGTATGCAGCCAAGAAATGGAGCCATCTTGCTGAAAATGTGCAATAGCAATTCCTCATTTAAAATTACATTTTGAGACATCCTAAGCTAATGTTTTAGCTCATTTACTGAGGACCAGATTGTCTCTGGATCATTCTGTTTCCTTGATTTAGTGTTATGTGGTCGAGTTAGACGACTCAAATGCATCTGAATGCATTACTTTTAGTAAGCACACTTAACATCTCTTCGATGCAATTAGAAACTAATGTGGCAAAAAATATTTTCTTCAAATCCATTTGATTGACATTAATTACATTAGTTTTCTTTAATTCATTATTGAAGCAACTTCTCTGTCAGTGATTCTGTTCCTTTGCCTGGGATCTCTGCTGGTCTGATAGGTCTGCAATTGCCCAAATCACTCTATGTTAAGGCCAAATCAAAATCCAAAACAAGGCTTTGGAAAATTTTTGGTACCTAACTGTAGAACTACAGTTTTAAAACCCTTCATTCAACAGCAACTGGAGACCAAAAGCACAAATGTAACGTCAAAGTCAGTGCAGTTGACATTTCTGCTTCTCTGTACACTGAGACTGCCCTGAGCACATAGGTGTAAAAAAACACCAGAAGTAAGGCTTACATTCATGTGGTTTGCCCCAGTCAGGTCTCTGCTATCCACCTGAAAGCTTACTGGTGCTCTTATCAGATATTAAGAGAAAGCTGACTTCTATAGCTTACTCTAACTTACTCTCAGTCACTGTCAGGGGAAGGGGTAGCCTGCAGGTTATGATTCCTGAAATGAACAGGCATATGAAACAACATATGAAACAACAGCAATTATTGTTTCTAGAAAACCGAAGTTCCCATTCTATATCACTCTTCAGAGAAAATAACATAAACCTAAAATCTCCATAAACGGGTTGAGAAAGACAAACTGTGCAATTATGTGGTAAAAGCTCATCTGCACACCCACAAAGGAGTACAGAGAGACAATGTCATGGGGATAGCCAAGTAATACTCTGCCCTGATTCCTTCCCAGCCCATTGCAAAAGCCATCGGCCCATTGAAGTCTCCCTGCACAAGTCTTGTGGAGCACAGGGACACAACAGCAGGTGGGAGCTCTGATTAAGAACTGAGGGGAAAGGACTACTTGTCTGAACCCTTCCCAACGCTGTTCCAGAGCAGCCCCAGTCCCAGAGTTCAGGCTGGAAATCTTATCAAATCAACACATCAACATTTGGACTGAGAGAGGTTGCATAGTAGCAATATGCAGACCAAGAGCACTTCAGAATTGCAGAGGACTTGCTGTAGGATGTTTAGGGGAAGAATCAAAGGCAGAGAAAGGGAAGGAGCTCGGCGATGTGGGAAGGAACAAGTGTGGGAAAACAGAGGGATAAGGAGGTGGTATGCCTTTGGAGCTGGGTGGTTGTGGTACACTTCTGATGGCAAGGCCCCAGGACAAGCAGGCTACTGGATCTTGTCTATTATAATCCCCTAATATAGACACCAAACATTTCACTTTGGAGGAAAGTGCTCTAGACTCAGAGCAGCGGATCACATGTAACAGCAAATGGAATTGCTGCCATGTTTTTTTTATAATAAATTTGTTTGTTCTTTCTGAGGAACTACTGTAAGATAATAGTTCCAATGTAGAAGAATAGTAGTTCCTTTTTTTTAGTAACCTTGGAAAGAAGGTCATTGCCATAAATCCTGAATGAATGAAGATGCATTAGTGGCAGCAAAGTTCCAGACAGTTTTTCAATCTACATCAACCATATTTTGAGACATGTAATGAATTATGTACATTGATGGGAAAGCACAGGTCCACAGTTCTGGAGCTGGGTTTCCAAGGCCATAGATGTAAAAGTCAGGTCTTGGCATATCAAGTAATTTAACTGAATTAAGTACTTTAGTGAAAAAGTAATGTATAAACTTTGGCACAACCCTTGCTTTTATTCCCTGAATGGCCCCAATGCTACAAAAGTTATTTACAAATCAGCATAAATGGTCTAAAGGTCTCTTTTGTCAGCTAAGTTGAACAGCAGACAATTGCATAGTTAAAACATGACTTTCCGTTTAAATCACAGAGGGATTTTCCTGGGGCCAAGGCCAAGAACACTGATGACATCGTGCTCCAAAGATGATCTCTTCTCTCTTTTTTTCTCTTCCTTAACCTTGTGTAGAAAAGTCCTTTCTCTCCTCAGTGCTTATGAATTTTATTTTCCAACCCCACCTCTAGCCCTGGGAGAACTATCACTGCAACCTTGTCTTTTTCAAAGAGTTGATGCACACATTATCTGATTTTTTTAAAGGGATGGGCTGTTAAAGGGTGGGTCACAAAACTGCACAAGAGAAAAGAACACAGTGTGAAGAAAACTGAAGCAAATATGCACAGATTCACTCTTAGCAACAACTCACACAGTAATACAACAACAATATTCACCTTTGGGGATAAAAAACTAGACTCTGCAGAAGTTCCTAAAAGACACAAGTTATTTCTTGCAGTTTCTCTTGAAAGATTTGGTATTAATATATCAGGAACTAGCCTGCGATATACATGATTTTGCACAGGAGCGATAGTGACTTTTAAAAGTTATTCTCATTGAATTCACATCAAAAGTTTCTATGTTTTTAGCAATCCGATTGGCTCTTCCTGTAAATTTAACAGCAAATCTATTGAGTGGTTCACAAACAGCATAAAATAAACTGTTTAACTGGATTTGAGCACGACAGAAGAGCTTCCAGAAAACTAAAGTGCTTTTTTTTAACCATCAGAGAAACCAGCCACCAGTGAGATGCAAAAGCAATTTGATCGGTCCATATCTGCTAGCAATTCCAGAGTGACAAATACAATTAGCTCAATTAATTCCAGCCTACACAGTGGCTACCTCCTCTGGAGCTAAACAGACTCAGTTACCTAGACAGAAGATGAAGAAAGTTAGACTGAGGGGAAAAGGCAAAGCTATCCAATGATTTGGAAATTCATGAAAGTCTTTAGCAGTACTTTTGATCCTCAGGTCTAGGTTTACAGTGAATTCAAGTGTACTCTGCGGTAGAGAATTGGAAAGAATCTTCCAAGCCAGGGTTACATGTTTATTGAGATGGCTGGAGTACCTTCAATTAAGGTGGCTGCATGAGAAGCAGTGAGCTGACTCTTGTTCTGCTACACCAGGCAGACTCTGCAGGAACTGCTACCGCATCCGGAAGATGATTCCCCATCAAGATGGTCCCCGTAGATAAAGGGAACAGTAAGGAATGTGGCAGACATCACACATCTAGGAGAAGAAAAACTTGGCCAGAATTTAATCAGATCTTATACTGACACTGCCATTTCAGTTACCCTGCTTCAGATCAAACTTATGGTCTTCTATTGCACGCAATCATACTTCACAATCCCTTCTGTTAACTGATTAAATTTTCTTCAGAGCAACAGTTGTGGTTGTTGCCCTGTTAATGTCCCTAGATTTTTTAATATATTATGGCCAGTGAGAATCACTTTGCTTTTGAGAGATCAACAGAAAGCTTAAGGGAGGAAGCAACTCATGCTGTTCACCACAATGATGTATATTTGATTGTTTCCAGTTTTTATCTTATTTGAACTGTGGCTCAGCATGCAAACGTTCAGTGAAAGAAGCATCAGGTACTCAATGAGATAGATTAAATAGGAAAAAACCCGAGTCTATACAGCTGCCTCAGTTTTTAAAACACAGTATCACAGAGTGGTTTGATTCTTAAAAGAAATCCAGTCCAACTCCCCTGCAACGAACAGGGACACCTACAGCTCCAGCAGGTGCTCAGGACCCCATACAGTCTGACCTTGGATGTCTCCAGGGATGGGACATCCACCACCTCTCTGAATAACCTGTTACAGTGCCTCACCGTCATTACTGTAACAAACTTCTCCCTAAATCTTTTTGTTTAAAACCATTTGTCCTTGTCCTATCACCACAAACCCTGCTGAAGAGTTTGTCCCCTTCCTTCTTACAGCCTCCCTTTACGTACTGAAGGTCCGTTCTCAGGTCTCCCCCAAGCCTTCTCTTGTTGGGGCTGAACAGCCCCAGCTCTCTCAGCCTGTCCTCGTAGGGGAGGGCTTCCATCCCTGGGATCCCTTCTGTGGCCTTTACACATGGGCTCCTGAAGTATTTTTAATAAGCAAGTTTGCCTTTCCAAGCAAACGCACGCCATCTCAGCTCCTCCACTCTTCTGCTATGTATCTCAAACCCAAGCTCAGGCCTCTTGTGTGAGGCTGCTCTTTGTTTGGTGCCCAGGCCCAAGCTTAAATGGAGCTCCAGCTCAGGGGCACAACACGCACTGAGCCCTAGGGGACTGCTGAGGCCATGACTGCCTTTCGGAGCGCTCGGGGCCCAGTCCCTCACTGCAGTCCTGTGCTCCCCTTGGCAGCGCACACCTCTTTCTTGAAGTGCCCCTCACTGGAAAGCCCTCATTGTCATTTGGGAACACAGCACTGTGTCCAGATGAGGACCACATGCAGTCACCGGCAATTGCAGACCGTATTTTTGTTTGGTTTCCGGCTTGGCAGATGCCGGAAGACCTATTGAACCTGACGTTCAATGCTCACCGAAGGAAGAACCAAAAGAAGAGAAACCTGCCACGCTCTGCGACAGCCGACACCCTCAGGTGCACGCCGGCACCGGCTGTCTGCGGCCGTCACCGACCTGCAGGAGGCGGCAGCACGCACACGTTAAAAGGAAAGCAGGAGCACGCGCTCCTCGGCCAGCACTCCGCCCCTGCAGGCCCACCGCTCCCCGGGCCGCCCCACGGCAGCGCCGTCGCGTCGTGGTGGTGCAGGACGAGTGCAGGCGAGGCGGCCGTCCGCCATGTCGCGCTCTCAGCGCTCCCGCAGCGCCTACTACTTCTTCGTGCGTGACCGGCTGCCCGTGCTGCAGCAGCGCGGCATGCCCGTAACCCGAGTGGTCGATGGCTTTCCCCACCTCACTCAGGAGTGGGCGGTGAGGGGAAGGGCCGTCCTTCAAGGGAGAGGGCTTAGGGTGAACGATGTTTCGCCTCGGAGAGGGGGGTAGGAGGGGGAGGCACCCCTGGCTAGGGGAGCGGGCTCAGGAGAAGAAATCAGTGGGATAAAAGTGCCTGTGGGCCGTCGGAAGGTGCTGCGGGAGCATGTGTTCATCAGCTGTCCTGCTTTAAGCCGGGTGGCTTTGTGAGGGGGGGAACTACCGAAAAACTACCGCTTGGTTGGGTGCTAATAGCTATCAGTGTTTGCGAAATATTGACCGCCTCCCTTTGGAAGCGTCCAAATGTTCTGTTGATTTGTGGGATTACTGAAGGAAGCGGTAAAAACTCGTTGACAATTTGCTTTGCTTCAAGCTGCTGGCGGAGGAGGAGAGGATGTTCTATGCAGACAAGGCTCAGAAGTGGAATGAAAAGAAATCCTTTCAGAAGCTGGAGAAGGAGGTAAAGGCTCAGAAAGGAGCGCCTGTTGGGAAGTGCTGTTTGCTTCAGTGGGACTCATGCCTCCTTTTTAGTGGTGTTAACTGATAACAGCCCTTGTCGGGCAAGGACAATTATCTGGAATTCAAGTATCTGGATGTGGATGTTATTTGCAGTTTAGGCCTAGATTGCATTGTGTCAGCCTCTCTGGTTTCTGGGCATCTGCCCAAGTCTTTCTGCCACCCAAAAAGCTTAATGTTTGTGTGTGGATGTGCAGTGCTTTACTAATAGGCCTGAGAGCCCCTCTTGATTGCACAGTAGCAGAACAATCTGATGACTTGGAGATTTCTCAGCTTTTCATGAAGACCTTTCCTAATCAAAGGCAAATAAGTGGCTCAGTTGTTTTTTTCGGGGGGGAAGGGGGGAGTCAAAATTATGGGAATTGCTGAAAATTTCAGTCTGAAAACTTTCTTCAGTGCAACAAGTAGTTAAACTTTAACAAAATAGTACTTTTTAATTCTTCTGTTACATTCGGAAATTTAGCTGTAGTTCTTTCCAGCTGTGCAGGTTGAGGTACTGAAGTGACAATCTCCTGTTGGTAATGTTGCCTTAATCTGCAAATCTGCAGACACTTGTATATAAAGATTAGTTGCACTTAGCTACAGTGAGCACTGGACATCCTGTGTTTCTGTGATTGGACGTGGTGAGCTTTATTGGAGGTTAATTAACTTGATTGATTTTGATTTTTTTCATCTTTTCTAGATGTGTAATAATCCAGTGCCTGCTGGCGCGAGTTCAGAAATGTACAGGGTGACATCTCTTCTTGATGCCTCTGCTATATCGTGGATGAGCGATCAGGGTATAAGATTACCATCTTATAGCAATTGGGCTGCTAGATGAAAGCTTGGCTTGTAAAGATATTCTGGGTGGTACCTATGCAAAGATTGTTTTCATTTTGTCAGTAGTTACTGTGTCAAATGTGTGCTTGTTCTTAGTATGATGTAGGCCTTCCTTGCTTGGAGGGAAGTCAGTTCAAATGCTCCTCTGCATCCCCTGAAATAATTCTGTCCTCTGTTTTTCTTTTAGCTTAATGGGAGCATAGCTACTAATACTTTTGTTTACAGTTTTCTCAAAGCTTTCTGCTCTGACAGTTGTGATCTACAAGGCCTAATCCAAGTTCAGGATAATAGAATGTTTGTATCAAGATCCAAGGGCAAGGAGCTCAAACTCTATATCATAAAGGTGTTGCATTAGAATGGTTTCATGGCCTTTTCAGTGAAGTAAGAGTGGATGCTTGTGTGCTTGTGAACACTACACTACTTATGTAGCACATTCTGGCTAGTTTCCTTGTTGAATGAACCTTTGAAAACCAAACTTTCCTGTCTGTATGTTGTCTTCAAATGGATGTTTTGATTAGAAATAAGTAACAAACACATCTGGTAGTATTTTATTCTGGAAAATGTTATATGGTAGTGCTTGGAATATAAGTTAAGTAGCCAGTTAATAGAAGCTATATCTTTGCTGTTTGTTCAGGTCTCTGCTCAAGCCTGTTAACTAACTAATCTCTTGAACATGTTATGGTTATAAAGGGCCAGAAAAGAGTAGCTCTGTTTAAAAAAGTGTAATGCCTATTAGCTTTCACACTGCCAGAATCTGTTCTCAGCTATCCCTACAATGTAAATTTGATCATGGTGACTTGAGCTGCCATAACCAGTCTTTCGACTGAGTCTGAGATGTGTTTTATGATGCTGCTTCTTAATATTTCTGCATGGTTGTCTATGTTAGGTTAGTTTGTTGGGTTTTTTCTTTCTTTCTTTCTTTTTTTTTTTTTTTTCATGTGAGAAGATTTCCACTCGGGTGGTATCTCTTCTTTCTCACTGCAGCTTGTAGAGATTAAGATCCATGTAAGGTAGTGCCAGAACTCATTTTGGGACAGGTGGTGCTGAACACCATCAAATCTGGCCCACTGCATCATTTTAGTAGAACAAGTAAAGGTTTTGATGAGGGTAGGTATTTGAGGGTAGAGTTTGAGGGTAGGTATTATCTTAAACTTAAGGAAGAACTTATGTAGGATGTATTATATTATGTAGGATTTGTGACTATTAGGCATTAATTAATGTGAAGTATTTTGTATTGTTTGGTCTTACAAAATTAATAAAAGATACTTTATTTTGTAATGCTTTCCTTAGATATTCTTGCCTTCTCTGGGAGCTCATGAGGACAAATGATCCTTTCAAGTTAGCAGAATTCTTCCCTTCTCCTTTTACACAAAGGTTACCAGTTCATTTAACTTACCTGATAAGTTACTGAATGGAGCTTGTGGAAGTACTTAGCAATTACTGATTGCTTTTTTTCCTGAAGGGTAAACAGACCCATCGCACAAAGGAGTAGTATTTGGTGCTGGATTCTAGGCCTCTTAACATTGTATATACTTATATAAGCAGATTATAATACGTATTATGTAATATTTTTGTTTTTTCCTCTCAGCTGTGCTTGCAGACATCTTCTATTTCCTCAATGTTTACAGCCATGGCAAGCTGCCATCCCACTGTGACCAGCGCTTCCTCCCTTGTGAAATTGGGTGTGTCAAGTACTCCCTGCAGGAAGGCATAATGGCTGAGTTCCATCACTTCATAGATTCAGGTGATTTCCAAGGAAGGGTAGCCTGGAGGTAGTTCATCTTGCTCTGGGTTGAGAGGGAAGTTCTCTAGTGGCCGTTACTGCTGCACTGATTACATTTCTGGTGTTAAGATAGGCTTACTTCTTTGACTACAAGTGATTAGACTTCTACTTTCAATAATGGAGCATTGCTGTTTTCTGCTTGTTTTTTGACTGTGTACTTAAGTACTGGGACTGCATGAAGCTTTAAAGGGGGCAGGATAAATCCAGGGGGCACTTCTGGTGTTTGTGCTTTGTTTCATGCCAAGGAGTGTTTGCTCCGGACTTAACACGTGAATGCAGTGCAGTGTACTCTTCTTTAAATGAATGCAACTGAAAATATTTTCTTCAGAAATAGTTGTGGTGCTTGTACAGGGCCATAGGGGAAGGTGAAGCTGCTCCTTGCTCTAAATCAAAATGTGCTGCCTAGTTCAGAGTTAAAGATCTGCCGCTGCGGTGATGGATGATGCTTGTTCTTTTTCTTCCATCCCTCATGTTTTTCTGCAGAAGTACCACCACGTGGTTATCGGTACCACTGCCAGGCTGCTAGTGAGTATCAGTGGAGAAGAAGAGTGGTATGCAATGGTTTACAGATTTGGGCTCTGCTTATCTGATCTGTATCCAGTTGTTTTGTAACTTTTCCCTGGAAGTTTCTCCTGTGGACTTCCTCTCACATTTTGAAGAGGAAGGGATGACAGAACAGCCTGTTGGAGTCACCCTGCTTATTTCTCGTACTCTCAAATGGCAGAGCTCTTCACTGCTGTGTTTCCCTTGTTAAGCAGTGTTTATAGATTTGTCCATTAGTACACTTCCTCCCCTTGTGTGTGCAGAGAACAAACTTGGCCCGTGTTATCCTATATCAGATATTTAAGTAATGGCCATTCAAGGGGGGTAAATGTGGATGTGTCTGCTCACAGCCCAGGCTGCCAGTCTTTTGCAAGAAATAAGGTTTTGATAACTTTAATTACACATGCTGCCTGTAGGGAAGAAAAGGTGTGCGTGTGTGTGTGTATGTGTGTGTGTGCGTGTGTGTGTGTTTAAGTACATGTATACATAAATGAAAATTACAAAGGAGGGTGAAATATTATTTTAAGGAACAGAATTTCTCATAAGTTTTTCCACTTCACCTTTTGTTAGGTGATGCCACTCATAAGATTCCTATATCTGGATTTCATCTCTCACGTACTTGCTACCCAGTTGTCATACGTGAACTTCTTCAGTTTGCCCAGCCAGCCAGAGGTGTTTGCCCTCGTTTTTACTGCAAGGTATGATTGAGGTCAAAGTAAAACTCAAAACCAAAACCTAAATCCTCTTCCAGTGGGCAGTCAAGGAGAGAATTTGCTGTGAAGCATTTTCTGCGTATTCTGTGCACAAATGAGTGATTGCATGGGGATGGGGGGGGAGTGGGAAGGGATACGCTCTTTCCCAAAGTTTCCTTGTTCCATTATAGGAAGAAATGACCTGAAAGTTTGGCAATCAAAACCTGTTTTTGTTTTGTTTTTTAATCAACTTCAGATTTTTGTATGGATCAAAAATGATATGGAACCTAAATAAACAAACTTCCTTTTTTTGTATTTATTTTTTTTGCTTCCCCACTTACCTACCCATACAAACTCCTGCGCTGTTAGAAATTGAAGCTGGCCTTCTTATAAATGAGAGAGGCAGAGTTTTCTGCCTTCTTATTCACAACATGCATGTCTGGTTCTTAATCTGGTGGTGAACGTTTCAGAATGTTCTGACACTGTTTTGAGGTTTTTAAGATTGTGCTTAACTTGACTGTGCTGGATAATAGTCAGATAATCTCACTTCTCTAAGGTTTTTTTTTACGCTTTAATGACTTTTCACATGAGAATACTGTACATCTTATGTTTGCTCATTTCACTGAGTTGCCAGTGAGTCAAAACGTTGGGGTTCAGAGGAATTTAAACCTCGTGATGACTATAAGTATAATTGTTTTATTCCCCTTGGGCCTAATGTTAGTAAATTCATAGCAGGAGTGGAGGATTTAGATGTTGGGCTCCACACATAAGGTGCATATGAATAACATGCAGCAGTTAATGGAGATGGCTGTAGTATATGTTAACTGTTAACTTGTCTCCACGTAGTCTAGTTATTTCTCCTGAGATTTGCTTGGAAGGCTGTCTTGGTATTTGATTCCTCTTCAAGGTAATTTTTTGGAAGGTTGTGTGCAAGGGCTTCTGTTTTGGAAAGGCCTTCTTTAGGTGCAGCCAGAGGTCTTGTAGATATTGGAATTGTATAATGCACTTAGGCAGTTTTTGAATGTGACTGAAATTTTCTTTTTTTCTAGTCTGATGACAGGTTCCGAATCAGCTGGTGTCTTGAACGAATGGCCAGCGTGGCAGGTGGGATCCCAATCATTTTTGGCTTTTGTTTCTCCAAGAAAGGAGGCTTATCTGATGATGGAGCGCTGTATTTGTCAGAATGAGTTGATAAACTCTCATACTGATAGCTAGAACTGCTGTGTGTGCTTCTCCCTCTTCTCTTCCTCCCCATGAATGCGCGGTCAGCCATAACTGGCTTATGAGCACATGAAGAGAACAACGTATGGTGTTTGTTGGTCAGCCAGTTAAAGGAGCAGTGGAAGCAGTGAGATAAGTGAGGGGTGAGTGTAGGGTAATAGATGAAGGAACTAACAACTTCTGAGGAAAGATGGCCTGTAGGTAAGATACGGTGGAGAAAACTGAGAGGGTGTAGGACCTGCCTTGCTGAGATGGCAGATCTTAATAATGACACTGATAGAATATTTGTTGAGGTTTATGTGAACTTGGAGATTCGTAGAAGAAGGTGGTCAGTGAACAGAGACTGGCTGAGAAGTGGGTGAATGTTCTGCTGACGTGGATTTCTTCTGAGTTATAGGTGTTGAGAGCCCTCTGGAGCTTCTCACTGTAGAAGATCTGGTAATAAAACTGTACCAGAAGAAATATCATAAGGAGCCATCCAAGACTTGGGTATCTAGAGAGCTAGATGTTGTCCTGTGGGATTTTTCCAGTAATACCAGGTATGTTGGGTTCTTTTTCTGTGGAAATGGCTGCTGTCCTGATGTGCCTTGGCACCTTACGTGTGGCTTGTGCAGAATCTTCAGCAAACCATCTCATCAAAAGGTTTCTTACCACAGCATGGCTTCAACAGGAAATGTGAAGTACTATCTTTCGGGGGGGGAAAAAAGATAAAGACCAATGGCTCTGTAATGCTGGGCCTGTAGATTTAAAGGAAGATTAAAGAAAATATACTGTGATATGTGACATCATACAAGTGAGAGGTTTCAGTCTCTTGAGAAGCTGTCTTTTACTATGTACCTCATACTGCAGCTGTGATGATGAGCTTGGTGTGCTTTCTAGTGGCAGAAAACAAGCAGAAGAGTAAATTAAATCTCTTGGCTCCCTGAAGGAATGCTTTTTGTAATGCTAGAATGCAGATACTTGGTAGGGTTGTTTTTCTTCTTTTCCCTGTGTGTCTTGAACAGTAATGTTTTTACAACTTCCAGATCCTTATATGTTTATACAGCAGTTAGGGGTTTGTAGGAGAATATTTAGCACTGATGCAGTTAATTTAGAAGAATACTTCAGCTTTTCCTGTGTTGTTGTTTTAAGGAAGAATTAGTAATTTGATCTTAATTTGTTGGGTTGTTTTTTTTTTTTACATCTACTAATACCTATGCCTGAAAGTCTGCTTAGACTATGGGCTTTGAGATCACTGAGTAATCACTGTTGCTGTTTACAGTAGTGCTAAACTTCTAATGATTTTTAAATGAATTTCATAGGGGTTTTCTTTTCTTCTTTGTCCTCTCCACCTCAGTGGAATGTGAAAAGTCGTCAGTTAAGCACAGTTCTCAACTCTACGTAAATCACCCAGATCTGTTACTTGATGGTCATCAGCTGTGTAATTTTAATTTCGTGGTCACTGAGACGAAAGATAACCTTTAATGTTTGCTCCTGTTGCTTCTGGTCAGACCAAGTGATTGTGTCGATTGAAGATGTAGATACTTACACAATAAACCTCAATTTAATTTTCTGAAGGTGTGAATGGCATGAAGAGAATGATATACTTTGCTGTGCTTTGGCATCCTGTAAGAAAATCGCGTGAGTATTTCTCAGAGGTTATCCACTGTATGATGACATCTCATTTTGTTGGGCACGCTTTTTGGTCCTGGCTGCTTTGAGTGCTGTGATTCTAAAGCTTGAGTTTGATTTCTTTCTTCCGCTTCCAGGACTTTATTCTATTTTGGGTTTTGTTTTTTTGTGCTAATACTGTAAAGCAGTATGCTGTTTTAGCAATTCAGTACAGTGTATGTATGTGATAATATCCATCACTTGGTTTATAGTAATCACTACCTCCACTTACTGTTGGGAGCTGAAATAAATGTTCTTACGTTAGAATTTGCTGTTTTTCTTCAGAGGTTTACTGCACTTCAATTTGGTGGGAGATTCTCAGTATACTTTAATCCATCTCTAGGGGGGCTGAGACTAGATGATCATTGTGGTCCTTTTCAACCCAAGCCATTCTATGATTTGATGATTATGTTGTTTTACGTATGATGTAGATAGACAAGCTTCTCTATTTTAGGCTGGGGGAAAGATAAATAAGTAGCCTGGATGAGGAGCTACAAGAGATGGTTTAGTAGCTTGTGGCACTGATAGGAATGGGAGGGTGGTTGGACTAGATGATCTTGCAGATCGTTTCCAACCTTGTGATTCTGTGGTAATTGGGAAAGAAATGCAGTTCAAGATCTCAGTCTATAGTAGTAATGCTACTTGAGAGAAGTCATAATTAATAGTCTTTTATTTTCAAAAAAAAAAAACCCAAAACAGTGTTCAGCAAACTTTCAGCAGTGCATTTCATGCTTCTAGGTGGTTACATTTGACAGCAGGGGGAAGTGACTGTGTTAATTTCACATGTACTTGCAGAATATTCTGGTGAACCTGGAAAGATACAGGGTTGTTAGCTGCTGTGACAGAGTCCTTTTTCCCTCCGTTGTCATCTCTGCCTGTTGATCTGTGGTGGCTTTGTCAGTTGAAGATCTAAGAATGCTGTGCTTCCGTATGCAAACGTTACAGCCTTCTTAACAAAACTTCTTTTGATTTCTTTATTTTCCTGGTCAAGTTATTGCATCAGTAAATCGTTAGCTGGTGTGTACGGAGTCTCGCTGACGGCTGCTCACCTGCCTCTTAAAGACAGTGTTTCCAGTGGAAATACAAACCTCAGGCGGGTAATACTGGATGCTGGACGTTTTCAGGTCAGTTTCTTTAAATTGTTTTCCTGTGTTATTTCTGGTATTCTCAGTATTCTCAAATACTGTAGACAGAACTCACTTGGTAATTTGAGGTTAGCCATCTTCCTTTTTGGTTGCTGCCTTTTTTTAAGGTATACTTAGCAGACTGAGAAAAGAAAAATAATCTCTGGCTGGGTTGTACCTTGTGATGGTTTTTGAATACGACTCATAGGTATCGTGTCACTTCAGAGAAGACTTCTCTTATTTTGAATGCTTATTTCTTCCTGCAGGAATTGAAGGCCAAGGGTTCTGGAAGTGACAGAGACATCCTTTCTCCAAGTGGAGTTCAAGAGCTTGTCCCTTCTAGTTGTGAGTTTGAGACTTCCCCATTTGTAAAGGGAAAAAGAGTATTTAAACATAATCTAATTGCAGCTTTTTCAAATTTTTGGGCTCAAGTTATTGTCTGTCAGTGGCATAAAGCCTATTCAGCTCTGCATGAGCTGGGTTTATAATGGTGCATAGTGCAGATTTCTGAGTTTCTGAAGATGAAATAGCTGCACTTCTGCTACTAGACCAAAACCTATGGTCAGAAAGTCTATCCAAAATCAGATTTTCTCGTAAATGTTGCTATCTGATTTATAAAACCTTGTATTTCTGTCATATGAAGTTCTTTCTAGCATGTTTGGATACGTTAAGGCAGGGCTATCTTTAAAATACCATCTTTCTTTAGGAGTTGTATGTGCAGATACAAGTGGTACCTGTAGTAAGCATTCTGTTACTCCTGCATCTTTAAAAAAAGTGCTTGTTTCAAGTCATCTTCTTGGAGCTAAAAATCTTTCTAGTATAAAGTATGTGCATTCAATTCATTTGTGCAATATGTGACTAACCTTCAAAGAGGAGCAGAATTAAGTTTGCAAGACAGATAACTTAAGAATTCTGAGTTTGCAGCTTATGTTTTTGCTTAGACAGTACGCACTGCATTAAATGCTGAAACTGTTCCAAATATAAATCATGAGATCTTATATGGACTTGATGTTTGTGAAGGACAGAACCCATGTCTCTCTCTCTTCCTGTTAGAAATATTGAATACATTCCACGCATATACACTTCATTTGTAAACTGTATTTAATTTAATAGGTGATTCTTCATGTGATGGGAAGAGTTTTCCTTATGGAACAAGTACCATTCGAGGAAGAGGAATTACTCGATGGCTGGAAAGTACACCTGATCTGAGCAAATCTTTCAGTAACTGAAAATCTTCATGTCCAGGACAGCCATACATTTTTTTTTTTTCCTTCTTGTTCTGCTAAAATAACCAGCAGTTTTTCCAGACTGCAGTTTTTCATTTTACATGCAACTTTTGATTGTTCATGTTCTTGTTACAGTGATAAAACTGTCATTTACTGGAGTTAAGGGAAGAAAATCTTCATTATCTACAGGATGGTGTTTTAAGGTTGCATCCTCTCTAAAAAGAAGTGCCATAGTTCCATTTCTTGGTGGATGGAGTGCAAATTTAAGAGTGTTTAGCTACATCATTGGGTTAGAAATTATGTAGTGGCCAGTGCAGCTTTATTTTTTTTCCTTAGTAACCTCCTTCACCACATCTCTGTGTGCAAGGTAATGTTTCGGTGCGTAACCATCTCTCTCCAAATGCGATGGAGGGAGCAGTGGAGGTATGACAGGATGCACAGGGGAATGTAAAATGTCACTGTCTCAAAGGATAGCTCCATGTTTTTTTCCACCCATTGAGAACTCAAGTAGTCATTCAATGCAAAAAAGCAGATATTCTATCAAAAAGCGTGGTGGCAGTGTTGTTGGTCTGTTAGTATTCTTTTGGAGGCATAAGCAATGTATCAGGAATATGGATGTTGTTTTTTCCTGTGCATCAGCAATTAAAAGATTCGTGTTCCTTGAAATTAGTGCTGACTTTCTTTCATTTAAAGTGATTGAAACCAGTCATAATTATTTGAGGGGACAGGAGTACTGGGAATAATCCCAATATTCCCAGGAACGAGGGGAAGTTAAACGTTTCATGGAGATGCAAATCTTGGCCGTGTCTCTGATTAGTTGCCTGTTATGTAAACAGCCTCCTTAGTGCGTGTGTCTTTGAACAACTGATTCTCAAAAGTAAGAGCTTTTTTAGTTTTTCACATCTTGTTCCCGCAGAGGTCCGGTTGTGCAGTACTATCTCCATAGCAACTAACTGAGAGGAAATGAATTTCATTCTTTTTTAAGGAATTGGATCTGAGAATTGAGTAGTTCCATCTTTGGAATGATAGGGGAGGATAAAAAAGGTTCGACACATTGTGAGCAAACTCAGGTGTGCTGATGAGTATTTTAGAAAACGCCAGTTGCTGGTTTGATTGGAAACCTGCTAAGAGTTGCTGTAAAGCCATTTGAGAACCTTCTTCCAGGATCACTGGACCCTCCTACTTGAGAACTTGCTCTCATTGCTGAATTTCCTTGCATAACTGTTTGCTTCGAGGTGGTTGTTCTGCCTGTTAAAGCTCAATAAACCTTGAAGATTGAGATTTACCAGACTTCAGGGCATCAGAGAGCTTTGTAATGGGGTAACAAGGTCTGCTTATTAGTGGTAAAGGTTTTTTTTTTTTCTGCTGTGGAATACAGCTGAGTTCTCAGTTTTCCAGCTGATGGCTGCATTGATGTTTCAGAATGTACAGAACTGTAATCTTTGGATTATTTTCAGAAGTCAGTAAAATAAAAGTTTCATGTTTCAGCTCTTATGAAGGAGAGAATTCATTCTTGAAATATTTATTCAGTATCATATTAATGTAAGTACAAAAACTTCTAGAAGTCTTTGTTACTATGCTTCAAGATAGTGAAATCTGAGCAGAAAGAAAAGAATGCAGAACTTAAGCTCCCACAAGTTTCTCTGATTACAGTTTTCAAATTATTCCCCATACCTCCTGATGAAGAGGTGAAAGGCGAGAGAGAAGTTCCAAATGCCCTTAATTGGGTTATAACGAACTAGGTGCTAGTCCTAATGCATCCAGAATTAACCTTAATGGTTTGCTTATTGTTCTGTGAACTTCAGATAGAAGACATCCTTTGTGTCTTTCCTGGAACTGATGGTTCGAATAAATAGAAATGTGGTGCTGTTACTCTAGCAACAAGAATTGTGAGGTAATTAACTCTTGTCTATCTGATCAGTTCTGAATTGTGCACCATTCCAGTAATAAACAGTGTCACCCTCTGCTTTTTGTGGCTTTACAATACTGGAGCTTGAGATCCTGAAAAAAGTGAGGAAGGCAATGAAAGCAGACCCTGGGGGGTGTGCAGGAAAGGGGGAGGTGGAATCCCTGGGAGACAACTCTGTAAAGGAGTCTAGGAAGATGGGCAGAACACCAAGGATAGCATCTTCCAAGTGAAATAACAGTTTAGGAATGGTGATAGATCTGCCAGGGACTGTGTGGGCTTCTCAGGGAATGCTTGACCCCACTATAATGGGGGGGGAGGGGTTGGGGGGAAGTACACAGGAGGTAGGAACAGGTGCTGGCCACGAAGGAAGAGGCCAGAAACATTGGGCAGGCATGTAGAGGTGGTATTTGGCTGTCCAAAGCTTTCCAGTGTGGCACTGATCAACAGAGAACGGTGGTCTTGTAGCTGAACTGTGTGACTGAACCCATTCCCCATTGTGAGGGACGCAGTTCCCCAATGCTGCCTTTGCCTCAGTCCCTGCTATCAAGATCTTAAACTTCTATATTTGAAACAAGGGAAAGCAATGAATGAAGATAAAGTTGAAGATCAGCTGGGAAAATCTGACCCATACAGGACCACGGGACATGATGGGTCGCATCTGAGGATGCTGAAAAAGCTGCCTGATATCCTTGCAAAGTTGTTCTATCTTTAAAAGGTCACAGAAAGTGTGGGAAATCTGCAGCAATGGAAGGAAGGCAAATAATATTGCACCCATCTGCCAAAGGACAATCTAGGGAACCATAAACCAATCAACTCCACTGCGCTCCTTGGAAAAATCCTGGGTTGGGCCCTTTTGGAACACATTTTTGGGTACATGAAATAGGAGGAGATTGGCAGCAGTCAGCATGGATTTGCCAAGGCGAAATCATGACTGATCATCCCACTTGCCTTCCATGATAGATTTGTGAGTGAAAGAGGTGTAGCAATGGCCATTTGCCTTGACTTTAGCAAGGCTGTCAATGTGGTGTATGCATGTGTCCAAGTTGGGATGTTAGATGGGTGGACAGATGTGGAAAAAATCTGTTTGGACTCTGAAAGTAGTAGTTAAGTTGTACTCTACGTGGAGGCTGGTGACAGGTGTGGCACTGTGGGAGCCTGCAATACCCTGTTTAACAGTAGTGGCCTGGAGCAGGTTACTTGCTGAAGTCGCCAAATGGAGGAAGCAGATACACTTGAGGGCAGGAGTGGGCTAATAAGGAACCTTGTACGATGACCTGAAGTCCAGCACTACAGTCAGGATGAGTAGGAGGGCATCTCTGCTGAGAAGAGTGCTCAGAACTGAGGGCGAGAAACAGAATATTTGGAAGATGAAATGGCAATAGGAACAGAGGAGCTTGTCCTGTAGAGCATATAAAAGTGTTTTGCCTTACATCCATGCTTCTGCTGTGTCATCATCTGTGTCTACTGTCAGAACATATAATTTTTGTCCCGTTGCTTTTGTCACTCATAAATGAGGATGATTTTCTTGCCACATTTAATAGACCTCTGGAGTTCCTTGACTAAAAAATGCCAGGATAAGAATAAACATTAAAAACTGAATGACTGCTACTAGGAACAAGTAATGAATGTTTTTTCCCCTCACTGAACCATAAATGATTAGCAAATTAAAAAATAAAAAAGGGGGTGCGGGGTTGGAGAGAGCCAAGAATTGAAAGAGCAGTTCTCTTAAGCAGTAGCAGTTTTCTAGGGAGATGTAGTCACCTTTAGACGAAAGAAGGAAACATGGTGAAGTCCTGGTTAGTGTAATTGCTTTTGGCAGTGCAGAGTAATCCAATTTTTCAATTTCTGTGTGGCATTTCTTACCTACTTTTCTTTGGCTTGCAGGATTGTTGAAATGGACTTTTTTTGTTTCCTTCATACACTTCCTTATATAGGAAATAACTTCTAGATTTCTGAGGTACTATTAGAAGGGGAGAAAATGATAGCTTTTAAATATCTTAGTATGCCTGCTGAAAGAAATCTTGCTATTAACAATGTCTCCAAATCATACTGTGGCTGTTCTTCCCAGTTCAGGTAGCAGATCTCAGTAGTCCTGCAGGTGAGAAAATGGTTTGTGAGCGCTTACGTTCTGCTGTTCTTTTGTTGTTTTTTCTTTTCATGCACACATAAAGCATAGATGTGCATATTCTTCTGCCTGAAAGGTGAATGTTACCAAATAGTGATACGCCTTAGACTGTGTGGAGCATCACTCCTTTTCTGCTCAGCTCCCACCTTGTGAGGGGGTGGGTGTTGAAGTTAGGTATGCGTACATGAATTCCTAGGAATTCATTAAATGTTGTTCATTTCCCCTGTTTTCATCCTAAATGTGCTGGGGGCACTGCTTTAGTTTTGTTTAAAGTTCAGAATCTACTAGCGACTCTTGGAGCTATTCCTGCTTTATGTGATGTACAAATGATGGATTCAGTCACAGGGAAACCTTGGAGTAGCTAGGAATTTGAATGCATATATTTCTGACTGGCTGAATTTAAGAAATCAGTTGCTACACGTGTAGCGTTTTGGAAAATATGCTGCTTTCAAAATGTTCATTTAAAAAAAATAATAAAAATAAAGCATGAGAAGCAGTGAAGTATCTCAGCTCTCTGTGTGCTCTCAATTTATTTCCAAAGGAAGAACAGAACTTAGCATTGCGGAGTGTAAGTGGCTCTTTAATGGCTGTCATGTTTCTCTCTCACCTTTTCCTTGCTGGTTCTTATGGGACCTATTTAGAATTGAATTTGTGGCTTTGGGGCGTCTTCTAATAATTTTGTCTGTACTTTGCAGCTCTTTCTCGTTTGTTTGTAGATAGTTTAATGCAGATGTGTTCATTTTTGTGCTTATTTACATCTAAAATGACCAAGGTGCAAAACTTCAGCTGACAAGCAGCACTTAAGTTTCACACATCCAGAGAGTGAAAAATATGGAATGAGTTACACAATATATAAATGCTTTAGAGGTCAGAGTCAGTTTCTGGCAACAAATAGTATTCGTAGTTATGTCCTTTCATTGGTCTTCCCAGTTAAGGCCTTTGAGCATCTATGCTGTTATCTCTGACAAGAAGCCCTCTTTAGCCCAAGGATTTAAGTGTTTGTGAGGACACAGGAAGTACTGACGGGTGTTCTGAAGCATTCATAAAAGTTACAGCTTTGGTTTTGCAGTAAAAACTTGTTAAAATGCTAATTGGATGCTTCTTTCTCATTGCAAAAGAGAATAAGATGTGCCATTGTATTTTTGTCTTTGTTTCTGAGTTACACACCTTGCTCTCTTACCTTCCTCCAGCTTCTGCGTGCAGTTCTTTTTTTGATGATCCATCTTTGCAATGTTTAGTCATACACCGAAACGAAGCAGTGGAAGTAGTTCCTCAGAATGTCTTGCTCAGTTGTGCTTCGAGTTGTTCATTGCCAGAGAGATGTGGGTTTGGATGCACTTTGTAAAGAATTCTGGTCCTTGCAGTCGTTATTACTACAAATGAAGGCTATGATTAGAGCATCATGCGAAACAAAGGCAGGCAGAAGGCTGTTATTCTTGGGAGTCTGACATGCACAGTTTAAAATCTAGAATGCACTGCTTGTGCGTAGGAGGATTGCTGGCTCCTCTTGAAAGATATATTTCAGACTCTTGTAACCAAAGTATTGTTGCTTCAAACAGGAGACTTTGCTCATCTGTGGGTTTTTTTTTCCATATTTTTATTCTTATGTACCTTGTGCAATACATACAAAAATATATCTGATAAAATGTCCATAAAAATGTTGCTTTAATCTTGCCTTGATCTTGCCTAAAATAATTTCTGCACTGGACAATGTGCAAGCTCTGATGTTTGCATAGCACCATAAACATGACCACTCTTCCTTGTAACTTAGAATCAGTGCCCTTGAAACCTTCTGTGGATCTAGAGATATATTAGCAACTCTTTTCTCCAAATAGACTTGTCTGGCTTCCTTTACAGTAAGTGGGATGGTGAGAAGACTGGTTATTTTTGGATGAGTGGGTGGAACAGCACTTCACATGCATTTTCCTACTGTGAGGTTAAATATTAATACCCATTGCATGTTAAGCACATCTTTCCAGGGTAACAAGAATATTATCTTCCCCCCCACCCCCCCTCAGAAACTACAAGACAAAGCCATTAGTTTCTACTTGGCTATTCTAAATACTTCCTGTGACAAGATATAGGTATTTCTTCTAGGCTTTCTTTACTACAGTAGTGTCTGTTCCTCGGCAAAACCTGAAGATGGCATTGGCTTCCTGCTTCATTCGTCTTCAGAAGCGTCTTTTGCGCTCTGAGTGTCCATAGGTATGTTCTGCATGTGTTCATCTTCTCTTGCCCTAAAATGTTATTCAGGAGTAGAAATGTTGGTTAGAACCAGCTAGAAATTATACTGAAGAAATTTTGCATTAGAATGGTTTTAGATTGATCTAGGTTGATCTAGAAGTGTACCAAACCAAACGCTGTAAATTAAGTCTTGGTGGTGGTTGGTGTGTATATGAGGAGAGGATGACTAGAGTATCTTTACTCATGTTACTCTTCTTACAGTGGTCTTTCTTGGAGTAACGTTGATCAGGGTGTGCAAGGGCAGAAACAGCTGTAGGGACTAGGAGAAATGAAAAAAGGACTGGGCTGAGTGGGACATGAAAATTCAGATCCAAGATGGAATGTTTGGGTTCTGCCCCAGGGACCACAAAGGCATCTGATGATAAGGGCATGTTCTGTGAGATGAGATGGGAGGTACCAGGGTAGAAATGGAAGGGAGAAAAAGCAGTGCATACTTTTCTTGGTGACTTCTTTTCTCCATGCTTTCTCCTCCCTGGGCCGATGCCAGAGGGAGAAGGTGAATCCTTTGTATGTTCTATTCCCTTTTTCTGAGAGAGAGGTACTTACGTCTCCTCGTAGTCCTTGTTATCTCGACAGCAGCAGCAGTAGGCTAGAATACTAATAACTAAAATTGCAGCAAGAACTCCTCCAGCGATGCCTGCATAAAGGGCAATATTCATGGATGCTGTAAAGGAGGAAAAGAATTACCTCTTTGCACTGAGGATATTATCAAATGCGATCAGCACAAGCATTGGTCTTTAGATCCTACTGACAGAGTTTGACTAGAGCAGTTGGAATTAGTCCTGTACTGGGTAGCTGATAAGCCTACAGGAACAGCCCTGCTTCAGAACAACAGCTGTACTTTATCGAGATCAGATTCACACTTTTGGGGTTCAGGTTTGTTATGTACGCTTGTGGCTTTCTGCAAGCTCTACGCATTAGTGAGCACTCTGAGTGCTCCTTATGCTGAAAGCACGTTTTGAATTAACGTGTTACTTCTGGAAAGAAAGCAGAATTTCACTATTTTGTTTACATTGCTCTTGTTAACACTTTCACAGCTAGCTGGGCTGCGTCCTCTGGTACGATTCTCCCAAAGGAACAGACTCTTACGTGGGACAACGCTGACTGTCATGTTGCAAAATTCCTTTCCCACACTGTTTGTTGAAGTGCAGATGTAAAAGCCGGAGGTGTCTGCCGAGATGTTCTTCAGAGTTATCTGCTCTCCTGTTGTGAAACAAAAGTCCAGTCAGGAGAAGAGGAGAACTTCAGGAGGGAAGGAAATGGGGACAGCAGCCCTTCAGTAGTAGCTCAGGACGGAAGGAGTGAGAAGAAGTTGACAGATTGCTCCCTTTTGCTCAGGTGTTTCTGTGCTAGTCTCTAGGTCTTAGTGTGATGTAGGAGGACAAATGGAAGTGTGTTGTTTTCATTACAGAAAATGCAGTACTGGAACATTCCTTTTAGAAAGAAAACAAGAAAACTGTGGGTGGAGGATAAGGAAGTATGTATGCTTAGCGACAGCTTTGTTTGCAGTGGGTAAATGGCCATGAGCCCTTTTTGCTTTGGAATGTGAGATGGCACAAACCAGTGGTCTGACTTGGATGAGTGTCCATCTCATGAATTAACTTGTTAAATGGCAAAAAGTTCTTCAGTCCTCCAACCCATGGGATTTCAGGTTTGAATTATATAGCAGAGGGGGCAGTAATGTTCCACTCCAAGAGAGGCCATCTGGGCTGTGAAAATAAAGGAAGAAAAAGAAGTACAGTGACACAGGAATGCTTTGACACCAGACACTGCCTATCCAACCTAGCAGAGCGCAGAACTGTAACTAAATCTTAGCTCTGTTTGTCAAGTGGTGCTTGTTACATCTCCAACTGCTGCTTGCATGAGTACTTTGTTGTTTTCTACTGATAAAGGTCCAAATTCTGCTCTAACATCCAAAAGCTCTGAATGCTCTTCAGTAGCTTTTCTGATTTGTTCCCTGTGATTTTCGGTTCTTTCCATCTCTTGTATGGGACAGAGATTCTGTTTAGTCTTTGCTGACGCCTAGTGCCAGCTAGAAAAAGAGCATGCAAGCCAAGAATTAAGCTCCACCGGTTTCATTTTTTTTAAAGTCTGTTATCTGAGCATGCTTCACGTTTTCTTTCCTCCTCCAATACGATGTTTATCGCTCTCAGGACTGTAAATTCTACTATATTAACTTTAATTGCCGCGTCAAATTGGAAGAATGTGTGTCAGATGCTGTCAGTTTTTGAGTGGATCATGAGGGAGTTCTGGGGAATGGGTCTTGCTTAGCCTGGTGCAGTAAGAAGTGTTTTGCTTGGAGTGACAGTGGGGCGTCCAGCCACGAGGGGGGTCGGGGACACCTGATCTGCTTACTGGACAGCGGTGCTATGATGGAAACAGAAATCATATGGAAATGGATCAGGAAAGAACAGAATGAAGGCAGGAGTGGGCAGATAGCTGCTTTGAGAAGACAAATCAGGGTGTGTGCGTAGGGCTGAGCCTGATGCACCGGCACCACTTAGCGGCCAGTCAAGTGACTGTGGTTTGTGTTTCTGTGTAGATTCCTTTTTTTTTTTTTTTTTTTTTTTTTTCTTTTGGAGGGGAGGAGAGGGGGCCATAATTTATACAAGGATCACCTACTGGGAGCTGAATAGCCTACAGCCTTAACATATTTAGTTTAGCAATGCTACAATAACTTAAGCCAGGAAAGAGAGGTTCAGACGTGTAGTCTGTCTCTTTGGAGTTTAACATATCAGAAGAAAGGACTTTAACATATCAGGAAGAAAGTGGCTTGCAGTAATAAATCTGGGTCCTGTGATACTGCACTTTAAAGGCTATTAAACTCACATTTTTCTATGAATAATTCTACCTGAGGTCCATGGAAATTCTCATAACCTTTTCTCAGATTCTGATGTAAAAATAAAAGCAAATAAAACATTAGGGCTCTTGTGACAGTCCTAAAGGATTGGAAGCTTCTTTTATTCTCTAAGTAGGAATTGGTGCAACTATTTCTCATTGCACTTTCCTCTGGCTTAATAGTCATCTCTGGAAGGAAAGTAGCTTCCTGAACCAACTTTTGTTTGCCTTAACTCCTGAAAGTGACCTATTTGTTCTCAAGTGAGCTGAGATATAAAGGGACACCAGTTAGAAAACTGGATTTTATTCCTCATACTATCCCACCCTTACATCCCGCAATTGAGTAGGAATTACTTCTGTCCGCTTCCAAAGTGTGACAGCTTTCTTGCCAAGTAAGAACTAAAATGCAAGTCTCAGTGACCACTGTTAATGCAAGTAACAGTCCTTTTCACCTTGTTACTCAGGAATATATCGTATGAAAAGGACAATTTCTTAAAATCCTGGTTAAAGGATTTCCTAGAAGAAGAGTTCTAGAGTGGTTTTTTTTTTTAATTTGTATTTCAAAGTCTTTGTAACCTGGAACTAGAGAGAGCTCAAAGCCTTGTGTCTCTGAAATTCCCATACCGTTGGTTGTTTCTAGCACACGGGGCTCGTTTTGTACACTGAAGCTTTGCCAGGTGTATGTGGGTTTTGGGGAGCCCTCGTGAGAGAAGCAGGTTAGATTGATAGTCTGTCCATATTCCGCTGTGCCCACAATCTTGCATTCTGGCTTGGATGGTGCAACTGAAGGAAGGAAAAACAGAATTTGGTTAATCATATGTAGTATTTTGTTTCAACCCATCTCCTGCATCTCTTTTTTTAATTCCTCCTGAACAGAGGAACAGAGCCTCCTCAAAGGAAGATTGTCCCTAACCTGTGTATTCCTTCTTTGTGCTTGTTGGTCGACAAGAAAATGTAAGATACTTTTTGGGATATCTCTAATAATGTTGGGTAACTCTTCCTGTGATAACTGGAGAGTGACAAGCCAGAGTGCATGAGGAGAGGTCTGCAATGAACTTACTAAGTTACTAGGAAAATGAGGAGATGTCTGCAATGAACTTACTAAGTTACTAGGAAAATGCCCTGTACAACTCTAAATATTTTCTACAGTAAAATTTCCAAGGGAGTTGGATGCTTTAAGCCTTCCAACCTACTTCTGTAGTTGTAGGAAAAGACTAAAAACAGGATTGTGGATTATGATTTACTGAGAGATGGTTGTTTCGTGTTAGAAAGTCAGTTTTATATAAAAACAAAACAAAAACCAGTATGGACTTGAGAAGAATGATAGTGGATTATGTAATGAATCTAATGCTTACTGAGGACGAAAAGACTCGTGAGTGCAGACTGCCGGGGGGGGTCATCCCGTAGACGGACGCTGCACACGTATGTCCCGTTGTCTTCCATGGTGACTTCATTGATGGTGATGCTGATGTCTCCGCTGTTGACATCGCCGGTAAAATGTAATCGGTTCTCATAGCCCGTGCCATACTGTACAAGCCCATCAAAATACCTAGTGACAGCATCGTCCTGTCAGAGAGGGAGGGAAACTAAGCAATCGTAGGTTCTTCTGTGCAAGTCTATGGTCTAACTCCATAGATTAGCTCATTCTTAAGAGAAGAATAACTCGGGAAAGAATAACAGGGAAAAAAAAACAACATCTTGGAAGTTCAAAAGAGTGAGGGTTTCTAGAATCCTCCTTACATCTTTTCTAGTCCGAGACAGCCAATTTCCTTTGCTGGGTCTTTTTTACTTTTCCTGATAGGACATTGTGAGACTTGTTTGGTATCCATGTGTCAACAAAATCCTCCTATGATTATACATATTCCCTTGCCTTCTTTCAGCAATGATCTTAGGAGAAGAAACCCTTGCCAATTACTGCAGGGAGGGCTTCAAGTCCTGCTTCTCCTCTCATTAATCCCCAAGAGCAACTTGGGGAGGTCTTTATGACCTTTATAAGAGGTCTTTATGTTGTGTTCCCTCTGAATGTAAGACACCTCAAGAATCTCTCCGTGCAATAGTATCAACTAAAACTTTTTATACAGCATCAAATACGTATCTACATAATATATGTATACTACATATATGTAAAAAAATTTACAAAGCTTTTTATAAAGTATCTGAATATATCATACATAAACAGATATAAACCCAAGGTACATACAGTAATGTATCCTCAATATACAGTTGCAAGACCAAAAGAGAAAGAAAAGAAGGGTGGGGACTTGCCTAATATCACACAGCAGATTTGTATTAAATTGAATCTACCATCAAAGTTTCTAATTGCATAGGTCTGAGACTAAGGAAAGTCTTGAAGGGATCCTTTCCTTCTAAAACATGTTCCCACTGTCCTGCTTCCATCTCTCCTCCCACCCCCCTCCTGGATGCCCTATCATATGTTTTCTTTTTTTTTATGCAACTTGATTTACCGCACTGAGGATTTTCTTCCAGACAACAAAATCTCCTGCGTTGGTGGCAATATTAGTATTAAAATTACAACGGAGAGTAGCGTTGTTCCCTCGTGCAACCTGTACTTCCTTGATAGGTGTTTCCACAGTGAGGGCATAAGCAGTGGCCAGAACTAGAAACAGAATAAATTCATTAGTCAGCAAAACTAATGGCATCCGCTGTCCATGTTTGACTTTTTTACCTGCCACAATAACCTACAGCCTTCCCTCTGTTAGTCATGGCATTCCCTTCTGAGCAGGAGGCAACATATGCTGCTGCTGACCCTCTTTAGGGAGCTGCTGCACAGGATGGTGGAAAGCTAAGCTCTGCTTTCTTTGCCTCACTTCCCTCTTTTTTACCTGAACAAGCACTTGTGAGGAGTTTATAAAGATGTAATTTGTTTTGAGCCCTCTTTCTATATTTTTGTATAGCACCATTTGGAAACTCTGCATCTGAAGCCAGACAGAATGGAGGGAGAAGGGACAGGAAATGCCACTTAGAGACACTCCTGCGACAAGGAGGAGCAAGGTCCAGTAAGGAGGAAGATGGAGGAGGGATGTATGCTTCCCTGAGAAGGGCATGCTGGAGTGGAGATTTGTTTCTGGAGTTTCTGAGTTGGTGCTCCTCAGGAAGGATGTGAGCAAAATACTGCATCTAGCAAGTTGTAGGGCCTGACTCAGCCATGTTTCTATTTGTCTGAGATCCACAAGGAAATGGAGTGCAAAAGGAAGAGAACAAAGCACATCTGGATTTCAGTGTGAGTTGCACAAGGATTGTAAATACAAGCTTTTTTAGACAAAAAATTGTCACAGCCACATGCCATAGGTCAACAGAAATGAGCCGTTGGCAAATCAGCACTACCAAATCCTTGACTGTAATAGCAGTGTACTATATTCTCCCTTAAAAAAGGACCCAAAAGATTCTGATTTCACCACAGGTTAGTATGGGACAGCTGGCACTAGGATCTGCTCCCCAGTAAGGGACAAAAGCTTCTGTAACCGCTTACTGGATCCAGTCTGTTCCCCACAATAAATGGCCTTTCAGTCTCTTTGTAGACATGGCCTATCCTGCCAGAACTGCTGCATTTCTCTCTCCTGAGATGAGGTGGATGGGAATTTCCACAGCAGACACACCTTTTCTTTCCCCTACACACTCTTTCCTTACTGCAGGGCAGAGATGCCCTCCTATCCACAGCTGTCTTCAGAAAGCTTCAGGCATTTTCAGCAGAACTGCCAAGATTGGTTTTTCTGCTTGGTAGTGTCCTGGTAAGAAAATGCTGATTGACCGGAGCAGGATGCTTCTAGCCAAAGTTGCCACCTGTCTGTGTTCTCAACTCTGTAATTGAGTTTGCTGTGGTCTTGATTACTAAGCATGCATATTGGTTTCTTCCTCATGGCAGTAGTGGTTTCTACTCTCTAAGGCACTGATTCATCTGTAACTGTTAACAGCCATGCAAGGGAAACTAGCAGGGCAAAGTACTTCTAACGTTGTTTTATTGCAGCCACTCCCTGGGCTTTCCCAGCTCGGCAGCAGTCAGCACAATGGCCACGATTCCGTAGCCTAAGGGCTTTCTGACTGTTTCTAATCATTCCCCCTGCATGAGAGGCACCTATAAAAGCCATCTTGTTGCCTGTCGCAACTGGATAGAGATGCTTTCCTGCATCTAGGCGGAAAGCATCATAATCTGTACTAGAAGATGGAGCAAAACCAATTTCCCGATCCTTTTGTCACTCAGAAACTTGTTCCACCAGGCCAGGCTTCACTGACAGGTCATTAACTCAGCCCTGAGGCAGAGGAGAAACTGTCCAGCCCTAAGGCTTCACTCAGAAGTGCTTTGGCTTCTTCCAGTTGGATGACTGAAATCCTACAATAAAAGAGATTTGGCTTTTGTTTTGTTTTCCCAAACATCTTCAGTGCAGGGTCATGGAACAGTTGTGTACTGAAGAAACAGCCCGTAACAAGAGAGATGTCTTATTTGTGTGTTGCTGTCATCCTAATGCTCAACTTCTTCTGATGCTCTCCTATTTTTCACCTGTGACATCTTTTTCTTACTCCCATGTTGCCTGTGTTGCATCTTTTGGCTCTCAGGGAAGCTGTATGATCTCATCCTGAGGTGCCGTTTACTTTGCTGATTTCTCTCCATCTTTTTTCTCCCCACATTCGATCCCATCAAAATCACCAACAGCCAGCTGGTTACTGCTGGCATGTATTTTGAATAGATTTAGTCCCAATTTCTTAACTGAAAGGATAGGAGAATCAGTTCTGAAAGAACTTGAGGAAAACAAGTGGGGACAAGTAGCCGCTTTGTCAATAGATGGATGGCATCATCCAGATTTAAGCCTTAGGATTACTTTTTATCATTATTAAGTATGTTTGTAATGTTTTTTTGAAATTGAGAAAAGTCTTACCTCCCTCTACTCAATTTAAAACATTAGTGCTAGTGCAAAGGAAGAAAATCAGTGTTTACTTTCACATTTGTTGTTGTACACATGCTAATGTGTAGTATCAAAACAGAGTGAAGGGCAATTAGTAGAGCTGAAACCAATTAAAGGGATATTTTCCATGCTGAAAAGATTCTGATCAAGCAGGACTGTTATTGCTGAGTTGCCTTGGTTAGTTAGGCTAGTGAGGAACAGAGCTGAAAAGTATTAATTCACATTTTACAAGGAAATGTTTGGGTTTAATTTCTACTAAGAAACTTAGCTGAAAATCAGTTCTGACGAGAGAGGGAAAACCTCTCGTGTGTGAGATCTGCGTTAAAATTAAGTATTGTGTTTGATTCACAGTGACCAATTTGGGGCCTTCCATTCAGCAAGAAGGATGCAGTAGCAGTCAGTCTCACATTGCAGTGGAAAGTTCAGCGGAAGGCAGCCTTCACTGACAGCTTGGTACGAGACATCCAAGGCAGCTCTTGCGTTCGCACCCCACGCTGCAATGTGCTGTGTAGTTGTTCTGCTCTAGTGCACTGTAGGAAACTACTATACCTTTTCCATTATTTTTTTTCCACTCTGAATTATCCTTTGAGTCCTACCCAGACAGCCGAGAGCTTCAGGCAATGTACAGATGGTAAACTTCTCTGAGCAGAAATCCATAATTAAGATAGCATAAAGGGTGAGGATCAGGAAAAAGGAGAACAAATACTAACACTGTTAGGCGACTTGCACAATGATCGCTAGACTGTGACTCAAGTCATGTTTGTTTTATTCAGAGCATGATTCCTTTCTCTAATTGGGCTAAACCTTGTGAATTTCCTTCTTGTGGGTCTGTTTGTGGAAGCAAGGCTTTCAGGATTTTTAATTAAAAAGCTGTGAGTGGTTTCCATGTAAGTAGCTTCCTGTAAAGACTGAAAGATGACACAGGACCATTCGCAGGAGAAGACGAGAACGAAAGCAGTGAGACTCACACTCTGCAAGGCAGGGTGAGGAAGAGCGAGCCTGACAAAGGCTGGAGCAAACTGCAAACCTGTAGGCAGGGATCACTGTGCTTTCCTTTGACACGAGTAATACATAAAGATCACAGATCATACCGAGTATTTATGAGCAGTAGGAGTTAAACTCATGGAGACATCTACTCCATGCAGATATACGTATAGAAGAATCAAACTCAAGGACTTTTCCACTTCAGTTGAGGAAATACCATCTTCATGACGAAATGCTGCATTTAACGGAAGGCGTTACAATTGGTTTTGGAGATATTTTTCGGCCTCTTGAAGTACAGCATTCTTTTCCTGTTTCTAAAGTTGACTTGTAGCTTTATGAGATGCCTGTGAGTCTGGGCATTGAGCACAGGGTAACTGCACACACTTGCCTGACCATCAACATGCAGAAACTTATATTAAACCAAAGCACACCAAGTAGTCTGCTGTATTACTCAGATTTTGTTGTGCTGCTTCCTTCTACCCAACCCTTGAAGATACAACCAAATCAGTACTCACCTGCACTGCACACAAACAGCTGAAGCCCTTTCATTGCTGTCCTCCTCCTTTCTCCCTCCTTTCACCTCAGGGTGCTCTTCCTTCTGACTTGGAGGTGGCTAGAGAAGAAGCTGACTTTAGCTGAAGGCTACTGCACAGTGACATCACAGGTCCACTTCCTCATAATCTTTTGAAGTGCTTTGCTTTGCCCCTCCTCCCACCCAGAATGGCAAGGTGGATTACCAATAGCATTTGATATCTCTTTCCGCTCTCTGCCCCCTGGAGTCAGGAAACTTACCCTCTTGTGAACTTTCTCCCCCAGCTAACTGCCTCTCCCAGTTTCTCATAACACACAGGTACGTAAAGAGAGCGATCCAAAGAGTACGATAATTTTAGGAGTGCACAGCACAACGTCTGAAGTCACTGTTTGGCGTGTCTGAGTCAACGGCGGGGCAGAGGCTGTGATGCAGACTAGAAGATGGCCTGGTGCTCCTGCAATTCTACCGCCCTGCTGCTGCAGCAGAGAGCCGAGGCACGCTGAGGGTAATGCCAGGTCATGTCTGTCACAGGTGGATCCACTTCTGCTAGTTGTTCTTCATCTCTGTGGTGGATCTGCCTCCATGGGCTCCTCCTGGGCAATCTTAAAACTATGGCAGCATAATCGTGCATCATCTGGCAAAGGGAATGAAAAGTAGTTTAAAAACGTTTCCTGATGGTACAAAACTATTGAAAGCAGTGGAATTTACAGTTGTAGAAGTACGTGAAGATACAGAGTAACTGAGTTATAAAGTTGCTTAGGAATTCTGTATTTTCAAATGTTATATTGTTAAACGTAAATGAAAACAGACGAGAGGAATCTATGCAAGGATGAATGCTGAAGTTGTGGATAATTCTCTTAAAAATTGATTAGATGCTTAGTGATGGAGATAGGTAAATCTAGAAATGATTAGTGAAGGAATAGAAAAGAAAAATGAAAAATCATTACAACTATATAAAATACAATGCTCTTGTACTTGTAGTGCTGTCAGCACGTACTGTTATTCCCTAACCCCTTCTAAAGAGATTTAAAAAAAAAAAAATAGGAAAGGTAGAGAGTAAGGCATAAAAATGTAAGAACTGCATTAATGGGAAAGACCAAAAGCCTACTGTCCATTTTTCTGACAGCCAGCAGTGGTGGATGTCCAGAAAGAATCGAGGCCAGGTGCAGTGATGCATGACTATGATTTGTAGCTCAGGGATTTCCTGGTGCCATATCTTTGTAAAACTTGGAGCCCTGGACAGATTCATTTATTTTTTTTCAGTTTGTTCAATCCTTTTTTGAAGCCATGTAAACTTATAGCAACAACAGAATCCAGTAGAAAGGTGTCTCACTGGTCAGAAGTACAGAAGAAGATCTACATGAAGCAAAATTAAGGTAGACTGTGATTATTCAGCTTGGGAGAAATATGGATGAGAACATAATAGAAGGTTCCTGAGCAAGGCAACCAACTTGTGTTGCAAGTCAACGGAAAAAGGAAGGGTAAGAATAAGGCTAAGAAGCTCAAAGCAAAAAAACAGAAGTTGGATATCGGTGAAGTCTTCCAAGCAGTGCCTGCCACTCTGCAGTCATCCAAGGTGGTAACAGATCTTTTTCTGTGGTACTTTTCCAGGAAATACAAACCAGTACCTGCATCGATCTGTCAGATGATATCATGAATGATAGTGGTACAGTCCTTTGTAATTCCAGCCTCCTCCTCAGGCAACAAACCCAGTTTCTCCCAGTTTGCCCTAGGAATTTAAAAGAAAATCATAGCATCTTATGATCTCTGTGGCTCTCTTCCAGCTAGGGATTCTGTGAATCTTAGCCAGGTGTTCAGAGCTCTTATGCTCATCTGTCATAGTGCATGGCTTGCTCAACAGCTGTGTGTGCCAAAATTACTTCCTCTCTTTCCTCTGCAAAAGGCTGTTGAATAAGCTGATTGGTGGCTTACAGCATGCTAGCTACACATTCACTCTGGCGTGTACAGTGAAAGTCCAGCCACTGCTCACATGTTCTGTACGGACAGTTGGAAGGCAAAAATTCCCACTAATTTAATTGACTGAATGTCTTGGTTTTGGCTAGGATAGAGTTAATTTCCGTTGTAGAGGGTTATATCATGCTTATTGTAGATTTTTTATAAAAACAGTGGTGAGAGCACACAGATGATTTAGTTGTTGCATGGCAGTGCTTGCAGAGAGCCAAGGGCTCTCCTGCTCCTTTACTGTCCTGCCAGCCAGGAGCTGGGAGTGCACTGGGAGCTGGGAAGGGATGCAGCCCAGACAGTGACACAGACTGGCCAAAGGGATGTCGTGCACTACATGTCGTCATGCTCAGCAACAAAAGCAGAAAGAATGAGAAAGAGAAGGGCGTTCAGAGCAATGGTGTTTGTCTTCACAGGAAACCACTATGGGTGCTGAGCCCTTCTTTCTTGGGAGTGGCTGTACACCTGCCTGCCTGTGGGAAGCAGCAAATGAATTCCTAGCTTGGGTTTGCTTGTGCATGCAGCTTGTAATGGACTTAGAAAACTGTCTTTGTCTCAACTCATGAGTTCTTGCACTTTTACCATCATGATTCTCTCCCTGACCCCACCTGGAGAGCATGAACAAGTGGTTGTGTGGTGCTGAGGCTGTGTGGGGCTGCCTGCCGTGGTCAAACTTGTACTCTGGAGAATGAAAGGAGGGCTGAAAGCAGCTCTGGCAAATACCTGATGTTACATTTAACTGAGTGCAGCTGGCCAACACGCTTTTTAAACTCTTTGCTGTCTACAGATGTCTCTGTAGGCAGTAAGTAACTACGTTGGCACTGTGATGGATAATGCCCTGTTTTTGGAGACTTAGCTAGGTAAATCTGTTACCCTAAGTTCTATAGACAGAATATGCTTCAGCATGTTCAGTACACGTACATAAATCTGATATTAAGCAACTTGTTTAGATGCCCTCTGTTTACCACTCCTGTTAGTTTGGGATATTCAGACTTTTACATCCTGATAATTTTTCCCAACAGTTCTTTTTTGAGGGCCTCAGGAGTTTGTGATAAACGTGGGAGACAAATGCACAGTTTAGCTATAAGAATTCTGTAGAGCTCTGTGTGCAGTAGATAGCAGGCAGTTTTAAGAGATTTTAATTTGGTTTCTGTGTTGACTTTCTTTCCCTGTCTAGTATGTGCTGCAAAACTCATAGGCATTGACACCACCACTAAAAGAACTACCATCATGATCCCATAAGCTGTTACAACAAGAGGTAAGGAAGAACTTTCAGGCAGTCTGTGTTTCACTGTGTAACATATGTGGTCCTATTGGAATCTCTACCTGTGGGTGATTGTGCTATAAATACCTTGGGCACTGGCACAGGCTGCCCAGGGAGGTGATGGAGGCCTCGTCCTTGATGGTGTTTAGGAATCATATGGATGTGGCACTGAGGGATGTGGTTAGTGGGCACGGAGGGGATGGGTCACTGGTTGAACCGGTTGATCTTAGAGGTCTTTTCCAATCTGAGTGATTCTATGATTCTAAGTTTAACATGCAGTTGTATCCGAAGATTCACAAGGTGGATTTTCTGAAGCAATTCAGTGACTTAAAAGCATCAGTTTTTGTTGGATGTCTATGGTGTATATGCTTCTGAAACTAAACTCCATTCTCCAATAATATGGGAGCCCATAAGCAAACTTATTTGGATCACTTCCTGCCTCAGTTAGCAGGAACTAACATGAACACATGTGGCACTACTTTTGAGAAATGGCTAAAACTTGCATCGTCCAGAGAAGACAGCTGTCAGATCAACTAATTCTTCCTCTTTTGGTACTTTAGGATCTGTTCAAACCTGTAATCCAAAATCCATTTCTCCCTTGGTGTGACTCCCAAGATTCAATATATCACTTTTTCTTGTTCCTGCTTGTCTGGCCCAGTAATGGATGAAGACAAGAGTAGGCTATGAGTACACAAAAGAACTGAGTGCCTGCTTCGTGGTTCTTCCTTGTTCCATGCAGCATCCCTGCAGATGTGGCCCCATCCCATGGCGGGGATGCAGCCCTCGAGTATGAAGCACAGGGCAGATGCACCCCTGCTCAGCACACCACGGCAGCACAAAGCTATGCCATAAGAAGGGTCAGTGCCCTTTTACTTGTCCTTTCTTGTTCACTTTATGTTTGCAAAAGGAGTCAACAGTGGGATATCACTGCATGACTCAGAACTGGAGCCATCCGTACTGTAAACAGCGGTTCCAGCTTCCACAGTGTTCTCCCCCACCAGCTGGTCTGTCAAGCTTTGCTGGGAGCCAGCAAGTCCAGAATGGAGGTTTCCTCTTTGAAGTGGTATCAGAGGAAGATGCAGTGCATTTCAGTGCTAGCTTATCCAGAAGTGAAATGCCACTCGCTTCTAGTAAGCTCAGCATGGCTCACCCCTCACTGTGTGTCCCAAGGACATCAGGGGTCACCCTAGCATTTCAGTTTGTGCCTGGCTAGATCCCAGGCACCTGGAGGCTCCCAGCAGGTGAGGCCCAGCCTCGGCGGCTCTGGTCTTTTCTCTGGGTGCCTCCTGCAAGGAGAAAAAGCACAGGGGGATAGGTCTTGCAGCAGGGAAGGAGTTAAGCAGCTGACCAGCTGCTGCCTGTGAGGCACTGAATTCCTCCCCGTGCAGCCCAGCAGCCAGCACAGGAACAGGCTATATTTAGAGGGCTGATAAAGGCTCGGTGCCGACAGTTGTCCTGCCCCTCGATGAAGAAGGCACGGGGAGAGAGGGGGGCAGTGGGTTTCTCTCCCTTATACAGCTCCCTGCCAGGTTTCCTGCCCCGCTCTCAGGGCTCCTTCGCTGTGCCCCGACGGGGACATAGCCTTTCATCCAGGCACAGGCGGTAAGTGCCATTTCCTTGCTCTCTGCCTCCCTGCTGCCCTGTCAGCTTGCTGCTTCCACCCAGGGAGGTGGCAGCAGATGTGTTTTCAAGCTCCAGGCCAAGCAATGGCCGTCCTGGGTGAGCACGGCTGCCTCCCACCAAAGGGCTACAAGGACAAAACCTGAGAGTTAAGGCTGGCCGAAACCATGGCTGTGGCTTGGAACTGGAGGAACGTTTCATGCTGGGGAGGTGAGGTCTCATGTTTCTTTCCCTGACGCTCTCCCGTCCCAGCCTGGCGGCATACAGCTCCATACAGAGACCATGCACAGGGGGGAGATAGAGTTTCTGCCCTGCCAGCCTTCCTCCTGGCTTCCTGCATGCTTACTCACGGGCAAGGAAGGCCCTGGTGCGTGCTGGGCACCAGCCAGCGAGCGGCACGAGGACACAGGATCGTCAGGTGCCTTGGCAGAGAAGCCAACACAGCTCCTTGCACCACCGCCTTGCTTGGGAAGATACGCGAACCCTTCTGCCCACCCTGTGGCAGGGTTCACCACCAGCCTGGTGCTACATGTAACGGTGCTGTGTTGCAGGTTCCTCCCTTCCAGTGGAGCCTCCCTCAGCTGCCATGGCCAGCGGCGGGGATTCAGACGGCGAGCAAGTGGTGCCTGATGAAGAGAAGGATGGCCCAGACGTGAAATCAGTGCAGGCCCACTACCTGCGCAGCCCTTCACCCAGTCGGTGAGTGTGATCTGCCTTTCCTTTCTTCTCTTTAAAAGCACGTAGTCCATTTTTCTGCCCACTACAAGGATCTGTGGATGTTTTATGTCCATGCTGGTCCTTTTTTTTTTTTTTCCCCCAAGAAAGGCTTTGGATCTTTAGATTTGGGTTTGGTTGAGAGCTATCTTTAGCTGCAGGCTTTGGGTACCGAACAGGAAGCTGTCATTGAACAAGCAGTGAGTTAGTGCATGTAAAAAAAGCATGGTTTACTCCTAAAACATGGAAAAAAGTCACAGAATCATGAAATCACTAAGGTTGGAAAAAACCTCCAAGGTAATCTATCCAACCATTCACCTACCACCAATATTGCCCACTAAACCGTGTTCCTTAGTACCACATCTAAGTAACCCCTTTTAGTCCTTTCCTAAGCAAAATGCTCTGCAGGACTTTCTATACACTTTGAGATGCGTTAGCTGAAGGCAGGGAGGAGGGGTCTGTTTGAAAAAAATCTGTTCCATCAACCTCTTCAATCAGAAGGCTATGAAACATTTCACATTAGGATCCTCAGCTGTGGGACACTGCAGAAAAATGTAGGCAGAATGCTTATTTCGTTTAATTACATGCATTCAAGAATTGTTTAGGAAATTCACTGAGCTCATATAAAGTAAAACTAGATGTTGATCTTCATAAATCACTCTTCTTCTGTTGACCATCATTCAAAGTAACCCCCCCCTCCCCTTCCCTTTTCTCACCTCCCCTCCTTTCTCTTCCCCTCCTTTCTCTCCCCCACCCCCTTTTCTTCCAATGCCTCACCACTTTTTCAGATAAGTGTTTCCTAATACCCAACCTGAACCCCCCTGCCACAACTTGAGACCATTCCCTCTTGTCCTATTGCTATTACCTGGGAGAAGAGGCTGATCCCCACCTCACCACAAACCTCCTTTCAGGCAGTTACAGAGAGCAATAATGTCTCCCCTGAGCCTCCTCCAGACTGAACAATCCCAATTCCCTCAGCCACACCCCATAAGACTTGTGCTCCAGAACCGTCGTCAGCTTTACTGCTCTTCTCTGAGGCTCCAGGGTCGTGATGTCTTGTGGTGAGGGCCCCACAACTGAACACAGTACTCGAGGTGAGGCCTCACGGGTGCTGAGCACAGGGCGGTCATTACCTCCTTGCTCCTGCTGGCTACACTGTTTCTGATACAAGCCAGGATGCCATTGGCCTTCTTGGCCACTAGGGCACACCGCTGGATCATGTTCAGCTGAGCGTGGAGCAACATCCCTAGGTTCATTTCTTCCACACAGTCTTCCAGCCAGTCTGCCACAAGCCTGTAGTGTTGCCTGGGGTTGCTGTGGCCAAAGTACAGGAGCTGGCACTTGGTCTTGTTGAACTTCATCCCATTGGCCTCAGCCCAGTGATCCAGCTTGTCCAGATCCCTCTGTAGTGCCTTCCTACCCTCAGGCAGATTGATGCTTCCTCCAAACTTGTTATCTGCAAATTTACTGAGGATGCTCAATCTGCTCATCCAGGTCATCAGAGAATATTAAACAGAATGGACCCCTATACTGACCCCCTGAGGAACACCGCTAGTGACAGTTTCAACCTTAATGCTTGTATTGCTCGTCATAACCCAAAGGATGCATACAGACAATTGGATAACAGAAAACAAATGGCATTTTTGTATCATAATTAGTTTAAAATTGTTTAATAGGACAACATTCATGTCTGTCTGTTGAGGTGAGAGCTATTTGTGAGACTGTTTTATTTGATCCATCCCTCTTCCTGTCTCAAACCAGACATCTCTCTGCCCAAAACCTTCCTCACTGGCCTATTCTTCTGTACTCCCAGCTCACTGGAGCTTCTCTCCCTCTCGACCTTTTCTATACAGATTGAAAGGCCTATTTGAAGCCTTTAGCTCTCTTCTGGAGAGCAGTGTGCAGGCTGAAGAAGAGCTGGGCTACCATAATATGATCAGTAGATCCTTTTTGCTCCAGTTCCCTCTTGTCTTCTAGAATGGGTATAAGGTTAATGGGATCATGGGTCATGGAGGTGGGATCCCAGCAGAGAGCATTTGCCTAATAGGAAGTGTGGTTGGTTGGCAGGTACTCGATGATTTCGGACACTGATACCGAGAGCATATTCATGGAGCCTATCCATCTGTCATCTGGTGTGGCTGCCAAACAAATAATCAGTGAAGGTAAGAGGAGGAAATGTTAAAAGAAGTACGTTCATAGTAGAGACCTGAGTTGCAATTGTTTTGCCTTTTACATTCAGAAACCTCAAAATGACAAAAAAGCCTTTATGCGCAAACCACATCTGGGGCAGAGGTGAAAACCATGAAGAAATCATAGAATTGTAGAATCATTAAAGTTTAAAAGAACTCTAGGATCATGTAGTCCAACCATCTACTCTCCACCACCATGCCCTCTATCCATGTTCCTTGGTGCCACATGTCCAGGGCTCTTGAACGCATCCAGGGAAGGTTACTCCACCACATCTCTGGGCAACAAATAACAATATACAGAAAGGTTGGGTGACTTCCTTTGAAGTTGTGGACTGAATCTGTGTCAGAAGCATGTACTACAGTGGTGGAAATGGTTTGGTTGCTAGTTGCTTGCTGCAGTAGTGTCTTCTTCCCATTCTTTTGGGGCTGGAATGAGCATGCAGTTTAACTCCCAATCCGTTGTATCTCTGGACTAAGAGGACTATTCTCTTCCCATTATAAAATCCTTCAGGCTACTAGGTAAGCATGTATGTGCATGCTTTGGAGACAGGACAGTGTGAGGTCACAGGGGAAAAAAATCCACAAGCATTATTTTAGGAGCAAAGAATGACATATTGTGTATTTGATTTGTTTTTACATGATTTTAGTTAATTGTCAGTTTGTTCCAGAACTGAAGACGAAGCACATCAAGGTAGATGCAGTGTGTCCCAAGATGTTAGAGTCTGCACAGCAGTTGATGGTGGAAGACCTGTACAACCGAGTTAAGGAAAAGATTGATGACACCAGCTTGTTTAACACTCCGTGTGTCATGGACTTGCAGAGGGCACTTGTAAAGGACAGGCTGGAGACTCCCAGAGATGCTGTGGATGAAGTCTGGCCTAATGTCTTCATAGCAGAAAAGTGAGTGTCAGCCTTTGTATCAAGTTGCATGAGTTTCCCAGTGAAGGGTGAGATGGAACCACTGAAGGCACAACATATATTACATGCATCTAATACCTTTCATCCCTAAAAAGACACAGTGTTTTTTAGAATGTAAATCATAGATCCATACAATCATTAAAGTTAGAAGAGACCACTAAGATCACCCAGTCTAACCACTACGCCATCCCCACTGTATGTCCACTAACCATGTCCCTCAGTGCCACATCTATATGGTCTTGAATACCTCCAGGGACAGTGTCTCCACCCTATTCCTTGGGTAGCTGGTGCCACTGCCTCACTGCTCCTTCTGAGCAACTTTGTGCCATCTGAATATGTGTTCACATATTTATGCTTGCACAGATCACATAGTACAAAGATCTCTGTGAGCTGAGAAGTAAATACGTCTGGATCAGGATTCAGCAGCTTTCCTATGCTATTTTAAAGCTTCAGAAAATGTAGCAAAAGAAAAGGAAAATGAGCCCAAATTGAGCTCTTCTTGTTGGAATTTGGCCTTGAAATTGGGACTAAAGGCCTTCTTGTGTAAAAGAAAATTGAAAAAGAAATACCATAGCAAACGTGGAGTGGAAATGGCCAGGTCTCCTGTATCGCTGAGACACCTGTAAGCTGACCGACCAGCACAAAATTAGAAGGGGATGCAGTTTAAAACATCAATTGTGGGATAACAAAGATGGAGAAGTAAGTAAATTGCATGAACCTAAGATGGCAGGATGATTTTAAAATCAAGCTGAAGTTGAAACAGAGTGCGCAGCAATACTGATGAGTACAGGTTTATCTTTTCCCAGTGAGTGTTGTAGAGAAATGTTTGCAGAACTCTCGAAAGACCTTAAGGTCTGAGGGGAGCCATGTGTTGATGAGTGACACAGATTGGGAATTGGGTAGCTCTTGCAGCACACAGCTTTTTTACTACCTGAAATAGGAACACTGATATCTAACACCTTCTTTTCTTTTCTGAAGGAGTGTTGCAGTGAACAAAAGTCGTTTGAAGAGGCTGGGCATTACACATGTCTTGAATGCAGCTCATGGTACAGGTGTATACACAGGACCAGATTTCTACAATGGTCTGAATATCCAATACATGGGCATTGAAGTGGATGATTTTCCAGATATGGATATCTCCAAACACTTCCATCCAGCTGCAGAGTTCATGGATGAAGCACTGCTGACTTACAGGGGTAAGGCAAAAAGATTGTACTACTTTAGAGTGCTTGGGAATTAATGAATGGAAGTGCTACTCTGATAAACAGTGGATGCTACATTTTTAAGTGGGTGGAGGGTAGATTCATTGTTCTGTGTATCCAAGTATGGTGAACACTTACTGCCCATTTCTGCGGTGCCTCATACAAAACAGAAAGCCATTTTCAATAGCTCACCACTATGAACAAGAGGAGGGACACTCTGCTCCTCCAGGTTCTTACTCATAACTCCCATTTATTCCCTTTGCATATGACTGATGCTCACTTTGTGTCACTGTTGACTTCAGCTCACTAAGAGCAAATCCAACTGTCCTCCAAGGAAGAGATGATTTTTTACTAGGCTAGTAAGCTGAACTAGATGACCGAGTGGTACCAAAGACTACATAGGGGAAGAAGCAGACAGAAGAAAGAAAGAAGAGGAATGAGATCTCCCACTTTGGATGAGCTGTTAGATAGGCTTTACTGGCTGTTGAAACACTTGGAAGACAACTAGGTACTAAGAAAGATGTAAAATACATTTATTTGGAAAGTGTAGGAATAGGTGCATTAAGAAAATACCTATTGTAACACATCAACAGTCAGGCAGGAGGTGTTTAAACTGGCTTCATTAAGCTTCAGTGCAAAGAGCACGTTGATAAATTGGAGTTTATCACACATCAGGGAAAAATAATGCTAGTTGTTTTCAGGCTAGGAAGGCCTCATTTATTCTCTTTGTATTCACAAGCCTTTATTTAACTTTAATTTGCTATAAAACTATATTTAAAAAACATATTTTTGTGCCAAAGCTTAGGTTTTTTTGCAAGATATAGTTACTGTGTAAACACTGTGAAATACAGCAGATCATTCTGGCTCTCACTGTTTAAAGAACAGTGGGTCCCAAACTTTGGAGTAAGTACTTGCATCAGCTTACTGGAGTGAAAATCAGCTCTCTTCCTCTAGTTGCTTGGTCCTTCTATTCTGAGATTTACTCTGGCTCTGGCCTCTAGCCAGTCTACCCGTAACAGATTTTGTGTGCCCTGCAAAACAGCAGATATGTGCTCTAGGGAAAAAAGAAAAAAGAAAAAAAAAAAAGATTAAATTAATATAAAAGTATATTTAAAAGTCCTATGATATTCCTAATTGATGTTATTTGTGTATCCCCCCAATACCTTCCTGGAGGCTACCGCTAACAGCTCCCTTTTCACACATGGGAAAACTAAAGCCTGGAAAGCTTACATGTCTTACCCTATGTCAGCCTGGGAGTCAGGAATACTGCATCACTTTTCTTTCTAATACCTACTATAAGCTTTTTGATTATTTGGGGAAATGAATTGTATAGGTGAAAATATGAATGTTGTTTAGCTTGTTTTAAAATGTGCATGCCCACAGCTTTTGAAACTGATGTGGTTTTTGTTCACAAGTATCTAGAGTTTTACTGTTTTTTAACAGTATTCAGAGAATGTATTTGTGCACAGCAACTTCTCTCTGTTTTAGAAATAGCTAATTACTTCTGTGTTCCATGTCTGTAGGAAAAATCCTTGTCAGCAGTGAAATGGGAATCAGTCGCTCAGCTGTGCTGGTGGCTGCTTACCTGATGATCTATCACCATATGACCATTCTGGAGGCTCTGATGACTCTGAGAAAGAAGCGTGCCATTTACCCCAATGATGGCTTCCTCAAACAGCTAAGGGAGCTTAACGAGCAATTACTGGAGGAACGAGAGCTGGAGCATACTGGAGATGAAGATGTCACTCCTAGTCAAAGTCCTGTCACCCACCCTGGGACATCTTCCCGGCTGTCTGGAGCTAAGGACTCCGAAAGTGTCATAGGACCCAAAGCACACTCCATCACAGTAGAAGAAGAAGACAACATCAGCATGCTAAGTAGTTTTATGAGCTCTTCATCAGTGGGAAAAACTAGCTGGGTTTCCAAACGCTCCACCCTCATCAGTGAGGAGGAAGAGGAACAGTTGTATGAGGAATGGAGGAAGAAACAAGGCCTACCTGCAAAGGAATCAGCAACTGAGAATGGAAAAAGAGTGTCGCCAAGGCTTCTGGCTCAGGAACGGGAGCAATATGAGGAGGATGTAGATCGGAGGATCCATGACTGGCAGTGCAGAAATGAGAAATACCAAATGGAGGGTCCACCCAGAGAGGAGGATGGAAATTCTTACATGGGAGGAAGACCTTACCAATCAGGTGAATTTAGTGATGATGAGAGTGTGAGCAGTTTTGAGATCCGAACCCTAAAGCGACAGTTGGAAGCAAGCAGCTTTAGCAGGATGAGGAGGAGCCGCTCAGACTCCATGTCTTCAGAGAGCACTTGGGACATGTGGAACCAGAGGCTGATGGAGATTGAGAAGGAAGCTGTCCAGAGGTATCGTTCTAAGAATAAGAATGGTGGCGAGAGACAATCCCCAGAAACAGGAAGAAAGGAGAGGGATGTGGATGAGGAAAGCGTGTTGTCAGAATGTAGCTCCTTCTATAATTTCTGCCAAAAGAACAAAGACAAGTTGACTCCTCTAGAAAGGTGGAAGATCAAAAGGATCCAGTTTGGCTTTCACAAGAAGGATTTAGAATCATCATCGTCTTCTGCACCATCTCCAGCAGAAGATGGCAGCCAGACTGGTGAGGAGGGGACTGAAGGGAAGAATTTGTCAGATGTTAACCTGAGTGCTTACCAGGCTTGGAAAATGAAGCGGCAGAAGAAGGTGGGCTGTGAAAGCAAGGAGGAATTTGTAGAGTTTGCCAAAAGTGAAGATTCTGCTTCAGCTAAAAAGAAGCAGAGACGTGTAGAACTCCTTGAACGTTCAAAGAAAATTTTAGAAGAAAGCCAGTCCATGTGCAGCTGGGAGACAGACAGCACAATGAGTGGGAGCATCCCGCTGTCTGCTTTCTGGGCCTCAGCGCCCTCTGCGAATGGTGCTGAGGATGCAGCTTCTACACTGAGCATGAAGACAAATCATTCATCTTTATCACAGGCCAGGAGCAGCACCGGGGCAACACAGCCAAATATTCCCCTTCCCAATCTCCCAGTTGGCCCAGGTGACACGATATCTATGGCAAGCATTCAGAACTGGATTGCTAACGTGGTCAATGAAACCATTGCTCAAAAGCAAAATGAGATCATGATGCTGTCCCGTCCATCGTCTGCAATGGCCTCCAGTGTAATGTCAGGAGACCTTGGCAGGCGTGTAGATGATGATAAGATTTCCCTTCTCAGTTCTCAGTGCGGCTCATCTTTTTCTGCCTCTCATCTCGGTCAGCAGGACGTGCACAGGGCTGAGTCTCAGTCTGTCCTGTCTTGCAATACCTCTGTAAGTGGGAGGGCAGAAGGGACTAGTTCGAACATGAAGACTATGCAAACAAGCAAACCACTGTATAGCCTCTTTGCCGATGATGTTGACCTAAAGAAACTCAGCAGGAAGGAGAAGGAGATGCAAATGGAAATGAGAGAGAAAATGTCAGATTACCAAATTGAAAAGGTGATAAGTGACAATAAACGCAGCACTCTATTTAAAAAAAAGGTGACCAAAGGTGAGCAAAGTGAAGTAGAAGGTGATGTGGAGAGTATAACGAACAACTACAGGCACCCATTGCAAGCAGATCTAGACAGAAACGATACAGTCTTTACTCTATCCAGTCTATCTGCAAACACAGGTGCACTGAAGTCAGAAGTAGAGACTGATGTTACCAAGTGGCTCAATAGCCTGAAAACAGAAAAACAGTCATCATATCATGATCAAAGTGAGAATTTCAGAGAGAAATACAGCAGGTCATCCAAAGTAAGAGAGATGGATTCTGAAACATCCAGTTACAGATTCTCCAGATCCCAGAGAGAAGAGCTTGACAGTTCTTCCTATGAGTCAAAAGGAGATTCACTGAGAACCATGTCAAGATTTTCCTCTGCTTCGGCAAAAGAGGACAAAAAGATGTATAAGTTCACAAGGTCAAGGGTCAGTGAGACGGCAAGTTCTGGTGAAAAAAGCCCAGAACTGCATGTTTTCAGCCAAACACCAGAACCATCCTTTGACTCCGAATCCCCTCAATCATCTACACAGAGTCGAGTCAGATCTCATCATGTGGAGGCGTGTGAAGAGGAGGCCATGTCAGACATGTCAGAATTTGGAGCTAAGAGAAAGTTCACCCAGAGCTTTTCAAAGTCTGAAGAGAATGGAAAGAAAGAGGCAAAAGTGGAACAAAGTGAAGAGAGATTTGCATCTAGACAGTTCTCTCAGTACAAGCGAAGTGTGCGTAAAGAGGAGGAAGAAGAATTGGATGATGATGCTATTATTGCTGCATGGAGAAGCCGACTAGAAGAAACTACAGCAAAGCTCCGTCGGAGAAAGGAAGAGTGACCAAGGATCAGATTAGAGGAACACAAGCAGAGTGTAAGAGTCCCAGAATCACTCATCATTATATTTCTGATAATCCTTTGTGGTTTGCAGGGCATTTCCTGCAGATAGTTCTTTTCTTAATCAAAAGCGATAAAGGGAAGAGGTCAAGTTTTGGAAGTGTTTGTGGTTTTTCAGAAAGAAGATGCTAGTATTAAATGATCAATGTAGGTAGGAACACAGTGTTAGAAGCCAGGTGATGTTTCAGGAGCAAAGTAATGGTAGCACCTCCATTCAAAAGACAATCACATCTCATTTTGATTATTTCAATTTCCTAGTTTTGTTAAAGACCGAACATACATTTTTCTAGGACTTTTTTGATCATAAAAGGCAGAAGCCAACAGCTTTTCTAGGAACTTGAAGAGTTCCTGTCTTGATCAATTTTACTTGAGAAGATATTGCTAGAAAGGCTCCATTTTCTTTTCCAGTCTTATAAATGCCTACAGAAATAAGACTGTTCAGGAGAATACAGGCACTGTTTTCTTTCACTGAGTAGATGAAGTAAAGTCAAATGCTAGAAAAAAGAAAATGCCTCCTTCTTTTTAGAAGTATAAGGCAGTAATGAATGTATTCACATGGTACAATATTTGTCTTTTAGATGAAATTACCTTTGCTTCATGGTTGGTTCCTGCAAATAACTTCAGGCCAACTTTGGGAAAATGCAGTAATACTGCCATCAGTCTAAAATCTACTTCAAGATTTAGAGTTAGGGTGAAGATTAGTGTTAGTGTATGCTGGGTTTCTGGAGCACTGGCTTCAATTTGTTGTTTTGTATGCAGCTGAGCTGAGTCTGTGCTCTCACGTCTATAGTCAGATTGTCATGTCTTGATTTTCAGGACAATTACCGTATTGGAAAAGAGTGATACACAAACTGACCTCATAATAAAACAGCGTATAGCTGAAGTGTTGGTAGAGGACTGCGCAGAGACTTCTCTAAGGACAAAATGTACGTCTGTTGAGTGTGGTGCTCTGAAGCTTGATTTAGGAGGTGGTGGGTTTAGTTGGTGTGTTGCAACTTTTTGTTACCAGGAAACATCCTCCACCTCTCTCTTACAAACACCTCAGCCAGTTGTTCTGGGTTTCTTCTCTGGAGTTATCTGTTCCCTTTCTGGGCCCTCTGGCAGAACTGAACGTTAAACACCAGTGAAGGGATGATGCAACAGCACAGCATCACTCTCTCACAGAAAGTTGTCTTTCCTGTCTTCTCTCTCTCACTGTGATGCTTAGGGCTCCCTATACTGTTATGCTAACACCTCTCTCTATTTTAATTGTGTAATATAGGTCGTAAGCTCCACAGAGTCTAGTTTTTGTCCGTCTCTGTATGACGCTACACACATCAGCAATGCTATCTAAATAATGGTTACTAATAACAAAATGCAGGTGCCAATTTTCCTAAACTTAGCATCATTTACCTCGACTCTAACTCACTGATTAGACATTATCCCTGCTTCTCTAAAGATAAAGATTACTCTTTCTGACAGCCAGGACCAGGGCAAATGATAGCTGCTTATTGTCAGGTGAGTGGAGTCTCAAAATCAGGTGATTGAACAATACCAGGGCTAGAAAAATAGGAAGAGCATATTTTACTTGTGTCTTTTTTTTTTTTATGAGTAAGCACAGATTTCATTTTTGAAGTACACAAGGAACATTGTCTTGTTAATGTTCCAGGCACTCAGAGGTGCTGCAAGGCTTATAGTGCACTGCTACTGCAATATAATACACAATACAACACAGTGCTTCCCTTACTTCTGCATAGTTCTCTGAGGTTTTTCTTTAAAGTGGTGACATTTCAGGCTTTGATCCACATTCGGAGATTTTACATTGAATTTCTGCAGTGTGCTAAAATAGGTATTTTCTGCTATTCTTCACCTCTGCTAAAGTTGCTCTGTGCGAAACAATGTGATGCTTATGCTTAATTGGAGCTTACTTTAATTTCAATTTTAAAAAGATCTCAAGCGTGAGCACCAGATCCGTCCTCTGTCTCCTTACAACAGTAAGTGGTTACTTCAGTTTTGATGGATCAAAGTGAAAGTGCACAACACCTTCTGAATCTGCTCTTTTACAAAGGCTGTTCCCTCTGAAAATCTCTCCTGCTTCCTAAGGCTGCTGCTGCTCTCGACAGAAACGCCTGTCCTCTGCAGGTACTGTAGGGGGCATCTCACACTGTAAAAGATGAGCATCATACGATGTAGTAATTGGTTTCATTTTGCACTGCACAGCACAGCCTTTGTTTGGGTAGCATTTTGATTTAAACAGCAATCCAGGTCTGCCGCACAAATAAATTATTCAAGACTGAGGGGCAGAATATGGTTCTGTAACCAGCCTGAGCCAAACCAGCCTGATAGCGAGTTCTGACCCTTCTGGGAAAGGGTTAAGTGGGTTCTGCTGACTCACTGAGGTAGGTGGCTTATTAGTTCCCTTGTCTAAAAGAGAGATAAAAATGGCTTGCTGGGGAGAAGCCGTCTAGGATACTGGCTGAGCAGTCATGAGGGAGAAGCCTTAGAAACAGCTGAACTTTATTTTCTTATTGCTTATATCCTTGCTAATAAAGCCAAACCCCCAAAGCAATAAGGGGGTGGGGATAATTTTGGACTCCATTCAGTACATGGCCTATGCTTGAAAGTGAGTTGGGAAAGACTCCAGCTCACAAGTATAAATTACATGAAACAGTGACATAAAGACCTTGCATGGTGAAAATATTAAAGCATTCAGTCATAAGACCAATAACCAGGAGAGACAGAAATGAAGGGGTTGAAGGGAGGCTAGAAAGTCAGGTTTTAAGATTGGATTTCAGAAGGCGATACAGAGTCAGTGAAAGAGGAGAGGTCTGCACCAATTGTTTCGGGTGATCAGAGCCACAGAGAGAATGTTTTTTCAGCAATGACACTTAGTCTGACATTAGGCTAAAAGAGTAGGTAAGTATCCAAATTTGTCTGGGAAGGATTTTTCAGCAAATATGCACTGGGGCTGATGTTTTTCTCAGCCTCACTTTGCTGCTGCAGGCAGGAACGTGAGGGGTTTTTTTTTGGCATTATTTAGTGGAAGGTGAAAGTGCAAAGAGCATCCATACAGTCAGTTAAGAATATAAACATAAGAACATCAGAAAGGCTATATGAGGTCAAACCAAAAGTCCATCTGGCTCAATATCCTGTCTCTGATGGAGAACAACAGTGAATACCTAGGGAAGAATATAAAAGCAGTGACATAAGTGATTTTTCCCCAGGATGGTCTCCCAGCTTCCAGTCATTTGCAACTCAAGGACTTCCTGAGCCAAATGTGATATTTTTTTATTTAATAGCCCTTGACAGATTTTCCTTCCATGGAGGTGCCTAATCATTTCTGAGTTATAGACATTATAGCCTTGTACCTGTTAGCCTCCATGATCTCTTCTGGCAAGAAGTTCTACACTTGCTATGCACTGAATGCTAAACCATCGCGCTGTTTCTGCTCTGAACCTGCTCCTTACCAGCCTACTTCAATGCCAAGATACAGATTCCTGATTAGAATCCACATGACCCACAAGATTTTACCCACTTCTATCATTATGTCCCACCTTAGCTGTCTGTTTGCAGCCTAATGGGTTTCTCATTCCTCCTATCAGAGCTGATCCATGTCTTTAATTACTCTGACCACTGTTCTCTCAACCCTTCACAGGTCTACTTTATCATGTTTGAGATGAGCGACCAAGTCCTCACACAGTATTCACAGTGCAGGTGCAGCAGGGATTTATCCTGTGGCACAATGGCCTCCTTTATTTTTCTGTCTGTTCCTTCCCTGTCATCTCGTAACAGTTTGCATGCTTTTTTGGCTGTTGCTGAGCACCAAGGTGACATTTTCATTGAACTATTTATTATAGCCACAAAATCGTGCTGCTGGGTGGCAGTGGTCATCTCTGAGATCATCGTTTTATAGGCTAAATTTTCCTATGTGCAATGCTTTACATTTATTAACCTTGGACTTCATCTACCATTTTAGTGCTCAGTGGTTCAGTCTCATTAAGTCCTGGGTTTTTTTCACAGCTGGCTTCTCATTTCTACTACTCTTCTTGATGTCCTTTGAAAAAAATGTAGAAATCCAGGTTATGTGGGAAACAATGAAGTAAAGAAGGGATAGCAGGACAGAGAAACACATCTGATGTTGGTCTGAGTGAAATAAGAAAACTATGAAAGCTGGAGAGATTGGAACTAGGAATTATTGAAAAAGAGATGTGAAGAGAATAGACAAATTAAGGAGCAGATCTACAGTGGATAAAAAGGAAGTTATCTATGGGAGCCAAAGAGGCTGATGCCAAACTTGTTTACTTGTATAATGGTTTTGGTGAAAGACCATGAGACAACCTCTGTGGGAAGGAGGGGGATGGTGGGATTTACAGAAATTATGGATTTCTGGGAAATTTGAAGAGGACTGGGAGAAATGGTGACATTGATGGGATGCCGAAGATGTTGATGGGACATCAGTGGTAAAATGTGCTAGGTTGGGAATTCAAGAAGCAAGTTTAAAAGGAAGTGGAAGCACTGCCAGAAATAGTTACTCCTGGCGTATCAGCTGCATGCTGCATGGCTGTACTGGCAGGCAGGGCTATAGCCCATTTCCCCCCCCCTCTAGGATTTTCAGGGCAATTTGTTTTATTGCTTGTGGCTCTAGTTTAGACTGGGTAATTTTAAAAGGCATTTAGCACAATTTCGTTTTTATACAGCTCCTTGAGAAATGCTTACACATTAGTTGTAGTGGAGAGCTAGATGAATTATGAGACAAAAAGTTTTAGTTGGGGATGGTTATGCTGCATTGTCTGCATTTCCTTAAAAGGTTTAGCTGAAATATATTGGATATATACATTATAACGTGAAAACATAGTATCCATATAACCTTCCTAAATTTATAGACAATCTAGCAGAGATGCAGAAAGCATGGGATTAATACAGTCTAGGGCTCGGAAACAGAAACTGCATGCTCATACACTCCAGCAAAATCTCTGTGAGAGCTCCCTACCCACTCCATGGAATTTCATTTGCCATTCAGAGAAACCAAACTGTGTTAATTTTCTGCCTGTTCAGTTGTGAAGGAACTTTCAAAAATGTGAACCATGTGTAACAAATAAACAGTTCTCCAGAGAGATGGGATCATCGCTCTAAATGGTGTGTGAATTGCCCCAGTCTTCTCAGAAAGGTGTTCACTTCTTTGTCTGGGCGTAATCAGTTAAATGCCAACAAGATTTGTTATATTGCTCTTTGTGTAAAAAGTGGATAGAGGTTAAAAGTAGGTTGTGTTGAGGTGTGGGATTAGACTGCTTACATTGCTGGTACCAGTATAATCCGTTTAAATGAGTGCTCTGTCGTTTTGGGTAACCCTATGAACATACATTTTTTGGATATGGAAGAATTGTGTCTTTTTTTTTCTTTTCTTCTGGAGTGCCTTTTGCTTTTCAGTACATTATATTTTATTCAGGAGCTGATTTCACATTACTTCCTCTGTTACAGTTGTTCAGTATCTTCTGAGCTTGGTGTTTTTCTACGACTGCTGTTCCCCTACCAGAGGGTGCACTTGCACCCACTCCCACACATGCACACGGACACAGACACAAACCGAACGCATCATTTGTGAGTCATAAGAGCAGGCGACAAAATGGTTTCATTCCTCCCCAAGACCAACAGGTTAAAGTAAGTGTTGGAATGTCTATGTGAAGCCATCCAGATGTGGTGGTGCAAAAGTAACCTTAGAGAGCAGCGGAAGGGACAGTCCGTGCTTTGAACCTTCCCCTATATATAGCGTTTCAAGGATATTTGTTATCTTTAAAATAGATAAACCTAATCCATATGCAAAAAATGTAACTGCTCCCACAGCAGATTCAAACCTGGGAAATTTTAGGCAGAGTGGTTAACTTTTAGTTAAGGCATGGGTGTCCTGGAAGACAGAGATGAGTGTAATGGGAAACTAGCTTCATTGTTAACTGTGGAGAGAGCAATGTCTCTCCATAATCAATCAATCAATCACTTAGTGTTTTCCAGTGCACCCTTCATGCCAACATGCCTGAATGCTTTACGGTCATTAAATTAAATCAAAGAACACACCACAAAATGGACAAGGCCAGATCAATAAATCTTGCAACCCGATTCAAACTTACCAAGGACTCTGAACAAGCAGCCACGGAAGGAAGAACAAATCCATTCAGAAGGGCATGTACATAGGCATAAAACTGAACCAAGACATAGGAGGTGTTAGGTAGAAGACAGAAATGTTTAAAGGAACTGATCGTTTTTATGGCATCACCCGACTACCAACAGCATCTGTCACCCAAAGCTCACAGTCCTATAGTCTTTTTGGACTTCTGAGTGACATTAGAAAACGAGTGTTGTGGCAATAACTGTTTACAACTGAACAGACAGCTGTATTTCTTCAGGTCACATACTGCCAGCGACATACCTAACTTCAAAGGTTAAGCTGTTTTGATCTCTACAATTGATTACTGCAGGACACAGTATCAAAGAAAGATGTAGCACGCATCAGTTGTTATTAAAGATCATATGACTTCACACATCTTCATGGATCATCCTAGCAATCTGATCTATGTAATGACTGTATTGAAAGCCCAAGGCCTTTTGCTGGTCTGGTAGATCTCTCTCTCCTTGTTGGAGAGGAGAGCTTTATGATACCACAATATCCTTTATGAAACTGACAATTAATGGGAAGCTTTATACATTGTGCTCGTAGAAATTTCTCAGTCACTGCCATAACCTGTGAAGGTTCACTCACAGGGCAGATAACATGACCACAGGCCTAAGTACTTCCAAAATTAAATGCAAAATCCAGTTCTTCAACTTAACCTTCCCTCCCTCAATAATTTTGCAAGGCATGTGCTGCTTATTCTGTGAATTGGATCAGAAGTACTGCCTGGAGGCAAAGGGTCAGAGGAGATTCCACATATGAAAAGCAGGAGGCCCTCAAGAGGGTGCAACCTCAGTTCCTGAACAGACACCAAAATAGGATGGATGAAAGCCCACATGAAACTCAGGTATGTGAGCAAGCAGAAGCTGACAGTTGCCCCTCAGGAATGCAGTATAAAGCTTTCACTTCTGCAGGAGATGAGATCTGAAAGTCTGCTTCTTGGGAGCAATCAGACCTGGCCTGTTGCATGGTGCTGCAGTTGCATAATTGAATAGTTGTCTCGATTCATCCCAAAGTGAGTGTTCTTGGTGGTAGTAGACATATAAAATTTGTAAGTCATTAGGGATAAAAGGGCCTATTGCAAGGAAAGGTCAGACATTATCCTCATGACCGACAGAAGGGGTCCATATTAAAACAAAGAAGGTATTTGATTTTCTTTTGAACGTGGGCAATGATTCAGACCCACCTGCCCTTCATATGCTCTGTCTCTCCCCTTCCCATCTCCTCTCTTTTGAAACAGATTTGAGTCCATCCACTTTCATATTTTCAAACAAAACTCATAAAAGGGCCATAAATATCATGACTCGCTAAAATGAAAGCTGTTTTCTTCTCCTCCCAGGAGACTCCCGCCTGAGAGAGAGACAGAAAGAGTTCACCTCTTTGAAAATTCCCCCTTCAGCTGAAGTAAAGCTGGTATCTAAGAGCAGTCTTCAAGGCTTTGTTCTTATCATCTTGACCTGGCTTTGTACTGGCTTCTCTCTGTATTGCCTGTGGAAGTGTGAAGGACGGGGCGAGGGGAAGGAATTTTGGCTATCACTGGCAGAGCAAGGGTCATGCTTGGAAAAGGGATCTCATTGTGGTTTCAGAAAATGTTATAAACCCAGCACACCGGCAGAAAGAATGAAGAAGCTCATTCCCCTGCTAGATCAGACCAGTGATCCACCCCTTTTCTCTCTGATGTTGGCCAGAACAAGATGCATCTTAGAAGGTCTAAAGAAAGCCTAAGTGGGCAATTATGGGATAACCTGCCCTGAGTCGAATTTTTCTCCCCTCCTGGCCCAAAGTCCTCCTTCATCTCTCTGCCTTGGCTAGAGTTCAAGTTTCTTCCCTGAAGCATGACGGCTTCTCTCCCTTCCAAACTGCTTTTCATCCTGGCCTGTCTAATGCAGCTGCCTGTGACAGTGTTGTGATGGGATGTAAAGGTCTTGTCCATTGAGAGCCTGTGACAGATCATAGCCTTACAGGAAAGAGAGACGGAGAGGTGAAGAGAAGGCAAGGGAGGGGAGCATAAACTCAGATGAAATATCCATCAGGAAGATGGAAAGAAGAGTGAGTGGCTGAGAAGCTAATTGCTGCCTGCTGACCTGGGCTGTGCAGATAGCTTACAAGTAAGCATTTTGGCTTTTCAGAAATTTCAGCCTGGAGCGCACTAGGAAATTCAGCTCTTGGTTGAAGCTGGTGTTCAACAATGCTTCCCCTTATCTATGCATGTGTGTGTGTGTAATAAATATGTATTTTTTACAGCTGTGGAAGTATTAGAGTAGCCCTCTATTCTGTGTCATCCTGAGGAAACTTTCTTGCACTTTGGTTCATTACTCATTTCTGGAAAGAAGTATTAGAGTAACCAGGAGCTACTAGACATTAAACAGGAATTAAAAACAGGTTATTCTTCTATTTCTGCCTGACTTAGGAACCCAAAGCCAAGTGTTCCTGTGCATGTAGGACCTCATCCCTGTTGTATGAACAGGGACTGCTGCTCATATATTCCAGGTAGAGCAAAGGTCTTATCTGATAGGTTAGGGTCTCCAACCGATCAAATCAGATAAAATAAATAATAGAATTATAAATAAGTTAATCTAAACCAGCGTGGAACCTCACTCAAGCTTATTTCTTCTTCACAACAAAAAAGGAATCAGTTATGAGATCATACTGTAAACAATAGAAAACAAGGCTGTCTCTTGGAAAGTATCTCCTTTGCTAAATCCTATGGATCAGCTTATAAGCTGTTTTTTTTTTCTGTATGCATCCTTAACACCGAGGAGTAATATTATTTTTCCTATCGGCTCACTGGAGAGGCAGCTGGGATAATTCCAACAGCAGACCTCTGGCAGAGCTTTGCATCTTCTGCTTCCTGAAGTGATCCATGCCCAGGCTTTCTCAGTGCTGGCTAACAGATTTCCCCCACACTGGATACACAAGATGCCAGAAATGCAGCGGCGTAGTGCCAGCCAATTCTCATGCTAGATTTTCTCTGATGAGCAGACACCCAGGTGAGGCTTTTACTTACAGTCTGTAGCACAACAGAGCAATTACCCTTTTAAGCTGCCATTTACAAGTTCAAACGACTGGTTTCTTCTAACTTGTAACACAGTGCCACTGCCTTGTATGGATGGGGTGATAGGAATAATATGTCACTGTCTTCATCTCATACATGCGTCCGCAGCTTGATCTGATGACAGCCACATACAATAAAATAACCCCTCATGCTGTCTGCACTCTCTCCCCTCTGTCCACAACTGAGTTCCCTTTATAACTCCACTTTTGCTACGATGACAGCAATGCAGCTACTTCAACTGCATAGAAATGGAGGCTAACTTGCCTATTATTCTTCCCAGTCACCTTTCTCCTTGTCTCTTCTTGAGTCATGAATGTCTTGGAAAAGAGATCATCCTTGCGTGACACCTGGACATTCCTTTGCTCTGTGGGAGAGATACAGTAAATAAAATATGATTCTTGATTCTATTCTCACTATAAAAAAGGAGCCACGTTATGACCTGATTTGGTATGACTATACTGTAAGTAGGCCATAAACAGTCAAAGGGAAAATAACCCACAATATTCACACCATTGAAAGACTATGTATTGGTAATCACTTTTTCTCCCTGCTGTTCAAAATATTTTCCAAGTGTCCCTGAAACTGCATTGATAGCAAAATGTGGCCCAATTCAGGGGCTTTAATGGTATTGCTAAGTGGAAGTGATTTTTCTGCTAGAAATTTTCAGTGAAATAGTCTCTATTTTGCAAAAATGAAATCATAGCTATTTCACTACAAAAAAACATTAGAAAAAGGCAGACACCATCAAAAGTATTTCTGAGAAGTCAGTCCCATGTTTCCAAAAATGTTGTCCAATTAAGGAAAAAGTACTAATGTTGTAAATAGAGTGGCATTCCTATGCGAAGATGTCAAAGAGATTTTTCCAGTGTTCGTTGCTGAAGCTATTAGGGGATTTACCTTCCATTTTATGCATGGGGGAACAAGAGCAATTTTTTTTTTTTTACCTCTAGCTCATTTTTTCACTTTTTTAAAAAAAAAATAATTATCATACTTTCTTCACCATGCAGAGAATGAGGATTTCAAACAAGTGTTTTAATTCAGTGTTACAACCACAAGTCTTTTTCATGGAGAACTGTGCTACCCCTGGCTATCGTGATGCTATAGGAGAGCTGCACCTGATGACCACTTTATAGAGTCCTGGAATCATTGAGGGTGGAAAAGACCACTAAGATCACCATTAAGATCCAGCCACCATCCCATCCCCACCATGCTCACTAACCACGTCCCTCAGTGCCACCTCTACATGGTTCTTGTACACCTCCACAAACGGTGATCCCATCACCTCCCTGGGCATCCTGTACCAGCCTTGATGCAGACAGAATTCTTTTTGTGCGGAAGGTCTTTCTATTTATTTACTTAGGCCTGATATTTATACACAACATTTCCAAATATTTCCTCTTCGTGACCTCCCTTTATTTCTTAGCATCCTTTTGGACTTTTTGATACGGTAAATTTACATCTAAGGATGTTGTTATATACTGTTACTCCATCAGTATCTAAAGGCCTTCACTAGCACCACTGTAATATGTACAGCATGCAGCACAATTCAAGGTGTTCTCACCCTAAGAGAGCTTCAAATGAAAAGAACAAAACAGACCCAGGCTGGGAGAAAAAGATGTGTCTGGCAGCATATTTGAGACCCAGTGACTGAGCCCAACATCGCAGGAGAATAGAGGAAGACCTTGGAAAAGTTCAAAAACCTGAAAATTCAACTCACTAACAAAGTCATTCTCCTTGAGCAATCACTCAGCTGTATGTGGCACAATTAAACAGTTGCTGGCCTCAAGAGAGCACAAGCGTGACTCTAAACTAGCGATTAAGTGTTCACTGGAGAGGGGGAGACATATGTTCCAGGCCTCTTTCCAGAGAATATACAACGTGAGAGAGTTAAGGATTCATTAGTGCACGCTTATCCTCTCCCATGTGAGTGTTCCTGACTGCTAGCCACCAAGCTGTGCTTCATCTTTCTGGCCAAAAGAATACAGAAATAATCTATCTGAAGAGAAATAGTTGATGTGGGACTCATTAGTAGCCCCTCTTTCATACCAGAACAGATGACAGCACAGGAAAAGAGCATCTCATATGCACATGGAAACAGATTCACCTTCTCCTTGCAAGTTAAAGCACCATCTCCCATCTTCTGAGATGCCTGAATACCTAGTGGAAAAAGGGTGCTCACATGCTGTGTCTTGAGTTGATGTCAGAACCTCAGGTAAAGCTCAGGGCTCTGGGAACAGGTTGGAAAAAAAATGCTTTGTTGCAGCCTCATGTGTACTATTTAATCAGGGTGACTGCAGGCTGCTGCCAGAAGCAGTGGTAGCATCCCCTCTGCTTGCATTCTCCAGCCTCCTGGCAGCAAGTGACATCACATTTCTGACATCACGTCACAGTGATGTGGTGTGGGGTACACTGGGTTAACTTGTTAATTTGGTGCCTGGATCATCTTTTGGCTCTGGGTCATGCTGTGGTGTTGCAGGCATTTTCAGATCCAAGCACAGGCTGTCCCCTGGATGGGGCATCCATTCCTAGCAAAACTGGCACCTTTACATGTGTTTTTCTGTTTGAGAAATGATTCGCAAACAGTGAAATGGCTCTGATTCTGCATGGCAGATTGCTTGCTGCCAGAGCATGGCAGCAATTTGGCTAGAATCAACTGCTGAGCCCACGTCTTCTTTAACATTTAGTGTTTCCTGAGCTTTTAACAGTACAACATAGCACAGATCCAGCCTTTCTTTTTGCTTTATCCTTCTTTCCTGAGATTTAAAAGTCTGCTGATTCTCTAGAGTTCCAAAGATCAATGTAGATGGGCCATAAATGGGCCTAAAGTCAGCCCTCAGCCCAAAGCGTGGCAGTCAGAGCTCATGTTTCTACTCTAGCATTAATTCTGCCACTTTTCAACCTTTAAGTTTGGAAAGCAGTAGGCTGACAACACAGAACCGTGTGCTTTTTTGTGTCTCTGCTGAGGTTAGGCCTGATGAGAGATTGTCTTGTAATGTCATGGTGCAGGAGTGGGAGGGCTCTGAGGAGAAGGACCTGCTGTGAGAGAAGTGTTTTGCCAAAAGGTGTGCAGCAGGAACAGGATGAGAAAGACGTGGCATGCTGCAGCGGATACAAAAAGGCTCTCTCTGCTCTTTTAATCTACCACTCAGGCTACATACCATAAAAAACATTGCTTGCAAGAAGATCAGAATAAGAGGGTGTTTGGCTTAAACCTAACTCTCCTTTTGATTGTAAATTAGGTCTGTCCTCCAACACATTTATTTTATTCCGTTGCTTTCCTCTCTGTGAAACCTTTCCTTGGTTGCTCCTCTGGTGTTAATCTGGCCCTGACTGGTGGAAATCACAAACTCTGCTCACGTCACAGGCTCTAAGAATCAGATCCTCGGTATTTTGCTGTCAGTATCTTGCAATCTTGGCTGAGGGCAGCGGGGACTCACAGAACCCCTCCTAGAGCACACCTGCACAGCATTTTTTCCCACCCTCTCCTGCACAATTATTTAGGGAAACCTATTACTCTAGGCCTATGTTAATAACATCCACTGTTTAAACCTTTCACTCAGGTCATTTCCTTGCAGCAGAAACCCGCATACTGTCAAAGTTGACAGTGCTACGGTGGTTTATTGCACCAGAAGACCTGGCCTTTTCTTCCTCCCATCTCCCGAGCTTGGCTGCTCCCATTATATGAGCCCTGGTTCTCAACTGTCCTTAATAAAATCTCCGTGCTCCATATGCTCCCTCAGCCTCACTTTGATTAGCGCTCCTGCAGTCTTCCTCACTGCTGACGTCGGCTGCGTGCACAGCTCTTCAATTTCCCGACAGCCCTTTTCAAACACTGGCTTTTAATCAGGCTCTGTTTTACCAGCACTTCCTTCTCTCACAGTGCTTTTGAAGCAGTGCTGCTGTTAGTGGTGGTGTTCCTTCTTCGCTGCCCTTTTTTGTTGTTTCCATACAGAATTTCTTACTCTTCAGATGTCCTTTTATTTATTTTTTTTCCCAGTTTTCTTTTTTTCTGTGCTGCGATCCTAATTTCCTTCAGGATTTCTCCTTCCCCTCCTGGGAAATTTCTCGCTATTTCTGGCATCTGTCCTTCCTAACCCTTCCCACTTATTTTTTTTTTTTTCCTTCCAAAGATGGGGGAAAAGAATAAAAGAATCCATTTAATATTTTTCTGTAGTAACGTCTATCTCATCTGTCAATAAATTACCCTTTGCCATCTCCGGGAGACCCCTTTGTCTCCCTTCACTGACCTTATTCTGTACCTTGCCTGTTTTTTTTAAGGGAGGATGCAATATCCCTGGGCTGTCATTCCATGAAGAACAGCTGTCATTCCTCCCATAGTGTATGCGTATGTGTCTGAGGAGGGAGAGGAAAGGGAGGGGGGAATTAGAGGAAGACAGGGAGCTGACACTGGGAAATATGATGGTCTTGTTCACAGTGGTTAATGTTTTTTCATTCATGATATTCACCTGGCAATGCTGTCTCTTTCTTCTAGTGGCTTTAGACATTCATTTTATGATTAACATAAATCTAACATATTTGAAACGTAGAATATTTATTAGTGTTCATTAAACACTTTTTTTGAAGTCGCTATGCATATATTTTTTTACATTTATAAATGCTTTACACTCTCTACAGCTATGAATGCTATATCGGTGTCAGAATTGCAGTCTGTTACCACAGAGTAGGATTCAGAAAGCGTATCCATGTGGCTAAAATACACATGACTTGTCCAAGCATTTTCAGTGTTAGAAACCGAAATGCTCACTGATGGGGTTAAAGAGCACGGTGTAGTCCTGCATGCAACTAGCTGGCTGTGTAGACCTGCATGAGGAAGAGAATGGTCCTTGAATGCAGCAATTTCTGCCCTTCCCTTGCCCCTCCTTGCGCTCTGTGAAGCACTGCAGCCGCCCAGAGAGGTCATAGCGCAGCGTTCCCTGTCTCGCTCGTGATCCAAGGGCTGCTTCACACTGGTCACACGTAGCACAGATACAAGCCCCTGTCTTTCTGCCTCCGTCCCTCTGCACAATATAATCATAAATTTTAAAGGTCTGTATAAGCAAACAATACCTTTAAAGAAATAAAATAACTGCAAAAAAACCTGCTGAAGATGGCCTCACCTCTGCAGTGTCTGGTAATTACGCTGCTAAATGCATTTACTCCCACAGTATATCCATGTGAAAATATCTACTTGAAATAAAGAAACATAGTCATTGACATTATGCAGGTGTCCAGCAGAGTCTCAGAAGCTCTGTCCAAAGTGACACGATGGTAGAAAAACCAGCAGCTGGCCCTCATCCTCCGAGCATCTGAGTCAAAAGCCTGGCATGATGCATCATGAGTCCTGTCTGATCCACTCCAAGGTTTCCTTTGTCTGGAAAGCAGTGCTCAGGCACTGTGTGTGTGTGTCACAGGAACCAGGTACCCCCTCCAATGTGCGAGCCCAGAGGCGGTCCAAGGCCACAGATCAGCCAGAGCTACAGCAAGACTGGAGAATGCACACTCAATCAAAAAGGAGGTCCAGGTGTGAAGCATGTATCAAACTTGCCATTTCCTTGACCCATGCTGGTATGACATCGGATGGATATTTTTTCTCTTAGAAGCACTGTACTACTTACTGTACAGCTGCTTTGTTAGTGCTATTCTGCTATGGCCCCTTCTCTCTCATCTGACTGTTCTAACTTAGTCTCTGTTGGATTTAGCTGCCCTAACTGAAAAGGTACTCCATCTCCTCAACTGGGGGGCAATGAATTCTTTAACCACAGTGATATGATCCTCGGTTGAATCACTAATTTCTGCCATTCTCAGTTCAGGATACTGGAGTAAATTGGTATTAGTGCACTAGGCAGTGAGCTGATATAGTTAGCAATGAGCAAGCTATTCACCAAGCCAGCTCTTCTTTGGGTTGACCACTTCCCACCTTAATAAATTCAGCTTCTCCAGGGTGAATCATGAAGGCTTGGGAACCAGAGCCTCACTTCCCTGTGATATAATATCACAGTGCTGGAAGCAGTCTCGAGCCTTCAGATAGGGGGCTAAGGCTCTGTCTGCACGTGGAACGGTTTCCAAACCTGGTTACCTGCTGGTAACACCAACCCTGCTCCAGGATCAGGAACGGCATCTGCTAAAGAACCGCCCCTGGCTACTGCCATCTTCAGGACGATACCATGTAATTATCCAGATCTTTTGTAAAATGACACCTGTGGCAACTGGCAGAGTACTTGCACAAACATTACCAACCCTGAGGCTCAGAAATTTTTAAATACCCTTAGTAATATAGTACTAAAACCTTGATGATGAGTGAGAGTGGGTGGAATAATTGTCTCCTCAGAACAAGGTGGCTTTTCTCTTTCAACGCCTGTAGTTGAATCTTTATCTCCTCGATAAATACAAACAAACCTCCCCTGTCATTATTGTTCTGCTTCACCTTTTGACTGTCGATTAGATTTACCACACTCACTTCCCTTTGGCAATGCAAGTGGAATCCACGCGTTTCTGATGGGCGCCAGCGCAACCTTTGCCTTGCTCTACCTCAGACCCCCCAGTTCCCCAGTGTCTGGGCAGCTGTTAATGACCCATTCCAGGCACACCTTTCTGAGTGATCGCTGTGGCACACGTGCTCATTACCACTTTGAATTGTTATTTTATTCCTAACCCTCACCTCTTGGAGTCAAATCTGATACCTGTCTGAAGAGAGAAGCTTGTGGTGATGGCTGCCTTGCTCAGGCTGCTTCTCTTTTCCCTGTTTTTTAGTGCTCTCCCTGATGAGGCCCCAGGATTATTGCAAACCAGTCCCAGGAAGAAATGCTGTTCAATTAGGCGAAAAGAAACTCGAAGGAAAAAAGGAGTAGAGCCAGCAAATTGCTTGAGATAACAATCTCCCCCCACCCGTGTGTCTCTGTAACTAAGAGGATTAGCTGAACTTTCTGTGTCACACCAAAACTGACAATAAGCAACAGTGACTTCCCCCCGCTGGCACTTGTACCTTCACATGTTTCATTTTCTTGCCCATACTACTGCCTTGCCCCTTGCTGATTGTATGACAAACTTGGGGATGAACGTGATGGCTCTTTCCTTTCCTTTCAGATTTATGACTCAAAGCCAAACAAAACCCAACTCTAGTTATTACATGCTCTGTTTCCTCCTAACAACAGCTCACTTTTAACAGTATAAGCTAACCAAGGAAACATGGAAATATGGTCTACTTCATCTCATCTGATCTATCTGCTGTTTGCAGATAGAGACACGAACAGCCACCATGGGACTAAGCACAAAGACTTCCCTCGGGAGCAGGACCAGTTGGGCACTGTGTACAAAGCCAAAGTCCCATCAAAAGCCAGAGTGAGAGAGTCTCCATGTAGCTTTAGTACCACCAGCAAGAAGCTTGATGCTTTTTTGTGTAGTGGTGGGACTATCCAGAGTGCTTTTCCAGTGAGGGAAATGGGCTCTGATGAAGGACGCTGTTGCTAATGACGGTATCAGCCCCACATGCTTCTGACAGTGGCATAAACATGGTGAAAAGAATGCAGTGAGAGGTTGATTACACGTGAAATAATTCCTGTTTCTGTAGTAAACCTGGGTTTGCTGAGTTGCATATAAACATTTTAAAGCAGGTGAGCAGCTCTTTACCATGAGCGTGATACAGAACTCATGCAAAGAGAGGAAATTGGTTCCAAAACAGAAGACTGAGGACTATCTCACTGACACTTGCTGTCTCCTCTTCTCCCTGTCCCCCAGAAGTTTCCACACAACAACACAGCAGAAGATGGTGGAAATGTGGAAGGTGAATCTCTCTGACACCTGAGAGACAGCATGCAGGCACACTGACACGATAAGCAGCTGTGCCACAGGAAAGGAGGCAGGAGAAGCAGAAATATTTGGGGATGTAAGATGTCACGAGGAAACAAATCGGGATATGGGACTCCAGTGACTGTCACCAGGGCAGGGATTGAAAGAAAATGCTGGCGGGACAACATCAGCAGGAAATACTGGGGTTTGGTTAATAAAATGCTTGGGATTTGCCCATTTTTGGAAAGCGTTTTACCGAACGAGGCATCTGTGCTACCTGCCCTTGTATTGCTACACAACTCCCTAGACCTAAATTAAATCACTATGGCATTTCTGCCATGTTAAATGGTGCAAGCAGGTACTCTCAAGCCACATAAATTCAGCAAAGTAGTGGTTTGGGGGTCTCCATACAGCTTTACTTGAGATTAAAGGGTATGTACTGTGGGGGAGAAATATCTTCAGACAGGCTTTTACTCCAAAAATTCGTTCAGACCGAGGCATTGTAAGAAACGCCCAATGTACTGCTGTGGGGCAAGACTGCCTTGTCACTCTATAGCAACCCCTGTCTCCTCTATATGGAGCAGCAGTTTCAGTTCAAAGAGATCTAGGCCCATTCTCTTTCTCCATATACATGAAATGGGACCAGAGTGGAGCGTGGCAGCCTCTTAACAGTGCCCCACAGCACTGTGAGAGTTCAAACTAGAGAGTGAAGGACACCGTGTCCAATTGAAATTACAGAGGAATTCAGGGTAGGCAGAATGTAATTACACAATTGGAATTTAAACTGTGAAATTAAAAGGAAATATTCAAGGATGAAGGGGCAGAGAGAATCCCTAATCTCCAGCCAGGCTAGGCTGTGTGCCAGAAAAGTCCTTTCTGAAGAGGGAATAAGCAAAGCGCCTGTCCTGGAAGAATGGGAGGTAGAGAATAAAGACAATGTTTTCAAAAGCACCCCAACTCCAGCTGTGAGTTTGTCTCGCGGGCTGTGTCTACTTGACAGAAAACCTTGTGGTTGCTAAAAGGTGTCAGATGCATCCCTCTTGGCCCCCTCTTTGCTGAGGTCAAAACCAATTTGGTTCCTCATGTAAAAGCATCCCCAGAGCACTCCTGAAGCCTACAGCAGACACCGCACTATGAGGCTGGCTGAAACAACGTGGCCCTCATTTTCTTACAGGTGCGAAACATGGTTTGTCCATCTGGATGGAGTCTGCCAGACTGCAGTCTCACTCTTTCTGATATGTGAGCGCTTCCCCAATGTTAGTTAACAATCCCCAAAATGCTAGTAATGCATATTTTCAGTGTTCCTTTGTAGTAAAAGGGGAAGAGAAACTCACCGTGGCAGTCTTGAGCATCTACTTGGATCAGGCAATGGCAAATCCCAATCCCAGGAGCACTGAATCAAGCTTCAGAAGCCCATTGTGGTCCCTCTGCAGGAGGAGGGTCAGGCTGTGGATCTCTGTGAGCTAAGCGTGGTCCTTAGCTCAGGGTACAGTTTGCCTGTTTTACCTACTTGCCTCATAGGTAACTGAGGACGTATTACTAAGTTTCTCTGCCTAGATTTGCCATTGCTAAGAAGGCATGGCGATAACTTCCTGAACCACCTAAGCTGGTCATGGGTTAAATGATAGATGATTAAAATTGGAAGGCGTTCAAAGTCTGCATTGATAAAAACCATTGAAATGTATATAAAAGATTGAGCTAAAGAAACAATGTGTAGCCAAAGTGGCAGAGGGTGAGAAACAGACTGAAAAACCCACCTGAAAAGATAAGCGTCCTCCTAGTGATCAGCTCTCCCTTTCCTGAGGATGTGTGAAGGTTCTGAATCACTGTTTTTCTACAAATACGAAAATGAAAATCACGTTTCATCTGTGCTCCATGTCCAAAAAAGCAGTAGGCTAGCAGCCGGGAGGAGCAGAGCCTTGCAAGATGGCACAACTTCCCTCTTGTTATCTGGGAGATCCACAAGGCCAGCCACGACACTAGAAATCAGAGGTTTGGGGTCATCCTTTCTCCAGTCCAGAGGCAACAAGAGAGGGACAGAAACAGAGCTGGAAAGCTGCTTGCTCGAAGGAAGCCAGAGGAGTGTGTAGGGGAAAACAGGAGCCTGTATATGCAACGGGCAGTTTGCTCTCCTCTGCTCTTGGTGCTCACCACTTACAAGGTATGTGGGAAGGAGTGGGCAGAGCACTGGAAGGAGCACCAGTGTGCGAGTGTGGGCTGTCCCCTTCATGCAAAGAAACAGGATGGGGAGCAACATCAGGGAGAATGGTGAAATAGCAGAGAGTTGAAAGGAGTGGACTGCACAGCCCCAGTATACCCCCACACTAGCTGAGGTCCTAGCATCTCCACTGTGACACTGGAGGAACTGTGCATGACCCTTGCATTCTCCCTGATCAAGGAGCTGCTAATCCTATTTTCCCTCATTCTTTGCCTGCCATCTCTCCAAATTGCGAGCTTTTTGAGACATGGGCTGTCTTTTGATGTTCATCTCTGCATCATGTTAAAAATGAGACTGTAACCTCTGTAACACAGACTGCAGCAGAGAGGCTGTTGGTCTCTGTACGAAAGTGTATTACATACGAGAAGCAGTAAGCAGAGCCATACAGACAAGTTGGACTAAAGATGACACAATCTGAGCAGTCTGGAAGCGAAAGGAATGAACAGAGAGGTTCTGGGGAGTTATGATTGAAAACCCATGGGGCAAAACAGGCTGTTCTGAGGCAGAAATCTCTGTTGCAGTATAAAGGAGGAATTATGGAGAGCAGAAAGGAAAGGTGAAGCAAACATCAGTCCAGAAACAGGACATCCCTGGAAAGGAGAGAAATCTGATGTGAAGAAAAAATGATGGAGAGAAGAGACATTGTGTGAGAAATGCAGCGTCAGGGATTCGGATCTGAGCGCTGCCGTGGAGCTGGAGCTGGAGCAGAGCAGATAAGTTTGTTCTTAATTTCTCTATGCACTGCAGATGTGCGGTGAAAAGGCTCCTTCCTTCCCAGTTTGCTTGCTGCTTAAATACTGGGATTCTTTTGTCCCTGCCTCCCCACCTTAAACTGTCATTCTTTTGTGCCCTGCCTCCAGACCTGATTTATATATATATATATATATATATATATATATATATATATATTTTTTTTTGTCTCTGCAACAGCACTGAATTAATTCTGGCACAACATCTGAAATTGAGGAGGCAATACGGCCATTGTAGAAAATTTGGGGTTATAGGCACAAGCAGAGCAGGCCCAGTAGGGCTGTGAATTAGGAGATACCTGAATCAAAATCGGAATGACAAAGATTTATTGCAGAGCTTTAAAAGATCCTGAAATACTATTTCTTTCCTTTGCAGGTGTGTTAATTTTGAATGTGGTATTGTTTTTCACTGCAAGAAAGCATTTCTAAAGCAAAATCCCTGAAGGAAACAATTTTATGAAGCAGACGAGCCCGGTCAGACAACAGAAACAGGGTGTCCCACAAGATGCTCAATGCTTTGAGCCCCGCCTCAGCAAAGCATGTAAGCATGCTTGTAACTGCTGCCTCGCTGGCTGCAGCCAAACAACTGCAAGCATTGCACCTCAGTCTTTGTGCGAAATGAATGTGGAGAACTCAGCTGCTTGTAGGACTAAGCTTTGTATCATCTTGGTGTCCAATTATCTCAAATTTCAAATATTTCCAGCAAGTTGCTCATGAATAAGGAGCTGGCTGGGCATTATGTGGCAAATAACATCAAATAATAAGTTTGCAGAAATCACAGGCTGTTTGCAGACAACTCACAAGTGAAATAGAGGCAAAATTTACCCGATCAATTATTCATCAGAAGTGATTTGGCCAGCTTTCCTTGGGTACATAGCCACAGGGATGTACGACACCGTGGGGAAGGCAAGAGATTGAGATGCATTCAAACCAAACTGGGGAAGAGGATGTAGAGACCCAGAGCAACCTTTAAAGAGAGAGGGAGAGCAGATATGTGGCCAAATGAAGTTTTCCTTACAGCCAGTCGATCAGAAAACACAGAACAGGTCAGCAGCAAGCAGACAAAACAGTAACTATTTATTTTCAGACAGCATTTCTTCTGTGGCTGTGGGCGAAGCACGCAGAGGCTGCGTGAGAGCAAGGACTAAGCCAGGTGTGGAAATGGAGCATATGCTCCCTGAAGAGAAGCAGCTTCTGCAGGTGACTGGGAAGCAGCGTGTGGGACTGAGTAGAGTCTGCGGGTAAGATGAGAAGATATGGAAGAGAATATTCAGCGTAGGCAGGATTAGAGCTGTGCAGAGCCTTAATCTAGCCCCTTTTCTCTGCATCTTTATCTGTCACGGTGCAGCCACTGTGTGCTGCAGTGCTGGTATAACCTGGCCATAAAACTGGATTAACTGGCCCACAAGGCTCATGGCTGAGTGGGAGAGGAGCCACAACAATATGCCTTTGTTTACATTTTCACTCCTGTGTGTTAAGCGTAGATCTTCTGAGAGACAAAGTGCTTAATTACTGGTACCAAATGATATTAATGAATGTGCAGGGGCTGAATTACAGCGTTGAGGGAAGTGTTTTGCTGTTTCACAGTACAGTCCATTTCAACTCCTGCTTTCAGCAACATTTGAGAGGTTCTTCTACGATAGGAAAAAATGAATCAAACAAATCCCACAAAAACACTGCCAGACAAATTTATTTTTAAATAAAAATGCCAAGATTACCTTACTGATTGAGCCTTCGCAGAGAAACCCCGCTGCCTCCTTCTGACAGCCTGTCCTTTCTGGTTCTTCCCTACCAGTGAAAAAACCTAGCGACTGCCTCTGATACAATTCATAATTCCTCCAGCGACAGCCTGCAAGGATGGATTCTCGCCAGTCTTTTTTATTCCATGAGGTTTTGAGCCCCAGAAGAAAATTCAGCTTGGACTCTGACCCATCGAAGTTAACGACCCTTGGAAAACGTTAAGGGCAAGTCCTTAACAAACACCATAGCACCTTCTGTTTCCTCTTTTTATGAGTGCACATTGCAGAGCTTGGCAATATCATCTATTTGCGCAGCACTAAGGTGAAAAATATTAGCGAACGCGATCTTTGCTCTGCCGAATTTGTGAAAGAGGCAAAGTTCAGTCACTCAGCCCACTTATTGCTTGTGTAGTCATTTGGAAGTTCTGAATGTAAGGCTCATTTGATCTGTGGGTTTCTCTAGGCTCACGTCATGTACTCTCAGCCCTTAAGCGAGGGGGCCATAAGGCCTGACTTCCTTCTCCCTTGGGTTCGGTGGCAGTTGATGCAGAAGATAGACTCGTGACAGACACCTCAGGAGCACCGCGGTACCCAGGGTGTGCAACGAAGGGAACGTGTGCTCAGAACTGCTCTTTTCTGAAGGAGGAACAGACCTCCTCTGCACAAAGCGGCCTGATCTGTTATTTCCTTTTCTTTGTATTCAATTCCTTTTTATTCATAGGGGATTAATATTGCCCTGAGCTCGGGCAGCACCTGTCTCCCAAGCAGCTTTCACCATGGGCGTTTTCACACAGCCACTCGGCACATACACAGCTCTTCCCTCCACAGAGCCCCTCAGCCCTCGCCTCCACCACGACTGACCGTTACCGCCACTCCCTCACGGCACGGCTACCCGTCACCTGGGCGCACCGCTCCCCATCCCACAGCCATTTACACCCTGCCCCCGCCCGCCTCACTGCGCAAGCGCCCCCCTCTCCCAGCACAACGGACCGGAGAGCGCCTATATGTGCGCGCGTGTGAGGCCGGGGGGAGAGGGGAGGAGGGCAACTGAAACGCCAGCGCCCGTCCGCGCGCACGTTAACGAGGCCTTGGCCAGAGGTGAAGAGATCGCAGCCCCGCGCCTGCGCGCCGCAGCCCGCGGAGCTGTGCGTGGGGGGCGCGCGTGCGAGGCTGCACCCCCCGCGCCTGCGCGACGGCGCCGTTGGGAGGGGGGGAGCGCGAGCGCGGCGCGAGGCCCGCGCAGGCGCAGAGCGAGGCCGCGGCGCTGTTCGTTGGCGGCTGCGCGGTGGGGACGCGGGGGGAGGGGTCGCGCGGCGGGGGGAGGGGCGGGAGGGGGGGCCGGGAGCGGGGGAGGGTTTATCGGGCGGCCGATTTTGGTTAAAATATTCAAAATGGCGGACGGAGGAGCAGCGAGTCAAGATGAGAGTTCGGCGGCGGCGGTGGCGGCAGCGGCAGGTAATCATTACTGCATTTTACATATTCATATTCATACTCGCACACGCGGCCCCCCCGCCGCCCGCCCGCCCCGCTTAGCATAATTTATTAGTACTCAGGATTATTATAATTAACGGCGCAGGAGGGAGCGGGGGGGGGAAGCAGGCAGGCAGCCTCCCCGTGCGGGGACACACACACGCGCGCTCCCTCCCTCACCCGCCCGCCCGCTCCTTCGCGCGGGGCCGCACTCGCGGCCGCCCGCAGCCGGGGCAGCGCCGGGGGGCGGCGGGGTCCGGGGGGGGGGGAGAACGGCCGGGAGAGGGGGGGCTCTGCGCGTTGGCGGCCGGGGGGGCTGCGGGGCCGGGGGGGGGATAGCGGGGCGGGGGGGGGGCCGGGGCGAGAGCCCCTCTGTGGGGCCGGGGATAGGAGAAAGGCTGGCGTTCTGCTGTCCACCCTCCCCCTCACCCCCCCGGCTCCTAGCCAGGGTTATTTCCCCCAGAGCCCGCGGGCATGGGGTGGATGGGTGCGGATGGCCTCCGGGAGGGAGGGGGAAGAGGAGAGAGGGCGGGAGCGCGGCGTGGCTTTATCTGTAAAGTCCCCGTCCCCCCCCCCCCCCCCCCCTCCTTCCCGCGAGGTGCGGGGGTCAGCGCTCGTCTGGGCTGCGGGGGGGTGCGCGGAGTTTCCCCTTTTCCCCTTTGCCTTTGCCCCCCCCGCCCCCAGCGGGGCAGCCCCCCGGGTGCGGCCCCGCCGCCTCTTCCCCTGGCCCCGTGCGGGGGGCTCGGCGCGGTGCCGGCAGCGCGGGGTGCGGGCCCGGCTCCCGCTCCCCCTCCTCTCCCTTCTCCCTCTCATTTGAATAATGTCTAATTCGGGGAGGTTTATATTATTGAAATGGCCGCCCGGCTTTCCCCGCCTCTCATGTTTAGTAATTCAGACCTTTAATAACAGCCACTCAGAGCCCAACGCCGTGTTTATATTTTACATTCGCCCCATGTGCTTTTGTGGTTCAATGTGATTCTTCTTTCTCGCTCTCTCTCGCTTTTTTTAAAATTTCTTGGCAACCCACAGGGCCCCGAGATCAAACCCAGGCGGTGTGAGGAGAGGAGGGGGAGCTGGGCCCTGGCTGCTCTGGCAGCGCCTAGGCCTCACTCTGCTGCTTGATTTATTTACTAATAACCAAAATGACCCCCTCCCCCCATTCCCCCCCCCTCCAACCTCCACTCCACCCCTGCCAGCAAAAACAAAACCCTCCTGGGGCCTGAGCAGCATCAGATCTGCTCGTAGATTCTCAAACACTCATGTCTTTTAAATAAGGAGCTTATTTTTAATTTATAGCAACTCAGGACTGTAAAGCTGTGCCTTTCATATTTGCTTTGCAGAGGCTTGGGCATTTTTGGTCCCTTTGTCCTTGCTTCTTTTCCTTAAAGGAGAGTTGCTCCTAATTTACGTTTCCTGGCACTGGGAGAACTGCTGAAGGCACACTCAAAATCCAAACAGCTCTCCTCCCTCTGAACACAAACAGTATTGAATACATTGAGGATAATCTTATTCGCTTTCTTTTTGCTTGGTGTGGATGCAGTTTAGCGGTGCTGTGTGTCAGATGCTTTTGTCGTTGCTTGAATCTGACTATTCTGGTTGGCTGTGGGTTTTTTCTTTTCCCATTTAGATTTGGCTTTCAAGAAAAAAAGATGCCACTAGGCAGCGCAGGGCCTAGGAAGGAAGATAAGTTTGCAGCGATTGTGGCGTAAGACCACCAAGTGGAAATTGAAATTAATCCTCTTAAATTGTCTGCAGTAATTCGGTGTTAAACCAGATATGAGGCTACTTAGAAAGAAAACAAATGGACTGTTTTATTAGAAAGAGGCGGCAACTTTAAAAAATTCATGTATGCGGCACAGGTCTGGATAAAGCTGTCTAGGTTTTCATTAGTGACCATTGTTTTCAGCCCGTGGAGAAAAGGACCTAGCAGCAGGACTCTTCCCAGTAACTGCTCCCATTAGCATGTAAACATCTCTGAAACGCTGTGAGAAGAGAGTTCCTATGCAAGTGCGGTCAGTCTGTTTTGCAGTTGGCTTCTAAATTTAATTTCTCTCCAAATACTACGCTGCAGCTAATGAAAAGCGTTTGGGTTTACAAAAATAACGGCTCGGGTTATTTATCCTTTTTTGCTTCACCCTTGGCGAAGGCAGGCCTTGAATACTAGAGGAAAAAAAAAAATCAGTGGAAGCGGTAATGAGACTGTTGAGGTGACTGACTGTTTCACAGCCCAACAGCACCGGGGCTGGCTGGACAAAAAGCCGTAATATGATTTCATGCCTTAAATAGCATATGTTTTTGCACTCGCTTCACGAGATGTGGTCAAGCCGATGATGTCATTGGCCAGAGGACAAGGTGCAGTTAATTTGATTTATTGACCTGGGGTGAGGTGTAGCACTGAAACCTTCTCATAGGGAAACCATTTATCTGAGGACAATTTCCTTTATAGCAGCAATTTAACCACTGCTGAGACTGTAGATATTTTATCCGGGATGATAAAAATGTACATTGCGTCTTGCAAACAAAATTTCTTTGTCCCTGACGTTTTAGTAATTTTTATAGAACGGAACACTGGACAGTGGCCTTGTGCAGCCTTATGGCTGGACTGGGGTTTGTGGCTCTGTATTCAGTTATTTACATGACAAAATAGAAATGCATTTCTCTCAAACACATTGTGAGACCGTGCTGTAGCTCAAAATTGTGCTGGAATATCCAGCTTGATGCAGATAGAAATGTCTTTGGCAGTGGAGCCTGCGGCAGTGTGTTAGTGGGAAGTCTCCTTTCTGAAACCCTGGCCTCGTCTTTGCCTTTTGGAAGATGCTAGGACTAATGCTGAGATATTATTTCTCAGTCTTGAGCAAGGACTTCTATACTTCACTACGGATGGGTGTCGGATCCTGTCTGCCAGTGGCGAGAGAATAAAAGAAATGTGTTTTTTTTTTTCTCCTTATGGAGTGCCTGGCTGCGGTGAGGGTGGGTGGTTGTACTGCTGTCCTGGTGCTTCCGAACTGTTGCAAGGGGGTTATGTTCTGGTATTTTGCTGTCTTCTGAACAGCTGTTCTCAGGGACAAAAGCAAGAAGGCTTGTCCTCCCTGTTCAACAGTTGTACAGTCTGGTTGCCTTTGCTCAGTTATCAAGATGGCATTGCCTTGCCCCCTCCCTCCCATGAACCCTCTCCCCACCCATAGCCCCTCTCAAATTGACCAAAACTTTCAGTCTAGCAGCAGGTTGGATGAAAGATTTGCCGGTATTATTACCCGTGAAGACCAGAATTGGGAAGATGTAAGTCAGTATGGTAACATTATCAACTGTAGGAATGAGGGTTACTCCTCCCTTCCTCAAAGGAAAGGGAGAGAACCTGAGCTTTCCACCCTATCATAGGAGGAAAAAATCTCAGATTTGCTGTCACTAACAATTTCTCAAAGATTAGCCCACAGTAATAATTCAAGCAAGTAAGTGTTACACTGTCTTCCTGATGCTGAATGTGAATAGTTTCTGGATGCTTGTCTTAGTGAGCAGTGGTGATGAGATGTGGAGCTGCCTCAGTTGACGGAATCAGTGAGGTAACCTTCAGCTCCATCTGTCCTTTAAATCTGTGAAGCAGCAACAGATTCTCTGTTAGAAGTCTCTTAGGCAGTGTTGTTCCTACTTCTGGTCAATCCTAATAATACCCTGAAAAATGAGATCTTGACTGTCATTGTCACCTAAATAATCGTTGTCAAAGTTCAAGTGGTAAATCCGAATTCAATGCGGCACCTTTTGGCTGTTTTCATTATGTTCAAATATGCAAAGATGCAAAGAATTTTGAGGTGTATGTTTTGTCCCTCCTGTCAAGAATGCTTTTGTTTGGTTGATCTGCCATCCTGCTTTTTTTTTTTTTTTTTTTTTTCTATTAAATAAACAGCATTTGTTTCTTCCAGAGACACATTTGTTTTCTCTCTCGATTCTCTGGATAAAATTGCAGTAGTTGTTTGTACTATGCAATAATTTATTCATTTGCTTTCATCAAATTTTGGCTCTCTTGCAGTCCAGGACTTCAGTCTGATTGCAACATGTTTAACACGCATATCTAGCCAGTTATTTTTTCCCAGCAATGCTTTCCATTCCCGTTAAACTGTTGTTGCCCATAAAACAGCAATCTTGATATTGATAATTTATACAGCTGACAATTAGGTAGCTGCTTACACTCACGCTTTTATTGAATTTATCTGGAGAGATCCAGCGATGGTCCTGGCAAATGACTGTTTCATGACCCATCTTCAATCTCCGTGACAAAGTTATTGTTCAAAGGGGTTGAACAAAATTAAGGATGACTGGAGTGTCCCAGATGCGGTGTGCTTGGTTTGGGTGCTTGTGCTGGGATATGAATGAGAGACCATGTCATGTTGCTGGGTAGGCTTACAGTGCTGTTTGCTGCTGCAGAGATTTGCTGTCTGTTGACAAATTTTCCCACCCCTTTCCCTTTTGTGCTGTGCCGCAATACAAAGCGAGTTAAATGTGGGTTTTGCTGGAGTGAGTGGGGGAGAACTGGTATGTTTAAGGAAAGATGCTAGTCTTGGTTAGTGTATATTGAATAATTGCTCGTGTTTTACTTGAAACTATTTGACAATAACTAAATGAAAACACGCACATAAATACATTTTCCTTTCTATTGTTCTTTGGGTTAAATTTCTTGTATGAGTTGACCCTCACGCTGCTTCATGCACGCTTATTCTTCTCCCTGGAAGAAATAATTACTTAAAATGTCAGTGTTATTCCTTTCCCTAGCTTCGTATTTCACAACCAGATAGCAAGTATCTGTTTTTGTTAGCATAACTATATTAGAAGTTATGACCTCTTGAATGCGTTACATGGTGTTTGCAAAGGTTTTGTTTTTAATGGACTACTACTGGCTAATTGATCTAGTTTAGGGTTAATAAGCAGCACACTTGAGTGATGAAGTGGTGGTTTGGAGTAGAGGATTTACTGGGCTCCAATCTTGACTTTGTCACCAGTTTTGCTTGCTTTGCAGTTTTGGCTAAATCCATATAATGGGAATGATAGAGAATGTTTTCACTGAAGTGTTGCTGAGGGAGTAATTAGCTAATGTTTCATAGCATTTCTGAGGATAATACTGCACCTCTTTTACTCGTGCATGTAATTGTATAAGCTTCTGTCCAGGTTATACTTTGCTTAGGATGTTTCGGTGCTGACATGTTTGTGTACTCTCATCTGTGTTGGAGGCCTCCTGTTGTAAAGGCACAGATTGCTGTCAGTTCTAACTACGTACGGCGTGATGCGAATCTGCTGTAGGGTATGCACTTCAGTGGCAATTTAAATCAGTCTGAGTCTGGGCTCCTCCCCCTGTGTGTTCCTGTCCCCTTCCTCACACTTGTGCAGATGCTCGCCTGATTCCTTTGCTGAGCTTGTGTGGGGAATTAAGTTGGCAGAAAACGCGCCTTGCTAAAAATAAGTTTTTTGTTGGTTTAGCTCTCTGAACTGGCTTGCGATGTGGTTAATTGACAAAAAAAGACAAATTGTAGCACCAATGGCCGAAGGGGACAAGAAGCGCGTATGTTGACTCAAGTCTTCTCCTAGTTCTATCTGATGGCATTCCTGTTGGTGGAAATCATACACTGGTTTGGTTTGAAAGGGACCTTTCAGATCACCTGCTATAAACAAGGGACACCTCCCACTAGACCAGGCTGCTCAAAGCCACATCCAGCCTGGCTTTGAACACCTCCAGGGAGGGGGCATCCACAGCATTGCTGGCCAAACCTGTTCCACTTCTCTCAAACCTCATGGTAAAGAACTTCTTGCTAATATGTAGTCTAAATCTACCCTCTTCCCGTTTGAAACAATTTCCTCTTGTCCTGTTGCTATGTGCCTTTGTAAAATGGGGTGTTGTGCTCTTGTCTGTGTGATCATACCACTTGCTTGGCACCAGTTCTAGCATCTACTGATTTCTAAGATGCTGTAGGATGATTAGCTTGCTAACCAGGTGGATTAACTAGCCTGACATAATTTTAGATTGCAAGTTTGTGAATTGAAGTTGGCTCAACAAAAGCCTTCAGTTCCATTAAGGACAGCATGAGAGAGAGGATCAAACTGAGTAGGGGGAAGAAGGAAGAAGAGTCAAGTTTCCTCTTCTCAGGAGCAGCAAGTATTTTAGTTTGCTTACTTGCACTGTATAGCTTCACCTTTGAATGGTGTGAAGCACTGCACAACCACAGTCGGTGGGCTCAACTTGGTCTCAGATGGCACTAGCCCAAGGGAAGTGATGGGAGTGTGTGGCCATGGGCACAGTGCTGGGCCTCCTGTGCTAGCAATAGGCTGGTACAGAGGTTATTGGTGGTGAAACTGCACTTCAGCAAATGAGTAGCTTAGAAACCAGCAGATGCTGACAATTGAGCATGGCATATGTTGTCACAGGTATGACTGCGTTAATGGCTGCTGTGATAGAGACTCTTAAATAAAAATTGAACAGACCACACTGTAGGTGGTAACCATTGTTTCAGAGTTGCCTACAGTGAGAGAGACTGTGGCTCCAAAGGGCTTACTGTCAAAAGCACCTAGGAAGTTACAAGCACTGTTCCTTTTGCTAAATTTGTCTGATACCCATCTCGATATCAGCCGTTTAACATGACAGGTTCGCAAGAGATGCATCTTCAATAAACTGTGTCATTGTGACAATGAACTTTTTTTCAGCGTTCCTCTTTTTCTGTCCTTCTTCCCAGAGATCAGCTTTGGCTGTACGGGAATGAAGTAGCGTATTAGCAGTCTTTATAAAACAGCTGTATTTCACACTGTATGACATAGCGTGAAATTTTAGAAAAGAAAGCTACGAACAGCTGAATTACTTAGACTGTAAATACTACAGAACACTTAAAATATATGCACAAAAACCTGTTGAATGAGGATGGAGATGTAGCTTGTTATTCTTTTCCTTTCCTTTGGGGCTTAAGGGCTGTTAGGAAGCTGCCATCCTTTTTGCAGTGAGCTCCTTTGCTGTTTGTTCTCTTTGTCCTTCTGATGATTCAGTTTGATTTGAAAAATGCCATGTGACTTAGTAATTTGTGCCTGACCATACCAGTGTGGAGTTTTAGCTTTATACTGCTTGGATATAGCCCAAGGGGAGGAGTATACAGTGAATAAAGGTAAAAATGACTCAGACATCTGATGAATCACTCATTTATGTATTAGTTAATATGGTCTACTGAATGAAAAATGTGCTTTAAGTTTCTTTCAGGAATTCTGCTGCAAAGATGCCTTTCTATTTTTCCATAATTCTGCTTCTTACCTGCTGGTCTTTAGTACAGAAGGTTATCGCTCCTGTTTGAGTTTTCAGCTGGAGGTTTAAATCGGAATTGGCACTTGATTATTCTGAAGGCTGCAGAGAGATGGAAATGCCACAAAATGCTATCCAACTCCCTACCAGCTTCTACCGGTGCTTCCCACTGTGTTCTACATGCATGTGAGCACACCCTTTGGGAAACGTGCTGGAAAGCTTGGGCTGTGAATGGATTCTTCTAATTGTAGCAGTAGGCACATCATTGCTTCTGACTGTTGGAGTTTGCTGTTCCCTTGCATCTGTTGGGTCTGCCCACATGAGCGTTGTCTAATCCATTCAGGTTAAAATTAGCGAGGTTAGCAAAGGCTGTGGTCTTAGCTGCCTGGAGAAGCCCAGATAATTCTGATTGAAATCTGTGAGTGAGGGATCGTTTGAGTTGCTTTGTCATCGTACCTGAGGGTACAGTTCATGTTACGCTTAATCCAGTTTAAGAGTGGGTTGCTGCCAAAAAGAAGTGGGAACGTAAGCAGGGAGAGTACTGGGCTGTCACTTTCTGGATTATTGTCTGTTCTGATAAAGGCTATGTAAAACTGCCCTAGCTTCTGGCAGAAATTGGGTAGCATTGCATGCAGAAACTGGAGGCAGGGAGAGCAAAGGGAGGAGTAACCTGCTGGCAGTGCTTGAATCTGAATGAAGATGTCTCTTCTCTGTGTTAGAAATGTGGCTGTCTGATCATTCTTTTTTATAAAATGTGTTGATCTGAACTTACAGTGTAAATTATGAGCTTGTCTGGTACTTAGTAGGTTCCCTTAAAAAAGAAAGTTGTAAAATCATCTTTACTTGCTGTTCCAATTCAGTTATAGTATAGTTAGCTTTGGAGATCTTATGAGAACAAAACTGATGAAGCTTGGGAACTTGGAAATACTTTTCAGAACAGTTGAGGATTTCTTCTGTATATGTACTTAGTCCAAAGTCTAGCAGGTCCTTACTTCAGGTGAGTGGCTGTGTCTTAACGTGGCAAGTTGCTCGACTCTCACAGCATCACTAACCTTTATCCAGCTTCTACTGCAGGCACAGATGCTCTTTGCTTAGGCTGGATGAGCCAAAGTAAGGAAGAAGCCTGGCTGCACCACTTTCTATCAGAGTTAGCCAAGCATTGTGCTAGAAAACGATGCAGAAGTAGCAGCAGTTGTAGGGACTTTTATGCAAACTGTCAGAAGAGGAGATGTCAGATGGAAGTGTAAACTAGAAAACAGATATCTGAACCTCTGCTGCTTATGTGTTATTTTTGCCTGTGCAAGGTAGAGTACAAGGAAGGTCTAAACACTCTGTTGCACATTGTTCTTCACATCCAGCTCAGGCAACCACAGAGAAGAACGTTCTTACATTTTTGGGAACGTAACCAAAGGCACTGTCTCTGTTTACTCTGGTTTTACATCAGGAGTCTGCTGTTGGAGGAGGTCAGGTGTATCTTGCATGTGAGCCAGTATGGTGATTTTTGATCTTTTCTTTCTTTCTAACAAAAAGAGCATAGACTTTCCGCTTATCTCTCAGTTTATTTTAGGTTTCATAGGTTGTTCTTTTCCTACCCTAAAGAGCTCATCAGCACCGTAAGAGTTCTGGAAAGATGATGTTCTGTGATGCCCTGAACATATGCAGCTCTGTAAAGCAATCTAGGTGTTGCTCTTAAGTCTTTCCTGTTTGCTTGTATGGGAAGTAGAGAATTGGAGGCTCCTTTTGCTGTCATACCTCATGAAGATAAGGGGAAGATGGGAGGGGTTCATCTTTTAAAGATTCAGCCTCTGTTACTGCAGCATACAAAGAATCCACTGCTGAGTAGATTCTCAACTTTGTGAGGGTCTTGAGTGTCTTCCAGAAGTATCCTACAGGCACAGGCTGCAGAAATCTGCATAATTCTGAAATTTCTTTAGTGGGAGGCTGCTGCTTTTCTCATTGCAGCAGGAAGCAGTGGTGTTGCAAAGAATAATCTCCCTTCAGAGTTCCAAGAGGTAAAATTGTTTTTAATGATGCATTTTCATTTGGTAACCTAGTTCCATCACAGTTGCACCTTATATGGTTCCCTTCTGTGGCAGTGCAGGGACGTGTTCAAAATACGCTGAGGACTGACTAAAGCCCAGTGTCATAAAACTTCCTGAGAATGTGACTGAACCATGCTTGTGTTGGAAAAACTACTTCGTTAATGTCATTCTCAACGTAGTTAAAATTGAAAACGGACCCAGGAAGGTCTTGCAACGCATTTTTAATAGTATCTCTAGCAAACTAGCTATTTTTAAGCTAACGGCCAATTTTAAAGTATATAGCATTGAAGTTAAGTACTTTTTAACTTCAGTTTTCTGTGATTTTTGGGTAATGAGCTCTTCAGTAGTAGGAAGGATTTGCTATGTGGTAGTTTGAATACAGAGTTTCTCACCTTGGTTTGTGGGGAGATAGGAGGAACAGGGAGTGTTTCTGCACTGTGTGGTCAGGTCAGGTTTGCAAGTGTTTTAGGCATCTCTAAAGATCTTAAGAAAAAAAAAAATTCAATTGTTGCTCCTTCAACAGTATTGATTAATAATATGAATTAAAAATACCGCATACCAAGGTGTGCCAGCAGTTCTGTCCTCTCATTCTCCATATGTAGCATTAACTTGCGAGAAGGTTAGGATTAACAGAAGGACTGTTGGTGGGATAAACCTCATTCAGCAAGATCACTTCAAAGTTGCATGAAAAACTCCAAAGTCTTGAGACAATCCGTCATTTTCTGTGCGCACTCAGAGAAGAGGCGTTAGTTCTTAGTTGCTTAAGGGATCGGTTAATCTGTCAGTCTCTCTGAATGCAAAATTAACGGCAGGCAGAGCAGTATCTTCATTATTTATTGGAGTTCTGATTCCACGTGGTGTGGATCTGAGCTAGAAATGCTCTATTTACAATGAGGGAGGAGGTGTCATTGCCATTTGTCGTATATTCTCATCACAGGTGTGTCTGTGGATTGTATAATACAGACACTTAAAGAAGCTTGGAATTATTATAGAGAAGTTGAGAAATCTCTCTGCATTTCTGGCATGACTTGCTTGAGGTTTTATCAGTTCGCTGCTTTCAGTTTTCTGAGTTTGTGGCAGTTGTATTGACTGTGTTTTATGTATTAGGCTATATGCCTGTATACACAAGTAATAATCACCAAAGGCAGCATCTGTCCCTAAGGCTTTAGAAAAACAAACACTTGGAAGGTAGAGAAATGAACGTGCCTTTCATTAGCAGGGAATAGCTTGGTATGATTAACAATTTTCTTGTAATATGTAGGCTGCTATGGGCAGTTGTTTCTTGAACAGGCTTAATTCTGTGACAGGTTGGTTAGTGATTTTTGTGACACTGTCAACCAAGTTGTAGCTGTCATTCTTGGTTATGTGTGTTAATATCAGGAGAACATGGGAGACAAATGTTGTGGATGCAGCTGTCTACTAATTACCTGTATCTAAACTCCTCACCTCGCTTGCAGTGTCAGCTTTGTGTGTAGTTGTTTGTTGTGACAAAAGCTTTATAAAATGTAAGTGCTGGACAGGCAGACTGCTTCAGTACTTCTGTCCTTTGCCTTTGCTGTAATCAATGTTGTGGATAGCAATAAAGTGTCTGACTGAGGCATGAAGGCAGGATAGAAATGTGGTTTAATTGATAACAAAGATGTTGCTGTTTTCTTAGAAGCTGTTGACCAGTGCACACTGGAACTCGGTAGCCTGATTGACTCGGTGCATATGGAAACATTCTTTGGTCTGGCAAAAATCTTAGGGATTGTTTTTAAGAACCACTGAGGTAGCAAATAAATACACTTCGCTACATGCTCTGATCTACTTGTTAAAATTTGTTTGGAAATGATTGCTTTGGTTCTCATCAACTCTTCAAGGCTGAACTGTGCAACATTTGACGTGGGATTACTACATGATATGAAAACTCGGGGGAGCGCACACAAGAAAGGCCAGCTTAGAGGAAAAGGATGATATTTGATTTCTGAGCAGACTGCTTGGTGGCTGCTGCCAGAGCCCTGCAGATCCCTGCGCTGCATTTAGTGAGCACTGGAAACAACCACCGGTGGTGGAAGGCTCTGCTGGGGCGGCCCCTAAACAAAAGGAGGGCTAGGCTCTCAGCGTGCTGGCTGCTGCTGTGTTCTGCTGTGTGACAGTCCCACGTGCACTGGCTGTCCGGCTTAGAAAACGAATGTTTGTTTGTTGTCCCTGGGAGTTCTTGCCCCGTGTTTCCTATTGGAGCATAGGTTTGTTGTATGTGGCTGCAGATGTATGCACAGAGAGAGGAAAGTACAAATAGAAAAATTACTCCATACTGAACAAATTAGCATTTCTGTGGAAGAAAAACATCACTTTTTCAATTAGGCCCTTTTCATCGCATGTATGCTTCACCAGGCCTCTTTCTGTGTGCCTGAGCGTTTAAACAAGTCGCAAACCAGATGGACAAAACGAGGCATTGAAAGGCAATTTGCTTTCCATAATATCTTATTTCCCGTGCTGCTGACTAGGTGTGTGTGGATAAGGAGGCTTCTTTTGTGGCGGCACAGGTGCGCCGTGGCTCTGCGGCAGAGGCAGGGCCGGTGCTTGAGACAGCCAGTTGCCATGGAAACAATTATGATGTCACGAATTCAGGGCAGTGACTTCACTGCAGTCTACTCTATTCTCGGCTTTCCTCAGCTCTGGCGCGGTGATAAGCATCTCTGTGTGATCCCGGGGCTTGTTTATTCAGTAACAGCAACTAACGTGCTCCAGGTCTCTCAAATGAAACCTAATGGCTGCTTACTGTAAATTCACCCCCCAAACCTGGGATATTACGTCTGCCTTTATCTTGACCTTTTTATCTGCGTTAGCCCCAAAAGCTGATGTGTTGTGAATGGAGAGGAAAACGCTTTTGTAGCTAGCTGAGAGGAATGCTTGTACTTCTAAAACTAGAATGGGAGCATAGTAGTGATCTGCTGCGTCTTCTCCCAGAAGAATTTGTTCAATTCTGGCTTGCCTTTCTTTGTCCTATTCTTTCCTGAAGCAGGCAAAATGTTTTCCTGCTCTCATTTAAGGGTCTGTTGACCTGCAGGTTGTACCAGGAAACTTCCTGCCCATCAGCCTTTGGAAATGGTCAGCTGTTTCTGCTCCCTGAGCATTTCCATTTGTCGCTGGGTTGCGCACCTCCATTTCAATTCACAGGTAGCAATGCTGGCTGCATTCAGTGTGGCATTCTCTGCTGCATTCTGATAGTAAAAAAGAAGTATTTAGCCTTTTTCTCATGTTTGTGAAGTGATAGGATTTCCGAATTTAGCCTCCAATAAAATGTGATTAAAAACACTGAGCTTAACTGAGGTGCTTTTAGTTTGTTGGGATAACCAAGTGTCTGTTTAATGCTGGCTTAATGGCTTAACTTGGGGGTTGCCTGAGATTTCTAGGCCGTCAGACTTCTTATGTTATCACCGAGTAGCACAAAGTATGTTTAAGTGGCATGCCAGGTATTTTTTTCTAACATCTTGCATTGGCAAGAGAAAGGTTGTTCACCTTTGCTTCAGTTCAACAAAGGTGGTTTCTGTAGGACTGAAATTTGTTGTTATTAGCCTTTCAGCGCGCTTACAAAAGGAGAAAATGTAGGGTGTGTGGATTTCTTCTCGTGGCTTGGTACTGTGGTTATCATTTGCATTAAATTGTATTGAGCATCCATCCATTTATCGGAGGTTAGAATTAAATGACCTCTTCACATTTTTCTTCCTCTGAAGAAAGATGGAGACTTGAAATCATCCACCAGCAAATGGGAGAATGTCGCAGGCAGCCTGCAAGGAAGATGAAAACATCTGGAAAATTAAAGTTGCAGTTGTCTCTGCAGACGAGGAAGAAAAAAAAAATATGTTGCGTATCTTGTCATTTCTGATGAGCTTATTGTGGAAGTTGAATTCTGGCATGCTGCAACCGGAGTTATAAATGTGATGGAGATGTTGTAATAAGCTTCTAATACGGAGATGACTGTAAAATGCTGTTGCAGGTGCTATTGTTCCCATTACCGACTTGAAGATGTGCTGGTTTATGCTGGTAACAGTTGTGCTTAGTAGGTATTTTCTTTAATCAGTATGAACATGTTATTGCTAAGATAGCTTGAATTAAAATCTCTATATGTTGTTTTTTTTCCCTGAAAATGCAGGCTGTTTATCTGCATGCAATGCCTGTTTTATTAATTTGAGAGTACTGATACAATTTGATTGCTGAATCTTCTGTTACTGAGGTCTACGTGCTTCTCAGCATAGCACTTCATAATTTAGCTGTTATGTTTTTTGAGTTCATTTCTAAACAGTAAGCTATTGGGAGGAATAGAGCTTTCTTAATGACAAACTGGTATAACAATGCATGAAAAATTGCTAACTGAAAACCCCAACTTTTTAGTCACATGGAGATTAGATCATTCAGTTCCCAGCAGTGTTTGCCTGAGCTAGTGTTACATTTAGAAATAGCGCTGTGGCAGTTATTATCAGGCTGAATATACTTGGAATCTAAAGCTCTGGACTGCAGGTGCCTCGGCAGTGAAAATTCCTCTCATGTGAGGGGGGAGCAAGGCAGCTTAGTAGAATGCTTGGGGAAAATGATCACCTTACTTGTGAAAAAGAATGGAAGCTCGGAATGGAAAAAGCGAAAATCAGCTTGAGAGTGCGAGTGCCCATATTGTCTTTTATGAACAGACAGGCTCTGTATCTGCAGTATATAGATCAGAGAGGATCAGAAAGGATGTTGCTGTTTCAGACTTCCCATTTTGGAGAATGGGATGATGAGCATCATGGTGGGGAAGGAAGGCACACCCCCCAGCCTTTTTTTTTTTTTTAAATAATGGAATGAAACAACAAAAGCTATCAGTATTCTTAATTCCTCTGTGAGGACCAGTTACGTTCTGGGACCCAGAAAATAAGCAAACTAATTGGAATAGTTTCATTTCAGTGCTGTCGATTTTTAATTGAAAGTACAGCATGAAAATGACCTCATACATTAGTACCAAATTCTGCATGCTTAGGTTCTAGATTTTTGCATAAGCAATCTTGTAAGTTAGTGCTAGTGCTGGTATTCCATGAAAGAGAGTGGTAATGTTGGTGGAAGTAATGGGAAATGATGGGTAATTAGCTTGCATTTCATGACTCAGCAGCTAAGAGTGGTTTAAATTGGGCTGTTCAATGGCTGGAGCTACTGGTGGTGATCTGGTACTTTTGGCTGCAGCTCTGAAGGCTTTTTCTGTGGATCAGCAGCTCTGAAGGAATTTGGGTGTGGAGGGCTAATGTGCTTGTTTTGGTTACTTTACCTGCTTCGCAGCCCAGAGACAAATTTGAGTTGGGACGTATAAAAGAGGAGTTAACAAAAGAAAGCAAAGTCTTGATTGAGGGGCTGCTTGCTACCATGGAAGGATTAGAAGGCTGCAGATATCAGGGAGGTGTTGTTTCAGGTGTTTTGGTAGAAAGAGGAGTTTCTGGACTTGGTCCTGCTTGGATCCCACCTGACCTGTTAACCTATCAACACATCCATCTGTCACGGTTCTGAATAGCACGTGACTTTACCCACAGTTCCTCTGCTGCCTCCAGTCTGCTGGGGAAAGCTGTGAGCAACAGCACAAACACCCCTTCAGAAGTGCCCTGTTCTTTCATAGCAAAACCTCTGTCTTCAGAGGCATTTATTGGCATCATAAACTGCTATGTGCTTTGCAAAGACCTGTCTCGAAAATTCGGTGTATGGCCTTACAAAGCAGTAAAGATTTGAGATTTGATGTTGCGCAGGCAATCAAGAGAATCTTCCTTAGTGCAGGGAAGCTGGCTGTAACAAGCACATTTCAAAGTTGCTACTGATGAGTTCTGACAAACACAATGTTAATTGGGAACCTTGAGAGAACGTCCATGAGTTTGTGCGTAGAGATGAAGCGTCCTCCCCACCCCTCGGACTGTTTGGGAAGTGCTGTGGGATGCCAGGATGACATGGTTATCCTGACATGGTTATCCTGGCCTCAGCAGGCTGCCTGGCTCACTTTTTTTTCAGCTCTCATTCAGATTACCCAGCAGCCTTTGTGCTTTGCTATGATCAAACGATACAGCCCTCATGGAAAAATGTGCTGCTCAAAGCTCTGTGTGGCTCCTGTAGCCAACTTGATCTATACAATGGGAAATAGGAAAGCCTTTTTTATCTGATTAAACAGCCGACATTGGCATGAAATCGCCTTTTTAATATCAACTTGCTGGAAGTGCTATGACAATACAAATACCTTTTTTTCCATTGTTGGGAAAGCAAAAAAAAAAAAAAAAAAAAAAAAAAAGAAAAAGAAAAAGAAAGAAGAAAACAAAAAGCCAACCAGCATTTCCTCATTTCATGTATTACTGCCAGAGCGTTCTTTGATGTTCTTTGAGTTTAATCATCAGATGTGATAGCACGGTTCTACTTTTTGAATTGCTGTTAGCTGCCAGCATCCATGCTTCACATGTTTTCCTGGTGATCTCAGTTATTGTTTCTTCTTGCTTGCAATACATTAAATGAATTGATAATAAAATGAAGCACGTTTTAGCAGTAATCATTAAATTGCAGATATTGAATAATCAGTTTAGGAAATTGCCATGCATGTTCTTAGCATCCACTGTGTATGTAGATTTGTGTGCAAGGTGCCTTTTCAGGAGAAAAGAGGCATTCTTGATCAGCTGCCTGTCCTTTTGGCTTGAAGTTGTGATTTCACTCAAACACTGCATTCCCATGCATCTTGTTTTTTGCCCAAAGCACAGTAGAAGGTACTGCACCTAAGGCAAAAAGCTGCAGAAGCTAGCTGTTCTAATATCACACTCAAATAGGAAAGGTGATGGTGATGTAGTCCTTGGGGATTTCCAGACTGTTACAGAAACTGTCTTAGAATAAACCACGTTCTGAGTTCAGAACTTCTCTTTAGAAAACTAATGTAAATCTTGGGAAATGCCTTGCTCACTGACACACACAAATGATACCTTAAAAGCAAATATGTGTGTGGTTAACAGGACAAAATTCAACAAAGATGTCTTTATAAACCTGAAAGCAATTCAGTTAACCTGCTTGTATTTACTTTTAAGAGCTTTGAGCGTATTCCTAACTCATATGAAACCTACGGAGATGTCCCTGCTGAGTCTCCCACTGCATTTGGAGTAGGTGGTGGCTAAAGTGCTGAAGCTGGATGTCTGTTCCAGAAAGTAGCCCAGAACAGTGCTCACTGTGTATCCAGGCTCCCGTGCACAACAAGCACCGTGGACTTTCTGTGATTAGTCTATGATCAGTACAATTGCAAATGAAAACCACTAGTAATGGCCTCACATAGGATGATGGCCAATGTCGGGTGGCTCTGTTTAATAGTGTTAGGTGATCCAATTTTTAAAGAACATTGATTTGTTCTCCAAACAATAGTGTAAGTGTGGGTGCCCTCTGTATTAAACCTCTGTAGTGAAGGAAAGATTAATTTCAGTAATCTAAGCACAGCTTTTATGATTAAGCTGGTTGGTTTGTTTCTGCTTTTTCTAGTTAATTCTGGGTTTTGAGGCTTGGGGAAGGAGATATTTTTAGGCACTTTTCTTAAATCTTGCTTAATGTTCTCTCCTTCCTCACCAAATGCACGCACATACTTCTGCTGCGGTGCTGTGGGTGGAGGAAAGTATGAGGGGAGATGCACAAAGGCAGAGGAGCAAGTTATCAAAAAGTCTTCATGAAACCTAAGGAGAAAAATAAAGCAGGAAAAGAATACTCTGCATATTCTTCAGCCTATAACAGTGCATCGTGTGGGTGAACCTCACTCATGATGTAGCAGGTGTGGAGAGATACTTGCTTTGTTGTAATTGTAAAGTGTTTTTGGAGTAAATGCTTCTTGAGAGAAAAGTCACAATGTGAAGAAGGAATCTTAGAGTCAGTGGACTTACTCTAGGTTTTCTTCCCTTTCTATTAGCCATTGATATACGCAATAAAAAAAAAAGAGCAGTATTCAAGCAGAGCAACCTCAAGATTTCAGGCAGAGATTGGCATTTGGCTGCCCTGGTTTGTGGTGTTTGCATTGGCCTCTGTTTATCGTCCATCAGCTTCTTAAATAGCATTGAATGCATAGGAAAAATTAAAGCTGTATACAATAAATAGTATCTTTCGTATGTAAGCAGAGAAAAATAATTATGGGATAGGGGTGATAAACATATGAGCCTGATTATCTAGTCACACTGGGGAGAAGTATCCTCAAAACGGTATCTTTAAACGGTTGTCCACAGAGCTTCCTGCAGAGAAAAGAGCTTTGATGGGAACATTATTGGTCTCAGCGAGGATCACGAGGTTTCATATGTGATTTCTAAGGATGATTTCAGTTCTGAGTGGGTAGAACTTTGTGATTGTGGCACTTTTTTTTTCAAGCTGAAGGAATTCCCGTTACCATCGTGTTTTACTACGTACACGTATGTTATGATAGTTCTGTTCTTTAATCTAGAGTGAAATCAAATCTAGAGACTATTCAGCTCAACCAGCTGAATTCAGGTAGCGGTGTTTTGTTTTCATTTGTGCAATACCTGCACTAGAAGAGAGGGAACGCACAGAGCTGTTAGGAAGAACGTGGATATCTGATATTTTTATTTCCTGAGCCTTTGCTGGAGAAGCAGTGTTGGATGTGTTTCTTTTCCATATTTAAAAGAGACATCCTGAACACTTGATTATTTAAATGCTAAGATGATGTGCCACTGCAGAGGCTTTTTCTTCTCATACTGCTTTCGTTCAATAAGATGCGCATTTTTTCTATATAAATGAACTCATATTCAGCAGTGCAATTGAATTCCCCTCTCCCTTTCTTCCTGCTGTAACCGGCAAGCAGTTTAGTTCATCCAGGTGTCAGTGCTTTTAGCCGTGTGATCACAATTTCCTAATGAGGGGTGGAAACTGTAAGAACTGGTTTGAAATCACTTTTCAAGTTTCAGAAAGAAAAAAGAAGCAAAGCTATCTTAAAATTAACAGCTGGAGTATTTCTTTCTTTATGGCATTTCAAAAGGGAAAGAATAGAGATGGATTTTTTTTTTTTTTTGCTTGTATGAATGAAACCTTTCCCAGCTTTCCTCCCATTTTTCTCTCACGTTCAGCCCCCCATTTTTATCATAGAAATGTAATTCCTCCTCTGACTTTCCTCTGCGGTTTGTTCTCTGTGACGCAAGCGTGGCTTGGTTGTCGCAATGTGATGCTTTGCCTTTCAGTTTTGCTCACCTATTTTCCCACGTCTCTACTAATTTTTGGGTAACGCTGCCATTGTTTATTAGTTTTAACTATCTTTTCAGTGAGATTTCTGGCTTTGCGGGTGTGAAAGCAGTGCAGATAGGACGCAAACATAAAGCCATGCCTGGCGGCTGCGGGGCGCTCAACACGGAGCGGTGCCTTCACAACAGCGCTCCGCCTCAGCCCGTGAATAAAAAGCTTACGTGAGAAACGTATCGCTAGATTTCAGTTGTTTTCTTTTGACACTGGGGAGGAGGGGGGACGTTTAATAATTATTTGAATGTTTTGCTGTGGGCTCCTTTTTATTTTATTTTCTGTGAAAATGTTTCTAGTAGGAGCATTGGTAATTTTTTTTCTTCCATCTCATTTCTTGGAGGGTTTGGGAGAGTCAACCACCCCGGCTTGCAGGATCATTAAGTACAAACTCAACCTGAAGCATCTGGCTCCTGACCTCACTCATTAGCTATGAGTCGTTTGCTTGTTTACATATGATCATGGAGGGACAGCAGCAGTGCTACATCAGAACACCTGGGCTATATTGATGCTTGAAATGCATTTTTTTTTCCTTTAAGAAGTAGAAGCAACATGTGCTTCCAACTGCAGGATACTCGTGTCACGTTCCCAGGGAATGATGAGGCTCCTGTGAACAGCCACAATGGGGTACGGTGCTTCCGTTAGATGAGTCTGATTTTTACGTGGTGAGTTGTTGAGCAGTTAAGGCAGGTGATGGACTACATGTGTATGGACACTTTTAGTAAGCGTAGTGTTTTAATGACTTGAGCAGCAGCATTAATATGTCTTCTACATAACAGAGAGTAAGAGGTGTTTGAAAGGAGAGCTGAGGTGGGGTGCTGTATAATATCTTGTGTCACTTGTAGAAGGGCATGGGTTGATTGGGTAAGGGTACATGGTACCTTACAGAGACTCAATACAATGAACATACATATAGTCAGACTGCTGGTAGCACTGATACATTTGTTTCTGCTCACTGTAGGGTCCTAGGAATTAAGAAGGTGGTCTGAGTTAACAGTAATAAAAGCCTGTTTTGTATTTACAGTGGCCTAGCAAGAAAGTTTTTTGCCCTTTCAGAGTCTCAGTTGGAAAAGGCAGTCTGTAAATGCATTACAACTCAGGATTGTAAACTGACAGCATAATGCGGAACTGCAGTTGAGTTGCCAGAAGTTAAACTTGCAGTAGAAGCAAATTTTCATGTGCTTTTGCTTTGAAGTGAGCCATTCTGATATTTAAAACAGTAGTTGGGAACAGCCTTTGCTGAGTTTTCAGATGGAGGCAGTTTGGTTGCTTTTCAGTTGGGTAGTGATTCAGAGACATCCTCTGCCTTCCTGAAATCAAGAATGTGAAGTTAACTCTGGAAGAATGCCCTCTTCTCATTAGAGGGGTCTATCAGTATGGCAGACTTTAATTTGGGACCAAGCTGAATAGACACGTGTTGAGAAATGATTGGGCACGTCTGAAATTTCTTTCTGAGGATCAACTTCTCCATGCCTGCTGCTCTGTATCAAGGCTACTCTTAATACTGAAAAGTGAAGGAGCCTAAATGGATATTATTTCTGAACTTGTGCAGTTTGTTGGAGTAGCTGCCATTCTGGAGGAAGACTGCTTTGTCTTATACAGTAAATATCTTAATGTGCTCTTTAATGGCAACCAAAAGCAAATTGTATCACAAGGTAAAGAATTTTCCTTTTATGAAGTTGTCTAGTTCTGATTACTTCCTGTTCAGAATGGGGAGCCTATCAGCGTGAAATTTAGCTTCAGCATCCTTCAGCACTGTGTAGATAGCAGGTCTAGTTCATCAGTACTACAAGGTACATGGTTGCTTTTCACCTAAAAGATAATATATTTTCAACTGTGGTATTTAAAATCAGTTTAATGACGTTGTAAATGTAACAAGAGGGTCTAGGAATGATATCACAATTCATTCATAGTTAACACTTATTTTTGCATGTAGACTGAGGAGAGCAGCATGCCTGGTCATTAGGATTCTGATGAAATTTGATAGATGAGCAAAAAGAATAGCTGCTTGTACTTAGGTGAATAAAGATACTGGAAAGAATCCTTTGTAGAACCACAGAACAGTGCAAGTCATGAGAGGTTGTTTTTTCCTTTTCCAAATCAGGAATTTGGTGCACTTCTGGAAATTTGCTGGGAGCTGGAAAACTCAGCCTTTCAAGGTATCACAATAAACCAATGATCTTAGCATTGTCTTTGTGCTTCCTGTGTCAGATGCTCCCAGGTCTTTGAGCTTTGATTTTGGAATTGGCAACTGAGATGCACGGCCTATTATAGGAGTATCGCAGCTCTTAATATCTAGCCGTCTCTACCAAATTTTAATGTTTCTGTTGTGTAGGGATGATTTTTGTCTCAACTGAGGTCCCTTGAGGGGGTTTGTTTCATAAGCGCTAGCAGGATTTTTCCTCGAACAAAATTCCACCCCTGAGGTCTTGCTGGTTCTTTGCTGCATTACGGATACTTGCATTTACTTTGCACATATTCAGCTGCAGCTGTTGCGTATGTATAATGCAGTTGCAGTGAAAGGTTTTGGCTATTGTTGGTAAGTGAGCTAGGAAATGAGAAAACCAGTTCTACGTGGTAAATAGTAGGCTGTTAACTGGAAGGCAAAGAAATAAGATAGAAAATATGTATTAAATGGAGCAGCACTACTGTTTTGGCACCTATGTGATGTGTTGGCATAGCAAGCAGAAGTTTGAAATGCTAGGTTCCATCACAAAGCAAGACAAAATGAAATAAGAGCATTAAGGTAAGCGTTGATTACGAAGTAATTAGTATGCCCTAAGTAATTAGTATTACTCACGCAATCCCTATCACTGTCCCAGTGATGAAAGGTATTTCTAACCGCATCTGGCTCCATACACAAAGGTGTGTTCCTTTACGTTTCCCACCAAAGAAACAGCAAATGTCCTGCATTTAATTTTTAGATGCTGATTTTTGAGTCCTCAGTCTTCGTTATTCAATATTCATTTTGTAGTTTTCATAGAGTGTTATTCAAGCTGCAGTAACCCTTTGCGGCGTTTGGCTTTTATTGCACTCTCTTCAGCTATTGCTGTCACATCTGCATTGTGGTATGCAGCTAGCTTTTCGTAGCTCTTTTGGCTATTTTGGAGCTTATATAGCACTTAAAGATCACAGATGTAGTAATCTAGCAGTGATGACTTTCATCTTTTATTTTGGTTCTCAATGATAAGAGCTGGTAGGAATAAAAAGCATGGCTACTAAGAAAGCTTTGACTCTGCATTACGTCAGCCTCCTGAAAAAGAAGTGACATACCAGATAGAAAAGCTATTGTACCGGTGTGCTTTTTTGAAGGAATTAATAGTGAATGCTTTTAAAAGTGTCCTTCATTATCAACCAAAATCATTTAATATATGTGGATGGGGAAGTCACTAACAGTGCACTGCAGATGGTAATCCTTTGTCAGAAGGACTTAGAGCACTCTTAGGTGGCATTCATGTACTGCCTGGTATGAGCTGCTGCTTTTGTGGAGCACTGATGGTGTATCTGTGATATCTTAATCAGTTGCTGTTAAAATTCGGTATAGTAAGAGAAGATTGAATAAATGGAGAGGAAATGAGTCAGTCTTCGTTTAAATACCAAGCCATGGATGGTGTGCAAAGCCCTGACCTGAGGGAAGTCCTTCCCCCTACTCTAGTTTCCTTTTAGTCTCCTGGCTTCTCTAAAATAAACAAGAAGTGTTTTCAGTTGCCATGGAATTTGTGTGGTGTCAAGACAGGAGGTAGATAAACTCTTGTGATTTTAAAGGAGGTATCGGGGTGCATAATTCTCTTGGTACAAAAAAAAGTGGTATCACTCAGTAAAGCAATGTGTACTTTTTATTTTTATTTTTACTGTTTAACTGAAGCTTTGGATGACACTGGATCCATAAGTCTCAAGGCAGCTGTTTTTATAAGCTTGATTTGGCTGTTTGTGATAAGGAAGCTGGTTCCTTGTTTTTCTGTTTTATCAGATACAGAAAGCTTAAGTAAACTCCTTGGCTGAGTTTGGGGCTGTTTGACAGACTGCCCTCCATATGGACCAAGCCTTGCCTTGTTTTGAGGACAGAAGTTCTATCTAATCCTGTGTTTCTATAAGCAGAATGTACCCATCTTCAGTGTTCCAACAGTAACTTCTTTTCCCAAGAGCAGCAGCTGCTATGGGAGAAGCGTTACAGAAAACCGTAACCAAGAACTCTCTCCAAACTAAACAATAGTTTTGAAAGCTGACACTGGTTTTATTGCAGCACTGGGTGCATGGGAACCTCTCCATCTAGTATACATGCACCAGAGCTAAATCACCCTCATTATATACATTTAATATGTGAATATTCATATGGTTTTCGTTTCCACCTATTCCTGGAATTGTCATGCATATTAAGTTCTATCATTTTGCATGCACTGTTTATTTAAGGGATTCTTGCAATTGGTCTTTGTTAGTCTCTCAGTTTGCCTGTATATGGTACCAATGTTCAGGAACATCTACTGCTCTTTGGTGCCTTCCCACAATATTTACACAAAGGGGCCTATGGTTTGAATGCTAACTGAGTAGTTAGTCTCTGGTATCAGACCGATGAAGAAGCCAAAACAGTGGAGGCCTTCCAGCCCACAGACCTTGAGTTGGTGGCCCTGAGTGTAGGGAACACTGATAGAGCAGCTGCCCTGTGGACTTCTGCTTCTCCAGTGTCAGTAGCAAGTCTGTAAGAACATCTATCTAAGAAAAGCTGCTCAGGGAGCATTTCTTTCTCTTCCTTTCTGAAAAAGGTTGCAAAGATGGAAGTAGCTGTTGACTGCTTGTCAGACGGCACTGTTTTACTATTGACTTTTGAACTTACAAATCTTAGAGGAAACTTAGAAGAAATGGAGGAGCAACCCAATGTTGGTAAAGTATCTTTAGAATGAAAAAAAAAAAAAAAAAAATTGCCTAACTGCTCACAGTTCTGGTTTGATTTCTGTAGGTGTCATAAAGTCCAGAGTTCATGGTTTGGTTTGACTGGGAAAGGATCTCACGCTTAAAAAGAGAATGAGAGTGTAGGGGTCTTATGGTTGTGGTGTGGGTGGGGAGCTTTGTTGTTTGCTGTGGGCCTGAGATAGCCCTTAAGTTGATGTATTTTAAACCCCAAATACCAGAGCAATTACCTGGTTTTGGTATTGTGGTTTCTGGATATGTTCTCTGAAGGATGCCCAACAGATATGCGCAGCAAAGAGAAGGAAATCGTTTGAGAGGACACATAATTTGCGTAGTCGCATCGAGAATAGAATGCCTCTGAGTGGAAGGGTGACTGCTGTGCACATCACAGGAGGAGGAAGACTTTACAGAAGTGATTTATACAATATACATATTCCCTGTATGAAAGCTAAGTGAGCTTATGCCTGGAAGCTGCACTAAGAAAATAAACGATGAGACTTCTTTTTAACTTTAAAATATTACCACTGCTGCCTCCAGTCAGTGTCATGATGAATGACTTGTTGTAATGCTCTGTATTTGGGATTAATGCAGTATTCTTTATTTGGTTTGCTTTGTGTACTATTCCTTGATGGCTGATTCAAGTACGGGATATGACTGCACTGCTTTTGCACTAAGTGTTAAATGTTAGATGTGCTCCAAAAGTATTCAGAAGATGTACTTTGCACCTTGTGTGCATTATAGTTTAGGACCAACCTGCTGAAGTTTTTTGACTGTTCTGTATCTCTGTTGTGTCATGATAGGTGTTGGTTGTCTGTTGTTTATTTTCTATCTGTATACTTGAAAGGTTCTTCATCCTGCTTTTAGCTGAGATTTGTCAGATGTTGTTTTTCAGGACCGCTTTAAGAAAGATGAAATAAGGTATACAAATCAGATCTTCTACTGCATTAAGGAGATATTTATTATCTCTGTCTTTAGTAGTGTCTGCTTCTTGTACATTGATTGTTTTCCTGAAATCTTTGTAGTTTTCAACCAATCTGACAGAAAGGCAAGCGTAGTTAAAAAAAAAGTGTTTTGCAGGTTCCATGAAAGTAGGTAAGGAGATGAGAGAGATCCCAGGGAGGTGCTCTGAGAGGAAGGTGGACTCATGTTACAGACATTTAAGAGTTAATGTTATTAAAGCTATCCTTAAAAATATCCTGCACGAGAAAAGATTCAGTCAAACATAATATATGAAAATATAGTAGACAAGGCAGTGTTCACAGAATGATCCATTTAAGTTGGTCTCTGTAGTCATAAGCATATTTTGTTCGCCAGCTGTAGGAGCGTAAATGCCTGTGATTGCAATTCTCTTTGGAATGTGTGAGATATTTGGGTGGCAAAGATAAACTTTGTTTGCAAGGAAACAAGTGTGGGAGCAAACTAGTTACCAGAGAAGGCAGCAGAAACTTTGAATTCTATGCCTCTACTGTTGCCCAAAGTTCCTTTAGTTATAGCCTCAAATACTTCAGATTTCTGTAATTAGTACACTGTAAGTATTCCAGTGCTGTCTGCTTCATATGAGTGTAACGCTGCCAGTATTCAGAGTGTATTATAAGTGTAAATAATACTCAAGGGCACTCCTGCTGCACAAAACATATTTTCAGTCTTCAGTTACTTACATTGCTTTGGAAGCTCTTCCATCCTTTTTGTTTCCACTTGATATGTGTAATCTGAAATACGTTGCCTCGCTTGCAAAGTGGGCTTTATAGGGCAGGCTCTGTAGCTACGTGTGGACTTCCCCCAGGTCACTTTCTAAAGCAGAGTGATTTCATAGAACAAAACCGGTAATCATAGGAAGCAAGCTTAATATAAAGAAGCTATATTTTTACCATTTCTTTTCTGTGATGTTTATCAGTTTACCTTACAGGTAGTACCGATTATTTTAGACTCAGGTTACCTGTATGTTTGGAACTTGTCTGCCATGTTCTTTACAAAAGTAGAAAGCTCCTTTTCTTTTTCAGAGAAGGGGGTAAAAAGGGTATATTGAGGGACTTAATATTAAGGGACTTGAAGCTACAAATTGTAAACTGAGCGAGAAATTTGGCTTAATCCTTAGATTTAGTAACTTTGAGTCTCATTGTTTTCCCTATATACAGAAGATTTCTAATAGATATCTGATCTCCTGAGGAATTAGTACAAGTTCTGAAGTGATAACATGGAATCCTGCCTTGAAAAGCAGTGTGAGAGGAGAGACCTCTCTGTGAAGCACAGTGACAGCTGAGCTCTGCCGAGTCAGTGGTGGTGCTGGCAGTCTGCTGGGCCCTTGCTTGACTGTGTGTTAGTGTGCATGTTGATACAGTTTGCGTGGTCTAATTGGGCATTTGGGTTTTTAAACAACGTGCAGGGTCATCATAGAGGGGCTATGCTTAAAATGGGAACTCTGTGATATTATAGGAACAAGGAAGGGAATTGTTTTTAAGTTGTGAAATTTGCTTAACGAATTTGAGTTTGGGTACCTTGTTTTGTTTAGAGGGAGAGAAGATTTCAAGTCAGAACAGTAAAGTGATGAGAAGAGTATTACCAAGAGGGCGTATTGCAGAAAGTAGCATCCGTAAAGCAGTCTGAAAATAGCCTGCTGTAGAAATAGTGTGCATGTATGTTGTCAGAGTATGTAGATCAGTGAGGAGACAGGGTAATTGTCAATAAGGGACAGCTTAAGATCCTTATGCATTAGAAATCTTTTATGGAATTAACTTCACGTGATTAACTATTAATAATTTATTGTGATATTGACACACGTGTCAGTAGCTTTGCAATCTCGTATTTTATTGCAAATATTATTGGCAAGCAATTTCAGTATATACATCATAGATAAAAATCCACAGAGGAATATATAAATTGCATCCGTGTAGCTGCTGCACAGTACGGAGGGGAGGAGGCGGCCTGGAGAGAACAAAAAAGATGCTTGAGAAAAGTGCAGGCTGCAGTTACGAATTATTTCATATAAGTATTGCCTATGGCATGGATATTTAAAGAGGGCGAAAAGCCGAATATATTACGAGCGCTAATATTAACCGCTGTTGGAGCGCGCTCAGCCAATTTAAAGCAGAGGGGACCAAACTTGGAAGCCTGCCTCGTACATGCCCTAGTGTTTTTTTTTCTCCTGCTCACCACGTTCTGTAAGACAGCGCTTGTCGTTGCTCCGGGTTTGGAGGAGCTGGTGGCCCTGCGTTGTGGCCAGGCCTGTGAGCTGGCCCCGCAGATGGCGCTGGCTCTGCTGCTCTTGCTGCTGGCCGGGTGCTGTGCTGGGAATGCTGATGGGGCTGTCTGGAAAATATGTGCCTTTCAGGTGGCTGCTGGAAACCAGATGGTTTTTGATAAGATTTTGATAAATGTATTGGGATCCATCGAGAATAAGATTTAACATGAAAATAAATAAAGAGCACCCAGGGGAGTAATTCTATTGTGTTTATATTCCATAGTTCAGATAGGGTTTTTTTTTTTATATTTTTGTTCCGTTCCTTCTACCTTTCTTAATAAGAGCACGGGACAATTTATCCACACGATGAAATTATATGAAATGTTTTCTGCCCCTTTTTTGAATCCAAAACCTTCAGCGATGCATATAGCACGAGTGCATTTTCAAAGGAAAACTCTTTGAAGTCCTTTTTTCTTTTTTCTTTCTTTGTGTCTCTGTCTCCCCCTTTCTCCATCTTTCCCCCCCCCCTCCTCCCCTTCTCTCTGTCTGTCAAGTTCAAGAGCAGCTCAGATGCCATGAATTAAGTGAAGCACAAAAGGGGAAAAGGAGACCCTTTTGAAGAACAAAGGCCTCCCATTAGGCTGCCGTGTTCTTTCTCTGACCAAAATTGCTCCCTACATGGTTTTTATTGCTGTCCGCATGCTTGGCACATAAGGTAAATACAGTAGGACCCTCGTTACCTCACACTCTCTCTTCCTCTTCCCTCTTCAATAAATGTTTTGTCTCTTTGATGTCCCCAGTAATTCTTATACTGATTGTTCCCACCCTCATAAAAGCCCCAGGGGTAGTCATGGTGGTGGATAGCATTAGATACTGTGTAAATGCTTCCAGAAAAGAAGACAAACTGCAGCTAAAGAATTTATTTCAGGTGGAAGAGAATGGGAAGGAAATACAGATGTTTTCTTTTCTTCTTAACATGTTGTCTCTGTGTCCTGGCTACACTTGTATATTCCATTGAAGTTCACAATTTCTTCCTGTTTGTTTCAAAAAAAGAACAGAGAAATAGGACTTAATCAGTTACGAGGAAATGCACGCTATGAGACTTGAAAGGTATAGAAATCTCTTCTTGAGCTTTCCTGGTGGATTATTTTTTGTCGTTTATAATTTTGATAGCTATTTGCTCCAGAGTTCTGGTGAGAAGTACCAGCTAAGGTTCAGACCTGGATGGATTGAAATGTGAACTTTGTAGCACGTGTCTCAAAAAGAAACCTGTCAGGCCCTCCGTAATGGAGTGACGCTTAAAAAAACAGCATTGAGAGATATGCATGTGTATTCAAAAACTTAAATTAGTGTAAAACACTGTGCTTTAAACCTAAAGTTTATAATACTTGACAGAATTTTCTAATAGTTTAAAGGGCATTTTCATGATAAAGCTTTGAAAGATGAAAACAATTGCAGTGGGATAGCATAATTCATGCCTGAGTTGTGTGCTTTACACTTTACAGACGATTATTTTCTGGAATTTGTAATTCACCTTCCAACTCGTGCTTCTTCCCAAATAAATAATTTTCAAGGTTATCTCCTTGGTTTGATATGTTTGCTTTGATCTCCTAATTCTGCATTTTCACTGACAGAAAAGCGTTTTTACTAGCTTCAGGAACACAGTTGAACAGGTAATGATTAAAATAAAATGTCATAGCATTTTAATTCTGGTTTTGACACTGCTGCTTGGTGTTAGCACCTTGCCTCATGGATTATATTCTTTCGTGAGCATGTGCTGTTTTGGTAATTCTGGAGAAAACATCAGCAAGACTACTTAAAGAAATAACAATGACTTGAATTGGTTTATTTTGTAGATTACAGAGCAAGGAACATCTACCTTGAAATCTGACTTTTCATGGCAAGTTTCATTTATTTTTTTCCTATTATCAAGTTGCATAAGAAATTGTATAATTTATGTTGTTTGTAATTAGATTTTTCTTTGCTCTGCGTGGCTGTAAGGTTTTGCACACCCACACAGGAACGCGCTCCCTGCCCCTGCAAAGGAGTTGAACTCGCTTCCCTGTCCACTTGTACCTGGCCCACTTAACTTTCTGCTGAGTGTGTGGGTGAGAAGCAGGGCTGGCATTTAATGAACTTTCACTGTGTGTTTGGTTTGTTTTGATCTGCATTTTATGCAAAATCCGTAATGTCAGGTGTGCTGGTAGAGTACTGTGTAGGTAGCAGGAGTACATCTGATGTGTGTGGATGCCGCGATTAATGGCAGTGGCTGTAGCTGCCTGAGAATGGCAAACAAACCTTTGTTCTGTCATTCCTCTCCCCTATTCTCTTTTTCTGTGATGCATTCTAGTGCTCTGCCATTTCTTTCCCCCTTGCTGTGACCCATTTCTCTTCTAGCCTCTCCTGTTGTCATCTGACCGATGTCCTCATTCTCGGTAGTGGAGCTGGACTTGCAGTCAGCTTCCCAGTCTCACAAATCCTAGCCAAGCCCTGCCTCTCCACCTACCTGCAGGACTGTTCTCTTTGCTGAGCTCAGACTTGACCCCAGGAGCAGATCCTCTCCCAGTTCCTGATCAGGAGATGTGGGTGTTGGCCATGCCAGTATAGTTGTTTGCACCAGTGGCTAGAAGCAGAGCATGGGTGGGAGATGCTGCTGTCACATCCAAGGTTCAACTACAGCAACTGACTACTGTTAATTACCAGTTGCTAGTGTGGAGGTGCTTTTTGTTAGGAATTGTGCTGCATTCCAAGTTTCATTCACACACTAGCAGTGACAACAGCCTGTGAGCCACTGGTCTTAAAGGAGTAGGTACCATAAAAGGAGGCATCTTTAATGTGGATGGCTCTTTGTCATGTAACTTGGTAATATGAATGTAACGCTACCTGAAATTTCTAGAAAAATGAAAAGGAGCTTGCGTATCAGTAAATGCTACCAGTGCAGTGAACCATAAGGGACAGATAGTGTTGAAGGAATACTTAGAAACTAACACAAGTGTTTTTTCCCTCATCTTGTAGTGAACTTGTGCTTTTCAAATTCCATCAGATTATATCATTTCTGTTCTGTAGAACACATGACATGTATGTGAAAAGCATTACTGTTTTGGTGGAACTCTATTTCTAGATCCAATATTTTAACTCCAGAAGAGGACCGCTGCAAATTTTTCAGCATATGTCTGCATGAAACAGGCTTGTGTCCTGAATTTTGAGTTGTATTTGGTCATTTCTGTTCAGAGCCCTACGATGCTGTATAATCAATGAATATGAAGATGTTATAATTATGAAATAAACAAGAGAGTTTGACAAAGCAGACTATGATAACAAAAAGAGAATAAATAGAAGGCTTACCCCTATCCTGGGCTCACTCACAAAACTGCAGCAGAGTGGATCTGCAGAAAAGATCCTTCCCCCCGGCAGCCAGCTCTTAAATAGGTCTAGGAGAGGTGGAGCCAGGCTGCACCCCTTCCAGCAGCACAGGAGAATTGCCTTCACCTGTGCTCCTCTGGCTGACTCATGGCTCACCTCAGGTGATCAATCAGAGGTTCAGGCCGAGACTCAGCAGTTCCCATACAGATGCATAGTAGAGATACTTTTCACAGAATCACAGAATCGTAGCAGTTGGAAGGGATCTCCGGAGATCGAGTCCAACCCCCCTGCCAAAGCAGGTTCCCTACACCAGGTTGCATAAGTAGGTGTCCAGGCGGGTCTTGAACATCTCCAGAGAAGGAGACTCCACAACCTTCCAGTGCTCCGTCACCCTCACTGTAAAGAAGTTCTTGTGCACGTTTGTGTGGAACTTCCTGTGCTTCAGTTTCTGGCTGTTTTCCCCTTGTTCTGTCTCCACACACTGCTGAGAAGAGTCCGTCCTCGCCATTCTGCCCCCCACACCTCAGATATTTATAGACCTGGATCAGGTCCCCTCTCAGTCTTCTTTTCTCAAGGCTGAACAGACCCGGATCACTCAGCCTTTCCTCATAGCAGAGATGCTCCAGGCCCTTCACCATCTTTGTGGCCCTCCGCTGGACACTTTCCAAGAGATCCTTGTCTTTTTTGTACTGGGGAGCCCAGAACTGGACGCAGTGCTCCAGATGAGGTCTTACCAGGGTAGAATAGAGGGGGAGGATCACCTCCCTCGACCTGCTGGCCACCCTTTTTTTAATGCACCCCAGAATGTCACTGGCCTTTTTGGCCACAAGGGCACACTGCTGGCTCATGGCCAACCTGTCATCCACCAGGACACCCAGGTCTCTTTCCACAGAGCTCCTCTCCAGCAGGTCATCCCCCAACCTGTACTGGTGCATGCAATCATTCCTCCCCAGATGCAAGACTCTACACTTGCTTTTGTTGAACCTCATCTGGTTTCTTACTGCCCAGCTCTCCAGCCTGTACAGGTCTCACTGAAAGGCAGCACAGCTTTCAGGTGTGTCAGCCAATCCTCCCAACTTTGTAACATCAGCAAACTTGCTGAGGGTGAGCCTTTTCTGTTGAATTCTTCTTGAAATAAGCTGTAAAACAATAAAACCTTTTGGTAATAGGTTTTAAGTATTAAAAAAAAAAAAAAAAAAAGTGTTTTGCATAATTACCTGAGCTGCAAATTTTCAAATGTAGTACCTAGAACCTTGGAGGTTGAGCTCCACAGTGAAAAAGACTCCAATTGCTATTTGTGAAATAAGCTGATCATTCTCAAGAAGTGGTGGTGCAAAACCCTTCTGAAGGCATCACCATGCTGGCACTTGCAGAAACAGATTTCAGCTGATATCCATTCCATAGCTTTAGGAACCACTGAAATGTGGCATGTGGAATCTTTAAACCAGCTAAGGAAATAGTTAGATCTGCTCTAATGAAAGTGGGGAGTGGTTGGAAGTGTGGGTTTTCTGGTAAGAGTTTAGATGGATTTGAGCCTAACAGCGCTAAAGAGATTCTGCTCTACTCTTTCACTGGTGGTGTATTTCTGCCCGTTCTGGTATCATCTGCCTCTGAGGTGATACACTAGAAACATTCCCTCCAAGAAAAGAATCCTATTCAGCTGGAACAGCAAGCAGTCTTTACCTCATGACCACAAAGTCGCTAAAGCTAATAGGGAAATGCAAGGATGGAAGAGGAAGAGGGTCAACTGTTGAAATAGCAGCTGCCATACCTGATCCAATGAGGACATCACAGGGTGCTGTCGGTGGGTGGCTGTCCCATAACTGAGTGCCTTTCTAGCCTACGTGCTGTTTTTGATGCTGTTTTTCTTTCTTTCTTTTTTTTTTTTTTGCTTTGCTTAAACTCCTATAACCCCTCTGAAAGAGACTTTTAAAACACGTTTGGGATTCTTGTGTGCTTTTTCCAAGGGCTGTGTTCAAATTAAGGTCGTCTCTTTCCTGTTACATTTTCAAGAGCTCCATTTTCTTGTATGTCTCTAGTATCCTGAGTGCTCCTCAGTGCTAGTGCCAAGCTGCCATATGTGACTCAGCCCTACAGATTGCGTATTTGGTACCGACAGAAAAGGATTTTCTATATCCGTAGCTTCTTCCTGTGAAATTTTTCTTTCACACTGATGCTACCAGAAACTTCTTGAGTTTGTCTTCATTTTGAACTCTTAGTCATTTGGGAAAGGCTTGCTTATCATAGTGCTGAAATGTGGGGTTGGTTTCTAGTCATTGAGATTCTGACAGGGCCAGTCTAGGATAAACGGTCGGTTACAATATCTACTCCTTCCCAGAGGGCTAATATTTCTTACTACATTCTTGGTAGAGCTTTGAAACTGTAACTATTCTAATCATGCAAAGTGTAACATTTAACGTTTAGTTTCCAAATGGCAATGAGCAAGTCTTCAGTCACTTTGATCTGTAGGAAGCTTCTCTACCCCTTTAATGCCTTCTACATGCTCCTGTTTTTGGAGTTATCAGAAATATTAAGACAGGTTCATCACCTTGACTACCATGCTTGGGAGAGGTGGCTTCTGTCTCCAGCTCTGGTGGCTTTTTTCCCTTTGTGACTTTGGTCAAGATATTTTATTGTAGCATTTTTTCCTCCTCCTTATCCCAACACGTTTTTATTTTTTGAGATGGAGACAGTGGCATCATGTTCTGGAGACTTTAGACATAACTGATAAAACTAGTTCTGACTTAATCTTGTCAGTTTGGGTTCTTTTGCCTCTAGTCACTTGACTATCTGATCTCAACAGTTCTTAACCATGTTTTTAGGGTCTAAGGAGTCTCCCAAATTACAGTAATATGCAGTCAGCCATCCCACTTTAGATTACCAGTGTCTGATCCACTGAGCTGTTTTTTTGAAGGCCGAATGCTTTATTTTAAAGTGATAAGTAGTAAGTGTGTGTTCCAAAACAAATGAGCAAAAAGCAACAAAACCCCACACCAACTGTGATTCTTAATTTTTGATGCTTATTTTCATTTTCATCTCACACAGTTTAAGCTATTCTTGCTCAATTATGATTTATTTGATGTCACCACCCTTCCAGTTTTTTAGTGCTGCATGTCTGAATGCAAAGATTTTTAAAGACTTATTGTATGCTCAGAACTACTTCCAGCTAATCTGCTCTGTTCTGGGATTGCAATCAGGCCATATCTTTCTTTTTTACGTAGGTCATTGTGAGGCTGGAAGGATTTTCACAGATAATAACTGAGGCGATAAGGGCAAGCCCATAAAGGTATCTAGATATAGTTCTTCTCTCTCGTGGACTTACTTTGTTAAAGGTATCATCAGGGTAAAATTGATGCCTAATTATCTCCTGTGGATTTTCTTATGTCTTGTCCCCATGTTAGAAAGAGGGAGGTCTGAAACCAAGTCTCTTATGCCAAAAGTTAATGTTGTGAGTGTTGAGGAAAAAAAAAAAGAAGTTCATAGATCAGGATTTTACACCTTAAGGAGTATTAACCCTTACATTAGAATCTCATACTAAAAGTACGAGATGAGAACGGTAGCAAAGAGCCAAGGAATCTATAATTAGATCCGTTCCTTTTTCTGCTTACCATGATGCAGCAGTCTGTACTGAGAAGATGATGGATCTTCTGTCATAATCCCTCTGAGTTAGATCCTTTCTTCTGCCTATGCACCAACCTGCCTAATCTTCATTTTAGACCCTGGGAAGTATATTATGCTGATCTTTGGATGTGCGTGTAGTGTTGAAATTCTGGGAGATTGGCTCTGAACAAAAGGTTTTAGGTGTAGGGTACTTCATAAGCTATAGCCCTAAGCTGTTGCCTACAGATGTACTCACATAGCAGTTCTCCGTGCCTGCGTCTGCTCCTGGGCATAGGCCCCATGCTGGAGGAGAGCAGTCCTGCAAAATGCAGTTTTACATTGAAGTCACATGGATGCCTTCAATATCCATTCTTGGAAAGCTTAATTAACAAAACTAATCACTGTTTCAAATAGATTTTTGTTTCTCGACGTGTGTTAATGTATGGTGTAAGTAGAAAGGCAATGAAGCTGTCATGTTTGTGGCTGCTTGTGTCTAAATCTCAGCTCTCTGAGAGAATTATGGGCATGGCCCAACGTTTCCTTTTTCCAGAAGACGTGGGCATCTGAAACAGAATCACTGCTGACAGTCCACTTAATAAGTAAATCAGTTAGTGGGTAAAACTCCTGTCTCCAGGGTCACCAGTGTGCACTGAAACGTGTGTGTGATCCCAGGACAGTGCGGTTGTGCTCGCTGTTGGCAGTGATGCATATGCTTTCTTCGGGCAGCCTTTCGGAGGCTGTTCTGCTTGTTCCTTGGCTTGTCTTGTAGCCACAGCGTGGCTTTGCTTTGTCTCAGCTCAGAAAATTGCTGCTGCTGTCGGCTGTGCAGGTTTGTTCTGTGAGCGCAGGCTGCAGGTCTCAGGAGGAGGGCGAGCCTTGCACTTCTAATCTCTCCGTGCGTTGCCTCTGGTCAGGCAATGGATTGTTTTTCTGGTTTTGTTCCTCCGGGTGGCATCTGTCTTCAGGAGGAATTTCCTTGCAGCAAAGTATAGACTGCTGAACTGTGGCCGTCTCAGTATTGCTGTTTCTGACTGCTAGGCTGAATTAATTATGTGAGCAGTTATAATGTAGGTGCTCGAAATGTTTGTGGCTGTGCAAAATGGAAGGGTTGCTCTTACAAGAATGTCTTCCCTTCCTTTGCAGCCTTTTTTTTTTCGTTTTTTTTTTGGTAATTTTTACTTCATTTTTAAAAGTCTTTCTCCCAATAAATAGCATTTCATTTCAAATATATAAAACTGTTTTCGTGCCATTTGGGGTACCTTTTGTATCTATTAATGCCTTTTATGACCTTTTGGTCAATGTTAAGAGTGTTTCCCATGCCTTCACAGCATTTCACTGCAGTTTTTCGGGCTTTACCTCACTGTGACTTTCTGGTTGAATGCTTTTGTTATAAACTAATCAGCCATTTATTTCTTGCTTAAAGTATTCTTTAACTCCATATAGTTGATTTGGTATTCCCTGAAGGTTTGTCTTAAAATCCTGTTTCAAAGGAATGAAAAAACTGTTATTTAAAAGATTAAGTTCCAGCTACTTCATGCACAGTATTGTGGATGATAACAGTACATCCATGTTCAGCCAGATGTTGCAAGATCAGCGCAAACCTGACAAAGTCTAGGAGAGATTCTGCTCTTGCTAGGTAAAGACTTGAACAAATACATGTGACTTGCAGTGTTCCCCAAAGGCCTAAAGAAATGAATTCTCTCAAATCAGAGTGTGAATTCTCTGGAAAAGTTTGCTCCGCTGAGAACACCTTTCATCATCTCCAGGGACTTAAAACTATAAAGGTCTTTGGTTCATAGCAAGCTGGAGTTTACACAAGGCAAGGGTGGAGAAATGATAAATTCAGTGAAGACTGCAGTGCACAGGTATCGTGTTTTTAGAGAAAGTGTATGTGGCTGTGTTCTGTGCTAGCTGAGTTATCTTGTTCTCTGTTGAAATATTCTGATAGTAGCAAGGGAAGAGCTTTAGATGTTCACATTTTTTAAATTAAGTTTCATTTTTAAAGAAATGAAGTTATTCTGGGCTAGAATAGTGACTTAAATCATAGGTGCCTTTGAAACTTCAGTTATAATTAAAAAAGAAGACTCAACTCATGTAACTAAAGTCTTCCAAATACAGAACAAACGTGTATTATACAGTGTTTGTATTTTTGCCCTTGCTGCTCAACAATTTTACTAGGCAGCAGCAAAGTCAAGTTAGCGGGACTTCAGGTAGTCACAGCCTATTTTAGCTATTAAACAACTAAAAACAGCGTAACTTCTGTGCCTTTTGCTCATAGGGAAATCATGACTGTTGATAAGTTAATAGTATGCTGTGTATAAATAGGCTAAATTCTATAAAAATAATGGAAATGTTACTTGGCCTTTTAGTGGCGCATAAAATGTAGAGTAGGGTTACCTATGAAGTGAAGGCAGGCTACAGCAGTACTTCTTCAGGAGAATAATTGTACACGACTGTCATGAAACAGATATTAAAGTGCTACTGGCACAGCTTTGCCTATTCACCTCCTGCTAGGCTTATTTATGCAAACCGTACTGGAGTCCAGGCTTTTTGGAAATGTTTGTGTTGCTCCAATGCATTTTTAGCTTATTTGATTTGTGTGAAGGTTCCAAGTGGCAATGCTGCTTTAAAATTAAAATGATTTATTTTGCATTTCAGCATGTGGTATTTAAAAAGGTGCGTTGCTCCAAGTAACAGATGGGAAGTCTCTTACCCAATTTAAAAGAATTTCCTGAGGAGAAGCCTGGAAGAACACTGCATGTGGAAATTTCTTCTTCTTCATGGGGCAAAGTGGGGAAGTATCAAGAAATGGAAGCTGGAACTTGAAAATGGTTATTTTGCTATCTAATAAAACTACTTTTCAGGCCACTAGAGCTGTGAAGTCAACTCCTGTGTCCAGAGAATTTTGTTAAATTGGAGCACAGCATTCCCCTTTGTGCAAAACTGGCTCCCTGTGGCTTTTCCTCCTAGAGCATGTACTGTTTCAGTCCTTATTTCAAACATTTGCATTCTTTGCACCTACTTTGAATCCTAGAATTTTTTTCTTACTCCTTAAGCTTGGTAGGCTGTGTATGTGTGAGGATAACAAGGCAGATTTTAAACGAATGACCCATTCACAGGTTGAAGATGAGAAAGTATAGCATTACATACACAGCATATTATGGAGTGGGAGAGAACAAACATAGATTCAAGAAGAGAGCAGTTGTACCTTTATCTGTTTTGCACATAGCATGAAAATAACATGTAGTGACAGAAGATTGTATTTTCTTTCTTTGGGAATGTATTTTTATTGTTAACCTGCATAAAACCTCTAATTTGGGTATGATATTAAAGCCCTTGAGCTATTAAGCCACTGTTTGACAGAACTTTTGGGATAGGTGTACGTTTAAGTCTGACTTCCAAAGAAATGAGAGATTATTTGATCACGCTGACTGTTGCTCTACCTGTTGTCCACTTGGTCACATTTGACAGAGGTATGGAAGTCTCAAGGATATGACTAGGTTCTTAGGCATTCCCTAGCAGGTGGTCAAATGGAAGCTCTGCTACTGCTCCTGTGAAAAAGAAGAATTCAGAAATCTTATCAAATATTTAAAAAATAAATATATATGCAGGAAAGAGACCTATATAAACATGCCTTTAAAAGCAAAGAATCATTAAGGCTGGAAAAGACCTTTTAGATCAGCTAGTCCAACCAGCAAACCCATCATAGTTGTGTCCTTTAAACCATATCACTCAGTGCTTCATCTGTGCATTTCTTGAATACCTTCAGGGACCATGACTGCCATCTCCCTGGACAACCTGTACCAATGCCTCACCACTCTTTCTGAGATTTTTTTTTCCCTAACCTATACCTAATATCCTAGTATCCAACCTTGCAGTTAGACATTTGTTTCATGTGGTGAGAAGTACAGTTACTTTTAACTAGATCAATTCTTTAATCTTGTCCTTAGGAGGCTCGACAAGCCAACTGAGGGAGTAGAACAGGAGTGCCTGGATTTGTTTTGGAAGATGTGGTTGCCAGAAGAAACACTTGCCAAAGGATGGCTTCTCTGCCGCATGGATTCTTGTACTGGGGTGATGCAATTTTTTTTTTTTTTGAGCTGTTCTGGAAATAAGGTCATGCAGAACAGCTTTTTTGTAGGTGGAGTCTGATAGCAAAAGGGACAAGCTCTTGCTTTAGCTATAATTGAGTTAGAAAAAAACAGCTGCAAGATGCAAACATGTTGGAAAAGAACTTTTGCCCACTGAATTTTATTACTGCTAGCTGTGTTTTCATAGCACTTCTGTCCTGCTTTGTTTCACTGGGTAGAAAAAGTTCTGCACATCTTTTTACCAAAATGTGAAAACAGTGTTTAGCTGCCTACGTTTTCTTGTAAGCTTCTGTTCTGAAAGAAGATGGTATATAAAAAGGCTGACTGCTTAAGGAAAATTCTGAAATGGAGCAGTGCTTTGCTGTTTCTTTTCTCCATTAGAATATTACGCATCAGATCTTAGTTCAACCCAAGATAGATATATGTATAGTTCGGACTTTATTTTGTTCCTTTCTACCATGGTGCAGAAAGTAGAATCACCCCAGTAAAATGAGAAGTTCAGGGATGTCTTTTCATTCTCTGTTGATGGAAAGAGTTGACAAAACTCAACCTTTTGTGGGTGGTTGGTTTTTTCTTTTTTAATCGTAACAGTATATCATCTAATTTTAAACATGTTTATCTTTCAGCTGTTTATCAATAAGACCTAACTAGTAATTCTAAGAAATGAGCATTACTTCAGCTGGCTTCAGTCAGTTTAGAAAATGTGTCAATACTGCGGCAGCTTCTGCTGTGGCTTTCTCTTGGCATTGCTTGGTACGTTACCATTCTGGCAAATGATATGCCTCTCTGCAATCTCTCTGAAAGTGAACAGAACATAAAGATGTAATCTTGTAATGTTGAAGTGGCTGGGTTCAGCAGTGAGATGGCTTACCGCCTATGAAAAGAGGCTACAAACTCCACCTGAATTCTACATCTCCTATGACTAAGTTTGATGCCACTGAAAGGACAGACCACTTCTTGTCTGTTTACTCTTTCATTATACAGTCTCTATCCTTGTGACTGTTTTCGATGAGCTCCAAGGCCACTGTGAGGGGAGAAGTAAAGCTATCTGTCATGTTTTGACTGGGGAAAGGAAAGAAAATGAGGACTTTGTTTCACTGATGAGAGCCATTAGATGGAATTGGTTATAAAATCTAAATATATTGTGAGGCTGTGGTTTAAACAAAAATTTAAAGCAAGCTAGATTGTTTTTGTTCAGCTACTTATGATTCATAAGTAGAATTTGTTGTTCTGCATTGCTCTGATGCCACAGACATCCAGATTAGGGGACCGAGCGTACAGAAATTGTCAGTTGAGTGCTGATATAACTCCAAAGAGTTATGGGAAAAAGGGGGTGGAGTGGTGCAACTTCAACTTTGTTAATTAAGGTTGTCTACACTGACACATCAATAAAATATTTCAACTCCTTCTATGTTCATATGAATTCGATAGATGGAGTAATTTGCATCCATAATGCTGTCAAGGGGGAAATACTACATAAGTTAGAATAACACAGATTGCCCAGAGAGGTGGTGAATGTTTCGTCCCTGGAAGCATTCAGAGCTCTGAGCACCCTGTAGATCTAACTGTACATGTCTCTGATCTTTGCAGGGGAATTGGGTTAGATGACCTTTAAAGGTCCCTTCCAACTCAGATGATTCTGTAATTGTCTTCCTTTCTCCCTTTCTAGAAAAGGGAGGCGATGTTTCCCTTTTCCCAGTCAGCTGGAGGTCTTCATTTGACAGCCATGACTTTTCAAATATGGTAGAGAGTGGCTTGGCAACCATCAGCCAGTTCCTTCACGACCCTGGGATGCAAGTTGTCTGGCCCTTAGACTTGCTGCCTCTTCTCATTTATCAGAAAGGATACTCTCTCCTTTGCCTGTTTCTTCTGACCAGTGTACCTATGGAATCCCTTCATGTTATTTTTCGCGTCCCTCACCAAGTTCAATTCCATCTGTGCCTTGGCTTTCCCTGTACCATCTCTGCGTGTCTGGATGGCATCACTGTGTTCTTCCCAGGCCATCTATCCTTGCTTCTTCTGCTTGTGCTTTTCCTTCTTTTCCCTCACTTTTACTGGCAGGTCCTTGCTTAGCCATGCTGTTATCCTGTCTCCTCTGCTTGATTTCTTATGCTGGGGGATGGAGAGCTCTTGTGCTCTCAGAAAGGTGTCCTTGAAGAACTGCCAGTTCTGTTTTGTTCCCATGTCCCTAAGGACAGTCTCTCAGGAGATCTCGTCCAATAATTTTTTAAACAGCCAGAAGCTTTCTCTCCTGAAGTTCAGAGTCTTGACTGCAAATAGAATGATGTTTCTTCAGTCCTCATGAAGAGTGAGATACAGTGAGAATAATCAGGAGCTTGTGAAAATTATGAGTCAATGAAAGGCATAAAGGAGGCTCTGATGGACAGAAGGTACTTGACTGGGGCTTCAGGGAGACAGTATGAGATGTTCTTCTTGGTGTGGTTCTGGCAGTTGTGTTCCTGTGGTGATAGGAAAGTACTCGGTTATCTGCCTCTTGTGCTGCACTTGTATTGGGCAGATGGAAATCAAAATACAGATCTTATACTTCTTGCATAATTAACATTTGCATCTCACTGCTGTGATATGTAGCTGAGGCCAAAAGATTAACAGGATCAGGAAAAAAAGGGATTATTCATTTACAGTACATTATGTTAGGTTAAATGAAAGCTTTGTAAAGCCTTTGTAAGGAATTGAAAAACCATTATACAACAGGGAACAAATAAAGTGCTAACTAAAGGGGATTAGGAAGAAACTTCTCTAATAAGTAGGCTATTCCAGGGGTGTCCGCTGTGAGGTTTCTTGTACCTAGTATTCATCAGGCAAGTTTTAGAATTGCTTTTTCACAACAATTTTAATGTCTGTTTTACCAGGTGTTACCTGTTGATTTGAATGTGAATGTATAGCTGGAAGGATTGCTCAGGAAGCCAAGTTTAAATTTAGCTATACACAAGATTTCTTTCCAGACGAGAGAGCTTCTGGAGAAAGGGTAGGGTCTGCTGTAATCAAAGTAGGACTGAGTAAGAAAGTAGGACTGAGGAAGAAATAGTAGGACCTGAGGAAGAAATAGCAAGGGTGATTGCTTATGGCAGTGGTGTATGATGAAAATTGTGAGGAAGAGCACATGAAAGGCAAAATCAATGGTAGGGAGGTCAGTGATATTAACGTCGTCACTTATGGAATTTTAACAGCACAGCTACAGTAGTGGGGGAAAACAGAAGCGAATGTACTTCTGATTTCAGGTGTGGTTAATATCTTAAACTGAAAATCTGTATTAAAAAGCAGGGGGGTGAACTAACCAGCAATCAGAGGGGCTCTTAATATGATGTGTGTGTTTCTGTAATGAGCAGAACAACCAAATAGGAGACTTTCATAGTCAAACTGATTTATTGGGTGGATAGGACAGATTAGCTGTAAGTTGAAGTAATGTTGTAAGGTTCCAATGCACACCATGAAGTAAAAATTGAAAGAGGAATTGTGAGGGAAACTGAAGGAGCTTTCAGATCATGGAGTCTAGTTGTTGACTATTGCAGCCAAATGGTTGCTGAGAGTTGTAGAGCTCAGGGAGATAGACAAGTACTGATAGCTAATGTCTTAAATGAGCCTTCTCTGATTTCGGTTATTAAAGTTGTCCCTCTGCTACTTGGTATTAACTTTACATCAATAAAAGCTGCTTGACAGACAAGTAATTGCCAATATGCCCTTATTTAAAGGGATACTACAGATTAAAAAAGAAAACATTTACTGAAAACCAACTATAGTTAATTATAGAAATAGAAACAAGTAAAGCATGCCCCATGCGTGGACAGAGCAGCTAGAAAGCTGCATGGGGGGGAAGTGATCTGGGTGCAATAGCTAACACTGGGCTGAGCAAGAGACAGCAGTGTATCAAAGTGGCCAAAAATGCCAATGGCATCCTGGTTTCTATCAGAAATAGTGTAGCCAACAGGAGCAGGGAGGTGATTTCTACCTGTACTCAGCTCTGGTGATGCCGCACCTTGAATACTATGTTCAGTTTTGGGCCCCTCACCACTTGAAAGACATCGAGACCTTGGAGTGTATTCTGAGAAGGGCAAAAAGGCTGGTGAGGGGTCTGGAGCATAAGTGTTATGGAAAGTGGTTGGGGGACTGGGATTATTGAGTCTGGAGAACGGAGGAGGCTCAGGGGTGACCTTATCACTCCCTGCAACTGCCTGAAAGGAGGCTGTGGTGAGATGGAGCTCAGCCTCTTCTCCCAGGTAACAGCGATAGGATGAGGGGTAATGATTTCAACCTGTGCCAAGGGAGGTTCAGGTTGGATATTAAGACAGGAGTCAGGCATTGGAATAGGCTGCCTGGAGAGGAGATGGAATCACTGTCCCTGGAGGCGTTCAGGAAACATTTAGATGTGGCACTTATGAACATGGTGCAGTGGGCAGTTTTGGTGGTAGATGGGCAGTTGGACTAAATGATCTTGGAGGTCTTTTTTCAATCTTAATGATTCTGTGTCCCCTTCTTTTTTTCCTGTGAATGAAGCAGAGGAGTCCAACTGAAGTCTGGTCTTCAGTTACCTTTCTGTTAGCTTGAGAGACCAAGAGTCCTACATACGGTTTTCTCACTTTAACTGCTTTCCTTCTAAAACTGCATCCTGTCTTTGCTCTCTGAAGTGGTTATGTCCCAATTAGCAAGTAAGGAGTACCTGCACAGTCTGGAACACATTGTCTGATGTAATCATATGGTGCTACAATAGTCTACCTTTTTCAAGCTAGTTTGCAGCAAAGCCAACTGCCGTAGCAGCTCTCTCTTCTTTCTCCCTGCCCCCACCCACTCTCTGCTTTTATCTTAGCGAGTTCCTGTGCTAGTTAAACACTTCTGTGGACTGATAAGGCCAGAGCAGCCCAACCGAAGAGTAACAACAGCAACAACAAAGGGCGATAGTGAGTTTTATACCCCCAGTGCCTCCTCTGGTAGCAGCAAGATGTTAGTTTACTGACCAGCCTGTGGAGCTGTTGTTTGCAGGTGTTTTCTGAAGAGTGCAGGGGTGAGCCTACATCCTAATGTAGCAGAAAGTTTGCGGACTTCTTAGCCTGTTTTCTGAAGAAGTTCCCTCCCCTCTCTGTTAAGTTTACTGATTTCATCTGGCATGACTGTAAGCTATCTTGTTTGCTGATGAGAAGAGTCATACAGGCTCCTAACTAACCTCGGGGTCATGAGTTAGAATGCAGTGTTTGAACCTCATTGGATACTCATTCTGCTTCTGAGTGTCTAAAGTGTTTCCTAAAAGCCGAGACAAAATAAATGAGTATAGGGAGGGAAAGGAATGTTTGAAGTTATGTATGAGCTGAATTTCTAAAATCTGCACCGTGAGTCAGTTTGCATTTAGTAATTTACAATGACTGGAAAGAAGTCTCTGTTATTTGTTGATGTTACATTTCAGTAAATCTTAAATGGCCAAGGAAGCTGCAGAGAGGTGATAGGAAAAATGAGCAGGTCAATAATGTGAAAAATGAGAAATGTGCAGGTTCATTTCAAAACTAGAGGCCAGTTTCAGTTATTTGAGTGACGAGATAATTTTTGGTCAATAAAAATAATCTCATATCAATTTATATGATTTTCTGGGGTAGGAGAGAAGGCCTTGTCAGATGAATTTGCTGTAAGCTTTTTCATTTCTTGTTAAGATTAAAGCTTTGTTTTGTAATTGTATTGATGAAATACACTCTTTTATAATATATTTGATTTAGAGTGGCTTGCTTTATTGATTACCAAATTAAAGTGATACAAAATCAATAGTAGCACACACTAAAGGGATTAAGGACAGGATAACTGAAAAATCTCAATGTAGTTGTTAATGGAGAGTCAATGTCTACAAGCTGTGTCTTTCAGCAAGTATTCTTTAGTATCTGTCAGTGATCAGGAATAAGTATGGAAAGAGTGAAGTTTTCAGAGGATGCAAAGATCTAAGATTCACCAGTCTTTCTGGGAAATTAGCCAATTTAGCCAGAACACTATCTATTAAATGTATGGTGAAAGACATTTGGATTTCCCCTTTCGAAGAGCCTGCCCTCTGGAGCACAGGGACTCTAAAAATGAATTGAGTTGTGATAAATTACAATCTGGAAATAGCTTTTGCAGTAAGGCTTGCAGCTTTGATAGCAAATATATAATTCTTGAAGTATAAGTGCTGTTGAGACTGTTGTACCACCATGAGTGGTAGTACTAGGAGGTTTGTAATATTAGGAAAGTTGGTAACAAAAATGAGTGTTTTGCTGAGAAGAGTCATGAAGGACTCAGGTGGAAAAAAAGCCTGTTAAAATAAATTTAAAATTCAGAATCTTTAATAAACCAAGTTAGACTAAGTAAGCAGTGACTTACAGTATATAAAGGGACTTCATTATGAGGAAGTCAAAGGTATGTAACAAAATCCAGCTGGAAACTGATCCTGGGTAACTTTAGTCTTCAAGCGTGCCTTGTATTTATAAAAAGAGACATCAAGCAAATACCTAAAGCTAAGGAAGGAAAGCTCCATCTCTTGGAGTGTTTTAATCAGTATGGTATCTTTGATATGTTCCATCAACTTGTCTTCAAGACTCTTCTGATACCTTTAGTCCTCATTCCCTCTGACCTTCTTACCTCCATCTACCCCCTGCCTTATGCTCTGTAAGAAGTTACATGTGTTGAGCTAGTGCTGATCTGCTAAACAATGCTGTAATCATTGGAAGTTTATCCTCAGCATGCATCAACTGTCATGAATAGAAACCTGCAGCAGGAGTAAGAAGTGTAGAGGACAGAATGCTATGTCCTTCTGTATTTTTGAAGCTGTCAAAACCTGTTTTATTTTTGATTTAAGTGATGCATCTGAGCAAGATTGTGTATATATTTGTGGGTGTATTTGCAACTTCATTTGGAGAATCTCCTCTTTAACGCTGAACATTAAATATTTTTGTTATACCAGTAGTAGCTGGTGCTACACCTGAAATTCTTTCAAAATGACATGTCCGCTTCCAAAATAGTCACTTGCATTTTTAACTTCTCAAATTCCAGCTTATGCTATAGAAGCATAGGGTCACCGAGGTTGGAAAAGACCTCTAAGATCATCTAGTCCAACTACCACCAATATTTTTCCACTGTCCGTGTCCCTCAGTGCTGCCACTAAATGTTTGCTGAACACCTCCAGGGGCAGTGAATCCACCACCTTCCTGGGCATTCTGTTCAAGCACCTGACCACTCTTTAGGAATGTTTCCTAATATCCAACCTGAACCTCCCCTAGCACAACTTGAAGCCATTCCCTCTCATCCCACTGCTAGTTGCGTGGCGGCAGAGGCCAAACTCCACCTCACCACGTCCTCCTTTCAGGCATTGTAGAGAGAGTGACAAGGTCTCTCCTGAGCCTCCTTCCAGCTCTCTCAGCCGCTCCCCGTAAGACTTACGCTCCAGAGCCCTCGCCAGCTTTTTATCCTTCTCTGAATGCTCCAGGGGCTCAGTGTCTTTCATGTAGAGAGGGGCCCAAAATGGAATGTAAGTACTTGAGATGCAGCTTCACCAGTGCAGAGTACAGAGGGATGATTGCTTTTTTGCTCCTGCTGGCCAAGTTCAGCCAAGTGTTGACCAGCATCCCAGGATCTGTTTCTTCCACACAGTCTTCCAGCCACCACCCTAAACCTGTAGTATTGCCTGGGGTTCTTGCGGCCAAAAGTGCAGCACCTGACACTTGGTCTTGTTGAATCTTCTGTATGTCCATCTCAGTTTTATCTGTAAATTGTGCTTACCTATAGTTTGTAATGCAGATCAGTGTTCAATTGAGTTTTCCATTCTTTGCCTTTTTTTGCTGAGAGGACCTGTTAAAATAGTGCAAACTATGCCATGCCTATAGGGAAATACAAATACAAGCCTTTTTTTCCTTTTCCCTAATGAATTGTGATTTATTTTTTTTTTTCTCCAATCGAGTGGGCTTGCAGTCATCATTTTTAACACTAAATGGCATGTTTCACTTGCTCAGCGGTTGCACCCTGTTAAAGCTTTGTGTGTTTTCCTGGTCATTTTAATGCCACCAGCTCAGCTGTTTCTTTGAAGTGCTGCTGATTAGTCTGGAAATAAATTTGGAAGGGAATTCGGAGAAGAAAACTAAAACTACTTAAGCAAATGAGCACCTTTCAAGTTTGGATTAAGGGTAGTCCCCACAGGTGGGCTAACACATGAAGTTCACAGATCCACAATATGATAGGTATATTGGTGGGTGAATAAAATGTATAGCTACCTTCTGGTATGCGCACTATATTGTTCCCATTTGCTTACATTTCCCTTTTATACATAAATGTCTATTCTAGTATAAAACAGCTGGCATAATGGTGACCTCTTGCATAATTACGTGCTGAATGTTCCTGGGTAAGCTTGGCTCGCTCTTCTTGAAAAGCGGAGATCACTTGAAGATAGGAGATTAGACCAGGTACAAGGACAGGCATTTTGAAGTCAGCACAAATGGAAATGACTGGTACTATTTCTATTGGTAGCCTGCTCTTCAGAAAGAAATAAGGATCACACTGTTATTTTTATATTTAGCCAGATTTCTTAAGGAAAGGAGATTGCACCATTTTTGTCTAACTGTTCTTTCCCCTTACTCTCATAAGAACATGTCAAATTGAAACCAAATTAAACAAATGGTGATATTTAATGATACTAAGCTCCTGTAGTGTTAGTGAAAGTGGAGAAAAAGACAAGAGATAAAGTCCTAATTTTATGTAGAGTAGGATAGGCATGCATACCACTCCTAGTGCAAGATCTTTAATGTGACAATTTTTCCATGGAAATACCTGCTGCATTTTTGTGCTCAACAGTAGTCAAAGCAAATTCAATGCTCAGACTTAACAAAGTGCAGAGCAAAATAAGAAAAAACAGCATTGTGCTGAAGTCTATATTAGTACTTCTTTGTCCTGCATACTTTGTAATGTGCAGCTCTTCTCTCCCTGCATTTAAAAGATGTAAAAAATGAGCTTTGGAGATCGCTGTATATAAGCCAATCACACTTTTATCAACATCTATGTAGGCTAAAGATTATCATCCCAGAAAAGATAGAGCTGTGGCAGAAGTCAGTGAAGCCTTATGGAAAGGTGAATAGAGACATATGATTCACCGTCTCTTTTTGTGCAAGAACTGGAGGAAATGAGGTAGTGCTACAAAAGATCACATTTGCAATCAGTTAAAAAACATCAAGTTTTTAAGTATGTATTTAAGTTGTGGAACTCATTGTCGTAGCATGACTCCTAGAAGTTTACATAGGCTCAAAAAAATGTTGAACAGATTAAGTGGGAGTTGATGTTCATATACATTGTCTGGCCCAGAAAGTTCGAGCTGTGATTTGTGGGAGGAAAAAAGCTGGGAAGTTTAAGGCTGGGTTGGATTCGGCCATGGGCATCCTGATCCAGTGGGGCACAGAATCGGGAAATGAGTAGAATTGTAGTATCATAGAATGATGGAATGGCCTGGGTTGAAAGGGAGCACAATGACCATCTAGTTTCAACCCCCCTGCTATGTGCAGGGTCGCCAACCAGCAGACCAGGCTGCCCAGAGCCACATCCAGCCTGGCCTTGAATGCCTCCAGGGATGGGGCATCCACAGCCTCCTTGGGCAACCTGTTCCAGTGTGTCACCACCCTCTGAGTGAAAAACCTCCTCCTAGTACCTAACCTAACCTCTTTTGTCTCAGTTTAAAACCATTCCCCCTTGTCCTAAGGATACAAGTTTTATAGGTAAGGAATGTAGTAGATTACTTCAAACTCGTGCACTTTCTTGTGCGGATTACAAGGTCACTCCATCTTTAGACTGAGACTTGGAAAGCTGAAACAGAATAGAGTTAAAATCAGAAATACTAAGAAGTACTCGTTAGAGATGCTGTTTTGTGGAAGATACGTACTGACCAGAAGGATTTGTATTTGGAATTCTATTTCCTTTCAGTTAAGTTTTTCTTGATTATAATTTATTGAATGATAGGCATTTTCCAAGTATTGGTTAAACTTCAGTGTATTGCAGAAAAAGAGAAAAGCTGTTTCCTTTCAGACGTTGCTCCTGTTCTGTAAATAACAACTTCATTTTACGTGCTGAGTGGCTGCTAGACTCAGAGCATATCCATACTTTTATTTTTCTGTATCAATCAAAGCAAAATGGATGTGCTTTTTAGTAGATGTTTCCTTTAGGAGATGCCATAATTGATGTTTCATTCAGCGAGTGTTTGAACACTGTGGCCAATATGAAGCAGATACAACTTCTTTCCAATGGCCAGCTGTGCAAGTTGCTATGGGAACTCGGTGGGGACTGTCTGGAGATTACTACTCTGGGGACCACACCTGGTTTATTTGCATTCAATTAAAGTTGGGGAAAATCCAGAAGAGAAGAGGAGTAGTAGGCAGGCAGAAAGGGCTTGTCGTTTTGAGGCTGTCACATGGACTGGGAGGCTGCCCTTATTCATGGCTCCTGTGGACCAGTGCAGGGTTCTGCATTTTGCAGCCATTCATGGGTTTTGTTAGTGTGGTGAGGCCTATTAGAAATGCAGCGTCACAGGGGCCTTTTGGTATTATTCCCTTTAACTTAATTTAATCCCAGAGAATTTGCCAGCTTTCTCTGCCTATATAGTAATTTGTGTTGCGGTGAAGGCTTGTGAAGGCAGTATGGAACACAGGTCATGCAGTGTGTTATTGCAACTCAGTGCAATATTAAAATGTCAGTGCAATGTAGAGTGTTGCTGCAGAGTTTAGCCTGATTTTTTTCTGAACACTGAAATTGCTCTTTTTCCAGTGATGACTGTGAGAACTTCCTAAGAAGGCTGTGGAACAATTTTCATTCAAGTCAGAAGCAGTGGTCAGCTAGCAGCTTTCAGACTGTTTGAGGCTGGATTTTTGTGGATTATGGCGTCCTGGCACATAAGTACTTTGCTTCTTTCTTGCTACATTAAATTACCTGTTGACCAAGACTGGACAAAAGCAATTATGACAGTGCTGTATGCTGACTGCTCCTTGTGCTTTTCACCTGCTGTTGCCCTCGTACCGCAGGGCTGACAAAACGCCCTAGCACCTTGCTGCAGGAATGTCTTACTGGAGTATTTGAGCTGTTTTCAGAACAGTGGGCTTAGAGGCTTTGAGAAATGTGAATCTGAATGCTTGGGGGAGGTGGAAATAACCTGAATGTTAATGGCAGATGACATCAGCACAGATCAGCTCTTCCCCTTTTTCCCTTGAAGGTTTAGGTTCTCAGTCTGTAGTGATTGTGTCAGGCAGCATCTTGTTTGTACATTACTAAGGCATTAATACAGTATAATTTTTATTTGCTATCATTTAGCCTGTTGTGATATTATAGGGTTATTAGTACCTTCTTCCAAATTCCTCAGAGTAATTTCTTAAATTTGGGGTTTATTATTCCAAGACGGGTCTATGCTAAAAGGACTGACTGGTATGATTGTAACTGTTGCTCCTTCTTGTTAGCTTCTTGCCAGCACTCCCTGTTTTCTCCACCTCTGTGCTGCCTTGATACTTCAGTGGTGGGAAACCTTTCTGCTGATGGATCAGATAACTGAGCCGTGTGTTTAATAGCTCTGGTCACATTAGTGCTAACCCAGTCAGTTCCCCAGGTGGCAGTGAAGGAGGTGCAGCAGGGCGCTGGGGCTGGGGGCTGCCTCTCTGGGAGGAGCAGTGCCTTTTGCTGACTTAGCTCTTGTTACCCACAGCTATAGCAGTGATTGATGCATGTGGTCCTATGGAGTTAAATGTCCGATTTCTCATGTTTGGTTTTCCTATCAAAACAGTGAGATGCATGTATGGAGTCTGTTTTAGTGAGAAATTGGTAAGAGTTAAAGTCTTCTGGATATGATTATAACGTTTTTTGTTGATCAGTTGATTTAGGCCTGTGGCTCAGGCCTAAATAATGAATCTCCTGTGAAAGGACTCTGTCAGTGTGATGCTTCCAATCAAAATAGGTTACAGAAACTGGGGCAGTGTGAGAAGACTTACCTGTGCTGCAGCTTGCTCTAAAAATAACCCATTCCTGTCTTCAGTGGCGTGTGTCCACCTGCATGTACACAAAACGTGCGTGTCTTCCCAGCAAATGCTCTGCAATCACAGCCGCAGGTGGCGGTGATACCGCACGCCCTTCAGCTTTACTGCTGGTAAAACAGCCCTTGTGGTTGTTTCCTGGAAAAGCCAATCAGTGCCTTGACTGCTTTGGCATAGCGTAGCTGCTAAAACTGACACAGGGTTGCTCGGGAACATTTCCTGGAAGAACTAATGTAGATAATACTCATGTGTAGCGAAGGTGAGGTTTTTACAACCTGCCGTTCCTAAATTATAAATTAAAGACCCAGCTGCCCAGTAATTTTTTTTTTTGATTGATAGCAGGTGCAATCTTACGTTAGCTCTGACTAGCCAAAATGATAGCTGCCTGGTGGGTGTGCGGGTGGATGGAGCCAGAGTCTGCAGTGTGTAACTACTGCTTCCTTCAGACCTCACATCTGGCAATCATTGTTCCATTTGTAACAGACAAAGCTGCTTGTCTGGAATGTGGCCTTTCCCTCTTTAAGATCAAATAATTTAAGCTTCAGAAAGAGGCATGCTCATGACATATCTTGTAGTTCCTACAGGTGTTAATAGTGTCTGGATCAGTGTGCTGGGGGCAGTAAAGCAATATCCTTCTGCAGATTGGAGGTAGTTATTACGGAAGAGATCAGAATCAGATTCTGCAAAGGATGGTGGTAACTACAGAGTAGCTTCAGTTTCTGTCACGATCTGTTTTGCATGGGCTTTTTTTTCTCTATTAATTTGTTTGACAAACACTCAGAATGCTGGCTAGAGCTAAATACCACCTATGCAGATTTTGATGTATCCACTTGGCTTCAGCAGCAATCATAATAAACTAAAGCTGGTGACTTTGATGTATGTATTTTGAGAGTGAGCTGTAGTGTATTTAATGACAGGTAGTGTGGAGTCTCTGAGATTTGAATTGAGCTGAATTGTGTGGTTAAGTTATATGTTGAATTAGTCTATTATTGTAGAGCCCCCGTTCATCAAGCTAGACTAGTTATTACCTCTTTGTCAAAGCGGGGAACAGAAACAGCATGTTTATAAAATGCTTTTTATTTTGATTTACCAGGTGAGTTTTAAAATAATGTTATTTAGTTCTGAGCATCTGTTCTTGTTACGTGAGTCGACATGGGGAGGCAAATGTAATGCTGTTGGAATGCACACACAGTGATACTTCAGAGATGTAACAAGTCATACAGCTGCTAAGGCAAATATTGCAGCCAGTAGTTGAGCGTGGCTTAACCAGTGTTCATATGTTGTCAGACAAATTACTTGTGAGTTATGGATTTGGGAATAGTTAGATTACTCAAATGCTTTGTATTTTTAATGTGTATTGGAATAACTTAAAGTTTACAGTCTGTATGCTCTCTTCCTTGTTTTGTGCGTGTGAAGAGAGAGAGGGACAGAATGCTAAGAGTGCCCCAATACAGCACTAGCTGCAACTGCATCATCCATTCAAATGCATGCACAACACTTTCAGTAGCCACCTCACGTGTGGAAGGCGTGTTCCCAGGAATGCCATCCCAGTATGCAGCCGGTAGAAGTGACTGCTTCAAGGTGTGCTGTGGCTGCTGGTGTGAGCACCAGGGTTTAGGTGGCAGTGTGGGCTGCCCATCTGTGCAAGGGGAGGTTCCTCTGTGTGCCAGTTGCCACACAGCCTAATCTGCAGCCTCCCATAAGGATCTGTGAGCTTTCAAGGCTGTTTTTTTTTTTGTTCAGTTTCAGTACTGCTGTTGTGCAGATCTATGCCCTAAGATTGCTTCTTTTTTTTTTTTTTTTTTTTTTTTCTGCTTGCTCTGTTAAATTCTGAAGTTTTACAGATGGTGTTCTTCAGCCCTCCCTTGTGTCGTGTTCATGTAACTTCACATCAGTCTTCATTACAGTCTTTACTTTGTGTCCTGCGGTACTCCTCTGAATAGCAATGGCAGGCATGAAAATCTTGTAATTGAGTAATTAGAAAAGTTCACTAATTAAACAGTATGCATCTGCTTTGGGGCCTGAAGAACTCAAATCTGACAAACCAGTAATTTTAAGGGGAGGTGAGACCCACAGCTGTGTCACAAAAAAATAAACTACCTCAAACAGGTGTCTCCCTTCAAATATGAACTTTTTAAAAGCAGTTTGATTTTTTTTAAATAATAAATTGCCTGCATAGCACTGGAGTGCTACTTTTCACATGCAGGTTTAGTACAGGAATGAACATCATCTCTAATGTTAAAGATCCCCGCCTCGGATTTGGCAGTTTCAAAGGATGACTTGCACAAATTTATGCTATTTTTAGTTAAATTGAATGCAACTGAGTACTCTACTGCAGCTATTCAAAAGTGCAATTGTTGGTTGCAAATACAACGTGTTGGTGAAATAACACAAACTTGCTCTCAAAAGGGTGGTAGTTAAAGTTGTGGACTTTTTAGTTTTTTTTTACTTTGAATTTAATTCCTGAAGTCAGTGCTTATGATGCAGTGCTCAATATAAAAATTAAAATTAAAGAAAAATCCTCAAGTTGTTATGTGATAATGATGAAAACTTTGAAAACATGGGTGACACATGAGGTCTTAAATCAGAAAATGTGAAGATCTAATGCTTGCTACTCTTCAAATATTCCATGACTTTAAGAAAATGTTTTGTGGATCAAAGGTGGGGTTTTGAACATAAAGGGCTGTCTGTACAGTAGAATTATTCAGCTCATGCTAAACTTACATCCAGTGCTTCTGAAAACACTTATAGTGAAACTTATTTGTAGATGCAACATGGATTCTTTCTTGTAAGCTGTGACTTGTGGGCAGTGAGAGAAAGGCAGAACTGTTCAGTTCATTCACTGGGATTATAGTATTAGACATCAGTTTCAAGCAAGGCCAAGTTTGCTTGTGAAAGCTTAATACCCTTAAAGGCGAAAATACTGCAGTTTCTGAATAAGATTATTTCTTTAATGTTGCCTCTTCTGTCTCTTCCACTGCTCCTGTTACGCTTTTTCCCTTCCAATATGGTCAAACTATGCTATAAGTAAGTATCTCATGACCACAGTTTTCTTACTGTAAAGATGACTTAAACCATTATAGCCGCTATTATCTGTGGACAAAAGTGAGATTTTAAACACACATCCAAACCCCTTTATATGAATATGTTAGGTACTTATGAGTATCTCCTGTCTTGCACTGATAAGATGAATTAGCATTCCTGACTTGCTGTCTCTGTGCTTAACTGTCTTCAAAAAAGGTACACAAGATCATTTTGAAAGACGCTTTGTGCAGTGGAAAGTTTGAAAGGGTAGTTATGATTTGAGTTGGAGAGAGAAGTAAAATTAGCTGTAGGCTAAAATTTCAGTTCATAGCAATTGTATAATGACCTGTAATTCTTTAAGAGGCCAATTTTATTTGACTTTTCCAGAAAAGTACTCTTGGCTTTCAGAGTGAACTTAGCAATTTTCACATAAAATCAGTTTTGTTAGCCAAAGTCAAAGGCGGTGGCTAAAATTAGAGCTTGGTCTGCAGCTCTGACTATGAACAGGCTGCTGTCTGTCTTGTGCATAATTATCCTAAGAGGATTGTGCCAATGTTAATATCAGTTTATTTTTGTTGAAGTATGTGATTTAAAAAATATATTAATAGCATATTGAAGTTCTGTTTGACAAAATGTTTATTAGGTTTCATTTGCTTTGTGGAACAGGGACTTGGAAATGTCTTGAGTTAAAACATGGTAGCTCTGTATAATGTCAAATTAGGGCTAACTCTATCAACTGATCTTGGCTGTCATGACATATAGAAAGCAGCCTTTCTCTGCGTGTTTGCAGTATGCATTGGTGGATTGCTTAGTCATGCACTATTATAAAGCTTTTGTGTCCAGTCATCTTCAGGGTGAAATATACTAGACACTAGTGCCGTAATGAGGGCAGTATGCTGGCATGTTATGGTTACCATGTATTGTTCCACGTACACCATACAAAAGTGAAATGTGGTGTTGGTTTATTGAGCAGTCTTGCCATGTTGTGTCAGAAATCGTGTCGGGAGTTTTGCAAAGGTCACACTTGTCACAGAGCTGCCTAGTGGCAGAAATCTCCTAGCTGTCACTGAGGACATGTAATCAATGACGTTTTACTAATATACGGAGGTATGCCCGTATAAAAGTTAAGGTGTTTTGTCCTCTTGAAGTGTTTCAGTGAAAGAATGCTGCTAATAACTTTGTTTTATCTCATTAATTCTGCATTGTCTATGTAGTTTCCTACCAACTCCCCTCCCCTTTCGCCCCCCTTGAGTGAATTGACAGTCAGTGAATTGGCCATAATAAATGAAAGATGCAAAAAGAATGAAACAGAAGGTGCAGAACAAGTCTAACCAAAAGTTGCATAAGCTGCAAAGGGAAATGATATACTCTTTAAAAAAAACAACCAAGGTATCGAGTTATAATCACTGGAACTCCATAAATAGCAACAAATTGGAGGGAGAGACAGCAAAGAAACATTTAAGGATATGTGAAGAGAATAGTGGAGGAGGAGTACTTCTGCAGCACTGGACTGAAGATTCCATGACTGACCTGGCTCCATTTTAGTGGCCTCGATTCCTTCACTTTTGTAGCAAATCATGAACAGAGCTGTGTGAAAGAAAAATTCAACAACATCAGCATTGCAGAATTTCTTGAAGAGAACTTCTGAAATGTCGATAGTTGCGTGGGAAACCGAGAGAGTTTACTTCTTTTTTTCTCGTCCTGAAAATGATCTGAGGTATCTTTGGAGGAAAAATAATGATTTTTGTGAAAAACTCACAGTGGTGTTTTGCTTAAACCACAGGTGTGACTGGTTCAAGGTATTAATTAACTTTTAGTGTGAGAATCCAGAACGAGGAAGATAGCCAATGAGTTGGCAGAACCTGGATAGGAAAACAGCATTGGTTTGGAAGCAAGGCAGTCTACTCAGTCACTCCCCAAACCCTTGTATTTAGATCTTCAGGTCTTCTACAGAAGCATACCACATAAACTGTTGCAGTGGTGTGGCCTAGATGGAATAATAGTGTTTTTGGCCAAAACCATCAGAATTTACATAAAATACAAGATAATAAAATTATCAAAAAGGGAGTGATCACTTGAAGCGCACTGTGTTTTAGTTTTTTGGTTGGTTTTTTTTTTTTTTTTTTGCTAAACTTTGTTTGAAAAGTCAGCTTAAAAGGCCTTATTGAAATTAGCATGTCAGTGGAAGTTACAGTTGCAATGTATGCTTGTTGGGGGATGGTACTTCTAAGAAAGATTGGTTGGGGCACCGTGAGGAACAGGAAGAAAACTTTTCTGCCTTTTCCTTGTTAGCTGTCAGTGCAGTGTCAATAGAGCAGATGAGCAGCACGGTGGTATTGCAGAACACTTGCTGACAATGCTTCAGGCTTATCCTTCCCTGGCCTTTATTTACTGCTTTATTATTCTGTTCTTGATACAAGTCATCCATCACTACACATGCCTGCTTTAACGGTCACTTCCTGCCTTTGTGTGCTTCTGCTGCTGCACCTGTGTTCAAGCAGTTCAGTGCAAAGAGAATCTACAGGATGGCATTGTGGACCTGGCACTGTGCTGCAGGTTGCCTCAGCTCAGCCACTGTTGGGTGGCTCCTGCTTCATCAAGTGTCATCGTCTGTCCAGGCTCAGCCAATGAAGCAAAGGGATTATCTTAATGTAGTCCAGAAACATGGGTGGAACAGCAAGGTTTTGGGAAGGTCTGGGAACCGTGATGTGCCCCAGAAGTCTTCATGGGATGCGTAAATGTCTAAGAAATAAGTCAGAAGCAGGGTGCTAGGAAAAGGTAATTGGTACATGTTGTCTCCATGCAGTTGGGTGTATATTCTTTTCTTGGCATCTTCTTCAAGTAGATCACTTGTTAAATATATAGTGGGAAACATCTTGTGTTAAGTAGAGATATGAACCTGAACAGAAGAAGAGGTCAAGCGTGGAAACAAATTCCAGTCAGTGACGGACGATCGAGAAGTCCCTTCTCTTGTGCACTCTTCTGTAGAGAGGTGGTGCTTGAGTTCCTTTCAAAAATGAGGAGAAAAGTACAGCTAACTCGAGGAGGAAAAAAAAAAAAAAAGAAAACAATCTTTAAATTCACATTAACATCAGGAAGCGAGTGGCCCAACCGTGCAGTCACTGGTGTTGATCATCACACATTTTTTCATGATCAGAACACAGTCTAATAAATACTGCAGTGTCCAAATTCCTCTTTAATTTTTTGCATTAACATTCTTGCTGTTTTGATCAAGGAGATTTGAGTGGTAATCAAGCAATCTGCAATGGTTTAATCTAGCATTGCAGTTCTTCAGTAAGCGTTGCTCTGTGGAACACGTCTGGAAGAGAGGATGGGCTCCTCCATAGAGCATAGCGTGTTCCCCAGTCCTTTGACAGGTTACACTTTCAGCCACAACTGGGCTCTGCTTATCATTGGGTGGTTCAAAGCCACAGCCTTGGTGCTCCACAGTGAGCTTTGTTTGGCTACATTGTGTGTGCTTGTGGTAGGGATTAATCATAGATTTGGGTTTTTTTCTTGGAAGTCTCTGGAAAGCAAAAAGGTGAAATCTATTTTGATTTCACTTGGGATAGATTAGTGGGTGTCAAATATTACACAATACTCAACATACCCACTGCTGTTAATTTGGCTGTTGCAAAAGGATTACCAGATAATGAATCACTGGCCTCTTTAGTCATTTAGAGAGAATCGTGCTGCTTCCTTGCCCTGGTGTTCCTCTTTCTTGCCCAGGACCTTCTTGTGACAGCTCGTCTTACCGTGTGGAAAACACCACACAGATGTGCAGGCACTGGTTTGACAGCTCTGTGTTGGGCTCCTACCTTGCTAATTGTTTTCTTGGGATTATTTGGTTTGTGCAGAAAGCTTTTTCCAAATCCCCTTTATTACTGAAGTTATTGTTGCCAGCAGGAATAAGATTAAAGGTGCTTAAGTCTGTAGAGTTGTTTCTAATTTGTACGTGTCATTTCAGTGGCATTTTAACAAAACTCAGTCTCTCTCCCCTCGCTGCTCCCCTGTGGTACTGTGCTCGAGTTAGGGCTGAGAAGCCAAGCTATTGGAAGAAACTTCATTTTGTTCCCTAATTATTATGCTGGCACTCGGGAGATAATTTTTCCCTTCATGCACTGCCAATTAATATGCAAATGAGCTGATAAATATTTATACCGAGATTTAAATTATGCAGGGAGCGCTTTCGGTGTACTCTGCAAATGAATTGTTCATGGACTTCAAAGTGCTGGCTGCTGTGCTAACGAGGGGAGATTTGCATAAGGCCCTAATCAGGCGCATACTGATTAAGCTTCATTATGGAAACTGCCAGCTGCAATCTTTGTTTCTATTTTATTACAAAAAGGGGAACTTTTCACGCTTCAGTCGCCTTGACAATGTCAGACACTGCTAGTAGGAGAGACTAAAACTCCACAGAGCAACTGAAGTTTCCCTGTTCAGTTGAAGATTGCTATGGTGTAACTGAAGTTGTATTTCTTCCCCCACCTCCCCGCTCCCTTTCTTGTGTCGTTGAGAGCAGTAGTGTAGATTTGATAGAAATTGCCATTCTCCCTTTCCTTGGACTGTCTGAACCTGTAGAGGATACCACAGCAATGCTGGACTGCAGTGACTACGTTCTAGGTGGGTACCAGCTCAGCTCTTTCTTATAAGTGTTTAATATGGAAATAGAGGGTGTGAGGTTGACTATGCATAGAGGCTTAATCACATATGCAGAGGCAGAGAAGGTGCTTGTAAGGCTGAAGCTCACCAGTGCATCGGCAGTGAGGAAATGCCTTATATATATGTATTGTATGTGTCATACCGGGGAAATAAGTTATTTTCTTCTCCCCTTTCCCTCGATCCAAGAGAATTCTTTTCCTCTGCACTGAAGGGGCTTGTTGTTGGGCTTAGGAGATACTGATGCAGACCGTATGCTTTTTGGATTTCAACGTGAGAAGCATTTAGCTTCTAATAAGCATTGAGACTAAGACTTGACTTGCATATCTGTGTGTTTCAAATTTTAAAACATGAAAATGAGTGAGAGAGTTGCAGTCTCCACGAATTTACTGGCTGTATTGAGCCATTCCCCAACAGAGTGTATATTATGTCTGTGTATTTTTAATGTAATAGCGAGGTTCTTCGCGCGTAATAGAAAATAAGGTGGAGTCCACAGCGGTTGCCATTGATACCGTTGCAAGCTGTGCCTAAGGTTACTGGGATAATATATTTGCTGAGCTGAGATTTCATCAGGACTGCAGAACAGGCATGCCATATTTTCTTCTAAATGTAGTTTTAAGTTACTTACAAGAAACTGATAATCTCAATTTTGCAGGAGATTTTATTTATTTTCAAGGCTCTTTTCCCTGGAGCTCAATGTATTGATTTTTATTTTTATTTTTTATTTTTAAATGCATTGTATCTGTATATAAAGAACGTTTTTGGATGGTAAATTTTAAAGCAGACACCTGAATATTTGTTTCTGAACATGAAATTGGTTTTCTGAAAATGAATTTCTACTCTAAACCTTCAAGTGAGTTCTTGGTACGTTTTTACTCATGTTGAACTTTGGTTTTTTTTTCCCCATATGTGTCACTGAATCATTTTTGCTGGTTCTGTCGGAGTATTAGGTACTTTCACTTTGGGTGAAAGGAAACAATGAGTGATGTACTGGTTAAGGTTTAGCTTTTTACTAGGTCTGCATAGATTCTAATGCTGCAGGCTGGTCCCTTGCCTGCTTCTTCCTTCTGCATGCCTTCTGAGACGTGCTGAGGGGCTGTGGGAGCGCGGCACAGTGCTGCCAGCACGGCAGAGTGCTGCCTGGGTTCGCCTCCGAGAGCTGGATCTCAATCACACACCTGCTGCTTTCGATCCTCCTCCTGCTGAGTGTGCTGCTCGATGAGGTTGGCAGAAGTTGTAGCCCAGGGCCTTTATTTAAATCACAGCTAAAGTCTGAAGGGAGGAAAAAGGATGAGGGCGTCAGGACTTTTTTTTAGTTCACTTCATTTGTTTATTCCTTTAACTGAAGCAGAAGTCTTATGAGTATGTATAAACTGTGCGTGTGTGTGACATAATGAATCTGTAGGCTTAGTATCCTGCAGATATGTCTGTTTGGCTGGTGGCAGTTTTGTGCTTCAGATGTGTGTGTCATACCATTTGCAATGGAAATAGCGGCATTGTTCGTGATGCTTTACATGCAGAAGGCCCACAGATTGAGCAAGAATAGTCAGCTGGTGTAATAATGGATGCCATCCTTCGTTCCAATTTGAGCGATGCTGAAAAGATGTTTTGGTGTCCAACTTGCTGATTTTTCACAGTAATGACACTTGAGGACTCTCGGGGTCAATCCTTCTGATGAAATATTTGTCAGGTGGACTCACTTTTGCTACTTGAGTCAACTTCATTTATCTGTCTAGTATTAGTAAACACTGAAAACCTTTTTTTTTTTTTTAAATTTATTTTACAATTTATTTTACAATACTTTAAAACGAAAGAAGACATCTCTTGCCTTATGAAAAGAGTTCTGCTTTTGTCCTGTAAACAGTCTGCATGTTGTGCAAGAAGTTGTTGGGTAGCAGTGCTTGTGGTGCTGTGTGCAAGACAGTTGCCGCCCTGCCCCTAGGTGCAGCTTGATGGCAATGTGGGTATCCTGCCTGCTGGCTCTAATACTTCAGTTTGCAACTGAGTAGCCCAGGAGTCCCTGTTTTTTATCTTGGGAAGAGCTTTCTGAAGTCCTTGAGCAAGTGGATCCTGTGTTGTTCAGGGGTGATCTCCTAGACTGTGCATTCCAGTGATCAGTGCTATCATTAGCTCAGGCTGTCCTGCTCTGGGCCTAAAAATATATCCTACATCCAAAAGCTCTGTAGATTAGCCTGCTTTCACAGCAAGATGTATGGGGTTTGGAGCCCATCTTGCTCATGGTGCTGCTGGACAAGCACTCTTCATGTTTGTCCAAATGTCCTTCATGTCCAAATAGAAGTCTCCTGCCCAGTGTTCTCAGAAGCCAAGCATATTTCAGTGGCCAGCTGCATGTGAAGGAGCAGATTAGTGATGTTTATCAAACAAACCTTGCCTGTAATTGCTTCAAACAAATGCACTGTTACCACAACAGTGTACTCATTTAAGGTGCGTGCAATTACTAAATGAAAACAAACACAAATTGTTTTTCATGCAGACCCACCAGCAGTGAGTGGCACATCAAAATAGCCTGTTTCCTGTGTAGTCTGTGGGAGACTCTCTCAGTTAGTAGCGCATAAATGTTGCTATCCAGATGTGGAAAATGACAACCCCCCCCCCAAAAAAAAAAAGCAACAACAACAACAAAACCCTGAGAAGTTGTTAGGTTCTGTTCCTACAGCCTTAATGAAGCTCTGCTCTAGGCTGTACCTTGAAGCAGAGGTGGTGAAAGGCAGCGCAGAACCTCAGCCTTTTGTTGAAACGTGGGCCAGAAGTGTTCAGCTGGGATGGTTCTCACTTGTTCCCTGTTTCAAAAGGCAGTTTAACACCTTCACACTGAAAGGAATGTTTATAAGGGAGCATGTCTGAAGCCAATTCAGGTATCTTTTATACTCAGCTGACCTTTACAAGGTTTAATCATAGCCATAGGAACTTACTATGAAGAGCTGATACTTTGGAGAGGTTGAAGTAACTTGACGGGCAGATTCATTTATTACCACCCTCTGGGTTTTCTAGGCCCCACTTGCTTCAAGTGAAGCACTTGTTTACATGGAAAATTGCATTAGTTTTAAAAACACTGACATGTCTTAAATCGTGTTTCCTAACTGAGAATTGGAGTTTTTCCGAATGTCTTTTACTGATTCTCTCTTATAAGCTGCATTTCTAACTAGTTCCTTCCTCTTTCAACCCAGTACACCCAGATGAGTTCCATTGCAACTCCTGTTTTCTTTCAAGCACTGCCCAACTGCTCGTTCCTTCCATTTGATTCATACTTGTATTCTTCCTCTGCTGTTGCCCCTGGCTCTGTTATCCCAAGGAGCACACTGTTTTCCTTTAGGCAGCAGATGGTAGCACATGGCAGTAGTCTGTCTTCTCATCTCCAGCTCTTTCCTGGGCTATCGAGCAATGGAGGGGCTGGGCATTCTTGGAAATACCTGGGGAAAGACACAGGAGTTAATACCATTATTGTATTCCTCTTCAGCTTGTTGGTGTTTTGGAGATCACGGCTTTGACGAAAGAAATAACCTTTTAAGCACCTTGCAAGAGAATATCCTGAAGTTTATATTCATTTCAAGCTGGTTGAGTTTGTGTTTAACTGGTTATGGGAATGAAAGAATGTACTTAAGGATTTGTTTATGCTTTACTTTATGAGCTGGTCTACCTTGAGATTCCTTTTGTAATTTTCATTTGCATTAATGTGGCACATCAATGTGGCTGGTTGCTAGGAATGAGTAGGTAATAAGTTGTAGAGCTGATGCTGTACACACAACATCTGTATAGCTGTATATAAGGAAGCTATATTCTGTGTCTGCCATCTGGAAAGGCTCTGTGTTGCTCAGCATTTAGCTGACACCTTTCAGATCCAGAGAAGGCTTTTCAATAGGTTCATCTATTGGGAGAAGGGGGAGGAATATATTAAGGTTTTGCATGAATGTATAGGAAATATTAAATTTAATATTGGTGGCATTTCTGTAAAATAAAAATGTAGTTTTAGATAAATGGCATCTATTCAGACATAATGGCTGAATGTAGTCCTTGGTGGTCAGACTTAGTGTTTTTGAATCTTTTCATAGTTGTTCCTTTTTGGTTTTTTTCTTTGTTTCTCTATTTCAGTGTACTGAAAACTAAGTTCTGCCTATCCTTGCCTTCCAACGTGCTCTTTTTATTCCTCAGCACTATGCTTTTACAAGTCGACAATGACATACAAAATGTTGAAATTGTATTTATCTGGAAAACTCAATATTATGCTCTGCTTCTGATGATTCTTTATGTTATAAAATAAGCTGAATTAGAGTAAATTACATATTGAATTCAAGATGTTCTGTGTATCTCTTGGACAAGAAGATATGATTAGGTTTGTGTAGCATTTTTTTTGTGTGTGTGTTCATCACTAAATCTTTTTCTGTTTTAATGCAGACTCAAGAATGAACAATCCGTCAGAAACCAGTAAACCATCAATGGAGAGTGGAGATGGGAACACAGGTAAGAAATGATTAATTGATGCACAGGTATTTCTATCATCAAATTAAATGAATATGAAAATTTTTTCTTTTTTTTCTTTTTTTTTTTTTTTTTTTGCCAGTGTACAGGAACAACAACAATATTGTAGAAGAGAACCCCAAAAAACACATGTAGAATTTCAGGGACAGAGAGAGTTCCTACACCTGGTGCTTTTAGAGACCTGAGAACACCGCATGTCTGTACAAAAAGCAAGTCATTAGCCATGCTGTATGTAGGGCACTACTCATGCACTTATCAGTATGTTTACAAGATTCTCTATTCCTCCTCCTTGTTTGTAATGCTTCTGATATCACAAAAAATCTTGTGGCTCTAGCTCTCTATAAAGTCATCTCATTCTTCCCTGTCAGAATGCATCTTTGACATACCTTACTCCGTTATTTATTTTGAGGCTGTTATTTTCCCTGGCAGATGTGGGCCATTGGCTGATATTGTTTTCATTTCAGACTTCAGTCAAGGTTACAACTATTCTTAAGAACAAGGCAAAGGAAGAAAGCATCATCATTTCTCAATATTTAAAAACAAAAAACAAAAAACTGCTTGCAGACTTCACTGAAGTGTCTTCATGTGTTAGGATAGACTTGAAGTTTGACTGGGACAGATTGGCTTTGTGTCACAGCTATTGTATTGAGATGAGACCAATTTATAACCCATTGAAGTTTAAGTCACTAGAACTCAGTCATGCTATCTCATGCCTTAATTCTTTTCTGCAGATAACTTAAGGTTCGTTTTGGAAACAAGAATTAACTATTCTGAATAGGCAGTAAATAGTTTAACTGAACTCGGAATGTTCTCTGAGCTCAGTGTAACATTTGGAGAGAAAAAATAAGAAAACTGCTCGTGTTGAGAGGAATTTTAGTTGCCTTGGGTAAGGAAAATGGTTTTCTTCATCTTTATTCAGTAATAAGACTTTCAACTTTGGAATTGTGCTGCAGTTATTAATTTACTTTATTCTGCTGTTTCCTTATTCTTTGAGCAAGGCTGTAGCAGAGCTGACAGTGGCTGAATGTTCCCAGTACTGACCTGAGAGTCTGAATGTTTTCTGTCATAGATTGTGTCAGTCTGAAGGAAATCTGTTCACTGAAGTGTATTTCTGGTTACTGGCATCTTTGCTTCTGTACTTTCAGTGGTATTTGTAATGGGGGAGGTATCAATAACTTCCATGTATAAAAAAATTATCTATTTAAGGCTTTTTAGCATGGCTTATAGCTTTATTTTAAAAAATGTACAAGTTGGAGAAATAATCATAGAAAACATCAAGAAAATACTTTTAAATGTCCTTTGTCAATTGACTCATTGTGTCTGGAGCATGTGTGTAAACATCTGAGAAAATTCAAACTTGCTGTTTTGTATGACTGCAGTTCAGCGTACAATTTCTCAAGAGTCATCCCCCAATGCACTGCCTTAAATGCATCTTTAGCTGGCAGCTTTTACCTCACCTGAGCTCTTTCACAGAAGGGCATAATTCATCTGGAGAGAGTCCGTTATCATAAAAGTGTAACGTCTGCTTTATCAGAACTCTGCTTTTGCTGCCCTGCCATACTTCATCAGTGTGAAGATGATGGTCGTGGTATGAAGAAGGGATGGATTGTAAAGCTCCATGTAGATGCTTTCATCACAAATGAGACTACAGTGTTTATTTTTTATATTATAATGCTGCCATTACTTTATAAGAAAAGCTTGACTCTTACTGGTATTTGGACCTTTTACAAGTACCACTTCTGTAACTTAAGTGTTCGTGGTCATTCATTTCAAATTTACTTCCTGATTTTTTCATTTTTTTATTTGTTCAGACTGAAACAATCTAGAAGTTTTGAGGGCTCTTTGCTCTGTAGTCATTGGTCTGTTTTCAGACACAGTGCTCATAAACTGCTGGAGGTAGCGACTGACACTTGTGACTTTCTTTGGGGGCTCAAGCATCAATTGCATTAGTCAACAGACAAATGTTAAAGGAATAGTCATGGAATGTAATTTAGACTTCTGATCAGTCTGTTGAGATTGTGGTGTTGGGCTCTGCATATACTTAGTGAAAAGAAGTCGTGATGGTAAGGGACTGGAAGTGCCACTGATTGATTGTCTAGGGAGCACAGGCTCCGATATTAAATGCAAAAAGATTTTTATAGATGCTGATTCTCGTAACTTTTCATTAATTGTCTTCTTCCCAGTAACGTTTGTAAATCACTGAAGTCTCCTGTGTAAGCACTGCTTGTCTGTCTTCTGATCGAGAGTAGATGTCTGGGTCATTCCTGCTTTCAGTGCAGTAAGCTGATGCAGTTTGAAAACTTTGTGAGTAGTTACTGTTGGGCATAGAGTTTGTTTGGCAGAGCAAATGTTTCCAGGAAAAGAAGCAGTTACCACTGGTAAAGATGGCTGAACGTCAGAAGTTCCGAATTAATAATTTAAGTTCCATGGAAGTTAAACTAGATTTAGCGCTTTTAACGCTATTTAAGGAACAAAGTAAAGTTTCCCTGAAACTGGTCACAAGAAAATGCCTTAAACAGATTTTAACTCTTGTGTACTGGTTTGACTCGTCTTTTAAGTACCTTAAAAATCAAATCGTATTTCAGATAAGTAAAAAACAACAACAAAAGTTTCAATAAGTGCAGGAGTGGTTGGCCGGCTGCTCAAACAAGAGGATGAATCGATGAACTGTTCTTCAGTATTGTAGAATTGCACAACTCTTTTCCAGCCTTCAGTAGGGAGATGAACAGGTCGTTTAGTATCTACTGGAAAGAAGAGAGAGGAGGGTAAAATTCTACCGTGTAGGAATACCAATAGCCTTCTCTATTTCCTTTCTGTATGTTACAGCATACAACTTTTCAGAAGAGGTTTTTTTTTCCTTGTTTAATGAGTGTTCTTAAAAGCTGTTAATGCAGTAGTACGGAAGCCAAGATTAATGTCTATGAAAGCTGTAGTTTTAGGACATGCACCGATATAACAGCAAAATAGCTAGGAATTTGAAAGAAGGATTCTAAATATTCTTGTTTGCTTTGCTTCATTTTCCAAGATTGAATTTCCAATTTCCAGAAGAGAATCTGTGGGAAAAGGACCATGAAATGTTTTTGATTTTAACTGCTAGAATTCTGGGCAAATATAACTACTAAACTTTTTACTGATAACATAGACAAGGAAACACCAATTCCTGGATACTGGCATCTGCCACAGGATAGATGGGGGGAATGTCAGTGCTGAAAGATGTTTTCTAGAGCACATTGTAGATGCGTGCTCAAGTTAGTTTTGAAATATTCCTTTTCACTGCATGTCTTCCTTTCATAGGTACTTTCTCACACCCTATTCTGCATCTCTCTAGAACTGTAGTTCTTCACTCATCTTGCTTTCTTGAACAGTTTGCAAGGCCCAGACTGCGTTCTGATAATTGTGGTCTGAATATTTTGAAGCACGTTCTCCTGACTGCTGGTGCAGTATTACCTTCCTGCTCCATTTGGCTCTGTGTTTATCCTCAGGAAGTGTAATTGGAAGACAGTAAACACTAATCCGAGCTCAGGCTGATGTGGTACTTCATGTTCTGTTCCCTGGAGTGGCCCTAAATGAGACGGTTCAGAGATCTGATTTGGCTGAAAAGTGATTGCACTCATTATTAGTCTTCATCTAAACCAGTTCTCTGAAGTAACTAACCACGCAGCTGAGTTTATGCCAGAATTTGGAGATGCTTAAGTTGCACTGGGTTTGGGTTATAAGGGTGAAACTACATCCTAGTGCTTGATGTGATCTAACAACTTGCTGGAAAGGGGGAGGCTTGTTTCCTTGCTGCCACCTCTCTGCCCTCCCGTGCTTTCCATCTGCTGTTTGTCAGACCCTAATCCTAAGTTAGGTTTTCTGTCGGTTCAGTGGGATGAATTAACTTGGAATTCGTACAGGAAAGGGAACAGTTAATGTAAAGGGTTTCCTACTCCATTAGCAACATGAATTCACTTGCTTCTATGTCCGTGAACTATCAGGAGGAACAGAACTGTGATAACATGCCTGTATGTAAGAACATAGGAGAGATGGAAAACTGGGACTTCCCACTCCCACTGTTTTGATGTTGGTGAACTATCAGAATCATTACAACAGTAACGAAGGAGGTGTGATGGAGATGGGAATGACATAAATATTTGTGTTAAAATCTGTTATTTTGTTGTTGTTGTTATTTTTTTCCATTTAGCTCTTACTTTGAGCAAAAGCAGCACTCTAATCCTTTCATCTCCTTACTAATTTCACCTTCTTACTTCTAATTGGTGACCTCCTAATTCTGACAACCCCATTTTCCAGTCTCTTTACCAGATTTCTTGGATTCAGCAGAAGTGCTGTTGCATCCTTCTGAGCACCTTAGGAGCAAAACTTGTGAAACCCTCAACTCAAAGTTCATTTTCCCTGCTGTTCTTCAAAAGATGTAGGCATCCTGTGATAAATGTGAGAAACTGGCAGCATTCTTTCCAAAACTGCACCCAAAGGGGAAAGGGACTTCCAGATACCAAAGAAAGCTTAAGATGCAAGTAGAACAGAGTAAACAGGTGGACTTTAAGGGTTTTTTTTTGTTTTCTTTTTGCTTGAAGTTGAGATTTGGATGGAGTGGGGAGAAGGAGTTGTAGATCTTTAAGAATTGATTTAAGGAAAATGTTATATTCACTTGATACCATTTTAAATTGCTGCTGTGAGGGTTATGAATATTTGGAATCAATGAAGATTTTAGGCTCAATCTTAAAACTTGCTTAGCTCAGTATTGTCAACTGTAGGAGGGTTGTTTCAAACCTCTGTATCAGAGTTAGCAGAAGCACTAACCAGTACGTCTCTATACATATGCATAGCAGTGCTTTTTTAATATAGCATCATGATTTGAGGCTCTTTTTGGAAAACAGCCAACAAGAACTATTTTAGCTGTTTAAGGTGAGGTCTCTGAGAAGGATAGAAGGATATTCTTCTCCTCTCTGAGAAGGATAATTTTTTGTGACCCTTGGAAGTTTCTAATTGGAGGGAGGGATACCTGCCTTACAGTAGGTTTTTTTCTTTTTCCCTTTCTACTTGGAGGTCCCTCAGCGAGGTTGAAAATACCTGATGAAAAGCATTTGCTTGAATAAGGAGAGTTGTAGAGCTTCTTTGGACTCAGTATTTGTTTGTTTTTATTTTAATTTTATATGTTTACCCAGTCATCTTCCCACTCCCTTTAGACTTCTGTAGTGAGAGGATTCTGCATTTTACTCAAAAGAACAGGAACAGATAGGACTCTTGTAGTTCTTTCCAGCAGGTCATCTTACCAACTTCTATTTGGTGAAATGCGACCAAGTCACATTCATTCAGGATTAGTTCAGACCCATGATAGTCCTTCCATGCATTTTGTATTGGAACTTTGGACTCATTGAGCAAAATTATTCTACATAGTTTAAAATTTAAATACGTAAAGTGTCTGTGGATCTTTGGCTGCAGTAATGTCTGAAAATATGTAAACCCTGGCTCAAACCATAGAAGTAAAAATAGAGTTGACCATTTCTTCCCTCATACCAGCTCCAGCAAAAAAAAAACAACCCACATCACATGGCCACCTTCAGGTATGACTTACCTTGGTGCTGGAAAGCTTGCATCTGTGTCTAGTTGAACAGTGGCATAGTTTTTGGTAATCTTATCTATGTAAGCTTTTTTGTAGGTCAGAGCAGCAGTATAAAATTATATTAGATATTGGGTAGTGTATTTTTAATCAAATTTTTTGCCTTCTTGCTTTTGCTGATGTTTCTAAGGAATAGCATCCCCCATGATTTAACAACTGATTATTTCTTATTAGATAATGTAGATTTTTGTTGAGAAAAATAGCGTAGATGATGGAAGGAGTTCAGAATTATGAGTTAAACACCTGTTCATAAGCATCAACAAAATCTGTTGTGAAGATGTGAATTTGCAAGTCTAAAGCCATTTGTACTTCACTGTAGATACAACTTTTAAGATGGCATAATCTATTCAAGACATTTCTTGCAGCTTGACAAACTCAGTGTCTTCCTTATTGTCCCTAGCCACAGTAGGTAGGTAATATGCCAGACACAGACTGGTCATCCCTAACACTTTATCTATGCATGGAATAATTTTTCAAAGTTTATAGTTAGTTCCTCTTGGCAATAGGAAATTAGTTGACAGTTCAAGGGAAAGACAGTTGAGTTCTTTCCTTCACATTCAGGTTATTTGCAGATGTTTTGTGGATTTTTGTGTCTCCTAAGCTCTTTAGGAGGATGACAGCAAAGATGGAGGAAAACAATCAGGTTGTATTTGTATGAAAGTGGATGAGAGCAACAACAAACACAGTCAGTCATGTTATGTCACGGAAACTCTGCAGATGTAGTCATTTAGTAGAAAATTTGGAGGGAGCACTTCTGGACTACGGTTTTAATACTCTTTTGATTAAAAACTACGCATGCAGTACTTTTGTTCTCCTCAACTATTACTTTTCCCTCCATTAATGAGAGATGAGTACATACAAACTTTGTTCTTGTCACTTCCTGAACTTCAAGGTTGTATTCAGTTACTGAGTGGAGTATACGCGGGACTGAAATAAGTTTTAACTTCAGCAGCTTGTAGTCATTTGATTCTCTAACATGGTTTGAGAATGATGGGGTAGTAGAGTACGCCTGATAGGTAAAGTGATAGAATTTAACTAATTAGCTTAGTATTTTCTTTCAGTTGACAGAAGCTAAATCAACAAAGCCCAGAACTGACAGAACCTTTTTTATCCATCTCAGTGAAATAGAAAAAAATATCATTACCCTTTGGAGTGTTTTTTCTATTATGTTGTATTGAGTTATGCATATTTAAGTTGTCTTTTCTCTGAGTAAAAATCATAGCTAATAGCCATCTCTCTTCCTGTAGGCACACAAACAAATGGCCTGGACTTTCAAAAGCAGCCTGTGCCTGTTGGAGGACCAATCTCTACAGCCCAGGCCCAGGCCTTTCTTGGGCACCTTCATCAGGTAAGAGAAGACCCATTTCAGAGCAAGGGTGACTCAAACAGGTACAAACACAGCTTCTCTCGTGTGTTCTCTTTCTGTGAATGAGTAGTCATGTAGGAGAACATATTGATAAACCATATTCTCAAGGTGCTTAGGTGGGACAGTTCTTACTGTGTCGATACACACTCCGTGATCTCCAGAGGTCCCTTCTAACACCTGCGATTCTATGATTCTTATTGTGGCACTCATTTAATTGCACTGTGCTGCAGACTATGTCAGATAGAGTGAGACCTATTGGGAGGAGCTTTAAATGCCTCTTTCCTGGTACTTGTGATTGTCTAAAGTAATTAAAAAATGAGGTTATTGGACATAAATGAAATGCAGTGCCAAATTTAATCTTTCTGATAAAGAACAGTGTTAGCCTAGCAGTTGCCAAGATCTTAAAACTGCCAGTATGTCGTGATGAAAAAAGAAATGATGTTGAAGGATATTCAGCACTGGGCTCTGATCTCTTGAGCTCTTACATATTGACTAGAAATATAAAATCATGGTACTTATTAAGCACATATGCTTCTGTCAGATGTGGTGGTTTTTTTTTGTTTGTATTTTTTTCTTACAAAAAGTTGTTTCAGGTACCTGTGTGTGGGATGATATTCAGCTTTCTGCTATGATCCCTCTGTTCTGCTGCTTCTGTATTTAGGGAATCAAAGCTGATCTTCAGATGTAGTCTAAAGTAAAATGGAACATCCCTAGGAGAAGAGAAGCTTGTGCAGTATTTTTGGTAGCTTTTTTTATCTGCTAGCAGTTGAAGTGTGAAAACAAATGTCCTAATTTCTTTCACTTCCTCGGCACCGTGTTTAAACTTTAAAATTCTGTAGCTAATTGGCTGACCTTGAGTGCTTGAGGTCTGCTGTAGCACAGTTGTTGTGGTATAATTGACCTACTGAAACTTTTATACCCTATTAAAAGAGATCAGAATTGCCATTTTATTGTATGGAACATTCAACACTTGTCACGTAAATTACAATTTTCCTAGTAGATTAGCTATATGGGACCTGGGGAGGAATGCCAACATCTGGATTTGCTGAACCTATAGGCTTCTGTAGGCTGCCTTTTTGTGTAGAGAAGCTGACTAATTTTCATCGGTTATCAGTATGTGGAGACAGATGCAGCTGTCCTGAAGAATCTTGTGGGAGCTTTTAAATTTCGTTTTAAATCGTTTTTGTTGTTGTTGTTATTTGTTGGATTTAGTCTTTGTTTTGTTATATTGGTTGAGCCAGGATTGCAGTTTTATTTAGCACAGTGCCTTATCTTGCTTGGAAAATGTATGTATTTAAACAGTTCTCGGGATTGTTGTGACTTCACGTTTGATAAAACAATTGATTTCTGGAAACTCTAGTTCAAAGACAGATCTCAACTGTTCTTCTATGCACTTATTGGCTATGTGGGACTCTACTTTTAAATTTCAAGCATGGCTGTTCTTTGTGGGATATTATTCAGTTTTAGAGTGCTTTCCTCTAGATGAATGCAAAATATTGAATGCTATCAGGAGCAGTTGAATTCCTACTTAGAAAATGACTGGTAGGAGAGTCCAGATTGCATTCAAAGACATGTTCAGTTATATTCTGGCTGTGCCTGAGTGAGATGCATTCAGTCTTCATTATATAGTTGATAAAATGATTTGAGTCTATTCTTTTTGATGGTAGGATATTATTGTGTAGTTTTTCTCTGCTTTTACTTAAGAGCTCATCATCAACTGTCAAACTATGCTTTCCTTATGGTAAGGATGAGTTTTCTTTAGAACGTTTGCTTACATAGTGAAAATGCTTAGTAAGTCTACTAGGACTTCATCCTGGGTGGTAGAAAATACTTCTAAAGTGACTCGTAAGGCTTGCCTGTTCAAATACTCAGTTAGTAGTTTAACATATTTCAGTTTAAATTAAAACTCTTCTTCCTATGTTTACAGATATCTTTACGCTTTTATACAGTATTTTACGTTGGCACATCTTTTTATAGAGGCCAGTGCTGCACTTTGATTTGGTTTTGGTTTTTTATTCATCTGTTGCCTCGTTTTCAAATGAGCTGTGACTTTCAAACATAGTCAAAGATGGACTTTGTTACAGGCTGTTACTCTGACCTTTGGAAGTGTTGGTAATTAAGTGCATAGTGTTCCTTCTGTATAATAGGAGCAGTGGTAGAAACGAGGAGAGATTGATTAAAAGAGTCTTTAGTAAACAAAAACTTAGCATTTGTTATATAGAAAAAAAGCATTATTGTAGATAAATGACACTATTTAGTGAGGTTTCTGAAACATCAGTTACTTTTCACCGGTAACACGCGAGCTTATTTGGACTAGGCTGTTTATCGCTGGATCCACACTGGATCCAAATTTTGAGTATACCTGAATCAATACCACCATTGCAAAGTATTTCCAGTCCTCTATATTAATGTTTTTTTTCAGTGGCTGAGGACTGCAAGCAGTTGAATGTTTTGATCTGTGGAAATGTTCTATGCTGTGGGTTTTGTGCTACGCAGGTGATTTTTTTCTTTTTTTACGGGGATGCAAGTGAGTGCAATGTGCATATTTGTGTAAGACCCATACTGAAACATTAGCATGATGATGAGTAGGACGTAGCTCCCTCCCCTGAGGTGTGGATATTTGTACAGTAATAGGAGCAGTTAGACTGTCAACCCCAAAGTGCTCTCTTTCTACTCAGTTTCGCTTTAATATTTGGATCCTGTGGAAGGAATACTTTTCCCAAGAGGTGGACAAATAAGACTGAAAGAGTTTTTGTGAGTGAAGCGTTAGAAGGAGAGATATTCTCAGGGTAATTTTTTGTTGCAATGGGGTAGTTCCCTCTTACACTTAGTTTCCTGTAGATTCAACATCACTTCTGTTTTTGCACTGTGTTGTAGGTCCAGCTCGCTGGAACAAGTTTACAGGCTGCTGCTCAGTCCTTAAATGTACAGGTAAAAACTGTTTCCATCTGCTGCTTGCCCTCCTCTTATTCTGCTTTCCAGACAGCGTTTTGGTCCTGTTAGAGATGGTCTTGAACCTATGAGCTGTTGCTTTGTTTCCTCATTTTGATTGGTCTTGCAGGTGATAGGTATAGATGGATATAGTTCCACGAGTGTAAATGAGGATCAGCATTTGTAAGCGTTCAGAAACTGAGATGGTTAAAATATCCAGCAGTCATCATTTTATTCTGACTTTCAGGTGTTGTAATTTATCATGAAGACCATTCAAATCCTAGGAATGTTTCGTGTTCTTCCACCTAACTTATTTTCAACATAGCAAATATTACTTTGCCTTTATTTCTAGTGTCTGGATATAGAGGTATAAGATTGGCTATGTAATGTGGCTAGTATAGATTGCTTGTATAAATAACACATAGTAAATTTACTATAAGTCAGAGTAATTGTTCAATAATGTATGTGAAACAGCAAAGCTTACAAACTTACAATGCTAAACGCTTCAGTGTATCAGTTAATGTGCCACTTCCTCTCAGTACTATATTAAAGGGCAAGGGACATAGTATTATTGAAAACTGGTTTCAGCATTGCTTGTTATTAAAGAACGTAGGTAGTACATTACATGAAATGCAATAGAATGTGGACCCACTTATACGTAATAACAATCTGGAAAGAAGAGGAGGTATAGTGACCTTCCTTTCTAAGAGGAAGGAGGCAGAAAATTGCCTCGGTTGCCATGGTAAACTTCCATCCCTGAGAGAGATGTTGGCAAACAGGCTGTATCTCCAGTGCAGAATGTTTACAGTCCTGCGCTGTAATTATCGCTCAATGACTGGCAGAATTAATCAGAGCCTTTATGTTAATTAGCCTGCTCTGCAGTCCCCAAAACAGGTGGTGGAAAATATGCAAATCTATGCAGAATTTTAATGTTCTGCATAACCAGCTTTAATTATCATAAAACTCTCTTCCCCCTCTTCATGCACTTGCATTTCCTCCCTCGTGTCTTTGCAATTTCTTCTGTTTAAAAAACAACAAACCATTTAAAATAAAGCAGCGTTTAATTAAATAAACACTAAACTTTGATTATTTAGAAGCATTGTATGCACTGTGCATTTTTTTTTATAAGTGGATAAACCTATGAGGATTTTTCAAACTAGTTCTCTATCAGCCAACAATATGATGACTTTGAGGTCCAGTATGCAGGTACAGAAAATAGAAACAATCTCCTTTCTCTCTTTCTATTGTTGAAGATTTTAGGCAATGAATAATTTTAACAACCTTTTCTTTATGGTGCAAAGTAGCGTCAGCTTCAGTTGCATTGCATAAAGTGAAATGAGATCTGAAAATAATGTCAGAGTCACGAATGACTCGCGAGTCTCTTTCTGTTTAAACCACGTTTTACCTACAGACTTGTTTGAGCGATCATCGCTGAGATGGTGGGCACATAAAGCCATTGCTTAAACCCACTCTTAAAATAAACCCAAGGGCTTTTTGTATGCAGATGAAAGATTTTTATTGTGCAGTGTTCACATAGCAGTATTAGACATTAACATCTGTTTTACACTATAAAGAGTTGTATTTTTTTCTGTCCTAGTCTAAATCTAATGAAGAATCTGGGGACTCTCAGCAGCCAAGCCAGCCTTCCCAGCAGCCTTCAGTGCAGGCGGCCATACCCCAGACCCAGCTCATGCTGGCCGGAGGACAGATCACTGGGGTAAGATTTACCTAAGCATACTGTGGCAAGCCTCCTGTCTGGCAGGTGATGGCAGTACTGCTGTCCCTGTAGAATTACCAGAGAAGGTTACTGTCATTTCCTTTCACATAGGAGGAAGTTTGTGTAAAAGAAGGACCAAGAGGGAGAATATTTTCTTACGGAAAGGCACCCTTTGGTCTGGTTTTGTTACAGAGTATTTGCATTAAAAAACCCGTCTACAGTGGAACTCAAAGCTGGTGTGCCCAAATGAATTGCTGAGGATGTTACTGCAAGAGTGAAATGAGACATGCAAGCATGAGATTAAATTGTATTGGATACTTGAGTTATGAGGAACAAAAACGATGGAACTGCTGACATCAATTTTCTCTTCTCATACAGATTTCTTTTTAAGTAACTGTGGTGATCTGTGCCTTGAGCTTATTCAACTCCTCTGTTTTAGCCTACCAATTCTGAGTTGTTAATTGCAAGGTTTTCTGTGGAATTGTGGAAAAGCTGTTGCTTAAGGGTTACTGATGTTTCTAAATTGTTCTAAATGCCTTTAGTCAAAACAGAAAAGAAAGTTCTGTGAATGGGCTGGTTAGGTTAGACATCTTGCTTCTGTGTTATCAACTTTCCATCTTTAACAGTGTAGATGTTAATAAGGAATGTAAGACAGTTGTTCTAGTGAAGTATTTAGGATTTGAATTGTTAGGTTAGGTCATCTCTGCAGATGGATGAAATTGTCTTAATTTCATGTTCAATAGTTAAATCTTGTAAGCTAGTTTGCAGCCAATGTCCTATTTAGTTCTGGTTAATTTAATTGAAGGTTTTAAAAGTAAGACTGTTTTAATAATAAGCTGGGTTTTAATAACTTATTTTTGTCATTTTAAAAACATATCAGTTTCTTTTATTTTGAGTATTTGCAGTAGTGAAACATAGGACTCCAGGTCTATGCAGATATGGATTGTAGTAAATGTGAGCGTCAAGATTCATTTACATGTAAAGGAGAGACTGCTGCCACCTGTTTCACAGAGATAATGTGTGTTTGGAAAAGGAAAGGGATGTAAACTTGCCAATTCTATTCAATTAAAAAAAAAAAAAAAAAAGCAGATGGGGAGACTTGGAGAAAAACAAATGGAGCTCATGTTCTTTACTTATATCTTAGGGCATAATGGAAATGATGGAATATGGCAGGGATTCATGCTAATGTGAAGCAGCTGGGGTGTTATCAGTTTGTTCAGTAGCCACAGCCAACATTCCTGCTTCTCATTCATCTGGCTAATCACTTGCTGTTCTTCTGGGTGTAAATTTTCTTTCAAGGCTTGGCAATACAATTCTTTTCTTTTGCTTGCTACTTAATTACCTTTTTCCTGAATCTCCTGGTAGAGTTGAGGAGAAAACTTAGTAAAATTAGATTCTGTGGATTTCAGTAAGTGCAAATGTTTCCATTCATGTGGTTCGGTTTATATCAGTTCTGTGGTAGGTTGATTCATGCAATGTGTTGAGTAGCCAGCTGACCTTATTGAAGGCCAAAGTCATTGACTAGTTCATGGCTAAGCTGTATTAATAGTTCTAGGAACGTCTGGTTAATATAACTAGTAATGGGCTAGCTAATGACTTTGTAGCTAAAGTGGCTCTTTCCATTATTAATGGCTGTTTTCTAATTATTTATAGCTCACGTTGACGCCAGCCCAGCAACAGTTATTGCTACAACAGGCGCAGGCACAGTTGCTGGCAGCTGCAGTGCAGCATTCAGCCAGTCAGCAGCACAGCGCTGCTGGTGCCACCATCTCGGCCTCTGCTGCAACGCCGATGACGCAGATCCCTCTATCTCAGCCAATACAGATTGCACAGGTGAGGCTTGAGAGGGTGGAAAATGAGGTTTAACAACTTGCATCATTGAAGTAATATTTTTATTCCTTATTCAGTTGAGTGTCCAGAGTCTTTGAGGTACTGTTAGTATTTCCTTGTTCATCCTTAGCTCTGAGATTGATAGGTGTAGCTAAGAATGTAAGCCAGCTGCTTATCAGTTCCATTGAGCTCCTGAGTTAGTTCGAGAATCTGTCCAGATGGGATATTTTCTATATTTCCTTCCTTGTAGTTAGCTTGAAAGGGAGAAAAATGAGTGTAGAAAGATGCCCATAGAAAATACCATTGTTGAGACTTATGTATAGGGTAGAATGCTTACAGTATCACAAAAGATATTGCTCGGATCCAAACAACAGTAATTAGAGAGCTGAATAAAGGCAACCGGACAGGTTTGTTTGCTGTTTTGACTTGGTGCTTAATACTGAGAGTAGAGTGACAAAGAATCCGCACTCCTGTTTTTCCAGAGAAAATCTTGCCAGAAAGAGTCCACTGTTGGAATCTGTCCAATTTTATGGACTGCTGCTAACGACCTGGTAATTCTTTGCTCCGAAGAACTGCTTGCCAAGGAAATTTTGTTTACTTTAATCTTTCAGTATTGTCTGAATTTAGTTTTGAGAATGCAATGCCAGTGACTCAAAACTTAGCGTGTGTGGTGTTGAAACTCTGTAGACTTTTGGACAAGGGTAACCAAGTGTAGATCACAAACATCATGAGTACTACCTGTAGGTGATTGTATTGCCCACATTAGAGTCCATCTCTTCATAGGCTAAGGTTCTTGGTATGTAATACTGCAGTTTGATTGGTCTAGCTGTGCAAAGTATGTTGGGTATGTAATCTCCACGGTTATTTACAGTGAGCAGTCTTTTAGGACTGGCTGACCTCAGAATATTTTCTCTTGTATTCAACTGGGGTGAAGTGTCTAAGAAGTGAAGATGAGAGCTGATTAAGTAAAACAATGGAAACATCACAATTATTTGTGAGGTCCACTGTTGAAATGTGCTGTTCCTTTATTGCAGTAGTCCACCAGAGGAGTAAGAGCCTGGTTCTATCATCAGTTTTGCATTGGCTGAAATGGACAGGCTCTGTGACGCTGTTCCGAAGTTCTGACCTCTGTGGCTGTCCTTTTAGAGGCCACTGTGGTGCCAAACCAAAAGCCCACTAAGCCTCTTGGTGCGCTGTGACACTTGAGTCACGTGAACAAATGACTGCATTTAGCAAAGGATCCCAATTCAATGTCATGATTTGGAGGTGAATCAAAAATGTAACTTTCAAGGGAACTTAATATCCGAGACCATCTCTGTTTTATCAAGCCTTTGTTTGTAGGCAGTGAAGGAGTGGAAGAGGAAGTTGATGTTTAGCATCCAGCTGCAATCTGTGCATCTGTCAGAGTTCCTATCTGATATTCTACAAATCTTTTAACGTCAACTTAAATGATCTGTAGTTGTGCCTCTTGTTCTTCACATGTGCAACCTAAGGTAGTGAGGTCTGCTTTATTGAACCAGTGTTAAAATTTCATATCAAATCTGTACCTTGACATTTCTGGCTTTACACTTGTTGCAAATATGCCAACAATGTGGTTGATACTTCTAGAGGCAGTTTTGTGTGTGTGCGAGGTGTTACTATCCTATTCTTCCATTGTGTTGAGATGCTGTGAAAATATGTGAAGCTTTTAGAATACTAGTTCAGCATTGTGGGTTTTCTTCTCCAGAATTTCAAAGTCTTCAGAGAAGGATTTGAGTAGAGTTGAAACAATCAAGCATGTGCCATCAAATAGACAACTCACTTCAGAAGATCTGATTTTGTGTGCTTGAATGAGCTAAAGGTTCTCTGGAAACAAATAGCAAATGATCATGCAGTTGTCACCATATAAAGTGTATTTGTAGTGCAAGTGGAACAAATTAAAAGTTTCACTTACATACTGAGAGATTCCTAATTTCTTAAACATTAGGTTTAACAGTTCATTTCAGGATAGATTGTTCCAGTTTATGCATAGCTTGGTTGATTATTTTGCTTCCTCTTATCATAAAAGCGCAGGGTGTAATTTGTGCAGCTGTTGGACATAATTTGTGATGTTTTATGGAAAACTTACACAGTCTAGCTTTGTAGTTGGATACCACTTTGCTTTTTGACCCATCTCAACACCTTTCTGTGAACGGTGCTCAGCTTTGTGTTGCTATTGTAAACACACAGCTGATTACACAAATAGCTGAGTGTTTATTTTATTTTATGGTTTTTGAATAATTGATTAACTGGCAGGTCTCTGCAGCAGGGGGATTACCATATTTATTTTAATTAGCTAATTGCACAAGCATGACTTCTTTAATGTGCGCTGCGGTTAATGTCAGGTATCTGCTGCAGAAATCTGGTAAGGTGTCAGTACTGCTGCTGTGAGCTGATGCTAAATCGTCACTAAGCAATTGTACCAAGTTTTGAGTTCTTTGGAAACTTCTTTGCTTGTTTTCAGAGTGCATCATCAGAGTTTATATGATGTAAACTTCAAAATGGCAGAGATACTTAAGTTTGTGGTGAAGTTCTTACTTAAGATAATGGTGTTGAATTTAGAGCTTTGGATTTAAAAAAAAAAAAAAGTCCTCATGTCAAAATATTCCACTCTTCTTGGCAGAGATAGGAATTGGATTGCTTTGATCTTTCTAACTTCATGGGAAACACCAGAAAATTTTCTTTCCTCAAAAGTCTGTCCCTCTCCTTCTACATACTTGTGAAATTATACAGATTACGATTTGGAAAACAAGGAATAGCCTAGGAAAACTGTGTCAGAAGTTGTTCACATGGTTGATGTCAGGAGATTTTTTTGTAGTGCTACAAGAAAATAATAAATCTTTCCAGAAGTAGAAATAAAGTTGGATTTCAAATGAATTTGAAAGATTGGTAGGGCTTTTTGAGTGAATTGCCTTGAAGGTGGTGTTTCTATTCTAAGTTACATAATTTTATTTCTATATTTAAACAAGACTCAGTCAAGATACCATTTACCTAAACAGATTTAGAGAAAAAGATTACTTATACCAGTTCTCTTGACACTTCAGTTTTAAAAGTTTTTTCATATTAAAGTGAGATTAGAGTCTGACAATAAGAGCTACTATGTTTTAACTGGATACCCTTAAACAAAAAGTTCTTCTATTTGATCTTACAAATATGCTGTGGTGTGGTTGTCCAACCTTTTGGCTTGCCTGGTCCACACTATGTGAAGAGTAATTGTCTTGGCCTGTATATATGTACATTGCTCTGAAAGTAATGCCTCCTACTTCCATGGAAATGACAACAGATAAAAAGAGCACAATTATACTGTTTGACCAGGTTATTAGTGACAACACTGTTTTTTCACATAGTCACCACCCTTATCTCTGCATTTTTTTGCCAGTTGAACAGGAGGCTGCAAGCTACACTTGTAAAAATCTGTACTGGTGGAGGTGACTCACTGTCACTGTTGTCACTGCTGGAATGCACCTCTCACCACCTCACTGTGCTGCCATCCACTGTTTGGTCTTCACAGCCATTCTTCAGGCGTTGATGAATTTGATTGGGTGCCATTTTTTCTACATGGAAGTTTTCTACATGGAAGAATTCAGTTCCATACCTTTGCTGCTTATGTGCTTCCATGTCAGACTACCCCTTCGTCAGCCAGCTGTCATACAGCAAAAACACAGGAAGGTTCAACTCTACTGCCATACCACACCAGCATCTGCCTCTGACGTTGTGGGCCAACATAATAAAATAGAAGACATTACTTTTGGATAGCCATCATAAAATATAATGTAGTCAATGTCTATAAATTACGAAACTTGTTTTGATTTTTAACGGTTGTTATTAAAACATACAAAAAAAGAGGAACAAAGCCAAAAAAAAAAAAAAAGCCACAAAACCAATCAGTGGAATATGTGACCTACTCTCGAATTCCTTTATCAACATGGAAAGCGTGGCTGCGTAATTCTTCTCTGTTCACAGGACTGTGATTAGCTAGTGTATCAAAATGCGTAAGATGATTTGCCATCACTTGAGCTGGCACCGTGCTGTGCCCCATGCCCTGGCTTCAGCCCAGCTGGGTTTAGCAGCACACTCATGTTCTGTTGGTGCTGAGGCCCAGCTGGGCTGCTCAGTGGGAAGAGCCACTGCCATGAGGGCCTGGTGTAGCATGGGGTGGCTCACGCTGTGGGCTGAGCTGCATGTGGGCCGTAGGCTGGACATGCCTGCACTACCATATACCCCTCCTGGTTTTTAGTACTCTTGGTTTGTTGGTTTGTTGTTTTTTTTTTATACGTACTTCTTTCTCTTGTGGCTTTTCAAATCATTTCAGATATACTGTGTTGTTTGGGAATTTCTAATTAGCTTGCTTTACGGGAGGAGGCCCACTATCTCTGTTCATACTTTTTTCCTCAAAACTCTCTTCTTAGCTCTGCTTTTTGGATTTATACTTTTTTGTTGTTGTTCTTTTCATCTTTTAGCCTCTCTTAGACATAAGAACTTTTTCTCTCAGAGAGTGGTCAGGCACTGGAATGGCTGCCCAGAGAGACGGTGGAGTCGCCGTCCCTGGCAGTGTTCAAGAGGTGTCTGGAAATGATGTGCTGTGTGATACGGTTTAGTACTAGTGGTGGCAGTGGTGGTGAGGAGACTGTTGGACTGGATGATCTTGTAGTTCGTTTCCAACCTTGTGATTCTATGATTCCTCATTTCTGTTTTTTTTCCCCCGAGGTTCTCAGCCGTAGTCACCTCGCACCTCGTTCTGTTTCTTCTACATTTAGTCCTCGCATCCAGGTCTGTGTGAGACCCACTGTTCTGGAGGGTTTGCTCAGTCTGGAAAGGTGACCAGTAGAGAGTAATGAGTATCAATAAATGAGAAGAGGTTGCATTGGGCAACACAAGGAGATTTTAATAACATTTCTGGCCAGTATAGCTTTTAACATGAAGCCAGAAGAAACTTGGAACATTCCTGGAAAAAAAAAGGAGGAAGCCTATCTTTTAAGGAAGGAAATTAGCTGCAGTTCTGTAGGAATGGTTGCAGTACCCAAATTTTCCAAAAGCAAACAGTACTATCAACTTACAAACACCCTGTTCCATGAGGCCTTTTTTGTTATTTTGCCATTTTCTTCTAAAACAGAACTTTCCATTGTTTGGTCAGTGCCATCTGGTGTCTGTCTGCCATATTATTATTCAGCGTACTTTTGACTTGACTTGATGAAGTGGCTGATGGCCAGTGCCTTTATAAATGCAGGTTAAGTAGTCATTTTCTTGTAATGCGTGTCTTGAGGTCTCATGAGTCAGTGGATTCTTTAACTCCTTAAGCTGCCTTTCTGACATTCCCATCTCACCTCCTCAGAAGATTGTTGGAGCTTTTAAGTCTTAGTTTAACATCTTAAAAATAACATAAGGACCCAGACAGATATATATTGCAAATGGTTGTTTTGTTTGTCATAAAAAGTCATCCTTGACACTGTCTTGACTTTTCAGCCCTGTCTCTGCTGCTTAGCAGTTAATGACCTTTCATATCTGCTGGCAGAGCAGCTTGTGTGAGTGCTTAGTAACCTGCATCAGTCAAAAATGCGTGGTAGTTTACAAGCCTTAAGAAGCAGGTCTTTGTTAGTCTCACTTGCTTTCATTTCTCTTTAGAGGTACGTTAACATGAGCAGCTCTGTTCATGCAGTCATACTTGAGTGCTGGTTTAGTATTGGCCTGATGCTGTTAGCCTTTGGACACTGGTAGACCTGGCTGAGGCTTTCTGTCAACAAGCAGATACTTGAGTATCTAAGCAGCTTACCTGAAAGAAAGTTTTAGACAGCTTTTTGATTTTGTTTTAATTGGAACTTGTAAATGTGGGAGATATTTCTGACTTCATATACCTGCTTGGCAAGCAGCACACTCCTTGAAATAGCTTCTTCTGGGAAAGATTCTCTGTGTGTGTATGGATAATTTATGCAGATTGCTGCTGTTCTGTTGGCTAACTTTATACTGTGCTTCAGCTTTCAAATTTCAGTTACTCTTGTTAACTCCTTCTCTGAAGAAGTTTTAAAAGGCTATTTTGCTGTGATTTTTATTTTATAGCTTTGCTTTTTTATTTTCCAGCTAAACAAGTGTAGCTGGAGAATTTTTCTTCATCAATCAGTTTTTCTTGATGATTCAGTTTCTCAGAGATCAGCATTTATGTCAAAACCAGTTATAAAAAAAAATATATCAACAGGTCTGAATGGCTTAAATACATAAAAGTAGAGTTCTACGATAGTGCAGTGTTTGGTTAGCTGTGTCTACTACACTTATTGTAATTTGATTGAAAATTAATCAGATGTATTTGTTTACTATTTGGATTAGCTGCTTCTCAAAATTTGACCTGAACAACTAAAGTACCAACAAGGAATCTATATAATTTTTTGCTTTCCCATTACTATTAAAATGGTACTTGGAGACTGTTGTTATAAACAAAAAATACATAGGCTGCTCTGAAAGCAATGCCTCCTATTTATTTCTATGGAAAATGTAACAGATACAAAGAGCAGAGTAACGCTATTTGATAGGGCAAATTCTCAGCAACAAAACACTATTTTCAACAGTCACCACCATTTGCTGTGCATTTTTGTCAGTGATAAACAAGAACCTGTATGCCGTGCTCATAAAAATCTGCACCAGTGGAAGTAATCCACTGCCTCTGTCACAGCTACTGAAGCACCACCTCACTGGCTCACTGTGCTCACATCCACTGTTTGGTCTCCATAAACATTCAACAAGCATCAGTGGATGTCAGTGGGTGCCATTTTTCCACATAGAGAAATTCAGCGGCACCCCTTTGCTTCTTATGTGTTCTCATATCAGACTGCCCATCTGCTGCTATCTGTCACATGGCAACATGTAATGGGATATTGATGGGAGGGTTCAATCTCTACTGCCATACCACCAACATCTGCCTCTGGCATTGTGGACCAATGTAATAAAATAGGAGACGTTACCTTCAGAGCAGCCCTTGTAGCTCCTAGCGAATTTGTTAACAAACTGGATTTGTTAACAAATACAACAAATGTTGTAGCAGAAGTTGCATCATTAAACATAAATCCGAAAAATGAAAGTGCTGACAAGTATTTGGCAACTTAGACACTTTGGTTGAGGGGGCGGGGAACTGATATTTTTTAAATTAAAGCAGAACAATGTTAGAATTTTTTTGCTGTGTTGTTTGGCAAGCAGTTTTTGTTGGTTTTGTGTTTTTTTTTTTTGTAGAGCAGTGAAATTCACAGTACCAGTCTAAAAGATGTTTTTAGTAGCAGGACTGCTATATTTAACATATAGTTTAATTAGGAATCATGGCTGACATAAATGTGTAACAACAGCTCTTTTTCCTTTTTCTTTTTTTTTCCTCTTTTTTTTTTTTTTTCTTTTTTTTTTTTCCCTTCCCCTGTTTCCTTAAGGATTTGCAGCACTTGCAGCAGCTTCAGCAACAGAATCTCAACCTGCAACAGTTTGTGTTGGTGCATCCAACAACCAACTTGCAGCCAGCACAGTTCATCATCTCACAAACACCGCAGGGGCAGCAGGGTAAGTGCTCCTTGCCAGAAAAGAAAATCCTACATAGCTTTTTTGAGGAAAAAGTGGAACCAGGAAGGTTTATACACCTTCATTATCTCTTGATATTCCCTGGGAAAAGTAACAGTATTGCAATTAGGATTCCTATCTAACAGGTTGGCCCTTTTTGGGTATTAGATCTCAACCTCATCAAAGTTTGTGTAGCTGACTTCTCAAAGAGAAACAATCCAGAGATCATGTTATGGGGACATTTAGTAACAAAGGCTCTTGGGAAATACTGCATCATGAATTTCTGGATGGGTTCTCAAGAAGGAAGGAGTGATATCAAATTTTTACACTGGTAGATAGTGATAAGACAAGGGGAAACAGTTTTAAACTAAAAGATGGGAGATTTAGAGCAGATGACAGGAAAAATTTTCTCTGAGAGAGTGGTGAGGCATTGGCACAGGATGCCCAGAGGAGCAGTGGATGCCCTGTCCTTGGAGGTGTTCAAGGCCAGTTTGGATGGGGCCCTAGGCAACCTGACCTAGTGCCTGATTTAGTGGATGGCAGCCCTGCATGGAGCAAGGTAGGTGGAGCTAGATGATCCTTGAGATCCCTTCTGACCCAAGATGCAAGCCTATGGAATTCTATGATTCCATGGATTCTCTGATTCTAAGGATGCCTACTGGGAAGACAACACTTCAGAATTCATAGGCAGAATCCTAAGAGGTGAAAGCCTGGAAATGTGTTATAGATTGCATTTTAAAGCCAAATCAAGATAATGGTAGAAAGTAGTGCCATATTAAGATACTGCATAAGATCTTCACTCTAAGAACTAATGTTGCAGTACATTACAGTACTGATTGCACTCTTTGTTGATGCCCTCAGGCAGCTGTGTTTGGTCACGGATAATAGACTCCAGAGCTGATACAATCAAATGGTCTTTTCTTCCCTTATTTTCTACATGAACCTTCAGTAGTTCAGGCCCTGGAATCCAAAGGTTCAGAATGCATATCCTTCATGGCTGAAGAGTCCTATAAAGCAGCTCTTTGCACCTTATTTTCTTCTGTTCCTTTTAGGTTGTTGGGTTTTTTTGTGTGTGTGTGCATGCATCATTTCTTCTTACGTACTATGACTTGGAGAACTGGCTTTTCATTATGCTGAAACTGAATGCGCTAACATTTGAATAAAAGACTAGCAAAAATTAACCTTTTTTTTTAACAATACTAGATTTAGGAGACTTTATGTCAGCAGTGGTAGAAGACAGCTAAGTGAGGCATTCAGTGATACGCTACTTTCTTGAAATGAGGCAGAATTTAAAAGCTTAACATACAGTTTTTAGGAGACATCAAACTTCACCAAAGTTTTGTTCAAGAATCTTCATGATATGTTTAAACTTTAAAATACTCCTTTAAGGAAATAACAAGCAGAAAAACCAATTGTTTTGAAAAATTTAGCAATCATTATTGCTACAATCTGCCTACAGTTTTCAGAGTATTTCTCCTGGGTTTTCTAAAATACTTCTGAAGATGCTTCTCAAAGCGAGGTGGAACTATCAGAAGCATATTTCATTCATCTCTCAACATGAGTTTTGTATTACAGGATTGAAGGGAAGGTTTTTGTTTTAAATCTTCTGAAGTAAAATAGCTACCAGAAGATGTTTGCAGTTTATTTTGCAGGGAACTGCCCTGAAAGTGATTTCTTTACTGCAGTTGAGGCCTGCGTATTGCTGTCATCACTGACGCACTGTGTGTAGAAACACCATGTTTTACTGATAATGTGCAGTCTGGACAACTGAGTAGTTCAAAAATATAGGAAGATTTATATTCTGTATTCTGACCATCAGCCTCTAGTGTGTGACAGCTTTCCAAACTGAAATGCTTGAATGGATCTAATTTTCTTCATGAGCACTCAATGATAAAGCAAGATGTATGTCATAATAGTCCTTATCTAACTTTCTAGGTATGACATTCTGCAGTATTTCATAGTTATTGTTAGACAGTCTTGAACAGTATGTTATCATTTATAAGAAAGACTGAGAAAATATGTATTTTTATTTTATCATTTTTGTTGAGCAGACTTCACTATTTTGTTCTTGTCCTATTGCTCCATTAGTCGACTTCGTAAAACAAACAAACAAAAAATCACAGAAACTAATACAGATGTTTCTTTAAGACATTAAACTTTTTTTTGGATGCCTTATAGGTACCGTGTGCAGCTATATGTATGCATCCACTAAGTAACTAAAATAAAAGTTCATGTTTATAGATTATCTATTCCGGAAGAAATCTGTTACTTTATACACTGCATTGCATGTTTTGTACACGTCGTGTACTTATGTGCATGAGAAACTTTATTTTTAATACATAAGATTTAATACATAAGATTACTTTATTTTTAATACATAAGAGGGAAATGGATGAATAGTGAATAGCATCACTAAGCAGGGTCATAGAAGAAATGTAAACATTAGGTGGAGAAAAGCATCTCCTGCTTGAAGAGATGGTGGAGGTAGAACGACGCAGTCATCAGCAAACTTTTGTATGTTCTTAGAAGGGACTGAATTTGGTGGCTTAAATCTTCTTAAGGGACTAACTTGCAAAGTTTTCCAGAGAATTAAAAAAACAAATATGAATTAAAAAAAGCAGTTTGTCATTCTGCTTTCTTCAATGCATAAATCACAGTAGCAGATGTGAAATTCTCCCTTATGTCTGCTGCTCTATCTGTAGTGCAATTGTCTTCCTTTTACACATGATTTCTAGTTATACAGCAGTTTACACTAAAAAAAAATTGTAAAGCTTTGTTTATCATAGCTTGTAATAGATGGCTTCATGCCCAAAGGTACCACTTTAAGCCTCAGCAGATAAGTAGAAGACTAAGTGGATGTAGAACTTTAGAATAATTTCTTACTTAGAACAATTATTATCTCCATATTTTGTCACAATTACAGGCAGGGATGCAGTACCTAATACTCTTTATACCTCATGAATCTTGTATTCTGTGAAGTAATAGATTTGCCTCTAGAATCACCAGTTCAGTGTCCTTTCCTGTAATTGTAGCTGCTTCTCAAAAATACTGCACTTGAATGACCGTTTGCCTTTTTACTTGGAAGATACTGCCAATAAAAATTATGTTAGTAAAAATCTGAATGGAGAGGGGAAATGGTGCTGAATTTCATTTAAATTCATCCTGCATACACAAGATAAGACGTGAGGAAAGATTGCATCATTGTCAAGAAGAGAGAACTGGTTTAGAAACATGAGATACTTGTAAGGAAAGTCTCCAGAAAAGCAAATGTGGAAGAAAAGTTCCTGTTTAGCTTTAAACATTGAATCCGAGCCTACCTGTTCTCAGGTTATTGCTGTTTATTATTGAAGACCTCCTTTGATTTTTTTTTCTTATTGTAAAAATACCTGATATGATGGCAGCAGGCCAAATTCGTTCCTGTTCTCAGATACTTTCTAGTTGTATTTTGGAATTTAAAAAAAAAAAAAATCACTTCTGTTTTTTCTTAGATACATCACATTTGTAACAGGCAACTGTTTGTCTCTTCTGAGTCTGCGTACCTGCAGTGTGCTTGTAGGACTTGAATAAAATGTAACTAACTCACATTCATTCACCAAACAAGAGGGAAAAGCTTAAATTGGAATCAGGAATAATTTGACAGCAGTGATTTTAAAGGGTGATTTTTTTTTTTCTCCCCCTGGGCTACAGGTATTCATTACCAAGATATGAATTAAGTCCTTAATATTTACTACCTGCTTTGAAATCATGACTTCAGAGCTAGCAATCCAAATAGCATCAGTAGGTAAAAATGTAGATTTTCATAGTAGTAGGGTGCCAGCACCTTTGCATAGATCAATGAAGTGATATTTCTTCAACACTGCAGTTTACCAGCTTCAGCATGTATGCATCCATATTCTTGAACTGATCCTAAAAGTTAAGTGGTCCTGCAAAAGGTACAGCAGCATGCGGTGGACTGGTATCTGTGCAACGTGCTTGTAGGAATCTGTAGGTTAGTACTTTCTCTACTGTGTTGATGCCCAGTATGATTCCAGCTCTAAGTCCCCACTTGAGAAGATCAGGAGATAAAATGAGGTATGCTGAAGTGACCGGGAGGAGTTTCTTTGTATTTAGAATGATCGGTGAAGTTGATGAAATAACACTGTATGTAATGTGTAGTCTGATACTTCTCTTTTCATTGGGTTTTTTTTTCCCCCATTTAATCAAATTATGATCATATAATGGTTTTGCTTTGTACATGCCAACTTCCAGGGTACATCTGTGAGAAAATGAACAGCTTTGGCAGAGAAAAAGCAGTCAAGTTTTTCATCAGTGAAAAAAATCACTCTTTTAGGGAGCTCGGAGATAAATTATGTATTATGATGATGAGCCAACTTTTCAAAGATTATGCTGAAAAAATTTGCACTTCAATATTTGCTTAGTTTTAGACAATAGCAACTAAACCCCAGATCAGTCCTTAGGGACTGTTGGTTGGCAGGAATTCTTTGGCTTGAGCTGTCATTTACATTCCTTGTAGATATTAGAGGAAAAGTTGTGGGTGATTGTAGATGCCTTTACTTCAAATATTTAAAACAAAATTAGATACCTCTAAAACAGCAGACTTTTCTTGCATGTAACCTTCTGTACACCCATACAATTATCCATACAATCAGTTTCATGTAATTGATTTATTTTCCATTATTAGTGCAGTAAAACTGCTGGACTCCTATTTCTGACCCTTTATACTGGATTCCTTCTCTGCAAGGTTAGATATCAGTATCCAGAGGATGTGGATAGTACAGTATTTCTTATGGATTAAAAAATAAAATAAAATCACATAGGTTGAAAGGGACTGTATAGAGATTTTGTAGCATTCTTATCCGTCTGTTCTATTAACAGTAATGGTCTCTGGCTGGTTTAGTTGATTTTTGAACATCTTCAAGGCTAGAAATTCTTCAGGCACTTCTCTCAATTTAAAAAAGCATAATGAAAAAAGTCCACACACAGAAAAGTGCCTAGAAAAACAACTCTCTTTTTATCTAGTTGGAGTTTTCTATGTTCTTGCTTCTATCTGTTGCTGCTTGCTATTGTGCACACCCTCAAGAATAGTCCATTTCTATACTTGAAGACAGCAGTAGCTGAGCAAACAGGTCTATTGGCACATTCTTTGTGTGACTGTCAGACTTGTTAGCCATTTCGATAGGCCTTGAATGTATGAATCTGGGATGTCGTTGTGTCTTGTACTGGAGATGTATTGGGCAGCCCAGCACAGGCTGGACATACATTTTTTTATACGGTCTTACTTAGGTAGAATCAGTGGCCTACCTACTGACTATGCTCTTACTAATTAATATAACCTAAGATGTGATTGCTCAGAAGGCATAGAGCTGATTTGTTGCCCACCCCCAGGTGTTTTTCTGCAAAACTATTCTCTAGACTGTAAGTGCACAGCCTGTATTGCTCTACTGGGTTATTGTAGCCCATACCCAGGACTTTGTATTTTCTTCCATTGATCTTCATGAGGTTCCATTTGTACAGCTAGCCTGGACCCCTGCTTATAGTCGATTGACTGCTCTCCTATTTGATGTCCACAAACTTGCCGAGAGTATATTCTGCTCTACTGTACATTTTAGTAATAAAGACAATAAACAGCATTGGCACCAGTATCAATTCACAAAGAAGCAAACCAGTCTGAAACACCAATGCCACTGCAGTTGCCTAAAGGGTGCCATTTTGTACTTAAACTGTTTTTAAAGGCTATGCTAAGGGCTCTGTACTGTCACTGAAGTTTTATTAGACCAAAGCATGGGGAGTAATATTTTTGGGGAAAAAAAGCCAAGTACACATCTCATCTGAAAAGATGGCAACTGTTTGAAAAGTAAATGAGAGAGATGCATACTTTACTAAAACAGTTCAGCTGCTTTCTCTGATTCCTAATTATTACTCTGGTCATCCAGAAGTCTAACTTTTTCTTTCTCCAGTTTCTTTCTGAGGGACTTAGCATCAGTATTTAAGAAGGGTAAAATAACAACTATGTGTGTGAAACAGGTTCAGGATATTTTATTCTGTCCTTCAGTGATAATTACTTCAGAATATATGAGCAAGAATAAAATGAGGAAAAGCATAGTCAGTGCGTGCTCTTTAGCAAAGTGTTACTGCCAGAAAAATATCCTGTGTGATTTCTTTGAGGTCATTCATTTACAGAGCCACCTGATATCACAGAATGGCCTGGGTAGGAAGGGACCTCAAGGATCATGAATCTCCACAGGCAAGGCCACCAACCTCCCTATTTAATACTAGATCAGGCTGCCCAGGGCCCCATCCAACCTGGCCTTGAACACCTCCAGGGACAGGGCATCCACAACCTCCCTGGTGCTGTTCCAGCACCTCACCACTCTCTCTGTAAAGAGCTTCCCCTGATATCCAACCTAAATCTTCCTTCCTTCTGCTTAAAACCATTTCCCCTTGTCCTGCTGTTATCTACCCTTTCAAAGAGTTGATTCCCCTCCTGTCTGTATGCTCCCTTTAGGTACTGAAAGGCTGCAATGAGGTCACCCTGCAGCCTTCTTTTCTCCAGGCTGAACAAGCCCAGCTCCTTCAACTTGTCTTCATAGGGAAGGTGCTGCAGCCCTCTGATCATCTTTGTGTCTCTCCTCTGGACCCTCTCCAACAGCTCTCAGTCTTTTTTGTACTGGGAGCTCCAGACCTGGGCGCAGTACTGCAGATGGGGCCTCACAAGAGCATAGTAGAGAGGGACAGTCTGCTCCTCTGTCCCTGCTGGCCACCTCTCTTCTGATGGAGCCCAGGATACCATTTGCTTTCCGAGCTGCAAGAGCACACTGCTGGCTCATGTTAAGTTTTTCATCCATCAGGACCCCAGGTCCTTCTCTGCAGGGCTGCTTTCAAGGACTGCTCCTCCTAGTCTGTGTACACACCTGGGATTCCTCTAGCCTAAAAACAAAACCTTGCTCTTTGCTGTGTTGAACTTTATCAGGTTCACCTGGACCCATCTTTCCAGCCTGTCGAGGTCCCTCTGAATGTCACCCCTTCCTTCTACCATGTCAACCGCACCACTCAGCTTGGTGTCATCAGCAAACTTGCTGAGGGTGCACTCGATTCCGTCATCGATGTCACTGATAAAGATGTTAAAGAGCACTGGTCCCAAGACAGACTCCTGGGGGATGCTGCTCATTACCAGCCTCCACCTGGGCATAGAGCCATTGATCATCACCCTCTGTCTGCGGCCTTTCAGCCAGTCTCTTACCCTTCGAGTGGTCCACCCATCAAATCCACATCCATCCAATTTGGAGATAAGGATGTGGTGGGGGAGCACGTCAAAGGCCTTGCTCAAGTCCAGGCAAATGACATCTGTCATCTTCCCTTTGTCCACCAATGCCATTGCTCCATCATGGAATGCCACCAGATTGGTTAGGCACAACTGACAGGACAAAGCATAGCAAAAGGATAATCCTAAGTACTCTTGATTACAACCGTGAGTCAATAACGTGTGATCTGTGGTGTTAGCAGATAGATTGAAGATCACATGTGATCACAGTTAGATGCCATTTTTTGTCTCACTGTTGGTCAGCCACTTTATAGCATCACTGTGATGCTTTGGCCCTTTCTGTTTCAAATTCTCAGTTGAAATCAAAAGTTCTTCAGTTAGAGGTGATTGTTCTCTAATTAGTAATTAGATTCAAGTAGCTCAAATAATCTTACAAGTAGACAAACGTTTGCCTTGGAATAAGCACTGTATGTGTGCTAGCAGTTAGCAGTCTTGGAATTTCTCAAACTGGCCCATTCCCTCACCATGATTTTTCAGAACTGCAGCCACAACATTCATCATGTGATACAAAGCAAATTTGCAAAGCTGTCTGTGCTGTACTGTTATTTAGCGTAAGGAAAATTCTCTTACAATTTTATTACGTTAAAATCAGTGTCAGAAGACGATTCTTCTGTAGTTTAGCATCCCTCACAAAAGATGCATTTTCTCCTGTCTACCTAGATAGTCCCAGGATAATTTTTGTGTCTCCTATGATATTATCCTCTCAAGCTTTTAGCTTCCCACTTGCTAGTTATCAAGTCCTAGTTCATGTGTCCCTTGTCTGTATTCTACTAAAAAATAGCTGGTTGTGAGTGGTGTGCCCTGCCAGCTTATGAGCCTGGACACACTATGTCAGATGGACAGACTCAAATTGTGCAGTTTTCTTTGTGTTCTACTTGATATTCTGTCCTCTGAGTGGTCACCAGCATTTGTCTGCTGTTGCTGTGTCACCTCTCATTCACTCCCGATTTTTAGGAACTTTATTTAAAATGCTTGTTAAATGTAGATTTAATTAGTCAGAGCCTAAAATTGTTATAGGGATAGTTCATAGGCATAGTTGGGAGTTACGCAGAATATCTGTAGTATTATTTGCAGTAAGATCAAGGGAACTGATTAACTGTAGATCTATCTTTGTCTAGTTTGTTACTCTTTGAAAATATAGTTAGTAATGCAGAAAATTTCAGATAATTTCTGGTTAAATTACATAGATGCAAAGATATTTCTCAATTCCTGGAAATACTTGATAAGCCATACAGACTGTAAGAGAATTTATTTTTTTGAGTGACAGAGTATTGTGTACATTGGTTGCATCAGTCTCAATTTTTCTTTAATGTTTTCATTTCATAATAGTGGGAGGCTTCATATACACTGTGTAATGCTTATTCTATACACTGTGTAATGCTTATTCTATTTGTTCAATGTAAACAGTGTTTAGACTCTTGTTATTTTTGCAAAAGATTTCTTCTATATTTTGGCCAAGAGAAGGTTGTCACCTGGGCTTGTTTTGTCTTCTGGTGTGATTTGTATAAGTTTGCCAGAGAAACTTGCCTTCTTGTTAGGCAGCTGGCATGGGGTAGCTTGCAGAGAAAGAGGAATGGTCAAGAAGCCCATTTGATATGTTTGATCAGTGTTCAATCCTTTTTACTTCTACATGGCTCCTTGACTCTCAATCAGCTATTGGTTGCAGGAAGTTTGCATGTGATGTCTGTAAGCTGAAAGGGGCAATAAATGCTTCCTGCACACAAAACTTGGAGAACCTCAGTCACTACAATTGTTTTTACAGAGGAGAGTAGCACAGACTTCTTTGTTTCACCTTTATGTCAGCGTGTGCTGACTTCAGAAAAATACAAGATTTTGGCCTGCAAATTCCAAAGTCTGGAGGCATCTCTGCAGGGATAAAATAACAGCTTGCATCTCGGATTTCTTGTAACGTTGATTATTTGGCAAGAACTGTGTTTCACCTCGTTCCATGTTGTAGTCATTGTTCTGTAGGTAACCCCAAACTACCATTTTCTCTTTCCAGGTCTCCTGCAAGCGCAGAATCTCTTAACGCAACTACCTCAGCAAAGCCAAGCCAACCTCCTGCAGTCTCAGCCAAGCATCACCCTTGCCTCGCAGGTCAGCCTTATTTCTAGAGTTCGTGAGTTTCTGAGGGATTTGAATCATTGCAAGAGAATAAGCCCTTTGTATCTTAGTTACAGTAGCAAATACAGCTCTACTACAGGTATAAATATGGTGATAGTATTGAATTTGTCTTTCTGGATAAATTCAGTGTAGAACAGAATAACCTGTAACTTCAGTTTTGTAACTTTCCACTTGAATGTGCTATATATATATATATATATATTTATTTTTTTTTTTCCCATGGACTTTGTTTTTATTTTTAGCTGAAAGTTTTCATGTTTAGCATTTTGATTTAATGGGACTGGAGGAGCATTTGATTTCTTGTAGAGTTTTCTTGGAAACTTTATACTTTTGTGAAATTCGGACGAGCAAGGTGTGGGCTGTTCAAAAAGAGGATTACAGACTACTATCTTTTTTAGAGATTGCAGTGGTAATCTGTCACTATTCTAGCTGAGTTGTTTCACTATTATTGTCAAGTCACTGCCAGTCTTACTAGTTACCTTCTATGGAAGAGAAGATATTGTCAGAAATGCGTTAAAGTATTCTGATAGATATATGTTAAAATATTAAAGCTCTATGATTAAGCTCTCAGACAGTAAGAAAACCAATTCTAAGATTGCACGTGCCTGCAAATTTAATTCTGCTTCTCTCTGTGTTTTACTATGCAGTTTAGTTACATGATTGCATGCTGTTTCTAAAATAGTATGTAACATCATACAGTATTTTCCTGCCTTGGTTACATGTAAGAAATGTTTAGTCTGTAATAAGGTGCCCGTGTCTATCAGAGTCTTAGAAAACTACATTTTCTATTATACCACCTATAATACTCTTCGTGCACCATGCAGAAAATGAAATTGGTCTCACCTCCATAGTGTAAACTATAGAGGTTAGCAGCATGACTCCACTAAAGATTGTACTTGGATTTTTAAAAAAGTATCACAGCCACTAAGACAAAGTAAATTATATAAAGGAGATGAAGTCAATAAAAACAGTGAAGTAATTATTCACTGTGTTTAGCATCAATTTAAAAATACTGGGGCACATACATCTGCAGTCCTAGAAAGATCATACATGGTCGTATTATTTCTCAAGTAATGCAATTATCGATACTGACCTTCCTCTACCATCTGCTATGCATTGCACGATACTGCTGCACTAAGCCAGGAAAAAAACAATTATTATGTAAAGACTCAGCTATGTATGGAGTATTTATTTTAGAACAGCCATTTCTGGATCTTTGCAAGCTGCTGTGGTGTTGCATAGACTTGAGAATGAATTGTGCTGAAGGAGCCTGTTGTTTCAGAGTTGGATGTAGGATGTAAAAGCTAATCAGCTGAACAGAATATAATTTAAGTAAAAGATTTGTCTGTGTATCTCAGGTTATCTATTGCATGTCAGAAGTTAGAGGTTTGTACCCAAAACATGTTTTCAGTGTTTCTGCAGCACGTAAAATCTGAACTGTGCAATATCATATTTTAATGTATTTTGTTCACCTGTTGAGATTATGCTTTTTCTCTTTTTTTTTTTTTTTTTTAAAACAAATTCTTACTGCTGGATCTTGTTTGTTGATATTCAGGAAGAGTGAGCCTTGTGCTGACTTTCTGGAAGATTTGCTTTTTATGCAGAAGTAAAATAAGATGTAAAAGGAATTAATATTTTTGCAGGTTGCCTTTACTTAGTTTCTTATATCATCAGTGCTGTCACCCTTATTGTTGGAAGTATAAACAGAAGGGTTAGAGAGCGATGTATTTTTTTCTTTACTCAAATTGTTGGGTCACTCATGAGAGGTGGCATTAGAGGAAACTTGCTACGTGTGCTGCCCCTTTAGGTGCTCACTGTTCCAAGATTATACAGGAGAGTTCATACTTTTGGGCTGATGACAATCTGCGACTTCATACAAGTAGTAAATTCAGTTTTTAAGTGATTAAAATGGCATGAATACCTAGCTGTCTATAGCCAATAGAACTATATCAAGTAGGAGTGTTCAGCCCTTCTGTGAGCGGCTTCTGTAGCAAATTACAGTTGTTTGTTATCTGCTGCACTGAACATCTCGTAGGTTTCTTTAATGGGTTCTGTCAGAGCCTTTAAAAGACTGTCATATTGATACAGTTTTCTGAGTTGTGTTTGCTTGTTCTTGAGAAGAATGTAGATAAATTTAAAGAACTTTCAGATTGATGGAAATGTCAAATTCATGGATCTTTCTCGCAGAAACCTCTCGTACTTTTTCTAAGGTTATTTTTTGCTGGTAATTCTTTTAAGTCTGATTTTCATGTTTTCCTTGCCCTCTATCCCAATAGCCAGCAACCCCAACACGCACAATAGCAGCGACCCCCATTCAGCCACTTCCACAGAGCCAGTCAACACCAAAGCGAATAGACACTCCCAGCTTGGAGGAGCCCAGTGACCTTGAGGAGCTTGAGCAGTTTGCCAAGACTTTCAAACAAAGACGGATCAAACTTGGATTCACTCAGGTGAGACTGCGTACCTTAGTGCCTACCAGTGTGGAATCTGAGGTCTCATCTTTCAAGTCTGGAGGGGGACTACAATTCCACCTTTTCTTAGGAGTACCTTCTTAAATAGGGTTATGCTCTGGCCTTTATGTAGGGGATTTCTAAGAAATAACAGAAAAAGCCATACATCCATCTTACATCCCTGTTGGTTTTAAAGCATAGCCATTTTCCCAGCAGGTACATGCATTTACCAGCTCCAGATGTCATTGCATGTGCACTATCCATTCTGTAGGATTTAAAATGAATGGGACAAAGCACTTTAAAGCTGCCTTCAGAAGAACAAAGTTCCAAAAAAATCCTACAGCACAATTAACTGCTCTGTATGTTTAAAAAAAAAAGTATGTCACAACTGTGGAGTTGCTTTGGTTGTCAAAGGGTTTTTATCTCTCAAGTGTATTTTGCTATTAAACATCAATGATTTCTGTATTTAATGCTTCTGCTAAGGTTCCTAAACAAAACCTGAAAGGACTGTCACCTTTGAAGTTCTCTCCTTGCAGAGATGAACTGGAATTGTGGTTTATTTTTTTTTGTTGTTGTTGTTTAAAAGCTCAGAAATAGCAAAGAGCTGAAGAAAAGTAATCTTGAATGTAGTGAAAATGGTTGAATGAGGAATACAATTAGAAGTACAATACGATTCATTATTCTGTTGAAGGGAAATACCACTTGGATGCAAGAGCTCTTTTGTATCAATATAAAAATGAAATATTTTACTACAGAATTAAAATACCTGTCCAGGTAAACAATTCATTCTGTCAGGAGCCTATGTTAAGCACAGAAGTGTTTTGCCAGAAGAAATAGCAAACAAAAATCCAAGTAGGTATTTAAAAGTCTGACTTCAGAGCAGTCAGTCCAGAATATTTGATTTGTCCACCCTTGGAATAAGGAAACCTATTCTAGCTGAAAGTATGTGCTGAAGTCAGATTTATTTTTCTGGCAGAGTTTTAAATGTTTGAAAAATCAGGGTTCATAATGAAAGTTCCTGGCAGCGTCTTAATTATAACTGAAGAACAGAATGTTCCTAGTAAAATTAAGTGCATTTTGCTGGCATGTGTGGCTTCTTGTCTTCCTTCTTTCCACTAGAGGGAGGTACAGAAAGGTAATAGTAATAGACACACATAAAAACTGGAATAAAGCAGAACAGAATAGAGTCAAACACAATAGCTTCCCTACAGCCTGATTGAGGAGGTTTATGTAGATCTTTAGCTATTACGTATAGTCTGTCCTACTGTGAAATGATTATAAAGGCTCAGCTAAGACTTTTTAAGCTGTGGATTAACCCTTCTTTTTTGACCCTGTTATGAATTTTTGTGGTCAGGACAAACGATCACAGCTATTCAAGCTTGCATTTTAGTATTTGCTTTTTAGCTTAAAGATAGCAAACAGAACAAGCAATAACATTGCATTTGATCATTCCTGTCCTACATTAAGTGTGTATGTATGTATTTAGGCAATTCTAATGAGTTTTGTTTACTTGTGTAATTGGATAACTAGAGATCCCTATTACTTCAGTTTCCTGTAGTTGGATAAGCAGACTGCCTTTCAGAGGATAAAATAAATTTATTTCCAGTAGCACTGTAAGTTTTTTCAAACCCAGCCCACTGCTGTTTTTCAGAGATTGTTTGCACAGCAAACTGATCACTTACCATATTCTACCTTCTGAGTAATATAAAAGATACCGAATTTCAGCAGTGTCTTCCTCCAGAAGTGTCCATAGTAGACGTATTTATAGCCTGTTGTTTAACTGTTTTTCTTAAAAGTGTGTCTGTCTCTGACATGCAGAGTTACAGTGGAAGTATTGCGTCTTGGTGTTATTGCAGTTATGGGACTAATTGCTCAGGACAGCTTGAAGCTATGTGAACAAATATTTTAGACAATGTTATTTTTACTCTCTACAAGATATTACCTCCTCTAGTCCATCTGAACTTCATAGAATCATAGAATGGCTTGGGTTGGAAGGGACTTCAAGGATCATAAAGTTTCAACTCCCCTGCCACAGGCAGAGTTGCCAGCTACTAGGTCAGATTGCCCAGGGCCCCATTCAGTCTGGCCTTAAATGCCTTTGGGGTCGGGGCATCCACAGCTTCTTTGGGCAACCTGTTCCAGCACCTCACCACTTTCTCAGTCCCCTGACAAATAATCTAAATTTCCCCTGTAATTTAAACCATTCCCCTTTGTCCTATCAGTGTCTACAGACAAGCACACACAATGGTGATGTACCTTATAATCCCTCTCATTTCATTTCTAAAGCGTCATTCAGTCTACAGCATAGATCAGACATCTCGTTCATCCTCTGTTCCGTACTTTCAGTAGCCCACTCCAGAATATGAAATTCTCATTCCTATACGCAGATTTCTTTGCCTACATCTGCAATGCTACCCTGCCACCTTTTGGTATTGAAAACTACTGACAAAGAAATGGTTAACTATTCATTTTAAATCATACAATAAACGTTAGTAAGAACAACATAGATATCAGAATTAAATTTGGTTGGGAACTGGAGCAAATTTCATAAATCTCTCTTCCAAGACATAGTACAGCTTTATGTCTAAAATAGTTTACATAGCCAGGTTTTATTCATAAACTCAGTAGAGCATCCAGCTTACTTCTCATGGAATGATTTGTGAGTTTTGAAATGCACAGAATCATGGGATACGAGTAGAGATTTCCTCAGTTTTTCTTTTCTGTTTGAAGGGCTTACAAACCAATTGTTCTGGTTCCTCTTCAAAGAAGGAGTTTGTTTTCTTCATGCAGCCTGCACAGTTTACTTACCAAAGGCTTACCTTGCTTGTGTGTGGCCACTCTGCATGCTGTTACTTGATTTGTGTCGAGCTGTGGTTGTGGATCTGACCTAAAGGAAGACGAGCAAGCTTTATGCACCATCCAACTAACTCAGTTGCAATTAAACTCCACTAACTGTGCTCAAGCTCTTAAGTCTTTTCTTCTAGGCTTTTGTCTATCACCTTTTGTGTAAAAACAAACAAACAAACAAACAAAAACTAAATTAAACTAATTTATAGCACATAGTAAGAAATGACTAAATTTTCTGAAAAGACAAGACCTTCATGCTGTAAAACAGAACTTGAAAGCATGCTGTTTATAATGACCATGATCAAGAATGGGTCTTTATTAAATGAGACTTTCAAAGCATGCAATACATAGAGGCAGTATAACTATAGTTGAGCAGAATATCTGAAAGCTAGCTGAAACTAAGTTTTGAAAAACAATAATATGTAAAGAGGTGATCATCTGTCTGTTAATTTCCTGGATCGCTTTTGGCAGATGGATATTGGTAGTGAAGACTACCATTAATCATTATTTGAAATGATTGAACTTTTTGCCTGCTTTGAAATGCATATCTATGAGGAGGAATTTGATTTGGAACCTCGGAAGATACTAAAAGTTCAGCTATGAGTATTTTTGCATTTATTTAAATGTGACTTAAGTTTGTAGACAAGCTTCATTCATCTCTTCAAGAGTGTTTTTCTGCTAATTTGAGGACATAAATTCACTGTATTTCTGCTTATTTGAACTTTTCTTTGTTGATGTGGATTACATCGAGCCTTAAATCTGCTGCTCCCAAAGAGAGTTTGGCCTTTCCAAAGAAACTAAGAAAAAAATTGCAAGTTAATATTCAGTGGAATGTTCTGATTAGTGGTAATGCTAAGAAGAAAAAGCAAGAGGGATTTCCTGGAAAGAGTTACGTAGTTAATCTGACCGAGTGAAGTTTGAAAATATGACATTTCTTTATCTTTATTCGCTTTAGCGTGAATCTTTAATGCTGAGCAAGTTTCTGTGAAACTGAGTTCCATGCAGTAGAGGAGTCACTAAATACTCAAGGATGTTGACAGGATTCCTTGCTTTGGAAGTACCTATGTTAGTGAATCCCTTTTTTCTCTTTCTTTGTCCAGGGTGATGTTGGGCTCGCTATGGGCAAACTCTATGGAAATGACTTCAGCCAAACTACCATCTCTCGCTTTGAAGCCTTGAACCTCAGCTTTAAGAACATGTGCAAGTTAAAGCCACTTCTGGAAAAGTGGCTCAATGATGCAGGTGAATGAGTCTGTGTATTTCTTCACCAGCCTATCAAAATCAGTAGGATTCTGAAAAACTCTGGGAAAAATGCTTCGTTGGTGCCCTTATGGTTTTATGAAGCCACTGACCTATGTTCATGGGACAAAAAAGGGTGCAGAAATAAGTGTCCATTCTTCCCTGTTTGTGTGCCCACATATGTCTGAAATAGTTCCATTGTGAACTTCTAGAATTGTGTTCTACAGTCAGCTGAATAATTGCATGGGGTGAGATGTAATGTGTGTCATGGTTTTCCTCCTTCATGTATGTTAATGCATATAACTTCTAATCTTCCTCTAGCTTTCTTTTTCAGATGTGTAATAAGAGAGAGTTGCATGCTTTGTTGTTTCAGTAAGCAGAGCTTATTGCATTCATCTCCTCCCACATCCCCTGTGTGCATTCTTTTCATCTCACTCCAAGAGTCCTTATGAGCACTCTCTTTCTCTCCACAAGAAGAGTTGTTAGTTTTTTTTTTTCTTCACAGAATGATTTTTTTTCTTGGGAGAAAGTTACTCATGATGTGTTACAGTGAAAAAAGGAAAAAGAAAAAAAAACAAAAAACACCAGAAAAATGAAGCTTGGATGATGGTGCTAGGTGTTAGGATAGATAATGTTAGTGCTGTCAGCTTTTTTTTCTTTTGAGTGTACAGTTGTGCATAGTATAAAACTGATAGATCTGCTAAACAGGTGGCGTAGACAATTTGTGCCTTCCTATTTTTATCAAGATGAAGAGAGCTTTATGCTATTACCTACAGTATTCCCTGAAATTCTGTAATTAACTGGATGCAGTGTTGAAATTTATTTCTGCATTGGAACAAGGAAGTGTCGTTCTGTTGTGCTTGACAGGTGCAACTTTGGATAATGTGGATCTATGATAGGAAACACAAAGAACTTCACACTGACAGCTCTAGGCCACAGGACAACGGTCCCCAAACAGCTGACACGAGGGAATGTCATATTTTGCATTTCCTGCTAACCTGAAGAAATACTTGGATCTGTAAAGTGAAGTTAAAGGCTTAACAGTGCTGGGCTCATTTGCAGCCGGGAAGTTAGGAGCCATAGTCTTTGGCTCTCATTTAATTTCTTGAAAATCTTTGAAAGAAAGATTCAGGTGACTGTAAAGATCATTCAGCTATTTTTGGGTAAAAGCAGGTGGCAGAAGCATACCAATGATCCCTTCCATTATGTTACGTTGGAGTGTTAGAATTCACTGTTACAGAACTTGGTTTGTTCTGTGGGATTTTCAGGGTGGAGAAGGGATCCAGCAGGTTTATGGGTACTGTTACTGAAAAAAATATAATGTAGAAAATAATGTGGTGAATGTACTTACCCATTGGAGCCTATGAGAGTGATGTTAAGCATTATGAACCACTTTGTCTACTTATCAGGCACAAACCCTAGTGCAGCAAGGGGTCTTCAGTGTTACTCAACCATAATTGGTCATTTTGACTGAGCTTCCTTTTGGAACCTGTCAGTTGGTTGTTTTGCACTTTCTTATGCAGAGTGGGATAAAAGTGCATATTCTCTTTGCTATTCTGTGGAGCCATAAAGAATAGGATTAGCAGTTGACAACTGGAGACCTTCTAAAGCTAAGGAGGGGGAAACTGCTAGATATGTAGGCTTTCTAGCAAAGCTACATAGCACAGAGACTATCTGCTAAGATCTCCAGAGAAAAGAGGTTTAATGCTGTGAAGCTGTCTGGGAGATCCTTCTTCCTCTACTGTATTGCAGAGTAGGTAAAAGAAATTTCAGATTGCTCAGATTTTTTTTTGGCCTATTGCTGTGGCTTGTGAATATCAACTGCTGCATTTTTTCCTTGAACTGTAGTTGCAGTGTGAGAGTGTGGGTTGAAATGAAATAAGGGAGAAAGAAACTTTGTGTAGGTAAAATAAAAAGGGCACTCTGGTAGAATACAGGAGCAAAGACAGCACCCTCCCAGGCTTAACTCGTAGATTTTAAGTTTCAAGTACAGCAGTTAATGCACGTGATCTTCGGAAATCTCTGTATATCTGGAATAGATACAGAGTGGATTTTAGCGTCCCATGCACAGGTGAAGAACACTTACATTATAAGTTGCACTGCATTCAAATAAAATCTCTTAATTTGTATTATTATTATTTTCTTTCAGAAAACCTCTCATCTGATTCAACTCTCTCCAGCCCAAGTGCCCTGAATTCTCCAGGGCAAGGAATCGAAGGCGTGAACCGTAGGAGGAAGAAACGCACCAGCATAGAGACCAACATACGTGTGGCCTTAGAGAAGAGTTTCCTGGAGGTCAGTGATGCTGTTGTTCAGGTCAACTTATAAAGAAACGAAGAAGCTTTTGTTTGATGTTGCACGTGCTAGAATGAAGCCATTACCATACTGTTTAGGAAAATGCTTGTACTAAAGGAGGTAAATTCAAAGACTGTTCCAAGGAGCACGCAATCAGCGTCTATTTTAATTTGAAAAATCAACAACAAACATACATACAACCACCCCACCAAAATCTCATTGGTTCTTACAGTTCATTGACTCAGTGATTTTTTTGCAATCCAGGGTGCTGAACAATAGCTCAAAGCTTGATATTGTGCACATCAAAAAGAATAAAACAGAATTATTTTTTCTGAGGGTGGGTGAGTGGGTAACAACATACATAACAAAGTCTCAGCGTATATAACGTTCAGTTCTAAACTACCTTTGTGCAGCTGTATGTGCAGATGTATGTTCTGTTTGTTTGTGAGAGATGCTAAAAGAAAGCTTTCCAGTCAATACCTAGAGTTCCTAGAAGGATAAACTTACAAGTCAGATCCTTTCTCTCATAAAGACAAATGTGAGCTTTGTCTTCATCTCCCATCTTTGAGGAATGCAGCTTACCATTGGTACAAATTTTCCTGTCACTTGGAAAATGTAGGGCAAAAGTATCTATTATGATCTCTCTCTAGAGAATGTACCACTGAGCAGATTTTGCGTATAAATAGCCTGTCCAGATTTCTGTCTAGTGAAGGAGAAGCTACAATGTAAAGCATACGAAGGTAACTTCTCACCTTTCAAGTACTTGTTGCCTTTCCTTAGAACCAAAAGCCTACCTCGGAGGAGATCACCATGATAGCTGACCAGCTAAACATGGAGAAGGAGGTGATCCGCGTTTGGTTCTGTAACCGGCGCCAGAAGGAGAAAAGGATCAACCCACCCAGCAGTGGTGGAACCAGCAGCTCGCCCATCAAAGCAATTTTCCCTTGCCCGACCTCACTGGTAAGAATCAAGAATCTGTGTTGACAAAGATCACTGGAAAAGAAAGTTCTGCTCTGCTCTCTGTGACAATTGCACGTGCTACACCTTCTTTGTACAGCAGATTGGTTCTCACAAGTGTATCTTTCACTGGCATTTTAAATATCCTTCTTGCATACTACGAAAGCGAGAGAATGCTTAAATATTAGGCACTAATCAGGTCTTCGCTTCAGGCATTTTATTTAGCCAATTCATGACTAAGTATTCTGGCTAGGAAATTTGCATTCAGGTTGTTGCTTTGGAAATATGCGAGACATAGCCCATGCTTGTATCTGGATCTTCTCTTGACAAACCTGTTTTTATATAATATAATAGTAATAAAAAATGCTTAGCAGTTCTACCCTTCCTGCCTTATTTCGTCTGCAGTGGTAAGCAGGTGAGCAGCAGTAAATCGTATCATTTGGAGACTTTAAGTCATAAAAGTCCAGTGTTACTGTTGTCACTTTTATTCAGGAGTTGTTGTATCAAGAAGGCATGGAACAAAGGAAAAAAATAGCTAATACTCATGTAATTAATTTCCCAAACTTGTATTTACCTCAGGTAAACACAAACTTCATGAAAATATGAGTAACAAAACACTTGCATCAAGGTTCCTTCAGCTCCTTTGCTACCAATGTCCATGGAGGTCTGTTTTCATAAATAGAAACAGTAGCTATTAGATTTCATAGTAGCTATGCTAATAGGACTGTGGTGGAATTTATGTAGCCTGTAGTTGTCTTTTTGTAGTATTTATTCCACCTTCATCATTGTAGTAGCTAATATCTTCCAGTACTTCATTAAATCATTAATTTTGGTGATGTGTCATTCTTTCCCTTCATCCTTGTCTCAGGATGTGTGCATGCAACTTCTCATTTCAGGGGAAGGGATATGTTAACTGTACTTAGTCCTTTTATTTTTCTTTTTTTCCAGTTGGAAAGCAAGGCTACATGCCTTGCTACCAAAGCAGAACATAGTGAGATTGGTTAAAGTGTGCAAGCATTCTTGGACTGCAACTTCAGAAATTTATGTAGGAAAATTTTCTTTTTAATTACCAATGGCCATTGTATATGAGAAATTGAAATCTTAGCAACAGTTTCCATTTTATCAGTGATATTTCACTAAAGCATTTTCACTCATTGTAAGCTTCTCTTAAGACTGTGTTACCACTCAGATGGACATTCCTCCTCCCCCATCCCCTAGTCTTCACTGGCTATATGCTCTGTTGATTTCTTTTGTCAGCTCTGGAGGCTGTGTACGTAGGATGATTGGACTCTGCTGTTTTGGCTACAAGTTAACCACGTGGAGAATAATAATTTTTAGTAGTATGTCTGATAACCAATCTAGTTTCCACCCTGACTACATAAGTGCTAGAGCTCCGTGGCAGGATTGGAGGGGAATGCTGGTTTTGATTGTAGCCTCCTTTTGCATTGGCTTAAGTCAGTCACTGTAACCACAAGGGTTAGCTGTATTAATTTTAGGTCATTCACTGCCCTGAAATATTGATTGTGACTTTGGCCTTAATTGTTCAGTGGACGATTGACAGATGTGGTGTGTAGGCTGCGTTACTGGGAGGTGTACTGTATGTCTAGTTCTTTATTTCATAGGCTATTTGAGATGGATGGAAAGCTCTTAGACCTGTCCCAGTTGCCCCAGCCTTGTTTAAAATGCGTAAAGCATTTGACTCCCTATAAGAGGATATGCAGCATGAGAGAGATTTCTCTGATCATGGACTTCGGTAAGAGATGGAAAAAGAGGAAGGTTTTAGCCTGTATTCTTAGCTGTGTTCTCTTGGGCAATTTTGAAGTATTAATTTCTCTCATTGGTGTAAAGCAGCCTTCAAATATTTCTCTTAGACACTATTTCTTGTCCATAAAAAGTCCTTTTTTTTTTTCTTCTTAAATTTGCTGTTGCTTGTAAGTGTACTTCTGCAACCTTAGTTCTTACGGTGTATTCTCTCCACGTTCTCTCTGCAGTTTATTTTGTAGCTTGCTTGTACTAAGCTGTCCATATGTTAAATAAGCTAATGTCATTTGGATGTTTTAAAATTTAGAGAACGTTCCTCTGACATAAGGGAACTTAGCAAAAATAGAGCTCATAGGTTGCTTGAATAAATGTGAAACGTTATGCTGTTTATCCATGTAAACACACTACCCTAAAGACCTTTGTTAACGCTGTGGCCTCTCCATCATTTTACCAGAGAACGAGATGTGTAGCTGAAAAGATGTTTAAACAAAGGAAACACCTTAATAGGAACTTAAAAAATTGATAGTATCTTTTGTAACTCTGGCAGAGTGGCTCTATTAAGCAAGGTTCTGTCTTTGGCAGGAAGGGATAGGTGGAGGGCCAACTTGCAGTCCTGAGACAGTGTGGATATATACGGATAAACCTCCCTTCAAATGCTGAGTTATTAAGGGTGAAGATACTGCTGGTAATAAGAGTTGGTAATATGGCTAGCCCACTGAATGCTGAAGTAATGGATTTAGAAGATCCTTTACTAGTTAGTTTATGTGCAGTATTTTCCCTGGTAATATCCTCAGCCGAGGATGAGAAGAAAGAAATGCAAGTCTAGTAGCTACCTGCTTTTGTCTTAACAGCTGAGCAGTTGTATTCTTTTTCGACCTCCAGGTGGCAACCACGCCAAGCCTTGTGACTAGCAGTGCAGCTACTACCCTGACTGTCAATCCTGTGCTCCCTCTGACCAGTCCTGCTGTAACTAGTTTGTCAGTCACAGGTAAGATGCGTGCCATGACAGTTTCTCCACAGTTCATTTATTTTTCGTTGTCAGGTAAATCATGATGTCAGACAAGTAATTAAGGTTTTATAGAGATAAAGATTTTGTTGGATTTCTAGTATCCTTTATTGTAGTTATCTGGAAGAAATTTAAAACTCTCTGGGATCTGCTGCCTGAGTTTTTGTATAAAGTAGCTATTGGATTTTGATGTATGCAGTGCATAATGAGATGTGAAGATGTTTCAGACAAATATCTATAAGCTGCTGGGCTGGAATTGGAAAGCAGGGAAGAAAAATTGCCTTTATGATAGATAAAGAATCTTTGAGATGTTGTGAACTCATCTTTTGTATGTTGGTTCCAAGCATTCCTTTTCTCTCAACTTTAAACAAAGTTCCTACGTAGATTTGCCTTGCTCCCATGTTAACCTCTACCGTTTTCCCCTTTCAAATTATTCAGAAGGTCTTTCTTTATCTCGCTAGCAATCACACAGGTCTCTCAGGGCATCTTGTCATTGTTCCTCATTACTCCTCTCTGAAACTTCAGTCTTTGTGACCATTTGGTTAACTTTTCTGGGGAAACAGACACGGGTAGTAGTGAAGTGAAAGGTGCTACCTCCTAATGCTAGTTTTCTAGTGTTCTTCTGCCCCTTCTTGAAGTGTCATTCTGTTGTAGACTGAGACCCAAACTCAGCACCGCCAGACTTCTTTGTTCTAGAAGAATGAGTGTTTACCTCCCTTTCCGTTGGATGTGCAGTTCAGTTCAAGTGGTTTCTGCTCAGTTATATCTGGTTTTTGTACTGATATAACCAGACTCAATCTTTTAGGCACAACAGAAACCACCTCCAACAACACAGCAACAGTGATTTCAACGGCACCTCCAGCTTCTTCAGCAGTGACATCACCCTCCCTGAGTCCTTCCCCTTCTGCCTCAGCCTCCATTTCAGAGGCATCCAGTGCCAGCGAGACCAGCACAACACAGACAACCTCCACTCCCTTGTCCTCCCCTCTTGGGACCAGCCAGGTGATGGTAACAGCATCAGGGTTGCAAACAGCAGCAGCAGCCGCATTACAAGGAGCTGCACAGTTGCCTGCAAATGCAAGTCTCGCTGCCATGGCTGCTGCAGCAGGACTAAACCCAGGCTTGATGGCATCCTCACAGTTTGCAGCTGGGTAAGGATGAATTTTTCACACCCTTATAGGTTAAGTGGCAGGAGAGGGAAGGAGAATTCTTGGAATAATTCATGAGGTCTTTTATATATTGCAGCTTTCTGGTAGCTCGTTTGGCAGTTTTAGTGTCTATTACCTGAAATTCTGAAGATTTGCTTGTAGATGGTCGAGATACCGTTCCCATCAGAGTACACAAGCATGGTTTTCATTTTACAGATGAAAAAGCTGTGTTGCAGAGTTATAATTTGCCAAGTCATCAATCCTACTGCTCAGTTTGACTTAAGAGCTGCAACTTACCAGAAGTCATCAAATCATCTCACATGGAGAGTTGACCTAGGCCTACCTGTCACCTCTATTTCTCCATCACAATCAAGAAGTTGTAAAAATGCATAATATGTGTTGAAGTTTTTGCTTTAAAAAACATTGCTCTGAGAGATGGCTCTTTGTTTCTTCAATTCCTCTTGATTGACATCTGTCTTATCTGAATCTAGGGGGTGATGATAGCTATTTAACAAGTTACGGTTTCCCAGAAATACATTACAGGAATATTTTACAGCTATGATCAATGCAACCTGTAGTTGCAGTGCCTGTACTTCAGACATATTGCTAACCACAGAGCTGAAAGGCAATATCTACTCAAGATATTGTCAAAGAAAAAAATGAAATAAGCTAAAAACTAGATTGAGGCCTTAATCTTCTGTGTTCCCCCCTGCCATTATTTAAAAAGTGGGATCATGTAGTTCTAAACAGTGGTCACCTTTTCCTAAAAGTAACACTCTTTCCCTTTGTCTTTGTTTCTTCCATGATCTTGGTTCCTGCAGAGGTGCCTTACTCAGTCTCAATCCAGGGACATTAGGTGGTGCTCTCAGCCCAGCCCTGATGAGCAACAGTACACTGGCAACTATTCAAGGTCAGTAAAGTTCTTCTTAATGCATCTCCGTTGTACTTCCTTAGCTTTGTTGTTCTCTACCAAAAAAAAGAATGCTGACCCTTCAGAACTGCACATAAGTGTTGTCAGACTAGAGGTTTTTCAAAATTCAAATGCCCAAACTCATTGTATGTATCATGGATTCAGGTACAACTTCAGAAAGTAGATTAGAACCATGTATAATCTCATAGAGGTTCACAGAAGGCCTTTAAGATACTGCGTGTGATCTGAAATTGATTTTCTTGTCTTCCCCCCATAGTTTTAGAGGCACGTGTGTCTCCAGCAGGTTGGAGAGATGCATTTTATAGCTCTTCTGACATAAGCTTGAGCAGAGTTGCACTGTTTTGAGATCTGTAGGAGAGCACTTCTGAGAAAGACTTGATCCTGGCTTCTTCTCAAGCGTCTTTTAAATGTACAAGTGAAAATAATTCTACCCCTAAAACTGCTTACGTTTAACTTTAAATTAATAAATCCATATCTGGAGGAGTAAAGCTTTGTTTTGCAACTGCCATGCAGTCAAAAATTTCCAGTGACTTTAAAAAGTAAGATCTGTTCTCAGTTCATAGTTTGTCATCTATGGGGGGAAAAAGAAAGTTGGTGCAGGTGCCTTAACATCTAGCTAACCTTGTGTATTCAAACATCTTGGGGACTATCTGATCTCCCTTACAACCCCTACAATTCTGTGATTGATTCTGTGATCTTCTAAAGCAGCTTAACAAATCTTGTTTGCAGGGTCCAAGAAAGAACCGTTTCACACAGGGTCACAGATAAATATATGAGATCATAATCTAAGGCAGACTGAACCCTATAGCCTTGTGAGAGTAAGTTGTAACTGCATTTATATGTTGTAATTTTAAAAGTTACTCTCAAGGTTACATGACCTTCACCTTGTGATAACTGTTGTTTCAAGTGAACACGCATCTCAACCCTTTCCAAGTTACCTGAGTGCACAGATTTTTCTTTGACAGAAAACACAGCAGTGTTGCAGTGAAAGAGCTGAAGAAAAGCTTGATGGAATTAGGAGCAGGCGGCAGAAGCATTTAATATTTGCAAGGTCTTATCCACCCTTCATAAGGATTTGTCATTTAAAAAAAGAAAAGTTACATATGATGATTGTCATTAGTTGTGTAGGGAGCATTCACATCAGAGAAAGAAAGTGCAGAGCCCTGTTGCTTTTAGGCACATTCTGCATTGCTGCTTACTGCTGATGCTATCTCCTCCCTGCTTAATTTTCCATTTTTTTAGCTCTTGCATCTAGTGGCTCTCTTCCAATAACATCACTGGATGCATCTGGAAACTTGGTGTTTGCCAATGCTGGAGGTACTCCTAACATCGTAACTGCCCCTCTGTTCCTGAACCCTCAGAACCTTTCTCTGCTCACCAGCAACCCAGTTAGCTTGGTCTCTGCAGCTGCAGCCTCCGCAGGGGCCTCTGGACCAGTCGCCAGCCTTCATGCCACCTCCACCTCAGCTGAGTCCATCCAGAACTCTCTCCTCACGGTGGCCTCTGCGAGCGGGGCCACGTCCACCACCACTACTGCCTCCAAGGCACAGTGAGCTGGGCTGAGCTGTGCTGCCAGCAGCCTTTTTCACTGTGCAGTGGGATTGGCTGCCAGTGGGGTTTATGAACTGAAAAATGTGATGGTCATCCTCTCACCGTGTTGCTGGGGACAAGGGAGAGAAGGAGAAATATTAAAAAAAAACAAAAACAAAAACAACACGAAAACAAAACAAAAAAACAAAAGCAAAACAGGAAGGATTTAAAGCTGGGACAGACATTTGCCTAATTTTATAATAAACACTGTCTTTTCAGGATCGCTTCATGGATCGGAGAACTTTCTAACCAAAAATGTAAAAAAAAAAAACAACAAAAACAAACAAAAAAAAAAAAACCAACAAAAAAAAAAACACAAAACAAAACAAAAACAACAAAAAAAAAAACCAACACAAAAAAAGTGAAAGGACTACTTATCATTTCCAGCAGTCACAATGACAAGTTAAGGTGGGTTATCAGTTCAAACATAGGACGGGGATTTCTTGTTCCTTTTTGGTCTAAATATCTTTCTTTTTTAATTATCATTTTATTGGTCTGTTGTACAGGCCATTATGTCATACAAGGTGTTTATAATCGTATCAATCTTATTGGGGGTTCCTTTCTTAACTGGTACAATTTAGGCAGGCCTGTATTACTGGTGTATCTCTATTATTATTATTATGATTATTATTATTATTATTTTTATATATATAGTTTGGACGCATTTGTCTATTGCTCCTGGATTATTTTCAGCGAGCTCCCACACCGTGGGGGGAGGGTGGGAGGGTGGAGAGGACGAATGAGCACAAAGAGACTTTCTGTCCTAATCTTCTGGGAACGTTTTGAACAGTTTCCTCATCCTTAAATTTGTCTGACGTCTACTTAGAGGGGTCAGAAGGATTAATTTCCATCGCTTGTGCAGGAAGCTCAGTGTAGCGGTAGAGATGGTTGTGTGCAAAGATCCAGGCTGGTCTCTGCTCTTTGAGCAGAGGTAGGAATTAGTTGTGAACCACAGTTCTCCTTCTCTTAATTATTTAGACAAAACGGCCAAACTTTACACTTAGCTTCGTGTGCATGGTTCCTCTTTACTTCAGAGAGTGGAATTTAACCTCCTGAGTCTAGATTGTGTGGCATACTGATGGCTCTTTTGTCCTGTTGAATTGATTTTGCTCTTAAGAATGTACACAAATATTTTGAAGTCACTCAAGCTAATTGGAAGTATATGAAGCAGCATTTACCGTCCTGGATTTCTACCGGATGAATTGGTGCAGGATTTCAAAAGGCCTGGCACTCTCTAATCGTAGAAGTAAATGAAGGAAAATGCTTCTAATGTTTCCAACATTGTATTTGGGAGAATTTTCCAAAGGGGGGAGGGGGATAAAAAAAATTTTAAAAAAGCTTCTGGCTGCAAAACACCAAAACCAAAACTGTAAGAACAGAAGCTGCCATCTTTGATGCCAACACAAGAGAGTTGTCTCTGTTTTTGCACATACCTTGGTGATCTCGTGTGGTCTCTGAGCTGTGATGCTGCTAGCTATGTAGAAATGGCAGTAAGCATCTCTGAGCGGAGCGTCGGGACTTACCTGCCACTGTAACTGTCTGATTGATTCTGATCCATACAGCAAAGAGTATTTATGTGGATGAGGAAGAGTAATGGACTGTACAGAAGTTAGATCTGTATATTCTTAAATATACAATCTAGTATCTGAACCAAATAGACTTTTGAAAAGAGAAGACTGGATCACTGCAATGCAGTTCACTTTGAACTTCCATTCTGGATGGATTTAACGGTTTCTGCCATGTGTTTAAAACTAGATTTCTTTAAGCTAGCAAGGGTATTAGAGAGTTCCTTCCCCCTACCCCTTTCCTGTTGTCACCAGAGTGTTCTGAAATAATGAGCTAATGCAGCTACGTTCATTTTGTTGATGATTCAGGGGGATCTTGGAGTTTCTCATCCAAGATCCAGATGGCAGCAACTTTAAACTCTACATGTGCTCTGGTTGGTGACCGAAGCACGTGAGATTTGCGTTTGCACTCAAGTGGCAGAATCCCTTATCTCTCCCCCCACTGCCTTGGTTTTGCTCTGTTCATCTCTAACTCTCCACCTTCCTGTTTTACTGAATATTTAAACCAATTATCCCCGTAACTTCAAAACTTGTGAACTGCAAGCAGGGAAACTAACAAATGTCCGTCCACCGTTTCTAATGTGTTTTTGATTTTTTTATGTTTTATTTTTTTAAAACTAAGCTTGAACCAAAGTCAATTTCTAGCAAGCTGCTGTACTAATGGACTAGTTTGTATAAGTGCAGTTCAGATGCAGAGAGGCGATAGATGCTACTGACAATTTCTTTTTCATTTGTCTTTTGTTTTTATTAATTTTATATAAAAATTGCTGCTTGTTTTTAATCTTTTTTTTTTTTTTTTTTTTTTTGGTTGGTTGGTTGGTTGGTAATTTGTATTATCCTTGGGGCAGACTCTTAACTTGACTTTGTTTTCTTTTGTTTGATGTGTAAATAGAATGGCAATGTCAGGGGTTTGTTAATCCAACAGGTCCCACCCTCATCCCACCAGTATGGCTAAAATTACATATTTTTGGGGTGTCTGATGTCTCTCTGACTTCAGGCTGCACAGAAGACTTTTAGGGCTATGAGTAGTACTGCAAAAATGTAAATTTCCCACAGTAATAGCTTCGGAGCAGTAAAAGATACAGCTGGGTGAGCTTCAGGGAGGTAGGGAAGAAGTGGAAGAGGAGATGCTGGTACCCACTGTGTTGGTCTGGAGGCCACAGTGTGGACCACAGTTTCTACCAAAGGAGCACAAGCCCCATGGGACTTGTGTTCAGTGAAGTAAGAGGATGGGGAAAACTGCAGCTATCGTGTTCGTTCCTGAGTCTGAAAGTTCCTACTTACTTTCACGCCTGTGCAAAAATACAATTAATCAGGAAGCTTTTTCACTAAAGAAGGGATACGTCGGTCTTTGCTCCGATGGATCTTCTGTTCCCTAAAGATGTGGCAGGGTGGCATGGCTGTTGCATATATATATATAAGAAACACAAAGAAGGGTGGGCCTTAATCAGCATATCCTCTCTCCACAGTTCAAAGAGACTGTGCCATTAGCTGTCTGAATGAGTTTTCATGTCCCATTCTTGCTGGTTTGTGACTGGGAGAGGGTCTTGTTGAGTACATATCTGGAACACTAATGCAGCTTGGATGGTTTATTTATTATAAAAAAAAAATCTGCTTTTTTTCCTGACTACCTTTGCATTGGTCACATGGCTTTGGTGTGAGCACCTTAATACCCCCTTTCCCTCCTCCTCTCTACCCCATCACCCTCTCTGGGGCCCAGATTCCAGGGAATTTCTTAGCAAGCCTTTTTTTGAGAGAAACTGGAAACTCAGAATAGCCACATATCTGGAAAGGGCTTGATGTAGCTTCTGGAAGATGGCACAATACTCAAGCAGCACATATCCCATGGCTTTACTCACCAGCGTGCTTTGGTTAAACCCCAAATCGATTTGCTCAGATGTATTTTCCTGTGTCATCCCAATGACTGAGCATTGATCTCAGTGCCTGCTTTTCATCCCTTGCAGTGCTTTGTCTCATGGCTGCTGGCAACCTCCAGTCTTTCGGTGAAAGACAGAAATCAGGTGCGTGACTTCAGGGTGTGAAAGGAATGGGAGTGAGATCAAGTACAGGAATTTAGTAGAAATTTATTTTTTAAATAATCGTCTTGCTGACAGTAAAAGTTGTTGCATCTGAAGAGACTAACAATTGTATAGAGACGCAGTCAATGGGATCTTTGTCTGAAGTTCACCAGTTTGAAACGGAGAATTATTGTCTCTGGAAGCACTGGGACTTGCGTTGTTGCAGACTGGCAGACAGGCACAGAGCATACATGTTGCAAACAAAATGATTTTTTTTTCCCTTTAGGCAGAATAGTGCCTCTGATTCCAGTATAAGTGGATTTACATGTTGAATGGAGGTATTTTCTATGACATGCTCACGGTCTTAAGTTCTTCCTTTCTTTTTAGGGGCAGATTTTCTCTAAGATTGTTCGTTTCTAGGATAGTTTCTAGCAGCGTGCCGGTATTTTGCTGCTGTATTGACTTCTCAGCCAGGATCAGAAGAAACGTCAGTGTGTTAGAATATGTCTGATCGCATCTTTCCTTCTGAGCTCGTGGCTCTGTATTTACAGATCTGTGGGTTGCTTTTCACATTTGCAAGCATGCCAAAGGACATGTGCAGGAAAAGAGAATGAAAAACTCTCTCTCATTTAGCCAAGGACAAAAACCACAAGATTTGCGGAGCCACAAATATAGATATGCCCTGAAGGTCTAGAAGAAGTATTTAGGAAATGGTTTCAGGGTGAGCTGTTGTAAGCTGGTGATGAATTTTTTTTCCGTTAGAAAAATTTATTCCTGTTTGGCTTTAGAACAGCTGAACTCCTCAGAATCTGCTTGCTGCAATGAGAGTAGAATTATTCTTCGTGAACAGATCACAGAAAGTACACAGAAGTATTGCTGCTTACAAAAGTCACGTCTGTCTAAATCTCCTTAAGAGGATTTCTTTAGTTTCTGAGTTACTACTGTGTTTCTGTCTCAGTACATTGTATGATTTCCCTGTGTAGCTTTAAGATGGTATGTATGCGCATGCTCTCATAGAATTGTTGGGGAGATAGCATGCTCATTACATGCAGGACCACCTAGTTTGTTTTTATGAGATTCTGTTTTTGTCCATCCTGTTGGCTAATGTCATTTGAACTCACTGTTTAGTTTTTCTTTGGGAAATTGTGACATTGCACCACTGCTTTGGAAGATCTTCTGCTTCAGTAAGGAGTTGTTGAAAGTACAAATTAAATTGGATTGCAAAAGTCATTTTGCCATGAATGAGAAATCTGTGCTCTGATGAACCTTCAAGGAGAACATGCTTGAGAGTTAGAAGGATTGTCACGTAGAAGTGTGCGGCTGCTGTTGCTCAGTGGTTCTGTTTGAGGGCTAGTGAGGTTACTTTGCAAGAGGAAACTAAAGTGCAAGAACATTAGGAGGAAGGCATACTTCGATGGCTTGAATTATAGACCTTTTAGAACACGAGAGGCTTCAAGTTTGCATTTTATCTTGAAATGAACAGGCTGACAGATTTTCAGTGAAAACAGTGTAGGCCTGAAGTACTTGGAGTTGCAGCTTGTGATTTCTTGCACCTTTTAGAGTTAATAAGGAGGATGCCAGTGTTAACCACAGTAGCTGTCTACTGGTCCTAAAAGCCAAGAACAAATGCTGTCTTGTAGCGTGTTGGTTTTTCATTTGGTGAAGAGCAATGTGTTGCTTCTATTTTGCTCCTTCTCTTGTTTTACTTGAAATTCATGGTGAGCATCAGATCTAGACAAAAAATGTATACTTCTGATCATCTGAAATTCTTTTAGGATAATTAATTGCTTAAAAAAAAAAAAAAGAACCTCAGAAATAAACCTTTTTTGCTCAGGAGGCAGTTAAAGAATGGCTGTTACTAAAATATGTTGGAGAAAATTCTCTATATGCATCCTCTGCAACAGTTTAAAATATAAGCATATTTACTTCTCTCGCTACTGTATCCTAGTGCTTTGAGATGGTTTGAGATGATGGTCAGGTGTCACCTTTGTGAGCTTTGCAGTGCGCTTTGGCTCTTTGCACATTTCTCCAGCCATGTTACTGAAGGTGATAGCACTGTTAGCTCTGTTACTCTGTGCACATTGCTATGGAGCAACATTCTTTAAAACAGAAGTTTCCACTTTATTATAAATGGAGCACAGAATCTCCTACAGCTGGAACCATACCACAGACACTCTACAAAAGTATCTGATTCACCTTAAGTATCAACTGATAATTTCTTAAGTAAAAATTAACTTTATGAAATTCTTAGAGTGACAGGTAGCTTCTCTTGGCCGTTGGGTTGTCTTGGACTATACAAAATGGAGTGTCTGGCCCAACTGTCCAGTGGTTTTAAACCAGAAGTGTAGGTCAGTTACCAGGTTAACTGTATGAAGGGTCCTAGTCCCGTTCTGCCCCAAACAGTTATGTGATGTCTGTACACAGAGCATGAGTACATCTCATGGATATGCACCGTGGATTGTGCTACCAAAGCTAACCTGCTGCTCCCCACTGGATTTCAGGTTGCCAATTCTCACACAGCCGACTTAAATTGCTTTGTATTTTTGTAAGAATACCTCTTTTTATATCTCCCTCCCTTTCCAAAATATTAGAGCAATACAAGATTCAAGGTACAGAATGACAGAGGTTCTGCTCTCTTCGGTCATTAAATCTGAGTCTTGTTGCTGCTCGTGAGCCTTTCTCTTTTTATGGCCAAGAGACCCTTTGAGTATTTAAAAGATTTTTGACAGAGACTTTGTCTTAGAGGGTGCTGCAGCCCACGCCTTTTTTTATGTGAGTGGAGCTTATGTAGAGAGATGTTAGAGGGCTGTAGACTCATGAAGCGATGCAGAACTGATATCAGACTGTCTCATGGTTTGGAGTTCCTTAAAATATTCATATCGTTTGCTCCATGTCCAAACTGGGCATGGATCCCTTTATGACAAAAGAAGTTGTTCCGATGCTATTGGAACAACGAAAAGCGATTCCTGACCTTGCATATCTTTATGGTCAAACACGCACCAACACATGATGAAGTATTCTATCTTTTTTGGTGTTTGTGTCTTCTTCATTCAGCCTTCGTTTCTCCCACTTCAGATACACTCTTAGCGGGTACCTTCACTGAGCTGTTACCCCCATGGGATGCTGTTGGAAGGGCGTTAGGATGATTGCACTGGAATTACAAATGGTTTTACCTTGGGAGAAGGGCAGAGACACCTTTTAGCTGAGTAGACAGACACGGTCAGGTTGTATCAGGTACTTCTTTTCTGACCAAATTCCAAACAACGAAGCAACCTCCTGGACTGCTTTCGTTTGCTTTGCACTGCACAGCTAAGCACTGTCCTTCATTGGAATAATCTGGGCCCCCTCCCATCCTCTCCCTCCCTCCTTGTTCCCTTCCCCGTCTTTCCTCTGTGGAAGGTAGCACCATACAGCTCTGAGAACAATACGTGTGGGTAGCAGCTGGCTTCTGGCACCTTCATAAAATACCTCAGCATAGCTTAGCATTGTCGCAGAACTGGTTTTAAACTGAAAAAATCAGAAGAGAAAAGCAAACTTTATAAATAGTTGAGATAATTCTAGCTGTAGAGTTTAGTTGAACTGATGTTTATTATGATTGATAAACATGATTATGCTGTATGTATTTGAGATCCTGTTTATAGCTTACAACTTTATAGGGTCGGGTGGGGGTGGGTGGATGTTGGGGGGCAGAGAAGGGGGTTGACTGTGTTAGAAGGAAAATGTTTGCTCATGAATTTTTTTCCTTGTATCTGTCTTGCCAAAGGAAACATTTTGTCGCTCCTGGGTTTGGGATTGTTGTTTGGTTGGTTTATCTGTGGTCTAATCTGCAGCACGGCACGTGGTGGCATGCAGGTTACTGGTTGGGTTGCTGTTCAGGGTCCTTTCAAGTGTGCGCACACTTCCCTCCCTCTTGGCCCATCCTTACCCTTCGCTGGAATCTAAAGATAAGGCAGTGTGTACGCAGGAGGCTTGGGGGAAAGAAGGTGGCTATGTACTGGGTTAGACTCAACCGAGACGTAAATCCGTTCCAGTTAGTTGAGTTGCACCAGAGCTGAATTGGGTCCATTGTGTTTGACTTCGGGGAGGGCGAAGAATGGTTGTCACATCTTAATCTGTCTGGGAGAGCAAAAATGAAACAGGTTCCTTTTATCCCCCTTGTCTTGTTACTGAATGTAGGGCTTGTAGTGCTTGATAATAGATGGAAAACTTTTTAAACACTTCCTTTTCTAATAGCAATGCTAATCTGTCTAGACCAAAAACTATGAAAGAAAAACCAAACTGAGAAGTGAAAGCTAACCTACTCCTAACACCTGGCTGGTGTGCCTGAACGGGTTGAAATACTGTGAGACTGTGGTGGGAGGGGGGCTTTGAGGGTGGCTGGGAGAGTGTGGGTCGTTCTGCTGGCGTCTCGGCGTTGTGGTGAGTGGTGTTACCTTGGGAGGGATGTGTGGCCCTGCCATCCGCACCCCAAGGCTCCCTTCTCGTTTCCCTTCAAGGCCTATGGCACGGGGGAAGAGGGGCGCGTGTGAGAGAGTGTGCGTGCGTGCGTGCGGTGATGCGGAGAGGAGCTCGACTCCACTGGGGTGGGAGAATTCCCAGTGGCCTCGTGGGGAACCAAAGGCACTGATACGTCGTCAGCTCTGCTGTTTTCAGAGCGGGTAAGAGAGAAAGCTGGGTGGGTTTTTTTTGTTGAGTTGGGGTCACTGTCCCTTTCTGAAAGGACCTGATCTCTCATGGGTACTCCCGCCTTTTCTGCATAGAGTTGCTTTGGCTCTGTGAAGACGAACTGCGTGTGGGGCTTGCCCAGTGCTTCAGGTCTTAGGCTGATGTTGGGATACAGTCAGGGAAAACTGTTTCTGTCCTTCGAGTGAGGAAGCAGTGTAGTCTAAGGTCAGAGTCTGTTCAACAGCTTTTGTGTACGGCCCTCCTCTTAGGGGGGCCACGAAGTCTCCTTTCTTTGCTCCCCAAAGTAGCCTTGTACATGTCCATGTCTCGTGCTATTGGGCTGAGTTGTTTTACCGGTGAGCTTGGTGAGCTCTTGTGAAGAAAGGGAGGGAGGAAGGGGGCGAGGCGGGTTGTCCAGCCGCTCTTCCTCCAGACGCCAATCGGGTTGCAGAACTTCACTGAAAGCTTTACTAATAGAATTGTTGTTCTGACATTATGTAAAAGTGGTATTAATATTGTGTGACTTTTCAAAGAGCTAGTTAGATTTTTAGGTAGGTAATAGGGATATTGAAGAAATGACTTCTCAAAGAAAAGAACACTTGGAACAAAAGAAGTGGAAAACAAGGTGTGCTTTAAGGAAAACAAATCTGAGGAAGGAAATGAAACAGCTTGTGGGAGGCGAGGGAAGACGATGCCCTTTGGCGTTCCTTTAGTGCTGCTGAGGCTCAGCCCCAGAACTGGAACACACCCCCTCTGCCTTATCTCATCTCTCTACCAAACAGGACATTGTCAAGTAGCTCAAACCAAAATGCGCTGATCTGTCTTAAGAACGGTTCGGTCTGCTGGTGGATGTCCTCCTGCAGAGCTTTACGTAAAACCATCAAATGCTTAACTTACCAAGGTAGCTTCCCCTGTCCTCACAAAATTCTCTTACCTACGATAGGCCCCACTTCAGGATTCATATTGCCTTTGCTGAATTTTATCGCAGCAGCTACTTAAGCCCTATTCCCTGAATGTGATAACGTTGTGTGCGGACGAAGCTGGTGTGTTGTGGTGCTACAGCAATCTGAAATTACCGAGCGGATGGAATCCAGTGACATTGGAAGCCGCATGCCAAGGGGCAAACGATGGACATCACGCAGCCCCCTCGAGAAATAACCGAGAATGCGAGGGCGCCAGTCACAGTGTCCTGAGAACGAGGCAGTTGACACAAAACCGTCAGTTCTTCCCCCGTCCACCCTCCACACGTTGGCCTCTGTTGGCCCTGGTGCTGCCTGCCCTGAGCGAGAGCGAGAGCAGAGCGCCATGCGGAAGAGGTGGAGCCGCCCCGAGAAGTGCTGGGCAGCCGGGCAGGCCTCCCTTTGGCGTGGGGAAGGGATGGCTGCCGAGCTGCCGCGGCTGTTGGCAGGGGTGCAGCGGGCGGGGGGCAGCCAGGCAGTAGCTCTTTGTCCCGCCAGTGCCGTTGTTCCATTTCCTTCCTCTGTGGTAGTGTCTAAGGCTAGGTGTGAGTAGGTGTGGGGTGTTTATCCGCCACAGGTACAGGAGCTGTCGTATACCTCATTTCTAACTCGTAACCGAGTAACTTGCTTTAACTTTCTCCAAACCCTACAGAGTTGCCAAGTCTGCCCTCCCTCCTCTGACGAACACTGAACTCTGGCCTATAGCACCCCGTGACCTGCAGCCCGGGGAGCGACCCCCTTACGCCTCTGAATGTCGCTGCTTAAAGCTACTGCAAAGTGAGGGCAAATTGCAATTGTATCTTCTTTCCTTTGGTTACAAGGGGTCCTCTTGATTAGTCTGTGAATCTCCGCCCCTCCCTCCACTCTTCCCGCCCGGGGCTGCACGAGGCCTGCAGGCCTCCGGCCCCGCTGCAGACACGCTACTCGCTTTTTGACATGACCAAAAAACCCCAAACCCAAGAAAAGTCTCCAAATGTTTGATTTTCTTCTTTATTATTTGACAATCCTGGATCCCCGCCCCCCCACCCCGCTGCCCGACTGGCCAGCAGCTGCCTCCCGATCCCGTTCCATCTTTATTTGAATGTAGTTCCCCTGCCCCCCGGGACAGAGAACCTTCATCAGGTCACGGTGGGCGCTATAAGCCGGGAGGGGGCGGTTTCTTTGTTTTGTTTTGTTCTTTTAAAATTTCCAGCCAAAACCAAAGATTTCCTAATGATTGTATAAACTCAAAACAAACAAACAAACCAAAGACAAAGGGCGTCTTCAGCGCCCAGCCCACCTGCGAGGCGCCCGGCGCCGGGGAAGGGGCTCGCCGGGAGGGGGCCTCGCCGGTGGGTTGGGGGCTGAAGGCTTGGGCGCAGGATTGGCTGCTCTGCTGGGTGCTCGAACCCTCTGGGGGCTGGGTGACGTCGATTAATACACGCTGAGGTGCACTTCCGAGCTTTCCCCCCTCCCCTCACCCCCCCGGTCACTGCTTGGAAGAGGCTGTCCTGTTGTGAGAAATCCCTGAAAGAAGAAGAAGAAGCTTTTCATTTCTCCTCTAGCTCCTTTTTTCTATATTTCTTTTATTTTTGCAGCACCACTGTGCAACTATGCATTGTATTTCTCAACCTTTTATGCTAGGTAGATGCCTGTGACTTTTTAACTTTTTTGGGGGGGTTGCAAACGGAGGAACTTTTTACATGGATCTTTTTAATCTCAGTTGATTGGGGGGTGTTTGGTTCTAGGGTCATACAAGCTCTATCCCAAAGCAAAATCCAAATGTTAATATTATTAGCCTGATGCAGATACCAAAGATAATTTCTTTCCTGCAGAACCTTAGACTTGTGTATTAAGTACGATTACCCAGCACTTGCATTAGTCTAACCTCAGTAATTCCAAAGCTTAGATGTATATTTTGGTATATTTCTGGGATATTAAAAAATTGTCGTTTAAATTCTTGTTTGTTTCAGTGTAATGCTCTTAAAGTCATAGCATGGAGATAACTGAACTTGTCCTATTCTTAGTAGTTTGAAATAATAGTATTTTTGTATGTTTTGGGTGTGTCTATGTATGTATTAACATAACGGTTTTCACTGCCTAGGTGTTCATAAATAAATTAAAAAAAAAAAAACAAAAAAAAACAAAAAAAAAAAAACAAAAACGAAGGGTTTTTAAAGTGTACATAATGCTCCATGAAGAATTTCCACAGACCGCCAATTCGGATTGCATTTCACTGACGGCCGCTCCCAACTGGGATCCTTGCTTTCTTTTTAAAGAGACAGCATCTTCCTCTCGCCGCGCACCCGTTAACCCGGGGCTCTTCCTCAGAGCAAAGGCTTTTTCACTGCTCTTAAGGGACGGGCCGAGGAAGAAGGAGCTCAAATGTTGTTTTCTGAAAGCTGTTTAACGCGTTAGTTCAAAAACCGACCCTTTGTGTGAAGAAGGGCCCGTCCTTTGGAACCCAACGACGGTTCTCGGTGGTCAGAGAACGGCTGCAACGTCAGAGCAGCCACTTCTGCTTCTCTTCCAAAACAGAAGAGAAGTTCAGTCTTAACCGCCTGGCGCTTCCTCCTGCCCTCCCTCGAGCGCTGCGCCGGGACCTTCGGGTCAGCAGAGCTCGGGAAGGGCCCCCTGGAGCGCCCGTACCCACTGCGCCCCTCGCCCGAGCCTGAGGGGTTGGGTCCCACACATTTCAAACCTTGCTGGTTGCACGGAGGGTGAGGAGGAAGGCGAAGTGCTGTCTCTTTAAAGATGCCCTTTATTATTATTATTATAATTATAATTATTATTATTATTATTATTATTTTCCCAGTGGTTGCCTACAGATAGCTGTAGGCGGTGAGAGATTGTGTAGATTACGGTAAATCAGAATGAAAAGGTAGATTTTGTGTAGATGCATTTGTCTGCTGTAATTTTTTATATATATTAAACTTACTGTAATTGTACAGTTCATTTCTGTTGTAAACATCATTAAACCATTTTCCAAGTGTTTTAACATGTATGCGCTTGTTTGTGTTCTGTCAATGTGTCGGGGCAGGCAGCCCCCTTCTCCTGGTGCACCTGCCTTGGCCCACTGTGGGCAGCCCAGGCTGCCAGCAGCTTGTCTGCTTCAGCTCTGCTCCCTGCCTCTGCACCGTGCTGCAATAATAATCTTCGTTCTGCAGGGCAACTGCCCCGGCTGCATTGCTGACAGGCACTCACAGCACAGCCTTCTAAACCCTGCCTGGGGCTGCAGCAAGAGGAGAACAACGCATCCATCGATGCTGGGGCTTGAGGTGCTGTCCCAGCATCGCTTCCCGCATCCTCCCAGCTGATGCTGGGGAAACACCGACCCCAGCAGCTGGCCAAGGAGACCACATTACCACCATGCAGCAGTGCACCGTGCACACGTGGGTCTTTGACACTCACTTTATTAATTCATCAAAAATGCATTATGTTATGGACTTAACTGCCATTTTGGAATAATACCTGCATCTTTTAAGAGGAACCAGATGAATTCAGCTGGTTTGGAACTGCATTTATGTATTGGCTTTTATACGAAGAATCCGTTTCCCAGAAGTGACAGTTTTATTTTTTCCTGACACAGCCGTCGTCCCATAAGCTCTTACAAAGGGAGGTGGCTGCAGCGGTGCTGGTTGTAGGTGTTGTGAACAATGTGACGGGGCAGAAGCTCAGCAGGTGCAGCCCTCTGCCACGTGGGAGGGGTGAGGTTCCTGGCCTTCCCAGCGTTTCTCATACTCGGAGTCCATTCTCATTGTCACTGCAGCACTGCTGGCTTCTGCCTTCCCAGGCATCTCTTGGCCACCGCCTGGCTCTTAGCACCTTGTGCTGTCTGCATGGCACTTCCTCTTTTGTTGGAGTTCAGGTCTTGTTTGATGTCAAAGAGCTGGCACCCTTCGCTGCACTGACACCACATCACTTTTCACAGTTAGAGAAATAAAAATTGTCCTCTGCTGCAGCAGTTTTTAAAAGGCAAATTTAAAGCAGGAGGCTGATTGTCAAATGGCGTGAAGATAAACACTGCAGGAAATGACAGCCCTATTGCTAACGGGAGTCCTTAAATGCTACGAGCCAGCAGCTGTGTGTCTTGGTGCCCCCAAAAGGTGAGGAGGAGCTACAGAAACAGCTGTGTCAGGAGGTGGGGACTGCTCACGAGTCTTGCAAAAACAACCTAATAACTACTGGTGGGAAACAACTTTACAGGTATGTACACTTCAGAAGCTAAAGCTTGCGGTTACATTATTCCACAGGAGGAGAGAAGGAACCTCGGTGCACCAACCCGAGTGGATTGTTGCACTGAGGAAGTACACAGTGCTTGTTTTGTTTGGGATGAAAAAAGCTTTCCCCTTCACCCCCTCTCCCTCCCCCCAAGCGTGTGGGCATCCCTCGCCGCTGCCCATCCCCCACTGTGACTCCCGCTTAGCGGGGGGGCAGGGGCTGCATTTGGAGAGCATCGTACGTGTCCTTGGTTGCTGCGCTGAGCCCCTGAGAAAGAGAGAAACAGGTGAGGAGAGGGCTTGGTTCTCCAGAGATGGCTGTCAGCTCAGGAAGAAGATGCTGGGGCTGGCAGAGCATCGTTGTTGTTTTTGCTTCTTACAGAGGTTATTTTTTAACTCATGAGCATTTCCTCAGTCTCGCTGTGGTGTCACTTACCTGGAGGCAGGATGCAGCCTGAGGAACTGTAAGCAGCACACGGCTGCAGCAACTCATTCTGACCGATTTTGCCAATCTTTAGAGTATATTTTAACTGCATTATTGACTGTTAAGAGCCAGCAAACTGTGAACTCTGCTGACTAAGACGTGAAACCCTGAACAGTATTCTCAGGGCTTCTCCATAATAACTTGGACAGGAAGGCAGATGCAATGGAGGCTGCAGTTCAACTGCACAGATAGATGAAGGGGGCAGCTGTGGATGTGTTGCCTACCTGGTAAACAGCCTCGTTCCCTTTTCCTCGCCGCCGCTGCTGCTTTGGGGAGGCAAAACAAGCAGAGATCAGTGCTTTTCCCATTTCACCAAAAGAAAGAGAAGGCTGAGTGCTCCCATCCTGAACTGCGGATACATTGAGGGAGAGCCTACTGGTGAATGCCACCTGGGCTGTGCCACCCCAACCTGCTGCAAGGGCCATAGAAGGAGAGAATTAGCAAAGGAAGTTATTTTGATGTGATTTTCCTGCCATACTGCTGTGATGCTGCTATTTCCTGATTCACTGCAGGCCAGGAGGTGTGGCAGCATTCCTGCTACTTTGTGGGCTGAGAGCACACCCGAATAAACAAGTCCATGTGATTTGAGTTGCTGCTACACGTCAGCTGGCGCCTGAGTGACTCTGCCCACTCCTGAGACGGGGGCTGTAAGTTCCTATCTCTAACTCATGCTTTACAGCATCAAGGTGGGAACCCAGGATGGCCGAGCTTGCAGACCTGGAATGGAGGCTGTGTGCTAGGCCCGTGGCTGGCCATGACCAGCCTGCAGCCATGGCCCCAGGAGCATTTCCTGTGTGATACAGATGGCAGAGAGCAGTGCCCACCCCAGTTAACGTTGCAGCAGGCTGTTGAAGGGTCGTGTGTGTAGAACGAGGGAAGGCTTTGTTTTCCTCCTCACTCTGCTGGTAATAGAAACACTCATAAGTAAAACCAGGGTGAAACTGCACAAATTCACAGCTCACAAACTGAGCCTGAATATGAACAATAAAAATGTTTTAGAACAATTAAAAAAAAAACAAACAAACAAAACAGGAGGTGTTAAATATTGGTGTTGTTTCATCATTTTTCAATGCTAAGCTTTCTCTTGAAATCCCCTTTTTTCTCTTCTCAGAGGGAAATCAAAGGTTACGTGTAAGACACTTAGACTCAAAATAGAACCTGTGTAGGTCACAGCAATTTTTCATTTTGCCATAAACAGCATACCGAGATGGCCTCTTTACAACACAGGCATCCCTCCCCCAGCAGCGAGCTCACTGAACTGAAGCTGTCCCCTTGTCACTATCCTTGGACACAACAGAGCTGTTCTCTTATAAATAATAGAGAAAATGTGCAGGGAGGGAAATGTTCCCCCAATTCCCTGTCTGCAGACAAGCGTGCAGTGCCTGCAGGTGCTGACTTGTGGCTATAGGGCAGAGCAGACGCGGTGGCCCACGGAGAGACACTGTGAAACTCCACCTCAGGGCTGCCCTGGAGGAAAGTAAGTGCTCAACGGTGCTGCGACCTGAGCTTTGCAGCCCTTGGAATCAGGCATTTCCTTCAGGTATTTCTCATTCATCTCGGATGACGACTGAGGTCACTGCCAGACTTTTTGTGTGGAAAGTTGCAGTGTTTCCCCCTTGACATTACTCAGTCTCCTCAGGAATACAACAGCTGTGTATGGGCCATGTTTCTAATGCCAGTGGCACAAACCTCGTCGTCCAATCCCCAACAGGCTTTATGGCTGCTGTAACTGTAGCTTCATCTCTTTCTGCTATACCTATCTCACCGGGTACTACAGGAAATAGATAACTGCCCTCAGCTGCAGGCTCTCTCACACAGGGTTGCTGCTCTGCAAGGGAGCAGCAGTGAGCAACACCTACCCCCCCTCCCTGTAGGAGGGACTCACCTCTCCCTTCTTCCCAATCTCACTGTATGCCTCGCCCATCTTGTCCTTCTGCAGGGACTGCAAGAAAGAGGGGGAAGGTGTCAATGTCAGAGAAAAGCTAACCCAGTCCCCATGTGCCCACGCTCCACTCCTACACGCCTGGGACTGCCGCCAATGACCCAGCCTCAGTGCAGAACTATGACCCCATCTGGAGGAGAGACAGTGGTGGGCTTGGCTGATGTGCAGGAAGCATAAGCGAGGCACCATCAGCTCTGCTCAGCAGCACCACACTGTCTCCAACAATTGAAATGAAGAATGATGACCAAATCATTTAGCTACACTGGCGCCACGTACTGCACTGCACCAAAACTCTCTGAACAAAACCTTCAAGCAGAGTTTGCTCAGGAGACAAAACCCAACACACTGCTGTGGTCCAGGGACAGAACAGTCTTTAACACAGTAGGGTGAGAGGTAAGAGAGAGGGGCTCTCCCTTCCTCTGTTCCACAGGCTCACAACCAGCACTGATCAGAGACTGTGAATCAGCCTTGGGAACCAAAGCTCACTTCTCAGCAAGCACTGAGCACCTGGATAGAGCCAGGGTGAGATGTGAACACAGGTGTTCGTGGCTCTGTCCTTCATAGCACTGGCCACATCACATTTCACCAGAGATCAGTCTATCAAGTGATCCTTAAGCAGCCATCCCCAACCCTTAGTTCTCTACTCACAGAGTAAACGGTGTCGTGGGGGTTCTTTCTTCTCTGCTGTAAGAAAAAGGAAAAAGTTGCCCAAGTGTTGCACTGCTGCTGTCCACCACCCATACGAGCCTGTGGTTTGCTCTAAGGCCCAGCTACAGCTCCATGGACACAGCCAGTTGGGCCCACCTCACCTCCACCCAAAAGGCTCTGTTAACTCTTAACTGTTCTCTCGTCCTCTGCTCGACCCCCCCCCAGCTGCCAGCTGCAGGCATGCCCCACAGAAGGTTTCCCCTCCCTCTTCTTCTGAAGCTGCTGGGCTCTGCAGCGGAAGCAGTTGCTCTGGCTGCTGCTTGACACTGTTGCTGCTCGCCTGGCAGCATCACATGCAGAGTGCAAACGAAACATTCATTTCCACCTCGCCTGCCCCGCATCCGCCCGGGCCGGGTGTCACTTCCAGCGGTGTGGCTGTGAGTTCTCAGCAAAGCCGTGGGGGCACAGATCAAAGGAGAGGGGGAGGTTTACTTTTGTCCCCGTGAGGCTGCCAGCGCCACAGCCGCCGCATGGGTTGTGCCATTCCCTCCCAAGGAGGACCCCGTGACTCGCAAACTGGTGCTGGGCGCACGTGTGTCTGAACGGTGGTCAGATGCGAGGAGGAAGGCACTGGATTCAGAAAGTAGAGAGGGGATGTGGGAAGAAGCTACCTCGTGTCTCCCGCCCTTCTCAAGGTCTGCGCCTCGCCTGGTGCCCAGCACATCGTATTCATCTCTGTGCCCACGGGACAGTTTCTGAAACGAGAAAGGAAGAAGCAGTGGTGAATGTCGCAATCACTAGAAAAGAAATAGAGCGTGGCTTAGCACGAGAAAATAAATTACCCAGCTTGGAGTCCAGCTCCTTGAGTATTGCAAAAAGTTTTTTTTTACCTTTTAATTTTTACTTTTCTTTCAACAGAATTGTCTACAACAAAGCTATGGAAGCCAGAAAGAGTGGTCCGTGCAGCAGAAAGCCGCAAACTGTTTACATCAAGAAACTTTCCAAGCAGAACTGGGCTGAAAAAGAGCAGGAGAGAAAGGGAGACTGAATTCCATGTCCTCTCTCCCACTGGTGGTTGTATGTACAAGACCTTGTTAGTTGTTGTTTTTGTTTGACTTTGCAGAGCAGCTCATCTACATCTGCATCAAGTGGATGCAGAAGTCACACATCTCCCATCTGGAAAAGGTTACCTTGGAAGAGGGCAAAGGAGAGATTTCAGATGAGAAGAGCACAGTTATACTGTACTGAGTATCAGTATCCAGTGCTATTGGAAAGGCGACAGGTGGTAATTTAAACTGAAAACAGAACATTAGTTTTCATAAATTACACAGTTAAATGGTGGAACTTGTCACAGGATGTGGCTACGGTCAAGAGTGTGAGAGAAAAACAAAAATAAAAACAGAAATCAAGGCAATCAGATGTATAGCCAGAATTCAATGCTACCATGAATAAGTTCATCTAGGAGGCTGGGCAGGTGCTTGTGTCCATCCTCTCATGACAGGGAGAGCCTCTGATGCTGTCTGTGGCCAGGCCACAGGGTTGGGTGGGCCTCCAGTACGGCCTCATGCAACAGCCCCGGTCAGCTTTGGTTTTCCTCCATATAACTCTCCTTCTAACTGCTATGCTGCACACCTGGGTGCAGTGCTTTCATCAGCTGCTTCATCCCACATTTTGTTGATCCATGGGCAACTCACTGAATGCCCAGAGAGGTAGAACGACTTAGAAGAAGCACACATAACACAGCAGATACTTACATTATACACATCATCCTGGCCCAGCAGCAGCTGTGGTTCAGAGGACTGGCTAAGCTGGAAGAGAAGCCATACCGTGAGCAGGGGATCATAGGCTTCTGTCCTTTCGTTCCTTCTCTCCTCTTGTCAGAAGCTGGGCAGCCCACACACAGTGGCACTGATGGAGCTGCAGCAATACAAATCCTGCTCCACACAGGACTGATAAGCAGTTAATTGTTGCAGGCAGAAAGGGCAGCATGAAGTCAGTGAGAGCAGCTCCTTCGCGCTCTACTCTTTTTGGAGAGTGTTATGCTGCACTCTGTATTGCCTTAATCTTACTGAATCATTATCATACATTAAATCTTTCTTAAAAAAAACAACCTTCTAGTTGAGTTTGCATTTAGACCTAGGATAAATCTGATTTTCCTTTAAAAAAAAATAAAATTATAGTAATTACAATTTACCCACTCCATGCTTTCCCTTTGACAGGGCCAGCAATTTACCAAGCATCTTCTATTAACAGAACCCAACATCAGCCACACTGTCCATAAACAAAAGGCCATAACAGGGCTGTACTTTTGGCAAAAGCCACCACAAAAAAACTCCACTGAGCAGGAAGCATAGTGAGAGATGCTACTCCTTAGGAAATATATAACTTCTAGGTTTGGGTCAAGACAAAGAGCTGCCCAGAAGATGCTCCACTGGCCTAATGGAGCTTCATGACAATGGTGTTTCAGCTCTGCTGCTTTTGGCTGAAAGCCTGGCATTACATATGGCTTTCCTGCTTCCTTCCTCCCTGCAGCAGCTTCCTTGTTACAGCTCAGCACCACGCACCTCACCAGCATACAGCGGAACAGACCAGAAGCACAGTGAGCATGCTGAGGACTATAGGCAAGGGCATGTCTGCCTTCTGAGACATTTTGCTACTTTCTTCATGAACTTGGCATTGTCCTGAATTTTCTGCACACCCTCTCTTCTCTTTCCAACGACAAAGCTGCAGAAGAAACCACATCACCAATCATTTCCCAACTATTCTGTCCAGAATCTCTGACTGCGTGCATAACTGTGGCATCAAAGTACTCTCATGTAGTTCATACACTTTCCCTTCACTCCTGAACCCTCAGACAGCATTTGCCCAAGATACTCAGGTTGGTACCAGAAAAGGAGAGGGAAAAAAAAAAAAAAAAAGAGAAGAGAGAGAAAATATTAAGCTCTTATTCTAAGAGACGTGCTTCCTGCTTCCACCCCCATTTTCCAGCTCGGCCCACCAGGCTAGCACCACAAAAGCCAAATGCATCAGTGTTTAGATAGACTGACCTTAGCTTTCACAAAAAGGGCCGTGATGATGACTGCGTAAATGAAGAGGAATCCATCAAGTAAGTAGCAGAGTCGGGGATCTGTCAGTCCAAGAACTGTTACAGCATCTGCACAGAAAGACCACATACATCAACAAATAAGGCCATGTGCATCAACACGTGCTTGACAACATACATGTGGCAGTGCAGCACAGCACTTTGTGAAGCGAAGCCAGTACAGAGGCAAGTCTGCCTGTTTGCAAAGGAGATGGAAATCTGAACGAGGATCATAGAACAAATGAGCCTGGAAGGCAGCAATGGACGTCCAACCCAATGGGGTCACTTGGAGCAGGCTGCCCAGGTCCTGTTCCTACTGAGCTGCCTCTTGTTGGGAGGATCCCTTTGAGAGTTAAAAAGAAAAAAAAAAAAAAAAGAACATCTAAAACTTTGCTGAGGAAGAAAATCTGCAAATGCCCTAAGTGAGAGCTCAATAAAACTGCTCCTCAGAAGATGCTGGTGTTAATTTCATAGTCCACATTCGTGACATATTCGTACCCCAACCACATCAAGCAGAGCACAGCAATGCTGATGGTTTTCAGCAGCTAGAGCTAATTAAATTGCTCCTGTATCAGAAAACGTGCAGCAAGCTCGAAGATGCAGCTGAAAAATAAAAACAATTCAGGTCAAGAAGCCAAAGTAAATATGGATCTAATACGCAGCTCCAAGACCACTGCCAAAGGAAAGGTGCATTTCACAGTTATTAAAAAAATCACTTAGAAATGAATCTGAGGCATGCTTTGTACAGACAATTGGAGGGAGTTCAAAAGAGGAAGATGAGAATGATCAAGAGCCTGTGAAACCCTTCTACGGAGATAAATTGAAAAGAATTGGTATGATTCATCTCCATCCTAAGGTGAACAAAGTATGGCAATTCCTATTAACTGCATGTGATGGATAGCAGTTGAACCACTTAATGCACTACTTCAAGGCACTCAGTTACTCCTGCGCTGAGAGCAGGGCTGCTCTGTGCAATGGGCTTTTTCTCCAGTCCATCCAGTCACAATGGAGATTTCATCACATTTGCAAATGCCATCTGGGCAGTGCAAGGGAGTCTCCTCTACAGAAATAGAGCTAATGGTGACAGTCTGCAGCACCGCTCAAGGATGCTATCTGTATAAAGCAAGGCTGCAAATCCATGCCTGGAAACTCAGTAATCCAATTGTATTTTGTGAAGTAGAAGATCAAATCACTGCTCCCACCAAGAAGCTCACTTGTGATGCCAACTAGAGACAGCCGAAGGAAAAACACATTTCCAGACACCAGGTTTGTTTTAAGTAAGGATCTGCATTCCGTTTTTCAAAAATTATGCTTACAAACAAATCTCTGGAAGTAAAGTAAGACTAAGATCTTGGATTGCCTTCCTTCTTCCCCTCCCATTTTCTACAATTTATAAAATTGTAGATTGAATTCATTCAACATTCAACAATAACCACTGCGTTACTCTCAGGATCATCAAACCTCGTGTACATGGGGTAAATGGAGACACAGAGATGCAGATATTTGCCTAACACCACGCATCATGTATTAACCCAACCAACTGAAAGTAGCTTCCACGAATTCTTCTGGAGATTCAGAGGATAATACTTAGTCCAGTGCTGGTTCAACACAAAACCAGCCTCACGGTGCCCCGTGCACCACAGTTTTCCAGTGCAAATTTCAGCAGTCCATTAAAATGTAGGAGGATATTAAAGCAAGATGTCTAAACATGGGCACAGTGCTGGAGAAGACTTTTTCCATCAGCACATCATCACATGTTTATGAAACACAGCACAGACACAAGCTGTGCTTTGGCCATGTTCAGCATTACAGTTTGCTGTTTTCCTTGGCCTTAAAACCAAGGAGCAAAACATGAATATTATTAGGATTGTTGTTGTAAGACTGGATGCTAAGCAGCAAGAATAATTACATTTGGGAAAAAAAAAATAAAAAATCAGGTCATTGATTCCCACTTCTTTATGCCAAAAGTACATAATGCATTATATGCATCCTTATGCATTTTGGAAACATAAGGTCAGGATAAGATGCTTTAGGAATGTGGCAAACCCATCATATTTCTGCTAGGATCCCTTCCAGGGAGGCACTATCACCAACTTCAAGCACTGCAATTTTCCTCTTGATTAATTTGAGAAGAAATAGATTTAGAAAATGGAAATGAGGATAATTTGACCAAACGCCAAACACTTTCCAGCTGATTTGCTGAAAGAAGACCAAATGTGTGCAAAAAACCCAATGACCTCCCATTTCAGACTGAAGGTGAAGAAGTTAAACTTTTTGCCCACCTTGAACAGAGCAATCTTTATGCCCTCGGAATCTTTCCAGAGCGTTGTCGGAAACAGAACAGAGGGGAATGCCTTTCTCATCTCTGGAGGGGGACTCCTCACATACCCAAACAGTCAGTCATTCTCAGAAAAGCACTGCTTTCACTTCTCGCTTTTGCGAGAACTTGGTGCAAAGGGCTTTCCTGAAGCAAAACCTGTGATGCCTCCTAGAGACAGCAAACCAAGCACACTGCGATGGCAGGACCCGGATATTCAGCAAGCTCAGCCAACAGATGTAAACTATGAAGCTCCTCCAGCTTTTGTAGGGGTTTTAGATGAGACCCATGCTCTTTTACTAGACTCATATTCAACAGGGATAGCAGAAGTTCAGTCTAGTTAATGTAAAAGATGTTCCCTGCTTTAACTTTTGTATTGTTAAGTATCCAGAGAGGCAAGGCTTACCACTCAAATGGTTATTACTAGCTTTCTCACTGCTTCCCCTAGAGATTTCTGCCTGAGCATCCCACAGCATAACTCACTCCAACCTGACTTCTATTGGGCAGCCTTGTTGCTACTCTTTTTAAAAGAGTTCAGCTTCTAAAACCAAACACATGCTATGGCACACTTCTCAGAAGAACTCAGTCTACGCATCTTGGTTCAGTGGGAATCCCACAGTCTACGCGCAGCAAGGCTGAAGGCAGAGACACCAAATCAAGCACAAGATGCTTTTAATCACAACCAGAGGCATTTGTCTGTTGGGTGCAGCAGACATTCCCCTGGCACTTTAAAGTTAGACTTTACAAAGAGCAAACAAAGCACAAAGTTGCTAAACAGCTTGCAAGTAACTCATGGCCCATGGCTCCAGTAATCAAATATACTGATAACATGAAGAGCGATTCCTCAATAGAAGATTCATAAAGCCCTTCCCACTCATCGGTGCATTGCTCTTCTCATCTCAGGGCTAATGCAGGAAGGGACTGCTTGGATTTCATGGCTCATACCAAACCAAATGCAGAGATGCACAAACACAAGAGACATAACAGGACTGTTCTGTCTCAGAATGAACTCAAATCCAACACATTTGATCAGCTGCAAGCAGACAAGAAAAGGAGGGAGCTTTTCCATCACAGCACAGCAGTCTGAAGGCTTGAGGTGCCGGAGGGAGGATTGTAGCTATTTGCAGACACCAGTGAGGCCACGAGTGATTCCTTGCACTGCAGCCAACACAGTCCAAAGCTGCAACAATTACAGGAACCCCCCTGGAGGTACAGTCGGGCAAATCCGTGATCATACATTCATCACTGCTAATCCTATTGGAATGAAAACCAGCTTTGCTTTCCTTTCCTTTCTCCAGGATCAGTTTTCATCTAACTCACTAACAGCACAAGACCTATCCCATGCCAAAAGAGCGAGCAACAGAAAGGACAGTAAACCTGTATAATGAATGCCATCCACTGTTTTTAGTTAAGCTTATAGCAACGCTTTACAAAACTTGAGTGGCTGTCATCCAAGCCTGCAGAAAGCTTTCAAGATTTACTTTAGGACATCCATTGGGGCAGTCCAGGTTAGACACTCTCAAGACTTGCAGAGTTTCAAGATGTTTCGTTGCAGTCTCTTTACAAACCTGTGCTTCCAAAAAGGCATCTCTGCTGCTGAGAAAATTACCAGAGAAGCTTGCTGTCGGGCAGAGAAGTGGTTAAATCACCTCACAGCAGCAGTGGTGGCATCAGGTTATGGGCAGGAAGGAGGCTGTGCCGGCCCTAACGGCTGGGGCTCTGCACAGCGCAGCTACAAGCGCTGGGGTGGGAGAGGCTGAGCGCAGCTCTTCCCATCGCAGCCAGTCCTCTGCTGCCAACCTGCTTAGTGAGGGGATGTTTGTTTGTGTGGCATTCTGACTGCTAGGAGGTGGCACACATGTAATGGCACTTACGGACAGAGTACAAAGCAAGGTTGGTTAAGGGCGTTGGTTTAATATTAATTCCCTGCATTTTGTTGTTGTTTTTTTCCAGCATCGCTGGCCAAAGCTTGGTCTCTTTCCAGTGACCTCGAACACTAAGCCCTGCAAGGGTCTCATAAAGAGAGCCAATGGAAGAGCAATCACAGCATGGAAACATTCCCACAAACAACGCCTGTGTCCTCGAGAGAACCCTTCAGCAAAAGCTCTTAGGACAAATGCTAACTCCAGAACCTCTTGCAAGATCCCCTTTGGAAAAGACAAATCACTTCTTCCCCTTCCGGCATGTCTTCTCCTCTAATTTGTGTGCATTCACATCTTAACAGCGTGGACAAACTACGTACATAAAATATGGCAAAGTAAAACATTGCTAAAGAGAAGAGACTATAAATTATCAGGGCATGGGGTATGGCTTTATGTCCCTGGTAATACTTAGCAGGTGCAGTCTGCAGTCCACCACCAGGTGATATAACTGTGATTGCTCATCCTCCCATCACTACGTTTTGTTATAATCCATCCCAAGGTACTTGATCTTGAGTACCTTACCTCAGGTTGTATTAAAGCATAAGGAAAAAACTGCTGTATTTTGAGATGTATCTCATCGCACACGGGTAGGAAATTGCAAATACAAAGAGAATAGAGAGACAGACAGACAGATTGACTGAATTGAAGACTGTTGGAAAGCAATGCATTCCTGTATGGGAAAAAAAAACAACAGAAGGGAAGAAGATCCTTATTACTAATGGCCCGATGCCGTGGCTTTATTTTGCCATCTTTAAGACAAGGATAACAAAAGTAATATTTTAGCTGTAAAAAATGTCAAAGTTCTCTCCAGCTCTCAGACACTGGGAAGTTTTTATCTTATTAATAAGAGAGAGAACCACGGCAAAAGCAAAGCAAGTGAAGAAAAAGGATCCCCCAGGTTCTCATCATAAAAAATTCCTGCATATTTACAGTATGAGCACAAGCCATTGTAAGTCAGTATTTGAGCCTGAGATGAAAGCAAAACTTTACCCATACCTACAGTGCATGCAACTAATATTAAAATTTATCAAGTTAATTCCAGTACCCAACATATCCATATCCAGCATGTACCATAGACATACATCTCTGTATCACCAGTAATAAATTATAGTGTTAGAGAGGTACCTGTTAGCCTTCAAACTACTTTGGTAAATAGTAGGCATATTCTGGTCATGCCTGCTATCCATTCTGGCAGCTCATTTCTGTTGTATTACCTCTACTTATTTATTTATTTTTTCCCAATTGTTAATTGGTTGTAACAGCTTCTATGCTGAAAATGAACACGAGAGCTTCCCAGCAAAGCTATCTAAAATTAGTAAGAGCACCAAATTTAAGAATCTAACAGTGAAGATTTAGGAAAAAATTAATTTCTATGACTGAAGGTTGCAACAGGCGCCAAAATTGTACTTTTTGTGAAACAAAATGGCACTGTGGGCTCTCTGTAAGAGCATTTATATTTTGCAGTTTTAAGCTTTTCAGTGTTGTCTGTTGTAGGCAGCCCGGGTAACCATGCTGTATTTAAGCTTACATTGCAGACGTATTAAAAACATGAAATCCTTTTCCCAAAGAGGCTCAGCTTCGGATTCCTCCTGCTAGCAGTAATTACAGACAATATTGCACAAAGTTCTGGCGACCAATAGCAATACTCTGGGTCAGCTTCTCTGAAAACTACAGGCTGCATTCTGCACTCCCTCTGTCCAGGAAATCTCCATCGATCCCTGCAAGCATTTCATGGTGAAGCAAACAGCTCATGTTCTGTATGCTGAAAACAGGATGGGGTGATGATAGCGAGGCGGTAAAGACCCTGAGATTTCATATGGTTCTTGAATGCACTGGTTTCGGAGGGGCAGGAGGAGATAGTATTTGGACATTTAACATGTTGGGATTATTAGTTCTTGTTTGTTTTTCTAAGGAAAAAAAAAACAAAATCAACATTCTACAGTAAGTCAATCAGTGAGTGCTAGAGTTGGGTATCAGCCCATCGAAACAAACACAGCAGGATCTATGATTTTTATACAACGAAGCATATATGGTGGTAGTAGTGGGACTTCAGAGCTTGATCTGTGTTTGCATTAAATGAAGAGCACACTGAATTATAGATCTATGAAGTCAGCATAAATGAGGAAAAAAACTAATGAAGTCACCCACCATACTAATTTGTATTCTGTCTTATACTCCAGCTTCAAATAATGTTCACTTCACTCCACCCCCCGGTTTTATTCTAATCCTTGAACTAAATGCCTGCTTGGCATTCCTAAATATGCTTCAGACCTTCTCCCATCCTCATGTCCCTGCTTAGCTCCAACCTAACCCACGGGTGGTACTTGCTGTGGATGCCCACCAGCCAGCTACTGGCAGCCACAACCCAGCAGGCCTGTGCAGAGCTCATGCTCCGACTTGGAGTTTGCAAATGCTGAATTTGGTGTTTGTCCTTCTGTCTAGATGCCATCGGTCCTCTGGCAACCTGGAGAAAGCTACTGGCCTGTTGCCTGGTTGCATAATGAGGTACAGCCATTCATAGCTGGAAAAGACTATGATCATCGATCTATGTCAATTTCATATACAGCACTGGGTTTACCCTATGTGCTTTTCTTCACAATTTTTCAGCAAAATATAATTTTCCAGAAACACTGCACACAGAAATCCTGTCTTGTTGCTTACAACTACATTTACCTTGTTTTGTTTTTCCTGGAGGAATGCCACAGCTACCTGTAGAGCATTTAGATTCCTTGTATTTCTTCATGGCATCTTAAAGCACAGTAGCAGCACTTAGTGACTAGAACAGATACAGTTTGCTGAACAAAGCTGTTCATATCTGAGAGTTTTAGTGCACATTTCCAAAGCAGTCACATAAGATGGGACGTTAACTTCACTCTCATTCTCTAAGTGTTGAATTATGCATTACACTATCACTGTGCTGATAAAATTGCTTGCAGATCTCACGAAAGATGTTTCTTTAAAGGGCCTTAATGCTGCTTCTAAAATGGATGAACATTTTCACATTGTATTTACTGTAAAAACCCCATCTCTCTCCACAAAAGCCTTATCGGGAAACCTCCGAGATGTGCAGACAAAGAAAAACTGCCTGGAAACAGCTTTTTTTTTTTTCTTTCCATGTGCAAGCGAGTTGGAATTTGAATGCAAGGGGAATTTCAACTATCTCAATTTTTCATAATACTCAGTGCTTAATGAACCTTTTTTTTCAGAACGCAGCATTGGAAAGGGCAGTTAAAGTGCTAGGTGGGGTGAAAGATGGCCAAATACCTGCAGGTGATGAATATTCCTCTACATGTGAAAAGGCTCTTCTTACTTCTGCTTACTTCTGCTGTGTACTCCCTATGAAAACCCTCCTGCTGCTGCTATCCATTGGGACTTCTTCCAGCCACAGAGCTGACTGCTGTACGTTGCACTACTTAAAATATGTAACAAAGAGCTGGGCTGTCCAGGCAATGCATTGGCTATAATACAGCAAAACAGCATTCTTCCTTACCTTACCACAAATGTTGTGTTTGTTTTGTTTCCTTTCAGGCTTTGTGTTGTTGTTTTTGTTTTTTTTAATTAGCTGTGACTAATCCATACTTCATTTTCACCCGGACTTAGCAGTTATCCCTTATGCAATACAGGGAAGATGCTGGGCACAAATACAGTGCCGAGGTGCAGTGCAGTAGTCTCACTTGTGCCTCTGGGAGTGTCTCATAAGCACTGCTACGGAATTAATTTCATTAAGCTAAGTGTTATCACACAGAATTAGCCATTAGATGTGCATTAATTGTTTCAACCTACTTAATGAAAGCTGTTCCAAGAAGTTACCCTGGTTTTAGAGAGAAAATACTACGAATACAGCTATTCAAAGTGAGGGCAATTAAGAGGATTATGTTCAGATTTATCGCATCAAAATGGAAGAAGAAATGTGCAATAAACAGCCCAGTTCTCTTCCCGCACCACTGATTCCAACAGAAGTTAGTTAGACAGGCCATTTAACTCAGAGTGCACAGGCTTAATCCCAAAGCAGGCACGCACACGCCTTCAAGGACGTGCAAGAAACAGGCACTGATATGCAACAATAATGAAAAGACACACAAAACTGTTCTCTCTAGCACAGTATTCATCACACAAGAATCTTTATTCACTGAACCAAACTAAGTCCGGGAGGTTTTGATGCCATGATATTGTGATATGCAAAAATAAAACTTTTCATTACTCTTTTCTTTAGATTTGCCATACGTGACCCTGCTTTTGGAGTAACTCCACTACTTATTCTTCTGCAATTCATATCCACATGCATTAAAGGTCATCAAAAACTACTGAAATAATCACCTTAAAAACATTATTTTTGTACCTCATATGTATATTCTGATGCATCAAGAAAAATTAATGATTGTTTACTCAAAGTTCTTTACAAGAGCAACATGAATGCAATTTATTGCAAGACAACAACAACAGAAAAAAAGTAGGAAGGAACATACAGTTCAGTTCATTGCAAAGGACCAAATGCATGTATCTAACTCCAAACAAGTGCACTGAGGAGGAATGCTGTGTTTGCAAGGGATACGAAGGTTGGGAGGAAAGCCCACATGTATCAAGCAAGAGAACTTTGACTTTGTAGATGGGAGCAAAGCGCTCTCCGATGTTGTTCAGAGCATAAAAATTAACAGAAAGCAATGGGGAAAAATTCACCATACATTTGTCCTTTCGGTCCATTTGCAGTGTAGATGTGACACAAGGTCTCTAGCCAACAGCTTCCATGCAACCACCTGAAATTTCTAGAATATGACTGCATCCGCTCATCCGCTGTCACACAGCAATTTGGTGTCTCAAACCATGTACATACATACAAATCTAATCTATAAGTGAGGAGACATTTTTTAAAATTGAGCAAATACACTGCTTCTCATATAGTGAAAAAACACCACCAAAAATAAAAATCACAGAAAAATAATAAGCAAAACTACATAGACCTGAAATAATTCTATATTACCAAAGGAGCACTGTAAGCCCCCTAAAGCTGAAATTTCCCTCTGCAAGCCTCGTTCTCCTTCATGCCTCACTGTTACACATCTCAGTCTCTATAGTTTATGTTCAAAATAGTAAAAGTCTCTAAAAAATGTCAGACCATGGGAGAGAGAAAGCATCTGCTCAAGTATTTTACCACCGTGCTCACAGAGATCCAAACCGTATGCTTTTAGGAGCAATATTCCTTTTCTATCACATTTCCAGCAATAGCTGCTATAATATCAGTAGCATATAAAGGAAAAGCAAACTAACTAGAAGACAAAAAACCAAATCCTAAGCAGAATTACTAAGTACTCTTTAGGAACAGTAAGTGAATGACAGTGTTACAGAGGGATTTATAAGCTAGGTAATGCTAAGCAGAGCATTGCTCTGAACATTCTGCTTCACCTAAAAGTCTTGGCTGACTGTGGCTTAGAAATATCCTCTTGATAGGCTGTCCAGAGCTTAGCATTTCTGCAGCTTATAAGAGATGGCAATAATTCTGCAGATGGTCGTGCTCACTGCAGAATAACCCGATACCAGGTATCACGCAGGATTAGAACGCATGCACAACCAATTTGTAATTTAAGGCATGACTAAGTAATTGAGCTAAAAGAGTCTTATTTCAGAGTTAGCTGTACTTTCTGTTTGTTTTTTTTAAATGAAGTGTCAGTAACTTATACTTTAAAAACAAAAGTAGTTCTGCTATGTGAATGTACCCCAGCAAATTGGAGCAATTGTAGTGAAGGGATTATAGCTGGCTCTACACAGGCTGGCTTCTAATCACAATCATACCTCTACAGCTACCTTCTGCAATCTCAGGGCAGACGAGCAATCAAGTTCTATGAGAACACAGGCAATTTGAATGTCACCATCCATGCAGTTGCCTGTCAGTGCTGAAATTGATAATAAAAGCTTTCATCAGCATTTTTAGCAACTGAGAGTAAAACTGTGAACTCACTGCACTGCCAGAAAGCCCAACTGCCTCTACTAATTACCTCAGAAATGTTTTGTGCTTATTCTGGTGTGCCCGATGATGCCATCCTTTACATGGAAAAAATGTCTAGCTGCTTTATTCACTAATTACTCACTTCCAACTAACACAGCAAAATTAATAGGTATGCATGTTTTCAGACAGGGATTGTATTTTAGTTTTGTTACTGAGCAGAAGTGTGGAAGTGAAAAGTCAGCTCGGCTCTCTGCTTGCTGTGTTGTAGAGAATGCAGCATTACTCTCTCAGTTGTTTGCATCCAACTCTTCAAGTTACAAATGCACACTCCAAGCCAAAAGAAAGGAATCCTAGCAGTGACAGCAGAACTTCGCCTACGTTTGTTTAAAAATGTGGCTCATAGCATTGAGGTGATTATAATGTTTGACAATCAGAACAATCCCATCCAAACAACTGATGCACAGATTTGCAAAGGACTTCACAAAAACCCCAACAACCCAAGAAGGAATACACTTCATGAAGAGAATCTTCATGGTCAAAAAGGACAGAAAAGCATAAAACTGACTGTATTCAATTATTTTCTCTAGTTATTTACAGACAGTTCCATTCCCTCCCGATCTTTAAAATTACCACGTACTGTGAAAGGTCAGACAAAATTGGACTCCTAAGTATAGAAACATTTGCAGTTTAATGATGCAGTGCTGACCAGGACAGTTCAAACAAACAAACAAACAACCACAAAACAGCCATGAAATCAGCTCAGGGCACCATTCTCTGCTTGCATCCCCTGCAGCCAATGCATGCTGGACATTACCCAGGCTGCTCTTCATAATAATTTCAAGTCAGAGTTAAGTGGAAAATGACTATGTTATTATCTCCTCATACTTCTGGCACCTATCCACTTGCTCACCTACACGTTACGGCTTTCCATCCTGACCACTAACTACCTTTTTATCGAATTTCATTAATAAAGATGCATTTTTCTCCACAGACAAGCTGAAACTTCTTTTTGTCCTCCTGTTACACTCTAGAGACGCTGCATTTTAACCAGAAAGGGTTGGATCTGTGTTTCTGTGGGGATCACTTATATCAGAATTCGACATTTTGCTTTCAGAAAGCCAAGCATCGTTTCTTGTTCCAGCTGTTCTTGCTGCTACATCTCAGTACAGCCTTGGAAAATCCTCCTGTGCCCAGTGTCCTTGCTCCCCTGGCATTCCACACCCTGCCAGCAGCAGGCTGGCCATGCTACTTTGAGAGCACCTCAGGAATGGGTTTCCTGGCCCATTGCTGGAGCTTTCTGTTTGCTCTCATCGGCCAACAGGCAGGCAATGGGGGCACCGAGGGGCCTGCCCCTGCATCTGCTCACCTCCGCCGCCACACAGCCCGCTGTGCTGCACGCCGCTCCCACAGCACGAGCTGCCTTCTTCTCTTTCACATCTCCATCCTCCGCGTCTCGTGGATAGATTAATATCAGTAAGGTCAAGTTTATTTTCTCTGTTGCGTTTCTTCAACCTTTCTTCCTTGTGCAAGACCACCGATTTCTCACGGCCCTTACAATATTAGGGAAATGAGCTATAAAACAGTTTCAACATCCTTTTTACACGTATTTGCTGAGAGAATCACAAGGGGCCACCTTTGCTTATCTGTCAGCAATCACAGTGTCTGTGCCCACCCAGTCTCCTCCACTTATAAGCTGCAGCAACCAAGCGGGGCTCATGGTCCCCCACTCACACACACCCAGCCCCTTTGAAGCCTCAAAACGAGACAGGACGCTTCCCTGAGACAGATACGGATCTACCCCTACACACCCGCCCCAGCAAACACACATCTGAGACTTTTGTTAGCAAAGACAGGCAATACCAGGTGCAACTGAGAAAGCACTTGCTCGAAGCTGCTGTAACCAAGCTAGAAATCATTACCTCAAAATAAAGACCACGTAGGAGAGGTCTTTTGATTTCAGGGCTCTCTGTAATCTCTCTTTCTACAGAAGGAAGCAGAGAAAAGAAGTGCTTGGCTGAAACAGGGCAACTCCAACATCACATTTTCCTTTCACCTGAGGCACAACACACCCTTTGCCTAAACTCATAGCCTTAAGGTGGTAGAAGTGGCCCTCTGAGCAAAACCACGATTCATCCGACAGGTCAACCCACTGATGAAAGAAAGTGGTACTTGGTCTACACCCTGCTTCTGCAAGGTGCAAGACGCTGGAGAAGGACTACACAGCTTTTCAGCCAAATACACACAGAGGCACAGTGCCAGCCCCACTACAGAGCACCGCACATCACATGTAGGGACTGGTTTTCCTTTGAAGTGCCTGGCTCCAAAGGAAGCCCTTTCAACACCCTGAAGGCAATACGTACGTGACGCAATCTTACACACCAACGCCTTTTTTTTTTTCTTTTTTTTTAAGCAAGATTGTGATCATCAGAGGTTGTTTGTTTGCTTGCAAAACATGGCTGAGTTGTCGCATTCATCTGTGAAATGAGCAACCCCTGGAAAGCTCAACAGAGAGAAGTGAAAGCGATGCCTTGACATCTAACACCATGGGCTCTGCTGCCTGAGCTGAGAAAATCAGACTCCCGGGAAAGAAAACCACTAAATACGCCTGTGTTGCACAGCCAGACCAGGATGCAACAAGGGCAGCCCCAGTGAAAATGCTGCCCGACATGCTCAGACAAAAAGGAAAGGCTACAAGGCTTGGTGAGCTTTGGTTTGCTTTGGGTTTTATAAAAAGCAAAATATAGATCTCTTGTCAGAAGGCAGCTTTGACTTTGGAATTGAAAAATGAAATTGCCAGAGGGAAAAACAAGTTCACATCCACAAAGAGTAACCACCAATACATAGATACTCTCCCCCTCTTTTATAAGAAACACCCAGAATAGAAGCACGTATTTTCTGATTATTTCTTGCCAACTCCCACTCCTTCATAATGAGCAACTGGAAGGTTTCAATCTGAATAACTGACTTTAAAAGATTTAGGGAAATATAGCTCAAGTTATTATGTCAAAGGGCAAAAAAGCCCTGCTTTTGCTCTCTGCAATACACTGTATTGGTTCCCATGAGCAAGCAACAATTTTGAACATGTAGGAATAAAACATGGCTTCCTACAAATGTTTCATGCACTGTCATTTCAAAGTCATAATAAACACTCAGAAGGTTAAATTCTTATTGTATGAGGCTGGGCTAAAACTTTCTCATAGAAATAAAGGTAACCACAAAACATAACACTGCCCATAGAGCTGTGGTATTTTAGAACAGCAGGTATGAGCTGCAGTCAGAACTGCAGAGGCATTACACGGTGTTTGCAAGAAAAGGTTTGAAGGTCTTTTGCACAATCAAAAAGATTAAGGCACACAGTTGCAAACATGTAGCAGAGTTTAAATAATCAAAACAAAAACCTACATTGAACTTTTGAAAACATCTTCAGTTCAAGAACACCTTTTCTCTTTTCCCATTATTTTGCATTAATGCTGCCTCAGATCATCCTGCTCCTGAAACTACCGACTTCAACGACAGATAAATGGAAAGAAATAGAGATACAACAGGATTCTCCTCTGATTTCATCTTCCAGTAATGTAGGACTTGATTAAATCAATGACCATATTCAGTCTGAAAGAGGTCCTTAAGCCTTTTGGTTCGTCCATTGCCATTTTGCTTTTGCACACGGGCTACATAATTGCTGTACTCCCCGTTATACACCAGGGTTGTTTGTGCATGTATATGTACACATATATATGTATAAGGAGTGTGTTGTGGATGTGAATGCACAGAAGTGCCTGTGTATCTGCTCCCCAGCCATGCTCATGGCAAGTTGCTAACCTGAGAGAGGAGGACGCAGCAAAGATCACTCACGTAGCGGCAGCTTTCAACCAGGCAGATACATATTAAAGAAAGAAAGAGCTCACCAAGGAAGGGAGGCACTTACCCTGCATGCCATGTTGTAGGAGAGCTTCCCTGCCTTCCCCGCACAGATCAGAGGGTGCCAGGACCGCAGCACAGAGGAAGTCACACCACCTTTGAAATGGGTCCCAGCACAGTACTCCCACCTCTCGTGGTTTCCCTCGGCGGGGTCCCTTCTACTGCTCCGTGCTGGGAGAGCAAGCTGGCTGCTGAGAATGCACCCAGGTCGAGTGCATGGACTGGCCCTGCAGTGGACAAGCCCTGAAGCCGCAGAGAGCAGCTCAGCCCAGGGCAGCCGGCAAAGCCCCACCTGCCTGAGGGGCTGGGCTGCTCTGCTTGTCCAAAATCTAAGTTGTGCTGGCTGTGCAAGAGAGGGTTCCTTCTGAATGGCCTCGGTCTCACTGGCAGGCCTATGGGGCCAGCCAGCCGTGTCAGAGACAACACTAATATGTCAGACAACATGGATGGGCTGATAACCATACCTGCATACCAGCCCAGTTTAACCCACCACTGTGTATTTAACACTTGCTCCAGTTCTTGTGTTATTGTAAGCAAGTATAAATTCCAGGTTTCCATTTGTACCTTCCTTTATAACACTAAGATCCTGACAGAAAAACATAGCATCCTCTGTTTTCTTTCTAATCAGTCTTTGCCACCCATGCTCCAAGTTCTTCTGGCATTATAAAGTCAAAACCAGATAAAAATAATGTACGTATTTTTCTGAGGATGCAAATTAAGAATGTGGGCAATTACATGAACCCTCAGAAGCCAAGGTTTGAAGAAAAATTACCACTTCTGTAAGACACACAATAAAATTCATGATTTAAAGACGGGTCAGAAAGTTATTCAGAGGTTAAAAAAAATATCAGGTCAGCAAATGGAGCCTGTACATTTGATCTCAAGCTATTAGAGAGAGTGCGTAGTGCTCTACAAGTAGTAGTTAGTACCTCCATTGCATGGAGAAGAGAACCATAAAAATCAGTTGTTGTCTTTATTCTCAGAATTTATTTACAACGTTCCCAGTTTGTGTAGCTGTGAAGCCTCATCACCAGAACCACAGATACTGACAAGTCCATCAATAAGCCAATATCAAAGTGTCAGTGATCACTCACATCACATCAGTCCTTTAAAGCACTGCACTGCCCTAGCCCAAAGCTGCCCTGACACCTGGCAGACGTTCCTACACAGAAAGGACTAAAAAACAAGAAGGTGAATTACACAAACTACATCAAGTGCTGCCTGTCAGCAGCACTGACAGCACTCCATTTACGATGGAGAGGACTAACTTACTAACAGGAGAACAGACAAGAAGATACTTGATCATAACAAGATGTTTTTCAAAACTTATTTGCATGTTATTCACCTACTTTCTTTTGATCATCAGCTGTTAGCACATTTGTTGTGCTAACATACACAGCTAAATATTTGTATCATGAAAACATTTTCCTTTGTAGAAATAAGTTGTTAAATTTCATACCTGATGTGTTCATTTATTCTAAAAAAGAAGCAATTGCTTAGGGCCCAGATTATGTTCTCCTTGAAGCAGCAAACATAGATGCCTTCATTCAGTAGCATAAGCTGCTATAGTTGTTGCCTTCTTGAATGCTCTTTCCAGCCCCCAATAAACCTGATAACTCAGCCAAAAAAAGCAGAATTATTTTGTCCTAATGCACTCTGAAGAAAAAGGCATGCGTGCTCCTAAGCCACTCTAATGATAAAAAAAAAAATAATCAGTCCTTGTGGTGCCTGAGGTTGTTGGCAGAGTTTGCCAACACACTAAGAAGTTCAAGCTACATTTATTACTGTGCTATGAACAAAAATGATTTTTCATAGCTAACACCACCGTTGCCTATGTTTTAAGGAAACAAGATGAGAAAAAAGTGCCAAAATTCAGTTTCAATACTGTCTTAGAGATCACTTTAATTCACTACAATTACATATGAAAATTACAGCAAGTTGAATTTTAAATTTAGTCAGTGCAGTTGGATGGAGAAATTTCAACCACTGAATGGCAAGATAACAATTTGTATTTAAAAACTTATCTGGCTTAGTCAACAACAACCTTCTTCGGGATGCAGACTGGCTTCCTCTGTATGATAAAAACCTGTCTTGCTAGCCCTTAACCAAATCCACTTGCACGAGAGCCCTGTCAGGCTGCAGACCTGGCCTGGTTCATTCAGCACATAGGTCAGAGATGGGGTTTCTGCAGCTTGCTCCTGCATGGCAAGCACCAGCCCAGCTGCATTCTACCGTTTACGATAAAAGGCAGCAGCAGACCCCATGGGAGTCGCTCACATGCGGAAACACTTGAGTTCATAGAAGCCGTGGCCTTCTGACTCTACGTGGGTTTTGCTTCTGCTTGTTTTTAACCTCCGTGGTGCAGCCACGTATGTTCCATTGCCCAGACTGTGCCACGCAGTCACAACCTGATGATGCTCCGACACTTGAAGATGTTTACTGAACACTCTTGTCACTATGGCTTTCTTCCATATCAGCCTTAAAGACAATCTGTTTGCCAGTACGTCCCTTCCCACTGCAGAAAAGCTTTCCAGCCCATCAGCATTTCTGCAAGTTTTGGAGAAAAACCACGGAATGCAGTGAGGTCAAAGACAGACGGTGCAGGTGGCCACTAACAACCATTCTGCAGCACCCTGAGCTACAAACACAGCAAGGAATTGTGCACAGAAGGGCAGAAAAGATCTGTAAAGGCAAGCAGGGGTGGAAATTCAGATAGGAAGAGCTGGGAAAAGCAGAGCTACTGAACTGCCAACACAACACGTAGAAAAAACAACGGATTATGTAAGTAGTTAGCCCGCAATCAAAAGTTTTTAGTAAACACAAACAAAAGCACAATGTACTTGAAAAAATATCACATACTAACAGTTCCGTAACAAACAGAACTGGGTAAATGTTTTGCAAGACTGAGTTCGGTGACACTGATATTGAGGCAGGGATTCTTATCAATCTCAGGCTCTCTGACACAAAGCCAAGCTGCCACCTTCCACCTATCACCTTCCTTTCAAGAGCCACACTTCCCTGCAATTTTAGCACACTTTCAGCACCGAGAAGAAAGAGTGAGAGAAAAGAAATTTTACGCACCATTTTTGACTAAACCTTAGTCCTGCTCCTTCAGATTTTAGCAGCATGCTCAAGAAGTGGGATCTAGAGTTGTGTATTAATGTTACTTGAATGTTTCAGATTTGATGCCAATCATGAATTCCTTTCTGTATGTGCTAAAACACACAGTCAATAAATGTTTATACGCACAATCAAAATCACTAGGGTACAGAAATCAAGGCTGAACATGGCAGAAGGTTTAAGGTGGGGGAAATGTTAAAAATTCAGTCATCTCTTTATGCCTCGGTAGAAGAAAGCACATTCAAGCAAAAAGAATTAGGGCTCCAGAATACCATCTTGTCATCAGGCTGAATTCCTTGTCACTGAACAGAATGCAGCTGAAGATAGTAGACAACACAACACTTGCATTCAATTCAAATAAGGCTTAAAAAGGCATAACTTCACACAGCAGCAATGTACTGCTGTATGTAATCATCATTAGAGTTGTTACAAACTTCTGTTGAACTTCAGATAGCAATTTTCATCTAATTCTTCCTCAACTTCTAACAGAAGGGAAGGAAAATCATGATCTTTTCAGGTTACTGCTGTATTGTTAATTAGAGAGGCTTAATTGGCAGGGACATAAGGTGGCAATGGTCTGGGCTTTCTGAGCAGAGATAAACAGGACTCACTGGAAGAGTTATTACACATGAAACCCAAAACTGCCTTCCTATTGCCCTATCCCAGAGATGCACAAGCACAGTTCATGCTCCATTTTAAGATCAGTAGGGGCAACTTCAGCAGTTAAACTCCCCTGCTCATTCTGGCGTGCTGTTTCAGAACCTGAGTTGCTTTTACGGACTCAGAAACTCTGGTTCCTATTTTCAATTAATTTAACATTAATTGTGTACTAACTTCGTTTGTTTCAAGTTATTAAAAAACATTTATATAAAAAGTACAGCTCCTCATATCTTCTACTGTATAGCACTAGCATCTGAATAATAGATAACATGTCTACACTCAAAGAATCTTAAAGTGGCCTGGGTTGAAAAGGACCACAATGATCATCCAGTTTCTATCCCCCTGCTATGTGCAGGGTCACCAACGACCAGACCAGGCTGCCCAGAGCCACATCCAGCCTGGCCTTGGATGCCCCTATTATTTGTACCAGTCCATGAAATCCAGTCAAATATCTCAGTCTGCTTCTGTGCTGAAGACGTGTTTCAGCCTTGTGTCTTCAGCGATTTTTATTCACATACTCCTTTTTTCTGCTACTGTTATTAGCTAAGACATTAAATGGTAATATCCAGATAAGCTATCAGAAATTCCCACTAACCATCTATTTGGTCTTCAGTTTTCTCCTGCAGCATGTCCTACTGACACTTTCTTGCTAGCCACTTCACCATGTCCTTTACAATACCGGCACTAAACTCCTTCTCTTTTCTATGTAGCAACATGAAAAATGACTCAGATAAGTCTACCGTCCATTCATATGTGAAGATAACTGACAATCTTATCAATTAACCATTTCAGTTACCCTTAGAATAAATCTCAGGTTAAGTCTTTTTGCATTTTATGTTACTTGACCTCTAACTGTCTCTCATGTCTTCACCACTGAATTTACCCAGAAACATTTCAGCCCACTGTGGTAAAAGATCGCAGAGTTGTAATTGATTACTGTTCTTCTGTTTCTGAACTATTAGCAGCAAGTTTGTTATGCTTCTATCTTACAGAGAAGTAATCCCACAGTGGTTCAATCCCAGTTTCTGCTGCCTTGTTAGTGAAGGAGTAGAAAGGATTATTTACAGACAACCAGCGCAAAAGAAACTGAAATATCTGAGATAGAAAGTATTTTAAAAAGGAGAAAAACAAGAAACTGTTGTGGACGGTTTAGATGGACAACGTAGATGTCTATCCAAACCTATGTACTTATCTGCAAGAATGACACTGCTATCACAGCTCAATGCTGTGTGAGATTCAGCCAGAACAATCTTTTATCAGATGGCTCCAGAGATCCCCCCAGGATTCTGTGCTCATCCCCATCCATGTAAGCAAAACTCTAGGAAGGTCATTTCTACCTTTACCTTAGAGGTCACAATCAAAGCAGTGTTTGAATTGCATCTTTTCTCTGAGCCACAGCTTGCCTTCCCAGAATCATTTCTAATCTGAAGAGGATGATACAAAGGTAAGTTACTGGGCCATCAAATCAACGATTCTCTCCTTAATCTTCTGCTTTGCTGCTTATCCTCTGATCCACTAAGTGATGCTTTCCCTTTTGTTCCCACCTGCGCTGTCTCTGCAAGTAGTTTAACCTTTTACAGAATATTTGCCTCATTCCCTCCTCCTCTTCTTTTCATCTTCACCTTCCTCCCCTTCCATATACATCTTACAGAAAAGCTCTCCAATTTTAAATCATCCTATAACAAATTACAATTAAAATGGGGCACCTGTGACCAAGTAATCCCACGTATCGGTAGAAGGCCCAATTCTGCATAATCATGGAGATCCCGCTGCTCTTATTCATCTCAGTAGAAGTTCTAGGTCCAAGCCCCTCACGGTATCAAGCCAAAAGATTGAGCCAAACCAAACCACTTTATAAATAATTTAATATTTGTCTGATGACATTCATTGTATCTTGGAATTTTCCTGCCTGCACTAATGCAAGGTAGCTTCTGCTTCCCTTTTCTTCACAATCAGAAAAGGGAACATCACAGGACTCCATTCTTATCCCTCATTTATTCGGCCTTAGCACGACTTAGGCATTGAGAGATGGCTCTGAACTGAGAATCTAAAAACTGAAATTGAACTCGGACACGGGGCAGTCTCTTTCAAATCATGCAATTATTTTCCCTCATATCAGTCCGTATGATGTATGGATTTATACTTCAAAGACTACTACATAAAGAACAGATTAGTGACTTGGTAGGAAGGGGAAGGATAACAAAGAAAAGAGAAAGAATAATGAAAGGAAAAGGAAGGACTACAGATCCTTTGGAGTTACTCAGTTCTCCTTTGCTTTTTCACTAATAGTCTGCATAAATTGTTTCCCAGTAAAAGAGGGAATGTAATGATTCTTCTTAGTACTTTGCTGTCCACAGTTCCTCTGCGAGTACCATGTGATTGTTTTTCTTGCTGGACACTTGTACAGAAGCAATGTCCCACAGGATAAGTTTGCCCTTTTCCTGGAGGCCCCAATAGGTTTGCATGTTACAGAGAAAGAAGGTCTAAGAGACATGCTGGAAATGTAAAGGTACTGAGTGCTGCTAGCATAGAAATGCCTTACAGCTCATCCGAAGCAAAGAACTCTAAAAACTTCTGCCAAGGCTGCCACAATATAGTAGTCCTGAATTCAACAGTGGAAAAGAATTAGGGAGTTCCTAAAAAAAAATACTCCAGTCTGCTTCCAGTATTCTTACATAAAGAGAGAAACATTGCTAGTAGAGTCCTATCAGAAGTCCCAGGGAAGGATGCACATTAGACGATTAATGTTGCCTTTCTGTACAAGAAGAAGCCCTTCTTTAGCTAGCAATCACTATAGTCTTGCCTCAGAACACAACCTTGGGCTGTATGCAGCATTTTTTTGGAGAGCATCTACAGAATTGGGATACACCTACTTTTAGCTTGCAATATGTTACTGACATAACATATTGAAATGTTCCCTTTTATCGAGTTGAATTTGGCTAAACTCGGAGGAAATAAGGAACCTGCCTATAACAAGTTACACAGTTTTAAAGCCTGAGTCACTAGAATTGCTTAGTATGTCTGAGACATCAAAAGTTATCTATTAGAAATGAATATCTGGTAGTGCTGCCAGCATTTAGGTGATTCAGGTCCGAAAAAAATACTTGCACACAATACCTAGCACTTTGATGCTCTTTGAAAATTCATTCAAAGTCCTAGTGCTTCCTCTGAAATAAATTCTTTATCAGGTCAGTGTCCCATATTTATTCCAAATAACTCCAGTACAGCCATTTTATTTCCAGTAGCTAATTATCTAATTATTCCCTTTTCCCTCAGCTTCTCATGATTCACAGCTGTGCTGTGCGTACAGTTGGGCTGTTAACCTCAAGTCTCCAATTAATACTGTTATTTTATTCCTTTATTTTTTGTTCTGCACTGCATTCTCTGATGTATTAACACAAAATGTCTGATAATATTTATGTTAAAAAGAAAAGAGGGGAAAACAAAACAACATTTCTCCAAAACAGCCTAAAATAACAGATGCTGCTGATGGTTTTTAATCACATATATGAAAAGCTGTCATAGTGAGTCAACCCAAAACCAAATCCAGGTAGCATTCTTTGCAATACATCCAGATGTTAAAGAAACATGACAGACGATGATCTTTCCCTAATATACCCACTCAGTTTTTGACAATGGGTTGTTCAGGAAATTACTAATGTATATTTAATGAGCAAAGTCATATACAAGGGTGAAGGTATTAACACAGCTATTCTTAGCCACAAATGTATTAATACCTGTAAATATTCTTTTCCACTTAGCTGCAGGGTAAGTTGGAAGCAAAGCAATTCCGATTCAAAACCAGGCACCCACTTCCTAGGGCACCAAATGGTATTTCCCTAACAGTACAGGGGCAGGATGAAGAAAAATAAGTTTGTAATTCAGAAACAGTTAACACACTGAGAAGGAACATGACAAAGTTAAAAAATAAGAAGCACTGAGAGGTGTGCTTGTATTATGTGAGACAAACTAAACCAGCTGGGTCTACACTATCTTTTCCTTATTTATTTTTAAACAAAAACTGACACAAGAATTGTTAATAATTTGTTGAATATACACCAATTAAAGCAGCAAAAACGAACAAGAAGTCGTTTCATGTGGGAGAGGGAAACAAGAGAAACACAGAAAATACATGCAATATGTAAAGTTGAAAGTAGGAGGCGGTGAGAACTGCAGTATAATTTATTTTAAACAAACTCTTAATTCTACAAAACACATTATCGCACTAAACTGCACTAAACCCAGTGTTCCTGTCTCTGTTTTTCCTTTCAGCTGAGTACTCAGATCCGAGAATAAAGCTGTCACTTCAGCCACCAGGTGCTTTCATTCCCGCCTCCAACCCACAACAGTTATGACACGAGATTAAGAAAAACAGCTACCCCAGGCTGGTGTGTAATAAACGGTTTAACCCTGGATAAATCAGATGACAAGTGTGGGTGGCTCTGATTGAAATGACAAGGCAGTTTGTCACCCATCGTTCTGCTATAGAGATCAGCAGTAGTAGTTTTCTGCTGAGTTGAGAGGAAAGCAGCCTGAAACTTGCATGTTTTGGAGGTTATGCGCAAAAGACATTGAAAACAAAAGGGGTCAGCCCCAGTGCTGAAATGCCTCCCTTGCCCTAAACAAGTCAGCAGTGGAAGAAACGTAGTTTCTAAGTTGCTCTTGCAAGAAAACACCACTGTCTGTGGAGATGGACCGGAAAAATAACAAGACAAGAAATACACCGAGTTCTCTTGCTTTAAGTTATCTGTATACTATTGTCAGAGACGCTCAGCTTACCTGAAACTCTCAATAGCAACGCCTGCTACCATAAGGGCTGCATTTTGCTCTGTGAGGAGTGTTCATTGCCCAACAGCATGTCTCCATCACTGTCATAAAGCATTAACTAGTCTTGAGTGCCCAGGTGATTTGGATGGTACTGCTTCAGGTACAGGTATATATATATACACACATCAATTTTGCAAGTGTTCACAAAGACTGCATGTGCCTCAGTCTTGCAATGACCTGTATTTGTTTGACCTTAACTTCCATTTGTGCATTAACTTCTAGACTGCACAAGATGGTACACAATCAGAATCTAAATGAACAGCTGACAAAAATCTGTTAAGGGGAACAGGCACAGAAAGAGGCAGCAGCTGTCTGAAGTTCAGAACTGTAATGGTTGGAAGGGACCTCTGGAGATCATAGAGTCCAACCCCCTTCTAAAGCAGTTCCCTTCAATAGGTCGCACAGGAAAGCATCCAGGCAGGTCATTATATCTCCAGAGGAGCTGCCTCTCTGGGCAGCCCACTCCAGGGCTCTGTCACCTTTGTGACAGGTCAGTAACAGCCCAGGATCCAAAACCACTGCAAATGGAGAGGACATGTGACAGCGTCACTAGACTCCCAGCAGCATGAGAGGCATCAAGGTTTATAAGAGAAATTAATATCACAACTTCAGACCCTGTGACATTATTGAACTTATCCACTGCATGAATTTGAAGACTATGGCCTTACTGCGTTTTCATTTTCAACACCCACACAGAGCCTTTGTGAAAGCCCCTCTCATTCTTCCCTCTGACTTAGCCTTCTAATGAGGAAGACGTCAAAACATTTTTAGCCTCTGCACCTGGAGAAAAATTCTGGTGGCTCCTTTGCCTCCCACTCTCACCACTCCTTTCCAGCACCTTGGAAAGCCCCTACTGTTTTTAATCTACATACCTCTGCAGTCAGAGATGCCAACATTTTAAGTTAGTCGAATGTTCATCATCCTGCTTCAATGCCAAGAGCAGGAGCAGACCCTGCTGAAGGTCTGCTACCCAGCACTAATCCAGTGACATCTGGGTAGATGCAGCACACTATCTAGTCTCACTGCAGTGCCCTGGGAACTCATAACCTTACTACAGTTCTGTACACCACATTTTGCACGAAACAAAATGTTCTTCGCTATTAAAATGTTGCTAGAAATGAAAATATAAATCAAGCAAATGTATTGATACACTTTTGTTCCATTAAAGCCCTTAATTTAATACAGCAGTTGCAGTATTGGCATTTCAAAAGAAAAACAAAAGCAAAGCCAAGAGATTTCCCTTCTGGCAGTAACACAACAATCTGTCATTTTCTTCTACAGAGGAGCACATTCACAATAGGTTTTCTGGTGTTTATTTCCATACTGACCTCCTTCTAATATCAACTCTCAACACCCAGCTCTGTCAAGGAAAAGTCAACTTTGTCATTTCTGTTCTACAGACAGTTGCTTAAGAGAAATACTGTGACCTTATTCTTGCAGTTTCCCATACGTCATTAGCATTCTCAGTAATAAGGGTAATATCATAGAAAGATATTATCTTTTAACAACCATTTAACATGTTATAATCAATATCAGATGATTTCCCCTTCCCAATGACCTATCTGAATATGAATGCTAACTGATGAATGCAATTCATTTCTCGTCTCCAGGTTTGTTTACATTTGTCCTTTTGAACTCTTCTGCTTTTACATCTTCTTTTGCTCTTATCTTTTGCATGTACCCCAGACTCAAGCTAACCTAAGAACTTCTAGAAAACAATCTTCAGTGCAATTCCTGTGGCTAACCCATACACTGAAATTCCATATTTAATAGCCTGCCTTTGACTGGGATCAATAGATGTCCAAGAGTAGAAGAATAATCTTTCTATGAAGTAGAATCTTTCTGAGCTACGTGAACATATGAACTGATTTTTTTTTTTTTTTTTTTGTTCTCTTATGACCTTTCAGCATCCTGTTATGAAGCACTGAATGGATTTTAACCATTCTTTGTAGCACTAGTAAGCTTGCGTGAAGATTTCAAAGATATCATTTCAAACAACCACACTGATTTCTTCTCTAATATTATTATGGACAATTGCTATTTTGAATTTGGTAGGTCTTGTCTTGCAAACTAGCTAGCATAGCAAATAACCTCATGGGAATTCTATGTCTTTACACACGTTCTCAATTTCTCTCTCTCAAAGTTTATTTTCTTTAAAATACCGTATTCCCTTTTACATATTTTTATCCTTCCTCTCTTCTCTCTTTTCGATCTCTCTCCAATTTAAATCTGCTGATACAGAAAGAATCAGAGCAGATTAACTTACCCAGTGAGTTCTCAGCACTCCCAAGAGGTAAGGCCATTTAAGGTCGTACTAATTGGACTCTGAAAACCTTCAGTCAATTTTGAAGTTTCATTCTTAATGTAAACCATTGTAAATATTTGCACAAATTTAATTTTAACATTGCTGACAGATTCTGAAGTGATCACACGTGTTTCAGCCACGCTCTACTGTTTTTTTCCACCTGTTATTTCTTGATATCACACACCCTGAGGCACATCCCAGCTTGTGCCCAGTACATCTCACTTCAGCCCAGTTGTACAGGGGGTCCTGGCCTCTGCATGCTGGACGTGGCACTTATTTGCTGACAGATTTTGCTTTGATTGACGGTTTTATTTTTTGTTAATTTAGTGATTATATATATATATATATATATTATCTTACAATTAATCTACTACACACTTCAGCGATGTATTTATCTTTCAGTTCTTTCTATTCTTTAAGTAAAAACTTATATGGAGATACTTCTCTTATCTTAACAGGTATTTCTATTTCTGGGTTTGTTCAAAAATAGCAACAAGAAGCAACTTCCTCTTGCTTTGGTGGAAAACTCATAACCAAGGGTCCTGAAAAATACTTTTGAATAGTTTCTTACTAGTGCTAGTTTACTCTTCCATTCTGTTTGTCTATCCTAAATTTAGATCAGGAAACATAACACTGCTAAGAGCTAAAGTAATTAGTATTTTTATTCCGGGCTTTGCCCAAAATTTTATAAAAAGCAATTACCCATTTGTTATTTGATTTACCACATTACAATACTCACTTCAAGAACACAGTATCTCAGAATAGTAGCATAAGAACCTGATAATGCTCATGAAGTACTGCCAAATTCTAAAAAATTATTAAATTAACACAAGTAGTATGATTAGCAGCAAGCGCCATTGCAGTGAAGGATACAGAGATCTATACTGAGAGGGGAGAATATACTCAGGAAATGATAATTGCTAAATCCTGCTAGGAACACAGTTTATTCTGCAGTGTAGGTGATGTCAAGCCACATTCCCAAATGATGTTACAGCCCAACTGGAATCAAAGGTTATCACGTAATTCAGATTAAGACACAATTCATCGTCCTGCTTACACTGCAAGACCAAAATGTGTTTTAGCTGCAATGTAATTACAGCTGTCAAGAAGCTAATTTTTCAGCATTATTTGACTGATTTTGCACAGGGGCTTCTTTCTGCTCACATTCACAAAAAGTCTGTCTACACTGAGGCTTTCAGGAGATTCCTATTCATATTGCAGCTCTGATACTGGGATGCTAATAATGGCTAAAAGCCTGGTGTATCCATCCTATGCTAATTTCATATGCTAGGTACAGCATTCACGTTGTCAGCTCCCAATACACAACGCTAGGTATGAAGGCAACATCCCACCTGTTAAACAGTACAGTAGCAACGCTTCCATTGCTTTGCATTGGTCACTCCATGACCTCATACAATTCACCCACCCACAGTGGTTGTCTTGGAGGAGAAGAAAAGCAACTGAAGTAGCAATGACGAACACCTCTGGGTAAGCAGTGTGAACAGGACACAGATCTAATATATATATAAATTGTATAGTTCCTTACAGCAAGAGCATACTCTTTCCTCATCACTCAGTACAATATCTTTCCTGATAGAGAAAGGTTTGCGTCCCAATCTCATAGATATAACCATGTATGATAACAGATCTCAGCTGTGTCACTAATGGGGAGGTAAACAATGAGGAAGTTGTTCCTGTGCCTCTTGCTTCTAAAAGACAAAATCCTGGTAATACTACAGCAAGAGAAATGAAGCAGGGCAGAAACAGAGGAGGTCCCAGCAGCGGTACCACGCACTGCCTTTGAAATAGTAAATGCAAGCTAAAAGATAAATATTGTTATTACTAGCATCAGCTGAGAAAGCATTCTTGCCCCTCATCTTGGACTGCGTGCACGTAATACAAAAAAACACAAACACCAACAACATGCTGTATATCATAGAAAAGATGGAATCAAAATATTTTGTAATTTTAATACATACAGATATGAGGCTAAAAAAACACTTGCTTAACATTATCCTATTTATTAAATTTACATTTATATACAGCTTAGGTAATGGAAGTGAAATTAATTTGCATGCTACTATACCAAATAGCACATATGAACTGAATGGGCTTGCAGAGATTTGTTTGCAATGCACCCATACAAACCCATTCGCACATTTTTGTATTGCTTTCTGCATAAACACTTGTGCATAGTCAACTTGTGCAGTGTCTGTAGTTTTATCTGGCCATTCACTTATAATGTGCTTAATTAAACATAGTGTATTCTTGTGCACCTCTTGAATACACAAGCAGAAGACCTTCTTGGCTAACTATCTTTTGCTCCTACATACAGTCATGTGATAAAATTCCACAAAATCAGCAAGCTTCTCCTGAATATCAGATTCTACTACCCTTGCCTAAGAACAATCTATGCCAAAGCTCTTCATATGGTGCCAATACCTACTTCTATTCCTCTAATGTAGTTCAGCAACTAGTTTATATCTATTTGTTCTAACATACACTCATTTTTATTCCATCCTCTTTCCTCCTGGTGTATTTTAGACAGCAGTCATCAACTCTCTCAAATCTCCTACACAAATATACAAGTGAGTGTTCTTTTACATACCACATACAGATGTTGAAGAGGTGATGTTTTGATGAGCTATATGTAAATTCCATTCAAAGTGCCACTTGCCTTTAGGGCCCTATTTCAAAATATTTCATGCTTCCCCTCCTTTCCCTTCCTCAGCTCAAGGCTCCAAGATTGAAAGGCTCAATAGAATGACAGCTCTGGAAAAAAATAAAAATAAAATCCCAAGCAGCTTTCAGGCAAGCTCACACCCCTCTGGCTCTCACATACTACCACACAGATAATAGATAAGTGCCATGCACTGAGCATTTTCCAAGCCACATTATAGATATTACCCTGTATAAGCCAGAACATCCTGAACAAAAGCTTTGCTGAAGTATAGCTCCCCTTAGGCAACTTGGCTTCTCAGAAGCCAAAGACCAGGGAGTTCAAGACCGAGGTGCTCTATTCTGTGCCCGAGGCAAAAGAGGCTACATACATTGAGCAAATAAACTGCAGTCAATCCCCAAAGGAAGTCCTCGCTTTGATGCTTGGTTAATAGTTAATGCGTAGGGCAAGTCCTCCGTAGCCAGAAGCTACCAATGAGGAAAGAAGCAGGCAGCTCTAGGAAGATAGACAGCTGAGAGCTGAGCTTCAACATCCACTGACATAGCAAGGATTATTTCCACTAAAAATAATGTATGTTTTAATTAGTCTAAATGAGATATGTAGGCATTACAATCATCATGTCCTAGCATCGGTGTTCTCATGGGAGTAAAAGATGGCTGCAATAATTGTTCACATAAATTTGTGAACCCAGTGCCGTGGTCTCTAAACAGCAATGCTCAGACTGTAGCCAGGTCAAATGCCACCACACTAAGAGTTGCACCGACATTAAGAGCACCAGTGTGTAGGTTTTGCTTTACCTAAGCAGTAGCATTAATTCATGCAGGGGAGGACAAACCTGTAAAATATTGAGGATGTCAGGAATGTCAGAATTTTCTTCCCAATTTAAAGTTTACGTTATATTCATATTAATTTTGTCTAGTGTCTTAATAGCAATTTTCCTAATCTGATAAAAAAGAAAGAGCACCAGAAGATGCTTTTAAAATATTCAGACATGGAGTTAAACAGGAAAACACTGAAAATAAAAAGCTTCAAAACAAAGCACCGCTGTAGGAGTCATAGAATCACAAAATATCCAGAGCTGGAAGAAATCCAACAAGGATCATCAAACCCAACTTCAGGTTCCACACAGGATCACCCAAAATTCAAACCAAACTTCTGTGAGGAATAAAATACCTAACTGCAGACTTAATAAAACCACTTTAAAGAATCACTTACGCAGGCAAATTGACAATTAAAATCTGCTTACATGGCTACTTAGAGGTGCCTTTTTTCTTTTTCTTGGGTGCAAGATACTTTCTAAATGTAAAAGAAGCTGAAAACTACTACGTTTTTATTATAATATGACCCCAACATTTAAAAAGAGGCAAAGATCCCACTGCATTTAAAGGTACAGAATGAGAAATGTGTCCTTTCCAAAATGTCTGTGCGTACTGCAGTTGTTATGGAAGCAGCAGCGGCTCACGGAAACATAGCTAAATTGGTTTTATATCAACTGACTGCGGTGTATTTCCTTCAGCATAAATCATTGTGTGAGCTGCAAAAATCGGACTGAACAGTTTGCTAAAAGCTTACCCAGTTAGTGTGAAGTAAAGCTCCTGCCAATAACACTTGAGAGTTGCCTAAACAGGAACACTAATTGGAAATCAGTTATGTTTAAATAAGTAGCATTTTCTAAAACATTAACGTGGCCCTTTTAGAAGCGGGAAGTTTGACAGAAATTAAATATTTTGACCACTTTACAGCTACAGCATATTTAGACATGAAGCTACTCATCCAAATCTTTTTAGATGCTTTAAGTCCTCCTTTATTGCTCCAGATAGCTTGTGCACATGCTGGGCTTTCTCAGATTGCTTCTTCCAGTTCCATGTTGTCAGCACCCACAGGTTCTTACCTACCCTACAAATTCAGCAGCTTAGGACCTTCTAAATCTTACAGTCCTACATGGTTTCAGAATTGGAGGATCATCAACGTACAAGCAGATGTTATTCATACTCGTATTTAAGTTATTTATATATATCTGGATAAGAGAACACAGAGAACATGCTCTATGCTGCATTTTGAAGACAAAGTCACACACAGGAGCCTGCTCAGGGTTATGCTGTAGCTGAAATACAGTCACTACTGGAGAGAGCACAATTCATGTAAGGATGGGTGGGGAAACTCTCAGGTACACGCTGCCCTGTGTAATGCTGACCCTCAGTAGAAGGCTTCTTAAGACCAGCAAGGGCATTGCTAACTCTTCTCCAGAGCAAAAATGCACGTATTCCATTGACTGCAAAGGATTAAACTGACTCCATAAAATACTATTACTGAAACCCAAACCATTTTTTAAAAATACATACATGTAACTAGATAACAGCAGATCATCAGAAACATTTCACATGACAAATTCTGTGATGACACAAGGGCTGGGGAATGTTTCTGGTCTCCCTTCAGAATTTCTCATCAATACCACTGAGTATCTCTTGACTAGCTTAGCACATGGGAGTCCCAGTCAAACTCCTGCTCTGAGTCAGGCAGACCAAGGACCTGAAACTGGGTTTCCCTCTTCCCAAACACAAAAGACTAATTGCTCTTAGGCTGCTTGGCATCTCAGGAAAAAAAACAAAAAAACAAACTTTGGAAGGCTTTGGTTTATTCCATTGGAAAACAAGGAACAAAAATCTTGAGACGTTCAGCAGAATCAAAAAATTGCTTCTCCTGAAGTTTAATTTTAAACCTGATATTTGATTTACTAAAACCATCATGTCTAACAAACAGACATTTGGCCCAAGATATAAAAAGAAGAGCAAGAGAGAAAGGAGGCAAACCTGTTAGCTACTTCTTTGCAGCTGAGAAAGATAAAATCAGATAAAAACATCTTGGAAAAGATGTTACAATGAGATAGGGTTGAAGCTTCATAGCTACTGCTTCAAGAGAGTTATAAAAAAAAAAAAGAAGCCTGAAAATCTGCTGCTTTTCAGTCAGAAGAGACATACCTAACAGCAGCAACAAATGCTTTATAGCACTGCTGGGTTTTGAGGCAAGTAGTAAAGTAACATCTGACTTATTAGAAGAAAAAAGCTTAATTTTGCTGTGTGGAAAGACAGGACGATGATAATTCCAGCTCTGCCCAGTTCACACTGGTACCAGAAGCATCTGAAACTTAACAGAATTCAAAAAGGTGTAAATTAAATCTGTTTCTTCTGGAGAGAGAAATAATGTAGTGGGAATCTCCATTTTTTAAATCATTTGGATCATGGAGATACAATCAAAGATGTGATCAAAAATGCGTCCTCAGAAAAAAGATCAAGTAATGTATCAAATACGCATGACTTTTCTTGTCATATTTTGGGCAAAATTCTTAAAAAAAACCCAAAAAACAAAAAACAAGAAACCCACACAGCAGCACAAAAATAAACAAATAAGCCCAAAACACCAAACCACTCAGAAAGATCTGCAGTTATTTTCAGAGTTTTGGGGATGGATTACATTGTGAAGTTACAAGCAGCCTTCATTAGACATCTAGGTCACATCTAAGGAAGCACTGCTAATTGTCTGAAGCAGCCGCCTTAAATGACACCTTTGAGATCTCTCACCAAATTTATGTATAAAGAAAATGGACAATGTTCTGCTGGTTTTAATAAAATTATTCATCATTTGCTGTGGGAAAAAAGAAAACCACATTCTCAGCAAGCAAGCTGTAATCGAGCCTAATGCAGAAAGTGGAAGCCATCTGTCATAACGTGCATTGAAAAAGCAATCTACAAAGCTAAATTCCAGAGGGCTTTTACATAAAAGATTTTTAGATTAGATTTTCATTTTTAAAAAAGAAACTGAAATGACATCTGATCTCCATCTAGAAATCCAGATTGGTTAACCTTGCTTACCTCTTCTGGTCTATTAGGTGTGGTTACTCTCGAAATACACAAATGCTCAGTCTTATACATAGAAGATCTGGAGTTTCAAGAAGTTAAAAATCAAGCCACTTGAAATCGAATATTACTCCTCTTCCTTCTCAAGAAAAGGAAATTAAGAGATTTTTTTTTTTAATTGAGGTTTAATTTTATTTACTTTCACCAAAACTCTTCAAGCTAACTATCTGCAAAATTTCATTGGTATATCCTATTCGTCAGAGTAGTCCCCAGCAAACATACATATAGAGAGGCTGAACTTCCAGGGAGAGATCAAAAGAAAAAGAATACCATTAGTAATGAAGAGTATGTCACAGGCAATAGGAGAAGAAACTGCTGGTAATAAACATGAAGTCAAACCTACTGCTAACGTAAGCATCCAAAGTCAGTCAGCTATCACATGGATTATTTTGGCTGTGCTGCATTTGTAACCCTTCATATCATATGTCAAAGTAATATTAACAGCAAGAATATTAACACTTCCTGAGAAATGTGAAGTAAAAACACAACAGAAAAATGTATACTTACTTAACTTTCTAGAGCATCATTCCCACATATCTCTCCTGAAAATCCTTTTGACAAATTCCCTGAACAAGTTCCAGCCTGTAATGATTAAGCCTTCAAGAATGAGTTTACCTGTACAACTTATTCCTGGTCAGGTACAATACCTGAGGGAATAAACCATAAAATAATATAAAATAGCAACTCAATATTGAAAATTAGTAGCAAGTTGTTAGGAAGAAATCTGTAGAACTGAAATAACACCCTTTAAAAACTTATAAGAAGCAATCTGTTAGAAGACCTTTCATGAACATATGAACTAAGAGTAATTCACAGAATTGTTTGCTTCCTTCTCAGAAACCAACTGCCCTTAGTGAAGGTAGACTTTTTTTTAAACAAGGTATCAAATACTAAATATTACTCCCTCTGTATCTTATTTACCTTCCTTCACAATATGGTTGCTAGTGAAACTTGCAGAGTTTCATTCCACGTTTCCTCATAACTGCACCTGTGTGCTTGCACAAACCACTGCCAAAATTGCCTTGCTCATGTAAGAGTGCAAAACAATGATACTGTGAGTTCTGTAAATTCTCACAATGGAGAGAAACTCAGAAGAAAGGAGCTATTATTCCAGAGAGCCCTGTTAAGACTTCTTTACTGCAGTCAGTTTTACATGGTTAGACGGGAAACAACGTAAATTGCAATAATTAATACAAAGTAGAGACAGAAAAGAGTTTTCCCACCAAAGACTGGATGTCGGTTTTCTGACTGAAGCTTGCCAATATATGACGGACAAAAGAAAATAATAATAATATTGTAAGGATCTAATGTATAACTGGGTGTCATTCAAAAACTTCCATTGTAAAGGTTTTGTATTGACTATGAGCTATAAAGTCTCATCCCAGGCGCTCAGTTTAATTATACTTTTAAAAATCATCACTCAAACCATCCAGCTATTTCTGAATGACAAAACAACGCTGGATAGCCAGGAATGTGCAGTACCTAACTATAGGAGGTTGATCACTTTCAATAAGCTAATGCGTGCCAAGAATATTTAGAAGGAGTATTGTCACATTATACAAAACTCGTGCTTCAAATTGACCTGAGAAAGTAATGAATTATCATATGTTAATTTATAGTTTGCGCCGATTTTCTGTATTAGATAATTCTAAATAAATACCTTTAACTGAAGAACCTTACCAGTTTGGGCTCTGCCCCCATACATCAGTGTCTGCAAAAAGGCATCTTGATTCGCTTGCAAGATCAGTGTAACAATAAGGGCATGCTCTCATCCAGCTAATTACCTACTGGACATTTTTCTCTTTTCCCTCCTCTAAGCCTCAGTTTACTTTGTGACAAGATGTACAACATGAGGAATTCGAATGAATTTATAAGGCAAACTTATGCAGTCAGTATTTGGGAAGCATTTCTATAAATATTTGACATTGTTTATTTAAGGTTTGGCTGTCATACAGATGACAGCAACGCTTTAAGTGAAATGAATACAAAACACTCACGCTCCTAGCTGGAATAAATTGGATATAAAACCTGGATAAACTATCAGCAAAAGGTTTTTCTCATCAGGTAGCTCTTTCCTTTATTGAGCAGCTTACTTAAAGTTAAATAACATACCACAAAAATTAGTACTGTGATATTTATTAATTTCCTGGATATCACATCTTACTCTATTAGGAAAGTGTTTCAGTTCATTACTTGCTATTTTTTAAATTATTAGTTTTTAACACGCGTAATAAAGTATGTGGCTTTTTTTTTTTTTTTGAGATTGAAATTTCAGGGCACCTAGGAAAGCTTCTTTTTAAGTGTTCTTTGGTTCTACATGTTCTGTATGCTATTTGACCAAGAAGCTATTTTCAGTTCTCATTAACCACAAGCAATGCCAAAAAAAAAAAAGTTACCAGCTATCTAGCTGTTAAGCCCTTTTTCTCTTTCTGGTGCCGTGCAGGTTTGAAAATGCGAATTAAAACAAGCAGAAAAATAAGAAAGCATCTTAGCAGTGAAAATTAATGTTTTCACCGAAGACAACTGCTTGAATTGTAAGTAAATCAAATAGGATTTCTTATAAAGCCACACGTGTTGATGACAGAGCCACAACTTCAACTTACTGCATGCTATGATTTGTTGACAATTTTCCAACCCTTTTTCCTCATCAACTTCTACCTAGTTGTAATTTAGCATCACCTCCACATTACCTGAGCTTTTGTAGAGTTAAGCATTAACTTCATGGCTTCTCCATCAATCAGAAATACAACGAATTTTCAAAAAGTGTTTTGATTCCAAAAGAATCAGGACGTAGGTGAGCATCAGTCAGGACAGGGAGATGGAAGTTTTCACTGTGATTACATTATTGGAAAGAAATGGGGCAAACAATCCTAACATTTCATTGGGCTCAGCAACCCATTCACTAAAAGCGCTATGTTTAACATACTCTCATATACAATAAGCATGTGGAGACAGAAAACTCCCATCTTTCTCAGTTCTTCTATTCTGTATATCGTTGTTTGTCCTGCCCAACAGCCACCAGTTCCAATAAGAAATAAAGCAAGATGGGAAGATTTGAAATAAACATAATGAAGTACTTGGAACAAAATACATATAGAGCTTCTGAAGGTTGACGTTTTATTCCTAGGAAACTTGTAGGGATTCAAACATTTCCAGGCTATATGGTTCAAATATTAGAATGACTTCTAATCCACAAACAGAACTTGTATAGACACCAGCGCTTGCAACTTCAATGCTTAGGAGCTAAATGTTTTCACTCCTATTTTTAATATCCAAGTTGTCAAGAGTGAAAGAACCATATCTCTGTAAGTTTAACCTTTAAAAAGATGGACATATCCACTGCATGTGGCTACATATATGCATTTTTACTGTCTCTCGATTTGTGTACTTGAACCGATAGACTGAATTACGGCAAACTGAGCTCATCTGCACATATATTTGACCTAAGTTACTATGAAGCTACTGATCAGTTGCACAGGATAAGGTGGAGTTAAATCCTTCCATTGCTCTCCTGTAGAAAACTGATCCGGACTATGATATTTTAAAAGCTGAAAATACCCTTTATTTTTTGAAGAAGCAGAACTTATTGACATCATACACCAGTTCAAATCAGAAAAAATAAAATAAAATAAAATACAACACAACAAAATCTCTTTAAATCTTCTTTAAAGTCTTTGGAACAGCCAAAACTGTTTTCTTAATGCTAAAGAGGAACAGCAACAAAACTTTATTTTAGATGTTAACTGAATTCACATCAGCAGAACACTGAAAATGAACAATAAACATACAGCTACACATACATACAAAATAAATACTTCTAGTGGGATCAATATTTTATAAGTATCTTTAAGAAGCTGTATCTTCATTCATGCCACCATAAAAAGATGCTCAATTTTATAGACTGAACAGCCAATACACTGTATAATCCTACATACAGTCGTTGAAATATATGATAAACTGGAGGGGAGGAAAGATTTGGCATCCATCTGCAATTTTTCCAATAATTCTTTTTTTCTTTCTTTTTTTCTTTCACTTGTAAAAGGAGTTTGGTTACAGCTTGAAGATAGGAAAACTATTTATGAGCTTAAGCATGGCGCTAGTCACAATTCAAGTTGGCACAAGTAACAGAAAATTATTGCCAAAACTGTCCCTCATATGGACATTCCTTCATAAATCAAGCTCTTGTCCCCTATAAACTGCCAGAGAACCTCCTATGTTTCCCCCGACTCTAGCTTTTAATCCACGCTGTCTTATTTGATATTTGCATATTCATACTCCGACAGAACAAATATATGGAATACAATTTCAGAAAATTCTCTCTAGTGTACGTGAAAAACAACAAAAGGAACGCGATAATTAACTTGCTACTTCACTCATTAGGAAATTTGCTTGGAAAAGTTCCGATGGAAATCTCTTATTCTCTAACAAGCATTGGAGAATTGACTATAGCACTGCAAGAGCTCGACAAACAGCCCTTTACAAAGAAAAGCTACATTTGCCTACATTTTGTTCCATTTGCTAGTGTGCCAGTTCATAGGGTTTTTTTACATGAATTATTAATGAGTCGCTGTGAATAGAGAAGAGAAATGGGAAATAAAACAAGTAAAAATAAGCCTTTTGAATTTTTTTTTTTCCATCCCCTCAAGGTCTAACAAAAATTCAGCTAGGAGACCTTAACAGACCAGGGACAAGGACATGTGGGTAGCAGCCAGAATTTGTTGGCTTTATTTGCTTGGGTATTCCGAGGGTCTTGTAAACAACTTAGAGTTTACAAGTCTTGTAGTTTGCAGATCTGCTAAGTCATCTCACGAAAAGGAAGGTGTAAAATGAACCCTACCACCCGCAATCTGTCTGTTTAATCATCCTGCCCATTAACTGATTAGAAAAAGTTCCCGATAGCATGGCCCCCATTGGGCAGAGGCCAATTATGCAGAGCAGAAAAATATTGTGAAAATAAGCTGTGCAAGTAATCTCTGTCAATGGCTGACGTATTTTAGTTTCTGCAGAGCCAGCAAAAAATGTGCACTGACCAATTTTGTTGAACACATAATTCTCACAACAGCGATTTTGTGAAAAACAGGGAAAGTCTGAACTTGCAGACTGCTTGCACACATATTTGTATACGTATATATGTATTTATGTACATAAGGGGATGCTGTGTATTTATAAAAATCAAAATGCCATCTCATCAGCACTGACCTACTGTCATTTAGAACGTCATGCTTCCGACTAAAAGCTCTGTAAACTACACAAAGATTTCTACCATTCTGATTGTCGTATTTGTGTAGTCTTTTAATGTTCTTCTTATGTATCAAAGAACAAGACAATCAATCAAATTATCTGCCAAAATTAATATCTAGATACTTTTGAATAGAGAGGTTGTAGAAAGATCGCAACTAAACTTTGAGAGCTACTCTTTTGCACCCTGGATGGGGACCGCACAGAAAAATAAGCATGTACACAATAAAACTTGTCCGTACTTGCTCAAAGTCAAGGATTCTGAAATGTGTGGTGAACGTTAGTAACTCAACAAATCAGATTCAGAAGTTGTGTTCCATCTACAGAGTTATTTATTTGAAAACAAAATGTTTCTCTTGCCTGACATACATACTTCAGTATTCAAAAGATCAAAGCAAAGTCGTCACAAGTCTATCAGTCCCAGTCTTGGTAGTGCCTTCAGTTTGATTGCTTGGAGAGCAAGAACAAAATGCATTACAGTGAAGTGGAAATGAATTCACTGCAAAGTGGTATGCAGTTTACCAAACTTCCATCCACTCTTAGCTTGTTCATGAAAACTTTCTGGAATTTTACTTCATGTTAAAAAGGCTTGAAAAACACTCCAGGCAGCAGCAGATCTCTGCATTTGTTCTGGTGGAGCTGAAAAACCTCATCTGTTCAGTCTCATCTTTGAGCTAAGTTCCTGATTATCTTACATGCTTGCCTCTGTGTATTTTGCATCAATAACACAGCAACAATTCCACAAATTTTGCGTTACTTTTCTTTTAAATACTACAACTCTTCAAACTACTGTGGTTACCCAGTGAAAAACACTTCCCCTCAAACTCATAGGCAACCACCTCAAAATAATGGCAGCTGTAGCTTGTTCAAAATTCAATCTCATCTATTCTTTGTAAGTGTGAATACTCCAAAAGCTTTTCACAAGAGACACTTATAGGGCTGGATTCAGCCATCTGCAAAGTACTACATATTTTCTCTGTAAGTTTTCTAACAAAAAAAAAATTACAGATAGGAAACCAGAGTTCCGATATGTTGGATGGAATAGAAGAAAAAAAATGCAAAAAAGTATTTCTAGCTTAAAATGTGTCTGAAGTGATCCCCATAACTCCATAAACCTATAAAATAAAATAGTCTTTTTTTGAGAAATCTTAAAGTTGCATACATTTCAAAAGCGCTTCTCAAAGATGAAGGAAAAGGAGTTTCTACTGTCTGTTTACATCTCACACCCACATCTGTGCATACAAAACAATATATAAAAGGCACTGAAGTATCACAAAGGGACATAGCTTGTTAAATGTAGACAAACAGAAGGCATACTCACCGCAGAGAATGTTATTCTACTTAAAGCCCTCCTGAAACGATCTCCACAAACTACCAGAACTGATGCCACATATGGTTGCGAGATGCTTCTCTGATCTCCAGAAAACGTTTTACTAAAATTTCACTGCAGTCTCCAAAGCACTTTAGAGCAGCAACTGTGTGTTTGTTAAGCACACTTAGTGCTTACTCTTCCAGAGGAATTTAATACAAGCACAAATGTGGCCTACCCGTATCTCGCTGTTGCTGACTCCCCCAGACACAGGCCTATGTCCTTCCCTGGATCTACATTCACTTTTCTTGCTCTTTTGAACTCCTAAGCTACAGAGATGTGCGAATGTACATGTCTCCTAAAATGAGTGTGACTTCTGAAGATTTGGGCACACCAAAACAGCCTCACTTTCTGTCCAAGCAGGGCCAACATGTACGTCATCACAAATCAATATATAAAAGCATTTTCATTTTACTGTGTCCAGAGAACACAATCACTGGGGTAAAGACACAAAGGGAAGGATTCTATCCCTTGTATCTTGACGTATGTTCCTGTATACTCAGCCCGCTGGCTCTGCCACACACTACCTCCAACCACCAACGTCCTGTTGTGAGCAACGTGGCTCTAACTTAATCTGAATTCACTGAGATAATCTCTTGTGCTGATTACTGAAAGTAACTACATTTTCATTTTAGTATCAAATATCTCCCTTTAAATCCCAGGGAATGCTGCCCAGGTGAGGGCTAAGATTTTGTTTATGGCTCAAAGCACTGGCCTCACTGCCAGCGGTGACCTTCCTCCCCACCCACCAGAGGACATCTTTGCAACAAGGGCTGTCAGACTGGACCAGTCCTACGGCCCCAGCCCATCACTAACTGCAACTAGAGGCATGGACTTGGTTGAGATTCAACATACCCCCCTGCAAACACAGGGCTGGGGAATTTACCACACAGCATCATGCTCTTCCCTCACCTTAAAAAAAGTTTTAAAAGAGTGCCTCATCAAATAAAATCCTGCCTTACCTGTAAGTGGGAGCTGCGCCTGCAAGGTGACAAAGACAGCAATCCTCTTCCACTTCATCTTGCTCCAGCAGGCCGTGCTGGGGTGCGTAGTACAGAATGATGGGGAAGGAAGGCACCTCCACGGGCTGGTATCTTCTGCTTGCCTCCGCAGGAAGCACTGCTTCTATAAGGCCTTTCAGAGTCCACCTGCTGGCAGCCACCCCAAAACGCATGCATCTTCCTCTCCCTCGCAGCTTCTGAGGTCTGGGTTTTACATTCTTGGTATTGATGCCTCAGCTTGGCGTTTTCTTTTGTATTCTTCTTTTCACAAGACTTTTTAAAAACTCTGATGGTTGCTAGGGCCGTTCTGCAATTCAGCAGCTCTCAGAGGGTTCTAGAAAGTGTGCACAAATTCAGTCCAGCTTCAAAAGCAACACAACTGTGCCCAGTGTGCATTATAAGCAGCAGCCACTGTCAGTGAGGTAGCTGAATTACACTTGTAAAGGCACCAACCTCATTTTAAAGCTCTGATTAAAATACAGGCTTCACATTAGGCACTGAAAATTGTTGCACTCTCAGGGCTAGACAACAGCCTGCAACACAGTAGAACTGGATTCCATATGCCTTTACAGTGTCCACAAGACATGAAGCACTGGCACAGCTGGCATTGCCTGCCTCATTCAGCTGTATGTAACTGAACAGAGGAATCTTTTGATGTGAAGATACCACATCTTTGTATTGTGATAAAAACTGTGTGTGCAGTACTCTGGAGCCATTTTGTCCTCAGAGGCAGAGCAGCCTGCAGAGTGGAGCACCGGGCTGTCTCTGTGAGAGAGCACAGCATGCATCTCCTCTGCGAGGTCTGACACAGGAAACTGGGCACCACACCTACAGACTAAGCAGGGCATGGGATTCAGCCTTCTGCTGCTCAAAGCTGTTCTCTAGTGAGATACTGCAATGGATCACCACAGATCACAGAATCACACAGAATGGCCCAGGTTGGAAAGGACCTCGAGGATCACGAATCTCCAACCCTCCTGCCACATGCAGGGCCACCAACCTCCCCATTTATTACTAGACCAGGCTGCCCAGGGTCCCATCCAACCTGGCCTTGAACACCTCCAGGGACGGGGCATCCACAACCTCTGTAGGCAGCCTGTTCCAGCGCCTCACCACTCTCACAGTAAAGAACTTTGATTGTGCATGGTTAGAAACAATCTGGATGCATCCTTGAATTTACAGGAATTTTCAGCCCCATACTGTAGGCATTGATACAGCACCCAGAGCAACACAAAACAGAGCAGCTCTGCACAGCTACAGTGCTTGTGAATCTTCATTTCATGCAAGTCCACATTCTCCATCCAGTGCAATTGCTGTGGCATCCTCCACATTTTCCTAAACCTCTTTTGCTCTCTGAGCCATTTCATACCTTCAGCCCTCCCTCTGTGGGGCCAGGTGGCCAAGCACGCTGCTGTGGGTTATGTGGCTCATTTGAAGCACATGTGCACGTGCTGACTGACTTACCCAGCAGTCCCATGTGAAAGTGAAAATGCCCTCGTTTCTTAGCCCTGCTCTGAAGGTACTAATAAGATCTTTGTGGGTGCCTGCACAAAACTACAGGTCGGAGCAGGTTGTGTTTGAGTCTCCTTTGTTTTCCTGGATAGATGTTAACCCCTCAGGTCACAAGTTGTTGAGGAGAGGTGGTGGTGAGAGGCAGACTGAGTCAGGAGAGTCATAATGCTTGTTTCTTTACAGAACTAAGCTTGTGATCACATCTAACAGTATTAAAGCAACGTTCAGTAGGCAGGGGTGGAAGCCACACAGGTAACAGAAAAAGCACACTTAAACATTAACCTGGCAAATATCACTCTAGAGAATGTACTGTGCTATGAGCTGACAAGACACAAGAAAATGATTTAACAATATTATTTTGTTATGCTTTTACTTGAGGACCTCAATGTACTTCTGAAATTAGTGTTACAAAGCTGAAGGAGTTAAGCTTTTACAGATGAAGAGAGGAATTGAAAGGTTCTTGTTAGAATTTTAAAACTTGGAGGTTTTGGATTGAAAGAACTATAGCTAGGGATATTTCTTTCTTAATATATAGTTATTATTCTGAACAATAAGAAGCTAAGAAAAAAAAAAAAAAAAAAAGGATTAATTACAAGTAATAGAGGAAAGGAACAAGCCAGCATAATGAAATTAAGAAAGATGAAATCTGCAGTTGCAGAAAGCTCTTCTTGAGAAGGAAATATATGAAAGAAGTACTTTCTCCAGCAAAGGAATTTATAAGAAAATTAGAAGGAATCCCCTTTCACCCCTCACCTCCCCCCCTTCTTCCCCCCCCCCAAAAAAAAAAAAACAAACAACAACTCTTCAGCATGATGCCAGCTCTCACTTTGGGGGGGGAAAAAAAATTAAAAAAATCACATTAAGTTTTTCAAATGCAAATAAAATTTTTCACTTTTATTACCAGAAATAAAGAGTAAATTTTAGACAGCTGTGAATAAGAGAAGCCTGAAAACATGACTAAGATGCATCTTAAAACTGAAAAGTAAACCTTCCCCTAAATCAAATATAATGAGCTCAAAGACCGTGGAATGCTATTTAATATATTTCAGGATGAGAGCTTAGGGTTGGAAGGAGCACAAGTATCTTAATGAAAAATGGTGGGTTTTTTTTTTCATTTCTGATTCTTCGAAATAAGAAAAAGGAATCTGCTACATCCCCAGCAGATATGGGAACAGGATGGGTGATCTCTGTTTCCCAGTATTCTGAAGATGACTGACAAGGTGTGAATTACTGTGCATATAAGAAGTAAGGTCTTTCAAAAGCCAAGTAAATTGAAATTCTTGGAAGATGGAGACCAAGAAATACATCACCTTGCAGTCTGGAATAATGAAGGCTAATATATCGATAACACAGCATAATTCTTTTATTTAGTAACTATTATATACGGTACCATTCAATACCAAAATAATTAGCACTAATATTACTCGTGCTGCATGCCATTCTGCAGTACATGGATAGTACTGCTGAGTGTCTGCCCTCTCTTAGTCTCAGCAAGGGTTTCCTGTGCAGCTTTTCAACCCCAGATGCTAAAAGAGGAAGCTGGAGATGCAGTCGCTCATTGTCAGGCAGTGGGCAAAGCACAGCTCGTGAGAGCCACCTCACATGCTGGAGTTGGAAGAGGTGCGCCAGATCCAGAACTGGCTTGTATGGGAACTGCTGAGTCACAGCCTGAACCTCTGATTGATCTCCTGAGGCGAGCCATGAGTCAGCCACAGGAGCACAGGTGAAGGCAATTCTCCTGTGCTGCCGGAAGGGGTGGAGCCTGGCTGCACCTCTCCTAGACCTATTTAAGAGCTGGCTGCCAGTGGGGAAGGATCTCTTCTGGAGATCACCCCTCTTGGTGTCTTCTGGTGAGCTCAGCTGAAGGGTAAGCTCTTCCACTTATTCTCTTTTGTGATCGTTGTTTACTTTGCCTAATTTGCCTCTTGATTATATTGTGACTATAACATCTTGATATCTATTGATTATACAATTATATTGTGATTATAACATCTTGATTATACACGGCTGCACTCAGGTTCACGGGTACATGGTCTGTATTCCAGTGGAAGCTGAATAAAGCTCTCTCTGTCCACTTTACTACATAAAGGAAGACTGAAATAAAGTTAGTGAGCAGAATAAGAGCCCTGCTTTCACTGCAGGCTATCTAAATCTCACTGGCACCTTATCCAAAAGTGAAAATAATATCATACCAGTTATTGATATTTTTGGGTACCAACGCCTTCAGAGGAGCAAATGGCACTGCTCATCACTATTCTGCTGACCCCTGTCTCCTCCTGTTATTGATCACAGCTTCTCCCTCAGGCAGAGAGCCAGCAAATTATCACTTTGAATAAAGAGTTGAGGCCAAAGGTAAGGAAAAGGAATGAAGAGCTGTATAAGAAAGGAAGATTAATGGCAACAGTAGGCACACTGGGAGAACAGCAGTTGGGTCAGTGTGTTTTGATGTCTAGTTAGGGAAAGGTCAGAGAAATGGACTTCATTTAGAACTGTGGGTAGAGAAGAAAAAAAGGCTTTGCATGATAGTGCTCCTAGAAATTCTCTCTTCCAATCCCTCATCTTTTACATGGAGGCAAGCACATCATCCTAATCAAAATACAATAACTGAAATACAATAACCAAAATACAATTGTATACGAAAGAGCAATCACACTTGCATTATGAGTTATTCTCTAAACAAATATAACCTTGGAGATGCAAATCACATGCATTTGAGGAGTGCATAAAAAGGGGAAGCGGTCTGTTCTCTAGGAAAAATTGACCCTGTCTTCACATCTTGTGATTGCGCTATGAGAAATCATTTTCTTATTCTGCCACCATATTTTGAGCTTGTAGGAACTACACAGCATGGATAACATTTTGGCAGCTCCTACCTATGTTGTGTGTTAGACAAACTCATATATGTGTTTTTAACCAACAATTTAAACAACTCAGTTTACACATTTCCTAATAACCTTGATAACACTGGACTAGAGACTACAGCCAACCCTAATTCAGCTGAACCAGCAGTTATTCTCAGATCAGACAAAGCCATGTGAGAGACATGAAGACTTCCCTGATGGGTCAGGAAGCTCTTCCGAAGTCTCGAGTTAGCTCTCAGCTAACTGAACTCTTTATCTAAACATGTTGGTAGAAGAAGGCACATTTCGAGAGTTACTCTCCTGTGCTGGGAAGACCACAAGATTTTATCTATGGTTCCTGAAACAGAATAGGGCGGGGAATTGAGGTGATCCCCAAATACAACTCCATTGTGTTTAATGCAGGTTAAGGCACAGCTCATTATCTATAAAGTATAACACCTTTCGTAAAATAGATAAGGCACGCATTCAGCTGGTTCTGTGCATCAATATGCCCTTCTTTCTCTGGACACAAGAAATCCTGGAACTGCTCTAATGCAAGGGGCTGATTCATCCCAGAAGCATTCCTTTTTCATACTTACTGGTTATGCTTTGACTGAAGAAAAAAAAAAAAAGCAAAAAAAAAAAAAAAAAAAAGCAGCAGGGTTTGCAGTTTTAACAGGAAATAAATGAAAACTAGAAAACAAACACACCACAGTCAAGCTGAGGATTAAAAAATAACTACACACTGCCCTCTGGCTCATGTACTGCTACCACAGAGAGCTTGCCTGTAATCATCACTGCAGACTGCTGGGACTGAGAACAGGTCAGTTATCAAAAGTTCTCCTAAGCCAATTTGATACAGTTAGTACTTGCAGGCAAAATTAATACCTACATCACCTGATGGCGGAGCTGGTCGACCTGATGGAGGAGACGGGAGAATCCAGATTGCAGAGTCTTGCCCCTGATTCAGCAGGGAATCAGTTATAGCGCCAGAACTAACACTACAACTATCAAAATCGGTTTTGGAGATGTTCTCACAAAGATAATGGATGTTAAATAAGCAACAATTTTCTCTGATGAGAACGCTGTAGCCCCCAGCGAGGCACACCATTCATGCACTAGTCCAATACACTGAAAAGAAAATGAAATTGCTGTTTACAGTATGTAAGCCCACAATTTCTATTGACAAATTGTCGAGGAGTGACAGTCCTATATTGCCTCACCGCATTTCAATGCACCAGAGCGCCTTACAGCAAAGCTCTGCTTTGCTATAATTGGGCTCAACTGTGCTAATCCCCTTGGCATGCAGCAATTAATACTTATTTAGTGGTAATTGCTGCATTCCGAGGGGATTAGTCCCTGCCCTGCACTTTTGCCAGCATTGCACACAGAGAGCTGGAAAGAAGACAGTGCCTAGCTACGGGTCTTGCTTTGCAGCTCCCAACAGGGAGACAAGAGAAGTTGGTCTCACTATATCTGCTCCCCTCTGTGTGTGAAAATGCTGCTTTTCCAAGGGAAAAAAAAAAAAAAAAAAAAGCTTGACTGTCACTGCTCCTTGCAGCTGCATTGTGCAAATAGAAACCCTGCCACATCTAAAGAGAAAAAATAAAAAGAAAACAGGCACCTGTGCAGCATCATGAAGACAAACACAGACATGAGCGTATGTTTCCTATGTGAGATGATAAAGAGGCCCTGATACAGTGTAAGAATGAATTCCTATTCGTTATTTTGTTTCTTGTATCTAGAAGAGCCCTGTTCCTGCTGTGGTTTAAAAATTTTCAGTGCAACATTAGTTTTGGAAACCTATAAAGGAGATGTTAGTAAAAAGTTGAAATGCACCCTCTCTGTATACTCACTGAGACTACTGAATATACTGTGCCTGATTCTTTCATACTCAGAGAAGTCCTTATGATCTGCTCTAGATTTCTATTTTTTTTTTCATGCACACGAACAACTACTGCTTATGTCTTATCTTCAAAACAAAGCCCAGTGCCTCTTCTTTGAGCTAGTCAAGCTACTGTCTCACATCACTAATACTTTCATGTGTAAATTTCAGGTTAATTTCCCTAATGACAGTACAGTAGATATTAAAAATAAAATAAAATCAATTATAAAGCAGCCTTAGTATTTTCTTGAATGCCTGTGAACACTGTAATTGATCACTAAGATGATGTCTTCATGAATGTAAAGGCACTATGAAGCTAGAGATCAGAACCAGAGATAAGTATCTTTATTTCCTGCATTTTGTTCAAAGGCTCATCTGGGGGAAAACTTACTTATATGAACTGAAAATCATTTAAGCATTTAAAAGAAATCAAAAATCCAATTCACGCTCGTTAGACAAGCTTTTCTTTTCATAAGTGTCACTGTGAAAGAGCTATGCAAAATTCTTACAGTCATACTGTATGTTTTGAGCAATTATTTCTCTATTCTTATCTCTAAACAAGTGCTTGATTTCAATCTAGAAACAGTAACTTGTTAATACTAGTTAATTTAATTAGTTAATAACTAGTTAATTAATAAGTTGAATTGATGTAAGATTCTAGAAATGCAAAGTATCTTCCTTTTTTCCCCCCACATAAATACTCACACATATGCAATTAAATACTACCTAGTATCTCTTGAATGTCTGTATCTTCCGTGTTTGCACGCATATACACGAAGCCTCTACACAGCTTTGTCAAGTTACCCTGTGTTTGTGACTATCACACAGATAGGTATAAAATGGGCTCTTATGAGTCCCTTCCAGCTTGGGACATTCTGTGATTCTGCTGAGCTCTCGGTCACCTGGCTTCAAGTCCGGATCCAAGTGGTGGATGTTCCAAGGTGTTCTACACTCACCTCAATTTCCTTTACTAGAGCTTTTAAGTTCAAAAACCTTTAAACTATTTCCATGGATATTGTTTTTGACTACTTCATAGCACAAAATGATCACAAAATAGGAAAAAAAAAAGATGAAAGGTTCTGGTTTTTAGCAGCTAGTAGTCCACTGCGTTCATAATGCAAAGCAGTGTAGAAAAGGAGTTTGTTAGTATCGTGACACAGTCATAGCCTTTTCCAGGATTTCTGAGTTAAGAAGAATTTAATAACTAATTTCAATGTTAAACGTTTAGCAATCGATAGGATTGTAAGTCTATGGCACCCTCTTGTGTTCAGCAATAATATAACAGTTGACTAAATTTTAAATCTTCGTAAACTAAAAAAAAAGAACAGTATCATAATATTAAGTTATAATTAATATTTCTTGCATTAATCTGATACCCTTGTTAATGTTATTTTACTGTGACAATCGGAGATATACTATTAAATAGCTAAAAATTAATCTCAGATAGAACTAAATAAGGGATTAATCTGCTCTATAATGATATAGAGCCTCACAACAATCATAACATCGATATGCAAGATCAGTAGACAAAGGAAACACAATACTACATTATTAGAGTGTGTGCTAAGATTATCCTAATTAAATTCTTGGCTAACAAACATCCTGTGACATAGTGAGTTGCCCAAAATTATCCTGTGCCATTGATCATCAATGAATAGAGATACTTTACTTCCTGAATATGCAGAACGAAGTCATTATTATTTAGAATATGCTCGGAAAGTTCAAGCATGGTAGAGACATATGATCAAAAGTTAATTCATTTACAGCTATATTAATTTCTTATACTCAGCCTCATCTATTCTAAGCCACAATGCTATTTCCAGATATTACAAAAAAAAAAAAATATGCTCAAAAGTAAATTCCTTAACGAGTCTAATACAAATATTAGCACATGGAGAAGATGAAAAACAGGAGAAGAAGTTGATAACTTTCTTAAGGTAAAATCTTGTGTTACGTTAACATTTACCTGTCTGTTACTAAGGGAGAAAAATGGACAGATGTTTAGTATGACTTCTGTTCTAGTCTGCATCATATTCCACTTCTACATACAAAAGTTTTTTTAGCTAAGTGTTTGACGAGATACATCAATATAACAATTGCAGACAGTATTTTTCCTATTAATCCTCAAATCCAACTTGGAACATCTAGATCAACCATTCTGTTGTTTGTCGCTTTCCAGAAGTAGTGCACGGCTGAGATACTGTCAAGTTTCAAATGTAAGGAAGGTTGGATGATCTAAAACTGTTCTAATAAATTGCAGTAGCACCACAGAACTATTTCAAACCAGTTGTTACCAAAATTACCCCCTTAATAGGACAAGGGGAATAGTTTTAAACTGAGACAGGGGAGGGTTAGGTTAGATATTAGGAGGAAGTAGGGTGGTGATGCACTGGAACAGGTTGCCCAAGGAGGTTGTAGATGCCCCATCCCTGGAGGCATTCAAGGCCAGGGTGGATGTGGCTCTGGGCAGCCTGGTCTGCTGGTTGGTGACTCTGCACATAACAGGGGGGTTGAAACTAGATGATCATTGTGGTCCTTTTCAACACAGGCCATTCTATGAAAATAAGCCTCCAATCCAAAATCAGAAAATAATGGGGAGTTTATACAAATGGGAGTATCAAATCTGGAAATATAACCAATACAAGGGGGAAAAAATGCTTGAATCCATTTAATCAAGGATTCAGTACAGAAGTGATTCTATTAATAGTGAGGCTGGACTATTAGACATCCACATTTTATTAACAGTCAAAATAACAGTGAGAATCCTCACTTGAAAACACCACCTTAGGTTTAGAACAACACTAAAGTACATACCCTGCCTTGTTCAAACACATATATTTATGTGTATATTGAGGAGACCTATTAATATTTGCACAACATTTGCAGAACATATAAGAGTAAGAAAGTATTGGTACAAAAGGTAACTGCTGCAGTCATTTATAAAAGTAGAAGCCTCAGCCAAAGACAGCTCCAGTGTTATTCTTTTATGATTTATTTCACAGTATTGCAAAAAAGAAAGTGAAACACAAAGATGCTTATTTCAACCAAAAAGAAAATAGAATGGTTTCACCACGTATACTTCAGCAAGGATAAATGACTCCTGAGTGACAACAAAACAAGAACCCTGAAATAAGTGTGCTTATATGAAAGTGTAAGGGAGATAAATAATTTCAAATGTGCAATAAATAAAACCAAGAACATTTTTCATAAAAATATTTTAATTTTATCAAAAGCCCAGCATTACCAGTCTCATACAACAGAAGTTATGGAGTGATAGGTAATACATTAATCGAAAGGATCAGTCCATACCATGAAATCATTTGAATTTTCACAATTGTTATGTTTCATATAAAAATATTTCCACTATCATATTTAATTTTAATGTTATCTAATCATCATAAATTGTTTCCACATCTTCAGGGTTTTTTTTATTATCCCACATAGTAGCACACAGTGTGTTTAATACAGTAAAATGCACACTTTTTTCCCCTTCACGTAGAAGGAAAACTTTATAACTTACTTCAAAAGTGCTTCCATAAATCTTTCCCATACAAGATGAGCAGTAGTATAATGATGCAATAACTATATAGAGATAATTGGAAGTGATCAATTTCACTATTCTAATATATGGATCTACTTCTAAGGATTCTACATTTTCACATTCTTCACTATGTCGAGCAGGTAATATTGGCTTGGGGTAAAATAAATTAATTGTTCGTAATCCCTTTTGAATATTTGTGAACTACGCACGTGAGAGATGTGACAGGATATAAAAAGATGTTCTACTTTTTTTTGTGTAGGGCTTATTTTATGAAACAGAATTAAACTTTCAACACTTTTCATTACTTTTCATTTTCTACAGTTGATAAATCATCTGTTGCGTACTGTATTAGCTTCTTTCTCACTCTCAGATTACAGACTTAAAATTGCTGTATTAGGCTTCCAAAACAAAAACATCTACCAAATTCTACTACTGAAAGTAGTAAAAGCTGCTACATTGTCGTTTGATCAGAGTGCAAAGCCAAAGATCTCAAAATTCAAGTCAGTAAACATCTTCTTTTTGTATCAGTCTCATTGGATTTACAAGCCACTATTCTTCATGTACCACAGCCAGGTACTCTCACTACCTACTATTACTTTTTTAAAAGAATCACGGCATATAACCACTACTAGACAAAGACTTACCAAGAACTCACCATGAGCCTGCAGTACACATACAATTTCCATAAATCCAATCAGGGTTAGCAGAAAAACATGGTTAACAGAAAAACAGCTCAAATTGTGAGTGTACAGGTGTTGAAAGAAAAATTTGGAACTCAATATATCATCTGTCGTTGCAGTATAAGCAAGGCTTTCCAGTCTACAGTCAGCTGAGCCACCTGTAGTGCTGTGTCAGATGAAGTGGTATTTTTAATACCACTGCCAAGTGAAGTGGTATTAAAAAGAATTGGAGAGTGCCTACAAACAGAAATGATTTAACTAAGGCACTGAAAGTTTAGAACCAGACTAATCCTTTACTTTCTGGTAAACACAGCATTATGCACTATTAAGAGAAATAACACTCCAGGTTTGTGTCCACTGAACAACATTTAGTTATGGCTTATGCACAAAGAATTTTGAGCATGGCATGATTCAATCTATTAGTGTGAATTTACAAGTGCTTCAGAAGGATTACACCAGCTTATTAACAATGCAAGGTGTACGAATTTTTTGCATTAACTCAGCTCTACTACACATAGAAAATCTTTCATGGAGCAGTCATCCAAAGTAATCCATTTGTACTGTCAGCATCACCAAGGATCTTCCTCTGCCTAGAGGAACAAAAGTGAAATAGTATGTGTGTTTGTTGACTGTGCTAAAATGTATCTGACAACATAGATAGTATATATATTTTGTATTTATTAATTATTAATATATTATACTTCAGTATCATGACAAAAAATTCAAAACCAATGAGTTATTGCTACAATCCTGTTGATAGAGCTTCACAAATGCTTAACAGTCTATGTTTAACTATTAGACCAAAACCTAACTTGCCTTGCAATTATCTCAAATAAAGGATAGTGACTGTGCTTACTCTGCAGGAGTTATCCCAAGAAACCTCTTTTAAGCTGAAGTGCAGTTATCCATAGAGAGTTAATTATAGATACTATGCTTGTTTTCCTTAGGTAGGTGGGTCCCCAATCAAACGTATCTTACAATTTGAGATACTGCATCCAGTAGACTATTTATGGAAATAAGAAAAATGTATATTAAAAAAGCAGAGATGAATAATACACACTGTTAATAAGAAATGTTACAGCTTGCAAATATAGTGCAAACTTAAGTACTTACAAAGGCTTGACATTGAAATATTCTTCTGGTGTCACAATTTTCAGTCCACCGAAGTAGTCCAGAACCCAAATATTGGTGATGTTGAATTTGGCAAAGAACCAGTTATGATCCTTAGGCCAACTTTCCATCTCAGGGTGCCGAGTGAATAATGCCTTTTTCGCTAAGGCTGCTTCTGAATCATTCACCTGAACAACAGCCAGCAAAATATTAAGACAGAGACAAGGAAGACAAATATTATCTAAAACACACTTCTGACTACAGAGTGCTCTTCTTCATTTAGCCATATTTTGCCCCAAAGTGCTCATTACTGTGGCAGAATCTACTTATCTTCAGGATGGTGTACATGAGACGGCAAATGCTCCAAGGGAGTTGCTTTCAATACTAAATAAAAAGGGTGTTTTAAAGTAAGCAAGAACAAGAAAGTACTTCACTGACATTAGAAGAAGTCTTTCTACTGTTCTCTAGAGGAGTATGCAGGCTGACACATTTGAAAAAAAGTATTGATCTCGCTCTGATGTAAACACTCTATCCACCCTGACACTGATCTGTCTAAAGACAACTGGATAAAACCACACCCTACACTGTGGACAAAGAAAAACTTTATTTTAGAGATGAAAATTATCCAAGCTCACAGACATCTGTTAAAGTATCTTAAGTAGATACTTAAAGTTCTTACTAGAGAGACAGTGAATAAATAGTAGAATAATGAGGTACAAAGCTTTGCTTTTGTTATTAAAAGACAACAGAATGATGTTGGTATGAATTAAGACATCAGCTTTTACTTTTTAACAGAAAAACAAATAGGTATGTTAACTATCCATTTTCAGAATGAAATCTTCATGTGAAATTGTTTCTTGAAGCATTGTCTGAATTCTAGTTTTCAGTATGTAATCTGGAATGATGTTTTTGGAGACAGATTTTTTTTTTTTTCAGATTTTCTCCATGTTCTTCAAGATTTAAAGTGTGCACAACCTGACTGGACAAAAGCCAGGGAGAAAAAATTAATTGTCTTTGGCATTAATACTTGAGTGGGATTGATATTCTATGAAGAACAAAAACTGAATAAGAGCCTAAAACCAAGGCTGGAAAGTGTTTTGTTTTCGATCCTAGTAATGATAGATTTGTAATGATATGTAAATTATCAAATTAGATATGATTCTTCAAATCAGTAAGCAGCAACAATATACACCATGATCTTTGATGTTATTTGGAACAGCAAAAAATAAAAATAAAAAATCACAAAACAGAGAAATATCCCTGCTGCGTTATGAGAAGACCATGTTTTAGGTGTAATTTTACCTCCTCTACACCTGCTCAGTCAGGGATACCCACAAACCAGTGTTTGGATGCATTCAAGCACACACACACACACACATACCATGAAATAACAAAATCTACAAGAGAAAGGAAGCTAAAACCTGTGACTACTTGATGTGCAAATGTTTAAAGGGTCAGATCAGCAAGAGTTTTGGATACAGTACAAAAGCATTTAGAATAAATGGTACTGGAATTAAAATAGTTCCAGTATTGATGACAAACTTCATGAAGGCAATTCAAGGATTGCTAGAGTGCAATGTAATCTGAAGTATGAAAATACCAAATATAAATTCAGGCTATCACATAAAAGACACCAGTGATTAGTCCCCATCCGCACCAATTACCCTTAGTAATGGGATTAAGATCTACTATGAATAACACACACAGTTCTAAATTCCTTCTATGGCAGCAACAGCACCAGGTGAGACAATAAACTTTTTCTATGGCTAATGCTTGTAGCTTTACAACTTGGATTAATATGTACTTCAATAAAGTTTGGGTCATGCATGTATCAAAGCAGCTGTGCCACAGTCCTGTTTTAGTCTGTGCTGTTAGGGAACTGCTTCTCATACTTTGCTACAAAGGTCAGAGAAACTGGATTTGTAAATTGTACATGACCCAAATTGCTAAACTGTTGTAAACCTTCAGCTGTCAAAGCACCACAAGCTCTCTGCTTGGTCTGGTCTGGTTTTCAGTCTAGACCTAACTGATCATAATCATAGAATCACAAGGTTGGAAAGGACCTACAAGATCATCTAGTCCAACTGTCCTCCCATCACCATTGCCAGCACAAGCTACTAAACCATATCTTGTAGCTCTTCATCCAGATGCCTCTTGAACGCTTCTAGGGATGGCGACTCCACCACCTCCCTAGGCAGGCCATTGCAGTGCCTGACCACACTTTTATAAGACGTGAGCAAAGCATGAACTTGGACATTTTCATCGTGGACATTTCAGTTTCCAAACAGATCCAGCGCAAACTTGCCACGGCTTACCTTTACAATGCTCCCACAGAAGATGATGTGGGCGCAGAGGGGATTCTGAGGATCATATCTGTGCTTCTTGCAGTATGGAGTCTGTGCCAAAGACACAGTTAGGGAGGCATTTGAATTGATCTGAAAAGCAGACGGTAAGATAAGAGGGCTGTGTACCTTCACGAGAACAAGTTATACCACATTTTCAGTTTTCTGAGGAAGTTGCTTAACTGCGAACAGTGCTGACTCACCATTAGTCAGCACTATCCGCTATCAGCTGCCTCCCTCCACGTGACCGCCCCACGGTTGCGCGATAAACTTATGTCAGGAACTCAGTGAAGGAAATGGCTGGCTAACAGCTTACATACCACAGAAATCAGGCTATCAGCACCACTGAGACGCACAAACTATTTTAACGCATCACAGCAATAGCTGAGCCGCAGACACACGCAGTCGCCCGCTCACCTCCAGGTCCTGCACGGAGATCTCCATGTCGGTCAGGTACAGATAGGGGACGCCGCTGCCGCCGCCGGGCCCCGGGACGCCGTCGCTGATGGAGAAGATGTTGGCGAAGGGGCGACCGCGCAGCCCTTCCTGCGCGGAGAGCGTGGCCAGCGCGCCCCAGTCGCAGTTGTGCAACACGAAGCGCGCCATGCGCGCCGCCTCCTCGGGCGGAGGGATGGATCCGCTGGCCGACACCGCCAGCGCGGCCGCGCACAGGAACGCCAACAACACCATTGCGCACCGCAGCAGCCACCGACGCCACAGTCTACCGCGAGCGACGCGGCGACGGACTGCAACCCGGCGCGAGGTGGAGTTCGTCACTCTGCTCTCCGCCAATCGAAGCCAATTTGCTCGACTCTCAGCCAATGGGAGATGACGGGAGGCGGGGCCGAGCGCGTCGGCTGCCGGAGGTGGTAAACAACTCTGACAGCCCAGGCTCGCCGTCGGGAGGAGCGGGGAGGGGGGAGGGACCACGGTGATCCGACAGCCAATGAAAGGCCTCGCCGGAACTTTCTGCCAATCACATTTACGAGATGCGGAGGGGCGCCTCGCTCCGCTTCAATCTTAATCGAGTGTGTCTACGCTGTGTGTGGGGCAGCCTGTGGTAGAGAAACCGACACTGACTCAATGCCACAGTTACCGGGTTTGCGGGAGCAGCAACTGAGGTCAGCAGCAAAAAATGACAAGTTTCTCTACTTCAGATTTCGAGCCCGTTCGAGAAATATTCTCTGTTATTCTTGCACCTTGCAGCATGCCTGGTGCAAATGAAGGAGTAGAACAGGAGTGCCACAAAGCATGAAGTGTGCCATGGCCAGCCTTCTCGGTTCTTTTCCACATTCAAGTCTCTGACAGAGCTTGATGGGTCTGTTGCTAGCCCAAGATCCAGCGGTATGCAAAGGTGAATTTACAGCTAAAATCATCCAGGTAACAATGCCAAGAATAGAATATTCTGCTCGGATGGAATCTGCGAAAAGATCAGCCTTACAGAAAAGAAAGGGTGAGCCCTTCTATGAATACTGCAAAAGCCTTTTCTCCAAGAGTTCTGTTTGCAATAGGATCACTTCAACATCCCAGAGCCCTTCTAGCCAAACCCCAAAAGCCACAGGCAGACTTTCAGTCTCCCAGAAGTTGATATGCCAAGAGTTTTCCTTTAGCTTCACCCATATTAACGGAAGGTGTTATGTTACATGTTCAGGGCTGCAATCAAGGCTTCTTTCTCACCATGCATGCTTCTCACATGACATCCGTCCACAAGTACCTCTTCATATGGCACGTGTGTATCCAGGCACCAGCTGAGGCTGTGGGCACGTGAAAAGGATCCGGCTGTGGGCTGCCAAGCCAATGAACTGACAGGCCTGTGGAAGTGATGCTGTATGCCAGAGGAGTCATTCGTTGGGTTGAACTCAGGTAAGCCATCTCATCTCGAAGAAAAATAAACCACGGGTCTATTTATGTACTGTCTTGTAGCTGTGTACAGGCAGAATAAAAATGTTTTTCCTTCAGTGTTCCTCTCACTTCCAGGAAGCAGACAGTGACATCCCTCTAGGGAAATGGAAACGCTGAAACACGGAGTCTTCCACTGCTGCCCTCTCCTGGCAGTGCTCGGGAGAAACCTGCTCTGCCGTAGCACAGCACCCGTGCCTCTGATTTAGAGCAAGTTCTATCTCAGGGCAAAGCTCTGAAGAGAAAACACAAGAAAAGAAGCTAGTATGAGGGAAAAGAAGGCTGCCTGAAAGAATGCTTTTATATAGATAGGGCTATGAGCTACATTTGGAGGAGAGGCAAGAGTGAAATTTGTTGAAAAAGACTGCAACTGTTCTGCAGAAGTGAAAATAGTATGGAAAAGAGGGACAAAAATGATCTAGAGTTCCTAATCTGTTTAGTTTAGGATTTACAGATGAGGAACACGTACTGCAACAAGCTCTTTTTCTTAGAGATTTTGCAAGCTGAAGGAGAGATATTTCTTCCTCTTTTTCCACCAACATATATATATATGCACTTTTCTTTTTCACAGCAGTTCTGCCTTCTGAGAACTAGAGGGAAGGGTTCATCTTCTCCCCACTGCAGCTAAAGGATCAAGTGGTAGGGGAGGGGATGGTGTGAGAATGGGTGCATGGTGATTTTGTTGGGGAACAGGACAGTGTCATAGGGAGCAAATGGGAGGTGGTTGGTGGAATCAGTACAGGAAAAAAGAGATGTCAGAAAGTGAGAAAGGACAGAAAGGAAAGGAGATAAAAGAGATGATGGAATTGGTTTTTTTTTTTCGGTTGTTTGGTTTTTTTTTTCCTCAAAAAAAGGCATAAAGGTGGACGCTTATATGCTACAGAGTTTACATTTATTAGCAGAATGTATTTGCCAAATGTGGCTGTCTGTACATCAGCAGAAGAGTGTACATTACTGGAGGTTCTCCCCAGACAGTACCACTGCACGTGCAAGTTTTTCCTCTCCTGCAGTGTCCTGCAGTGCTCCCTGTGAGCAGCCACAATGGGGTGCTGCTGCCCAACCCTGCTCACAGTGCTTGCAGAGGCCGGCAAGCACACCTGCTTACAGCTCTCTTGGGGGATTTGGGCTACATCCAGTCGGCGTATATCCCTGAGCAGCATTTGTTGACACGAGTAGTGTTGGCTCTCTGTGCTGCAGAGAGCAGGATTTATTAGGCTGAGTACTTTCCACTGTGGGCAATACACACCAGCATACAGACTGCCTTGCATACTGCACTGAATGGAGGGGGCTTGTACTGGCCACAACTTCTTGGATGGCTGTTGGGTGAATCTGTAGGGTGAAGAAAGCAGTCTTTAACTCCTTTTGCTTGCTCTGAAGCAATGTTATCTGAAGTAAACATCCAGGCCTCTTTCACTTCCTCAGATAGGTCTCAGAAAGGAGAAGGATTCTCTCTGTTGTAATGCAGTGTGTCTAGGGGCATCCAGGACCCTTGCATAACAAATTCAGAAAAGTATTGCTAGCCACCAGTTCCCCTTTTCAACTTATGTTCTCGTTTACATCAGCAAAACTGCCAAATAAACAGTAAAATCTTACCGTAATTGAGCCAGCTTACTCCTTCCAGGTGTTGGCCAGGTAGTGGAAAAACTGTGATTTTAGTGTAGTTTACATATCATCGTTTGGAAGATATATCTGGGGGCTGTGTCTCTGGAGAAGGTATATTTTAACCAGAAAGTCAGTGAGGTCTCCACCCTGCCCAGTGTTTCATCATGCTCCAGCTGCCCTCTTCATAGCTGCTTTTGCCCCGAGCCAGCTTCACTGAGATAGTATGGTTATTTGATGGGCTGGGCAAGTTTTCTCTTCAGATGAAGCCTAGCTGGGAACTGGGCCAGGCTTCCTGTCTAGATCATGCAGTCTCTCCATGAACAGAAACCTTTCTTTGTGCAGATAACGCTTGCGGGCCATGCAGTCTGGTCCTGAATAGTGCTTGATTTGTGAGCCAGGCCAGCTCTCTGCATCCAAATGACAGCCCAGAGTGATTAAAGTCGCTCGCCGCTGCATTTGACAGAAGGCATCGACCTCTGAGTCAGCTCTGGCAAACCTGAAGTACTCAGTGCTTTGAAGCGCCGGCACTGGGTGCCACATGAGTCCCAGCATGCAAATTGTTTCTAAAAATGTTAGTTAGTTATCAACCTAAGGAAACACCAGCCCTGCCGGACAGTGCAGTACAGCTACTGTTAAGAAATTTCACACCATACAGAATTTTACTGAACACAAAAAGGTATTTTGTGCTTGTGCCTAATGCATTTATTCGTTCTTGTCTTCAAAGTTGCCAAATTGCATTTAGTTTCTGCCCCTTTTGTCTGTATATATTTCAAAAGAGAGGTGAAGTGAACATAGCACTGGCCCACCATTCAGCAAGAAGTCCTTCTATCTTTTTAACAGCTGCTACACAGAGTGTGGCAATGCAAGCTTGCTCTGTGTGTAACCTGCTAAGAAGCAGAAATGTTTTGTTTTCAGTCAGAAAATCTTGCTATTGAGTCAGAGCTTGGACTGCCTGCTGAGGAACCTGGTTAGAGGGCAAGTGTGACACTGCTTTCTGTGATGCTGAGATGTGCAGTAGGATTGGCTTGGGAATGATATAGTAAAAAACATTGTTTTATCCAGCACAGATACCAGAGACCCTGTGTTAGCAATCCTGTTCTGAGTATAACTTTGTGTTTCTATCAGGTCTTGTAGGACATTAGAGCTAATAACGGGTGAAGAACCCTTCAGTCTAGAAACAGGCCAGCAATAGCTGCTGCTGCTATTTGTCACATCTCTGTATTAATAGAATGTGATGCAGCTATGCCATATTGTACCCTGTTAAATTTGTTTTCTAAAGTCAAATGGATCAGCAGTGAAAGTAGAGCTCTCTGAAGAAATTCAAGTGCTGCAAAAGGTGAAGCTAGCCTCCTGTACACCACTCACCATTCCTAGGTTGCCTGGTGTAAGTGGGGGTGGTGAACTTCAATGTGATCTTCTTCCTAAGACCAGAACCACGTGGGCAAGGCATTGCAGGTGAAATTCATCCTATAAAACACCATGTTTTTCTAAGTTGCCTCTGTTTAGGGACAGGCTTTTTGACCAGATCCTGGAACTTAAGGAGCTTGTCTAATTTGTACAAAACCATGATGTTAGCAGTGAGTGTCCCTTATTATCCATGCCCCTTCATTTTAATCAAGTATCTTTGGTAACGGAACATGCCCATTAACCTGAGCTCCCAGGGGAGTATAATGTGTGGCACGTGAGTCTGTGTGTATGAGCGCATGGTCGCACGTGAGCGTGTGTGCGTGTGTGCTCAGATGTGCCTCGCTGCAGCTGCAGAATTAGAGCAAAAAATATCGATAGTACAAAGCGTTCCAACTGACTTCATTTCCTGCCGATAACTCCCTGAAGAGGAGGGTGAGGCTGAGCGTTTGCAGCATTAGTTTAATGGTGAGAGGCGAGGGCAGGGTTAGCAGGAGGAGATATTTCAGAATGCAGCCAGCAGAACGGTGGGTTCAAAAAGCGAGTTTCCCATAGAAAATGCTGTTCACGTTCACTTCCTGTGAGCTTGCTTTTGTCAGAGGAGTTGATGTATGAACCCAGCCCAAAACAGGATGCTGGCTTTTAGAGTTGATTGCTCTTTGAAATGCAAGTTCTTTTTTTTTTTTCTTTTTTCTTTTTTCTTTTTTTTTCTGTGGCCACCCTATCCCCTTTATTTTTCAGTTGAGAATTAAATTGCTTGAGAGGAATCAAGAAAGGTTGAGACCTCCGTTTCAGTAGAGTCAAAAACTCAACTGGTAACAGCTGCTGTTTAATTATATAAATTCTGGAGAATGGTGTGGGTATCACCAGCCCACTTTGAACACAGAGATGAACAAAACAATCTCAGATAATGGTACTGACATTCATGTTCTAATAAACTCTAAACAAACATTTTAACCAAAGACAGAGATTCAATCTATCTTGCAGAAACCTACAGCTCCCTCCACCCTCACCTAATTCACCACCCTCACAAACACACCTTCCCAGATTCAGTGCCCACATTGACACACCCAAACAAACCAGCTATGGGGACACGAATACTTGTGACTTCAAGGCCAGACCGGATGGGGCCCTGGGCAGCCTGGTCTAGTATTAAATAGGGAGGTTGGTGGCCCTGCTTGTGGCAGGAGGGTTGGAGATTCATGATCCTTGAGGTCCCTTTCAACCCTGGCTATTCTGTGATTCTGTGTGAAATACCTGAGTCAAAATTTCAGTTGCCCTCCAAAGCTTTCCTTCCAGAGTGGCCTCTGAAGAAAGAACTGCCATGTCCCCACATGTTCTTTCTATTGATTTAGTATCGTAGAGATGTCCTTACTCCATAATTCATTGCCAAAAAGCAAGAGGTCAGCAATTATTATATATGGCATTGCTAAGCATGGCAGAATTAGTTATACTGCGTCTTTTTCAGGCACGCCAGGATGAGTGATTGCATATAGCAGGAGCACCAGTCATTTGGTCTGAAGTGAACTTGCTCTTTTGGCCTCACACGTATCAAAAAGAATCAGCTGGGAAGCTGCAAAACCCCAGGGTCCACAAGCACAGCATTCTCTCACCCCAGTGAAATTTGTGTTCATCTGTCTGCTTTAATGTTATTTGTGATGACTGTTGTTTTTTTATCTCCTGAGAAGAACAGATGTAGAAATTTCTTTTGCATGTACCAACAAATGAATCTTATAGACATCCCAGAAAGTCTGTAAACAGAGATACAGAGGGTCACACTCCAGAATATTCCACATTCATGTTTGCACGTACACGTCATGTAAAACACTCAGCTCCTCAGTACAACCTCCCTTAATAACATTTTTCAGAAGGTTCTTGCAGTTAAAGCACGTGAATTTGTTTGTAACATATCTTTTGGTATTTTTCAGCCCAGGAAAAAAGAAAGCCTAGAACAAATCCACACTTCTTGTCTTCCTTTCTGGAGAAAAACATGCACCATATTTTTGCGCCTTTCTCTCCTTGCTTGTTCAGGAAGGAAGAATAAACATTAATAAACCGAGTACTATGTACCATGCTCAGAGCAATGGCATTTGGGAATTCTGCCGGCAGAAAAGATTTACTTCATGACAAGATACTTTGGAGCATAAATAAGTAGAGTGGAGAAGTGTGGGGGGTGTAGCTGTAACTGCGTTTGCGTTATTAGTGTGGGTAAAGTGATACTATCCCTGTCTAGCAGTTTCCTTTTCTGTCAGCCCAAGTGGTTTCCTCCATAGAGTAAAACCTCTGAAAGCAGAAAGAAAATATGGACTGAGCACAATGAAGCAACCATGGTATCTAACTGGTACCTAATTTTGGTGGTCTGTTACATGCAGACATCTTGAAAGTGACATTTGTGACCATAGGGAATTCCCTGAGTATGAAATTCTCCTGCTACTGCTACAGCAGGCAATGCATGGGTGGCCAAAAGTGTCTTGCCCTCCCCACCCTAACCTGCTTCTCATCGTTTCAGTTCCTATCCACCCAACTTGTGCCGAACTCTAAGAAATGAACAGCATTTCCAACCAAGAAGGAATTTCATTTTTGTATTCCTTTTAGAATAATAATTTTTATTTTATTCGAGTTCTTGTTACAGCATCTGCTGGTTGCTTACATTAGAGAGGATTCAACTAATCCAGTGTTTCAGCAACAGAAGATTATTTTGTCCTCTTGCCTAACCTCCAGATTGCAGTAACTCTGTGCATCATTCTTTTGGCTAAGAACTGAGCAACACTGTACATTGAACTTAGGAGATAATGAGACCATGATTTAAATTGACTAATTCCTATACTTTCTAAGGAACTGCAGGAGTCCTACAGCATTCAGTACTGCAAAAGTTAAGTATGCCATAAAAACCAATGTATTGAGACAATTTGTTGGTACCAATAATCTGGGATTTGATGATGTTCACATTTAAATTCATTCTGGAGTGTTTTCCTCCATATGCAGCAGAGGCTTGTATGAAACATTGCAAGGGGAAAGTATGCATCGCCTTCAGAAAAGATGCTTTAACCCTTTTCTGCCCCCAGCACAACAACGTGAAATTGTGTCTCTTGAAAGGCAAAGAAGCCAAGCAGAAGACAAAAGGGGTGTTTCCAAATTCCTCTGCACCACCCTGCTCTCAGGAGGTGGGGACTGAAATTCTTGAGAAGGAGCATGTGCAAACAGTTGCTAAAACAGGAACAAGATGTATAGTTTACAACACTGCAGTCTGAATGGAAAGGGAAACCGTAGCAAAACATTCCTGAGGCTTAGTTTTTCCCATCTGAGTTTTTGCACCTCCACAGAAGCTTCTCATTTCCAGTGTGCAAGTCTGTCCTTCCCTTCAAAAGGAGGGATAAATGTCCTGCAGTTTCTGTCCCTGTAATGTAAGAAATGAATTTGGAATGGAAAGAACAAGTCTTGCACTTGAGCTAGCCAGTGAGACCTCACATGGGGACACTGTGCTTGTGTCTGCTTTTGTGCAGCACTTTTCTCAGCGAAGCTGTGGTCTGTCTTCAGGGAATCACCCAACAGCATGATAGTACTGCTGATATTGTGCCTGGGAGTCCCAGCCATGGACCAAGGTATCAAAGCCACATCTTCTGTGCAAATGCATTGCCACCTGATTTCTGCTCCTTTTCCACCTCTCAGACTACTCTGAAGAAAGTCCTCTGCAACTGAAATTGGAGGAAAAGGGACAGTGTTAAAGAAAATATCTGACTCAAATACGATGAGGAGACCCTGCGGACTTGGAAAGATAAGAGAGAACAGGGGAGAGACTGAGGCAGATGTTGGGGAGCAACTGCCAGCAAAAGAGAAAAACAGAGGCATAACTGGGAAGAGAAACAAACAAATAAATAAATAAACGGGTGATAGAAATACAAAGGGGAGATAGAAAGTGAGGGAGAAAATGCACACATGGTGTCCCCAAGTTTGGGCACAGCAGCAGAGTTTGCTGCTTGTTGTCTCATGAGTACAGCACTCTGGGAAGGACAGTATCTGTTTAGATTTGTGTCTAAATTTAAACTCTGATTGCCTTGCCTCCCCTCCTCTCCTCTCGTCTCCCCTCCCTCCCTTCCTCTCACCCACCCGCCCTTCTTCCTTGTTCGTAGTGCAGGGCCACTCACTGGGCTCTGTCAGTTTTCAAGCTGAGCAGAAGTGTGGATATTACGTAGCCTCCACAGCAGCGTGATTTTGCTCTGGCTCTGCTGAAGTTTTCCCACAGATAAGAGAGAAAGGGGTGGGGAAGGAAGATTGCCCTGAGGACACCTCTCTCTAGCAGGACATGGAGGTAAAGAAAACTTACATTTCACTTGCTTGTGGCTTGCTCCTAAATTCTGCATTAGCTGCACCTTGCAAAGCAATTTCTCGCTGAAGGTGGTTCAAAGTGCCTTATTGTCAAGGTTCAGATAAATGTGTCTCCCCTACAATTCCAGCCTCTGCTGTGGACCTCAGAATGTTTTACAGGGTTGAGATTTGGAGGGGGGGGATGGTATGGGGAGAAATTACATCTGTGAAAGGGGAATGAGAAGGACTGCCATTTACTTTAGCAGTTAGTCTCTGAGGTAGGAAAATGAGTTACATTTTAATAGGAATAATTTTCAAATGGTGATTTGAAAATTCAGTAAAATTGCGCATGTAAGGAGAAGTGAACAAACTGTACAGGATTAGTGGACTCCTTGGGGTTGATTCCTAGCCAATACATAGAACAGCAGCTGTGATTTAGACCTAATTGTCCCCCCTGTTCCACATGGATCCCGCAGTCTCACTTTCATTACCAGCAGCATTTTGGTTCAGGAAAGCAAACTTGAGAGCTGTTGCTGCGGCAAGGTGAAGGAAAAGTGCAGCAATGGGGCAACTGCGGTGCTTTTCTTCACGCTGTGTGCCTTGTGCTTCTAGGGAATAGGAGCTCTAGTCTCTTGGCAGGCACACTGCTGATGGACAGGGGTGTGGAAGCAGGAATGAGAGTCCCCTGCCTTTTCAGTCCAAACCTTCTCTTGTATAGCAGCTTCTTAGGAAGGTAGTTCATTTTTCTTTGCCTCCTTTCCCATTCATGTGAAATGGGAGTGACAGTGCTTGCTTTGCTCATGTGAGATTGGATTCACTAGCTTTTCAAACCATTTTCAAGTGGCAGAGGAAAAATTGTGTTTAGGAGGGGCACGGAAGATAGAAATGCGATTACAACATTGGCAAAACCTCAAATGACGAAAGAGGACTTTGGATATTTCTTTCAGCAAAACACAGATCTTACCAAACACTTTATATTAATCTTCTCAGAAACGCCTTTTCTTTGTGCACTGGTGTGGCACCAGCAGTGTGGAGCACGCAACAAAGCCAGGCACCACTGTAATTTTTCTTTGAAGATTTCTAGCACATCGCTCATCTGGGCAGTTCTAATAACGCCCAGGTGTTAACACTGCAGTCCTTGTTATCTGTGCTGGCCTGCCCTGTAGGCAGGGGTTAAAGATCAGGCACGTTCATTACAAGATAAGTCCTCAGCAGACTATCTAAAAAATTTTGGTGTTGAGCAGAACCAAGCACTGCTGAAACCAATGCAGCGTAGATACATGCCATGACAAATGCGGAGCTTTATGAGGGTTTTTAGGTTTGTCAAAACCTGTATCAGTAGCTATTGCTGCTTGCTTCATACTTTTTCGCTGTGTAGTATCCTGTCACATCTCAGAGGGGCTATTGAACTCTTAATTTGTTATCACTGCTCTGCACAGGAAGTAGCATATGGAGCAAAAAATAATTGAGGGCTGAAACAGATATTCTGTCTTGTTGAGCACTCTTTGCCCCATCTCCTGTCCTCTCACCACAGGGGACTGCACCTCTCAATATTTTCTGTCACCTGCTACAGGGGTGTTTTAGAGTTGCAAGGCACGGACCTTTGTTTCCTTTCAGGAGATGTGTCACATTTGCAGTGGGTTCAACAGTCAGGAAGCTTCTCTGAATTATTTAGCCTATGACTTTCATTCTTTTGATTCTGATCCTCTACCTCAATATCTAACTCTTTACTCATGCTATCTTGTTTTCAGATCAGCTGTAGATTTATGTTCTTGTTTTTATAACACCTTAACTCCCCAGACACATTTTTAGTAGCGCGGGGGGGGCTGTGGGAGGGAGGAGGGTCTCCCCTCCTTGCTTCAACCCTCCAAAAAGGTGGTTGATGTCCCAAACCTAAGATATTAGACCAAAACAAAGCAAAGAGCAAAGACTTAAGTTCCCACCTGCCAATATTCTATTTCTTCTTGAGAGCTTTTCACAGGCAGTGTGTGCAGGACACGGAGGCTCATTACCGTTTATGCTTTAAAAAACGTGTAATGGTCCTGTGCAACAGGAACTAGAAGTTCTGTCATTTCCCCTTTTGCTTCATCTGCAGCATGCAGAGCTGCTCTGCGCTTTGCTGCTGGCACAACTGGCAAGTGCTTTGCTCTAGTGGGACACATGAGGATTACCAGCATTAGGGAAAGAAGGGCAGAGGGCTGACCTAGACAGATGATTTCCATCACGTCTTTGGCAGGAAGACCCTGTTTTTGAAGAACTTACAGAAGCAAGACAAAAAATGCAGCAAGACCCTGTTCTTGCTAGTTCATATAATTTTGTGGTCTGCTGATGTTTAAGATGTTTTGTTTTTGCAAAGACCCAGCTCCTTGATGCAAGACAGATTTGAGAACTGCTTTTCATTCCAGTGTTAAAGCTGATTAAATGAGCTTGAAATCATGAATCTACCACAAACAGACTGTTAGCTGCAAGAGTCTATAAAGCAGCCACTAAATCTTTGCACCTACAGTAAAAAAAGGATCATGTTGGTTTGTTAGCTTACACTTTTGGAATTGATCCAAGCTGTTTCATTCTCTTAGCTGTATTAAGCCTCACTGAAAATGTTGTGAGTTAGGGCATCCACTGACAGTGCTTGTGGCTTTCTGCAGTTCAAATTCTACAGCAGTCATGGCATTCCTCTTTCCTGCCTCTCTGTAGGAGCTTGAGAGCATGGAGACATTTGAACTTCACTCACAAAACAAGGGGATGCGATCCAAGCCAGAGTTTCACTTTGGTGGCTCCCCATGGTGCACTGGGTTCCCTTAGTTGTGAAGATGCTGCAAGCAGCTTTATTTCAGGAAGACTACTCTCTCCTTTGTGCCTACCAACAGATTTCATGTCTCTACAATTAACTCCTGCCGGATCTTGATTTTTCCTGTTGTTACATCAGCTAAGCAGAGGAAAGGCTCAGTTCTAAGTAGAGGCTTTGCTCACTTTTTCACTTTCCTACTGTGTAACTTACTAGACATTTCTCCAGTCCCCAGCACTGTGCTCTTCCTACACCACAATGTCCTCATCCGGGACATCTGAGGAGTAGTGGCTCCGCTGCTCTTTTCAGTAGCCTTATCTTTGTTGGGTGAAGATACCATGAAGAGGCCCTGGGACTGCTCTGATCCCTCTAGCTAGGAGCAGAGCTGTCCAGAGAAAATTTGTCTGACTCTGTTCCCCGTCTCACTGGGAGCCTGCAGAAACATCTGTGGGTTCAAATACATCCCCTCACTGAACTCCCTCAGACAGGCAAAGTCAGAAGCCGTTTTTCCTTTTTGCTGTGGTCAACCTAACATCACAACAGAGCACATTTCCAGGTCTAGCATCCCAACTGCATCCCTCCAGCAGCCATGGGGAATGATGCTCTGTCCCAAGATACAAGGGAGCTATCCTACAGAGCTGCTTACCATGACCTAGGAAAACTGCACAAAGTGTGCATCATCTGTCCTGAGAGAGGATTGAAGTGGAGGGAATGAAGAATGTGTAGCTAAGAGGGCTGAAATTTCTGTCCCTTATGGGCCCCCAGAGCAGTAGAACAGTAAGCCACGTAAAGGTAGACTGAGTTGAGTAACTTCCACTCTTGCAGCCATGGATTCAAGATAAGTATAGGCAGTATTCCATGGCTAGCTCTGCCAGGAAACAATTTCCCTTTCTCAAGAAGCTGTTCTGTTTGGTTTTCAGTGCAAAAGTTAAAATCTTCCTTTTCCACTTCTCTTTATTTTCATTTTGCTTAACAGCAAATGCACTTATATCCAGTGTTTTCCCCCAGTCTCATAAAAATAACACATTAATGCAGAGAGTCCACATCAATAAAGGGAAGAGTATTTAAATATATTAGGAGAGGTACCATATGACCCTAATTTACTCCTTAGGTCTGGACAAGTTTAGCTTTGCCTGACAGTAAATAGCATGTCTGCAGCAGAGCTGGAAAGGATCAAGTTTGCCAGACTTCCACAGTGCAGTGACTGGATGAAGCTCCCTTTTGATAGACAGGAAGGATCAAAACCAAAGCCCATGGGGGTGCTGTGACCCTGACTTTTACTTGGAGGGGACCCAGGATAAATGGTGTGCAGAATCTAATCTTTTCTTGTGCCAGTAGAGAATGAATGATTCTTCTGAACCCTTTCTGTCCTTTACTCCCCATTTTGACTTTTGTGTGGCTGAGTTTTGTCAGTCATGGTGAAAGCTTTTTGGAAAAGCCTTCTTTCCTGTACTCCACAGTCTAATTGGCAGGACATATTACCGTTGAGCAGCATATTATGCATACCTTCTCTATCACATTCCCAAGACTTGCTTAATCTGAAGAACAGGGAAAACATTAGAACTGCTTTACAGATAGCTGCCATAGGTGTTGCTAGGAAGCTCTGCTGGCTTTCGACTAGGAATTGACCAAGCCCATACAAACTAGGGGAGATTTTCTCCTCTGTTTCCGAGTAGTTGGTTAATAACACTAGAGGGGTGGATGCTCTTTTTCCTCTACCCCAACTCTATAACCTCATTTTGGGATCTGAGATAACAGCTGTAATAGCAGCAAAAAAAAAAAAAAAAAAAAGAGCTGTTTGGAGGACCTGTCTATTTTACAGGTGAAGTCCTCTAGTTTCCTCTAGGTGGTATAATACTGCAGAGACACAGTTTATTTTGATGTCTTATGACAATGATATGCCATCAGCATCCTGAAACACAGTATGGATGAGGATTAATTTGGTCTATAGACAGGAGATCTGTCGTATAAGAAGTTACTTTACAGATTCACTGCACAGTTGCTTCACATTTAGGTCCTGTCAGAGGCCTGGGGCTCCTTGTTCTTACGGTGTTTCATGTAGGTGTTTCACTTCATCCAAACCACTTAAGTATCCAGATATGCTGTCATGCCAGAAATGCTTTTACATTTGCATCAAGTCTGAGGCATACCTCTGTGGTATTTTCTCCTCAGTATATAGGTGTTGGTAATATACTGACAGAGACAAGGCTTATCTGCCCCATTAGTGCAGAAAGAAGTTTTCACCTGTGAGAGAGAAGAGATTAGATTAAATTCCCGTCAGATAGGAATGCATCACTTGCTAAAAAGAGCTTCTTCAAGTCATCTTCAAAGACTCAAATCTCTCTTGCTAAATTGACACCTCATACAGATGCATGTCAGTTTCCTTCTGTTCTTCTTCTGTAGCATCAAATTTTAATAGAACTCAAACCACATACAGCAGACAAGAAAATGGTAAGCTCTTTTTGATAACCTGGTGTGCTTGTGCACACTTTTTTGGTCAGCATGGATGACTAGTGGCCAATCTGCAAAGGATATTGATTTACCAGTGCCAGCTTCAACAAAGCCTCTTTGCATCTCAAATGTCTGAAACTCATGCTCTTAATACCATGCACAACTGGACCACAGCTCAGATTGTGCTGTTGTGTAGTTTCGTAGCTGTGGCACACAGTGGTGCCTTTCTGAGCATACTGAAGCATTTCACAAAATTTAATACCCCTACCTTATGCTTTATCAAGAAACCAAGCTATGTACTTCCTCTTAAGGCAAGAAATGTAGTGCTTACATAGACCACAGCTTTTCAAGGACAACAAATAATGTGTGCAGTTTGGAAAGCCTCAGTATCTAGTGGATGCAGACCAATTATTTGTTCAGTTTTGTGTTTTTACACAAAAATGCAAGTGAGAGGACAAGCTAACTCAGAAGAGTGGAAGTAAACAAGTCAGGGTGGCTGTACAGTCAGACAGGGAACAGGAATCTAAACCTTTTAACAGGGTAGATGATAATTTAGTGCTTTGGAAAAGCAATGTGCCTAGGAATAATGGGATCAAAATGAAGATGCGAGTGATTTAACTGGAGAGAGCATTAAAAAAGCCAATGTCAGGAGCTATCTTTTGTTGAATTCAAGCAATAGTATTGATGGGGCCACCAGAGGGGCAGGACAGTGCTGTTTCTACAGTCCTTCTGTGTGTGCAGCTGCTGGCAGGAGTCAGCAGCAACTCAGCATCAGTACCAAAAAGCATTTATGATTCCTTTCTGCTACATCACATTGTTCAAGCTCTGCAAACTTCTGCCTTCTGGAAATTTAGGTCAAAATAAACGGACATAATACCTGAAAGACTCTGGGAGCTGTCATGTGTGACACACAAAACTGATGTTACTCTTTCTTCCTGTTTTACGAATGGATTTCTTTATCCTGTAAAACTGTGAACTGCAACAGCAATAATTGTTTCAAGTCAACCCTCTTGAAATACCTTACTGCTGAGTACCATTTTCCACTGATGTAAGTTTGGGTGAAAAAGGTCCACTTTGTTTCTCCTCTCTTTTCACATACACACACTGAAGCTTGTGTGCCAGGTTTCCTAGTAATTTCAACCCTTGGGCCACGCAGCTTGTGTGTATTTAACTTGTGATATGTGTGTACTTTAATTTGGTTTCCTTGCTAATATTTATAATGAGCATGGAGTTGTCAACACCATCCCTCCATGCAAACCTGGTATTTTCATTGCCAGTTTCAGTTTCAAGCTATTTGTTCTGTTAGAGGCACAGGGGCTATCATACACCAGTCCTTCAGACAGCAGGTGTCTGTAAACAGAGCATAGAGGAAGAAAAGGGATGGATTGATAAATACTCTAGATTATGAGGTAACAGGGCACAGAAATGAAACAAGTCAGGCAGGTCATTCATGCAGAAGGGAAACAATTTTAGCACTGTCACTTTCATCTCTATTCTTGACACAGCTGTCTTTTTCACTAATGCCAGGGCTATTAACCTTATGTAATATGGAGTTCTGCTCTGCATAGCTCTTTCATCTCCTAGATCAATGTCTTTTCCACTAATATCAGGACTTTTAATCTCATGTAACCTCAAGTCCTACTCTATAAGTCAAGAAACCTTTGCCCACAGACTGGACCATAGGATTTCTTGGTCCTTGTCCTTCTACTCCCTTGTATGCACTGAGTGTGGAACTCACTGTATTTGACTGCCCTCCCTCACATCTCCTGCCCTCATCAGTGGCATCTCATACTCACACCGTTCCAGTTCTGATCTCACATGACTGCTATGGGTCACCCACCAGCTATTTCCTCATGCCAGATCTTTCAAGGCATTGCTCAGAAGTGTGGAGCTCAAGGTCCAGTCCTACAAGATCCATCCCATAGCAGCTTCACACTCTGACCCAGCAAAATGAGGTGTGCATCATCCACAGCAGCTCTTCGGGCCTTTGTAGCAAGCATCAGTTTAGGCTGATTCTCAAAGGTCAAAGCTAGAAGCCTTATTTTTTTGTTACCTACGGGAAAGAAACCTGTCAAGTAATGCAGCTGTCACGTGGTACTTATTCTCTATCTGCCCCGCAAATTAAAAATTCCTGAATTATTCTCTTATAAATCCAATATAATTTTTCTTCTCAAAACCTCTCACTTTAAGGTCTGCAAACTCATGGATGTGCTGGTCAGAGCAATCTAATGCTGATTTACTCACTGAGTAATGTGCAGGCACTGAGTTTGTGCTTCCTGTACACCTGGTGCCAGTGCCCCACCTGCAGAAACTGTGTCTGAAGCTGAAGGAACTCAGTCCCTCTTCTTGTCACCGAAAGAACGTGTAAGAGTTTCAGACAGCTGTTGGGAGAAAGAAATAGAACATTGGTGTGGGTAGGGTATTTCAAAGCTCTTACAAACATTGAGTTTCTCTTTTATGGGGCTGTCAGGAGAACTTTATAAGCTGGTTAACTCAGAAACAGAAGTAATTGTCCTTTTCAGATCACAGAAGAATCCCTATCAAAGGCTAAGCTGTAGCTTGAGGATTGCTTATGTGCACTCTCCTGAGGATATATATCAGAATCATTCACCAGTGGAAATCACTAAATTCCTAATGTGTCATTACAGTTGATCCAGACTCAGCTTGAAAATTTGGGTGGACATTCCCAAACATAACTGCAAACTACAGCTGCTTGGATTTGTCTGTCCAGCGTAGGCCCAGCTCTACACGAGCTCCAGAACCAGAGAAAGGGCAGCTGCTGAGAAAGAAGTCTTGCAAATCCAGTTCCTAAGAGCAGTAGGTGCTGCCGAGCTTTCCAGGGTCCCTTTGAAAAGACATCTCTGTGGATGTAGCTTAGCATTCACACCTCAAGTTGGCTGCTAGTTGCATGCTTACTATCACTTTCCTCCCTTCCATATCTGCATATCTTTTTAGACTAAATTCCTGGCCCAGATAAATACGAACCTCCTTCTCTGCCCTGTATCCAGTGTAGACCTAATTTAATAGCAATGTGTTACAAAGATAGTACAGTCCTAACTGATGTGTCCTGGAAGCCACAGCAGTTGGGAACACTGTGTAAACTCATTTACCCTTCTGACTTTCAGTTCCCAGCATGATAAATTGAGAAGAGTTGAAACCCTGTGCTGCTACAACCAGGCTGTATCTAATATCAAGTTGAAATTTGGAGGGATCGCAATCTACATACATATTTTAACCAAAGCTTTTTGAACTGTCACTGCTTCTTTGCATTCTCTATGTCCTTTCATTGACAGTTCACTTACTTTGATTACTAATTTGGCCTTCTAATAGCTTCAGATTAGACAATTAATTCAGATTGAATATGTGCCTGCATCTTTAAGTGTTCTGTCAGTCCAAGAGCTGCCCTTCCTCATCTCACCTAAAGCATCTTGTGCCTAAGCTGCCTCCTGTTGAAGTTCATCTTCAGACCTCTGCTAAAAGCTGGCCTTTCCCTTGCCCCACATGAAGCAAGCAAAGGAAAAGCCAAACTGAAAAGCAATTGAAAGCTAATTCACAGGGCTGAGCTGCTTCCTACGGCTGTTCCATTAAGTCTGCTCATTTCCTTCAGAGCAGCTACCCGTGTGTGTCAATTTGTGTAGGTGGGAGCGTAGTGTGGTTTCACATTGTGTGCTATGCAGTGCTATGAAAATTACTTAAAGCCACAGCATGTTTCAGATGGTTTAAAAGAATAATCTTCTGCAAGGTACATTTTAATCAACAGAAAGCTGTTTGTTTCAAGAGGCTCTATCAAATAACTATGGCTCATGTATTGTATACTCTGCTCTCAGATAGTATGCGCACATCCTCCATTTTCCCAGCTGCCTCTCCCCTGTGCCTCAGGTGAGGAGAGACTGGGCTCATGTAGGCTGGATATACCTGCCTCACAGAGGGCATCACTTCCCCACTCTCTGCAAGCAGCCTGGAAGGTTCTGATGGTTGTTCTTCCATTGGCTCCCCCCTCATTCTTCCAGAGCAGCAAGAGCTCCCTTAGATAAGACCCAGAAGTACACATGGAGAAGCACCACCAAATAACCTGGGGCAACTGACAGGCTTGTACAGTCCGTAGTCCGTCGTCCAGCAGGAACAACAGTCAGAAGCCAAGAGGGAAAGATTTGGAAGCTGGGAATGATCCTGGGGAAAACGCAGGCCAAGAGTATAAGTTGTGCAAGCATTTGATGCAGATGCTGTGCTGGGTAAGTGGATGATATCTTACAATAGTTATTTATGCTCTTCTTCAGTACTACTATCTCACCCCTCAACCATGGAGACATTTGCTAGCACTTGTAGCATGAATATCTCAAGGACAAATCCCAGATACTGATTGCTAAAGGATACATGGGACACATGGGAAGACATGCGATTCAGTCCAGCCAGACTGCAGTCTTGATCACAGCTGTTGTCAGCTGTAGATTAGGACATCAGCATCATTGTACTAGGGGTAAAGATAAGTGCTTGGCTCTGCACGAGCTGTTTCAGATCTCTAAATTCCTAAACCACACAACTTCAGTGACTTACCTATTCAAAGAATAATTTCTGAGAAATAACCCTTTTCATCCCCCCAAAAGCCTTTCATGTGCATTTTAGTTATCTGCAGTAGCTCACGTCTGGTTATATCAACCAAGTTTTCAGGCAGCAGTTGTTGCTAGAGGGTTCCCATCAGGCAGAGAGGTGGTGTTGCTGACAGGTCTATACATCCTGCTTGACACACAAGAAAAAACAGAGTAACTCCTGAGGTAAGCTGAAAGCTGTGTAGGTGTTCATTTTGTTAAGATTAAGTTTGCAGTGGTGGTGTTTGAAAGAGATCAGGGTTCTTCAGTTATTTAGGAAAGTGGTGCAAGGGCTCTGAGTTGATGCTACATCTTACTGCCAAAGTAATGCCCATTAGCTTCCTTCAATGTGACTTTCCTTAAGGCAGTTAAGGGACCTGCTTTTCATCATCCCAATTCACATTTTTGTAATCTCAACTAATAGAAATGCTCAGTATTATCTGCTGCAAGATTTTGGCTCGCTGTCAGTACTCATGTTTTAGACACACCAAGTATTTCCCCCCAAAAAACTTTGCACTATTGTAAACTCAGTGAAAATAAGACTACAGATGTGTCACTGGTGTTCACTTGGAGCAAGAGAAGAACTACAATATTAAAACTGTTCTTTTAAGGCCAAATTCTCATTTACGATCACTAGAAATTTCTTGAAACTGTTTGTTCCAGATAAATACAGCCAGAAGTTTTAAACAGACATAATAACTCAAAAGAAATTGAAGGACACAGAGTTCTCAGGCTTTCATAGAAGGAGGACACTTTCAATAAGTCTTCTAGAAAAGTTAGACTTAGTAAGTGCAGAGATCTTTGTTAAATTAGTGGCATGGTTGTATGTCATTGCTGAAGGCCACTGATGGCTCAGCTCCACTATGCAGTGCAAAGCTTTGCTGGGTAGCAGTTAGATGGTTTGAAATACATTACCATTTACTCTAGCATTAAACTAAGTTACTGATTTGTGAATTTTGCTGTATTTTTTTTTTTTTTTTCTTGAAGCTGTAGAACCTAGAAAATCTCAGCCTCTCCTAAAGAGCATGTCTTGCCCTCATCACAACAGTGTCTGGAACAAGACACTAATGCACCCCAAAGACTCAGAAAGGAGAACCTTGTTGGTGTGTCTGGGCTTAAAACATATCACTGACGATCTTTTGAAGTTGGTGATGTTTCAGGTTACAGGAAAGCTCCTTCTGCATAGGGCTGCTCCATAGAAAAGCTGCTATACTGCATGTATGGTCAGAGCCTCTGTGCTTTTTTCGGTGTTACCCCCTTAGTATGGCTGGATTCAGTCAGATAGCAACTTTATCCACAAACCTTTTCCTGCTGTCTGAAATTACTTCCAAGCTGGCTGCTTGGATTGTCTGCAAGCTGTTGTGTCAGGTTTGTAATGTGGCAATTACTTAAGCACAATCCTTTTACAGGAAAGGCTGAAAACATTTCTCCTTGAATTGATTGAATGAGTTAATGAGGCTTATCTGCTTGCCCTGTTTTCTGAATTACTTTGTCTGTAGGTATCTGGCCTTGTAGGTATCTGGCCAATGTAGATTTTTACCTCTCCAATGAGTCCATCTACACTTTCCTCTTCATTGACCACAAGCAAATCTTGTTATTCATTTTAAAAATCTAGTGATCTTAATGATCATGATCTCTTCTTACTGTACACGGCACTGCTTCTCCCCTCCATAATGTTAGGGCTCATAGATGCTTAACAGCCTCTTATTACAGCTCCCTACCTCTCCTCTGGGCCTCCTGTGTGCTCACAGTCCTCTTGCCCTCCCAGTCTCTTCTGAGCCTTTTTTGCACATTCTCTCATCTAAATCTTACTTCAGTGTTTCATTTTTACTACTTTCATCATCTTTGAGCTTCTCCTTCCTCTCATATTGTTGACTTAGAGGTCTAGGGAAATCATACTCTGACTCTACTCGCTGAGCCTATGTACACTATTGTGCAGACAATTGTTATAGTACAGCTGCACAGCGACAGACAGGAAGAGTAAGCTGAACAAACAAGCCAAGAAAAACAAGGGATGCACGTGACCAAGGCATGAAATCTGTTGTCTAGAAAAGTGTCCTTAAGACACCCTTATAACTGTGCTGCGTATTGTCTCTTTCTTCATTTTCCCTAAAAAAATCTAGTTCTGTTAGAAACCAGACTGAAATTCTATCAAAAAAGATCTGCCCTTTGTAAGTGTTAGAAGTTCTCAGGACATACTTAGGAAGAGTTTCATGGAAACGAAGCTCCTCAATTAGTATGTGCCAAAAGTATTTTGTATTGCACAGAATCCAGATGGCTACATTCCATGGACACAGAAGTGAAATGCAGATACCTGGTCTGCATGCATGTTCACACAGTAGCGTGTCAGAGCTGATGGTTCCCTTGGTGTGAGCACAGCATCAGATGAATGTGTCCCATTTGACACTGTCATGAACAGCTGTGCAACACTGCGACTATAGGGATCAGATCACTTTCAATGGGAAATCTTAATGCACAAGATGTGACTCTTGTGGAAAACTAGTGGGCCGTGGAACATAAAGTCAAAGTGGAACTTGTGTAGCCCAGACTAAAATTCTCCCCTGGATTTTGAGTAGCTGAGCACAAGTCATTCTTTGCAAGATAACTGTACTGTTTATACAGAACTGAAACACTGTAATCCATTCTTTGGCCTAGAAAAAGCCTTGCAGTCATCACCTGACTGCTGCCTCTTTCACTTCACAAGGCATCTGCCTGCTTGGCGTTAAAACTTGACCAGTGCTTGGAGTTCTGCTTCTGTACAAGCCTAGAGTTGCCCCTTCTGACCTGCTCATGACCCCTCCCTTGCAGCCCAAACCAAACTGGTGTTAGAAAGGAGGCATTTCCCTGTTACATCCTCCCTGCCCCACATCCTCATCTCTATTGCCCTCTCCTTTCCCCGGGAGAATACTCTCAGCCCTGTGTACACCAACAGAATTAGGCAGCTCATGAAATGCACTGCACTGTTCATGGGGAAGGAAATGGCAGTGCTCCTGTGTTACTGCAGGTTTCTGCAGTTGCCTCAGCCAAGGACTCCCAAAACACTAGATGTACAAAGAAAATAAATAAGTTTTAAATGGTCTGCCACCTTCTTCACCGAGCAGCAAGTCTAGGACGATCAGCCAGATGCCTCATTTTGAACACGGCAGAGCCAAAAGCTGTTCCCATCTCCAAAGGTGACGGGCTGAGCTTACATACATGCTGGCCCTGCGCAGGCCCACAGCCCAACAGAGACCAGGTACTGCAGTTCACTGCCTAAAAGTAAGGGTGGCACTTGATCAACCCCTTCTTGGCAGCCTTTGACAGATATGATAAGATAGTTGCTCAGGAAGTGGATGGCCTGGGTTCAGTTCTGTCGTCAAGGGGTGTGGCCTTGAGACTCTCCGTTCTGTCTAACAAGAGATGAGTTCTAATCTGTTGCTGAGGTCAGAGCTAGGGCAAGCACTCACCAGCCTTCCTGCTAAAGCCCTGCCAGCACGTAGCAAAGAATCCACAGTTCTCTAGGGCAGAGGGAAGTGTGCACCTGTGTCCTAGTGGGCTGAGTTCTCTCCTGATAGCTATCTCCTAGTACGTCTCCTGATAGATTTCCCTCAGATCTGTCTCTGTGTTGTATGCAGCAATTGCTAGTGCGCATGAAAATATACAAAGTAGTACATTTCTCAGTCAAGGCTCCTAATCATGAAGGTTTTGAAGGTTTGGAGTGATGTTCTGGTATTACAGCTTACAGGCACGATATAATTGCTAAATACTCTCATTACTAAGTGGGACAGTCAAGGTTTAATGTGCATCATTTGCAGTGATACTGGTTTTACTAATCTCACCAGGCACTGTTTAGAAAACACAGACCAGGCACTCCTGAGAATTATATACCATGGCATAAAGAAAAGAACAACTTGTCATAAATTGAACCTGAGAAATTTGCAACACCAGCCAAAGACTAGTACAGGGTGGCTGGCATTCTCTTCCTATATAAGGGCCTTTCCAGACGAGATAGGATAAGTTACCAATAAAGTCCAGATAGGCATACAGGAGTCTGCTTTCTCTGCTTCATTTTTGGGTCCAGGAGGCTGTGAGGAGAGCAGCAGAAGTCCCACCTGATTAAGATAAACTAAGACTTGATGCAGTTATGCTGAGGAGAAGAAATACGTTTCAGAAAATGTTATGAAACCTGGCATTGTTACCAACCTTACATCAATCATGTAAAACAACACTACAAAAACCATTAGCATTGCACCCATTTTGCAAGAAATGCATCAAAAAAGGAAGGCAGGCAAGAAAGCCAGGAGCTCCCGGCCTTACTTAAGTGCAGAAAAGGGCATGGAAACAGGAATGGGTTACCTGGGAGGACTACAGAGAAGTTGTCCAAGCAGCCAGGGATAAGGTTAAGAAAGCCAGATAGAATTAAATCTAGTCAGAGACATAAAGGAGAACAAGAAGAGTTTCTACAGATGTGCCAGTGATAAAAGGAAAGCCAGGAAAGATGTAGGCCCTCTCCAGAAAGAAACTAGAGACCTGATCGCGAGGGACAGGGAGAAAGCTGAGGTGCTCAATGACTTCTTTGCCTCAGTCTTCACCATTAAGAGCTATAGCCACACCATCCAAGCTGCAGAAAGCAAAGGTAAGAACTAGGAGAAGGAAGATCTGCCTGCTGTAAGTGAAAATCAGGCTCTAGACCATCTGCACAAGTCCAGGGGACCTGACGAGCTCCATCCATGGGTTCTGAGGGAACTGGCAGATGATGCTGCCAAGCTGCTATCCATCATATTTGAAAGGTCATGGCAGTTTAGTGGAGTTCCCACTGATTGGAAAAGGGGAAACTTAAACCCCATTTTCAAGAAGGGAAAAGAAGAAGATCCAGGGAACTAAAGGCTAGTCAGTCTCACCTCTGTGCCTGGCAAAATCATGGAACAGATCCTCCTGAAAACCCTACTAAGGCACATGGAAAATAAAGATGATGTGATTAGTGGTAACCAACATGGTTTCACCAAGCGCAAGTCATGCCTGACTAACTTGGTGGCTTTTTATTATGGAGTTACAGTGTCAATAGATTAAGGAAGAGTAACTGACATTGTCTACCTGGACTTGAGCAAAATGTTTGACACTGTCCCGCATGACATCCTTGTCACTAAATTGGAGAAAAATGAATTTGATGGGTGGCCCACTCGCTGGGTAAGGAATTGTCTGGATGGTTGCACTCAGTGAGTTGCAGTCAGTGGCTCAGTGTCCAAGTGGAATCTGGTGATGAGTGGCATTCCTCAGAGATCAGTGCTCCAGTGTTACTTAACATCTTTGTAGGTGACATGGATAATGGGGTTGGGTGCACCCTCAGCAAGTTTACAGATGACACCAAGCTTAAGTGGTGCAGTTGACACTCCAGAAGGAAGAGATGCTATCCAGAGGGACCTGGACAGGCTTGAGATGTGGGCCCTTGCCAACTTCATGAAGTTCAGCAAGGTCAAGTGCAAGGTCCTGCACCTGGATCAGAGCAATCCCAAGCACAGATACAGGCTGGGTTGCAAATGTCTTGAGAAAAGCCCTGAGAAGAAGGATTTGGGGGTGTCGGTTGATGCAATATTCAACATAAGCTGGCAGTGTACACTTGCAGCCCAGAAGGCCAACTGTATCCTGGGTTGCATCAAAAGAAGCATGACCAGCAGGTTAAGGGAGGTGATTCTGCCCCTCTACTCTGTTCTCATGAACACATGAGACTATGAGAACACAATACTCACATGGAGTATTGTGTCCATTTCTGGAGTTTCTAACATGGAAGGACATGGAGCTGTTGGAGTGGGTCCAGAGGAGGGCCATGAAGATAATCAGAGGGCTGGAGCAGCTCCCCTGTGAGGACAAGCTGAGTGAGCTGGGGCTCTTCAACCTGGAAAAGAGAAGGCTCCAGGAGGATCCTATAGCAGCCTACAGGAAAGCTGGGAAGGGACTTTTTATAATGGCATGTAGCAAGAGGACAATGGGAAATGGTTTTAAACTGGAAGACAGTAGATTTAGATTAGATATTAGGAAGAAATTCTTTGCTGTGAGGGTAGTAAGATACTGGAACAGATGCTGAGAACTGCACAGAGAGCTTGTGGATGTCCTCTCCCTGGAAGCATTCAAGGCCAGGCTGGATGGGACTTTGAGCAACTGGGTCTAGAGGAAGGTGTCCCTGCCTATAGCTGGGGGCTGGAACTAGGTGACCCTAAAGGTCCCTTCCAACCCAAACTATTCTGTGCTTCTATAATCAACAGCAAAAGGGGAACTTCTTAGAAGGTAGTTTAAAATAACCTTATCTTATTTTATTTGCATTCTAGTCACTCTCTGAAGAGGAAAGCAGATAGTATATTTGCCACTTCTAATTTCCTGGGGTCTACAGATGTTTCCTCTGGCACTTGCTGCTCTCTTCTTCCCAGCTCCCCAAAGACTGGCTGGCTCACCTGTACTTGAATACCCTCAAGACATCATCTAGCTCCAGCCATCTTCTTAGTGATGTCTGTAGCCCAGTGCAGTTTGGGTGTTTTTTTTATTTACAATAACCATTGGCTTTGATCTTCAGAAACTCTAGGCAATCCCAGGTTACCTGGAGAGAAGTACCAGAGAAGGAGCCTGAGCAAGTTTCTCTAAAGAAATCCCTTTACTAATTTCTACCAGATATCTCCAACCTGGCCTAGTTTACTAGTCTTCCTTACATGAGCCTTTAAATCTGGCAGATCTGAGTCCCTGCAGTTTTGAAACAGCTGCACTGTATTTGGGAGCTGCTTGCTGTCTTCTAGAGAAGACTGCTCATCATTACTGAGTTGAAATATCCTCCTGTTACCCTTTGTGTAGCACTTGACCCTGAGTGCCAAGATGGCAGCAGTTCACAAGGGAAGCCATAGAGGAGAAAATTAAGCCCAGACCACTGCAAGTCTAAAAAAAATGTTTCCCTAAAGTAAACTCTTCCCAAACATGGAAAAATTTTACATATTTTTATGTATTTCATGTAAAATAAGATTTTCCTGCCCTTTCTCGTAAAACCCAACATGCAAGCTTCCTTTGAAGTCCCTGTTCCTCATACTATTCTGTATGTTATGTGTTCTGTGTTATGGTCAGAACTTCTTTCTCATCATTACTGTGGCTACGTAACAGCCTTGCTGTTGAGTTCAGACACACACTCATCCTATTCATTCAGTCAGTCATCTGTGGTGGGATAAGTGTTGACCTGGGTACCATTTCTGAGGAGGGATGTTATACATCTCAGAATTACTCTTGTGGCTAACTTACTTGCAAACTTGAAAGATAGGCTGCAGTGATTTGCTCTCAGGCAAGAAGCTTGCTCTGCACTGTAAAATTTACCAAAAGGAAGGATTTAAGAAGATACCTGACATTTTGCAAAATTGAGGTGTTTAGCTTCTGATAAAAGAAGCTAAGAAAACAAGAACAAAGAAAACATGACAGAAAGAAAAGTAGAAAATTAATATTTCTTTTCCAGCCTTTGACAGAACTGCAAATTTGGGACCTATCTTCACCTGGAAAATAACTGCAATAAAGCTCTGTTATGGCAGGTTTGCAGAGATGTGGCTCACACAGTACTCATCACAGCTTTCGCTGTGGTGGACCACAGCACAGTTACTGTCACTCCTGTTCTGTAATGAATGGTAGGAAATGCAAGTAGGAGCCTTGGACCTGAATCTCAGGGAGCTACATGGACACAAGACAGACAGGACTGGCTATAAGGTATCACAGCAGGCACAGCTGCAGCTACTTCTATCTGGGGCTTCTGCCAATAGTTTAAAATTTACCACGAGCAGATGAGGAGCAGCAGCATTGCCAGATAAGAGGCCAAGTGAATAAATAAACCACATAAATCCCTCCTGAAACAGGGAGTTGGACAGTCTCCAATGAGAATGATTTGTGAAGAAGGCTAGAGAAAGAGACGGGAAGAAAGATGCTTTGCTGGGGTGAAGAGGGGTCAGTGTAGCAAGAAGAGGTTTGTTTATTCAAGGCTTACATCTTGGGATGTGTTGCTTCTTGAGCCAGGGGCCCGTCGTACTGCTGAGCTCCAGTCGGAACCACCCCTGTGAGATTTCCTTCTAGGGATGTAAAAATGGGCTATACAAGTGTGAGCCCTCCCACTTCCTGGGTGATCTACGTTCAGCCCTCAGTGATACTTTCATGGATCACCAGAATTAATAAGCTCATATTGTGTCTGGATTCTAGCAATTTTTGCAGCCTGGTTCCTCATGCTGTGACTTCGTTATTTTCCCATCCTCTTGCCTTTCAGTTTGCTCCTTTGGGGGAGTTTGTGTTCTAAACTGGCCCTTCTCACTTATTTCTCCTTTTGCAGTCCTAACAATGTTCCCCTTTCAAAATAATCTTGGTGCCACTGTGGTGCTCACATGGACATAGATAAACAGTTTAAATTATGTTGGCATGAGGATGCAAACAGGGATTCATCTAAGTGGAAAATGCAGGGAGATGGCTTTGAATGAAACTGAAGACTATATATTAGATTTATCCATGGGTAATTTGGGTCCAGTTGTAACTAAAACCTCTTCTTGAACTTTTTAAAGTTCATTTAAACAGGAGTTTCTTACAAGCTGTCTAATCTTAACTGCACTTACACAAGAGTTGAAATAACTAGTGCCTGTTAAGAGAGATTGAAAACAAAAATTCAGTTACCTAGTTCTTGCCATTGAACAAGACTAAAAGAGAGGCAGATTTGCCCAAGTGAACCAAAACTTGTCTATTCTCCACTATTTTCTCCTTTAAGGCGAAGACTTATACCCAGGGATCAATTCAAGTTTCTTTAGATTCTCTTATTTGATCAGTAAATGAATTTAAGGGTAGAAAACAATGGTTTGATATGTCGGCCTCTTTGGACACTTACCCTCAGAACAGGTAATCCAGGGATCCTCCTAACTGAAGGTTTTATCAATTCACTTCATACAGACATGGTATTACTATGTTTTGCATCAATATTGAATATTACTGTGGTTTTTAACCACCTAGGACTGGTCACACACACACATTTGGCTGGTAGAGAGGAGTATTCATGATACATTCTCCAACGCAGAATCACAGAATCACCAAGGTTGGAAAAGACCTACAAGATCATCCAATCCAACCATCCACCTATCGCCACTAGTTCTCACTAAATCATGTCCCTCCGTATAACGCCTAAATGTTCCTTGAACACCTCCAGGGTCAGTGACTCCACCACCTCCCTGGGCAGCCCATTCCAGTGCCTGACCACTCTTTCAGAAAAGCAGCACCTCCTAGCATCCAGCCTGAATCTCCCCTGGCACGACTTGAGGCCATTCCCAGTTGTCCTAGTCACACAAGAGAAGTGGCTGACTCCCAGCTCACTATAGCCTCTCTTCAGGAAGTTCATATTTTCTCCAGATAGACTGAAATGGTACCTTATATGTAGTGCTTTGTGAATATGCAGTGACTTGCATATGTTGCATATATGAAATGCAACATTTTCCACAAGTCCAATAAAAGTTTGTCCAGGGAGAAAAGAATAGCTCATACTTGAAGATATGGACACCCCATATCTTCATGGGGCAACATGGGAGGAGATGATGCTGTCAACACTTCTTCGCTGCTTGATGGGCAAGAAAGTAGGATGTCTCTGATTCACCAAACTCCATCTGCACAGGGGGAGTCCTTTCCAGAGGGAAGTTCATAACCTCATCATGGGGATAAGAGGTGTCCACCACCAGGGGAGCCCCATCAGAAGGCACATGTCTTGCTACAGCATAACACACGACTCTCAAAATGTTGTCTTCTGTGTCAGAAGCGGGTACCTGAGACATTTGAGAATGGCTTTCTTGCTCTCTTAAGGCAGCAGATTACGAAGCAGTTCAGTTATGCTGGAAAAAAAAAAAAAAAAGGAGCTTCTATCAGATGAAGATTGTATTGCTCCCTGTGCAAGCTGAGATGGTGACCCCAGGGTACATGGTGTAAGCTTCCCCCTGCAGACAAGGTCTCTGAATGGTTCGCTCTTTAAATCCTGCAGCTACCTTACTGAAAATTGAGATGGCTACATGTGATGTCTGGGAAAGCTGTGAGCAGAAGGCACGAGTCAGCCTTTGAGAGTGCTGCTTTGCAGGGTCAGGTGGTGAATGGGAGCCTGTGCAAGACTCTGGTTTCTCCTGCATTCACTTTAATTTCAAAGGAAACCACAGCATCGTTTCCCAATATTTGTTACTGAACTCCAGCAGAATGCAGTGATGTTTATTTTGGCAGGAGCTTTGACCTAAGCAGATTCCTGCCCCCAGACACCTTCCCCATCCCTTCCTTGGCTGCTGTAGGTGTGGAGCTGCTCTTCCTGTGCCACACTGTAGGCCACAGCGCTCCCTGTGCCCACAATGACCCTCTGCTATGCCAGTGTTCTTTTCTGTTCAGTGGCAAGGTGAACCTGAATTAAAAACAATCTCCTTTTTTTTGATTGGGTTATTTGTAGTCAGAATTACATCCCTGACTTGGTTTAGGGCACAGTCCTGCAGGCAATTTCATCTGCAGAGTTGAGGAAGGATAAGAACAGGAGCTGCTCAAAGCAGCACTGTGGGTAGAGAGAAAAGTTCAAAATATGCCTTGACTGCTGTACTAACAAATGTGCCTTTTAGAGCCAGGTACCTGGGTTAGCAGTGGGTGGGAGGGCTGTGAAGAAAATCATATCACCCTCTGAGCAGGAGGACACGTCAAGATGGCCTTTCCTCAGACTCTGGCCAAGTGAGCAGTGGTGAGGTCTGGTCCCTTGGCTGCAGTCTGCTCCCTTGTTGGGCCGTGCCACCAATGCTGTTACTGAAATGATTGGGGTTAAAAATAACCTGGTAAAGAGTTAAGGGAAGTATTTTTAGCCCAGATCATTTCAGTGATCCAGTTTACAGCACATCCCTACAAACACACTGGCATGAGGGAGGGGGAAGGAAAGGTCAAGGGAAAAAAGAGCAGTTGGAAACATGAGCTCTTTGTCCAAACCAGGATTTCATGAAATGGCACCCCAAAAGCGCTGACGCTCTCTGCTTTTCACCCAGCTTCCTGACAACTGGGTTTCTCATGGTGAAGCACTGAGAGCTGTCTGCTGAAGATCTCTGATTTCTGGATCCTGTTTCTGAGAGCAAGACACCGGCCCTGGGCCTCTTACGCTATTTTGTGTCTGCCACTATATTTATCATTATTTTTGCCCCATTTGCTTTTGCTTCAGAGGATAGGGCAGCAATGAAAAACTCCATGGGAGTCAGGGGGAAGCTGTGCATAGTTTGTGCAAGTGCAGGGTATGAGAAGGCAGCAGGCATGATGGCCTGGTGTGAGGACTGCCTTTGGGGAATAGCTTTTGTGAAGCACTTCAGGGCAGGGCCTTATAAACAAGTCTAGATGCAGCTGCATGAAGACGAGAGTGGGAAAGTACACAGGACTGGTTCAAACAGTCATGTAAGCAGCAGCTGGGTTCATAGCCACAAAACACACCAGTCTTGCAAGGTGCTGCAAAGTCACCCGCCCTTGCAGTTAAAAGGTGTTCGGTGCAGCCAAAGTATTGTAAATACAAAAGCAGGCACTTCAGAGGACTTCTGGCACAGTGGGGGACACATCTCTGCTGGTACTCCGCCAGTATGTTGGTGCTGCTTAACCCCAAACACTTCACTGTATGGTAATTAATACACATTTGCTCTTTTCACCAGACAAAGCAGATGCGCAAATCCAAACTGGCGCTTCTCCCTCACTGTCTGTTTCCAACACCTACAGGTCCCCCTTCTGACTAGCACTGCAGTCACCTATCACAGCCAGTGCCCAAACTTGTAGGGTACCAATCCCACGACATGGAGTCAGGACAGCTTTCAGTTGCAGAGGCCTGGGGTGGGGGGAGCCAGTTTTGAACCAATCCCAGCAGGATGTTCAAATTCATCCCCAAAACTACCTCTGGGCTTTCCAGCTTTTCCCAGGACTATTTCTAATTTTGATTTCATAAGAAACTCATTATCTGTAGTGATACTCCCTACCTGTAGCTTACATCCATGACTCTTAAGAAAAGTTCTTTGTGAGTACACAAATGGTACAGACAGGAAACTGTGGCTTCTAGACTCCTTTTGTCCTTAGCGCCTTTAACCCTAGCACCTTCTGCCATATTAGCCTGCCAGTGCTGTCACAATTGCACCTTGAAGAGACACAGCAGGGATGGTGTGGGAAACTTCTGCAGGACCTGATGGTGTGTCTACCAGACAGCCTGTGAGAGAAGTAGGGGCATACATCTCTGCTAAAAATGGTGGCGCCTCTTCAAGCCATCTGCAAAATAGAGGCAAGGCAGGCAGTACATTTTGCTCTCACATCAGAGGCAATGATTCCAAAGGAAAAGGACTCTTTCAAAGGAAGGAGAGGCTTTTGTGGGAAGTTTGAGTTGCTGAAACTGTACCTACTCCATGAATAAAGGCAGAACTTTCTTCTGCAGCACAGCTAGAGGGACTGGGCTCAGTCTCAAAAGCAATGAGATGGGATTAAAAAAAAAAACATTTTCAAATTTACTCAAATTTATAAGCTTACTTGGAAGAGGAAAGTGAGACCCCTCACAGAGAACTTGTTAGATGCTCTTCCTCTTTTGCAGTGATATGCTCACATTGATGGTGCAATTTAATTCCTGTTTTGCCTCTCAATCTGAAATCTTTCAGAATTTGTGACGCTTAGATACTTATTTTTATGGAAGAGTGAAAGACCTCCAAATAGCAGCCACCAAATGGCTGATGGAGTAAGTCTTGTACCGTGGCTCACTGCTTTTAGTCCATGCAGACAGACCACATTTTTGACAGGTGCAAAATTCAAGTCTCAATAATTCTGCTGTTTTTGGAAAAGAAGACCAGAACTGCTCCTCATCATCATTTAGAAAGTTGGTGGACTGTTAATGAATGGGGAAAACACTAAGAATGGAAGAGAATGCACTAATACCCCAGGTCAGGAGAGAGCTAGCACCAAGCAGCCATGTCTCAGTGATGGAGGAGGCTGAGGGCTGGTGCCAGCTCTGCGTGGAGAGTGAGAACATGAGGCTTCCCACTTCCTTGCAGTGAACACGCAACCACTGGAAATCAGCGGGTGAGCACTTTCCTTCCCATGTGAGGGAGGGAGTTTTCCGCATCCAAGAGTCCCAGTATGGTGAACCCCCTCGACTAGGAGGCACACAGCCTGGAACACCAGCTGGGAAAAAAAAAAAGAAAAAAATACCCAGCCCTGTAGAAAAAGCTGGACAGAGGACAGCAGTTCAATTGCCAGAAAGGATCTGAGAAAGGACTTTTCCTGTTGCAAAAGGCATAGCGTAATTGGAGAGCCTGCAGCTGGCAGTTTTGGGAGGACACAGCCCGTGGGCTACTTGTTCTAATCTTAGAATGGCATGCTCACTGCTTCCTGTGTGCTGGACTCAGGCTCCATGTGTTGGAGAACTGTGCTGCAGTGCTACCAGCAAAAAAAGAAATGCACAGAGAAAAGGAGCCGTGTTTTCAGACCGGAGAGCAACAAGTTTAACAAAAACAGCCACACAACAACCTCAACATAAGAGGTCAAGGAGGCCAATAGGAAATGCACTGCCTTTTCTGGGTGAAGGCAGAGGACTGTGAAAGAAGCACAAGTATGAGAAGAAAAGAGACTATAGGGGAGGCAACCCACCCACACAAACTTCTGGCACCTGCATTTCCTCAGCCTTAGCTGAGTCGCCGAGTCAAGCACTTGGATTCTTTCTCCTTTCCCCAGCTTCATCCTTCTTCCCCTCCTATTTCCAGACAGCCCTTCCTGAACAGCATGGAGCTCTGGAAAGGGCTCTGCCTCCCCACTGAGCCCAGACATCATTGTTTCGTGCTGCACGTTGTCCTCTTCATCTGCTTACTTCACTGGTCCTTCCTTTCCCCTTCTCTGCCACTTCCCCTGCCTCCGATGACACTAATGAAGGCAAAGAAGATGGAGGGAAGAGCTGCCAGCAGCTCACTGAGAAGACCAAGCTTGAAATGGCTTTTGTGGGTGGATGTGAGAAAGCTGGTCAGAAGTATATGGGAAGATTTTAAGAGGAATCCTGAAAACAGAATAACAGCATATACTGGGGATTTGTGGGGCTGGGAGAAGTAGGATGGCATTTATTGGGAGCTATCACTCTCTGAGAAGGGGAAAGGTCCTCTGGCCAGAAGAAACAGCTGATACACAGGCCAGCTTGGTGCTCTGCGCGCCTTTTACCTCCATCGATACTAAAGGAGTGGTTACATTAACTAGCCAGCCAGTTCCTTCCAGGCAGAGCAGCATGAAGGGAGAAGGAAGAGCACCTCTGGAGAAACAGAAATGTATTCCTCAAACAGCTTTTGGTTTACTTTCTGATTCAGAAATAGAAATGTATAGAACATGAAGGACAGCAAGCATTGTGCTGGTCATGGATTAATAGTGGTGGTATAGGGAGTGGAGGCTCCTTTCCGATGGTTCGTAGCCTAGTTTGTAGTTCTGAAGTCTCAGTTACCAAAAAAACAAGGATTGTTGGCTAGATATTCACAGTTCCTCTGGTTTGGTTTTCACTGCATCAGCTACTGAAGACAAAGAACAAAAGTTTCCTTTCATGAGCTTTGATTTCAAAGCTTACTCTTGCCCTTTCTTGATACATAACAAAGAAAACAAGGTCAATGTAGGATGAGCTGGGCTGTTTGCTGTGGGAAGAGCTGCACCATCCAGTCTCCATCAGTCCCCCTACTTCTCAGCCTCTCTGGCCCAGGAGAGGGGAAGCTTCCCTCAGCACTGGTATTTCCTCCCTCCCGCCCACCCGCCTGATCCTTTCATTGCCATAGAAAGCAGAACAGCACAGGGACATCTCCAGGCAGATGCTAGCTTGCTGCAGGGACAGAGAACGGCTTCTCATAACAGAACCATTGGAAAAGGAAGGGTGCTTGTCACTAGGGCAGCAAAAATGGGTGGGAGGGATGAGAAGTGAATGGGGATGTCATTTATCACTCAATTTCATCAGCTCACTGCTAGGAAAAGAGAGGGAACATGAAAAATACTGTGTATAGAACCTTCAACCGGGGATGAAAAGTGTATGAATTACTAATTTTATGTGATTCTACTCACTACCTTGGATATCTGAATGTACTGCTATGTCCTGTATTCCCAAAACTTCTGCTCTCAGACTGGATGATCGATGCCAGATGTGAGAAACTGCTGTAAGTCGTTGCTTACTCTTGAACTTTGTAACACACAAGCTCCTCTCTAGCCTGCTTGTGTTTCCCAGCCTTTGCTCATAGCATACTGTTTCTGATTTGTCAGAACAGGCCAACAGAAACCAATTCAGAGGTGGACAAGTCGGCATCTCCCTCAGTGGCTCAGCTAGCAGGGAAATTCAAAGAGCAAGCAGCCAGTATCACTGGAAAAGAGGTAAGGAGCTTTGCAGCCACTAGCAGGTAATGAAGTGGGAAATTAAACACTTGCTTCTGCCTGTAGAAGTTAGAGCCTCAGTGCATAAATCCACCTTGATTTTGAATTTCCTAAAAGGCTCTGTCTCATAAGTGCAGTGCAAGCTGTGATACTATCTTCGGTGCATTGCTGAATTGTGCATGTTTTTTTTGGCAGAGCCACACGTTCATACTGTAACTGAGATGCTCTAAAGCTGGGTGGGATATGCAGATATCACTAACAGTAGCAGGCAGCAATGCATGTACTCTGTAGGCTGGCTTTTGTAAGCTGAGGGTAGCAATGAATAATAAAGAAGCTAATTTTGAACTATGGAAGAAGGTGGCAAACAACAGGTTACGTAGAATAGAAGCCAGTGGCATGTCACTAGCACCTTGTTCACAAAAAAATAAAGTTACCTTTAGGTGCTTCATTCTATACATTTCTGAGACAGAAAGTTATCTCCTTAATTGCCCCAGTTACCTCTTTACAGTAACAACATTTCAGATTCTGTGCCTATCTCTGTCATGCTGAGGGTTTATTTTACTGAAAGCCCACTATGCCAAGCATTCAACTCACAAGTTGTCTTTCACCAGGTAAGCAGAACACTTGAATACCTCTCTTAGGAAGAAAGGAAAATCAAAGTATTTACTGATGAATTCTAACCTTTTAGGAAAACCCCTTGTATCACTACACACTTTTCTAGAAGTGTAAATAGCCACTGACAAGCCCTCTCCAGTCAATAGGTTTAAAACTCCTTTAAAATTGAACTGTTTGCTTTTCTTGCTCAGCTGATTTCAGTTTTGTCCCAGTCTGCACCTAAGGGCATCCTCCCTGTAAAGCATCCTCCCTGTAATGCATCATGTCTTTGGCAGGATGCACTGGTGACCTCTGTTGTGTGGGTCTGGAGTGCCACTGTTTATCAGAGGTTAGCACTCATATAGCTGGGCCCCAGGCTGGGAATAGTCAATCTCTCCCCAGCCACTACTTTTTTTCTTCCAGTCACCAGTACACTACTCCATCCATCCCATTATAGTCATTTCCTCTTTTTAAGGTATGGGATTGAATTGCACCAAGTTCTTCATCCTTAGGAAGCCAGAAAGTTCCCAAACCTTCCACATGTTATCTGCAGACCTCTGCTGTTCCCAAGCCCAGGCAGGGTAGAGGGGCCTCACAGTGAGGGAAAAACTCATTTTCTCCAGGGACTGAGGAGGACAAAGTTTCCTGTCTTTTCTCTCCAAGCTGCCTGTCACTTCCCCACAGCTTTCTCAGGCTGGTCTCAGATTAATGGCTGCCTGGATGGTCCTTAACCCTTGCTTGACCCATGTCAGGAAAGGAGGAACCTATCAGCCAGTGAAGCTCTGACCATCACTGTGGCACAACACAGCATTGTTTGGTCGCAGAATGGTAGGGTTTCAATAAAACTGGGTATTACTGCTTCCTAGTGTGATGTAAGCAGAAGGGCAGGAGTGCTTTTGACTGCTTTTGTCTGCTTAGAGATGCAGCATTGCCATGGCTGGGTGTAATACCACCAGCAGTTAATTAAAATCAGCTCCACTTGTCCTCCAAGACATCCAATTCCATAAAAAGCATGTGCTATAAGCCTTTTTTTTTTCTTTTTTTTTTTCTTTCACATGTCTGCCTGTTAGGAAATAGCAAAATTATCCCCATGTTATACTATGGATATTGAAGAATATCCACCAAGTTGTCCAAAAATTATTAAGACCATGAACAAAGTAGGAAGCTGAGATTCTTTAAGAACAAGTCCTGGTAATAAGACAGGAAAGAGAACAGTGCCAAGCTATTTCACTGTGTGTGGGGGAGAGGGATTGTCCAGCAGTGTGCTTTGAAGATGAAGCTTCTGGGAAGGCTTCCCCACCCTTCACAGCTTAGAAGAGTGTCCTTTGCACAAAACTAACTCTCATGGTTCATGCTGTGAAAAGAGATCTAGCCTACTTTTCCAATACTGGGATTGGACTTGAGATGCTGTGAGCTTAGCGTGCTGGTCATGTATCCATATATTAATGTCATGTGGTGCCTTTGGAAGCTTCCTTTAGGTTAAACTGGGTACTGCCATCCCAAGCAGGTCACTTACAGAGCATGCTGTTTTGTGCTTGAATTTCACTTAACCAAACAACAACAAACTAATGTTCCTTCTGCTGAGTTGGTCGCTTTCTTCTCTCAGGTGCCACCACATAAGCCAACTCGGAGGAAACCACCATGCTCTCTTCCACTGTATTCCAACAAAACCGAGACAAGCCAGAACAATGGGCAAGTGAGTTACCAATTTAACCCAAGGACAAAGAATCTCTTCTCTGCAGTCTGTTCTGTCATGAGACAAAAGCTTGCAGATGGCACAGCGGTCAAGCTGTGCAGCAGAAGACATCGGTAATGCACCATCAAACCTTCCCATGCTTCCACACAGGCACTGACTCAGAATTAGCAGCAAATTGCTTCCAACTCTGGTAACACACAGATGCATCCCATTTCTACTGTTTTTGCTTTTAACCTTTTACTGACAGATCCACACAGTTACCACCTTTGAATTGTTTTAAAGCAGGAACTGCTAGCATTTATTGCAGTTGAACACCATTTAGCACAGGGGACATCTCTTTTTTTTCTTTCTTTAGCTTCATATGAACATTGAAGGTTCAAATGTAGTGGCATAACAGTTCTGCTTTTCAGAAAAAAGGAATAATTAATCTAGAGTGAAGAGGTTTTCTTTCAGCAATGCCTGCAGAATATTGTCTTGAGGTGTCCTCAATAGAGCATCCTTGAATGAGCAGATCCCAATAAGGTCTATAGAAGCTGGCTGCTACTCACCCAAGTTTATATTCAAGCCTTTTCCAGTCACTTCTGGCTTTCTGTAGTGTCAAAGTATGAGTTTTATCCACCAAATTTCATATCGTTGCCTGCCCTTAAAGAAATGGTTCTTGAATGTTCTTTTCTGATAGCTACAGGCTCTTGTTGCTTCCATGCCAGAGAAACACAAACTTTGAAGTCTCACATTCCTTCCTTTTCCTACATACCTTCTCAAAGAAATACTCTCCCTTTCTCAGTTTTGAGCCTTTCATAGCTCAACCATTATGGCCGCTTAGACTTTTCCTTTCCATACTAATTGGGTACCCTGCAACTATTAGTTGAGTGAGGGCAGAAAGTCTTTACCATTACAAAAAGTTTGTAATGTTTTACCAACATTAAGGCCCTGTGCCCTTTGAGAGGTAGAATTTTAATCTGTCCGATCCTCATATGGGGGAAACTATATCATAGGTTACATACTCAATTCAAAGCCACATAGCAGCACCTAACTCAGACACTTCAGCCAAAGGATGATCACCTTTTCTCTGAAAAGAAGGACACATACATGGAGAGCCCTAAGATGTCTAGAAAGCAAAAGGGAAGTGTGGTTAGGAAAGAAGGAGGCAAACTTTTGTATGAATGCCTTATATGAGGCTTCATTTGCTTCCCTGCAAGAACTTCCATCTCTTCTAAGTTTTGTACCTTTTTTACATTTCCCTTTTCTCACCTTGTATGGGAACTGCTGTGTCGTGGCCTGAACCTCTGATTGATCTCCTGAGGCGAGCCATGAATCAGCCACAGGAGCACAGGTGAAGGCAATTCTCCTGTGCTGCCGGAAGGGGTGGAGCCTGGCTGCACCTCTCCTAGACCTATTTAAGAGCTGGCTGCCAGTGGGGAAGGATCTCTTCTGGAGATCCCTCCTTCTGGTGTTTTGTGGTGAGCCCAGCATAAGGGTAAGCCTTCCATTTATTCTCTCTTGTTATCATAGTCCACTTTGCCTAACTCTCTTGTTTATTTTGTGATTGTGATATCTTGATATCCATTGATTATACACACCTACTTTAATGTGATCTTTTCATGTTTTCATTCTGTTTTGCAGAAGCCATCTCCAAATGCTTGTCCCATTCCCAAAGTCAAGGTGAAAAGCTCTCCCATGATTGAAAAGCTACAGGTAGGTCCTGGAAGAGCCCACATGGCTGCCCCAGCAAATTAAAACTGCTCAGAGCCCCAAAGAAAGAGGATCCAGGAGTTGAGGGTGACAGCTAGATAGGAAGGGCAGTGATCTCACCAACAAGGGCCCAAACCCACAATGCATAAACAAGGAGGGCAGAGCAGATCTGCTCATGGGTAACCACTGTCAGTAACGCTGTCCTTGGGCACGAGCATTGGTAGATCAGTGTGGAGCACAGGATCACTGTACTGGATCTGTGGCATCTAAGGCATCACTTTAAAACCAGCTCATAAAAGAGAGGAGGAAAGCTGTGGCTGAGCCTTCCTCCAGCTCTTTCTCCACAGCAGTTTAAACCACTTGTATGTCTCAGGGAGTTGACCTGGAGCAAAGACAGACAAAGTCCTGTGAGTGGACAGTGCCCTTGGGTCTCTGGCACTCCCTAAGACTGCATAGAAGCTCTGTTCTTTCCTTGCCTCAGTTCCCTGAATTACACATAAGCAGCCTGCGCTTCCTGTCCTTTTTGTCTCTTGGTGGTACCTGATTCATGCTACTGAGACAGCTCAATGCTCAATAAATGCTCAATAGCCCAGAGACGTGATGTCCTTCCGTTGCCAGCTGCCACTCCTGGCAGCATGCATGACTTCTGGACATAATGCCTCCTGAGCACCCCAGTGCAATGCAAGCCTATTCATAGCAGTGTCCCTGTTAATGCACCCAAGGACATTTGCCTGCAGAACTTCTTAATAGCAGGCTAGCACAAGGTGCTTTGCCACAGTTAATCACAGCCTTGTTTCTTCCTACGGCCTTCTCTCTCCTCGTGGCCACACAGATCATTCAGAAGACCTGCAGACCAACCTTGAAAATGTGAGGTCTGCTTGGGCACAGACAGGGATGGTTTAAATCTCAATCTGATCGCTGACTGCTTGTTGATACCTTGGCTCAGCCACTGTACGCTGTGCTGGCTTGGCTGGGTCATTGGAAAATCCCCAAAGTCCTTAGGATGACAAAAGAACTCATCTTGAGATCCAGCTGTTGGGGAAGGGCAAATGTCCAGTCATAACTCCTCTGCCCGGACTTGTTTGTTGACAGTGTCACCAGGAGAGACCCATAACCAGAAGGTATGTGGGCTGTGACAGCTGAAATGTGGTGGCCCGGCAGTGTGAGCAAGGGTTCCTCCACGTGGTTAATGCATGTATTACACACCGGTGTCACCCACAGTAGTGACGGGAATTTTTCTTTGCAGGCCAATCTGGCTTTTTCGCCAGCAGCTCTGCTGCCGGGAGCATCTCCCAAAAGCCCTGGTCTGAAAGTCATGGTTTCTCCGTTCAGCACCCCTCCCTCAACGCCCAGCAGCCCGGGGATCCAGCCGCAGTCCAGCGAAGCAAGTGAGACACCGGTCAGCTTTGATAAACCTCCAGAAGGCACTCAGCTGCAATTCTATAACAAGGTAGGGCATGCTCTAGTTCTCCACCACAGCAGGATAAAGTTTGTCTGTTGCTTGCAGCTGAGGAGGAAAGGGAGGTTTTAGCCCTCAGTCCTGCCATAACAGCGTGCTTTTGTAGCCAAGTCAGGAGATCTAAGTGCTGAGTTTGAATCAGCTTTTGGTGTAGTTCTGTGGATCTTCTCTCTACCTACCAGTCCATAGGGTTTTGTGGGCCAGCGGCTCCAGCAGCTTTCATGGCCCCATAGCTATAGAGAAGGGGTAAGGTGTAAGGATTCAATTATTTCAGCTCAGCAATAAGTGGGTGGCTGATAGCTGGGCAGGGAGCACCATGAGGAAATGGTGCCACATGCCAGCAAATGTCAAAGGTGGCTAAGGTGCTGTTTGTGGAGCCCTGACAGTCTGCCCAGGTGTTCCACAGAGTGTACAGCATGTAAATGAGGAGCTGTAACCTGCATTCACCAGCTTCCTCTGGAGATTCCTTCCTCAGCCACCAAACTGCGAAAAGCTGAAGAGGCTGAAACAACCAATGTCAGCAACACCTGCACCATGAAATCAGCTTCTTTGATTTAGAGTTTAACTTGGACAGACTCACAGTTAACACTGGGACAGCGATCTTCAGCATCAGCTCTATAGAGAGAAAGAAGGTTATATTTTGGGGATCTGCTTATCCTTCAGCAATAGGCAGTCCTTCCTCCCTACCTCTCAGTAGCAGAGCAGGAAAACCAGCGCAGTAATCAAGTTTTCCCCAGCATTTCCCTCTATTGTGCTTTCCTGCTTTCCAGTACTGTTCTTTGACTGCTTCAATTTCTGCTTTCCTGCCTCAAGGTGCGGACGAGGGGATCAATAAAGCGTAGGCCTCCCTCCAGGAAGTTCCGAAGATCTCTGTCCGACTATGGAGATGGGGAAGATTTAGGGAACATCATTCCCTCTCCAGAAAATGGTACCAAAGAAGATGGAGATGAGGTATTTGAGCATAAAGGCAAGACAGAGGAAGCAGAAACAGGGAACAAAGAAATAAAGAAACAGACAGTGTCTGATGAGAAGCCCCCATCGAGGAGAGTATCCAGCATATCAGACAATGAAGACAAAGAGGAAAAGCAAGTGGAAGAAGTGACTCCTTGCAAGAGTAACACAGGAGATACAGAAAAGGAGGAGGAGGAGGTGTGTTGTGGTGCTCCAGAAGAGAACAACTCACCCCAGTCACCCTCTGAAGACAAGGAAGATAAGGTGTGTGAGGCTCCTCAGGAAAAAGAGGAGGAAGGTGGTGCCTGTGAACAGGAAAAAGGAGACAAAGAGAAGGAAGAAACTGAAGAAAAGGAGACCAGTGAGAACACAGTCACACGAAGAACATCAGACACTGAGGAAACACCACTGGCACCTCAACCGCTGCAACAGGCAGTGGGTTTAGAGACTGCCAGTGAGCCTTTAACATCAGCCATGCAGGAGCAGGGCACTGAGTAGCCGTAATGCACATTAGGTAAGTACTGCCAAAATGAGAATAGCTCCTAAAATATCAAAAGATTTTGCTTACTAATAAAAATGCCAAGTGTGATAGAACATGCCAATATTTATGCTGCTTCCCACACCTCAAGATTATCAAATCTCTGCAGAGTCTTCAAGGCAGTACATTTAAACAACCAGTCCTCCTGGCTGGTGCTACAGAAAGAAGGGATAAAGAGGCAGAGAAGGAACAAACAATTCTGGCTGCAGTACAATGGAAGAGGCTCTCTGATGCTAGGCACCCTACCCAACTGCTGTTTTGAAAGCAGTTTGAAAGTAGAAACCATGCATATACTAACTCTACCTTGTATGTGCAATTTCTGTATGTTTCCCTACATATATGTATTTTTATTGTTGTGTGCACACATTGTATAGATACATGCATACATATACATACAACATATTTATAGATATTTATCTTGTTATCCTGTTAGCTGTGCCAACAAAAATACACTCATACCAGTTTCATAATCAGCCCTGCCTGCAAGCAGTCTCTGTGAGCCTCCACTGCTTGAAATAGAAGAATATTTCCACTGACTTGTTCCATGTAGTTTTTTCCTTGTTCTCCAGCCACTGACTGCATAGTCAGAGGGATCTGAGGAAATATCTTTCACCTCAGCCAGTCCCCTTTTCAAAAGTATCCTTGGTTGGGTAAGGATCCACTGAAAAAGGCAGTCTAGCATGGAAACCGCCGAAGTACCACAAGTCACAGATTCCCCACTCATGTATTTACTTAGACTTGCTCATTATTTTTCATCATTTTCTTACTTTTCCTTCTCCAAAGGACATACCCATCCAGGACACAGGAGATGATGTGTGAATAGGAACCATCTAACTTAATCAAGGTGGAAGCTACTGGAAAACCTTCAGTGGCAGGAGAGGAGCAGAGTACAGATATCCCCCGAGGTCCAGACTGATCCCAGAGCTGAGTGGCTGCTCACCAGCTCTCTGCTTTGCACCATCATATTTTGTGACAGTCAGAACAAGAGACTGCCTTACAATCACTTGGGAGTACAAAACTGAGGTGCTGGCTGACATCCCAAGGTGGTAACTGGAGACTGAGAGACCTGCTTGCTATGTGCTGTCCTGGACCTGGCAGCCACCGCCACTCCTGGGCTCTCTGTTCCTTATTCCTGCTGAGCTCCAGAATGTCATTTTATTCTCCCCTGCATTGATCTTAGGTGAAGTTCATCACTTACATGCGTATGTCTATGGTGCCTTTTCAATAGCTTTTTTTTTTTTTTTTTGAAATATCTTGGGTTTTCAAATGTCAGTAAATAGTGTTTTAATAGTGGGAAAGTGTGTATTTTCTCCATATATGTTAATACAGACAATGTGAATCCTGAATATCAGAAAATCTCCTAAGAAATTGTTCATAAAGCATAAAATGCCTTTGAAGTGGGGGCTGAGCTGGCTGATCTGTGAAACATTCAGTCATTGTTGGTGGGCAGTTTTTGTGTACTTCAACTTTGGAATGATTTTAGTGCTGGTGGAAAGTAACAGTGAACAGATATGATGCACAGAAAAGATGTGCTGTGTAGGTCAGCAGGGCAAGTTCTCTTACCCAATGCTGTAGTCCAGTTCTGATTTAGAAGGGCCACCTGTCCCTCAGTCCTTTTAACTTCCAGACTCTGCTTTTTGATTTTTTTTTTTTTTTTTTTTTGAAACTACTCAGTGACACTTTTGACAGAAAGCATTCTGACTTACTAGAAACTGCCTATTAATTTTCTGTGAGTCAACGGTGAGGTCTTAGATGGCGGAGTCATTTCAAATCATGTGGCCTGACTGCATATGATTTGGTGTAGGGCAGGTAGCCAGTCCCTTGGAAGTATCTAGGATTGGCATTTTGCTAGATTTCCACTCACTCTTGGGGTGTAATAGCTAAGATATGGGACTAACATTTGTTAAGTGAAAAAAACTTTTACATCTGCATCTAGAGAGTATGAAATAAGTTATGCAGGAAAAGAAAACAGGACTGTACCTAACTGGTTTCCTGTCAGTAATGCTTGAAGCTGTGATTGTATTACTGAATCAAATGCTGCTGTGGCTCAGGGCCCCTGGGCTCGTGTCTGCTTAGGTGCAGCCCCTCTGCAGCAGGCTGCTGTGGGAACACAAAGCTGAGCTGCACCATGAGGTGGCTGGCAGAGCCATGAGCGGTACGGTGCCAGTGCATGAACCTGCAGCAGTCACCTGGGGTTCAGCAATATGGACACAGCTACAGAGACCAAAGGCAGAGTTAGGCAGCTCCCCTTCGTCCCTCACAAAGCTCCTCCTGGTAAATATTAAGCTGAGCAGAGTCGGAGGTTCATGCTGTCCCTCTTCTATAGGCAGGCACAAGGATTTAACACAACACAGCCCACATCCTTCCTGCACTGGGCTCTGAAGTATAGCACTGTTACAAAACCCAGAGTTTGGAGGGATGTCCCCTTTCTGTTCACCAACACTAAAATCACAAAGGAAGAAATGCCTCTATGCCTTGCCTTTCTTTTCCTCAAATGAGAGCACTGAGGGGTTATCTGTCGAGAGCCAGCCGTGTTGGCCCTGGTACACAGAATGGGCTTGTTGGCAAACATGACCCCTGTGCATCCTTTTGAGCCATGTTGCAGAGTATTGTGGCCTTTGGACCTTTTATAACATGTTTGTTAAATCTTGTATTCCAGGGCAGGCTGCAATCATTTGTATCCTGTTTCCTCTCTCAGCAGTGTCCTACCTGTGAGTGACTGTGCCTGACTGTATATATAAATTCATGTGTGCTTGTTTAGAGAATGAGCATGTGTGTCCCAAGCAAGGGAGTGGAAATCTGAGGGAGAAACAGAAGAAATAAACGGTGGAATAAAAACAAAACAGAACAAAATATGTGTCTTTTCTTACGGGTCAATGTAGGAGCCTGAAGCAGCAGGCAACATTAGCACAGGCTGCACACAAACCTCACACTCAGCTCTTCTACAGGCTGAGTGAGAGCAATTCTGGAAAAAACTCTGGCCAGTACCACGACACTGCAAAAGACTGTGGGTGGGTACGTGTCCCTGCCATGTCTATGCTGCCAGAACACACCAGCTTCGGCCCACAAATGGTGGTGTTGTCTTCCATCCTTCAGTTGTGTAGGCTCTGAGCGTTTTGATGAAGCGTAGGCTTGGGGCTATGAGCTGAGTGGAGCCCCTCACACCCAGAGATCTGGCAGATCACCGAGGCAGGCGTGTACAGAAGCAAAGGTAAGGACGAGCATAGGCAAACAGCAGTAAGTGGCGACAGCGGAAATCCCTGTCGATCTTTCAGACCGTTGTTCTGCCCGCCCGGGGGAGGAGATATCAACACCCTGGCAGCTGCCGGCAGGGTTAAACCACGGCTACAGGGGGGTAGAAGCTCCCTTCCTTCGCTGAGAATGAGCTCGCCCGGCTTCAAGCCCCCCCAGCTCGGCCAAATTCGAAGCGAGGGGGGGGGTAAGCAGCAGCAGGTGCCGCAGCTCGGCGGAGAAGCGGCGTGGGCGAAGGGCGAGCGGAATCAGAGGCAGTCGGAAGGGAGGGCAAGGCACAACGCAATACGAGAACAGTCGCAGGAAGAATGGACACGGGCGAGAGGCGGAGGAGATGAGTCAAGTGTTCAGCTGGGGAAAACTCAGCAGAGAGCGGCTCGTTGGTCTAGGGGTATGATTCTCGCTTCGGGTGCGAGAGGTCCCGGGTTCAAATCCCGGACGAGCCCTCTACGAGAGGAGGGATCAGTTCCTCCTGTTTTTGCCGCCGCAGCGCTCCGCTGTGTTTTTGTTGTCTTGGCCGTCCTGCGATGGATAGGCAGAGCGGAGCGAGGTTGCGGGGCTCAGGAGGCTGCGGTCGAGGCAGTGCCAGCGGTGAAGGGAGGCACTGGGGAATGAAGGGGCGAATGCGGGGGAGCCAGGCTCACGGTGGTGGGGGGAGGGAGTGCAAGGGGAGAAGGAGTCGCTTTCCTCGTTAGTTGCTCATGCTAATTCTGTTCTTGGAATGCAACAGTGCGTCGGTCCTTCCGCTGCTTTGCGCGGCGGCGGCCGCTGTGCGTTCAATGCACGCGGGGCTCAGCCTGTGCGACAGCTTCAAGTGGGTGGGTGCGGAACGGCAAGGAGGCGTGGATTGAAAAAAAAAAAAAAAAGAAAAAAAAAGCATCGAAAATAAAAACTGGGCTCGTCCGGGATTTGAACCCGGGACCTCTCGCACCCTAAGCGAGAATCATACCCCTAGACCAACGAGCCACCACGGAAGACAGTTTCCTACCGTCGAACAAGAACGACTGAGCAAAGGCGCCCTGCCTGAGCAATTTGTTGCAGTGGCCATTCGTTGGCGGCTGTTGGAGGTGCTGCCAAGTCTGAAAGCAGCAGAAGACACTAATTCAGTCATCGTGATCTGAAAAAGCAGACCCGGTGCTCTCCCACGTGCTCTCTGTGCTGACCAGCAGTGCTGCTGCTTGGTGAGCTGGGTCATCCCACAGCTTCACCTGGCCAAGCCATGCTATGTTGGTCACTCTGGAAGTAATGGCTCCTATTTATTTCCATGGAAACTACGACAAATATAAAGGACACACAATAACACTAATTGATAGAGCAAATTCTCATCTACAAAAGCTGTTTTTCAACATAGTCACTGCCATTAGCTATGCATATTTGCCAATCAATGAACAAGAGCCTGCATGCCATCCTTGTAAAAATCTGCTCCAGCAAAAGTGACCCACTGTTTCACAGCTGCTATGCTGGCATCGTTGCTAGGAAAACATTGCCCATGCAGTCCATCTTTCATTGTACTCACATCCACTGTTTGGTCTCCAGAAACATCCAGCAAGCATCATTGAATGTCAATGGGTGTCATTTTTTCCTCATGGAGGAATTCAGTGCTTTGCTCCATGTGCATATTCACGTCAGATGTCATTGTGTCAATCTGCCCCTCTGCTACCATCGCACGGCAACAACATGTATTGGAATATCGGTAGGCAGATTCTACCTCTACTGCGTAACCTCCAATATATGCCTCTGATGTGGGACAACATACTAAAGTAGGAGCTGTTGCTTTTGACACAGAGAACTCATGAACTCCGTGGAGGAGAGTAATTTAGAAAGGAACAGGGTCTGATTTTTAAACACTTCGGGTTCCACTACCTTGGAAAAATGCCTGGAAAGAGAAAGTTTGGGCCATTCAGGGGGTCTGAATGTAAAGCAGTGGGTATTAATGTCATATCTTCTGTGGCAATGAGTACCTTCAGCCACCGAGCAGAGCTATAACCCATCCTGACTTTCTAGGAAACTTCCCCAACGGTTAGCTGAGGAACACACTCCAGAGCTCTCCTCAGGGCACGGATTATGAAGGCACAAGCTAATGACGTTTGCAATCCCAGGAGAGCCGTGGGCCTCCTCCCCGAGCGGCTGTAGGAAGGTGCACACGGGCACAGTGCAGATCAGGAGCCCTGCGTCTATATTTTAGGCCTGGGAAGTCTCACGTGTGCGGTGAGCAATAGTCTTGTGATCCGGCTTGGAGCGTGTGCAACTTCATTAAAATACAACTGGAATTTTCAGGTTAAATGCAAACGCGGTTATCCTGCTGGCAGCCAGAAGGGCCGCGGAAGCAGCCCGCGCTGCAGGGAATGCGTGCCGGAGCCGGCTCTCCCAGCCGGCAGGGTCTCACCCCTACCACCCTCCTCCGGCAGACCGGGAAGCAGCGGCCGGACGTCGCCGCGCTGCCTATCGAAAAGAACGCTGCTGGGTGCCGCCCGGCTACTTTCACGGGCGCTTAGCTTCCCGGCACGCACCCCGGCGCTCCTGGCAGACCCGGCCCCGCTCTACCCGGGTGCGGCCGCGGTCGCTACCGCGCCCGCACCGCACCTGGATCGGCGCCCTGGCGGCACCGCCCGGCGGGGCGGGGAGAACACGTCACGTGCCCGGCTCGGGAGGCGGGACGGCGCGCTTCCATCCTGGATTGGGCACTGACATTTGACGGATCGGCATATTGACCAATCATTGACAAGAAGCGGGGAGGGGACGAGCTGGCCGCGGGAGGTGTGTGCGAGTGACAGCGTCGAGGCCCTATCCCGGCCAGGGAAGAGGGCCGCGAGGCGAGAGGGGGAGGGCCGGCGGCCGGGGGCGGACAATGGGGGCGCGGGGAGGTGGCGGCAGGAAAATGGCAGCGGCCGGAGGCGCCTCGGGACGTTCGGCGGCCGTTGTGGCCGCGCGGCTGCCGCTCTCGGCCTGCCTGCTGGCCGCCGCCGCCTCGTTGGCTGCCGGTGAGTGAGGGACGGGCATCGTTTGTCCCTCTGGGGCTGCGCCCGCGGCTCGGGCTGGTCTGGGGGACGGCGGGGGAGCTGTTCTCGCGGATGAGACGAGGCGAGGGAGCCGGCGGCGGCTGCGGGCGCCGACCGCCCTCTTTTCGCGCTGGGGAGCGGGGCGGCTCGGCCCCGTGGCACGGCCGATTCCCCGTGGGCAGGGAGCGGAGGGTGCCGGGGAGAAGGGCCGGCCGCGCCCGCCGGTAAGGCCCCGGAGCGGGGAGAGCTCCGGCCGGGTTACCGCGCTGCCCTGCGGCTGGGTAGAGGCGCTCCCGCTCTTTAAACGCCTCCCCTGCTTGTCGCTGGTGGGCTGATAGCGCGGAGGGCCGTCCTGAGAGCTGCCTCAGACGGCTGAGGAAGACGCTCGGTTTAAAATCCACCTCCTCTGGCTTAGCTGCCAGAGGTTTTTGAGGTGGAGGTTTCTCCAACTGGTGCCTTGTGTGTTTTCTGCACGAATTTGCCCCTTTTCCTCCCAGATGAAAAGCGAAACGTCCAGTGTGGATGGGACCGTGTGGCATTCAGGCATGTCGTTTCCTTGCAGAAGGCGAAGAGTCAGTCATCGCTCTGCAGATGTAGCCGGAGCATCTCGGAGCAGCGCTGTGCTGCTCACATAGATGCCAGGTTTGCCAGGGTCCAGCGACGTGGCGTGTGGCAACCATGATGCACGTCAGCCTCTCTGGTTCGTGTTTTTGGTTGCACAGTCATGGGACACCTGTCCTCTTTGTTGAGGGAGGACACAGTGGAGTGGGAAGGTGAGCAGCATCTGGGAAGCCAGAGTTGTAGGAAACAACTTAGAAAGCACCTTTTGTGTTCGGTCAGCGGTGAAATATTTGGGTGGAGCAGTAATGACATCAGCCAAAATCAAGTGTTTGTGAATGGGGAGTAAGTACACAGCTAATATTGGAGTGCTAGTAATGGCAAGGATAAAGCATAGCTTTGCTGTGGCATACGTACTGATGGGGTTAATTGTTCTGTGTTTGCCATTTAATTTTAAAATGAAAACAAGCAACTTTCCCAAAACAGCTGTGTGTGTGCACAGAAGGGAGGCACCAGTGTTAGTGTGCCACCTGAAAATGGCTTTGCTTGGTAATACTTAGTGGTTGAAACTGTGCAAAGGAAGTTAGTAGCAATCTCTAAAGAAGGCTGTTGTCTATTCGTATCTGGAAACTTCTGGAAAAAAAAAACCAAAACCTGCAAGTCTGAGGATCCGTGCCCAGTGGTGAGGAACTTCCTTCCAAATGGCACTGCACTTTGGCTGTCGTTTACCTAAACTTCTGCATTTTGCAATAAGTGTAAGTAGAGATTGCTAAGGCTTGCTGTACGCATTCGGAGGCAGCGTAATACTTGGAATGAAGCTGAATATATAGCTTAGAGTAAAACTTAGTTCTTTGAAAATAAATGTGGAGACAAAAGAAAAAAGGGCACATACTTCCCCTGACCACAACAAAAGGTAGAACTGCAGTAATGCTATGGGAAGCTCAGAGAAAGAGATCGCTGCAGTGCATGAAGTATGTAACCAAATGCAGTATCTTAAAGGCAAGCAAAGGTGCAAGATATTCTTTTGAAGGAGATTTTCCCTAGGGTGGGTGGGTAATGCAAGATAACAATTTAAAGGATTAAATGGATGCTAAAACAGCTATTTTATCTGTGTTGGACAGTGATTCTGTGCCTATTATATATATATATATTCAATATAAATATTTCAAATCAGAAATTACTCTCCTGTTGGCTTCTCCTCATGCTTACACCACACACAGTTAATCCTCTGTTTTCTTTGAAAATACTTCCTTTTTTTTTCTTTTTTCTTCTTCTTAAGTGTGGAGTTGATACAAGGTTTGTATCCTTGCAGGGGGGTAAGAGCTATGTTGCAAGCTGTTCTGTCCAATTGGATATCCAAGGTAATTAGCTGATTGGTACTGAGAAGATGACCTTCTCTAGGGTTTAAGGGTGTAAGCAGTCATGTGTAGCAGTCTGCCTTTCTGCTCCCATGTGTTGCTTCACTTCCTGCAGTTTAGCAAGAATTTTTTTTCCTTCCTTTTTCCTTGAGCTGAATTTTCATTTTATGAGAAACTGAGAAGTGAGACTCCAGCAAGCAAGTGGAAGGGCAGAAGTAACTTTCTGTTGTGTGTTGTTGCCACTTGGTTACCCTGATGTGCTATGTGGCTGGGGAGTGTGCTGCACAGTTAGCTGCTGTGGTTTGTGGCTCTTCTCCCTCTTGATACGCTTGGTGGCCAATAACCTGCAGTGAGACAGAAATGTTACTAAGTGGGATGTGTTGTACAGGCTGAGTTTAATATCATAGTTTTTTTGTGAGGCCAAGCATGTAATTGTTGCTTTATAGCTAAATCCAGACAACAAGTGTTAGGCTTATTTTCTTGTGTGCAGCTGCAGGTGTGCATTGGAGTTTGTCCCATTTGTTTATGCTCAGTCATATGAAGACTTGGTTGCTTCCTTGTAAAAACGAAGGATTGTTCCCAAATGTTTTGTGATTCTGTGCACATTTGTGGCGTGAGTAGTGAATCTAGTTATTATATCTTGTATGGTGGGTGAGCCTAGAACAGCTAGCCAGAGCATCAGGGAAACAGATTATCTTGGAATCCTCAATTGGTAAGCCATATAAGTAATCACTTAAAGTGAGATCTGTCTTGAACACAAGGGCAGTGCCTGATTACTTCTGAGAGTCTTGAAGAATGTCTAGACACTACTGGAAAGAGTGTTAGTTTTCCTAGCATTCTTTCTCATGCTGACAAAGTCTGATTTTTTCGCTCCTTGTCTCTTACTGCTCCTTGTACCCACTCACACGTGTGCACACATGCACATACACACAGGTCAGTATAACAAGCAGAGGAATACTGGGATGTTAAATACCTCTGGCATCTATCATTGCTTTGAGCTTACCTGCATATTTCAGTTGCTTCTTGAAATGTTTTATGAAAATAACAGTACAAGTCAGGGTTGCAGTGCTGTCTTCATGCTTGTGCCAGGTTTAGTCAGGATTTGTTGTGTTCAACCAGTCAGAAGCAGTTAGTTCTTTCAAACAGAGCTGATGCTGTAGGTAGGAAGACTGATGCTGTAGGTAGGAAGACTTCCTTGCTTGCAGCGCTTACTTGGTTTCTGCAAAGGGAAGAAGTGCTAAGGTGGGAAAACTCTCTGTTAGCTAGGTTGTAGGTGGGAGTATTCCTCAGATTACCTTGCTTGTAGCAGCAATAAATTTCTGAAGAAGTTGAAAATATAGGTTAATGTTTTACAAGCCACATGCTATTACCAAGATGCCCAGGCTTCCCTTGACCCCAGCCTCCCAGTCCTCTACCTCTCTGTAATGATGCATACAACCTTTTCACTTGCTGTCTAACTTGAAGTAGATTAGGGAATGTGTTATTCATCTATTGCATTGTGTGTCAGGGGCCTTGTCTTATCCTGACTGGGAATAGTAGGCTGTGAGTGCCTGTGTTCTGTACAGGGTACCATCCGGTTTTACAAGGCAAACATGCTGACAGGTTTAAATTGAAAGACTATTGAATCAAGATATCCCAGGAATAAATCAAAAAGTGTGGAAACTTTTTACGTTCTTACAGTGTTGGCTATTGTCTTTTTTTTCTTTTTTGAGCTTTGCTTATCTTCTTAGTGGGCTGGTCTAGATTAGAATTACACTGTGCATAGTGACTAGTGCAATAGAAAGGATACTGAATTCTTGTGTAAGCGGAAGCTGTGACAGGAGAGGATAAGAAGGTCTGAACTGATAGGGAATTCAAATTGCAGTGATTTATGTTTATCTTAGAACAACAGCTATTTAGCAGAGCAAGTATTTACTTGGTATGGCGTTTCACAGTATGCTGTACCCATACCCATAGCATGGGTGCTGTGGATATGCACTTTGATGCATGATCAACATCAGTATTGTTTTCTGAACTAGTTGAATGATTAGGTTACCCTTCAGTTGGGCAGTCTCTCCAGTGATTCCTTTCCACCTTCATCACTTTAAAGTGATCAGATCAGTCTGCTAGCTGACCTAAAAAAGCCTGTTTTGTAGGTGATTACATCAAGTCACATGTACGTTGTTCCCTTCTACTGCTGCGTCTTTCAGCTTCTGCATTTTTATCTTCACTGTTGGGTTAGCAGTTTCCAGTTTGTGCTGCTCTACCTTTTGCCTTGAAATGCATGAGGAGAACAAGAAAGCTGATTGTCATATGAATTTCTCCTTCCAATCTGGCAGAAGATGCTTTGCGGTACATTTGCTGGCTCTTAATACACATAATGTTAAGTGGGGCTAAGGAAGCTTGCTGGATATACTTGAGGTGGGTCAAATCAGGGCGTGTGAATTTAGGTGAAATAGCCAGTGTAGGAGATCATCCTCAATTGTCTGTTTCCCATCAGTTACAATTTTTGGTAACTTGTTTTTGTAACGTACTGAAGTGAAATATGGTGAACAGGGCTCTCTTGGTAATAAATTCTATAAAGCTGCGTATGTAACAGAACTTCCAAGATCTAATTGGCTAATGCATCTTGGAATTTTCCATTTGCTTCACTCTTCCAGTGTGGAAGGGGAAGAGCTGTTGGCTGTGTGGTGATGCTGCATACCCTAAAGCTTGACAAAGTCGGCACAGGCACGGGTGAAAGTGCTGCCTTACTTGGAAGGGTTGTCTCTAGAAGTGCTTTGGTGTAAACTGAGAAAGTGCTATAGAGAGAGGGAGCAGCAAAGCCATCAGCACTTCCAAAAGAGAAGTCTTCCTCAGGCAAGCTGTCTGAAGCAGCTGCTAGTCATTTCTTCCTAATCTTGCACAGTCATTGTTGTGCAAACGTGGTGAATAGTGAACTGGGTTAGGGTGTTGGTCTGGTTTAAAGGAAAACAATAGAAGAAATGCTTTTTTGAACATGAGCTAGTTCCTGGTCAGATTCATCATGTTACATCACAAGTGGGCATGGGACCTATTTAAATTGGCACCATCAGTGACAAAGTCTTGTGAAGCAAGAATTTCTTGAAAATATGTAGCACCAGTTTTTTTTCTTTTGGTTTTGTAGTCACGCTGACACAGGTTATAAGTAGTTATTAGCTTACTGAATTTGCTACCAAGTTTGGTTAGCAAGTAGTGAAAGATTAGGGTGAGCAAGCATCAGTGGAGGTGGTACAGGATAGAGTCTGCAGAGAGCTTTAAGTTTGCTCGAGCTATTGAAAGTAAGTCTCCCTTCATACCAGAACAGATTGGCCTTGTCCAATCCTGCTAGCTGCAGGTTGGTAATCAGTTGGATGGCTTAGTTTCTGTGCTGCTAGTGCTAGATTTTGAGCACTAGATTATCAGCAGTTCACAACATGGTTGTGTTTTTATTTCTTAAAACCACCTGAATACCATTTCATTTCAACTGTACTGGTACCTAGTGCTGACCTAGAATGGAGGCAGTTGTTCCAGCCAGTGACAAATACCTTTGCTGTCTGTGCCTTGAATTCTTTTTATTTCCAACTTCTGATCCATGATATTGTATGTTAGTAGGCATTGCGACAGTTTTAGTGGATTGCTGTAATAATTCTAAGAAACGTTTGTGATGATGGGATTCTTTCTTCAATATCTCTGTCACATGTTGAGCATATGTACTCAGTTTCTTTCAGTTCTGTAGTTAAACAAACTTAAAGTTCTTTTTTTGTGGGAGAAGACCACTGTGTTTCAAGGAGACTCTTTTAAGGTATATTGTTTATCTTGTTCTCTGTTGCTCTTCTTTAATCTTAGTTCCTATTTTCATGAACCTTTTCTTGTGCGCAGGGATAAACGGCTGTGTTTGCTAGCAGCTGTGTTAGTATTGCATGATTAGAGGTAAAATAGTTGTTATCAGCTGTTCCAGATACCCTTTGCACTTTAAGTAAGTTTACTCGTCTCTTTAGGTCTTTAATTGTTTCGGTTTGACTTGGTCAACAAAAACTGTTTACTTGAACTTGAACTCCTGTAAACTGAGTTGGTAACGGAAGGAAAACCACGTAAGGTTGGAAAGCATCCCACTCTCTGGCATAGGCAGGGAAGTATATTGCCTTGTGATCCGTGGGGAAAAGTTACTAGAGTGGGGCTAGATGTTATCACCTTCTATGCTAAATACGGATCTGCCCAAACCTGACATATGACTGGTTGTGTAACTGTGGAACATTAAGCAGTTCAACAGCAATACTTGTTTGTGGAACTCTGGGCCTTCACAAGCATCTACATTCTTATACTTTCCAAGTTGAGGGAGTAGTACAGTAGAGAAAGAAATCTGTGGCCTATCTTGCAAGGGAGCTCAGGCACTCTGCTGTTTCTCATGCTGTTTCTCATGTCCATAGTTGCTTGTTACAAGTGTGATCTGGAGATGTAAATCTGGCAGGAGTTCTTCTGCTGCCCCTTTGTGAAATAACGTACAGCTCTGCATAATATGAAAGAAACTACCTGAAAAACCGAGCTTGTAGAAGCTGGTACCAATGTGACTGTAAGACTTGTCTGTAAGTTCTGTCAAATAGGTACACAGAGATATGCAGGGCAAAGTGACACAGTTATTGACAGTGTTACCACAGCCTGCCTAAGGCTTTCAGCAAAACCTTATTTCTTCCACTTGAGATAAAATGCAGTGTTTTTTCACTTTTTCTCTTATCTTTGAGTCAGGCAGAGCCCAACTGACTGTGCAAAGAGGCCAACAGAAAGCGAATGTGTTAGCAGCTGTTCTTCTGGGCCCATATCTGCTTGGGGGATGATCATTCATTCCCAGCAGCAAGTCAGTGGTAGGTGTTCATAGGCAAGGTGTCAGCAGCATTTCTGCTGCTCAGAGCTGTTAGGGTGCCGCAGGACTGGCTGTGCTACCAAAGGCAGGAAACTCTCTTTCTTTAGTGCATTGAAGTACTTGGTGAGAAAGGAAACCTGAGAAACTGCTGCAGCACTGGTGGTTTTCTGGTGGTTGATGATTCAGAGTAGAGCTAGGTGGTTCTCCCCTCCTTTGAGGCAGCTGCACTTAGTCTTTGCTGCTTTGAAACTTAGGCATTAGGAGTGGCTGGTATGATTTTTGTCTGGTCATCCTTTCTGTAGCTGATTTTGCTTTGTGTTCTGTATGAATATATTGAGTATTCTGTCCAGATTTGGGCTAGAGGCTACCATGCTGCCGTGTGAGGTAAGGCCTGGCCCAGCAGCCAACAGGGCAATGCTTTGGGTGCAGCTTGGGGAAGAAAGGGAAAAACATCATCTGGCAGGCAGGGGACAGGGGCACAGAGTGAGAAACTGCCCTGCAGGCACCTTGGGAAGAGAAGGCAGAGGAGGTGCCACAGGCATTGGAGCAGAGATGCCCCTGCAGCAAAAATTGTGGAAGAAAGTATGATGGAGCTGGTATTTCCCTACATCTTGTGGAAGAGACCATGGAAGAGGAGATATCCACACCCCAAAGGAGTGCATGCAGAAGCAGCTTCTCCTGAAGAATCACAGCCCGTGGGAAGGACATGTGCTTTTACTGGGGAAAAAGTGTGAGGAGGTGGGAGTGGCAGAGAGAAGCCATTATGCGTTGATGGTAAACCTTCTATATGCCACAGGCTGCATGGGGGGGGGGAGGGAGAAGAATTGGAAATGAGTGAAAGTGAGCTTGATTTTTTTTTTTTTTTTTTTCTACTCACAATCCATCTTTTAATACAATTTATTTCAAATTAAAATAACTTTCCCCAGGTCAAATGTGTTTTGCCTGTGATAGTAAATGGCAAGTGATCACCCTGTTTTTATCTCCACCCATGAGCTTTTTCATCTTATTTTCTCCCTGTGTCCTATTTGGTAAGCAGGAGTGAGAGATTGGGTGTCTAGGAGCCAGGTAGGTTCAACCCAACAAAGTGATGTGCAATAATATGTATATAGGATTATACATGCATATATGCATTTTTATATCTATACACTCAATGAGACTTCAGGTAACACCATGATGGATTTCTGGTGTGGAGGTGGTTGGGCAGTCTGTTCTTTCTTATACCAAGGTATATGGCTTCTTAATATTTGTATGTTCTTCTTAGGAAATACAGCATGTTTTACTATTGGCTGGAATGGCCTACATGGATTTTTCTTTTGTGTTAAGACTAAACTGCATCAATGAATTCTTCATGTGGAAGTTTGATCCCACATCTGGATACTTCAGCAGATCTCAGAGGAGTTATTTGGGCTTGTCTGCTCCTAGCTGTTGAGACCATCAAAGATAGAATTGCTCCAGCATATATCTTATTGAAAAGGAGGTAATGATGGCCTAAGGAGAAATAGGTGCCTATAATTGTAGTAGGGAAGTATAACTTTGTGCTGCCTTTCTCAAACATGTTGTAGGGAGCTGAGTGCTGTTGTTTCTTGCTGGTTGTATATGAAGACGTTTTAGTATGAGGAATAACTAAATGTCATGAAACTGTAGTTTGAGAGAGATGTCAACAGTGGACTATGTTTCACAATGATGTTGTTTCTTAATGAAAACACTCTTTAGCAAGCGTATATAGTTTTTGTGACTTATGACCTAATCACTAGAAAAATCTCACATCCTCTTTTGCTCCTGGAAAATTACAGCTGCTAGTGAAGCAGTTATAAACATACAGATATGTTGACTTATTTTGGTTTTATCAAGACCTTTAAATGTGAGCTGTTGAGTCTGCTGTATTAATGCATCCATTCTTCTTGATTCATGGCTCTGTTGTCAACTTGTTACCTGTTGCAGCCTGCCTGAATTTTTAACAATCCTTCTTTCATCAGACTTTTTGATTATTTCCTGATCTTTCATCCATAAGAGACATTATTTATAATTGAAACTAGACATCTTTAAGATAAATGAAGCAATTTGTTTGTATTAATTAGTAAACTGATGACTAGTCATTTCAGGAGGAGGACAACGTATTTCAGAAACTGTCACATCTATTGGTGGTCTGATAAAAGTTTTCACTTAGACTGTATTAGTACTTGTGGAATAAAATGCCTATGATTACAGCTTTAGTTTGTGTTGTAATTTTGTTGGCACTCCTAGTGATCAAGCTGAGTTGGATCCAGAGGAATCAAGTCTATTTTGGTATGTTCATAGTCTTAATTAACAGAACTCTTTCTTTGGGTCGTGATCTCGGCGCAGACTGGTCTCTAAAAGACTTCCAACTATGTATTAATTAGTGTAAACTTTCAGTGTCAAGAAAAACTTTCCTTGTGAAATATTACCAAGCTCTATTTTCAGCTACTGCCTAGCACAGCAGGTGCCCTATATTTGTATACAAAATTGTACAAGAAAAACATGAAAAATCAAATCTTGCCCTAATGTTTTGTGGGTTTGTTTTTTTTTTTTTCCATTAATCATCATGAAGAAAGTGTGAGCAATCAGGATACAAAGCAACGGGGGGAAAACAAAACAAAAAAACAACAGCTTAAGTGAACATTTGTTTCTAAGCACTGCCAGCTTGGTCACTGTTAGGTTTGTGCAGGTGCTGTTGCCAAATGTTTGGACACGTTTTAAGAGAGCTTGAAGGAAGTGAAATAAGCTTGCAGTGTTTAAGCAGATCCTCCAAATTGTTAGGGACATTGGCTATCAGAAGGAATAAGAATGCAGTTTTGAACGTGGAGAGCAGTATAAGACAAGGGGAGGTATCCAGACTTTGACCTGTTAGATAACTAGTCACACACGTAAGGGTTCTTGCACGGATTTGGTTCCCATCATGTGCGACTTGGTCTCGACTGACCTGGACAAAGATCCCAGAGGGAATGGCTGCAGGGAGATCACCCTCAGTGCACTGTAGTGAGTGGTTAGCCACCTTCTCCATTGAAGTGTACCCCATTTGGAAGGTGCTGGTGAAGCTCAATTAGCAGTGTCATGCTGCAATCTTTTCAGAGTATTCTCTGATGAATACTGTACGCTTGATGGCCTCACCGGAAGTTGAATAGTTAACCATAATTTGTTTAACTAACTAGGTGCAAACTCTTGTGGTTAAGAACGCTTGTCTGCTATCCGTTCCGAATGACTTTGTCTTCCTATACTTTGCTGCTGGGTAAGTGTAAAGGATTCCTTCATGTAGGTGGTTTCAGAGCAATACATTGCTCCACTCATAATAATATCAGTGCTGACATATGCATGCCAGGGGTTTGTGTTCTGAGTCAGGACTGAAATAGCTGAAAACATGCAACTCTTTCCCTAGCTTTGTATATCCTGTGGCAAACATGCTGCGGTGTTATTACAATGGAACCTAGAAGCTCTGAGTCTTTGAATCTGCTTTAGCTGCTGTAGTACCTTCAGAGTTAGGAAGGTCTTATTCGTTTACAGCAAGTAAAGTGAAACAGTACCTAGTCAGTAAAGTTGGTAGATGGAGATACTCTATAACGGTGTCATGTTTGTTCTGGTGTGTGTATGGCAAGCTCTGTATCTCCTGCCATCAATTTGTAGCAGAAAATTGTGGTCTTGTATATGAGATATCTTCCTAATGTTACCCTCGGAGCAGTTAGTATTCAGTTCCCAATGATTATATTATTAGTGTTTGTCTTTTTCAGTAGAACAAAATAGCATTTGGGATGTCGTGCTTGATATTGTGACTCTCCAGCTGTCTTTGCTATGTATTGACTGATTCAAGTCTGCCAGATGTCGTGCTTCTACTTTACCAATGGCACAGCTTTTTCTTTTTTACTTTTTCCCCTCCTTCTTCTAGTCTTTTACTTTACAGTGAGGTCATTTAGTCACTAGATAGAAACAATGCCTTAGGCGTTCTTGTTGCCTGGATGTCAGCTGGTTGGTGCTGAGGGTAGTGTTTGGGGAACGTGAGCAATGGTTGCTCCTTGTGGTAACTTCAGCTCACGTTCAAAGCGCAGGACATCAGTAGTGGCATCCTGCTGTGGTAACTGAATGTTCAGCTTTTAAGCTCTGATACGCAGTGAATATATCCATTCTGTGCAGAAGAAGCCAGTCAGGATCCTTCCTTCCTTTTTGTGCTTCTGGGGATTCAGCGGCCAGAGGCAAAAGCTACCTACTAGTTAGCTGATGCAGGTGTTGTTGATCCTACCCTAAATAAGAACTGCTAGGAAATAGGCCATGAGATGCTTCCTGTGAGAAGTGTGTGAGATGATTTATATTTCTGTAAAAATATAAAGGCGGAAAGATGTAGATAAGCTTGCAATTGAAATAACTTATAGAAAATAATCACAGTATCTATTGACAGAAGCCCAGAAGTACTCCTCAAATCCAGAGCAAAATGTATCTTTGTTATTGTACAAAGTGGAGTTCTTGGACTACTGTCAGCTGTGCAGGTGGCTGGAAACTCTGAAAGACTTGGGAAGTTTCATCTATATCCTCTTACTGAAGAAAAGTGAAAAACACTGTTCTTGTTGAGTCAGAGAGGCATGTGGCTCTGGTCCATGGTGATAAACCGTGGTGATAAATGCAGTGGTAGAAGGCTCTGGGGGAAGAAATGTGCTGTGCTTTACAGCACATTGTCAGTGTGAACTGACAATTTAGCATTGACAAAGATGTTGGACTGAGATTATTTGAACAGAGAAGACAGACCCTGAGCAGAGAAGGTCTGAGAAGCCAGTGCAGTGCTGGCGATTGAATGTATTCTGCAGTGAGATCCAGATGCAAGCTACCGAGGGAAGAGATGTGAAAATAGCCTTGATGCAGGATGAAGGTCCAATTTGGGAACAATAAGAAGGGATAGGATGGAGGAAGAGCGTCTCATCCTATTTGAGGAATAGAGGAGTTGCCTGGGAAAGAAAATGAAGGTGGAGCACTGGTCCCAAGGCTTGGCAGGGGATGAGCCATTGGACTTTGGATTTGAAGTATTTTCACTGGAGTGTGGTGGCTGAGAGTTTAATTTTTGAAGATTGATGTAATCAGAGTAAAACAACTCCAGCAATGCTAGAGAGAGGAAAATAAATGGAAGAGGAGGCCCATTTAGAGGATTGGTGGGAAAAAGCACGTTTCTGTTGAGAGGAATTAAAGCAATTGAAGGTTAGAAGAGGTGTTCAGATGCAAATACTGGGACTTCAGGAATTTGGAAAAGATGGTAGGATAAATGAGGTTTGGTGGGAGAAGAGCAAATAATGCATGTTTATCTTTGCCCTACTTGGCTTGCAGAGCTTCCATTCTTCAGGCTATGCTCTCTCTGATGGTGTCCTGATAATTTTTTTTTCCTTCTTAAATAGAATTAAAGCTCAGAAAGCCTGAGGAATGGGACCAGTAGGTAAATGTCATTGGAATATGACTCCAAACTCAACTCTCTCCAACTGAAGTATTTAAATAGATAAAAGGTACGGAAAAGGTATGTCAGTCTGGTCAAAGTGGAAAGAGAGGGTGAGAATCTAGGGTTGGAGATTATCTGTGTGGTTTTATGGCAGGGGAGATGAAGGAGTTCAAGGTAGTGGGAACTGCTACTGTATATACCCAAACTGCTACTGTATACCCAAAAGTATAAGTGGAGGGCTAAGAGTGAACAAATAACAAACACTGTGGCCTTTTTACTGCTTCCAAGTTGTCATGTCTCTTGCTATAAGATAGCAGGGGGAAGAAAACAATGTTCTAGTGATGTGTGCTGAAGGAGCAAATGATGAGTGACCTTTTTATTTATTCATTTTTGGGCACCTCAGTACAGAAAGGACATTGAGGTGCTGGAGCAGGCCCAAAAAAGGGCAACAAGGCTTGTGAAGGGCTTGGAGAATGTGCCCTATGAGGAGAGACTAAGGAACTGGGGCTGTTTAGTCTGGGGAAAAGGAGGCTGAGGGGAGACCTTATTGCTCTCTTCCAATATCTGAAAGGTGCTTACAGCGAGAGCAGAGTTGGTCTCTTCTCACTGGTAACAGGATGAGGGGAAATGGCCTCAAATTGTGCCAGGGTAAGTTTAGTTTGGATAACAGGAAAAGCTTCTTTACAGAAAGTGTTGTTAAGCACTGGAATAGGCTCCCCAGGGAAGTGGTTGAGTCACCATCCCTGGATGTGTTTAAAAACCCTTTGGATATGGTTCTCAGGGACATGATTTAGCGGAGGGTTGTTAGTTAGGGTAGTATGGTTAGATTGCGGTTGGACTTGATGATCTTTAAGGCCTGTTCCAACCTGAGTGATTCTACGATTCTGTGCTGGGGGAAGGGAGAGAATGAGCAAAGAAAGTTGTGAAGTTGAGACAACAAGTGGAAAGTAAAAAAACTAAACTGTCTGTAAAGTCCCTGAACAAGTTATTACATAGTTCCTGCCTTTCTGACTGTAGGAAGAAGTTGGATTTCTTTACTACATTTCTCTCACGTGTTGTTACTAAGTTAGAACAGGGATTTCTTTAGAAGCTGATCTGTGCTTCCCACTCCCTGTTTGTGGCAAGGAGTTCTCTGTACCATGTACAAGCAGACAATGTCTGTGCAGACTATTTGTCCTCCTACATAAATGCTGAGGGCATCTTGCTTGTTTTGCGCTTGAAAGGAAGACTTGTTCTGTGGCTTGGACTCAAAACAATGAATTATTTTTTTTCTCCTCCACTCCATTAGCTGGAAAAAATACATAAAGCACAGCAGCTCTGAGTTCATTTAATGGGATGGCTAGAAGCCTTTGTATGTTCCAAACAAATATTTGGTAATTATTTTACAAAAGAATATTTTTTGGCTCACAGAATACGTACAAGAGAAAAAAGCTGTTGATGAAAATTCCCCTCCCTTAGGGTGCTGTTTCTCTTTCACTCATTTGAAATGAGAGCAATGGTGACAGGGGAGTCAGAAGAATCGGGGATAACCTGATGGGACTGAAGAGAGTGAATCTGAGGAGTGAACAGAATGGCCTTTGAATGGCAATGTAAATGAATGGTGGCTTCTTCTGTTTTTGGTTATTGTAATTAAATCAGCACGCTTAATTCTTCCACGCTTGCAGTGCTTACATGCTCATTCCATGTCGCCTGGGCACGTGCTGTGCCTCACCCTTGTTTGCAGTGCCAGTTGAGTGAGAGACAGCAGTTCCTTACAAAGCCTTGCACGTACTGATTGCTTGGTTTACCCAGCTGGCCAGGGTGTTTTCATCTCCTTCATTGTTCAGTGATTTCACAGATTGAATGACCACTTCCAGAGCCTGCATATGGCCTGCCATGCAGGGCCAGCTGCCATTACCTGCTGTGCTTGTGGCCCTTTTCTGCAGTCGGTCAGAGGGACTTGCCCATTAGTCATGGGGTGAGGGAGGGACTGAATGGTACAGCTTGTGCAGGTTTTGTTCCTTGGCAAACCAGGCTGACAGTTTCATGTGTAAAAGTTGGTTTCTAAAATCTCTCTATGGAGTATAGGCTTAGCTTAGTTTTAAGCCCTGATTAAAAACAACTCAGTTTATGACAATAGGTACCTCCTTAGGATGATTGTATTGCTTGAAAGAAGCTTGCTATCAAACTCTCAAAGGTTACTGAGCTGGTAGCTGTCATTGACTAAAAGCATAAAACCCATCATTTAAGGACTAAAGTGGGTGTTTACCTGTGTGACCTACTGTAGGGAACCTGCTTTGGCAGGGGGGTTGGACTCAATGATCTCTGGAGGTCCCTTCCAACCCCTACAATTCTGTGATTCTGTGGGTGTCCTGGTGTTTGCTTTTAAAACTGTCTTCAACTGTGATCTTTCTTTTCAGTTGGCTACTTTGAGAACTAGTTTATTCAAGTTGATAAATCAAGATACTGAACTGACAGGAAGGCATGCTTTCCACCTATAGTAAGAAAGTAAGGCCCTTTAGGATGTTATGGCCTAAAAACATAAGAACCTCATGATCAGAAGAAGCTTGCTTGTACTGTCTCTCCACTTAAGCCTGAACAGTGCCTTTGCAGTCTTAAACTACGCCAGATGAAGAATATATTAACCAATTTTTTTTTACATCCTGAATAACTTCATGTACTATGTAGAGGAATACCACTGGTACAGTCATAAAATTAATCTTGTGATTGTAGTCTGTTGGCTGCTTTGACTGTACGTATTCCTCATGATGGAAAGAAATCAAGCTGCTCTCATGCTTCTGGAGTGTACATGGGTGATGATTTTTTTTTTTTCTTGAAGTCTTGAACATGAAGACCTTGAGGCATGCCAGAGAATAGAATCAAGTAGCATAGTTGGGAGCCAGAGAAGTTCACTGTTCAGCTTGGTGGAGGTGAGCTTTTGTTCCACCTACAGCTGAGAGAAGCTGAAGAGATAGGAAACAAGATGTGAGCTGGAGAGGAAACTGAGTAATAGCTGGGATCAAGATATTAGTTCCTCCAGTGGATCTTATTTATTATAGTCTCTGCTGACAGCCAGTAGGGAAGAGTGCAAATGCATCCTTTGCACTATACAAATGATTTCCATAAACTGTTGTAGAGGAAACATCTGTGGATGGAAAACATCCTGTAACAGATAATACACGGAAAGAGTAGTGAACTGACCTGCTGTATACTTGCTTGTATTGTAAGTATAATGCACTGCCTCTGCACATGCTTGCAGAGTTGTTGCTGTCTCTTTGCAATTTTCCCCTAAAAAGTGATGTGATACAAACAGTTACCGCTGCAACTTCCTGACTCTCAAACAGCACTGATGCCTCTTGTTTTACTTCTTTCTTCTCTTTACCTTTTCTATACAGTCAAAGTGTCGGCAGTAGAAGTCACCACACCAGAGGAGATATTTGTGGAGAATGAAACAGACGTAAAGCTTCCATGCACATTTACATCCGTGGAGGTGATCAGCAGCGCAGCATCTGTTTCTTGGAGTTTTCAACCAGAAGGAGCAGCAACTCGTATCTCAGTAAGGAATGGCTGTAGGGAACCTAGCGGGGGTGGGAGGCTGTGAAACTATGCAGAGATCTGCTTGGTTTTAAAGGCAGTAAATATGGATTGAAGCCTTCTTTCATGTGTCTTGTCTCTATTGCTCTGATTTCAGCGTGGCTTTATTTTGTTGTTTAAGAGCTGCTTAAGAGTATTGCAACATGCTAGATCTTGGCAAAGGCTGGGGCATGCAGCAGCTCTAAAAGGTGCTAGTAGTTTTTCAGTCAGAGGAACAGTATGTTGAAGTGGCAGCTGTATAGAGGAAGTAGATGAGCATCTGGGAATCTTAGAAATTCTGTATCCTCCTGTACTTGGAAACGAACTGTGAAACTGCTCGTGTAATCCGAATTACCACTATTATAGTGTTATGTATTGTACATATTGCTTATTTTCTGCTTTTGTTCTGCTTAATTTCCCTTTAAAAGGGTTTCTAGTACCAGACTCCCTAGTTTCAGAGTGGACAACCTTCAGATCAAGGTAGGAACAGGTAAAAAGATGGGAGATGGCTTGGATGGAAAGAGAACTAGCTTGCAACCAGTTTCTTCTGTGGAACAGGAACTCCTTTATAAGGAGAGCTGTAGAAAGAGGAAGTTGGAAGATAGTCCTAGATTTCTTTAGCCATGCTCCAGAAGCTGAACTGTGGAGAACTCAGATTAAGTTTTAGTCAAGCTAAGATTGTTTCATTCTCTTTCAGAATGTGAAATAATTAATAATCTCCTGTAATACAGCCTTGATCACTCTCTAAGGTCATGTCCAATGCTTAAGCATCCCATATGTCTGAAAGCAGACCGCTATTCTGTAGAGCTCCTCTACTGCTGTAACTTATACATTTGGACAGGTATAATGAGAAAAGGTGCAGTTTCTCCTTAAAAGTTTTTTTTTTTTTTTTTATTCAGCTTTAAGGACTTAGCTGTTTTCTGATTTTTAGGTGACTATATTTAATCACCTTAAAGGTTTCTGGAACACAGCTAGATGCACTCTATTGGAGTAGTGGAGTATTCTGGGAAACAGAGGGGAGGAAGGTATTGTCTGTTAATTAAGCTATACTGTGATTTTCAGTCACACACACAGCAACACACAAGATAGGAAACTTGGTATCCTTTTCCTGCTAGGCCAAGCAAGGTTTCCTTTGCCTGAAAGACAGATGGCTGTGATCCAGAACAGTTCTATACTGTAATTATCCCCAGCTTACTAATATTTTTCTCTTCTCTTTGTCTGGCAAATCCTATGTCCTCAAAAATGGGAGAAAGGAAGAACAAAGAAAACCAAACCTTGCAGTCTATTATGATAGTATAATTGAGGTGTAAGCCATAGCATTTGTTACATGATTAAGATGCAACAAGCCAAATTAATGTGAGGCAGGAGGCAAAACAAAAGAAAAACGTAAAATCTGTAATACTAGCTGAGTATTATAGTGAATTCTAGGATAGTGCTGTAACAGCAAGAAAGTATAGTATGTCCATAGTATCTAATTAAATTGTTCTTATCCTCTTTTCCTTGACTACAGTTTTTCTATTACTCCAATGGAAAGCCGTACACTGGAAAGGACATACCATTTAAAGACAGGGTCACTTGGGCTGGAGATCTTAACAAGAAAGATGCTTCTATCAGTATATCAAACATGCAGTTCCAGGACAATGGCACTTACATTTGTGATGTCAAGAACCCACCTGATATTGTTGTCAAACCAGGAGAAATCCGGCTTAGAGTTGTGGAGAAAGGTATTCATCCTCTGTGATTTTATTTTACATTTTTTCCCTCTTCTGTACTTGTTTCACTTTTCTTGGGGGGGGAGGAACCATGTTTTCTTCGTTTTGGAACCCATGAAATATGTGTACTAAAGAATGTGGGGAGAGGGGGAGGAAGAAGTTTGCCCTGAGCATCTAGTGATAGGCAATGAGATATGACTATCTTCCATACAAAAGGGTTTGTGTTGGATGTGCACTTAATCTCTTTCACACATATATTCCTATATTATCTGTACTGACTCTAACAAACTGACAGTGCTGGCTACTTTCAGTCATTTAATTCTGACTATTGTTATTCAGTAACAGTTATCGCAGTTCAAGAGCACTTAGATTCCATATGTCAATTTGGCTCTTTATTTCCCCTGGCCACCCAAAACATATGGTTGTTCTATGTAAGCTGGAGGTCAGCCAAGGTATGACAGCTCCTGCAAAGAAACGGTTCTCACAGTGATCAGATTTCCAAATTTATATTTAATAACACGACAAATGTTGAATTCATAAATGACAGTGCTGATACTGCTATTCCACTAGATTTTAATATGTTGGAGGAAATAATCACGTGTATTCCCTAGTTTAGAATGATCCTGCTGCTATAAAAAGTTCATTTACTCTGTGTACTGTAGGCAAGGTCTACAGCCACCTCTTTTGCAGAGTAGCTCAAGTTGGATGAAACCTTTTGGAGGTCGCTTAGTGCTTTCTGTTTTGTAGAATTTTGAAATGTGCATGTAATAGGTCAGTTTATTTTCTTATACTGTACTAAAAGTCTATGAAGAAGCAATAAAGCAATGACTGGTTTGGCAAAGACAGTCTGTCTTGGCAAAGCCTGTTCATTTGTTTAATTTGAGTTAAAATCTGAAGACACTTCAGTACATTAATTCAGCTGATATTTTTTTGTCAGACTTGCATGCTGGTTTCAGTGAGATAAGGAAAAATGAAGCCTGAGGATCATCTGTGAACAATCAAATGGAGTTTATTATGCATGGATGACTCTGCGTTTCATAGAATCATAGAATATCCCAAGTTGGGAGGAAACCCCAGGGATCAGCAGCTCCAACTCTTTGACTCCACAGTGGATCACCCAAAAATCAGATCCTATATCTGACGGTGTTGTCCAGACACTTCTCGAAGTCTGGCAAGCTTGGTGCCATGACCACTGCCCTGGGAAGCCTGTTCCAGTGCCTGATCACCCTCTCAGTGAAGAACCTTTTCCTGATTGTCTAACTTGACCCTCCCCTCACACAGCTTCGTGCTGTTCCTTTGTGCCCTGTCTCTGTCACACAGAGCAGAGCTCAGCGCTGCCATTCGGCTCCCTGTGAGGGGCTGCAGCTGCCATGAGGCCTCCCCTCAGCTCCTCTGCTCTGTGCTGAACCAACCAGGGGACCTCAGCTGTTCCTCATGTGTCTTGCACTCTGAACCTTTCGCTGTCTTTGTTACCCTCTTTTGGACACTCTGTAATAGTTTTGTCTCCCTTTTTGTACTGTGGTGCCCATGACAGCAGTCTGTGCGCAATTTGAGGCCACAATACTTTGTATCACATGGAAGAGGCTGCAACAATTCGGATTTTTTGAACACCTGCAACACCTTGTAAACAGATTTTCAACTGTAGGCCAATAGCTGTAGCTATATCCTATTTTGCTTTCTGACTGTATGTGAAAGTACTACTCATGTAATAGGTTGTAGCACATCCAGTTCTGAGCTCATCTCTACTTTTGTACTTTTTTTCCACTTTATATAAATTTACTTGTTCTGAATCGTTTATCTGGTGTCGTAAATTATTCAAAGGCACTGTCATGGCTTAACCTGAGTAAGCAGTTTAGCCCTCCACAGCTACTTGTTCCCCTCCTTCCCCTGCAGGGGAAAAGGGGGAAGGAAATTAGGAGGGCAAAGTTAGAAAACTTGTGGTTTGAGATCAAGACAGTTTCATAAGAAAGAAGAAAAATAAAAGAGGGGAAAAAACAACAACCTGCAACTAAGCAAACTCAAGCAATGCACGGTGCGTTGTTCACTACTGCCTGACCAATGCCTAGCCAGTCCCGGAGCACCACCAGTTCTCCTGCTCAAGTTCCCCCTGGTTTTGTTGAGAATAATATTATATGGTACAGAATATTTTAACTGGTGGTGTCCTCTCTGGCTTCTTATGCACCTCCAGTAGTCCCCCTAATGGGGCAGTGAGAGAAACTGTTATAAAACCCATGACTCTGTATAAGTACTGCTCAGCAACAACTGAAATATCATTGTATTGTTATTACTGTTTTCATTACAAATGTAAAGCATTGCACAATACCAGCTACAGTGAAGAAACTCTACTCCAACCAAAATGAGGACAGTGTCCACCCCTTATTCCATATCATTTATGTCATGCCTGGGTACTGTGCTTTCCAATGCATCCCCCAGCAGCTACTAACAGCTATTGGACTCTAATACACAGTAAGACAAACAAGCCCCATATGAGCATGGAGGCCTGCATACTAGCAGCTAAGCAGCTCTAGCATCTATTTGGTCTTCACAATCCAGTAAAATCTATCATCATCTCAAAGGATTTGACTTGGCTAAGCAGCAAAGCACCACACAGCTGCTTGCTTGTTCTTCCTTGCCCAGTGAATGGAGAAAAAGAATTGGGAATCATGAGGGCAAAAGTTAGAAAGACAGCTTAATTAGATAGGAAACCAACAACAGCAGCTTAAATAACCCAATCTCACAAGTGATGCACCACACAATTGCTTAGCACTAGTCAACTGCTACCCAGCCAGTCCACAAGCAATGACAGCACACCCAGCCATCTATCCAGTTCTGTTGTTGAGTATGGCACTGTGTGGTACCGAATATTCCTTTGATCTATTTGGGTCAGCTACCCTGTAAATGCTCTACATGGTCACGCATCCCTCACTCATTTAAATGATCATAGACCATAGATGCTTGGCTGCCTGTACGTTTTGGTTTAGTCATCTGATATATTGCTGTTGTTGGCTCAGCTGCTCAAAATTGCTAAGCTAATTGAGCTGATTTTCATTGCAGTGCCTCCCCAGCATTTGCTCAAATGGCTCTTTCAGCTACATGGGAAGGACCCTGTTGGTGAGGAGAGAAGGAAGGCTGTTGTTATGTTAGCATATGTGTATCTGGGAAGCACTATTATTCAAAGTCTAAATTATATGAATTTGTTGGCAATTCCAAGTCCTCTACATGAGGTTGTCCCCTACCTGTAACAGGAAGTTACTTAAAACAGTGCTTGACACAGCTTGTGTTATCTGGAAGCAGTCCATCTTTGATCTGAACTTTCACTAGAAGAATACTAGAATTGTTTTATGGAAATAGTTATACTTACCTTCATTTGAAAGCTTCAGTTTTATGAAATAGGGAAGAAACTAGTCCTACTAGCACATTTTCAGAGAAAATGGGATGCTTTGAATTAAGGTGATTTTTAGTGAAAAACATCCCTTGAACTACTGACTTTTTGACTTATGTTAAACCATGAATTTACACATCAGCTTTGAAAGCTAACACTTAGGTATGTAGCTGGGACTGTCTTTTACAGTGAGATCATTGACTACTCTGCAAATGTTTATGAGGAATTCATTTAAGTGCCGTACTGAAGAACATCAGAAAAGAAGGGGTAGGAGGCATAATTCTCCAAGTAAGCTATGTGGTCATGAAATTGTGTAAGCTTTTCTGTAGTCTGTAGGATTGTGTTGTGAAAGATAGTGAAGCCTCTATGTTCACATGCAAACAGTTGCATCTTGCAACCTTTTAAAAGCTCTGTCCACAGAACTTCTGTCTTTGATCCAAATCCAGCCAACTGAGTCAAAGAAGCAACAAATCTGCCAGGTTAGAGAATGTCAACATTTTAATATCACTTTTTCAGCAGATAACATTATAGCTTTCGATTGCTACTTCCTTGTTATGAAAGTGTTTTTTGTTTTTGCTTTATTTTTCCCCCTTGAGTACTTGACAGGAGGTGGTCTGCTAACAGAAATACACGTCTCTTTTGATACTTCTGCAAACAAAAAGATTATCCCCTGGAAAGGGGAAGAAAGACAAAAACTGTGAACTCCTACTTCTTAAATGCCTCAAAATAAATATGTTTATCTTTGCATGAGGTTCAAATGCACTCTGTCTTCTGAAAAGCATTATTATTTGTAAGACTCTTCTCCTTCATGGCAGATGGATCTTTGGGTTACTAGAAAGTTCGTAAAAGAAAGGATGTCTTCTTCTATGTTGTGGCACTTACGTCTTCATCTTTAATTTCTTTCTAAAACTTGTTACAAACTGGTATCAAACACTGGAGAAAGCTAGGAATGCTGCCAATAGGATACTCAGTCAGATGGGGGTATGTAGCAATTGGACAGATCAGTACATTGGGAAAGGCGTTACAGCAAAAGTGTGATGACACCTGGCACAAAAGAGAGGTGCTATAAAGGAAGGAAAGAAGATCGCTCACCCCTATCAGAAGATTCTAGGCTCACAGAGGAAAACTTTCCCAAGAAGAAATCTTCCCCCATGGCAGTCAGCCTTTAAATGGGGTGTAAGAGAGGTGCAGCCAGGCTCCATCCCTTCTGGTCACACAGCTGAATTGCCTTCACCTGTGCTCTCTGGGCTGACCAGGTCCTTTCCCCAGGTGATCAGTCAGTGATTTAGGCCATGATTCAACAGTTACCATACAGGATATCACCAGTAAAATGGCTAGAGATCATGTAACCCTTTTCTTGGAAGTCATTAAAGTCAAAATGAACAATACTAAATGTTGTGTGATGCCCTTGCATCATCAGGGTACTGTATTGCACTATTCCCTTTTATACAGGTATGTCAAAATGGAATTGATCTACATACTGCATGCTTGTTGGGAATGCTTTGTATAAGCGTGCTATGTGGTCCTCGCTGGAACAAATCCAGCAAGGAGAGACCCACCTTTTGAATGCATCGTTTAGCCTGCAAAAAAGAAAGACTCAGGGAGATCTTATCAATGATTATTAATATCTAGTGAGAGGAAGTATCTAAAGAAGACTGAGCCATGATCTTTAGTGGTACCCAGTGACAGGAGAAGCAGCAATGGACACACTTGCCAACACGATAAATTCTATCTCAACGTTAGAAAACACATTTTTACTATAAATGTGGTGAGCACTGGAATGGACTGATAGAGAGTTTGTGAAGCCTCCGTCCTTGGAGATAGTGAAAACCAAACTGGAGAGAGTACAGAGAAGGCTGCATAAGTTTACCCTTATTGGACCAGGGGATTGGCTGTTGAGGCATCTGTTCCAACCTCAATGATTTTTTGATGGTCAGATCCAAGTGTCTGAGATGGATTTTCTATGTAATGTGTCGTACCTGTTGCATCCTATGCCAATTCAGTGGAATTTGGTGCAGGTAGCTAGCATGGAATGGATTCTGGGAAGAAGGCTTCCAATTGAAGATGTTCATTGCATTAAGCAAGATGAGAGGGAGAATGTCATTTGCAAATGAAAAAAGATATAATGGTGCTTTGTGTATTCTTTCTCTTCTAAATCTTTTGTACTCATTCTCTGGCTTTTATTTCTGGCTGCTCTTTCTTGGCCTCCCCTTCCCCCATATTGTACTGGGGAAAACGTGAGTAAAGCAATACTGTGTTCCTGTAAGCATATTGCTAATAACTTTCAATGAACCTGACTTAAGAAGGAGAAGAATGACTATAAAAATGTATAGAGATGTATTTGAGACACCAGAAGCATGTATAAATGCTCTTAGAGTGATCGTGGGTAGTAATTGGGCTGTCTGCTGCATGCTACCCAGAGAACACCCAGCATTCAGCACTCTTAGTTGATCAGTGATGTGCAAAGTGCTTTCAAGTATGCCTGCCTTTTCCTGTTGACCTCACTGAGAGTTACCAGATGAACATAACTTTTTTTCTCAAGTACAAAATAAGGATTATTGTCATTATCACTTGTGTTCCTTCACACGTAAAAAAATTCTCGATGTAAAGTCTCTTCTGAAGGATGGTAACTTAAAGAATGCTCTTGGTGTCTGATTTGTTCATACATTATTCTGCTAGCTGCCTGCTGTTGCTACCATTTAGGCCGCATGTTTTAATTCCTGGGTATGACATTAGTGCTTCTGCTGTAAAAGAATCCAAGGTCAAGAACATGTGTCATTTGCACTTCTGTTATTCAGGGAATGCAGAAGAGTTGAATGTTTTCTCCCTTCTCTCCCCAGACAGCCTGCCTGCGTTCCCCATTGCCATGGTGGCAGGGATAGTCATCGGTACGGTTACAGGTCTCACACTGCTCATCTCTATTGTCGTGTGTCTTGTTATGAGAAAGAACAACTCTAAAAAACGTTACTCTGGGTAAGAGATCTCTCTCCTCACCTGTGAATGATGTGAGGAACAGCAGTAGGATCAGAGGGAGGGCTTAGAGGGGGTGGGTCAGACAGGGCTTGGCAACCATGGCTAGAGATAGGATATGGCCATGTGTTGGACTGATCATCTGTCTATAATGGTTATCTTTTTTGTTGTGCTTGAAAGACCTACTGAGCATGAGTTACACTTGAAAATCACTAAGTATTAAATGTTGATCCCCTGCCCTGTGAACACTTAACTGAAGATCCCCTAGCTGCTTTGTTTCCCTTTCCTAGTCCCTCATCCCTCTACCCTCCCCCTTGCCAAAGGAAAACTGCCACGCATGAAATTTTAAGAAGCAGTCTGTTGAGATTAAGACTGAATTTTTCAATTTCCAGTGTTATACTCCTGAGTCTGGAGTACACTTGCCAACATCGTGTTCGTCACCACTCAAGTAAAGAAGGAGTAGCCACTTCAAATCCATTCTCATTTGCTGTTTGTTTCTAGTTAACTGTTGCCATCCCTGAAAAGTTTTTTTAGTGTTAGCATATCTCCAAAATGAAGCACAAATCTTTTGAAGTGGTGATGAAAGAAACCAACAAGACGTGATAAAAGCAGACTTGAGCTTGGAGCTTGGTGGTGGTGGGGGAAAGCACTTTCTCATTTCTCCTTCTCTAACTAGTTGGTTATTTCTCTAAGAAAGGATGAAAACTATGTCTTTAATCTTAGAAATGAAACCACAATTAATAACTGTTTTCTGTTCTTTCCCCAACAAATATTCCTGCTTCCTGCAGGTTCTTTTGGTTGCCTGTAGGGTGGAAGAAAAGAGCTCAAAAAATAAACTCGTGGAGATTTCTAAATTGAGCTTTACCTTCTCCTTCTCTCAGTTGGAGAGCTTAGAGAAAGTGAGTTGGCTTTTCCCAATGGTAAAGCTGAGTGCAGTGAAGGCAGTGAAGTGCTCAAAATTGTGTGGAAAGTCTGCTTTCCACTTTCTGCATGCATCCTTCCCCTGAAAACTGAGGAGTGTCATGCACCAAAAGTGCACATGAGATGGTTCACATGCTTTGCTTCTGAGTGACCCGGCTGTCCAGTGTCCTCCTGCTGAAGGATATGTGCTGGAGCTGAGCCTGGAGAAGTAGCTTATATGCTGTAATTTCTTGTAGTAGATTTAACTACTCTCCCAGGGAAGTAATCTCTGAAGATTAAATACTGCTTTTGATGACCATGCCAGCTCTGCATGACATGCTAAGAGAAATCAAATGTGCTGTGACCCCCTTCAAACTTACAGACTTTCTTCTCCATGACACTAACCTAATGAGTGGTGGTAGTGGTGAGATGCACTTACTCTTAGATAACAACTCTGCCTTGAACTGAGGTGGGCTGGGGCACTGCATGGCCGCAGTTTCCGTTCATGATCTGACTTTGGTGTTTTTTTGTTTTTTGTTTTTATTTTTCCTTTCTGCCTTGGTGTGCTGGGATCGGATCCTGCTTATCTTCCTCTCCTTACAGAGATCCTGATATAGACGCCAGATTGGGAATGTAGCAGGGCTGGGTCTTCTCTTCCAGTCCCACTAGACACCATGGTAACTAATCAAGTTGGTGGTTGCTGTTAATACCTGTGTGTATGTGTACACATTTCCTCTTCTTTTGCTGACTAACCAGCCAGCTCTATGCTCCATAACTCCACTGTAATTTGTGCTGGAATCTGTGGCAAAGGGATGATGCATTTCACTGGATGCTTGGGTTTCATTGTCTCATGTCTAGCTGGGGTGGGATTGCTTCTTCTCTCAAATGGTGTCCCTCCATCTCTTCCCGCAGTGAACTTGCCGGTGCATTGCCTAAAGCAAAAGAAAGTCCTTTCTGTATCAGGATAAAAACAAATTCCCTATTAAGTGTTCTTGTGGCTCAGAGCTCTGCCACTTGAAAACTTACAGTTGCAGTGACCTATGTGCATGAGCTGCTTAAAAAGAAATTTTAACTTTTAGCTAGTATGGATCTTAGAAATTTTGTGAATAAAGCAAACAATTCATGGTTATGTCATCTTGGTCACAGAAGAGCTGCTCTGTCTCTCAGATAGAGTAGAAACCCCTTGCTCTGTGTTTGCAGTCTTTTTCCTTTTTTTCCTTTTCCTTTTCCTTTTCCTTTTCCTTTTCCTTTTCCTTTTCCTTTTCCTTTTCCTTTTCCTTTTCCTTTTCCTTTTCCTTTTCCTTTTCCTTTTCCTCCCCTTCCCCTTCTCCTTCCCTCCTTTTCCCCTTCTCCTCCCCTCCCCCTCCCCCTCCCCATCCCCTTCCCCCTTCCCTATTCCCTTCTCCTTCTCCTTCTCCTTCACCTTCTCCTTTGCCTTTCTTTCTTTTTTTTGTTTTACTGCTGCATGTTTGCAGAGCTAAATCTTCTATAGTTAGACTTACCAAAGGATAAAGTACAATTGCCCTGTGAAGAGGTGGTCTGCTTAATGTCACAGTCCTCATTTGTTTGTTTCTATACTTGCTTTGTACACTGTCTTCCTACAAAGATTGTGAGGAAAGGATGCCAAGAGGGTTGTGGTAGCAAAGGGAGCTTATGTGTTTGCAATCAAGGAGGCAGACAGTTTTCTTTCTTGGGTGGATGGGTAACAGAAGATAGACATAGCATTAGAAAAACAGTACTGCACTACCCAGAAGCTACTGAGCTTAACTTTGAAGGCTCATATACTTATGTCTGTGGTATTCGTTTCTCTGTCTATTGTCGGCTTGCTTTCTTTTCAATCCTGCTCTAAGTGAGTGAGAAGAAGCAAGCATCAAGTGAAAACTAGCAACCTTGTTTTAGAGGTGTTAGTTCTTACCAAAAGACAGTTTTCTGAGTTTTCAAACAAGATTTGCCAATTTAGATATTCAAGTAGCTGTATCTGGGTACATAGCATACATGAGACTTGTAACTCTTAAAGTAATCACTCCAGGGATTACTGTCTTTTATGAGTGGGCAGAATTATTTTGGAACCATTGCCCAAAGAAAAGCAAGGGAACTAATGTGATGTTCAGTAGCAAGTACCTTGGGTGGTATGGAGAGCTGGTGGCTCTTGCAAGTTTTTGCTTTTACTGTGGCAATGGTATCATGCTTAGCTAGTAGTTAGAAGATAGCTGTTGTTTATCACTGCTAACTGAGTCTGAAACCTATGTGAAGAAAACATATAGGTACGTGGGCTGTAAAGCTTTAGACTGGCTGGCTTGAATGAGAATATCTAGGAAGCAGGAGTTTTGGAGGAGCTGTTGTTCAGTGTTAGCAGTTGTCGCTTCATGTCGCGCAGCAGTCAGACTAGGAGAAGGGACAGAGAAATGACTAGGGAGAGATGGAGAATTGTATGTGTTTATTACAGAGTCCATTATGTTCACTTTTACTTTGGCGTAGTCTGCCATTTTCATCTTGCCATCACTCGTTTTTTGTTTTTTGTTCTTTCTTTTGTTTGTTTGTGCTTCTTGAACATTGTCGTGCAAACACTGCTCTGCCACCTCGTCAGCTGCGGTACATCTGAAAGCTTGATGTCACCAGTTAAGCAGGCTCCGCAGAAGTCGCCCTCCGACACAGAGGGTCTGGTAAACAGCGTACCCGCCAGATCACACCAGGTAAACTGCTTCCTGCTGCTTTCTGAAGCAGGATCCTCCTGGAGTGTGGGGGAGATGGTATGGAAAAGCTGGAGGCAGGGTGGGACGTGTGACTTAGGCGCTGTCTGTTAAGGTGAGGAGGGAGGGGGGTATCTGAGCTGGGTGAGAGATGGGCAGTACGCTGGGACCAGTGAACTCTTCTCTTGAAGATGTGCATTTGAAAGGGTAACGTTCTGATATGTTGAGGTAGTTTTTTTGCCCTTTGTGTACTAATGTATGAAAAAGATGGTTCTTATCTTCTGTGTTAGCATACACAGTAATGAAGAGCAACTATGAGATCCTGAAGAAGATAGGAGTTGGTAACAGGTAGCTGTTTAGTGTAGAGATAACCTTGTCTACTAGATATGTAATATTCATTAGAACTGCCTAATCTGCTCTAGGATTGTGCTGGGAAGGAGTTTTACTTAATCTCTCATTGCTCTGAAATGCTCTAAATGGCATGTACTTCCTTTACATGAAAATGAACCAAACGCTTACCAGAAATGATCAGTCTGAATTTGGCTCTTGCTGCTGAGATTTCTTTTCTGCAGAACCACCTGGCTTTTGTGGGCTTGAAATTATGAAATTTGTCTTGTTCTTACTGGTGCTGGTAAAGGCTGATTTTTCTGTGTTCCCACTGATTTTGAAGGAAAGGAGGTGGCTCTTACTCAGACTAAACATCCTGTGAGAAAGCAGTCAGAAGGGAGAGGGCATGCATCAAACAGGGCTTCAATGCAATATATGATTACCTCTTTACAGGATTTTCCTATTTGCAAGCCATTTCTTACCTCTTGTGTATGTTCAGCAATGTTCCCATGCGATACAGATCCTGCATGATTTTAAGTCAAAAAGGGGCTTTTTCTTAATGTCATCTTGCAGCATGTGTCTACAGGGTAGTGTGTGGACTTAGAGAAATTTTAAAATCAGTGGTGACACCAAATTTCTTGACAAAATAACAGAGCTGTGTGTTAATACTACAGGGGGAAAAATACAGTGCTAAGTGAGCTGGATAAAGGGAAGATCTCCACTGCTGTTTGTGAAGTGCATTTTTTATTCTTGACAGGTGCAGTACTTCCAGAACACAGAGTTTTATTATGCAAACATAATGACTTCAGAGAACAGTGAATCTCTGAACCTGAAGGCAATATAATCAAGTAATCAAGGTTTAAAAATGGTTCAGATTTTGACTGGAATGGACTGGAGTGATTAATAAGAGCCTGCCTTTGAAATCTAGATAAAACTTGTCTTGTTTTGTTAATGTTCATTTGATTGACTCAATTCCACTTGTTTTCACCGTTTCTTCCTTCTCAGTAGGTATGTTCTGTCCTGTCAAATTTGTGTACAATGTTTCTTTGCCATGCCATCTTCTGCAGTGACTCATACTCTATCATGACTGTTATTTGGATGAAGTAGGAAAGCATTTCTGGTGAGGACAGGAACTAAATGAATTTTTTGGATGGATGTCCTTGTTGAGCTAGTAATCTGGGTTGCAGCAAGTAAACTGAAAAGCAGATGTGTATGGTCTGAAAATATGCTAACTCCAACGTGGTTCCCATAGATTTTCCTGCATACTTAGTGTCCTTTAAAAGTTTGCTAGTGATCATCAGCCCTTGCATTTTCCTACCAAGGACTGCCCATATTTTGTAACTGATCTTTTTTTTTTCTCTTCTCTCTCCTTATGTTAGGGAGGCATTTTCTGGTGCAATGAAAGGTGAAAGCACCATGTTAGCTTTTCCCTGATGGAGCTCCAGAAGCTTGTTGCAATAGTTTCTGAAGTATGCTAGTGAAACTGGTTACTTTTCAGCTGCTACTTTTCAGTGAGGTGGTACTGAGCAGACGTGCGAGAGACATGTGGGGCATGTTGAATTAGACTAGAAAATCAGCTGGCAACAAATCAAATAGGTGGAGCATTGTAATAAATCCTTGCTCCTTCTTTTCTGTTTTAGTTAATATTCCGTTTATTTAGGTGATGGTGAATATATCTAGACAATAGTGTGATTTGGATCAGGTGACCACACCAGTCAGCTTCATCATCATCATCATCTGACATTCTGGTTGGAGCAGGATAATTATATTTAACCTGGCATAAAATAATAGTGGTGGTAAGATAACTGATGCAAAGTGAACTCCTGCAGTAGAAAACTGACTCATCAGGATTTTTTGAGCAAACTTGAGATGTCACACTGAGTACTTTATGCAGTTGTAGTTTTTTTTTAACTCATACAAGGTGCCATAGAGTGTAATTTACCATTTCCTTAAACTATGACTTCAGGCAGGTGAGAATTCCTAAATTGCTTACAAATAAACCTTAGGCTCACTTTTCCTTAACATTTTTATAGGCACCAAGCTTTAATTGGAGTTAATAACGTAATTCAAATATATTTTCAGAGACCAGAACAATGTGAGAGCCAATAGTGCTGAAAAAACCCCCAAGTTGTTTTAATCAAACTCTAAAATTCATCTTTCTTAAGACATGCATATCTTTTTTATATCATTTATTTAATCTTTTATTTATATTCAGCATTTTATATCTACTTACAAATGTTCTTCCTTCTTTCTCCCCCTTTCTCTAATATTTTTCTTTGTAACTTGGGAAGTGCTTTACCTAGAAGGAAGACATTTTGTTTGTATGTTCTTCTGAAAGAGAACAAGGCATTTAGCAGGTGCATGCTTTGTCATTGTGTTGGAAAGAAAACAGCTGTGCAGAAGTGGTTCTTCAAAGATTTTGTTTTCTGAATAGAAGGTATCTTCTCATCTTTGGCCCATAGTTGCTTTGGAAGATAAATGGAATTGGAGAGTGGCGACTGGGAGAAATATCTGTGAAAGCTTGTTCTCTCTTGAAACTAAGGAAAACAGAAATGGAGTTAAATGAATGAAATCATTTTGAGGCAAAAATAGCTAGAAGACCCTGAATCAAACAGAAAGATCCATCCTTGTAATTTTTGCCCTCTTCCATCTGCCCAACAAAACAGTCCTTTTCTGTCCTGTGCGGGTAATGTTTGTATGTGATCTCTCCTCTTAGATCACCTGGTAGGCAGTCACAGCCTTCTGCTCTGTGTTTATTTCAGTTGTGGCATGCAGAATGGGAGCTGCAGGTCAGAGCTTTCGTAGAGCTCCCATCTTTACCTTGTCAGGCATTCCAGGTCACGGTTCTGTCCTTGGCTCATCTGGAATAGCTACAGCTTGCTTTCCTGTGGCTGTGTTTTGGGTGATGCCCTTTAGGAAACGGCTGTGTGTTTGCATGCTCTCCTGAAAGATGATACTTTAATGTCCTCCACTCCAGCAAATAGAACAAAGGTGTGTGGCTGTGTTTCAGTCTTTTGTAGGGAAAGCCTGGCAATAACTGTCAGTGCTGGGTCATGCTGAGCAGATTGGCACAAGAAGGTACCAAGCATACCAGATGTGTGTAGGATCACTCAGTATCCCAAGCTGGAGAGGACCTACAAGGATCATCAACTCCAGCTCCAGGCTCCACACAGCACCACTCAAAATTCAAACCCTATGTCCAAGGACGTTATCCAGATGCTTCTTGAACTCCAGCACTTTTGGCTGTGCCCACAGCCCAGGGCAGCCCATTCAGTGCCCACCGCCCTCTGGTGCAGCACCAATCCCTAACCCCCAGCTGCCCTCCCCTGGCACAGCTCCATGCTGTTCCCTTGTGCCGTGTCTCTGTCACACAGAGCAGAGCTCAGTGCCGCCCTTCTGCTGCCTATGAGGGGTAGCAGCCGCCATCAGGCCTCCCCTCAGCTTCTCTGCTCTGTGCTGAACCAACCAGGGGACTTCAGCTGTTCCTCACACACCTTGCCCTCCAGACCCTGCCCAATCTTCAGAGCCCTCCTTTGGATGCTTCCTATTATTTTATGCCCTTCTGGAATTATGGTCTTAAGTAGTTCTCTTGTTTGTGGGTCTGCACCACGCCTTGGGTTGGTTTGTAGCAAAGGGAACCTTGGTGGCCTAACTGACCAAGGATTCAATTCCTTTTTTAAAACTCTGAGCTAGGTTGGTTTGAAAGTGAGGTAAGAATTTTGCATTACTGAACCATTTTAGTATTTCTTGGCTCGCTGCTGTGTAAACCTTGATCCCATCGTTTGCTTGGCCAGTGACTGTGATGTCCTGAGGAGGCTGCAGGTTTGTTCTCTTCTTAGTTATCTGACTGGTACAGCTGTGCTGAGATTTACAGGACATGTCAGTGCATTTAGTACACTGGGTTATCTACTGGTAACTCTGTAGCATAGTTTCTCCTGTGAAGTATTGCATTGGCATACATCTGACTAAGCCAAGTATGTTTCTTCTCTCTACAACATCTAAAAATGGCTGCTTTTCAGAACAGATGATTCTAGATTTAGCTTTTCTTTGAGAAAGCAAGCAGCCTTAACAGTATTAAAGGGAGGAAATTTTTCACATACTCCTGGTATGACAAAGGTGGCAGACTAGAGGCACATTTATAGGTGAGGGCTCATTCCACTTGCTTCAAAGTGTCGCTAACAGTCATAAAAGCTGTGTGGTCTTGCTGTAGCCCCTGCTGAAGGGAGGGGCAATATGACCTATTCTGAATATTGACTGTGTTTTTCATTCTCTTTGCAGGGCCCAGTCATTTACGCGCAGCTAGATCACTCCGGAGGACAGCACAGCAACAAGATTAACAAGTCAGAGTCTGTGGTCTATGCTGACATTCGGAAGAACTGAGATGTGATCCTAACCTGTCTATAGCAAAACACTCTTTCAGACTGGAATTGCTTAAACAAAATTTGACCCAGAGAACTCACATGTGGCCTTTGATGCCTAGGCTAGGACCAATGCATGTGCATACAGAGGGAAAGATATATATGTATTGTGTGTAAATAGTCTATTTAATCGTAGAGAAGTGAGACCAATGTTGCATGTTGAAATGCGCTAAGAATTCTGCTTATAAATTGCCAATATTCTTTTTGTATCTTGTATGATGAGAGAGAAAGTGCAAACTCACATCACAATTTAATAATATTTTTTATTGTATCAATGGAGAAACTGGAAGATGCCTGAGGATTCTAGATTGACTTGGAGATTTTTTTTTGTTTATAGGGCCTAATTTCTTTTGTTGTTGTTGAGGTGAATACAAAAAAGGTAACTTTCGCAGGGTATTCATGTTTTCTTGGTCAGGTTGTCAGTACAAAAGCTGCCTTCTCCTATGAGGTAGACATTCTCATTTGGTCTTGTAAGCAGAATTGTGACTCCTAGCTATCAGAAATAGATGTCTTACCTCTGCAAGTGAAGAAAATGTTCAGATCTGCCTGACTTGTCTAACACAGTTCACCAAATTGTTTACTTCTGTATTAAGCCTGTATATTCAAGCTTAGTCCTTTAAGGTACAGGGATAGTATTGACCTAATGAATTCTGTGAAATTTTAGTTTACCTGTGAAAATTGAAGAGCTAGTGAGTTAAAGAGATAGGAAACTGTAGCTCTAGGTGGCTGAAAAGTTCACTGAAAGTCTGAGGCAATGAAGTGTTTCTTTCTCAAAAATGACACTTCATATAAGCACAAAAAAAGGCTCCAAGGGATTTGGAAGTTCTGATATTCCCTTGCCTCTCCCTCAGGGCTCCACTATACCTCTGCCATTTCTGAAGAGATGCTTTCTCTGTTCTCGAAAGCCTTTAATGAAGGCTGAATAACCTCTGAAAGAAATCTAGAGCTTCACTTTTTTTTTTTTTTTTCCCTTCTGGTATTTAATTCAGTGTGGGTTTTTTTTTGTTTTTTTTTTTTTTCTTTCTTTTTTCTTTTTTTTTAATTTTATAATCTTTATTTGCACAGACAGATGTGGAGGGCAGTTCATTTTCTTCTTTTCTACAAGTCTACTACTTGATTAATCTTATTTCCCAGCTTCTTGTTTGTAGATGATACTCCTCATAACTTGTTAGGGATCCCTGATTGTTCTTTTCTGCTGAAGAGGATCTTTCTTTAGCAGTCCCATCTGCACCCAGAAATCTGGTGTTCTGAACTAGAGGTGGCACTCCAGCTGAGGTCTTTTCACAGTAGCATATAGTAAGTAGGATTTCTGTTCTGTATATCCTTATGTGGTGTTAACTTTTCTCTAAAAGCAGTTCATTTTCAGTTTGATCTACCATAACCTCTTAGGTTCTTACCTATTTCCTAATTTGGTTTATTTCACAGAATCATTTACAGAATGATTGAGGTTGGAAAGGATCTCCAGAAATTATCTGTTTAAACCCAGATTGGGTTTAGCTAGAGTAGGTTGGCCAGGACTGTGTCCAATTGCATTTTTAGTATCTTCACAGATGGAAACTGTCTCTTTGGGCAACTTATCCCACTGTTTGGACACTCAGAGTAAAAGAAGTGTTTCCATGTGTTCAGGTAGAACTCCCTGATTTTTAACTTTTGACCATTGCCTCTTGTTCTGTCCGTGAGTACTACTGAGAAGAGTCTGGCTTTTTCTTCATTCTTTTTTCTCAACAAAGTTGGGTTTGCAAACTTTATATTCTTTCATCAGGATCATGCTTGACTGGTTGCCTAACAACTCTTGCTTCTGTTAGAAGTGCTGCTAAAGTTGCAGTGAATCCTTCTGCTGCTTTCCCTATCTGGGCTGTTTCTTCCAAATATTTCTTTTACACTTAGCAAGAAACAGGAGCTTAGTTGATGATGGAAAACCTTTGTTTTAATCTGCCTATGCACATCGCTGTGCATTACCACCTTTCTCCCTAGACATTTTAGAGTAAAAGGGAGAAATGTGATGAATTTAATTATCAAACACTTGGTGCTACAAGAAAATAGGACTGTCTTTTGCTCTGAAATCACTGTTTTTGTGGGGCTTTTTGTTGTTGTTTGATTGTTTTTCTGCTGGGCTCTACCTAAGAATCTGAGTACAATCCTGTTACTTCTGGTGCTAACTATAGGAAATGTGTAATTTCATTGGTTTTCTTTAGGTACAGGTATGTACCTAAAGAGAGAAGTCTCATTGCAAGGCTGCTTGGATTCAGACAGCCTTGTGTGTGAAGGCATATTGAGGTGGTTTTTTTGTTTGTTTTTTGTTTTGTTTTGTTTTGTTTTAGGAAAGAAACAAGCTCTCTTCCCCATAGGAATAGTAGAAATCAATCTCAAGTGTGATCGACAGTTCTCCGGGCTGCCTATTCCAGTGCTTTACCATCGTCAGAGTAAAGATTTTTCTCTTAATATCTAATCTATATCTCCCCTCTTTTAGTTTAAAACCATTCCTTCTTGTCCTATCACCATCAGACCATCAGCCTGTGTAAAAAGTCAGTCTATCTCCTGGTTATAAGCTCTTTCTGAGTACTGTAAGCTCCTTTTGAGTACTCTGAGTTCTGGAGACCTTCCGTAATGGGGAAATTTAGGTTAGATGGTAGGAGAAAATTCTTCACTCAGAGGGTAGTGAGGCAGAAGCACAGCTGCCCAGAGAAGCTGTGGATGCCCCATCCCTGGAGGTGCTCAAGGCTGGGTTGGATGGGCCCTGGGCAGCCTGAGGTGTGGTTGGCAGCCCTGCCCATGGCAGACAGGTGGAACTGGGTGGTTTTTAAGCTGCCTTCTAACTCAAGCCATTCTATGACACTGTGAACTTGAGGCAGCATGGAACAGAACTACTGTGAACTTTTGGGCACTCAGCGTGTTAGCTTATTTATTTGGATATAATAGTCTGTGCTGATGAAAGGGACTGATGTTAGTTGGTTTACTTAGTGACATCATCTCAAGTGACAGATGACTTCTAATTTCCTTGATGGCTAGCAAGCAGAGATTGAAATCAGACAAAGTCATCAGATTGTGATGTTATGGTGACAGAAATTCAGTTGGGTGTCCTCTACTGCTATTTTCTTAATTCTTTGATGCTCTTTTGCAGGTGGAAAAGAACAGCATGTACTTTTAGGAAAATGAAGTGTATTGTCCTTAACCAGTGTCAGTACCACTGCTAGCTCTTTTTTTGGTCTTGCTGCAGCCCAGCTGAAGAACTGACAAGAATCTTGAGGCAGTAGCAAATGACTGTTAGGCGAGCAGGCACTCATGGGTGATGGAGCTGAGGAAGGTCTGCATGATGTAAAAGATTTACAATGAATTCTCTGCTGTGAGGAGGAAAAAAATAGACTTTTACATGTAAAAGTGACCTTGTATGCATTATAGGAATACAGTTTGGGAGTGCCAACTTGGGCTCTGGCTGCTGAGCCAGCTTGCACCCCCTAGAGACATGGTATCACACATCTTTGTCATCCCCTCTTCTGAACAGAGCTGCAAATTGAAGAGTTTTGTCTCTACTAACAGTGGATATATTCTTCTTTATTACTGATCAGCAGAAATAGATTTTGAAGGGTATTAGGCATAACTATACTGACGTTAGTAAATCAGTAGCTATACTCAGTACAACAAATCTCCATTGCCTTTTTTGTCTTCAGCAGTTGTTCTGTGAGGGAGATCATCAGTGTGTTCATTAGATGGCACTAAATCACACATTACACGTGTTCATTAAAGAGCCACTATAGGTTGGCAAATATATCCCTATACTTAACTACATGATAATAACTGGACACCTGCATTGGTTTTTGTTTTTGGATTATTTTTTTTTAAGCTTTGGCGCTGTTTCAGTTTGTGAGAAAATGAGCTGGAAATAAGTTTTCAGCTTTTTTAAACCTGTGAGAACTGCTCAGGTAACCATCTGTCTGGTAACTGAAGGAAATGTATACATGCAGCTTGTAAGCTGCGTTGCTGTAGAGTGGATTCTTTGAGGTAAAATGCAGGCCATTTGAATTATGACCAAAATACTTTCAGTCTGTTTTAAAATTTTGTCTTGGATTTTACATTAATAATATATCCACCTAGGACCTCAAATGCAATTTGTTCTGACACTACAAAGGTGATGAAATTATTTTCTTTTTAAAACTATCAAAGCTGAAAAGGTGGGTAAGACTTCTGGGCAGTGGCCATTGGCCTGTGGTGCTAATATTTAGGTAACAAACTACAAAATCATATAAAGATGCTCAGGACTTGTACTCTTCTGAGGCTTCTCTTTCCCTGCTCTTCACTGCCCTAAGGCTACTAAACCCTTCAATTAAAGGTGTTTTTGCACTCTAAAATCAAGTTCAATGCCTCTTGAGATCAGTGTGCTGTGCAATCTTTTCTGTCTCCCTACAATGGCAGCTCTTTTTATGCGGTAAATATAATTGGGAATATAGACTGGATACTTTTCATAACCCTCCATTTGGAGGTATGTGGGAGAACAAACACCTGTAAGACAGGTGTATAATCTGTGTGAGGGAGCTAGATATGCATTGCATGGCCTGACTACGTGAACATCCTGTGTATCAACGGTTAGTGCTTTTGCTTTTACAGACTCATCTGGAAAGTTATCCTGGATATTTTTTCTTGAATGGACTTTCACATTTTCTGTTGTAATCTTGTGAATATTTTAATACACTTATTTCCCCCCTCAATTCTGGTTTGTTGGATGAGTCTCGTCATGAACTGGGAAGGGAGGGGGACTGAAAGGTACCAACTCTCTTCCTGGCAATATTTTTCAGTCATCCCACTCTCTGTCAGCTCAGCAAACACACACAGCTGGAGAGTTCACTGTTTGAGGTGATACCCTACATGGATTGAGCAAGAAGAACTAAGATATGCAAGAGAAAATGCTTGAGGTTACAGCAATTACAGCACATATCTCCAGCAGAATCCAGCTGGGAGAGAGACAGCTTTCAGAGGCAGGGCAGCCTCTGGAGAAGGGTATCTGATGCAGTATCAGGCACGTGTCTTGTAAGGAGAGAAAATGCTGTCCTGCACTAATACTCTTTGCTAGATAGTTTACACACAGGGTGAGAAACACAAGGATTTCAGTGCCACAGCAAGGTGCTGCAGCTGTTGTTAAATACAGACAGTTTCCTCCTGTCTCCACCCTTGCCATATGGGAGTGGTACCTCAACTTGGATTGGGCAAAGTACGGCAGAGCAGAGAATAAGAAGCCATTGTCAACTTCATCATTCAAGGCATTCATATTACTGAGAGCTGAATGCAGAAGGAGCTGCTCTGACAGTTCATTTTTTTCCCCTGGCTACAGGCTCATAGCTTTGGAGGAAAAGGTCTGTGATAGCATGCCAGGGGAAGCTGATGGATGCCATGCTCTGAGCACAATTGCCTGATACAGATGGACTTCTGCAATGTAATGTACAGCTTTTGCTCTGAAGCTGTTTCACAGTGTTACTTTTTTCTCTTTACAGGAAATTAAGTAGGGAGAGAGGTTGGCTTTCAAAGGTTTCATTCATAACATGCCACAGACAGCAGCAGAGCACCTCCTCCAAAGCTTTGGAGAATTCCCTGAGTGCACAGCTTCACAGAAAATCTGCACATACTTAAGGAGGGTGTGAAAAGTGCGTAACAGATGTTTTGGCTGTTCATTTTTCACATTCCCAAGAACCAGGTACCTACATCAGCCTGAGTTGTAGAGGATGGCAGAAACTTGGAAAAAATAAAAAAGAAAATAAAAAGGAACTATTTTAAAGTAGGGTAAAAACCCCACACAGATGTCACCGTGATATGGAAATATACTCCTGTCTGGGACTCTGGCTAACAGTCCATTTCATGACAGGCTCTGTTCAGCAGTCAGGTAAGGTAAGGCCCAACAAGTAATTCAAGGCACAATCCACAGTGAGTTTCTTTTAAAGAGACAATGTAAGTTCTCTGACATAAGACATACAATTTTACTTAAATTTAAAAGGTCACATTTTATTTAAACGTATGGAGATATTTTGTTATTTGCACTTAGAAAATGCATGTTCTCTAGACTTTCAGATTTCCTTTTCAGTTTCTGAGAGAACAAAAATATTAAAATTAGTGAAGCTAGGTCCCATGGGGAAGGGTTTGTGCGTTGCTGGATTTGACCTATGGAGTTAGGCATCTTTTTGCAGTAGCTGCTCTTGTTGTTTTGCTTTCAGCTCTTGATTGTACCTATTGGAAAGAAAAGCAGAGACTAAGGTTAGAGCTCCAGTTACAGTGTCTTTGTAACAACCTCTTCAGTAAAGGAGGTTTAAAATTACAAAGAACTTGAGAGTAGAAACACAGGATAGAGTAGTTTAGTTAATGTAAAAAGCTCCCAATTAGTTGCTAAGTTTGCATTATTTCTGTCCAGTACTTAAAAAGGGAGAAATTGCCAAATGATCCCCTCAAGAAATAACCCAATTAAAAAACCAAAACCAAAAATCACATTGCTATGCTTAAGGACCCTTTGATCCAACTGGAACTGATGGGATTCAACAATGAAAGCTGACAGAAGCACGAAGCTTATGAAGCGGTGTAGGCTTTTTGTCAGACAGACCTACAGCTTTTAAAGAATGCCTTAAATTCAGAAACTACAGCTTACACAGATCATTCCTTAAAAAGTGCTCTAGCTGTAAGGAAAATATGTAGAAGCTTCCCTGCTATTCATCTGAAAAACTAAAAATGTAGCAAAATGTAATGTTTAATTGTTGACTTCCCCTTGCCTGTTGTACTGACACTGAAAACTGGTGGAATTTATAATTTCATGATTAAGACTACATGGTATGAGTGCTTAATTACAGTGTGCACATAGTCCTTCTTAATACATACCTCCATATTCGGAAGAGTTGGGAGCCACCAGCACAGCCAACAAAGAAGTTCACCGCAAACAGGCTCCAGTTTTTAGGAATAATAACTAGAGAGTACCTTGACCAAATAAGGCCTGTTGAGTGAAAATAGAAGTTAGGAGACATTATGTCTTTGTCATTAAAATATTCAGACATCCCCTCAGTTTGGGGATGGAATCCTGGGCTAGTTTAAGTACACCGGTCTTACAACTTCATGCTGGACAACTGTTTTTCTTACAATCATCTGTTTCTCAGAAGCACAGCAAATGCCAGTAAGAGAGATACAGGTATGTGCTTCATTTTTCCACAATAACATAACCAGACAATAACATTAATCATAGTTCTATATCAAATAAAGACTCTCTGTGCTCTACAGCAGTCTAACCCTTAATACCCTGGCACAATTGCGGAGCAATGGCATTTTGCTGCAGTATATCCAGTTTGCTGCACCCATTTGGAGATCATAGAACACATCATGCAAAGCACATAGCACAAAGCCAGATATCAAAATTAAATCCATAGAAGGAACAAGATGGCAGCTGTAGTTTTGGTTCTCAGCTTTACCTGCCACAAGTTCTTCTACCAGATTTTGTCAAGGGTGATGCTTGAGTATGGAATATTGGTTTTGTCAATGTGAAAACCCATGGCAGACAGCAGTGCAGTGGTCTGTATACCACTGCTTCCAAGTTCTTGTAGCACATGGAAATTCTTTCCATCTAGCATTGTTTAATCCCTTCAAATCCATTCTAAAAAAGCCACGATATTCTGGACTGATTTCAAAATTTCTTGACGTGAACAAATCAGAAGAGTTTTATTTCCTGGAGCCAAGAGTATCATTTGTAATCAAAAGAACCAAATTTATATCCTAACTCAAAACAACTTGCTCCAGACAATTCCAAATTAAGACACATGTATAAACCTATTACATAATCACAGACCTCTCATAGATTGAATAGCAAGTATAAACGTGTCCTAGAATTATCATGTAACAGTGACAGTGAGAGCTAGCACACGGAGCCTTTTTTATGTAAGTGACTTAGTGCTGACAGAATACAAAAAGGAGTGGATACAGTTGTAGAGAGGGTGTTGCATACAAGCACAGAGTACAGCTGGCTTTACCTGTGGCCATTAACACTGCAGACTGTGCTGTGCTGAGCTTTTCTGCTGGTCTGGTCATATCAGCCATTCCAGCGCACACCAAACCCTGTAAAAAGAAATAATTAAGGCAATCCTGTACCAAAACCTATTAAGTTGTTCAGAAGGGGAAGACGCTGTATAGCTTAGAGCTTATTCTGTGTGCACTATGCAGCAAATGGGATGTATGAGCTGAGTAATTAGTTGTGGAGACCCTGTACACTTGCAGTCCTTTGTGGATGAAATAACTCAAGTCATGGGGGTTGTGATTAGCTTGCAATGAAATCCCAGGCACCTTTTTGTTATTTACAAGGTTAATTCAAGCAGATTTGCTCTTAAAAACAAATTGGTTTTTATGCCGCAAGTAGAATCTTGTCTAAATAGGAAGACCCTTCTTCCAAAAGCTCAGTTAGTAAGGATGTACATGTGCAGTCTTCTCTCACCTTCATCCAAGGAGGTAAAAGTGTTTTTTTTGGTTTTTGTTTTTGTTTTTTTTGTAAATATAATTTCAGTAAAAGCTAAAAATTCCCCACTGCAGTGACAAATAGCTTGACTGACTTCTTGAGAATGTTACTAGCAAATACGCTGCTTGATTTTTTTGTTGTGTTATTGCCCTCTACTGGAAACAATTAGTTGTTCTACTACAGAAGTTAACCAAAATATGTGAACAAAAAAAGCCTTAATGCTTTTAACTCAATGACTGCCACTAAGGGAGTCACTACTTTGAGCTCCACTCAAGACATCAGTTTTTAAGGGTAGAGACTTCTGCATGCTGTCTCACTTATGGGACCAGTTTTGCTGCAGTGGTGTCACAGAGGTACAGATTTTCAGTCCGTTTGGGTACCTGCAAGTCAACATGCTCTTGCTTTGTAGTAGAAAGCCGTTTTAATTTATCAGTGAAGAACTTCACTGGGAGCACAAGTAGGCCTTCCTGCATCTTCACAAAACAAATAAACAAACAACTATCTGTGTATTAGCTCTTATGATAGAGCAGCAGACAGCAACCTGCTCAGAAGAGCACACTGCCTGGGAGACTCAGAAAATGGCAGGGGTGAACCACAGATAGTGCAGCACCCACCTAGACTGACAAAGAAAACAACCTACTGTGTGCAGCATCATGTATTCCCTGTGGCTTGTAAGATCCGCTGTTCACAACAACAGATTTATGACCCACCTGGCCATAGGGAGAGGAGATTGTATTGATGCTTGCTATCAAACAGGTATACCAAGCTATTTTATTATTTACTTAATTTGTACAAATTATGACAAGGATGAGGCATACACTTCATGTGCACAGACACAGGCCAAACTTTCTGAGAAGCAGAACTGTACAAAGAACACAGCTACTGACGTAAAAATACATGCCTTCAGAGTTCTGAATTATGACAGTTCATGCCAACCTCAAGCAACAGTGAGTGTTCAATAAAAGAAAGCTTTTATGAAACCTTCTAAGTGAAGCATACAGCTTTTCCAGAAACCACTGCTTTTTTTTTTTTTTTTTTAACCCCCCTGTATCCCTGGAGTGTTGCACTACCCATTTTTTCACCCCAATATTTTTCCTCCCCATCTACTAAAAATCAGAGCTTTGGCATCAAACCTTTCTGAAGGCTCATTTACCTGCTGGGAATTATTCCTTGCCCAATGAGTTGCTGCAGATTACCCTCTAATGGACAGACATGAGTTGGCATCTTATACTTACCCATTTCATAATAGGTGCCCAGAAGAAGACTGTCTTGGGACCTGAGGAAAGAATGGGGAGAAAAGTTAAATTGCTCAGTGAGATGTAGTTGCTTTAATGCTCATAGTAAGTTTTGAGTTATTGATGATTTTGTTGTTGTTTGTAGTGTTTTTGTCGGGTTTTTTTGTGTGTGTAGATTGTTAGGGTTTTTCTCAGTATAGTGAATTGCACAGTGATATTGTGTAACTGTGCATATATTGTGCTTTATCACCTAATGCTCATATTTCTTTAACTCTGTGCATCAACTTTTAGTTGCATAATCAGCCCACCCATTTTTGCAACAGATGAGGAAGAAAGATTGGTATTCCTACTTTCAGGCAACCAAGGGTACTGCAAGACATATTTATAATGAAAATATTGAGATCAGGCCAGGAAAAATGAAAACAGTTTCTATATGAAGATTAAAACTTAGACTATCACCGAACAAACAGTTAGAGTTTGAAATCTTTGCAAACTGAATCTAAAACTGAAAACTATTTCCTTCTAGTACTTGAAGGGAGCTTATAATCAGGAGGGGGAACGGCTGTTTACAAGGGTGGACAGTGACAGGACAAGGGGGAATGGTTATAAACTGAGACAGAGGAGGCTTAGGTTAGATATTAGGAGGAAGTTTTTCCACTCAGAGAGTGGAGACACACTGGAACAGGTTGCCCAAGGAGGCTGTGGATGCCCCATCCCTGGAGGCATTCAAGGCCAGGCTGGATGTGGCTCTGGGCAGCCTGGTCTGCTGGTTGGTGACCCTGCACATAGCAGGAGGTTGAAACTAGATGATCATTGTGGTCCTTTTCAACCCAGGCCATTCCATGATTCTATGAATCTTGTAAACTGTAACCATTAGTGCTGCAATAAGTCAGACCCTGCTCCCTTTCCAAATCACAGCCCATTTCTTCATACTACAAAAGACATCCTACACAGCAGCATTATTAGACGGTTAGAGTACAAATTGAAAACAAGTAGCAGCATGTTCTCATGGACCTCTAATGCACATCTCTGAGTAGGTAGGTCTTTGACCTCCCATCTCAATATTTTGCCAATAGTCAAACAAGGATTATAAGGATACAGAAAGGAGAAAAATCAATGGAGCAGGATCTGGAAAAACATTTCTCTCATAACTACATATATCCTACAGTGGTGCAGAAATAGCAGTTGGTTGGTTAAAACAAAGTATTGTAACACTACACCAGCAGTATGCAGACTGTCAGCTGTGCCAGACATCGTTAATCTAGGCAGACTGCTCCAAGACTTTAAAGAAAGACCAGGATCCAAAATGTCCACCCACCACCCTGGGGTACAGTCAGGGCACTGGGCCCGATTTTGTCAAAATACACGAAGTTTGAGGCATTGCTAGGCAGATAACATGTGAGATGAAACCAACTTCCCACTATAATACGTTACATATTATGAGTCAAAGTTTTAAAATATAAACAATAAATACTAGGACATGGGCTGTTTGCTTTTTATGTGAGCTAATATTTAACTAACAATGCAGCCTTACAGTAACTATTTATGCAGTTTGTTTTAAGCACCCTTGTGTTTAAAACCATGACTTTGAAAAATTAGCCACAAGGTTTCTGCAGCAAGTACATGTGAAGCAACTTACAACATAGGGGATAAGACTTACTGTTACAAATATCAGTTGTTCAGTCACCTTAAAGCCAGCTAAACCCTATAAAAGGCATGACTGCAACACAGAATGCAGCAAAAACTAGCTTGGCAGGTTTGCATAAAGTAAGACTTTAAGACAGTAAGACCCATGCTGCTTGTGACAGTGATCCAATTTCAGTCAGCAGCTAGTAACTTCTAGCAGATTACTTTTCACCTTAAGAACAGAACATTTCTCACTGTAACAATATTTTTTTTCCCTCCATTATGTAAATTTGGTAATAATTTGATAACTTAAAACTACTGACTAAGAAAGTAAGAAACAGCTGAGGACAGCTGAGCCAAGCTGGTCCTAAGAGAGGGCAGTTAAATCCTGCTAGCAGAACACCCTCCCCAAGAGATGTTCCAGCAACAAGGACTCCCCAGACAGGGCAGGCTCTTCCTCGATCCTGACACCCATTTTTCAAGGACAAATTAGACAGCAGCCGCTCAGAACCAGGACATGCTAGTTTGAACACTGTATGTGCAAATAGAAGTTTACTTTATATTAAATGTACGAAGTGTTTGTCCTGGGGAGCTGTTTAGTCAGGCCAAATGAACCCAGGAGGGCAAAGGAGGCGGAGTACAAGCCCAGTCCAGGCCTGCGAGGCTAAGAGCTGCGCTCCCTGCACAACAGCAGTTGACATGCCATGTCCCAAGCCCTTTGCTGTCCTCCAGCAGCTGAGCTGTGTGGTGCCAGCCAAAAAAACCTCTTCAGAGCTGGCATTTTCCTGGAAGCTTTCTTTGTGCCAGGAAAGAAACAAACACAGTTTGTTCTTCCCTTGCTGCAAGCGATGTATAATTTCACAATAACAGCACTTGATGTCATTCCCACATTAGATCAGCAACTCGGTTATCTCCAGGAGATACAACGTCAGCCTTTCATTTGTAACCTACTTGTTTGCAGTCAGTGACATCTATTGCTCAGGTTTCTGAGCCCCCTCTGCTCAGGCATTCAGGGCTGAAGCTGAACATCAGAGGCTTGGGTTTGATACCTGGTTGTTTGGTGGTTTTTCTCACCACTGGGGTGCTGGCTATTTATGGTTTATGGCTATGATGTATATATACGCTCGTGGTCCACCAACACGAACATGTTTATGTGGCCCTAGCGAATCTGGTACACAGATTTGAACGGCGGCAGCTTTCCCTCTGTGGTCACAAGCCACAGTACGAATTCCAGGAGGGCATCGCTACGGGATGGAGCAACCACCCGAGCGCCAAAGTCCGTTCTCACCGCACACATCCCAGCTAGGTGAAGAGTCAAGGATGCGGCACGCGGGAACCAAGCACCGGCCTATGGGATGCTGCGGCTTTATCGCGAGTTCCGCGCCTGTCCCGCGCGGCCTGTTTGCATGGCAAACAGCACTGCCGGAGGTCTCTCCCCGGTGACACGCTTCCCCCGAGCGAAACTCTGAGTCAGTTGAGGGCCCGCCGGGCAGCACGAACCCCTCGCCGAGTGAAACCCGCCCCAAGCAGCTTCTCCCCGCGCTCAGCCCCCCCACCTCCCGACCCCCGCCGTTACCGGCCGGGTGGTTGTAGAAAGGCCGGAACCGCGGCGGCAGCATCAGCTCGATGCGGTCGAGCAGGCGGTGGTAGGAGGCGCGCAGCCCCGTGACTGCGGCCGCCATGTCGGCACAACGAGAAGACCCTCGACGACTGGCGTGTCAGCGTGCCGCTCGGTTACCCTGCCGGCGCCTCCGTCCCCCCACGACCCGCCGTCCTTCCGCTACGCCCCGCCCTCACCACCCTCGAGCCGGATGGAGGAGTGTAGGAATCCCGCGCGCTCATTGGCGGATCGGCTAGGGGGCGGGGCAGGGCGGAAAGGTCCGGCAGCCGCGATTGGCTGGGGACGCCTCGCGAGGCGAGCGGAGCCGGCGCTTTGGGCAGAGCGCTGCCGGCCTTCTTTGGGAAGGGCACGAGAGTCGTCCCTGTGCCCAGCTCAAAGATGGCTACGGTACCGGCTTCACACTCCCTATCAAGATGGACGGCGCCGGAAACTCAGACCCGCGGCGGCGCGCCCAGACCTAAGATGGCCTCCTCGCGGCTTCACCGCTCAGCTCATCTGCGTCACCCGTCACATCCATGGCGCCCCAGCACCGCAGCGAGGAGGCGGTGCTCCCAGCTCGCGTGAGAGGCGGGGCGTATCGGAGCACCGCCCCTGCCCCGCCACCCTCCCTCCACTCCCGGAGGCGGGGCTTCACGGGGGCGGGGCGCCCTGGGGGCGGGGCGCGGAGCCTTTGCCGGCCCCGCCGCTCTCGCTGTTGCTCGCGCTCTCGCTTGTTCGCTCTCTCGGTTGCTCCCCGTCGGTGCCGCGGCGCGAGGCGGGCGCCGGTTTCCATGGTGATCGCGCGGCGCGGCCAGAGGCAGCAGAGCGCCCGGCCCCGCGCGGGGCCATGTCCCGGGGCCGCTGCCCCCACCTGCTGTGGGACGTGAGGAAGCGGAGCCTGGGGCTGGAGGAGCCCGGCCTGCTGCGGCGGCACTACCTGGGTAAGGGCGCGGCGGCGAGCGGGCCGGGAAGCGGTCACCCTCCCTCCCCCCTCCGCGGCGGCCGAACCCGGCCGCCAAGTTTCCCCGCCCGCTTGTGCCGCCCCTCCCGCCGCTGCCGGGGCCCCGCGAGGGGGGAGGGGGCAGAACTGTTGCTCGAGGCCGCCCCGAGCGTCCCTCACGGCCGTTGTTGGCCGGCGGAGCAGCCGCGTTCGCCGCCCACGTGAGGAAACGGAGCCGGTGGTGTTCTTTGGTAATGGCGGAGGGTGCGTGCGTGCCTCGAACCCCCCTGCCCGCAGCGCCGGGCGCAGGGCTGGCTGTTACACGCGCCGTCGCGGAGCTCTCGCCTTCGGTGGGTTCGCTGGCAGCGAATCCTCGGCTTTGTGCCCCGGGGGTGGAGTGACGCCCGCTCCCGAGGCGAACCGTGGGGTGCTCGCAGCGCTGGCGGTGTCGTCCTGGCTGCTGCTAGAGCTCCCTCGATTCCCGGCGGAACGGGGTGATGTTCCGGGATCCCAAGCGCTCGGCAGGGTGGGAAGGGTAAAGGAGAAAGCAGAGCCCCTCCTGGCGCTTCCACCCTCTGCGTGCATGTAAACGCTGTGTGAAAAACTGTGAGGTTGAAAACTGTTGATCCTGCCGACTTTGACTTGGTAGCTTCTGTCTGAATGGCGGTGTGTGGCAGCCTTGGCTGCAGCTTGTCCCAGTTTAGAATCACAGAACAGCCCAGGTTGGACGGGACCCATAGAGATCACCGAGTCCAACTCCTGGCCCCACATGTGACCACCTAAAATCCAAACCCGGTGTCTGACAGCGATGTTCATACGCTCCCTGAACTCCGGCTCTCAGGGCCGTGCCCACTGCCCTGGGCATCCCGTTCCATGCCTACTGCCCTCTGATGCAAAACCTGTCCCTAACCCCCAGCTGCCCCTCCCCTGACACAGTTCTGTGCTTTTCCATCTGGCCTTGTAGCTGTCACACAGAGCAGAGCTCAGCGCTGCCCATCCACTCCTTGTAAGGGGCTGCAGCTACCATCAGGCCTCCCCTAATTCTAGTGGAAATGCAAGCGTTCCTCTGCCTGGACACATGAGGAATGTTCCTTGTGTTTGCTCCTCTTAGAGCAGAAAAGCCTCTTGTTAAAATTGGGGGCTGTGGAGCATAGATTTTGAAGGGACACTATGAGAATTTTTGCTTGGACGTTACACTGGCTCTTGTAATTGACGTGTGAAATTTCTTCAGTAGAAATCAGTCCTAATTTTATGATGACCTGTGTGGAGTAATGCTCCTGTGTAGTATACATAACCAATTAAAAACATCACTCTGGTGACTGGAGTAAGATCTTATTGTTAGGGTTGTTCATTGAACCTGAATGTGTTCCATAGCAGTATAGCATTTGAGGACATTTTCCCTAGGACAGATGGGACATTCAGCTGGAATCATGCTGAGGTAGTTACTAGTGGTGGCAAGTATTATTCACTCCTTGAACTTTATGCCTTAAGCTGCAGCTAGGAGTTGGAATCACATTCTGGGCTTGGCATGTAGTGTGCTTCTCTTGTAGAACTATCACACTTGTAATCAAAATAGCATTTACTGCCCTAATACACCCACCAGTGGGATTGCTTGTGTCTGGACTTAAGCCATGGGAGGCCTGTTGTGCTTTTCATGTGCTGTTCTGACATGTGTTATGGGTTGTCTTTTCACACAGCAGCAGCCCTGCATGGGACTGTTGCTATTTGGATGGAGGCTGTGTTGAAGTCAGGTGGGTGGTGCTGGTTGTTGGTCCTCCTGGAGCTCATCTGAACTGGTAGTGAAACTTGTACCTGTTGGGCTTCATCAGCAGCCTGAGGGCCAGAACAAAGGCAGGACAGGTGTCTTGGGTTGGCTTAGCAGGAGTGTTATGAAACAAATCCATCGTCTGTGCTTTTTATTGTTTTTTTCCTCACTTTTTTTGGTAAATTTGTCAAAGCAGTTATACAGAATAAAACAGATTGTCTTCTTGTTTCTGGCCACCCTTTTCAGCCAGCAAGGCAGAAGGGAGGTCTCACAGCAGGAACCTGACAATGCAGTTAATAATGCATTGGAAGACACGTTGTGTTCACCAGTGATAACTGTACAGAGAAGCGTTGACTTGGATAGTATCATTATGCTACCGAATAAAATACAGGCAGTACTTAGGTGCCTGTATATCGGAGGGACGCATCTAAGAAGGAACTGCTGTTTCTTATTTACTCTGCGTTTCGGTTTCATGTGAACTGGCAATCAAGTGGCACTCTATTTATAGCCCCTTTCAGCTTTCAAAAACAGCTGCTCCAAGAGGGATCTGCACATCATATTGTGCCTCCCCATGCAGATGGCTCGCTCTGGGAATTTATATCCTTGCAAAACTCTGCTTGATTTTGCAAGATCTTCTGATAACTGCCCTGAAACGTGGTCAGTTTAGGACAGAGTTGCAAAGGAAGGTCTAGTGGAGGTGAGCCAATGTGTACGTGCCTGGTATGTGCCCTCTGGACATCATCATCCATTAAGAATTCTCTCTGTGTGCTAGAGGGAAAATGGGGGTCTTATGTCTATCTGCGGTACATTTTCTTCAGCATTTGTAGGCTAATTAGTCTCCATTTCAAACAGTGCTTGCATCTGAAGTCTCCAGAGAAAGCCAGGCTGCTCTAGGAGGCTGGCAGAAGCACTGTGTGCTCTGGTGCACTTTGGCCATCGTGTTAATCTGATGCTGGTAGGTAGAATCCTGCTGCTGGGTTGTGGTAGAAATTGAGATTTGCACTCCTTTCAGTTGTTTGAAGCATCACAGGGCTTGTACATTGGAGAAAAAAAAAAATGTTAGTAAGCTGTAGTATCCTACCTGAGTTCTGCTTCGAAACTGTCAAATGAATTTAGGAGGACAAATTTAGAGACGTGCTACTTCCTTAAGAAGTCCTGAGTCAGTTCTGATAGCAGTTGAAGTGTTGGGTGTTGTCAACATGAGAGCTTGCGTGTAGGTGAACTATAGCATGCAATTGTCTGTCTAGAGCAATAACGGCCTGGGATTCTTGTAAGAAGGAAGTGCATCCATAATTCCTCTGAAGTATTTAACGTGACAGCTTTATTTGCTTTCTGTGAGGGCTGTGCTGCTGAGGATGGCTCCAAGTGGCCATGAAGAGGACTGAAGACTGTTTTTAGTATGTATATTTTTTATGAACTGGCAGAGTGGGCAATCTGCAGAAACTTTATTAGTCTAAAATAATTTGCAGAGATGAATCGGTTGCGTGGTTTTGCTCACAGTGATTGTCAGGAGCTGTGCTTGAGACAGAGTGAATTTCAGAATAAGTACGTTCTCCTTGGCCTTTGATGCTCTTGTTGGCATCTGGCTTTCTACCATCTTCCTTTGTAGTAGGAATTTTTGGAGCTTTCAACATTTGTTAGTGAGAGTGCTGTGGTGCTGTCTGTGGAGCTTTCCTCCACCTTTTCAAAGAAGGCTTTCATATGCTAGGGCATATGTTTGTCTAGGTGTGCAGTTTATAATACTGTTGTTTTCTGGTACTGTTTTGTAATGATTAGGAAAGGTCTGAGATCTACAAATTAACTGTAAGCAAACCAGTAGTGAGGTTAATTGTGGTCAAATTTTGTAAAGCTTCATCAGCCTTTGCTACAGGGAGAACTGGAAACATATCATTATGCAGATAGTTTAGCACATTCTCCCATTTCCTAATCAGACTTCGTTCGTTCCCCCACTTCACCAGGGTGAACCACGGTAAAACCGAAACTACTGACAGATTGGAAGCACATCTGTTCATAGATAGGGCTGAAGAACAAGGCGGGTAAGGCCAGCGGTTTCGATATTGGCTGTGTCACACTTGGTGACGTTACTGTTTTATACAACCAGCAGTGGTTTACTGAAGGTGGGTAGGATTGGGTGTTACTTTAAAGTCAGACAGCTTTCAAGGTAAGAGCTTTGTAGCTGGTGCTGCTGCAGACTTGGAGGTAGTCTCAGGGCATTTAATCAGCCTTTCTTTAATTCTGTGCATAACACTTTTGATGTTTCGGTATTTTCAGGTGCACTGCTACATTTCACATCCTAAACCTCTCACATTAATTTTCTTCTCCAGCATAAATTGAAGACACTGCATCTGTCACAGCTAAAAAAGCCGTAATTGGGAGAGGTGTTTTATGCTGTTCTTCGTTTTATAAGTTTTATAAGTCTGGTGTATTAACTGCTGCTTGAAAAAAGGAGCTCTGTAACTTCACCTGTTTGTTTGATTGCTGCTTTAATATACATGGCTTAACTTTCTGGTGTACTGTATCTTCTACTGTGCTTTGTTCTGTGCCCAGAAAACCAGCTCTGTAGTAGTTGGTGTGTATTGGTGCACACCAAATGCTTTGTGAAATGAGATTGGCTGATGGACACAACTGAGCTCCTCAGGTCTGCTTTGTTAGTGATGTTTTCTGAGTAATAGAAACTGTTGCAGCCAGAATTGAAATTTTCAGAATCATGAATGAATGGGAGGAAAATACATCTTTGAAACAAACCCAAATACCTTCATTACTCTCCATCTATTAGACGTCTGGCAGGAAATTTGGTATGGCGTTGGATTATTCAGTGGTTGTACACAGGAAGACATACCAGAACACTGCAGGAAAAGAATACTACTTTTTTAATTATTAAAACATTGCAGAGTGATTGGGTACTGCCTTAAACATGCTGCCATGTTTTGTTACTTATTTTTTGTCAGTAAAAACACCGTCCTTAGTGAGCCTCAAAAAAAATACAGATAGGCAATTGAAAAAAGCAGTGTGTTGCTGAGACGTGTTGATAACAAATTGGCTTTGGAGAATTTTAACGGAGGGAATATGTCTGAAGCAAATTCCCTGCCACGATCTCAGTGAAGCTGTTAGCAGATAGCAGAAAGGCACAGTGCATGTGCATATCAAGTCGCTCTTTAAAAATGTTGGGAGAGATCCTAATACATAAAGATGTATTTTTTTCAAGTTCCGAATAAATCAACTGACGTATTCAAGAGCACCATTTAAAAGCTTTTAATGAGTGATTTGTAGAAAGTAGCACGCTGTCTATAAAGCAAAATGAAAGTGCAGTGTAGCAGAATCATCTGGACAAGGTAATAAATGAAGAAAAGCTGGTTAGCTATAATTTAGTACGTAAGAGGAGCTCACTACAGAAATAGCTATAAACCAGTGTAACCTAAATAAAGAAGGTTTCACATGATTGCTTTCTGCGCTGGTGAAGTTATTCTACATTATTCCACCTGTAGCTTAACAGAACTATGCAAGTGGAGACACAGAAGCCAGTTGCACTTGAAAACCAGAAAGCAGTCTACAACACAGTGCCACACAGCTGTATATTTGCTAGCTTGTTTTTCTGCTGTCTCAGTGATCTTTGCTCATAGTTAATGGTACCATTGGCTTGACCTCAGTTACCTTTTCCTTGTATATTCCTGTGGTTTAATTGTTTTGTGTTACTGTTTCTGTCTCCTTATTTTTGTCCCATCTGGCTCCTCAAAGCAGGAATTGCAGTGTTGGCAGTCACTTCAGTTTGTTTTCCATTAAACAGAAAATTGATACACACAATATAGGATTACTTGGTGCTTTGGTCGCTCTGTTCTGAAATAGGAGAGCGAGATTGATAGGAATGCAGCTTCTGTTTATGTGTATTAATTTGTGAAAAAAACTGGTCTTCAGTCCTTTGGAAATGAGAGAGTCCTTTTAAGTTATCTTCGGTTTTGTCACCCCTGCTTGACATGGGCTAACCTATGTCAGTGAACTTTCTTCATTTTATTTTTTAAGGGATTACCCTTTTCTGTAATATCTGTGCACTGAATGTTAATCATCCATGTTCTTGGCAACCGTGAACATACAATAATATATATATATTGTGCAATACATAAATGCATGTGATAGTGTGCTGTAGTCCCAAAGCTTTGCATATTTGGTTAGACTATTCAAATTACAGTCAGTCTTAGGATGCAAATATTGTTTGCTTCGTGTACTTTGGAGTCTTAATCTTTCCATGCAGACAGCTGGAGTCTATAGATCTGCACGTGCTTTATGCACCTTTCCATTTTTTCATTGCAGTACTTTCATTAAATTTATGCAGTATGCTTTTAAAGACGCGCAGTACAAAAGAAGCACTTTTGCTTTGTAAACGACTGCCAATTTCTTGATGCAGACTATTTCAGACAGCTTCATCATTCTGTTGCACCTTGATCTTGTAATTAATGAGTCTGGGATACTGGGATGAAAGCTGTGTCTTTCTGCAAAAACAAATTCTGTAATGCATCTGTACATAGGTTGCTCTGAAAGTAATGCCTCCTGCTGATTTCCGTGGAAACTACAGCAGATAAAAAGAGCACAATAATACTTTTTGATAGAGCATGTGCTTAGGTATGATATGCTATTTTTCAGTAGTCACCACCATTAGCCAATTTGCACAGATGAGCTGATCAAGACACTCTTCCTTTTGTGGTGTAATAGCTGTGCACAGCTGTCCGGAACATGGTTTGTCTTTCACGTGGTAAAACACACTACCCACTGCCTCAGTGTGCTCACATCCACTGATTGGTCACCATCAGCATTCAGTAAGTGTCAGAGAATGTCAATGGATGATATCTTTTCTGCATGGAGGAATTCACTGACACTTCTCCACTCTGTACACCCTTCCATGTCAGATGCCATTCTGTCAGACTGCCCCTCTGCTGCTGTCTGTCACACGTCAGCAACAACATGTAACAGAATAATGGTGGGAAGGTTTCAACCACTACTGCCATACCACCAACATCCACCTCTGATGCCATGGCCAACATTATAACATAGGAGGCAATACTTTCAGAGCAGTCCTCACATGTTTCAGGATGGCGCAGTGATGTGGCAGATCTCTTTAGTTATCCTTTCTTTTTTTTCTTTTCTTTCCTTTTTTTTCCCTTCTCTGTAGTCTTCCTCCAGTTGGTTGTTTCTGTTATTTGCATGAGGGCAGACCTTTGAGCGTGTATGTGTAGTCACTGTTAAAATGTTGCACTGCAATATGATGAGTTGTTATGACTTTGCTTGTGATTCCTGATCTTCTTTGATTTAAACGTCCCCGAAATAGCCCAGTGGGATATAGCTGATCATGTATCAAGAGCTTGTTGATACTTGAAACTAGCCCTATCCTGGCAATGAGGAAGAAGATCAGTCTGTTATTAAGTATGCCAGCCTTCAAAGTAAGCTGGAACTTTCACTGATGTAGTGCAGGTCTCAGCTTTTTCTTGTCCATCTTTGAGATTCAGTGACTTACTGATTCAGATATGTCACAAATACTTTAGTGTAGTTTGATTCAATAAATACTGAATATAAACACAACAAAACGGAATCAGATGAACATCAGTGAATTTTAGTGTATTTCTTGAATGGAATGTAGGCTTTCCTTGGGAAACTGAATGTGTGGATGCTGCTGCTCTCTATTTGACAGGTATCATGGGGAAGATGAGGTCCGTCTTTCCTTGCCCTGTGAGCTGAACGTGATATGAGGCAGTGATATTTGTCCAGTTCTGTTCAATTACTGAAACTTCACCAACATACAAAGCTATCAGGCAAAACCTTCTGAAAGCTATCACACAAAACCTTCTTTGTTTTGATTATATTTGTTTGTAGCTATTTCTGTAGTGAGTTCCCATTATTTACTCTTCCTAAGAAAGGAAGGAAAATGAGATTCTGTTAGTTTTTATTCTGTATGCCCTGAAAATTCTGTTGACTGAAAAAGGATGAACACGTGCAATCTAATTCACCAAACAATTTTCAAAAGTAAGACTTATTTGATTCCCTCTGTTTTTAATGCCCACTTATAATTCAATTTGTGTCACTGGTGTTGCTCGATAGTCATCTCCTAGCAAGACTCAGATTTCTGCTTCAGCTTTTGACGTCACCTATTTTTAAACTCTAATCCTGGGCAATTTCCGAGTGTTTACACATGTAATCTCACAGGGACACTTATTTGTATCTGTTACGCTGTGTGTCTCTACTTCGCTTCTTGCTCTGAAACAGATGGCTTGTAATTCCCATACTGTTTAGGATTAAACAGTATTTTAAATTAGGTGAGTGTGCAGAATGGTAAAAGCTTCGTTTCAGTTCTACTCTGTCCAAATTCCCAGTTTTACCAAGATGCCTTTGCAAGAAAAGCAGAAGACTTTTTTTTTATGCCTGAAGGCGTGTCTCCTTAGATATGCTGGTAAGCTTCTGTCTAATCGCTTCTAATCTATTTAAAAATGTGGATTGAATTAGCTTAGGCAACTTTAAATAGTAGACTTTCTTTTTTTTTCTTTTTTTTTCTTTTTTTTACCCCAGTACCTTTATCCAAAAGTAGCCAGGAGATAATTGCATGGCGAGTTGCACCAGCTGGCAGAGAGAAGCAGCAGCCGCTGCTGGGCACTGAGAGGCACATGGTGGCCTCTTAAGCAGAGTGCTTAAGAGCTGATCGCAATAGCTTTTTCTGTGCATCCATTTTCCATGCTATGGTAGTTGTCTGTCCAAATGCGTGGAGGTGACAGAAGATCACAGTTGTGCTGCTGGTAGTCATCACTTTTGCGCTGGGGCAGGCATATCCCTGTTTCTGCTTCATAGACATCCTCTGCTCTTGCTGAAGCATGGAGCCTCTATTTAACCTCAGACGTCATAAGAAGTGCTTTAAAGAACCAAATGAATAACCGACCTGCCGAAAACGGTGTGTTTTCCTTTCTCCTGTCACAAAACCGCAGTGATTTATCTTTTGCTCAGCCGTAATGTGTGGCAAGAACTACACAGAAGGCTTTTCTGTGGGCAGCCAGAGTGGGGACAGGGTATCTGTCAGAATGTGGTGTACTTGTCAATGAAATCCACTTAGTGCTTGCCACTGTGGCATGGTCGGTCTCTCACAAGTTGTTATTTAGAATATGCAGATAAAATGTTGTCTCTGGGATTTACACCCTGCTTATGCTATGTGAGCACTTTAAAAATTCATATTAATATAGTTGATTTTCATTTATTAAGTAGATTTCAAGCATAAAATGTGGTAGATGCTAAACAACAATTGAACAAGTTATATATGATTATTCACTTTAAAGCACCAATGCTTGTGGTCTTGTCAGTGATGGGGCCCTATGCAAGGCCCTGTGGGGCCTTATATTCAGGAGTGGGTGCATTTAGAATCTGAAATATATTTGAAAGTTAATTACAGACGCTTCTGCTAGTGCAAACACATCTGTGTTATTACCTGCAGTAATTTACTCTTGCAGCTTTGGTAGAAGAAAACAGAAATTGAAGTCTTTTCAGGATGGTTACTAATTATCCTAATATGTATAACATCACAGGGCCAACTTTTTATTCTATTTTATTTTAATTTCAGCATATCGTGTTTTGTTTTTTCTTGTAAGACTGTACTGTCTATCAGTATACTCACTGGGAGACTCCATCAGGAGACCTGCTGGGTTGGAGTTCTGGGCATAGTGTTGTACCTTCTGTAGTTTCAGTCTTAATATGTGAAAGTTCTGTGCTTCTAAATACATGAAGCTTATTCTGAAGTGTCTTAGGATTTAAGTGCAAGCTTGATTAACACTAAGTCATCTGGTGCTGAGTGTTTAGTAACAAAGCTCTTGGAGATTAAAATGGCAAGTAGTTCTCTTCACAGAAATTAAAGTATTTTCTGTTTCGGTGCAGGGTTTAGACCTTTAATCTAGATGAATTATCACTTAAAGTAGGGAAGAATTTGGGTTATCTGTTCTGAACTTAAATCATAAGCAGTTGTCCACAGCAACTTGAAAGGTAGTCTTTTAAACACTGTTAAAAGCAAGTGTTACAGTTCTGGGGGGCATTTATACAGAACTATTAGGAAATCTAACAGAGGACGTTGAACAAAGGACTGGAGGGTCACACTAATGGATTTGGTTTGCAGCACTACTGTTGATTCACTCTCTCATTTGATAAATTGCTTTGGTTTTCTGTGTCACAAAATCAGTGTCTATAAAATGGGGCCGCTCTGAATCTGTCTGCTAATACATTGTTCTTCAAGACTTCAGTTTGTGTTCAAGGGTTTTCGTATTTCTTGACAAAATGTAATGCGTTGCTTATTTTTTGTAGTCCTGCTAACTGTGTGATGCATGGAGACTTCTGTTTGCTGTACGGTATATTCAATTTAATTTGTTAAGTAAAAACAGTAACATGGAACAGAAGATGGGAGGGCTGCTCCAAAAGTAATGCCTCTAATGTTATTATGTTGGCTTGTGATATCAGAGGCAGATTTTGGTGGTATGGCAGTAGAGACTGAACCTTTCTGCTGATATTTCATTGCATTTTGTTACTGTGTGACAGATGGCAGTAGAGGGACAGTCTGACAGAATGGTGTTTGACGTGGGAGTGCATGTGGATCAAAGTGGTGTCTTTGAACTCCTCTGTGTGGAAGAAATGGCACCCCGTGACATTCAGCAAGCACTGCTGAACTGGACACCAGTCAGTGGATGTGAGCACAATGAGGTGGTGGATGGTACATGGTGACAGTGACACTGGTCACTTCCCCTGGTACAGATTTTTTTGAGTGCAGCATGCAGGCTCCTGCTTATTGCTGGTGAAATGCACAGCCGATGGTGATGGCTGTGTTGAGAAACTGTGTTTTGTAGATGAGAATGTGCTCTGTCAAACAGTGTTATTGTGCTCTTCGTAGTAATTTCCGTGGAAATGAATAGGAGACATTACTTTTGGAGCTACCTATATCTACTTAGTCATTGTGCGGAGTTTGACGCAGTCCAGCCAAATAAACCATTTACAGATTAACTGGACTGTCATCTTCTTATGAAACAGCGTCTCAAATGTATAAAGTCAGTGCTGGAGGTCCAAGAGAAATTTTGAAATGCTCTTAAAGCAGGGTACTGTGTGCTCTGCAGTGGGAGCAGGCTCTGGCTCTGTTTCAGTTTTAAACTGGGGCATTTCAAATGTCACAGCAAGCAAGCACCGAGGGACTTGGCCTCAGGAAGAGCCAGCTTGACTTAAATGAGCATTTGTTTGACAAACAGGATCTATTCGTGTTTTTCAGAATAAAGGTTACCTTTCAGTTTCACATACTGTGATGGTGCAGCTTTGCATCAAGATTTGGTTGTATTTCTGTATAGCGCAAACACACTTTCTGGTCTAGACCTTCATGAAATGCTATCTCTATTTTCAGTGAAAAGATCTGGAGTGAATATAAAAGTCTTACATACTTGAAGCATTGAGCTTTTCTGCTGTCGTGTTCTGAAGTACCATTGTTAGGTGGTTCTCTGGAGAGGTGTGTTGGCAAGGCATCGTTGGTTTGGCATTATGTGCAGGTAGCATATTGAAGAGATAACGTACAAGTAAGCATCTGTGCTTTCTTTTTTTGCCTGCTTTCCCATATTTCAGCTTGTGTGATGAGTGCATGGGTAGAGTGCTGGCTTGATAGCTCTCCAGATTTCAAATACATAAATGCTTAAAGGAGGTCAGCACAACCATCTGAAATTTCACAGTGCTTGTTTTGTTTTTTGTTTTTTTTTTTGTAGATAGTTTGACCTCAAGAGTTTCAAAACAAACCTCACATATGTCTCCAGTGAGCTAACGTGTGTCATGACAGCTCGGTCACTTGACCATCTCATAAACAGACCTTACTTGAAGAGAAGTAATTATGTATTAAGGCCATCCTCTCATTAATTCTCTGATGGCATGCATTTAAATACGTGCTTAAGCAAAAAACAAACAGAAAAAAAAATCAGCAGAGGTCTTGAATCCAGAAAGAATTATTCTGAGAGATTGCATCTCCCCTACTGTCTTAGGTAAAGAGAGGATCCATGACGGCCACCTTTGCTGGAGGACAGAGGGAACAGGTAGCCACTGCAATAGGTGAATGAGAATTAAGGATTTGTCAGGATGCTTGTCACCCAGAAGAGCGGAGTCCTTGAAGAGGAGAATTTGACTTTTAGGAAGTCTAGTGATAAGAGTTGTGACAAGGAATCTTAAGAATGAAGTAGGAGGGTAGCCTACTAGTTAGCAAGATAAGGCATTGAAAACAATACCATTTAATGTGATAAAAAATATGAACGTTACAAAAAATGTTCAGGTGGCTGAAATAACAGAAAACTATAATATTTATTTACTGCTGAGCTTTTTCAGCAGGCCAGAGAACTTATTAAAGTCATTGCTGCAATACGAGGAACAAAGATTTCGTGGACTGTTAAGTCAGCTTTTAAAAAACAGTGAATGCAGAATCAGTATTTTCTTTAGATCAGATTATTCAGGTAGTTCCATTTTTTATTTTAGGAGGAAAAAACACATTCAGGATCTGCTGACTCAAGTTTTGCATTATAAAATAAGAAGAAAACTGAATGGATTGCTTCTAGCTTATCTTAGTACTTTACCTATAAAGTGGGTGTGGTGGGACAGTCCAGCCAAGATGAGCAATGAAGTCCACAGTCTCTCATGTAGCTTGCTGTTATGTTGCAAGAGAAAGGCTGTCCTGGCCTGACTTAGTTAGCATCATGATGTAGAGGTCAGAGTGGATGGTTTGTCTGGGTTCCAGGAAATCCAGAGGGATCACCCCTTTCCTATCCCAAAAGACAGTGCACATCACTGTAACCACTGAAGGCTGCATCTTGAACTTTGGTGGGGAATTTGCATGTTGCCACTCCACGGGCTGCTGTTTTGACTCCAGCTCATAGTAGTGACAGCATGTATCAGTAAGGACATGTTCTGGGAAACTGTCACCTTCAGCCTCTTATCTGTTCTGTAGGTCCTGACAAAATTTACATATGGTGTTCTTTCTACCCCTGTGTGAGCATTCATGAGGAGCACCTAGTGTAAACTTTGCAATATTTCAACATTGCCATTTTTTTCCCTAGTGTTGAAGCTGATATTCAGCTCTGCAGAGTTCCCTGGTCATGCTCTGACGATTCATGCAGATGTGCTGTTTGAGACACTTTTCATTTTGTGGTGTGACAGCTGTGCATGGCTGTCCAGAACATGGCTTGTCTTTGATGTCTCTGTTGCCACTGCTGAAATGCACCACCCACTGCATCACTGTGCCCACATCCACTGTTTGGGCTCCAGAAATGTTCAGCAAGTGTCAGAATCATAGAATGGCCTGGGTTGAAAAGGACCACAGTGATCATCTAGTTACAACCCCCCTGCTATGTGCAGGGTCGCCAACCACCAGACCAGGCTGCCCAGAGCCACATCCAGCCTGGCCTTGAATGCCTCCAGGGATGGGGCATCCACAGCCTCCTTGGGCAACCTGTTCCAGTGCGTCACCACCCTCTGGTGGAGGTTTTTCCACCAGTGGAAAAACTTCCTCACAATATCTAACCTAAATCTCCCCGTGTCAGTTTAAAACCATTGTCCTGTCACTATCCACCCATGTAAACAGCCGTTCCCCCTTCTGTTTATAAGCTCCCTTCAAATACTGGAAGGCCACAATGAGGTTTCCCTGGAGCCTTCTCTTCTCCAAGCTAAACAAGCCCTGTTCCCTCAACCTTTCTTCATTGGAGAAGATGGCTATAAATGTAGTGGATGCCATTTCTTCTGCATGGAGAAATTTGTCATGTTTGCTTCATATGCACTTCCATGTCAGACTCCATTCTGTCAGACTGCCCCTTTGCTGCCCTCTATCACACAGGCAACATGTATTGGGATATTGATGGGCAGGTTTAACCTCTACTGCTGTACAACCAACATCTGCCTCTGATACTGTGGGCTGACATAATAAAATTGAGGCTTGCTTTTGGAGCAGCCAGTGAAGAAAGAAAGGTTTTTGGAGGCAAAACGTTTTTACGTTTCTACAATATCTCTTTAGTGACTCATCTTTAGTCCCTGTGCTATCTCTAAATTTTCTGAAATCAGACTGATTTCGGGTAGAAAACAGCCCACCAGCAATGTACAGAGGGTATCCAAAAGAAGTTTAAATCTACACTGCAATTCTAAATGCTTTTGTTAGAATTCTTGCTCTGTCTACAGCTACGGCAGTCAAACAAGACTAGAAAGACTAATGCTGAATACTGCACCACTTAATTAGTAAGGTAGTATGTTTTTAATTTGTTTTTTAATCTGCCTTAGATGTGCTTAGAAACAGTTGCTGTATAATCATCTCACTCAGTCATACATCCTCTTAAAACAACAAAAAAAAATCCTTTGTAAAAGAACATTCTTCAGTCTGCTGTGGTACTGGAGCTGTATTAGTGGAACTTTGGCTGCCAAAGCATGCCTTTGCATGGAGGGAAGGCTGGATGCACATTTACTGAGGTGCAGTTGTAGCTGCTGGAGCTTGTAATACTCAAAGAGTCCCTGTGTCTTTGGGGGTGTGTAGCACTGATGTCCTGTGCCTGCTTCTCAGTCAAGTGTCTGGCCTGTGGCAGCCTGGTTTGCGAGGGGTCAGCTGAGGATATCAGGTGGTCTCTTTTTTGTTCAGGGAACAGTAGAGAGGAGAAATTGTGGTTTCAGGTTTGTACTGGAATGCCAGAATCAGCAAGGCTGGATGCCTAAATGGGGCTTCCCATTTAATCTGAACCAAAACAAGCCATAAAGTGTAGAGCTTTCTGATATAGGGAGGGTTTTCTTCTGTTCTAGTTTTTCTCTCTGAGGCTACTTAGTTTCCTTAAAGGAAAGTTAATTTGGAGTGGATGCAGTAGTGTGGTATTCAGAAACAATACAGCCTAGTACCTTACCTAGAGTTTTGTTCTGAGAGTTCTAGAAATAGAGGATAGAAAAAATAATATTCTTGGAGTCTACATTGTTTTAGAATTGAAGTGGAAAGATCAAGCTTGCCAGTATTTGCCTTTTTTGAAAATACTCTCTAGGGATTATTACATTCATTTTAACCTGTTCTCCTGACACAAAGGCCCTCTAACCAAATTCCTAAAGTTTAGGAACTTCAGGAAGTAGTGATGTTGTTTTCAATATGCCTTTTTTTTGCTTTTCAGTTGTGTTGTGTAGTAGTGTTATAAAGTGCAAGTGGATGGCAGCTAGCATGCAGATAAGAGCATAACATTCATGGGACCTTACTGTAGCCAATATACATTTATAGATTTCTTTTTTCTCCTTCATCTCTACATTTTATATCACCTTTCCAAAACTTTCCTTTTGTTTTTTTTTTATCTTTCATGTACAAATCAAATGCAGTGGTACAGGACTTCACTTCTGCTTTTCAAAATGCAGCATTAATAACAAAATTGAAGTTGTGTTTTCTCTAGCTTAAGAGCAAATGTGGAATTGTAGATAATACCTTAAGGATCTTCCAATTTTTTGTTGAAATTGAGATCATATTTTACTTGAGACCTAAACATGTTCTTCTTTAAGACATTTTATATAAGTGTAGAGTTGTGAAGCTATGTTGCACTTGCTGTCTTCAGCAAAGTTGACCGAAAAAACCACAGGATATTACAGCGATTTGTTTCAGGGCAGCCTTCAACTTGTGAACTGTGCATGTTGCCATTTCTACCTTGTTGAAAGTGGTGGAAGAACTAGCAAATGTGATGCTTATCTTAGCATTTGTGAAATGAAAACCATATGAATGGCTTTGAGACTGACAGTTATATTCTGATTCTTCATTGTTTAGGTTTATACTTGCTAGTGTCCATTAGTAGGATCTAAGTTAGTTCTTCGTGTTACCATTTTAAAAGGGTATTGTAATTAGTATTTTTCTTCACAGGGAGAAGAGAATTTATCCAAAGATTAAAACTTGAAGCAACCTTGAATGTGCACGATGGATGTGTAAGTGACTTGTTGCTTTTTTTTCTTTGTTAAATGTTGTTAAGTAGTGATTATGTTGCCACAGCAATAGTTCATTGGACTTAAAAATGCAAATACCATGTCTTAAATCTGAGTTGGAAACCTCTGCTTGTTGAGACCTACATCTGAATTCTCTAGGTATTTGTTTCCTCTTAAGCATTCAATGTTTTATCCTTGAAGGATACTTCACTTTTCTCCTTCAGTACCGTCTCCTGCACTTGAATGAGTTAAGCTCATGTGCCAGGAAAACACACGCTTGTCTTTTCAGTTAGAATCAGTCTTTAAGTGGAATAATTTTGTGCCGTGCTGATATACTTTTTTGACTTAAAACAGTATTGATATTTTAAGTGATTTATTTTTCACATTTAAAAAACAAATGATTGAGTGCTGTATTCTTATTTAAAGTGACAGTAAAGACAAAAAAAAAAAAAAGCTTTAAATATTGCTTATTTAAATGATTAATTTTTGAAAGTGCTCCAAATGTTACAAGGCATATTCTTTTAAATACTTAAACTAAGGATGGAACAAAGAAATTTGTTTTAACATTGTATGGCTTCATTGAATGGCTTTAACATAACAGTGATTCGCCAGTGTCAGAAAACAAGTTAAAATACCAGTTGGGCTTACTTGCCTGTGCACAGAATTATTGGAGAGTGAATAAATACTCAGAGCTCTGTCTTCTGAATGAAATTATAGCTATTGGAATAAGATTTTTTTGCTGTATTGCTTTTGTAGATGTAGAAGTCAAGTGAGGATTGTGATGTCCTTCCTCTTTAAAATGCTTATGCCACCTATAGTAAATTATATTAGTCTCTTCCCTCCCATCCCCTCCTACTGTAACTGCTCAGTCAGCATACATTTCAAACGTAAGGAATGAATATCGTAGAAATCTTACTCAGAGTTTTTCTGGTTCTGTTATTTTGTTACAGGCATTTATATTCTTCTGGAGAGTTAGTTTTGACTTGTATATTCTGTGTAAAGCAGACTATTGCTAAAAAAAAAGATGAACAACATACTTAAAGCACAAATTTGCTTTTCTAATGGAGGATAAAAGTCTAAATTCCTACTCACCATTTGATTTATGTATTACACAAGAGCAAGATCTTGTCAGAAAATAGGCCTGTATGTAATCATACTCACACCCAACATTCTTGAGGCAGGATGATAGTTCTGTGAGATACAGAATCACCCGGGATGGAAGGGACCTCAAGGATCATGTAGTTCCAACCCCCCTGCCCAGCAGGGCCACCAAACGTACACATTCAGATCAGGTTGCCCAGGACCCCGTCCAACCTGGCCTTGAACACGTCCAAGGACGGGGCATCCACAACCTCCCTGGGCAGCCCGTTCCAGGGCCTAACCACTCTCCTTGTGAAGAACTTCCCCCTAACATCCAACCTAAATCTTTCCTCCTTCAACTTGGATCCATTTCCCCTAGTCCTGCTATTGTCAGCCCTTTAATACTTGCAGTATTCATATTTTTGTAGCATTAATATTACCATAGCACCTGCGTGTTTGGGATTTCTGTCTCCGAACTGAGCCCAGAAGTTGCTGTTTCCCATGTTGGCTCTCAAGGGAGCTTAAGAGGGTGAGAAGCTCAGTAGTAGATGTATAAAATTAGGTGAGATGCTTTCCTTCGAAGTTGGCTGCATTGGACTGGTAGCAACTCAGCATGAGATAAGTAGAAGAAAGCAAATCTAAAACACATTGATTGAATTCTGTGAAAACTGATAAGGTAGAATTACAGAATATGTAAGTAGATGGATCATTTGCTATATGGAAAAAATACATTCTGAATCGGAGGGGAGAGGAGCACCTGAAGGAACAACTTCTTGTTTCTATGTATAGATATTCACTTCAGTATCAAGTGTTTGGTGTGACATACGTCTCATTCAGCAGAGCATTTGTGAGCAAGTCTCTTTTTAGAAATAGTCCTCGAAGTTATGTTTGAATTAGTATAAGTAGTATGTTTAGCATGCTGTTAGAACATGTAGTTCTTACTTCTTCCTCCATATGTGACAAGTAGTGCTTTTTCACTCCCTTCTGTGTTTGGGAGATCTTTCTGATATGTCTCTGAAGACATTTTTATTTCATTTCTTCTGTTTTTTAAACACTGTTAACGTATCTTGTTTTCAAAACAGCTCATTTTACTGTATGTTACAAAGGAGTGAGTGAAAATTCAGAATTTTCAGCCTCAAGGCTTGGCTGCTTCCTGTATTCTCTTGGAGGGAATCACAGAGGTGATGTACGGACATGACGCTGAGGAATGCAGCTTAGTGAAGGAACTCAGTAGGCCAGATTGGTGGTTGGACTTGATGATCTTTGAGGTCTTTTTCAACCTAGGTGATTCCATGTTTCTATGATTCTAGTAGATGTTAATTTTTTTTTTTCCTATTTGAGTGACAAATTAAAAGAGCTCACTGCTTTACTTGAGGGAAGATTTAGGTTGGATGTGAGGGGGAAATTCTTTACAGAGAGAGTGGTGAGGTGCTGGAACAGGCTGCCCAGGGAGGTTATGGATGCCCCATCCCTGGAGGTGTTCAAGGCCCCTGGATGGGGTCCTGGGCAGCCTGGTCTAGTATTAAATGTGGAGGTTGGTGGCCCTGCATGAGGCAGGAGGTTGGAGATTCACGATCCTTGAGGTCCCTTCAAATCCGGGCCATTCTGTGATTCTTACTTAAAAGGCTAGTTGAGAAACAAACAAAATTTCATGCAGATGATAAAGTGTGGAATGCCTAATAGAAAAAAGCTAATTATATACTCTGTGTCTTTTTCATTCTAAATTTCTGTCACTTCAGTATGACATCTTTCTTATTTTGACCCTAAAATGAAGACTTTCAAACCCTTTGTGTAGTGACTGTTACACTGTGCTTTCAGCTAGGCAGTGAGTGGCTGTGAAGGTAATAGATGTATAGCTTTTCTAAACAGTTGTGCAGTATGAAAGAGTTTTCTAGGTAGTCCTCAGTTGAGAATGTATTTTAAGAGTGTGTGTTCTACATTGGAACAGGGCAAGGATTTTTCTTAATCTGCTGACGTTGGCCATCTGTTTTCAGTTGTGCATGTGTGTATTTATTGGGGTAATTCAATGTTGGTCAGTGGAGTCTACTGAGCACTGAGAAGTGTAGTGTATTAATTGATCGCTTGCATAAAATAATTGTTTTCTGGGGAAATAAAAATAAAAGTCAATCACTGAAAGGATTTTTTTTTTTTTTTTTTTTTTTTGTCAGTAATGTTGGGAAGGTGATCCAGTACAGAATTAAAAGCCTGTTTACTTGTAGACTTCCAGCATGGGCTGTCTTCTTGCTTCATAGTTTTTCTGAACCAAATTTGGCTTGGGTATGCTGAAGTTGCTCAAACATGAATGAAATCAGAATTTAAAAAGATGATGTTTTGATGTCTTGTGTAGACTTGTGACACTGCAATTCATATAATTGTCTCTCTCCTTTGTTTCTTCCTATACATTTCTCCCTGTGCTATGTTTACTTTTGTTTCAGGCTTTTTGGACATCCTTTCTACTGCTATCAGTTAAATTTTTATGCAAGCTTTCTCACATCACTTTCCCAGCCCCTCCCTCCCCCATGCTCTACTTTTTACAGCTTCTTGTGGTTTTCACTTTTTGTTCCTGTAACTTTGTGTTAGCATTTTGATTTCTTTAAGGGCAGTCATGGTATTTAGCTGCCTGAAAGGAAATGTAGATGAAAATTAACATTCTAGTGTTGGTACTAACTGTAATACTGCACTGTGCTTGACTATGTGTTTTGAGTTATCAGAACAGTTTACTTCCATGTTGAATGGATCCAGGGGCTAGTTGAATTGGTGACTGACAGCCAGGGCTGTTAGAGTAGCCAAGCTGCATCACTCAGTCAAGCCTGGTGACTTGGCTGTGATGGTGGCCAGAACTGATTTTTGAAGAAAGCAGAGACACGGCCAGTGTATAGAAGGGAGAGCACATCGGACTTTAATGGACAAATGGAAGTGAAGTTTGCATCTTTGTTTTTGGTCATTTTTCTTTGGCAAACATTCTTTTCCACTTTTGCTGTTGAGGGCATTCCGTGACAATGAACTACAGTTTTAATAAAATGCCATAGGAGAATCACCCTTTATTTTGGATGTGTTGCGAGATGCTTTCACTGAAGGTCCTCCATTTCCTGTATTATAAAGAACTATGGAAAATTATGTCTTACTTTTGCCATGCTGTGAATGGTTTCATGAACTTTTGTCATATTCTCTTTCTCTCTCCCCTGTACTAGCACAAATTTGCAATAAAAAGCTTTAAGTACTCCCAGTCATCCTAGCCATTCTTTTTCGTAACTTTGCATTTCAAATGGGTATTAATAGAAATTGAGAATGTGGGGGTGGAATATGAACCAGAGCTGCAGTGTGGAAGGTGCAGATCTGCCATACGTGGATACACTGGCAGAATGACATTTGCATTTCTGTTCATTTTCTAGTGCCTAAAGTTAGTTTAAAGACTGTCAACAAATATATCACATTCTGGTAATTAATCCACTTGCCCATGTGATCCATCCCTGCAAACAGCTAATACTCATTTTGCAACTTTGCCTGAACAAGGACTCCAACTGAGTTATGCTTAAAATAGTTACTAAAATGAATATTCTTATTTTAAACAAAAAGATTTTTGCCTTTTAGGCCCACACAAATGAGACATTTGAATCAAAAGAAAGCATAAGAAAAGAATGTTAGAAAATAGAGTTTTGACTAATGACATAGTTCACTCATATCAAATCACAGCAGTTATCCTGCCCACAGAAAATAGCCATTGAAAAATGTTGATGGCTGCAGTTTGACAGCTAAAGCTATTTTAGAGACAATTTGAAATAATAATGGTCATGCATACAGTCTTTGGAGCTTGTGCATGAGCTACTGCTGGAAGAAAAACCTTGCTTGCTTTAAGGATGCTTTCTGAGTTTCCTGGTTTTTGAATTTGCAGCTTTATATCATTAGCACAGTTCTGAACACAATATTGTGGAAAGGAAAATTGGTAAAGAAACGTATTGTAAAATTCTCCCAATGTGACTTTGCATCTGTAGGACTTGGCTTTTCCAGCATGCATAAATTCCTCAGAGGGGGATCTGGGATGGATTCTACATTGCTTTTCACAGGATCCTCGAGAAGATGTCATGTCTGAGAAGTCTGTAAAGCAGTGGATATTCGGAATTTGGACACTGTGAAGATATAGTTATGGAGTGCTAGTTCAAGTTTAGAGAATTCTGTGGAGTATATTTGCTACATTGATACACTCGAATGTATAAAATGGAGGGATTTGAGATGGTTGTGGGAAGGCTTGATTTACCTAATGGACTCTTCAGGAGCAAAGGAAATAGCTGAGTTGCAAATAGGCCATAGGTGAAGCAGGTCATTCCCTTAACAGTTTATTTTGAAAGTAATTTTTTGTGTGTGTGTGCTAGCTGATGAAAAGTGGCATTATTTCAGTTTCATTTGTTAACTCCTTTTTTTGTACTGTTGGATAAATATAGTATGTTAATGATTTTAATAGTCTGAAAATTCTAATGCAAGTCTAATTGTTAATTAATTCATGCAGGTGAATACAATTTGCTGGAATGATACGGGAGAATATATTTTATCTGGTTCTGATGACACCAATCTGGTTATTACCAATCCTTACAGCAGAAAGGTAGGCTTGTTTCTGAATACTTCATATTTTTCAAACGAGATTTAAGTTGTTATTTTTTAGGAGAAACTAATTATTATCTGACAAAGATAGTATCAGGCACTTTGTAGTGTTCTGCAAATGAGAATAAAATTTCACAGTGCTTTAAAACCTTAGCATTCTAATCCCTCGTAACAGAGGCATTATCCCATTTTATGGTAAATGGTCTGGCACAAAAGGAACATAGTCTCACAACAGATTAGAGTCAGAATTAGCAAAAGCATTCAGTAATTGTGAAATTTCATAGTCAGATACACTGACTTCATTTTAGCTTTAAAATATTGTACTAGCTTCTGCTGTGTACAATATACTGAGTTGTCTGTGTAACCTATGTTGTTGAAATGAAGTGTTAATGAGTATTAAAAAAAATCTGATTACCATTTAAAGTGATGTTGTCTTGTGTGCGTGTGGGTGGAGAAAAATTTGTACTGAGATGGAGGAAGCAGGTTTGTGAAGGTATGTGTTGTAAAAAGCTTGGCTTTTCCACTTCTGCACTTAGGCAGGTGAAGATCCAGTCAAGTGACTTCCAGTAATGTCAGTTAGTGTTCATCGTGTTGTAGCATTGTTCCATAATTTACTCTTTGAGCATCTGTTGTCAGTTTTCCTATACAGATGCTTTGATCTGTGCCCTTCAGTGCTGGGGATCCTTTTCAGCAATGTTCAAAGTCTGCTCTTCCATACTCCCTCTAAGGTTAACACCTAAAACTAGAAGAGGTACTGAAAAATTAAATGTAGAAGGAGAAACAAAATGTGTGGTCGGTATGGTGGAAAGGAGTTTAAATAGGAGGTTATTGAGGCAGAATGTATGTAACTCCAGTTTGGGTTGTGTGTCCTCAAATGGAAATATTGTTTCCTTCTGTGCCTCAGAAGGAAAAATTTTTGGAAAATGTTGGTTGAGTTTGATTAATTTGAATGTTTGTGTTAGCGTATCTGAGGAGAAGTGTACTACTGTGATTTCTAATAGTAACCTAAGCCTAAAATAAAGAATAGGCACTTGGTTATAGCTTGAGATGGCTGAGAATAATTCCTTTTGTGGATTATTCCTCTCTTATTCTATCTCACTCAACCCATCGTTGACTAATAATCTCCATCAAAATAAATGCTTCAGGCATCTCAGTAACAAAACAAATAATTCAACTCTCTGGGGCAAAAACACTTTCTGGCTACAAGTACATCTGGTTGAGCACTCATTTTTTTCAGAACCTTTAAATGTAACTCAGGATTTCTGTCAGCTAAAACCTGTGTGAGCACAGAATTCTTGCCAGTAGTTATGCTTAAGATTTTTGAATCTGTAGCTTGGTTTGCCTTCAGAGAGGAAAAGGGTTCCACTTGTGAGAAAGTTTTGGAGAGGCTTTGGAGTGTGTTTAGTGCAGCTGAGAGATTACATCTTTTCCAGAGTCGAGATTACTATTTTTAACATTAGGAAGAGGTTCCATTAGGCTTGCTTCCTTTTTACTTCTAAAGGGGCTTTGGCTGCTTCAAAGAAACACTGTTCATCTGGCTGGATTGCAAATGATTCTGTGCTAGATATCTTAAATGGAATCTAACCATATCCTGAAAGGCTTAGTAACTTGGCTTGCATTTGTTTAAACAGTCCTCTTTACAAAAAATAAGTGGAAAATAAATGAAACTGCTTCTTTGTTGTTTTATTTTTTTTTTTAACTTTTTAATGTGGCTTAAAAACTACTGTTTTATTCCTTATCTTAAATAATAATAATAATAAAATCACCATAAAACACTTCAAGTTTTGAGATGACAACCTAATAGCTGATGTAGAATCTAAAATAAAATGGACAGTTTCACAACATACAGCTTTTATAAGCAGGATGTCAAACAGAGATGTGGCAAAAAAAATATTAAAAAATGTGCAAATAATAGTAGTTTTATACCTCTTTGTTTTCCTTTTCCACATGTGTGTGCTTATTTTGTGTACTGTTTCCTGGAGGAAAATATGTATCTTTAGAGATGGAGATAAGTTCTTCAGGATTGCTGTGTGAATAAGTAATCCTGTTCCAAAGATATAATCTGAGCACTTAAGAACTGCAAATTTGAAATCTTTAATTTTTTGCCTCTTTAATTGATTTTCTGTGTGATGTGTTACTTAAGGAAGTGCAGAAGTTGTGAAAATATCTGAGTCGTCATATCTAATCAACTATATCAACTTTTCCAACTATATCTAGTTGGAAAAATGTTTGAAATTGTCTCTTCCCTCTGTTTTTATTCAGTTACTGTCAGTATAGCCTATTGCATGACAGTTATCAAATGTTGAGTAGAGTAAGTGGAGTGAGGTGGTAGTGTTGTTTTACTCTGTGTAGCTAATGATAGGCTGTGAGAGATTGTCCATGTGTTTTAAATTTCTGTTTCGGTTATTATGTGAGAAAGGATGTACAGAGCAAGTCTAGAAGGGCATAGAAAATCTTCTGCAGATAATAAATGCTGTAATACTTTAATGCTCTTTATTGCTACATTGTGTAATAAGGCCAGGGAACTGAGGGATGGCAGAGGGCACAAAATGAGCCATTTTATTCTCATCTGGTGCACCAGGGTGCAGCACTCTATTGAAACAAACATGGTGACCATCCACCACAATGGTTGGGCTGAGGCAGAAACTCTGATGGGGGGGGGGTACAACATTTCTGGGCTAACACGTGCACCCAGACAGACTACCCAGTGAGTGTCAGAGCTGCCTAGACCTAAGCTGAAGGAAACTCCAGCATCTAGAAGTCCACTAAGGGCCTGAGGGAAGTGAGGGGAGGCAGGAGGGGAGGCAGGAGGAAGAGAGGGAGGTGTCATGGGCGCAATTGTACCCAGATTGATGAATGTTTTGGGTAGGTGGCAAGGTTGTGAGAGAAAATCACCAGTCTGAAAAGTATCCAGCAATCAGTGGTATCATGCAATGACATGGGCAAACTGACAGTCCTGTCCTAAGTCCCTACAAGAGGAAGAAGCTAAGCAAGCTCCCAACCCTAAGGAGACAGACTGCAAAAATATGCAAGATGTGGGGGGCTGGATCCTCATCTCTGATAAGAGAAGAAGGAGGAACCTCCTTGTTCCTTCTGAAATCCCTCTAATCAATGGGAAGCTCCGGAGATGGAAAGAAGAGGATGTGGTTAATGGTTCAGAACTAGAAAAGGTCAACCACATTGAGATGGTCCAATCAGGTTCTCAAGTCATAAGTAGTGCTGCTCAAAAAAGGCGAACAGTCTTAATGTTTGGGGATTCCATACTGAGAGGCACAGTGGCACCCATTTGCTTTCCAAATAATCTCTCTGGAGAAATTTGCTGCCTGCTGGGGGCTGGCAGGCAGGAGCTGGAGGAGCAAAATCTCTCTCATTGTAATAGAGGAGCAAGTCAGAGACTGCCTCATGAGGCTGAATGTATACTAATCTGTGGGACCAGATGGCTTTGCATCCCGTAGTCCTCAGTGAACTGGCTGATGTGATTGCCAAGCCACTCTCCATCATATTTGAGAAGTTGTGGCTGTCAGGCAAAGTCCTCAGTGACTGGAAAAATGGAAGCATCACTCCCATTTACAAGAAAGGGAGACCCAAAGAACTACAGGCCATTGAGCCTCACATTTGTGCCTGAAAGCTTGTGGAGCGAATCCTCTTGGAAGAGATATTAAAAGCACTTGCAAGATGAGGAGGTGATCCAAGACTAGCCAGCACAGCTTCATCAAGGGTAGGTTGTGCCTGACACATTTGGTAGCCTTCTATGATGGAGTGATGGCTTGGTGGACAAAGGAAGGGAAACTGATGTTGTCTGCCTGGGCTTGTGCAAGGCCTTTGACATGATTCTGTACCATATCCTTGTGTCTAAATCGAAGAGAGATGGATTTGAAGAGTGGACTATTTGGTGGATGAAGAATTGCTTCAATAGGGGATTAGGACTAGATGATCTCCAGAAGTCCCTTCCAATCACCATGATTCTGTGATTCATTGGATGATCACAACCAGAGGGTTGTGGTCAATGATTCTGTGTCCAGGTGGAGGCTGGTGATGGGTGGTGTTCCCCAGGGGTTTGTCTTGGTCCTGTCTTCAACACTGACATCAGCAGTATAGATGGTGGAATCAGCTTTGAGAGCAGCTCTCAGGAAAAGGACTTGAGAATCTTGATGGAAAAAAAGCTGGACATGAGCCAGCAGTGTGCTCTTGCAGCCCAGGCCAACAGTATCACAGGCCGCAGCAAAAGAGGAGTGGCCAGCAGGGCAAGGGAGGTAATTGTCGTCTGCTCTGCCCTTGTAAGGCTCCACCTAACCCACCCTAACCCTACCGCATCCAGACCTGGGGCCTCCAGCAAGAAAGACATGGAGCTGTTGGAGCAGGTCCAGAGGAAGGCCACAAAGATGATCAGAGAGCTGTACCATTTCTTATGAAGAGTGCCTGAGGGAGTTGGGCTTGTTTAGCTTGGAAAAGAGAAGGCAGTGAGACCTCATTGTAGCCCTCCACTAATTGAAGGAAGCTTATAAGCAGGAAAGGGACCAACTTTTACAGTCTGATCATGATAGGACAATGGAGAATTTGTTTAAACTAGAAGGAGGGAGATTTAGATTAGTTGTTGGAAGGAAACTTTTTACTCAGAGGGCGGTGAGGCACTGGCATAGGCTGCTCAGAGGAGCTGTGGGTGCCCCTGCTCTGGAGGTGTGCAGGTTTGGGTTGGATGGAACCCTGGGCAACCTGGGCTGGTGGGTGGCAGCGGAGAATTGAAGCTAGATGATCTTCCATTCCAAGCTGTTCAGTGACTTAATTCATAGTAACAACAGCTAAAATCAAATATGTATTTGTTAGATGATACATTTTTAACTATTAGCTGAACTAGAGTACCCTGTGGACTTCTTGTTCTGAGTTATTCCTTTGAAATGAGTTTTTCATTTAATTGAATATCTGGGTTTTGAAGATTTGAAAATGTGTACAAGTCTAAATTAATAGACAGATTTATTGAAATAAAGTGAATATGTTCTCCTCTGGTTAATTATTATTATTTTTCTTCCAGTATGAGGCTTTGAATACCCTTTAAATTTTTTTTGTAAACTGTTTGAAAGTGGAATGTTGTAAAATACTATGCATCGGTTACTACTGGCAGAGCAGCTTAATTTGCAAAATGTTTTATTTGATCAAGTTAATGGAGTAGAAATTTTGAAGGCATTTTAATACTGCAAACAGCTTTGTAGATCTCATTTTCCCATAGGTGGTGGTGAAAATGAGTGTAATGTACAGGCAGGAAAATGGACTGAAGTGTAGAATTTTCACCAGTGCACAGGAAAGTATATTGAGGATTTTTATTTCAGTTTTAATAGACTAATCAAAAGTATGTTAGTAAATAAAAAAGAGTCATCACAAAGTGTTTAAAACCAGTTGTGAGGGCACAATAAAGTATATGCTTCTCTACTGTATTGTAAAGTGAAAGGCATTTGTTGAGACTGAATTCAATTCCTAAACTATTTTTCTGCCCAGTGGTTGTGTTCTTAAACTTTTATTTGACTGGCTTCAAAATATCCTTTTTTACAAACTTCAGTTCTTTTAAAGTGTGTTTATTGTACATGTAGCATCATTTTTCTTTAAGTGTATAAAGCTGACTTGGATTAGAATGCTGCTCTACCCACACTCTTCCATATCTTTTAAATCAGTCACTGGCATACAGGCTGGCTGTATTATCATCCCAGACAAATGGTTTCCTTCGAGAAACCTGATGTGATTATGTTTACCTAGCATTTTAAAAACAAAAGGTGTCAGTTGCATTTCATAACTTTCATTTTGCAAACTACTTTAGGTAAGTACAAAGGTCAGTGTGGAACCAATTAGTTCTTAGAAGAAATGTGGTGCAAAGGCAGCTTCTCTTTTCTGTTGGGATTAAACTATGCATCGCCAGCAGCCTGTACTTGAGTGATCTTTTATAGTACCTAAATGTATTTTTTTTTCTTTGAAATGTATTATTTGCTTTGAAATTATTAACCTGATGCAGGTTTCTTTTTCTCTTGTAGGTTTTAACAACCATTCGCTCAGGACACCGGGCTAATATTTTTAGTGCAAAATTCCTACCATGCACCAATGACAAACAGATTGTATCTTGTTCCGGTGATGGGGTCATCTTTTATACTAATGTTGAACAGGATGCGGAGACCAACAGACAATGCCAGTACACGTGCCACTATGGAACCACCTATGAGGTAACACACAAAAGCATATGATGATTTTAAGATAGAGTACGTATTTTCATGTGTTGTTGTGCAAGATATTAACTAGATGATGAAAGTGAGAATTAAAGAATCTTCCTTCTGCAATTTCTGATTATTTTTCTTGCAGAGTAGGCTTTAGAAGAAAAACAGATTGTTTGAAAAATTTCCCAAAAGTGAATGTAGTTAAGACTGCTTTCTTTGAAAATAAAATAGCTAAATAAACGTTCATGAAAACTATAATCTGCAGCAAAAATGGTTTAAACTGTGCTGTGAATTTCCTTCTGAATTGACAGAGGAGGAGTTGGTGGCTATGCTGTACCTCTTGATTTTATCTGGGGGGGAGATGGGTGGAGCAATAAAAATATTTCCAGTGCTTTTTCACAATTTAAATCCTAAGAAATTCTTACTTAAGCATTTGTGAATAATTTTATCTGAAAAATGTACTTAAAGTTTTAGGTAATTTCTATGTTTTGTATTGTGGTTAACTGATGATATGTAAATTTAGACCCAGTGTTTCAATCCTCTCGTGAAAGTCTGTCATGTTTATATAAGTAGGCAAGCGGAGAAGGGAAGTGCTGCTTAGTTTAGGAAGATGATCTGAATTTGCGTATTTGCTTTAGACTACAAAGTCTGTTACTTGTAAAGCTTAATTGTTTTAAAATGGGACAGTTTATACTATTTTCTTCTTAGGTTAAAAGTATGACATACGAAAGAAAAAAAACCTCAAATCCATCACTTTTGTAATTATTTGGCTGAGATTTTGTAACAAATTTTCTTTGCCTTTAAAATGAATGAACTATTTAAAAATCTTAACATTTTAAAATCTGATTCACATCTGTTAAGACTGACCGAATTTGAGGTGTGTGGAAAGATTGTGTGAGAATTCATTTTCGATCACATAGTAGAAGTATGCTTACAGTTGATATATTCAGTTAAAGGATTTGACAAAAACAGTTTGTCTGCTGGTAGCCTTGTAGGTCAGACAGTCGAGCAAACCTGGCACTATTGACTCTGTAGAGGTTTATGGGATTGTGGTTTGTTTATCTGTTGTATTTTGTCATATGGTTGTTTTTCCTGCATTAAACTCAAGGCTGTAGTCTAATTTTCAGTTTTGGAAAATGTTCTTCAGGCTCCCAGACCTGCATTTCCTCTTTTAGTTTTGAGTTTGCTTTTGCTGAGAAACTACTGTTCCCTTTGAAAAGCAGCAGTCCTGTGGCCTTCAGCCAGAAGCTTAAACTGCCTCAGTTGCCACCGGAGCTTACTATATATAGTAGTCTGTGTGTTAGTGTGAGGATTCTGCAACTGGATTGGATGTTCTCTGTACCTCAGATAAACCCTGCCTTTTGGTAAGGAACATCTGGAGGCAGTGATGCTGTTTCTTAGAGATGAAATGTCCTCGGTTGAGGATGGGGTCTGTCAAGGTCAGCATTCTGACCTCTTGGCGAAGTAAGGAGCTGCTTGATGGCTGGCCGTGGATGTAAGGAGCAGCCAGTCTGTGGCTCGAATGGTTTCTGTTTCCTGGGTAGCTAGCTGTGAGTTTTGTATTTTAAAAAAAAGTTTGGAGTATGAGAATAGGGGAATGATTATGGACTCTGGGCTGAGGAGACCTGTCCGTCATTAGAGCAGTGAGTCTGTATGCTTGAAGTTTAGGTAGGGTCTTGGGGTCAGCTGCTATGAGTGCAGTAAATGAAAGTTTTGATGACAGTACAATTACTAGAAGTCACAGTTTTGACTTGCTTGAACTTGGGTAGGCCAACAATTTGGTTGATTACACTGAAATGACCGCCAACAGGTGTTGCTGTTAAAAAATGGTCAAACTGATAAAGTTCAGTGAAAGCAGTTGCCAGTTGACGTTGTGGGTCAGAAGGGTCAACAGAGGCTACAACACAGCACTTATAATTTTTACTGTAAGATGCTGATCAATTCTTGGAAGATATTGTTTGTCCGCAGTAGCAATGGTGTGTGTTTTTCCAACTATTAGACCTGATGGCAAAGGCAAATATTAATTTAATAAGAAAAAAAAAAATTAAACTCCACAAAACAGACAAAAAAGAAAGATTTAAAAACAGTTTAGAAGAAATAAGGACTGCCCAACAGACCAGCAAATCAAAACGAAAGATTTACTATTTATCACATAGTCGTCTTATGTTTAAATAATGTCTGTTTGTATGGAGTACAGCTCAACTTCGTTAGTTGAAGAGAGTATGGCCATTTGACTGCTGTATTGCACACACAAAATGGTAGTATTGGAGATTAGTTTTATTCAGCAAATAATGTTTAAAAGAGGGCGTTACTGTTGTTTTGAATGATGACATCCAATACTATTTTTGTTATTTTGAAATATCATTAATGGAAGCTATTTCCCAGTCCCCATTACAACATTGACTGTTTTAAAAATGTCTTGTCTTTAGCGTGTTTTGCACTGAGGTTTTACATATCAAAAAGTTGATAATTATCTTCAAAAAGTCTTCGATGCGTAGGTTTAGAAAATATTTTTTTCAGGCTTTAAATTCTGTTACTTTCTTAAATCTGTTTGATATTTGAGCATTAAAAGCCTGTTTGGGCATAGCAGACCTTTTTTGTTTGGGCCTTGCTGTGTAGAAGTATAATGCAGTAAATACCAGTTCTTTTGAAGCAAATGACTCAGAGGTAGCCTCAGCTTCTGGTGTAAGACAACTTAATCACTGAGAGTTTTCTGGAGTGGGAAAGTCATGTAAAATTTTGTGATATTACTACCCAGCTGTATATCACCACATCATTGTATTAAATATAGAACTTTGACTCATCAGATTCTCTAGATAACAAAAGCTAACGTAATTTGGCCTGGAGGTACTAATTATAAATTTGAATGCATTTTGGATTTATACTGCACTTAAAAGTTGAAAATTGTGACTGTTTTAGGCAGTACAAAAACAATGAAAAAGAATAATGTAGAAATTTGTTTAGATCATTATGAACTGCGAGATAATTGTCTACAATTTTTAAGTCTGGGGAGAACTTAAAGAGTAAGAGAGTAAGTAGGAAAATTTGTTTATAAAATGCTATTGCAAGTTCATTTTTATTCAGCCAAATGCTTTATTACTGCTCATGTTAATTGCATCATAGGAGAAGAATGTACAGCTCTTCCATAGAATTGCAGAATGATTCATAGAATGGCTCTAGTTAGAAGGGATTTTAAAGATCAAGTTCCAACTTTTCTTTTCTTACCTTGACATTCTCAAAACAGTAAAATTATCATATCTCTATGTATTTTTATTTTTTTTTGAATACATGGAATTGACAGGACAAAATGCTTTTATATAATGTTTGAACTCAAATATGTTGTTTGAGCTTAAATCTATTATCAACAACTCTTTATTACTGGGGTATGTACCTCTGTGTTTCTTTATTTTAATGTTTATGAATTTGCTATATGTTCATAAGCACCACACATAAAAATGGGTATATCCAAGTGTTGGTATGTACCTTGCTTTTACATTTGTACTGTGAAATGGTATAATCAGGAACAAACATAAAACATGGCTAGAAGTCTGAATTTGATTTGCTATACTATATTCAGTGTAATACTTGAGACAAAGTAGATGTTTTCATTGCAAGTTTTCCACCACAACGCAGGTAAATGCTGAAAAGATTTAGTGGGCTTAAATAACTACACTAATAAAGTTATCAATTTGAGTAAATGTGTAGTGAAAAAATGCTCTTTTCAATGCAGTACGCTAACATATGCAAGAATCATAGTCATGGCTCAGAATTTTATTATTCCATTGGTATTTAAACCTTGACTTTGTTCTCCTTGTTTAATTTCTTATTTGTTGTCAGTGAAAATTGGCAGAGCATACATATTTTTTTAGGTAATATACTGAGTGTTACTTGAAAAATTGGTGAATCCTGCAGAGATTACCTTTGTGATCTCACTTTAGGTAGTGAGATTTACAGATATCTACTGTCATTAAGAGTTTGACAAAAAACCGTTGTATAAAAAGTGTTGAAGAATCAATCTTTTGCTTATGTTCAATTAGCGTATTACACAATTACTGATTTTGTAGCTCTGTAAATTTCTGTTAAGTTACTGATAGCTGTATTGCAAATAAATAAAGACGCCACCAATTTCTAAAATATCCTCTGTTTTGTATTTAGGGGATGGCATATAGAATCATGTCACTTCTTGTGTGTTCATCCACCTGTGGAATTCAGCTTTAACGTGATGTTTTTATTTTGTCTTAAGGAGGGCTTCCTGAATGAAACCACACATAAGATGCCATCTGAGTCTTTCCTAGTTTGAGAGATCAGTATAATGGTGCATACAGTGCTCTCTTAGAAAGTAGAAAAATAAAGTGAGAGTAGGTTAGTAACAGTCTTTTACTCATAGTTTCTTCAAGGGACTGTTTTGAGTACAAATAATGCAGTGGGATTAAAAGCTATTAGCAGATTCATGTTATTCAGACTTGGAGGATTTTGGTTTTTATTGCCTTCTTATACTTCATAGAAAATAAACTCGGCTTCCATTGAGTTATTGTAGCAAATTGATATATGTTGCTTATTACAAAATAATAGGTCAGATCTTATAATTATTTCTACAGGTGTTTTCTGTTTGTCCCATACCACACAATTTGTTTTAATTTTTGTAGCTCAGACTTTTGATGTTTCTTCATTTTCAGTAAATATTAATGCAGTTTTCTTCATTGTCTTGGTAGAAGGCTTAATGTGAGTCATTACTGGATCAGGCTTTACTGTTGCTCAAAATGTTGATGCTGCTTTTATTTTCAAATTGTTAATACTTTTTTTTTTTTTTTTCCTCCACTGGGCAGATTATGACAGTACCAAATGATCCCTATACTTTCCTCTCTTGTGGTGAAGATGGCACTGTACGATGGTTTGATACTCGAATCAAAACAAGTTGCACAAAGGAAGATTGTAAAGATGTAAGAGTGAAATCTTTTAATAAAGATGACCTAAATGTAGAGCTGTACATCATACAAACATAGGATTTGAATTCTGGTAAGGCTTTTAGAAATAATAGATTTCAGGGTCGTTGGTGGAGATGACAGCATTTTTCCCAAGAAACATTAAAAAAAAGTTCAAGCATTCCTTTTTTTTTTTCTCCTTTTTTTTTTTTTTCTTCTTTTTTTTTCCCCCTTTTTCTAAATTGTAATATCACTTTAGGAGCTTTCGTGGCGTGATGATTCAGATGCTGTAGAAAAGGTTCTGCCTTGAAACTGAATCTATTTGCTTGGTTTACATTAGTTACTGTGGAGTGTGCAGTTGGAGGCAAATATTATTGATGAAAATCAGCTGCACTTTTGTGTTTTTGGCCATCTTTTGTCCCACCATAAGAAAAGATTTCATAATGACTTTATACTAGATCAAATTAGTCAATGGTACTACTCCCCAGAAGGTAAGATACTAGTTGTTTCCACTGTTTGGAATTCAGAAACATCATTGAATTGAAGAAAAAACTGACACCAGATTACAGCTCTTGATTAATTCTGTTGCACGTCTGAGTTTTAGGAATTTCATTGGTCCCTTGTCCTATTAAAATCTATCCAATTATCTGCCTGTAGATGAAATCCACTCTAATTATGTTTTGACGTATTTGGTACTTTTCCAACTAAATGCAGTTACCTATGTTTGCACGGGAAAATACAATGTGCAAGCTAGTTTATAAATCTGTATTTGTTATGCTTATCTTTTCTCAAATGTTTGTTGCTGTGATTTGTCCCGTGTTAGTTTGCTTTGTTTTGTTTGTTTTTCTCTTTCATTTAATCTCACGATGTATCTATTTCTGTGATAGCTTTCCTTCTCTGCAGTGCGTTTTCTGTTTGGCATATTTTCAGCCTGTCTTCACAGGGCCAGACCTGACTTTCTGAATTACTCCTTGATGAACGGGCCTGCATCCTAAAGTAAAAAATAAAATTATACTTCAGATGCTCAGAGCTCTTGTTTGAATGGGGGGTTTGTTTTCTTTTGTTGCAGGATATTTTAATAAACTGTCGTCGTGCTGCCACTTCTGTTGCTATCTGTCCACCAATCCCGTACTATCTTGCTGTGGGTTGTTCTGATAGCTCAGTAAGAATATATGATCGACGAATGCTTGGTACAAGAGCAACAGGTGAGAACCATGCTTTATAGTGAGCTTCTCTATGAGCAATTTTAATTTCAGGTTCTTTTTTTTTTTTTTTCCCCAAAAATAAATGGTGAATGGCTGAAATGTAATATTGAATGAAGTGGAGCTTTCTTCTCTGAGAACTATGCTTTTCAGTAATGGAGTCATTTCACTTTAATATTTGCTAATTATAGAAATCTTCAAATAAGGAAGCTTCTTACTGGAAAGGATCTTATATAGTCTATAATGTCACACAATCTCTTTACTTTTGCAGAAGTCGTTGCTATATCTAATATAATTTTTCTGAAAAGTTAGAAATTGTACAGTTAGGAGTTGGCAGTCTTTAGATGCTAAGGATTTTATTAAAAAAAATGAAGTGATATGTTACAGTGAGTATGTAGTACTAACGTATCTCTTACTTGTAGTGCATGATGACTGTACATTTAAGCTTATGTGGAAATTAATATACATACCTGTGTATACACATTCATAAAGGTAATCAGTGTCATAGTGTCATTTTTGCAGCATTTCCTGTTGATTGTTGTAACGGAGGAGAAAAAAACAGCATCAGGCTGACGTTTTCATAAGATTTCTCCCTCGTATTATATCTCAATGTTCTTGAGAACTGCCTGAGGAACAGATTCTGGGGAGGCTGATTGAAATGTAGAATGTAAATGTTAGGTTCTGCTTTTCCCCTGAAGTTTTGTTTAGAAACAAAAAGATACCCAACAAAAACAATACAAAAACACCACTGCTTTTTCGTTTTTACACCTGCCTATAATACAGTACAACAGGAAGATGAATTCAGGTATGCAAGCCTATTTGAAGACTGTAGATTTTCTGGACTTATTGATATAGCATTTTGCTATTGTATTTTTTTAATTTGTTTTAAGAGTGAGGTATTTCATGATATCTGCTAGTGAGCAAACTAGTTTTTTTCATTCTAAACTTTCAGCTTTAGTCCTTATGCAGTGAGATGGCAAACTCTGAATTTGCATATGCTTTTCCATGTGCTAATCCAAAGCACATATGCCTTGCAGTTATGTGGCATATATGATAGGTTTTTGGAACAATCTGTTTTTCTCTGTTAAGCTGTCCTATAGGTAATTTTCGTCTGCTCACAAGTTTGTAATACTGGAATTGAAGATTGTTTTAGCACGTAGAATGGAGGTTGGTTATCATGTAAACCCAATGTATTGTGTAGTTCTGCAGTCTCAAAGTGACAGTATCATGTCTCAAAGAAGGAAAAACTGGTATTTTTTTTAGATCATTTAGAAAGTAAAGAGAAGATGTCGTTAAATTTTCCAAGTTCTATAGGATGACTTCCTTGCAAATTTGTGTGGTGGTACATAATTGCGTTATTTTATATATATATAGTTATAATGTATATAATTGTATTATTATTATTATTATTATCATCATCATCATCTTCGGTTCCTAAATTTCCATCTATACTAAACATTACGGATGGTATCCACGTACCGTCATGTGATTGATACGTGACATATGTTTGTCTGTATGCTTTCATCTTTTTCTATAACGTTCAAATCAGTTTGGCTTTTATTTGTACACCAGAAGATCTGATTTGTCATTACTCAGAACCAATTTAATACAAAAACTGCAGGTTGCTTAGCTATTCTGTGATCATCTTTGGATGTTAACTAAGGAGTATATTGAAACTGCTTGTAGAAAATTTGCAATGATGAATGTATTCTTTCTCATTCTCACACAGGGAATTATGCTGGTAGGGGCACTATTGGGATGGTGGCACGTTTTGTTCCTCCTCATCTCAATAACAAATCTTGCCGAGTCACGTCTCTATGTTATAGTGAAGATGGTCAAGAGATCCTTGTTAGCTACTCTTCAGACTACATATACTTGTTTGATCCCAAGGATGATACAGCACGAGAACTTAAAGTTCCTTCCTCTGAGGAGAGACGAGAAGAGGCAAGTGATTAAGATGACCTGTTTTCATGTCTTCTCTTCCCCATCCCCAGGTCAATCCTACCAGTTGTACGTGCCTTGAAATGAATCTTGAGCCATCATTTGATTCTCAAACACTGTTTTCAAAATAGTTTTAAGAGTATCTACAGTACTGGTGTTGGGGGTATGGGATTTTGTGGTTTTAGTTTTTTTGGGTCTTCTATATTTTGCTAAGGAAACTTTGAGGAATAAGCAGGTCTTGGTTTTGCCGGAGAAAGGCAAATATTCTGCTTCCCTTATATGGGAAGTTCAGCATAGGCTGATATTCATGGAACTTGATACCCTGACCATTCATAAAATAAGCTGTTTTTAGAAGGACACACTTAAAATCACCATCTTTCTGTTTTTCCCAGTTTGACGTTAGGAATAAGCCAGTGCCACAGAGATTCACAGTTAGCTATAATTTTTCTGTAACTAAATCCAGACGTACAAGATAGGAGATACGTTCAGAGAAATTCATCTTGTGGATTCCGATTATCTGGCAATGCTTTTTTGCACCTAAAACTTCGGAGTGTTTTGCTTTCATAAAAAAAAATTGTTGCCTCTTCTCAGGGCTGATGAGAATTTGGAGTACCTGTGTTGAAATGAGAACCACAGATCATTTCTTACCTTTATTTTGACGATAATTTAGCATTTTCACCATGATCACTGTGTACCTGTGGGTACCAGTAATGTAGGAAATTGGAGAAATTTTGATGGAAACTTTGCTATTCGTAGCTCATAGAGAAATTTAAGCTCTGACAAATACTGAAAGAGGAGTTATAGGGCTTTTGACACAGAGCTCTTTATCTTAATACTTGTGGACAAGGATCTTGATCTTAGTTATTGTTGTACCCATATCATTCAGTCGTATTAAACAGCAGAATTTTATAGAACTATATAAAATTCAAGATACATTCTCAGATTTGAAAAGTTTAGCCAAAATGCTTTTTGAAATATCAATGAAATTACAAAGTGCAATTGTTTGAACAGATTTTTATGAAACCAGTTAAAGTATGTAAAGGATGTAGAGTTGAGGACTAAAGCAGAGAGTAACTAATAGTTGAAAGCAGATGTACTATTTGCCACATGTGTGAAATGAAAAATAAGCTTTTTCCTTCTGTTTTCTGTAGTAGACTGAAGTTGAAGATAGATGTTGCTCCTAGATTGAGATGGGACTGTCAAATTGTGTGACAAAATTTGCATACTCTGTAGACAGAGGCACAAATTTAGCTTTTTATTTCTCTCATCTGTCTTACGAAGCTGACTGTGTACTACGTGTTGACTTTTATTTGGAGAATGGTATTCTTAATATATTTTATCACTCTGATTTTCATTCTTGACTTTTTTCCCTCTTTTAACCGTGAGAAGGCATTTATGTGACATCAGGATATAAAACTAGCAATGTTGGCAAGTAATCGAGGTGTATTCTCTGTTATTTTCCTCACCACCAAAAGCAAATTCCTTGACGTCAAGTATAAACACTTGGATAGAAGCTATCATTTAAGGGCAGAAATAAGGGGATACAGAGCATGTAGACCAGAGAGATGATCCACCACAACAACAGAGCAAAACTAATGGACTCTGCAGCTTAACCAAAACACAATTGTTTATTATCTGTTCAGTTACGGTGATGCTGACCCTCCTAGTGTAACTTTTCTGATCAATTTAAAACAAATCTCTTTAACTACCATTAATTATATTTCTCTCACCCTCCTCTTGCACCCAACCCCAACCATCCACTCCATTTTTCTGGCTTTACATTCCCTCTTTCATAAAATCCTTGGGGTCCAGAAGTCTTTATCTTAAGCCTGAGACAGGGCTCTTAAGGGAATTTGCAATGAGTTCTCAGCCCCCTGATGTCTTCACTGACTGGAGAACTATTGGTCTGCCAATATGGCATGCCATTCGCTTCCATATGCTTGTTTTTAGTCCTTCTATTTACCCTTGTAGTTAAGGCCCAACCTTTGCAGGGCAGTGAAGTACCACTGCTGAGCTGCTGAGAAGGTGTTGTCCTCCTGTGTCCATACCTACAACATCTCTGCCCTCACGCCATGCCCATGCTTCTGAATTCTCCATCTAAGCCCATTCCCTCTGGATGATTGGTTCTTTTTTGCAAATATTGTTTTGGATAGAGAGTTGTAGGATTGAGAAAGAACATCCAGCTGAGTTAAACTGTTACTGTTAACTGTTAACTGTTGAGACAGAGGAATGCAAAGAGAAACTCAGAAAAATGATGCCGCAAATAAATGGTTTCTCATCTTTCTTTTTCCTATGTAATTGCAATCTAATGTAAGGTGGAGAATTGATTGCCTGCTTTTCTACAGAGAGGGAAGATTGTGACTACTTATTAATAGCAGATCCTAAATATTCTTCTGTATGCTCAGAATATGTTCTGCAATTTCATTTTGTTAGATAATTTAATTTAAATGGTATTTTTCTTTCAGTCTTGCATTAAGTTCTGCAGAGCAGAAAGAATATGAAGCTTTCTTCCCAAATCTGCTGGCTCCTGAACGTTAATGCTTTAATTTACTTTCAGAGGTTTTGCATTTAATCTCAAATTGACAGCACAACTGGTCACTGCTGTTGTGTCTTGTTGTTGTTTGGTTTTGTTTTTATAAACCATAAATAGCCAACCAACATGCTTAATTCCCAAGTCTGAACTGCCTTTTTGAATGTACAAATCTCTCTGGCTGTTTCTTTTCATGCTTGCAGAAGTAGCACTAACTGCATAGTACTCTTCTTGTACTATTTGTCACAATTTTTTTTTTTAATTAAAAAGATTAAAAATTATCGGATAGCTTGAAGTTTGTTCATAACATTTCTTTGACAGTGACTGAATGATTTTTTTTTTTTTTTTTTTTTTTTCCCCCTTACTTGAATACAAACCAACATTGCATCAGGATGAGACTGCATGTAATTGTTAGCTGAAGGGCTGAATATTTCTGTGGAATTCAGGCTGAGTTTATTGTTCAGTATGGAATGCCTCAATTAATACAGTAAAGTTAATATCAAGTAAAATAGAAGCTGTAATAGTTCCAAGAGCCATTGATTTAAGCTGATAAAATTCTGTACAGCTAAAACTATTGCTGCTTTTTGATACAGTGTTGTGCTTATTCATGGTTGGGCTGAGCATATGGCTGATACAAATTTATTTTGTGTGACAAGTTTTTTTGTATCTTAAGAAAATGGGAATACAGCGTTTATTTTTAAACTTGAAATTTGGTACAGCTCAATATAAACGACTACATAATAGCTTTCTTCTTCTTTTTCTTTTTTTGCTAGTTACGGCAACCTCCTGTTAAACGTTTGCGGCTAAGAGGGGATTGGTCAGACACTGGCCCAAGAGCAAGGCCTGAGAGTGAACGGGAGAGAGATGGTAATCTGTTGGCTCTTGTGGGGTAGGGGTTGTCAGGGTGGGAAAGGATTGTTTGTTTCTTTTGTTTTTCTCAGTTTTTCTTAAGCGTTCCTGAAATGTGGAAGTGCTCCAAATAATGTTTTTTGGTGTGTTTTAAGAAACAGTCGGGTCTTAAGTGTGTTTATTTTTAAATGAACAGGTAATGCTGTTCTATACTGGTTTCAAAAACTGTCTACGTTGTGAATACTCTCACCAGAAAAGTTTCCTCAGTCAGGCTGATGTTAATCGAGGGCAGCATTCTGCTCACTGAGTGCTTTCATAATTCTACAGACTTGTTTGTATATCTCCTCATATTAGATGTTTCCAGTCAAAATTAGTTACTGCTTTGCTTTTTCTTGGAGATCTTTTCTGAGTTTGTGTTTTTTTTCATCAGTTAATGTTCTGCACCATTTGTCTTGTTGTCATTTCCCTGTTGTATCAAGTAAATCTTCCAGGGAGAAAGTAAAACTTGAAAAAAAGGACTCCTCCAGTATAGATACTGTTAGATTTTTCTTTTGTCACAGCAAACCTTCTGTATCTTTACTATGTGTTATTTGATAGAGTAGTGACTGATGTGCTCAAGAGAGTAGTTGAATTGAATTGGTCAGGCGTCTAGTCACCTGTGACTTATTTTTCTGTTAACTGTTTGTTATTCCCCTCTTCACCTCACTATCCACCTCCTGCATGTTTTTATCAGCTGTTGCGTTCCATTCTGTGTTTCAAACATTTGAGGCCAGAACTGTTCTGCTAGAGGTGCAGAAAGGGAGCAGGGGAATCCCAGGGAAAGGTCAGAGACCCACAGTGTAGAGATGAGGATAGATGTGGACACTGGGGTAAGATTGAGGTGCATTGCTTTTTACGTATAGGATGATTTTTTCCCATTCTCTATTCCCAACACTATCTCTTAAACTCAACTGTGAAGCAAATAATACAAAGGTGAGGTCTAATGATGTTTTCAAGGTATATCTGAGCAGTGAAAATTATGTGCAACCCTCACAGCTCTAAATATCATTGCTCCAGATATTTGGTCAGTCTTTCAGCTTCCATAACATCTGTGCGGGTAGCAGAACTGATCTTTGAAAGAGGCATATTCTCAACATACATGTTTTTGCTGAATATATTCCAGAATCTTTCAATATCAGCTTTTGTCTGAAATATTTTTTGTGTATGCATCTTGATAAGTAATTGCATTTCTCAGTGATATCACTTCCTGTGATCATTGATTACAAAACTTTTGCATATTGCCATAGAGGCTAAAGAGCAAACACGTAGCGTGGAACGGTCCATCCAGTGAAATGGCTTTTTGTTAGGAGATGTCAGTATATTCAAGAAAATAAATACATTAAAAACACTTAACAGAATGCAGTACACAAAGATTCAAGCGTTCCATTTCAGCTGTTGACAAATGGAATCTTCTCCCTTGAAACAAATTTTGTTTCCTATATAATAAAACAAGAAGAAAATGCTTTGGATTATGTTAAAGAGAACATGTGCAAAGATTTTGTTGCTTTAGTGTCTGCAATCCTGAAACTTGATCCAAAATGTAAAAATAAAAACCTTAAAAGAACTCTACTGTTTTACTTAACTGTCCTCATGAGGTAGATCTAAATCATGAAGGAACCTTCTGGGAATGTTTAAAAACGTGTCTTTTTTTTTTTTTTTTTTTGTTATATAATTGTTTATTTTATAATTAGCTGGTAAAACATAAAAATCTGGGCTTTCTTTTCTAATCAACATCTGAAACTGAATGACATATAGTTCACAATATTGTGTTTACAAAAGATAATTGTAAAGCAGAGAATAGTGGAGAGCTATGAGAGGAAAGAATTTATATATATATATTTTTATATATATTATTTTTTATATTATAAATATATAATAAAATAAATATATATTTATATTTTAAATATATTATATATATTTTAATGCCACGTTCAGCTGGCAGTTTGTGCTGTGCTGTGGTGCTGAAAGTGGCATTGGTTCAGGGAATCACCAGTTACGTAATTTGCTGTGGGTTTTTTTTTTAAGTGAAGAAGTAATGGGGGGGATAATGAATGCTTTTGTAAAATGTTAAGCATCGCTGTTTTTACAGGAGAGCAGAGTCCTAATGTCTCTCTAATGCAGAGGATGTCAGACATGCTGTCAAGATGGTTTGAAGAAGCTAGTGAAGTTGCACAAAGTAATCGAGGACGAGGAAGATCGCGGTCCAGAGGTTATTTCCTTTTTTCCAAGAGTAGTAATTACACTAGAGATTATGCTTATAATGGATATAAAGGCCTTGATTATCAGTCTTTCTGAGGTATAAACTACAAATTTTTAGTGCACATTGAAGAGCTAAGCATATGGATGCTATATGAGTAATAATGAAAAAGATTCTGTAAAAACAGAGTAAGTCTACCCTTGAGACTTTGTTTCTCTTGCCTTTTTTTTCCATCAAAGGTGGGACTAATCGGACAGATGCTTCTGCTAGTAATAATGTGCCAGCTAGTACAGAATCAGAAACTGCAATGGAAGTAGATGGTTCTGAACAACTTCCATCATCTTCATCTTCTACGATGTCAGCCCAAGCTCCTTCAACATCATCTTCAGCAGGAAGTCCCCCTTCAACTTCATTATTGTCCTCTCCTGATAATGAACAAAGGCCTTCTCTGGGGGCCTCATCTCAACCTGTGCTCCATCAGTCTGGTGAGAAGAAATCCATCTTGTCACAATTCGATAAGCCATTTTATTTTAGGATATTGTGGGTAATTGATTTCTATTGATACTTAATAAGACTAACTGTTTTATAGTTACCAAGTGACTGGTAAGCTTTCAGTTTAAATAAAGAGTGAAAACATCAACTGTATACATTTGTCTGAAGAGGGAAATGTAAAAAAGGGATAAACAGTAGTGTCATTTAAAATGAAAAAAAGAAAATACTGCTTTTATTCTGCTCTCCCTCCTCCAAATTCACTATTCTCTTCATGGAATGTGAGTAACGTCATGCCTCCTTCAACTGTGATTTGGCTGTAGCAGTGTCAGTGCAGTGAACAGCAGAACCTATGCCTGTTTTTATTTGGGAGAGGTAGACATGTCAGTCAGCAACGTTATTTTTTGCTTCTTAAGAGTGTCTACATAGGGCTTATTTTCCATGAGATTCCATTATTGTTTAATAAATTGTGCTACATGTTGCTTTTTAAGATTGTGTATCTTGGAACTTGTGTGTTTTAAATAGTCTTATATCTTTATTGTGCTGAGGGAAGAAAATGTATTTCACAGTTGGCATCAGAAGTTTCTTTGGGCAGAAGTAAAAGAGCACCTTTTGCTTTCACCTGCCTTTTTGCATGCAGGAAAAGGTGCCACAGCCCTTGGAGTTGCACAAGAATTTGATTTTTATTTATTTATTTTTTTAAGTGGAATAAAGAAATGGGAATTTCCCAGAAAAAAAATTATCATTCAATGTGGTGTCGCTGCTGCTCCCAAAGTCTCTGGCACAGCTGAGAACTGATGAAGTATTTGCTATCTGAAAGATAGAGAAACTAAAAATACACACTGAAATTCATTAAATACATTATTCTGAGCACTTGAACCTTGCATTATTCTAATACGTTACTTAAAAAAATAAGCTGTGAGGAGAGGAACATACAATATGTGTAATTTGGATACTATATCAATGAGTAAATGCTGGAAAATTTGATCAGTAGTGGAGGCTTTTAGTCCCCAGTGATAAATTTGTGGTTTGCATAATAAAATTCAGTAAAGAACATTTCTGGAATTACATGTTTTCTATCTTAGCATTTTAAAGAAGGCACCTTTAACAAGTGTCTTCCTCTTTGTCTTTGAACCTGAGACAACTCTGAACTTCTGAATTTCTAAGTAAAAGTTTATGATGCTAGCATGAAGCTGAAATTGTTATTCAGTGCAGCTTTTAAGAACGTTTCCTCTTTCCCATTGTTAATTTGGAATCTGTATTCAGATTTAAAAGGGATAATAGTGGCTTTGTTTTGTTCACTGACAGCAGATACTTTCTGGCTTACTCTGTAATGTTTCATAGGTGCTTTGACTACACCTAAACAGTGCCAGTGGGCTTCTGCTGCTGCTGCTTCAAGAAAGTCCCACTTATCTGGTATTCTTTTCACCCTATGCAGATTTTAGTTAGGGCTAAGTGTCATCTTCAAATAGTTTGCAGGACTAGTAAGAATCCTGGCTAATCTGTAAACATTTCTAAAAACAGTTAAGTTGTAAAAGAAGTCTTTGGATGGACAGATTCAGTACTCTGACTGGGCAGAGGTCATAGCAGAGCAGCAGCAATGGAGTTCAGAATGGGTGGGATTGAATATAAATTTTCTTTTTGCAACGTTGATCTTCTTACAATAACCCATGATGGTGCTCCATCACGGTGGTTTATTTACTCACTGCCTCTAGTTTATGAATATGAAAGCACTGCACACTGTATCAAGAACAGAATTCCCTGGGTGTGGGCAGCTGCATTTAGACATACCTGCTGCTTTTTTGGGGTGACAGAATAGGTTGAAGCGATGTTAGAGAAAGTAGTTTAAATATAGTGAGAGGTGAGTGTGGAGGTCAGGTAGAGACATCTTGTAAAACTTGGATGACTGAGGAAGAAGTTTGAAAAACGGAAGAGCAAAAATGAGAGGCTTTCAGGCGTCGCTTTGCTTAAAATTGTGGCAGATTGAAGCTTGAATGTTAATGCAAAAGTGTTAGCAGGGTAGTGACTTATTTAGAGAAAGAGGATACCATGAAAACAGGCTACTAAGCAGCTTTTCATAACTCATTTCTACAGATCTCTATACTGAGTGCAGATTGTAGTAGTAAACCGACTCATGAAATTGCACCTTCATATATATATTTTTATATATGTATGTATATATACATACACTGTAATTCAAATATGTTGTTGGTATGGTGTACCAGAAAATATACCATGTGTTGAGCATTTCACCTCTGAGGTGTGCTCTTCTTCATCTCTTAATGTTTGGAGGGGAAAAAAATGTACTGATTTAAAAATGAGTTGATGCAAAAGTAGTTCAGTGCTGGGTTTTGTTGGGATAACTCTCCATGAGGGAATGCATATTCTAGAGGAATGCCACTGAAATGTTTGAATAAGGTGCAAATAATGAGCAAGATCTGTGAGAAATGTCTCAGTAACCTGCTCTTTCAATTCATCTGAAAAATATTTTACTGTAACACGAGAGGATAATTGCCGGAAACTTTCACGCTGGTCATTAAGGAGAAAGAGATAACATACTGATGATACAAGGTGACCTTGTCTTTAAATTTTGAATGGGAAAGGGACATTAACTTACTGTGGTTTTTTTTCTGTTCAGCTTTTCTTTCCTTACTCCGTTTGCTGGCAATATAAACATTTGCTTAGAGATTCTGAAATGTCTTAAAAGATGTTGTATATATTCCACTTAGTAGTTATCTCTTTAACATGGTAGTTATCTCTTTACATTCGGAGTTTGAATTCACATTATGTCTTAAATTGGAGCTATCTCTGAAGTGCATGGCAGTAAATCACAGCAAGTACTGAAAACTGCAATTTTAGACTCTCTTGATATTTGCTATTTCCTCAAAAACATTTTCTAGTATTTATGGATTTTTAATTTCCACAAATGTTCATTGCACATGAAAACTATGCCTAGAAAATCTCCTCAATACCATATTCCTCTGAAGAACTGTATCTTGTTTCTTCTTGTTATACCTTATCAACCTAAACTGGTAAGATGCACTTTCAGAAGTGGTGCTAGGACATTCTACTGTAAGACCTGTGGTTATTAACTAGCGCCTACCACTAATTGCTGAATGATTAGATTATTACTTTGGGTTTATTTCTTATTATGAAACAGAAGTTAAAATTTGCTTGCTTCATTGAGTGAATAGAGTTGCAAAATATTTTGTAGAGCTTTTGCTTTGTTGAAAGGTGAGGTACCAATGTAATTTTCATAATATTTTAAGATTTCATGGCTTTTTTTTTTTTTCTTTGCAGATTTCCTCATGTCTTCAGAGTACTGCAGGGTGTCCTTGATAAAAATGCTTTCAGAATAGATCTAGGATAACAGTTTGTAGCAGAACTAGCCATAGAATATGTTGTGATTGTATGAGTCTCAATTAGCTTCTAGTCCTGTATTTACAGGTGAGAGCAGTAAGCAGATCGGTGTTGTGCTTTCAGCTATTGCTAGTAAAGACACAATCCGTATAGTATGAAAAGAAGTGCTTGTTATGCAGCACTTGTTTAATTTGGAGGAAATCTGCAAAGAGTGTTTACAGAATGAAAAAGTACTCAGTACACTTGATTTTATAGTAGTTTTCAAAAAAAAATACTATTAAGCAAGCCAGTGACCTGGTACACACCAAAATGCTGTAGCTTACAAATATGTGAAGACAAAATGCTCAAAACAATAAAGTCTCTAAAGACAGATCTGCAAGGAGAGATTGTTAAGAGATTGATGCTAAGAAACATTTATGATCCAATAAATTGTTCTCTCTGTAGGACCAATTAACAATGTTTACAAACTTTGAATCCTCATCAATTGGGAATGTGAGATAAATATGGAGTTCACGATAAAATCTATTTTTTCATTAGATGCTGTTCTGTCAACTCTCTCTATGATCCACACTTTACTTTTTTAACAGGTTTGTTTTGCCTAAAACAGTATTAAAATGTGTTGTGTATTTCTGACACCAGAAAGCCATGACAGTGATTTTGAAATTTTACACCATAAATGTTCCGATTTGTTGAATGCTTCTGTAATTTCCCTTGTTTTGAATCAGTCAGGATCTGTTTGTTTTCTTCTTTAGTAATTCTTTGACAAATGTTTTAAGATGGGGAGGGGAACGTATGACACAAGCTCTTAACTTCTGAGTCCAATGATTTGAGCATTTAAGATGACAAAAGCAATTTAAATATATTATTCAGTAATTTCTGGTTGTCGGTAGATTGATTTGTGAAGTTTTTATCCCTTTAATTGCACATAATATCCATTGCTTCTCTCTTCAGTCAGTCCCCTACTCCACCCTTATTTCTGTATACTGTATGTTTGATGCTTCTTTTTTACATACCTTTTTTTTTTTTCTCCTTCCATTTGTCAGAGTTAATGGGACCTGAGTTAGCTATAATCCGTAGGGGTCTACAGCGCCTGAGGCTTAAGAAGGCAGAACAACAGAGACAGCGAGAGCTAGCTGAGGGTTCTGCACCACAGTCCTCCTCTGATCAGTCATCCTCTAAGGGCTCCTCACAGGACCCTCAGACATCAGGTTGTCATTTGTCAAGGTTTCTTAAGCAGCTAACGTAGTTATAGTTTGTGCTACTATTGTTTGCTGAGGCCGCTTCACTTCCAGAACAAGAGAGTTCCTGCATTTGCTGCTTTTCTTACCTTGCACGTGGTGGTGTTTATCATCACATGGTTAGGGAAAGAGTAATAATGACAGATTTCATTTGTCTAACGTGTTTGGATTCTATAGTGCAACACCACTATACGGAGAAAGTTTCCTAGGTGCAAAGTTTCCTAGTGTATAGTTTGTTAGAGAAATTGCTTTGTCCTGAGTCAAGCGATCTGCTTCCACCCTTGTTATTGAACAGCACAAGTTGCTGTTGGTTGTATCAGGTAGTAAGATGGCTTTGGTTTAGCATATGTTCTAAATCAAGGTAACTATATAGTAGAGCAGAAACAGCACTCCTCAGTGCTGTGTTTTTACAGTAAACATAGTGCAAATACTTTTAGCAAGCCCAAGTCCCCAGATATGCACTTTTTAAAGAAGAATGACACTTCCTTTCGCCATCTTTTCCATCTTACTGAGATTAAAAGTAAATATAAGAAAGCTCTGCTTATATTTATAATAAAAAGAGACATTTCCTAGAAAGTTGTAAGTTAGGGTAGAATCATGCATACAAATGTATGAATACAGAATTAAACCCTACGGCATATAGATTTGAAGCAGACTTTGTCATGGCATCGTGTAGAAATGAATGAGCTGCATGCTGCGTGAACAATGAGCTTACTTTGTGTTGAAGTAAATATAAAGGTGACATGTCTAGCAGTGTTTCTTTTGTAGCAGTGTGCAATCTCTTACCTGTTTCTGCAAAGTTGCGCTCAATACTGTGTTCTGTGGCACGTGTTCAGTCTTCAGGCACGTACTGTTTTGTAAGCTTAAAAAAAAAAAAAATTAAATCCTAAAATTTGTCTGCTACTGTTTGAAATGAAGTCATAGGCTCTGTTTGGCCCAGAGCTGCAAGTTCACAGTCCCTACATAGGTGCAATTTAAACATGCAGTTTTCTTCTGAAGTCAGTGTAACGCTAACATTTTCTTCTGCCCCACATGTCATCCTCAGTTCTTGTCTTTGCAATTACAGAAACTCAGTTACAACTGTAGAAATAGAGGAAGAAAAACAATTGAGTCACATAAAATTTCCAGTAGAAAATGTCATGAGCTGAAAGCTCTTACTGGTTTAATAGAAGAGCCTGTCATGCTATTGGACTGAGTGGTAATTATCCTAGCCTACGGTTTTGTAGTAGTTACATGAAGATTTGTAAGCTTTATCTGTAGCAATTAGCCCTTATATTTAGAGAAGTGTGGCCAGAAGTTTAGGATGCTGTTGGATGTAAAAGTGAGTTAACTAAGTCATGATTCACAGAGGCCCATCTGACCTTGGGTAGGTGCACCATCCTCAGATGGCAAAGAAGCTTTGTTTAAGTGGATGCCTGGCATGAAGTATTGTGTAAACTTGGCAGAGCTGCAGAAGCAGAATGTGCTATGTGTATCAGGCCTGTTTTGTCTTCCAAGTCCAAGTCTTTTCCAAGTCTTTTACATTGAACAGAAAAAGGTTTTTTTAGATAGCTGCTCTAAGAGGGAACTGTGATGTACTCTTACATGCTTTATCCAGTTACTTAAATTTACAGTTACTTAAAATTACTAGCCTTGGCTTACCTTATTGAGGTATTTCTTCACATTTAGGTCCTCCACAGTACTCAAACAAGCATAACTAGGCTGTATGCAAACTGCAAAGAAATTAAACCTCTATAACCTGTTTTGAGGCTGCCCTGCCCAGTCCAGATATGCTGTGTAGACATCACCATAAATGGGTTATAAACTGTAGCAAGGCTTTGAAGAGATCTTTACTTCTCTTTTCTAGAACTTGTAAGCTAATAAAATGCAGTATGAGAAGTTAAAAAAATAAGAATCATCTGATTGTGAAAGAGAAAAAAAAAAAAAAAGGTGCTATAGGTCTCAGTGTGCATTAGAGATTCCTGTAGCTGTCAGTATGCATGTATCTTAGGTAGCTGAGTGATAAAAACTGCATTTTTATTATTTGATGTTTTTTTTAAAATGTGCAGATATAGAAATGTCTGTTTGAAGTCCAAAATGTTTAACAGAGAGCTTAATCATTGCACAGAGCAGTTATTCATAATCATTAATACAAGTGTTTATCTTCTTGGATTAATGTCCATTTTATCTACTGTGTTTGGGACTCCAGAGACAGGTCTCACTGCTTCAGGTCTGGCTTTCTTACTGGTGCTGGTGTTCTTGGTATAAAGAGGAATTCTTTTTTTTTTTTTTTTTTTTACCAAAGCAACAGAGGCAACATGCTGATATTTTGAAGAAGTCAGGTGCTGACTGTCCAAACTCTAGGAAGATCCTTCAGCATGTAATTGACTTAAAAATTATCTTCTATTTTCTGTTTGAGGTTTCCCATATTTATGACTCTTCAGTTCCCTCTTTAAGTGGTGTTCCAGTTTAGAATGTACTGGTGACATTACAACCAGTGGTGAACTGCACTGGGATGTAGAGCCAGCCTGTGAAGGCTCAGGTAAGAGTTTGGATTTTTGTTTGTTTTTTTAACTATATGGCACAGTTTTTGTAATGCTTTTTTTTTTTTTTTTTATTTTTCCCAAAACATTTATGAGAAATGATGAAAGTACATTTTCAGAATTTTTACAAAACCAAGCCATATATTAAAAAAAGAGGCATTTACCTGAACTTCTCCAGGCTGGTCGTGTTGATTTCCCTGCCTGAGCTGTAAGGTTCTAGGCTGCAGTGCCACTTCAAGGGGGGCTGGTGATCTGTGGCTTTGAGAGATTTGAGGGAGGAAGGAAAAAAGTGAATTAGGGAGTTAGGAATTGAGCTCTTAACCATATTAATTGGATTATTTAGGATGCTTCCTCTATTTCGCTTACATTTCTCAATGATCATATTCCAAGGAAAATGCATTCACAGAGCTGTAAGAAGTTATCAAAATAGTAGTGAAATGTGGGAGATTTAAGTCTATATTAGCAGAGAGTATTGTCTAGAATTTTTTTTTTGTTTCTACTTACTGTGATTGAATGATATGTGTGGTAAAACATGTTACTGTTTACTTTTTTAATAACTGGGGGTCTTATTAAAATTCAGAAGTGCTGGAAGGGGTAGCAAAGTGCTCTACAAACACTGCCTCCTATTTTATTGTGTTGACACACAGCGTCAAAGACGGTTATTGGTGCTCTGGCAGTAGAGATTGAACCTTCCTGATAGTATTCTGTTATGTGTTGTTGCCATGTGACAGATGGCAGGAAAGAGACAGTCTGACACCATGATATCTGATGTGGAGGTGTGTATGAAGCAAAGGTGTGTCATTGGATTGCTCCGTGTAGTAAAAATGGAGCCCATTGACATTCACTGACAGTTGCTGAACAGTGATGGAGACCAGAGCACAGTGAGGAAGCAGGTCGTGTGTTTCAGCAGTGGTGACAGCAACAGCAGTGGTGACAGCAACGGTGGACCTCTTGTGGTGCAGGTTTTTACAGGTGCAGCATGCAGGCTCTTCTTCATCACTGGCAAAAATACACCATACCTAATGGTGGTGACTGTTGAAAAACGGTGTTTGTAGCTGAAATTTTATCCAGCGAACAGTGTTGTTGTGCTCCTTGTATCTGTTCTAGTTTTTGTGGAAATAAATAGGAGACATTACTTCCTGAGCAACCCGTGTTATTTCTTACGCTAATAATTAAAGTATGTTTGTTTAGTGGCATTTCTTCTGTTCATCTAGGCCTGAATTAAAGAGCTGATGAGATTGGCTTTTTCAGCAAAGTATAATGTTTGGCAGCATTAAGAAGATCATAGGACGTATAAGCATGTAGAAACAATCAGACTGCAAGGGCAGAGCTTGTCTGAGAATCACTGTCTTCTGTGATTTAGTCGTCTTGGCTTGCAAGACAAGAGATCCCTTGCCTTTAGCACTTTGGTAGAAGTTAATCCCAGCCATGGGCTCATAGCTATGAATATGCTCAAAGCCAGCCTGCCCTTGAGAGATGCATACCATTTCATGTGCTGAGTCAGCTGGTCACCTTATGACATGGTGTACCTTTATACCAGCTTTTTTCCCCACGTTTGCGTTTTAAAAATTGGGTTATGATTCCACTGGAAATATTCTGCTGTAAACACTTATCTTCTAAATTAGAAATTATATTTAAAGTACAGATCAGTTTTGGAAAGTGAAATACATTAATGATACGGTCTTACGCCTAAGAGCTAAGCCTACAAGACAAATTCTGTGATCTGGCTTTGGTGTTTTCAGTGCAAGGTATGAGCATGGTTGAACAAAGGTGAAGGGGTGAAGGCAAATTTAGAATTATATTCCATTCCCCAGTGAATGTGTCCAAGCCTGGTTACTGACACAAGCCAGCTTCCAAAGCACACTGAGCTTGCATTAAATTTCCCCTGGTTGTCTATATTCCTTCTCCCCTTCCACACAGTGCTAGATGTCAGTGTAACGAAGGAACTGGTGATTCTTGCACGGTATTGAGAATTAGGGATCATTTTGAGGATGCATCTTTAAATCAGCTCTGTCAGTTCAGCAGGTCTTTATAGCTGTTCTACAAAGCTGGTCATGTGCAAATCTGGCACAAACCTCAGAGTGAGTCACCTGTAAGAGGAGATCTCCTATTTGTTTGCTTTCCCATATAGGGTTTAAATTCATGCTGAAGTTCTTTTAGCATGCTGTGAAGTTTGTGGACTAATTCAGTTTGTAATACAGGATATTAAATCCATTTTGCTTAGCATGAATTTGTTTATAACGGAAGATTAACAAGTGGAACCAACATACGGTAGCCTAGCCACCAATATTATGTTTGAAATACTGCACTGATTTGTGTACATCCATGCATCTTGCAGTAATATGGAAGCAAGATCTGGTTTTCAGAGATTATAAGGGAAATGGTCTTCAAAGAAGATGTGGAACTTATTGTCTACTGCTATTGTTTTTTTTCTTTCTGTGATTAGATAAGAGTTTTTGTAAGACTGATTGGTGTGGTGCTGTGTCATAAACCCATGAAGATATTTTCAGTCATCAGATGTCTCAGATGTTTATAGCATCTAGGAATGCAAGACTATTGAACTATTTTCTGAGTGGCATCTGTTTGGGCGCCTTGATGTTATGCAAACAATCTGTATGCTGCTGTATTCATAAATCCTCTTATCTTTTACAATTTATGTCCATAGATACAAGTATTGAAGGTACTGGTATGCCACGAGTGTTCATGTTGATGTATAAATACTCTGAAATCTACGTGTACCACATGGTTTGAAGTACTAATGTCATTTGATAGTTTCAGCGAAGGCTTTAGGAGTGCATAACTCTTCGGTGTTCTTTGAAACATTTTAGAAATGAAGAACAAGGCAAAGTCCTTGGTTTTGGACAGGCGTTTTTAATATCAGTGTCAGGAAGCTTCAGGCTGTTCAGTGACTACCTAAAGAAACACGTAATGATTTGAAACAAGTGGCTTTGCTTCTTTCATGCCTAGAAAATGCAATATGGCTGGCTGCTCATAAAACAACCCCAAAGCTTCCTTGTGTTGCCGCTTTTCATTCTTTTATTTTAAACTAACGTATGATCGTGACATTGCTGTGCAGTTCTCTGCTGCTTATGTTTTAAGTTGAAATCTCATTTTTGTTTCAGATTCTCCTTCCTCTGTGGTTAACAAACAGCTTGGATCCATGTCACTTGATGAGCAACAGGGTGCGTGACAGGAAATGCGCTATACCCAGCCATAGCTGATTGCAATGCTTCCTTTTTAAAATTGCCTTTCGTGATGATAAACAGTCTAAAATGCTGTTCATCTGCATAATGTAGAATTCTGTAAGCAGATCTGCAGGAAACTTGTTAATTATTTGATTCTCAATACCAGGATCAAAGTAAGGTTAATTGTTTTTGAAAGCCATCCTATGCTCAATTCATAATGCATTCAATGTAGGTACAGTAAATGTCTTATGTACTCTACAGAAATTCAGTATGTTTTTTTAAAATATGAAATTAATTCTTTAAATAGTTTTTCTGTTTTTATGGATGGTTGTTCTTGAATCAGAACGCAGCTGTCAACTTGAAATATCTTGCAATCATGTAATGCTAAAGACTTTATTTTATGCAAAAGGTACATGCAGCTCTGTTGTACTTGCACAGTTTGAGTAACTCGAGCACCTATTGCATTTAAGTGCATCTTACCTCTGTAATCTTTTGTCCTCTACTCCTTCTACTAAGCAAGTACTAGTGTTTCTTTGTAGATGCCTCAAGTTCTAGCGATAGAAAGAATGCTTCTGAGCTTTCTCTACACCCATTGTTCATCAGAGCCTTTGAATAGTGAGCAGTGAATTTGGCTGGAGGTGACCCTATTCTAGCTGAACCAATGTCATCTGCTGTGAATTTTTATGCCTGAATAATTAACGAATGATGGAGGGTAATTTAAAAATAGATTTCCATACGCTCTGCATTAAGCTTACTTCCATATCAAGGCCTCAATAGAGCTTAAGTAGCTCAAATGCCAAAAAAGAGCTGGCTGTTTCATGTTTCGCATTGAAAGCTAGAATGCTATTTTGATATTCCATTTCTGAAAGACAGTATTTGGCAACCGTTGAGACCTGATTTATGTTAGGATCCAAGAATGCTGGGGGAAAAAAATCAAGCTGTGTTTGATTTATTGATGTAATAAATTCACGCTGCAGAACTACATTTTGTGATGAAATAGCCTTAAATCTTACTATGTACATTTACTAATTATTCATGGTTTAATAGTCTACATCACCCTTCAGGTTAGGCTGGAAGACTTGCGTATTATTAGTGACTAAATTGTGCTCTCTTCTATGGACTCAAAATAAAGCATTATTTAATGGTAGTAGAGTAAGCTAGAATTGACAAGTCTGTATGCTTATTGAAATTCACACAGCAGAAAATTTTTGGAAAGTTTGATAAAATGGTTTATTAAATAAAGCTGGTAAATTAAACCCACGTAACAAGAAAAACAAAAGCGGAAGTTTTCATCCTAGAAATCAGTTCCCAAATTTCTTGTCAATCAGGAAAGCTAGTTTGTATTACTGTTGTTAACTGCATAACTGTATTAGTCTGGAAAGTTTTAAGGTAACATTTTTCTTTTGTGGTGATAAGGATCACCAGGAAAGACACTGTTTGTTACCTTAAGTTTCATTACCTAAGAATTTGGAAAAGGAATCAATTTTTGTTAGGAAACCTACCTTATTCAAATGAAAACCAGAAGAAACAATTTGCTGAGATTCAGAGGAGAATTTTGGAGTTAAACTCTGTTAGTTTTACTTGATACTTGAATAGAAACCTCAGAAATGTGTAAGTAGCTAATGGAAGAAGTTGTATCAGTAACAAATACTGATATTTGAAATACTTGGTTGTTCTTACTCTTTTTTTTTTCTCCTCCTTAATTCAGTACTGAATTAGCTGGTTTACTTTTGGACCAGTCTGTGTTATTGTCCTTTATGTTTTTAGACATTTTCTGGGTTTAAAGATCTTTTGATACTTATGCCTATAGAAACACATATTTAAATGCCTTTTTTTTTTTTTTACATTCCAGCAGAACATACACATCCATCCATTCTTTACAAAACAGCTTCCAAATAGATGATGATAATTAATACAGAATGTTTTGTTTGACTGTGATTTTAATAATAAAGGATATCTGTAATATTTCTTCTAGTATGTAGGCAATATTATGTCTTTAAGGTTCTCTTTGAATTGGTATGATGAGAGAACTTGAAGCCAGAGCACTAGCTTGGTAACTTTGAGGTGTAAATGGATGCATGCATCCCATGCCATCTTACTGCTGCTTCCTTCATGTTGAATACTGATATTTCTAGGTATTTGCAAGTTAGTGCGTGCACTTATGGAACATCACTGCTATGGTGATGTCCGTGCCTGACTGTTCAGTGCCACACTATAGATATGTGAGCTGGCTCAGAGCAAGTTGGTTTGTCAAACTGTGTCAGAGTTCTCAGTTAGTGCCCTCTTTGGATGTGCTTATAGCAGTTCTTCCTATCTTTTAGTATGAGTAAATACAAGCATTGCCTCCACAGTAAGTGCAATCAGAAGGCTTTAGTTTCTTGATGCTGACGTTTTAGGACACTAAAGCACTCTTTATGATGATGATAGATCTGAGCTTTATAACACAATCCAAACATTCAATTACATTCATTATAGTTTCATGATGTTCAGTTACTTTGGTCAGAAATGTTAACTTGTTTTGTGCAGAAGTGAATATTGCATAGTAGCATCAGGTTATAGTATTGCAATAGTTTGATAGCTGCCTAGGACTATTCAAGACACTAAACTGTCTGTCTTTCCGTCTCACTTCCTCTTTCAAAGATAGGTCTCATCTGTATCTGTGAGAAAGAAGATGAATTCTCTGTCATCTTTTACTCTTCCCCACTGGCCAACTCATGATAACTATGCAGTATGCTGAAATGATCAGTATTTGTACATGCATAGGAAGGAATTCCCAAACATTGAACAGATTTTTACACCAGGAGATACTTGCTGACAGATTGCAAGAAAAAGATACAGCAACAAATTTGATAATTAAAGATGCATCATTTTTTGTTCAGTTTCAGTCAGAATATTTATACATGCCACTATAAGATACAGTTTGATCTTTGCTTCACTCTAATGAGAATGTAACTAGAAGCTTTTATTTTGATGCTCCTCATATATGATTAATTCATGTTTATAATTTTTTACTCTATTTTCTCAGTTTGTCATCAGGAAATATAGAAATCCATATTTCAAGTTCTTCAGAGCACTGATTTCTGCTCTGATACTGTAGTGGGTTTCTGTCTTGTCAACTGTTTACAGACTAGTATCGATGACTGGGTTAAATTCTTATGTTTTATAGTTCCTACAACTTAATTGCTTTTTTTTCATAAATATCCTGTGGCAATATTGTAGCCATTTTTATTCTGGCATGGGAAATTTGTATGCTTGTATTGAATGTTAGATTTTCATTGATGCTTGACAGAAAATTATCTGAAGTTTTTACTTCATTCTAGGTACTGGCCTGTTGCCAATACAGCAAATATTCTTTTGATCAAATTTCTGTACTATATAAACCAAAGAAAATTTGTCATGCTTTTGTCCAAACAGCATTTGAGCAAAGCAAGATATGTAGGCTACTTTACTGGTCATTTGAGCAGTGCCCAGTACTAAGCAAACTCTGCCGTCTGAATTTTGAATGATTGCCACCTGTGTAGTGAGGTTTAGTTTGATGCTGCTATGCTTTAACTTTTTAGTATTGCCCGTAGCCAACTTAAGCATTAATGGCAATTGGGCCATGCGTGTAGATAGAGAGTCACCATGAATTTCTCTCAAGGAGGTTGTGTGGGTGGATGGATGTCATTGAGCAGTTCCATTTTGAAGGTGACCACTGGACCACCTTAAAACTACAAATTCAGCAGGAGTTTGCCAGGATTACAGCAGTTTTCAATTTGACGTCTGTTGCTTTTGGAGGACACAAATACTTTGTTTTGCGATGACTCCCCTTCTGCTTAAGGTTATTATAGTATGAAAGATTTTTTTCAAGCCTGAAGCTATCAGAACGTGAACTTTGAGTGATTTCATGACAATTATGTGACTATTTATGACAGGTCAAAGGATATTAGTAGTTGAGTGGATTCTAGGTAGACAAAAAAAGTAAAGGAGAAAGTGGATTTCTAGACCGCTGACTGTGGTCTCATCAGCTTTCTTCATGTGTTTACTGAGACTAACAGGACTGAACACAACATCTAAAGTACTTTGTTCTTATTACTAAGATAATTGATAGGAGAAAGATCTGTTCTTGAAGGATCATATTGCGTGTACACATACCTAGCTGACAGTTTTATTTATCTGCATGATGAAGGACAGCATCTTTGTTCTTTGTAAATACAAATTATTTTAAGCCATTTTTAAAGCATTGCAAAGTGTGAATTTGGTGTGTTTCCTCTGGAAGTTCTTAACTGTTTGCTTGGGCTGTAACAAATCTTAAATGTTATGTCTTAACAACGTGACCTTTTTAAAGATAAATGAATCTTCAGAAATATAGCATCCTTATGTATATTACTGATGCTCATCCAAACTTTATCAATTTCATATTTACAGAGAGTGATAAGCCACGAACAGGAACGAGTGAACCAGTTTTAAGTTTGCACTACAGTACAGAAGGAACAACTACTAGCACAATAAAATTGGACTTCACTGATGAGTGGTAAGAATTCAGTTTTGCTTCTGACTTCTTGTTGACACATTTCACTAGCACTGACCTGGCACAAATGCAAATATTTTTACATATGATGTATTTTCCAATTAGTATATATGCAATTTGAAAATGGCTAGAGTTGCTAGCACGTTCAAAATGAAAGGCAATCATACTTCAACATGGAATTTATGTAACAGTGTGTGATATTTTACTGTAAATTTTTTTAATGCTAGTGTAGTTGGAAACTCAGCTATTGTCATCAAAACCAAGCATCATATTTGCACTCACTGCTTTTACAATTACAAGTTTTAATTCTTGGTTCTACCAAACTTTTCTTACATTATTTAGCAAGTTAGTCTTTCGGTGGGCACAGTTCCTAAGTTGTAGAACAATGAATTCAGTATTTCTATGCCCGACTGCATTGCAGTGATTTTCTTATCAATTTATATAGTTTCTAAGTCCTGTGGATTTTTTGCTCGTTTGCTTTTTACATGTTACACTGCCAGGAGCAGCACAAATTCAAGCTCTAGAGGGAGTGGAAGTCATTGCAAAACTGAAGGCCAAGAAGATTCCTTAAAAACAAAAACGTCAGAAGAGTCAGGACCTGAAGATGAAGAAACAAGTAAGATTCAGCATTACTTCTGTAATGGTAAGGTAAAATTTCTGCTCTCATATGTCTATGACTACCACCGAATACAACGGGAGTCTCATACACACGCATATGAAGGCAGAATGTAGCCGTAATAGAACACGGTGCTTTTGTTCTGTGTTGGAGTTTGGTAGTTTGGTTTTTTTTGTTTGTTTTTTGAAGGAGAAATCAAGTCTGACCTGAAAGAGATGCAAATAAGTGCAAATAAAATGAGCTTTTCCAGGTTTTAGTTCTGATACCCTTGTTATTTTTTCTTAGGAATATGTTGTTGCCCTAATTTGTATTGAAAAATAGTAGAGCTGCTGTTTATAGTTGTAACGAATACTAGGTATTTGCAGCATTCCTTTCAACTTTTAGGTGTATTTTGTTACGTAAGGTTCTATTTATTTTTTCTTGAATGTGAGGTAGTCTCACTCATTTCATCGCCAAAAGGGCAGTCAAGTCAAATAAAAAGTTCCCAGAAAAATCTGCTTTCAGCAGAGGGATTTTCTTTCTTCAGAAATAATATTTTTCAGTAAGCAGTCATCTGTTTGAAGAGTAATATTGCTAGTTTTGCAGCTACATTCTGATTGCATGGGGTACGAGCGTATTAAGGCACAATAAATTCTTCTTTGTTTATGTATTGACCTGAGCAAGTAGATAAAGAGATCTTTATTTTTTTAATATACCGACTTTATGCAAGTAATATCTAAGATTGCAGTAAAGTGAGATACAGAACTTGCAGAGCATTGCTTTGATTGGCTTGATCTAGGACTGCTGGTACCATCTATAAGGACTGGTAGATGTACATCTAAGTGAAATCATGCAATTTAATGTGAATTTGCTTAACTCAGGAGCTCCTGATGAATCTCACAAGGAAGACACAAGTGCTGAAGAACTGAAAACTACAGATGAAACTGTAGAGACAACAGAAGCAAGTACGTATATGTACTAATATTGTTATGTGAGGACATGGAAAATGGAAAAAAATAAATTTCCAATATAAATTCAATATGCATAATTTAATTTTAATGACCATTTATAATGACTTCTAAAATAGGCTGTAATCATTTCACCAATATTTTCCATTAGCTGTATCCAATAAACCTGCCACTGAGCATCCTGGAATCCAACCAGAAGAAAATGATCCCAGTGTTGAGACTGCCTGCAGAACTGCGGAGGAAGAAGCTTCAAGTGAAAAAAGTACAAATCAAGAAATTTCAAGTCAGCAAAGTGCTGAATCCACTGCCAACTTGCTTAGTGCAAACGATGAACCTCAGCCACACCCAGAATCCTCAGGGCTTGCAACTCCGGAAGATTGTTCTACCAGGACCTCAGCTCTCCAAGAAACTGATGACAGTGATGATGATCCTGTTCTGATCCCAGGAGCAAGGTATCGAGGAGGACCAGGACACAGGTTAGAGGAATACTTGTCTCTGTTGCTGCTTGGCAAAATGCATTTTTCTTCTAATGGAAGTATTAGAAGCCAATGCTTCATAGCCTTAATTTTAAAAGTTGGTTTTGCCAGCTTGATCAGCCTTATGGCTGAGCCTAATTTGCCTATATGTAAGATTTGTATAGCTACATTTTTCCCCTAGCCAGGCAAGCTTCCACACACCTAATATCTGCCTGTGCTTTGTTTTGTGCCTGCTAAATACCCCCAAGACTAAATGTTTGCTGTTCACTTTTGATAATTATGGCTCCAGTGAGAATAATCAGAAATTCATATAATTGCATTGAGGGCATAGGGGCCTAAACTTGCTTTTTCAGCTGTACTTTGGTATACTTGTATGTTTTTTCTTTGACAAAACAGAAGCTATGTTGTCGTTCATTAATGTTATGTTTTTCTGCAGTACATACATTAAGAGAGAGAAGCTCAATCATTCTTTTTATTCTCTGAAAGAGAAACTGTAATCCTTTTTCTCTTTTCAGTTATTGAACATCTATGTATAGGATTAAAAAAAATGGTTTACTGAAGGTTGCCGTTGCCAAGAAAAGGTGCATTTAATACACTTTGTGTATTTATTTTCTTCTAAAATAATTTACTGTTTGTCCACTTGGTAAACTTAGTCCCTAACTTAGTATTGCTTTTTTAATACCTTTGTTAATGAATTTCAATTGTTGGACTTTTTAAAAGTTATATGAATTACTTAAGCAACATCCTTGGAGGTAGTAAGAAAATCTTTCATTCATTTTAGATGTATAACTAGGTTAGATGCCTTAGCTTTACTCTTGTCCTCTTCAAAGTCAGTATTATCTTGCTATTAATTTCTTGTGCTCACAGTACAAATTCTTTGCTTTAAACATCACAATGTGTATTCATTAAATAATCTGAAGGAATTTAATAATTGAGTACAGAAAAGGTTTGAATAATTTGCAGTTTACGAAACAGTCCTAAGCTGCTTACATGGTCAGTGGTGACATGAAGGACAGTGGTTCCTTATTACGTAGCACTGATAGTTAAATAAGTGATATCTATTAAAGAGTCATCATGTACAGACTCTCTTAATCTGTTGATTTTTCACACAATGCTAAGTGAACTTGAATTGCAGATAAATGTCTTGTGGGGCTGGAAGAGTTCCTACTGCAATGCCAAGGTTAGTTATAATGTAGTCGATGAAGAGCAAGCTGTCAAATACTCTGCAATTTTAATCTCATTTCTGCTTTCATTAGGATTCTTAGCTTCTCTTCATGCACTTTATACTTTCTCTATTAGGTAACAGTTCTTATAGTAATGTAATTAGAATGATACTTCATAGTGTGCTACAGCTGTTACAGTTTCCCACTAGTGTGAACATCTTAATTGAAGTTGCTTCCATCTGACACTGGTTTTTCTCCTGTTGTCTATGCACTGAAATTTCTTCTGTAGAAGTTGAGATCTGTCATATATGAAAAATCATTCAACTAAATGAATGATGCAATTAAAATCCCTTATGCAGCCCCTTGCTCCCTTTTACTTTTCCCATATAAAACCTGACAGAAGCTACTGTTTAGTCAATACCAGTTTAGGATTGCCTCCAGGCTTTCATTACTCAGGCTTAAACCGACCACCTCATTTTATTCTACTTCTGTATATGTATAAACAGAGAACTTTTCAAGTTTAATTTCTAACAATACATATTTACTTTGTTCCCCTCTTATTCTTCTGGTTTCAGTTTCTAAATGCCCTCTAAGATACTGAAGAAAAGTGAGACAAGCTATGAGTAATGGAAAAGTATTTGGATATCCAGGGAGAGAGATTAGGCACCGGTGGTCTTAAAGTCCAGCTATAAGCCCTTAGTATTTATATCTCTCATGAAAAGGAGTGAAAGGAATTGAAAGTCCTCTCGACTATGCAACAGATGTTGTAGCATATTATCCCTTTCATAAACTTACATATCCCTTACGTAAAATCCCCCGATGCCTTAACAAGTGGGAAGTTGCTTCAAAGCATTCCTAATACAACAGGTATAAGTAGACCATAATCAGTCTTTTTGTTTTGTGCTAACATAGTGCTTTGAAATAACTGTTTTTCCATGCTCAGTGCATGGATGAACAGGATGAACATCATTTAAATGATGCTCATCCTGCCTGTTGTTGGCTTTTGTTTTGCTAGACTAAAGAGCACTAAGATTTTCTGTATTCTTAGCAGTAAAGTCTTCTAGTAATCTTCCAGCATTGTACTGGTTCCCATCTGTACTCTTTTTAGTTCCAACTCTTTCTTGAATCTGGTAGGCCAGAATTACGCGCACTGTGCTGTGTGGACGTTGCTAAGAATAATGGTATGAGTATTACTCATTTTCTAGGGAAGATTCTTTAGTGGTACCAATGGGATATAGTTGCATCTTTCCTCTCTCTTGCCTATGGCTGCCTCATAGTGGTGGCTTTTTGTTTTCAGGCTATTGAACTCTTTCCTTCATCATGTTCTCATGGATAATGTTCTCAGGATAATGTTCTCATCTTTTACCAGATGCAAGCTTGGAAGTATATGACTGTTCTCAAGGTCCTACAGTCCAATAGTCTTAAAATTACCCAATTTCACGTTCTCAATGCATAGCATGAGTACATTCCTACATTTTGCTCAAAGGTCATTAGCAATACATTGAACAAATTGCCTTCAAGGCCAGTAAGTCCACCAGTATGCTTCCTATTGTCTTACATTCTCTCTTTTCTCACTTAGAAAATTGTGTTACCTAACAATTCCTTTACTAAAGCTCATCTTCTCAGATTTACTTAATTATTGAGTTTCCCATGTGTCATCCCTGTGACATAATTAATGTCATTAATACAGAAGTAGCGTACTAGATTTTGTCTCTCTAGAATATCTAGGAGGTACTGGGTTTTTGTTTTCTTTGTTTGCTTTTTCTTTCCAGAGAAGTTATAAGGTTGTCCTGCAATAATGTAGCTTTTCTGAAACTAATTTATGCACATAGTGGCAAAAAATAATTTAATGTTTTTTTCTGGGACAAAAGAATTCTGAAACAGTGCTTAAAAATAAATAAATAAAAAATAATTAAAAAAAAAAAACCCACAACAAAACAGTTCAACTATTAAGCCTTCTGCAGTATATAACATCAGTAGTTTTTGTCTGGAGGACATTTTAGGATTTTTTACTTTTTTTTCTCCCATACCTGATTGTTTATGTATAGGAGAAACTCCACAGGTGGGGAAATGCGTTTGAAGAGACTGTCTCAGCTTTCCACTGTGAAGTAAAGCTTCCTCCACTGAGAAAGGGAGGGGAGCCTTCTGAACCTGTACTCTGAAGTCATGAACTTAAACTTCCTCTTAAGGAAAAGAAGTGGCTGAAGTACCCTCTTGATACCTCTTTTGACATTGTGACTTGAAGTTAAATAAATAGAGAACTTCCTGCTGCTTCAACTTTGCAGGTTTTGGACAATTTTTAGTAGGATAGATGTGGGTTTCAGATTTATGAACAGGTGTTTTTTTCAAATTTTTCAAATCTAATTTTTCAGAACATTCATTGTTTGATTCCAACTTTTAATGTGTTCAGACAAGAACGGGGTCTTTTTTATCTCACTTATACAATGTAAGAATTGATAGAAGGAACATGAACTCTTGCTGTAGTTCCTTAAATGTCTCAAAACACAATGAGGGTAGTTTGTGTGCAGCTAACCTGCCTGGGAAGACTGTGTGACAGATAGAGAAATGCAACCCCTGCACTTACATGAGTGTTTTGAAAAGGGCCTGAAATACTAGCAGCAAAATATGTAGAAATAGAACAGTCTTTTGTGGGTTGATAAATTGGTTAAGTCAACTGAATATTGATTGGGAATCGGGTTGAAATAGTTTTGATATTGAAGGATATTCATTGAAAGAATTGAGAATGTGACATCTCTTTTCCTGTAGCATTTCTGCAACCTCTGAACATCATTAAAAGAGTGGTGAAGATCAGTGGCTAAAAGAAGCTTCTATTTTGGATTGACTACAGGCTAGTCAATACACATTCTTTTTAATGTATAAGGAATTGCCTACAGTATTTTTCACTTAAAGAAAAAAAAAAAAAAAGCCACATGAAATGATTCTTTGTTTTACAAATATGAGAAGATAAACAGGTTTTGAAGTCTTAAATTAGGCCCATGGTGTATCTTCATTAAAATTTACTAAGTTTAGTAGTTGGAAAAGAGAGAGATAATATGGCTTACCTGGACAGTGTACTTTGTAATGTGTGTGAGGAAGAGTGAGGAATCTAAGAAAGATATATAAACCTTATGAGCAGAGAATTCTGTCTTTAACTGAATGAGCTTGATTTTCACAAAGTACAAAAAATCCAACTCTTTCAGGGCTGTTTTCCTTCTGAAATGACTTCATTACTTTTCTGTAGACTTGGACAAAAGCTGATCTTTGAGTGGAGGTGAAGTTTGGAAGGTTTTAAACTAGTGAATCAAAATTTGAAACAAATGCAAACATAAAATTGAAATAACAATAATGCAGCTGCTTCCATTTCTGCTATAATGTATGAAAATTACTGCATTTTATAGGATCTACTTTGTGTACTAATATGTAATCTGAATATTATTTTTGCTGAAATTGAGATAGTCTCATATACTAACACATTGAGCATAAATCTCCTCAACTGGAAGAAGTAGAACACATTTTGTAATGGATGCTAATCTTTTAAAAACCTTATCCATGATATCCAGCATTTTTGAATGACTTCAGTTGTTGTTCCCTTTGCTAGATATAATATCAGAGGAACAGCGATAGGTGATAGAATAATGAGGTAATTGATTCTTTTTTCTCCCCCCGCCCCCCTTATTATTTCTGTATAATGGATTTATCAGGTTCTTGTTTTTTGTATCTAACTGGCATTTTAAGAATTGCTATACTTAAAGTGCTATGAATTATATTTAGCTGCATGTATTTGCATGGAAATGGAAAAAAAAAAATGGCAGCGTATACATTTAACAACATTAACATTTTTATTGTGTGCCATAGAAATTAATGGAATTTGTAAAGTGTTAAGTTTGTGAAAAACAAATATCTTTTTTATTAGGCTGCTGATGAACGTTTAACTTTGCATCTGCTTTGTCTGGCACTAGAGAACACCCAGTTCTGAAAAAATATAAGATTTTACATCTTTTTTTTTTTTTTTCCCTGAACAAGATGTAATTATCAAAGGTATACTTGATAATGCATATTTATCAAAAAAGTGCTATTTCTAAAAAAAAAAGTGCTAAATATAATCAGGTTAAATGGAAAAGTCACTTGATCTCGTGTTCTTCACTGAAATACTTCAGTGAATCAGTTATAAGAACATGGAAGGTTTGAGAAACAGTTTGGCCATGTGCCATAAGAGGGAGGAATGTTCTAGTGTGATTTAATGCTAAAGCCTCAGGAAATAGAAAAAACGCCAGGGAAAATAATGCTAAAGATGAAAAATAACACACTGTCCTTGTGTGGCTACAAAGGAAAAGACATAGGATGTTGTTTCATACAGAACTTAACCTGAGTCCTGTATCTTAAATGCTCAGAGGAAAATACCATAGACACATATTCCATTGTCTTATATTTCAAACTCAGCTGTAATTGAAATACATAAATTTAACACAGTGATATCCGTAAGGGCTCAGGAGCCTGTGTTCTTTTTGCTGTATTGTACCTAACTTTCACAATCCTTTCTGTATTAAACATTTACCATGGAGTTCTTTAGCTCTTCAGTAATGTCCGGAAGATAGGTTTTGTTTGCTATAAATGTCATATAAAAATGAGTGATTTATTCAGCATAGAATTTTTTTTTCACTGTACTTTTCTCTGATTTTAGTTGAATTTAGAAAGGTTTGCATCTAAGGAGAATTGAAATACTGGTTGTGTGACTTATGGAAGGCATTTGGGTAAACATTTTGTCTTATGTAATCAGCAGTAAAATAAATTTTTGCTCTTAGGATGTCAGTGGGCTGTTAGTATGACAGTTGTGCTGCTATTTATGAACCTCCTTAACGCTTGATATTTGACAGCAGTAGTAAACCTCTTTCTGAGTGTCAGAGGCTTCCATAGGACCATGGGCATTTGGTAATTAAAATCAGAAACGCGATCAAATATTGACATTCAAGAACAGGATCTGTTTTAATATAGTTTAAAAACTGGCCACCTTCCTGAGCTGGATTTGACTTTCCTGATGACAGCTTATTTCTAAAGAGACGTGGTGGGAATTCTTGGGCAAGAACATGGTAGCGGGCAGGTGGATTTGTCTACGTGGTCAATGAAGAAGTGACCAAAAGAAACTGCTTCTAATGTAAAAGGAATAAGCCTTAGGTTCCGTGCATTGATTTGGATAGGAAAAAATAGTTCAGATGAGAAGATGGCAATAACAACAAAAACAAGCTTCAAACAGCAGCAGAGAAGGAAGCAGTGTTCCTGGTACCAAAAGCAGACAGTGTTTGGATGCGTTTCAGTGAATTTGGAACCTTAAAAGGCGAAGATCCTTCGTACTGGAGGACTCGATGCTGTTTCAGTTCAGTGATCAGAGCTGAGACAAGAAGAATGCAGGAAAGGAAGTGCGCCTGAGCTCCATAACCAGTTGCTGCAGCTGAACTTGGGAGACGATCACCTTGCAATAATGGTGTTGGAAAGAAGAAGGGTTATCTAGGATACCTGATAAATTTTGTGACAGCTGCACCTGGGCCTCTAACTAGAAAAATGTTTGTGGCTGAATTCCTGTAGATTGTTTGCAGATTCAGCTGATGGTTAATTGTGATGTTAGGTTTTCCTTCTTCTGAGAAACATAGAAGAGTGACTTTCAAAATAATTGTAACAAATAAGCACAGTTGTTTTAAAACATGCTGCAGACTTATTAACGTAGGCTGGGAACGAGGGTCCCCTGTTCTCAAAAAATGTATTTTCAAGAGGAATGATGTTTTAATTTTAAGAGAAATAATGTGCTTTAATAATAGGCTGCTTATTAGATTGTACATACATATTTCTGAACTCCTTATTAGATGTCAGAATTCCTAAACATAAAGAGAATGTCCTATGTGACAAAGACTTTTCTTTTGAAAACTTTATAGCTTACGAGTTTGCATCTTTTCCATTTTTCTGGCTATATAATTGAAAGATTAATGGTTACACTTGTGAATGCCTATTCAGTTAATATAGGTCCTAACTTAAATACGCTTTTGATCATTACTATTTATAACAATCAACTTTGGAGACTTGAATCGGGCTGATTGTAAGGGGCTCATCTTTCTTTCAACATCAATTTTATAAGATATTACACAAACACAGCAAAAAACTAAAGCTAAAGCTTTTTTAACCATATACCTTCAGATAAGATGGGAGTAGTGAATTATTCTGAAATCAGAGCTTAAGGACATAACTATAAGGACTGCTCTGAAAGTAATGCCCCCTATTTTAGTATATTGGCACACATTGTCAGAGGCAGATATTATAACAGAAGAGACTGAACCTTTCCAATAGCATTCCAGTACATATGGTTGCTGTGTGACAGATGGCAGCAAAGGGCAATCTGACAAAATGGCATCTGGCATGGAGGTGTGTATGAAGCAAAGGTGTGTCATTGAATTCCTCCATGCATCAACTTTCATTGACACTTGCTGAACATTTCTGGAGACCAGACAGTGGGTATGAGCACGGTGAGGTTCATTTCAGCAGTGGATGGTGGAGACATCAAAAACAAGTCACATTCTGGACAGCCATGCAGTCACTGTCAATGGCAATGCTGGAATATCACAAAGTTTGTGCCAGATGTGTCACACGAATGCTCACACAGGAACAAAAGAAACTGTATGGAAGTTTGTCAGGACCTATTGAACCAATCTGATGCTGAAGGTGACAGTTTCATGGATTGCATCATTACCAGTAATGAGATGTGTTGTCATCACTACAAACCAGAGTTGAAACAACAGTCCATGGAGTGATGATATATGAAGAAAAAGCTCAGGACTTAGCCCTCAGGCAGTAACTGGTACACATTTTTGGGATAAGAAAGGGATGATCCTTCTGGATTTCCTGGAGCCTGGGTAAACCATCCACTCTGACCACTATGTTGTGCTGCTACCTAAGCTGAAAGCTTGTACTTCTGGAATCAGGCCAGAGAAGAGGACAACCTTTTTCTTGCAATACGATGATTCCAGGCCTCATACCAGTTTGGGGACTGTGGAGCACACTGTCAGTCTCAGCTGGACTATCCTGCCATAGCTGCTGTATAATCCAGATTAGGCATCTTCTGTCTTCCATCTGTTTGGGCCAATGAAAGATGGACCGTGTGGGCAAGATTTTCCTAACAACAGTGTCTTCATAGCAGCTATGAAACACATTGGATTCCCCTCTGCAAGTGCAGATTTTTATGGGTGTGGCGTGCAAGCTCTTGTTCATTGCTGGTGAAAATGTACAGTTAATGGTGATGACTGTGTTGAGAAGTAGTATTTTGTAGCTGAGAATTTACTCTATCAAGTAGTGTTATTGTGCTCTTCATAGTTGTTGTAGTTACCATGGAAATAAATAGGAGGCATTACTTTCAGGGTGACTAACAGAAAACAATCAGTTTCATTAGCATTACAAGACATAACATTTTCTGTTCCATAAAAATAAGAACAATTAATAATTGTTTTTGTATCCAGCATTTTCAGCAAGTCTTTATTGTTTGGTGAATATGGGAAAATAGCTTGGTTTTATCAATTGATGAAGCTGCCTGAAGAATATTGACACAATGTGTACAAATTTTAACATCTGTCAGTTTACGCTTGGAAGAGTTTGCAGTTTGAAAGAGAAGCAGCAGCTCACAGTCAGACTTAGGCAAACCTCAGAAGAGAGAAGAATTGCACAGCACCCTTCGCTACCTCCTGATGGTTCATATCATTAGACTGCTGCCTAACTTTATGTTGCAATGGACAGGAATTGCTTATCACAAACAGAAATTAAAAACCCTAGACAAATATGTTTTTGTTTTCTTAGTGGTATTCGTTAGTGTGCCTTAGAAAATCCAAGATTAGATTGTGCTCATATTTATCTTTTATGGAGAAGACTTGCCTCTGCCAAGCTCCTGCTTGTAGCAGCATGTTACTGGAATGCATGATAACTGTCTCACAGTTACAGCCACGTGTGCCTGGCTGCAGTCTCCATGCTGAAGGTAGTCGTTGACTTTATAAGATAACTGAAGTATGAGTCTGTTTTTGTCTTTTAAAATAAAAGGCCTTAAACTCAGAACTTGAACTTAAAGGAAAGGCACTGTTTTTATTAAAAATGGCTTTTTGTTTGTGCTTTTATTTTAAAAATGCATGATTCTGAAGAGCCTTGACATTTTTGTAACAGGCTGCGTTGGGGAATTTAGATGGGGATGTGAATTTTCATAGGAATGCTAAGACAAAAGAAAACATATCCAAGAACTACTTTGGAACACCGGTTAGTTATTTAACACTATCTTTTGATCTCAAAACTTCTTAGATGCAATCTAGCAAGCATCTCTTTTGAAAGAGATGGATAAATTTCCTGCTGTGTCAAACCTAACGATGTTTAACTTTTCAACCTCTCTGCTGCTCATCTTTTTGTTAACTGATTAATATGGATGAATGCACCACATCCGAAAATCCACATGAGCATCACAGTGAGCAATAGCCATAAGGCTAGCAGGCATGTTCTTGAAATCAAAAAGGGTCTTACTGTGATGAGTAGCTGCGCTGTTTCTGAAGCCTTGTGGTCGTTGATGTGGTTGATAACAATTGTTATTCCCTTTAATTTCTCTCAGAAACAACTTCATTTTAAACAGATACAAAGCTAAATGTCTATAAATAATTGTTTAAGATTTCTGCAAGTAATTTATCTAGTTTATCAGGTGCCGCTCATTTCCATCACATAGAATAATTAACAATCACAGCATACTTATTTAGTATTTGTGTATGAAGGTGGAACTAGAGAACTACACAGATACGAAACTGGGGGAGGTAGAGAACTCTCACAAAGGAAACAGAAGTAGTCCGTTTTATGGAATTTGTCCAGACAGTTTTCCAGTAGAGGTGTTAGCTCACTGTTGAGTGGATCTGTTGACTAATACTTACAAACCTCCTCTAATTTCTATTAAAAAAAAAAAAAAAAAGTATTAAAATATCCTGTGAAGGTTTTGCCACATTAGAAGACTTGTCATGGTTTGACAGTTTTCTATAAATGCATGTATATTCTGTATTGATCATTTGGATTAATTTTCATCTTTGTCTAGCTGTAGGATAACAATTCATCTTAATTTTATTGTCCAACTTCCTCGTATGACAAAAATGAAACAAAAGCATGCAGACCATTGTTAGAGAGAATTATGAGATAGAGTTTTCTGGAGGTTTTTTTTCTGGGAAAGACTCCAGTTGCAGGAATCCAGAATCAGCAGTTAAAACACCACAACATCACTTACAGCCTAATTCAGGCTACTAGCCTTTGCACAGCAGTGTACCAAGGTTTCACATCTGTTCAATTCTGGATCAGTTTAGTTTTCAGGATCCTATATATTTCTATAGTTTGATTCCTTGCTTTCTGCTAAAATTTGTACCTACTCGTCCCAGAGGAATGATGTTCTCATTAGAGTATGTTCAGGACCTCAAAGCTAATAGCAACCCCGATAAAGAATGAAAGAAGAGCTAGGTGCACGTGGTTAGTTTGGTTATAACTGGAATTATAGGGATCTACAAACTTAGGGTTAAAGTGGAGAAACATTACACCAGGGTCTTTTCAGATCTTTATCAAGAAGTAGTTTCCTGGAACTAAATAGTCACAAAGCAGAATATATCATTTGGCTTATTTGTCTTTGTTATTCCAGGAAGACTGCTAACATAGGGGTAGTTTCTACAGTAAATTATTTCAAATCATTTCCATCCTTAGTAGGACCACTTGTAAAAGGTGTTTAAGCCCTGAACTGTATCATAAGGAAATAACAAAGAAAAGTATATTTTATGAAATTTGGGAGGAAAAAAACCACCATGAAAACCCACAAACAAATCACACTGGAAGGCACATTAGGTCCTTCATAGCTTTCTGTGTTTTTAAATGTCTGTATTAGCATAAATCTTTCACTTCAGAGTTTTGCTACCTCATTGTATTTGGAAGTTACCTCTAGCACTTCATAAAAAAAGCACGTGAATTTTGCCAGCACCTGATGTTTGTACTTCAGAGAGGCAATGAAATGTTGCATCACTTGACAGTCCGCTGTCTTGCATGCTGTTCTTGCTCTAAGTCAGGATGGATATCTTTAAAAGTCTGCAGTTTTACATTCGAAATAGCGTTGGTGCTTGTACCAAACTTATGGAGAGTGTGTTTGAGTGCCTAATTATTATCTTACAGCCCTGTTTTGATAGCCCATTTCTATGTTTGGAACTGGTCTTTCAGTACTGTTCTCTTTCTGTGCTATTTGTAGACGATCTGCTGTTGCCCGCATTCAGGAGCTCTTCAGAAGGAGGAAAGAAAGGAAAGAAATGGAAGAGTTGGAGACTTTGAACATTAGACGTCCTTTAATAAAGATGGTTTATAAAGGTCATCGGAATTCCCGAACAATGGTACAAATGCTTTGTTTGCTTCTGGAGCCATAGGTTTCTGTGTGGAGTGAAATAGTGTGGGTGCGACATTGACTAGCTTTCCAAAAAGGATGTTGTAAACACTTGCACTTGTGTATTCAGTCGGAAGTCATATGTATAATTTGCTCTAAATGAAAATGAAGATCAGCACGGCTCGTGTGGCACCATGTTAGACAATCAAGTTTTCAGCAGTTTGATTTTCTCCTTGTATTTTGTTGAAATTTCGGTGTTTATCTGTCAGCTTAAGTGATATAAAATGTGACTGCTTTCAAAATTATTATTGGATCCTCACTCTCCCTTCCAAGCTCTTTAAAGGGAATTAATGATTAAATTTTGAAGAGCTTGGAAGGGAGAGTGAGAATTCAATAATTTTGAAGAGCTTGGAAAGGAAAAGCAAGGATTCAATAATAATTTTAAAGAGATTTGACATATTTGAATTTTAAAAAGGAAATAACTGCTATTATTAATCTAACTATCAATACTAAATGCTCTGCCTTTTTCATACGAAGTGCATTATTTGAGGAAAAGTACAGCTAATGTTTTTAAAACAGTGGTGCATGAAAAACAAATGCTGTCTTCCTTTCTGCTCCTTTTTTTTTTTTTTTTTTTTTTTTGTCTTTTTACAGTACTTGGAAGGTATGAAGTTCTCAATGCTAGGTGATGCTTTGTAGAAATACTAAGTGACTTGTTTTGAAGATGATCTGAGGAGCAGTCCCTCTTCCTCCAAGAGCAGTTTTCTAGAGTTTAAATGAAAGGCCTTGATTACACTGTGGGGAAATTGCTTCAATAAGTGCATATTTCAGTAAGCATAAAACAATAAAGCCTAGAATAAATTTGATTAATGGCAAGATCTTGCACTGTGTTTCACAAAATAAATTTAATTACTCAAAAATGCATTAGTTTAAAAGTCGTATTATCGAGCACTTAGTTCAGAGATATTAAGACTAAGCTTTTCTAAGTGGTCTTCATTTAGTCTCCTTCTGTGTATGTGTTGTTGCACAGATTATTCCATGCACGACATTATTTAGCTTCTGAAGAATTTGGTTTGGTGTTTTAGCTTCAGTTTTACACGAGCGCTTCTGACAAGGCATGCATACAGTAGAAGACTGGAATGTTTGTTTCTATGTTGGCAGACACCATTTTAAATTTTCTTTTTTCTGATGGACTCCACTGTGCAGGAAGAAAGCTGGTTTCCATTTCAAATTTGTGATGGAGACAGTTTAAAGGACACACTCTCTATACACTTTCTCTGTTTCCTATACACTTGAGCTACCCAGGGATGAAATTGTCTTGTCAATGACATACATGTGTTATTTTGATCATATGTATATAAGAGAAATGAACTAACGTCAGGCATGCGATTGGTTAATTTGGGTGCTTTCTGACTTTTGAGAGTTTAATTTGGCAATCTCACAAAAAACTGTAATGATCATATTTTGTGTAATTCCTGTATTGTTAGAAAGCAAGATATTTGAAAAGAATAATAGCAGCAGTGTGATGGCAGGGGGGCAGGGGGTGGGATTTCTTATTTCTTTCTGCCTGTTCAGGGAAAGAATGATCTTGTGAGCCCAAACTTCTTTCTCTTCAGAATTTTTCTTTTGCCATGTACCTCAATTTCTCTGTTTCTCTGCTCTCTTTCTTACTAATTTTCTCTTTAATCATTTCTTTTTGTACATTTGCCATTCTTCCTTTCATTATACTCACCCCAAGTCCCAGATTCCCATTTTAAAAAGTCAGCTTGAAAGAAATTCTGTTCTTCAGTAGAGCATATTTATGTAATCAAGAAGCAGATGATAGATTAGGTATGCATGCACCAAAAGTTTGAAAACATAAAGTATTTTAATTATGAATTTGAAATCTGTTGCTTTATGTGATGCTAAAATTAAGTCATTTGAAAATTAGAAATATAAAATAAGCAAATGCTCAAGAGTATACGAAGAAAGCAGGAATGACTGAGAATAAAATAAGGTTATCTATGATTATGGATGGTTTGGATGCACTTTTATGTAACAAAACAATAAAAAGATGAGACCTATAAGACAAAAACTGCAGAAAGATGAAAATATTGGAAATGTGTCCTAGACTATAGATTCCAGAAATGCCATTTTCTTGGCTTATTTTTAGCTATGACTGTATCATAGGAACATACTCTTATAGACAAAGACCTAGCAAGATCCCAAGGCTGAAATTTGATAGTGGATGTATTTAATGCTGGAAATACAGTGCATATTTTTAACAGTGGTAATGGTTCAGCTTACTTATTATGGTTCTTTATCATGGCTTTTTTTAAATCTGCATAGCTGGGGCAAGGCACAGAACAGGGCTGTGTGTGTGTCCTTTCCTCCAGTGCATTTTTCTGAAAAAGCTGTGCAAAAGGAAGGGATGAAGGCGCTGCCTACTGGAGAGCTTTTTTGTGATGTGTTACGCAGAGCACAGTTCCATAATAGGATTATTTTTAAATGGTCTTCTGCCCTCTTTCGTACTTAGGTTTCTGTCTCTTTTGTGTGAGATTCCTTAATTATTACTATTTAAGAATATGATTTTGTGCTGTACTTCAAGCATTGGACAACATCTGTGTGGACTCTGAAAGCTGCTCTATGGGAAATTTCTGTTCATGTATCTCCTCCCAGGGTATGTCAATTCAAAAAAAATTAATGCACTCCAAGCTTCAGAACTATTTAAATGTAATCTTTTGTGTAGGTTTACATTTGAAAATTGCAGCCCAAAGATCAGATTAGTGTGAAGCTTTCAGCTCTTGCATTGTGACTGAGTTTGACTGCTCTTGAAGAAGCATCCCTTCTCCCTCTGCCATCCCATCTAACCTCTTAGTCTGTGGATGACTTGGAAGATGGCAAGTGAGAAAGCTAATGCCATCTAACCTGTCCTTCAGATAGTTCAGATGGTTACTATGACATCCTAGTTAGTGTAAAATCAGAAGATTACAGATTGATTTCTGAAGATTACAACCATTAGTGAAGGAAGTGACCCATTCTTGTTTGCTCAGAGTAATTGACGTCATTTGGATTACAGATGTTCAGACAGTGAAGGCAAGAGAGAAAGGCGTTGGCACAGAAAGATTATTCTGCATTTAACAAGCATAGTTGTTTCTTGAAAATTATTCTAAGTTTCTATTTTGGGTGTTCAGATGTTAAATTAGCCATGTTCTTTTAGGCAATAGTCATAAGATTATTGTGAATGTTACAGGTGTGTAGTAATAACAGCATTGCTTTTCAAGGAGATGCACATCTGATGCATCTAAGGAGGCCATTTGTTCCTGGCCTGCAATTTCTCTGTTGTTTACACAACTGTCTTCACTGCAACATCACTGTTTCATAGGGCTGCTTCAGCTACATTAGTTCCAGAACTCATAATTAATAAGTAATTTAATAATTACTATACAGGTAATTATTTACAAACAGTATTTTAAAAATAAAAATGTTAGTCTAATATAAACAGTCACGTGAATCAATATATAATAAATATAATTGGTATGTATGAACAATTATTAGATGATACATTATTTTGTAATCTGATAACCATGCTATGTTTTCAGGGAAGGGATGGGGACAAAGAAGAGAATAATAGAATTGTAGAATGGCCTGGGTTGCAAAGGACCACAACGATCATCTAGTTTCAACCCCCCAGCTATGTGCAGGGTCACCAACCACCAGACCAGGCTGCCCAGAGCCACATCCAGGGAGGCCTTGAAGGTGGTTCAGATTTATCTTCTCACTTGTCTCCCAGGGAATTTTGCAAGTCAAATATGAGCTAAGTTAGTTATCTTGTTACTGACTGTATTTGCTTTCAATTCTCAGAACCAAGGAGAGGAGAGCCTAGCCATTTCAAAGGGAAGGATGGTGACCTCAGTAGAAAAGTGTCACGGCATTGTTAGCAAATCACATCCAGAAGAACAACGTTGATGAGACTAAAAATACTTATGGAATTTGACATACAAATACCTCCTGAATTATAGCACTTCACATCAAGAAAAAAAGAAATGGAAGATATAGTACATCACTGCATAGTATTCTAGGTATAGCATACGTAGGCATGTTTAGCTGATTGTGAAGCTCTGCAACAAACTATATATAGTTACAGTGAGAAGTGTCTGGCTTCCTGGAAGTCTTCTCAGGGCCTTGACTCTTTCTACAGTATACTTCAGGGAGTGGCACATTCAGCCCAATTGTGTTTATTTACAACACACTTTAAGTGTGCACACTTTAAGTCACAGTGCAGTATTTTTTAATTTCTTCCTAGTTTTTTCTGATTTTTCAGGAATTCCTGAGTAAGTTTTGCATCTTTCAAGTAAAGTTATCAGTCTTATTGTCAGAGGTGTAGAATTTCCTCCTTCAAATGAAGGAGGTTTCCAATGTTTTCCAACAGGCACATAAAAAATCCTTCCTGACTGTTTTGACTACAGGCAATAATTACTGAGGCTTGAACTAACTTGTTATCAATAAAACTGTAGAGGAGTTTTCTGCAGGTTGAAAACAACAATGATCCAATTATTATTTTTTACAACTGAGTGACTTAATAAAGTTTGTGTGATATTAATCCAGCCACTGCAAAGTAAAATGCTCTGAACTGGTCGAAAGTGCTAGAATGACCTTCGTTATAAACTGCAGGCCTTCACTGAATATGCCACCTCTAAATTAGATATGTGTTACATATGAGCAAGATATGTGTTTAATTTTTTTTTAAAATGAAATAAATTTGGATATTGTGACAAGCACTTTTCACTGATAGCATGCAAGTATTCCTGATATCTGACAAATGTTAGTCATACAACTTCAGGCATTTCACAAGGACATCTGCACACCCTAACAAAACAACTGTAGGTACAACCATATGGAACAGAATGCCTCATCCCCATGTTTAAAAAAAAAATAGTGAAAAAATGAGACTATGATATTACAGGTTCCACTTGAAGGGAGAGCAGCTTCTACTTTCATCTGCTTAAGTAGACTCACTTCCCAAAAAGTGATTCGTGCACCCATCTCATCTCTCTGCAAAGTAACAAATCTGCTGTCGCACTCTGTAGACCTTCAGCTATAATGTAGTATCTCTTATTTATTTCCAATCTGCTGAGTCTCGTTTCTTAGTTAGCAGCCCGTTTGCTCTGGAGATCTGTAACCTTCTAAGTTTTCTTTTTTGACTGTTTTTCTTTAAATGTTTCCTTTAAATTTCCATAGGTGCTCTTTCTCTATTAGCAGAGCTCTGAATTCAGATGCAGCGGTACTGTAGAAACGGGATTATACTTTTTGATGTGTTTCTAAAGCTGGTAAAGTAATTGTAAAGTAAAGTAAATTGTAAGTAAAAGTAAAGTAAACTAATTGTGCTTGCTTTTTTATTACAGATAAAAGAAGCCAATTTTTGGGGATCTAATTTTGTCATGAGTGGTTCGGACTGTGGCCATATTTTTATATGGGATCGCCATACTGCTGAACATCTCATGCTGCTGGAAGCTGATAATCATGTGGTAAATTGTCTTCAGCCTCATCCATTTGACCCAAGTAAGATGGTCGCTTTCCACAGACTATATATTCAAGTTATCTGTATTGTTTCTCAAAACTCAGTCTTTAGTTCCTTATATAATAGACTCTCATTAAATTCTTGTTCATTTTTCCCAGTGTAAGTTAGATAATGCTGCTTTTAATTTGGTCTTGGGCTAATGACTTTGGCCTCATTCAGTAACTTACTGGAATGAAAACATTACTGACAGAGTATATACATAGAAAGCTGAGGTGGAGTAAAAAGAATCTTCATCTCTTGTTCCCCCTCCTAATGCATTGTTTTCCATGATGCTATTGAGTGAAATATGGGGGTCACTGAAATGTTGCCAACACTCTAGGACGTGATACTTGAGTCTGGTCTCTACTTGCTCTGTTTGATAATTGAGTGAAACGCATTTGCATTCTGTGGCACTGTGAGACTAGAACAAACAAAATTCATAGGAATCCTATCAGTTTGTATTTAGGGGGAAATATTTATAGAAAAGATGAACCAAAGTAGCAGAAGGAATCAGATGTCATCTGACACATGAATGAAAAATCTGAGCCATTCTGCAACTTCTACACAGCCAAAGAAAGCATTTGTGTTATTTTTCTTCATAGCCTACGTGGCTGTAGAAAAATAGTCAACTATAAAAATATAAAGTTAAAATAATAGCAGAAGAGCTTGGATTTTTTTCTGATGAATCCCACTGGATCATAGGATTGTTAATCTTACACAGATTTCCAGTTACTGAGATCTTTCTGTGGAAGTTTTATTCTCATAGAGTTTTTGTACAGTGATCTGGAAGATGTACTACCATGCTGTTTTGCATATTATAGAAGTGTTCCTAAGAGTATCCACTGCTTTTGTATATTTGAATACCAAAGACGTTTACATGAAGGACGCTGAAACTTTCAAGTGTACTTTCATATTTGGTATTATCTTGCTTCTGTCTAATGACATATTTCATTGATGATTGTTGTTACTTACTTATAGTTCTGGCCTCTTCGGGAATTGACTATGATATAAAAATTTGGTCACCATTGGAAGAATCCAGGATTTTTAACAGGAAACTTGCAGATGAAGTAAGAACCTTCCCTCCATTTCTCATTTATGTTGCGTCTTCTCATTCTATAGAAGTCCTTGCTGCAAATTACAGATACTGAATTAGCAGAATTATCTAATGTTAAAAAAAAAAGTACAAATAAAAAATTGTTCTTTATGGCCACTAACTTTCGTATCAGCACACAGATTCACTTTGTATTTCATTAACACTCCTACAAATTATATGATAGAATATGAAAATATAATAAATCATGTACAAGAAAAGCTGGAAAAAGCATGAAGAGTCAAATAGAGAAGGAAAACACAGAAATTAGAAATGAAGGCACTGATTGTATATAAACAAACTAACTGAAGGAAACAGTGATATACAGAAGAGCAAGGAACAGAAAAATCAATCCTATTTAATATTATATGACATTAAAAGGAGTTAAATTAAGAGTGCAAATCAGGAACTTTATGGAATAACATGACTTATTAAAACGTTGGGGTTTTTTTAGCACAATCTCTTGGACAGAAGGGTTATACTAGCCCGTATTTGTTTTTATTTTGCTCTATTAGTGCCACATCTATTTAAAAACAAAACAATAAGAAACAACTGCACAGCAGCACAACAGTCCTTAGCTATGACCCCTTTAAAAACAGGCAACCATCCCTGTGTGAGTTTTGAACACTTTGCCATTATTTTGGAAAAGTAGCACGGGGTGATGAGGTGCCTAAGTGTCGATTGTGTGATAGCTTAACTGATGAAATATTTGGGAGTCTGCAAAGTTCATAAGTATCTGTTGCTAAACATCAGTGTGTGCTAAAAGTAGTTACTGTGTTGATACTTGTGAAAGAAGGAAAAAAAAATGGCAATGCTGTCTTCTGAGTTTGGTTTTTTGAGGAATGGTCAGCTGTACAGAATTGCCTGGTAAGCAGATGGTGGCAGCAGAGAACGGGGTCTCTGACTCCTCTGGGAGGACATCACTGCCAACAATTGCAAGAATATTTTCCTTAGAAGAGGGGCAGGCTTAAGAAGGAGTCTTGGGGGAAAAAAAAAAAGAGAGAAATGCGTTATTTACCTGCCTTACAGCAGCTGTTCTGCAAGGAAGGATTGAATAATGGTCTGAAGTTCTCCCCATAGAGAAATCTGCATGCTTTGTAATACCAGAAAATGTGATCTGAGAGATGGGTGAATTAGAATTTAGTGGCAAAGCAGTAGGGAACTACCTTGAGCAAGAGAGGAGGCAGAAGAAGCAAAGGTGCTTGTTAGTGGAGATTTTTTTTTCCTTGAAACCAAGAGGGTAGGGAATGGCTGTTTCAAGTTACTAGAAAGCTGGAGATCTGTTCAAAAAAATCATGGAGCTGAAGAATGTTCCTGAACAGGAATAGAATAATTGCTTGTGTTCCTTGGATTTTTGCTAGAAATTTCAAGCAGCATGAAGGTAGGAGTTTGGGGTAACCTCATCTCTTTTCCTTCCCACATTCTTGGCTAGTGTTGGTGCTGGAACTTTGTTTTCTGCAATAGCTGCCATCTGTAACACTCTTTCTTCAGTCCTTCCTACTTCATGCAAGGTCTCATTTCTGAAAGTTTTTCTTAGCTGCCTGTCTGAATATCTGCTATGGGCGTCAGCAACAGAGTGATGATCTCATTAAAATACTCTTTAGGTAGACTAATAGATATCTGTTGGCGGAGTCCACTGTCTTACTTTTCTTACCACCATAGAATTGGTATAACAATATTTGTTAGTAATTATTAAAGTAATTCTCACTTAACGCAATTTTGGATACTGTAAATGTGTAGAAACTTTATATCGTCAAACAAATATTGATACAATTTTGTTTATATTTGTTTCTATGCTTTTTTTCCCCTTCACTGCTTCTAGGTTATAACACGTAATGAGTTAATGCTGGAAGAAACCAGAAACACTATCACTGTTCCAGCATCTTTTATGTTACGAATGTTGGCATCTTTGAATCACATAAGAGCAGGTGAGAGACTTCTTTAGGACTTGACCACCACATTGATCTATGAAAAAGCAGATGGGTTGGGGAACCATAAAGATCTTCAGTTTTATCTGCCTACATCTGAGGTCTGTGAAAAAGTTAAAGGATCTTCATTGTCTTAATAGAAGTGCTATGGAATTGCTTCTGTGGTGTGAGACTTGCAACATTTCGCAGCTGTTTTTTTTTCTTTTGTCTGTTTGTTTGTTTCTTTAACCTCGAAGAACAAGAAAATGGCACAATATATTTTAAATGTGACCATACTATCCACCCTGGAATAGTGGGAAACAGCCATGGAGGATAAGGAAAAAGCTGAGGTTCTTAATGCCTTCTTTACATCCATATTTAATAGTCAGACCAATTATCCTCAGATTACTCAGCCTCCTGACTTGGAAGTCTGGGATGGGGAGCAGTTAGGGACCTTGTACTCCACCTGGACTGTCACAGGTCTGTGAAGTTGGATGGGATCCACCTGAGGGTGCTGAGGAAGCTGGCAGACGTGATTGTCAAGCAGCTTTCCACCATCTGTCAGCATTCCTGCTCAACTGGAGCGATCCCCGAGGGCTGGGGTCTTCCTAATGTGATGCACAGCTATAAGAAGGATCGTAAGGGGTATCCAGGGAACTAGAGGCCTGTCAGCCTGACCTGGGTTATGGAACACATCATCCTGAGCATGATGACATTGCATGGGCATGTGTAGGACAACTGGGGAATCAGGCCCAGCCAGCATGGGTTTATGAAAGGCAGGTCCTGTTTGACCAACCTTATCTCCTTCTGTAACAAGATGACCAGCCTGGTAGATGAGGGAAAGGCTGTTAATGTAGTCTACGTAGACTTCAGCAAAGCTTTTGACGCTGCCTCTCACAGTATTTTTCCAGAGAAGCTGGGCAGCTGTCTCCTAGACATGCCTTGACTCATTGCTGAGTAAAGAGCTGGCTGGAGGGCTGAGCTCAGAGAGTGGTGGTGAATGGAGTTAAATCCAGTTGGTGTACAGTCACCAGGGGTGTTCCCCAGGGTTTGGTACTGGGGCCGATCCTGTTTGATATCTGTATTGATGAATTGAAGGAGGAAATTGAGTGCACCTTCATTAGGGTTGCAAATGACATCAAGTTGTGGGGAAGTGTTGATCTCTCTGCTAGAAGGCCCTTCAGAGAGATCTGGACAGGCTGGATTACTGGGCTGAGGCCAATGGGATGAAATTCAATAAGACCAAGTGCTGGGTCCTGCACTTTGGTCACAACAACTCCATGCAACGCTACAGGCTTGGGGCGGAGTGGCTGTAAAGCTGCACAGAGGAAAAGGGTCTGAGGGTGTTGGTCAACGCTCAACTGAACCTGAGGCAGCAGTGTGCCCTGGTGGCCAAGAATGCCAGTGGCATCCTGGCTTGTGTCAGAAACAGTGTTGCCAGCAGGAGCAGGGAGATGATTATCCCTTTACTTGGCACCCTTGAGACCACACCTTGAGTACTGTGTTCAACTTTGAGCTGCTCACTACAAGAAAGACATGGAAGCTCTGGAGCATGTCCAGAGAAGGACAACAAAGCTGTGAAGGGTCTAGAGCACAGGTCTTATGAGGAGTGGCTGAGGGAGCTGGGATTGTTCAGTCCGGAGAAGAGGAGGCTCAGGGAAGACCTTATCACTCTACAGCTGCCTGAAAATAAGTTGTGATGAGGTGGGGGTTGGCTTCTTCTCTCAGGTAGCAGCAATAGGATGAGAGGAAATGGTCTCAATTTGCTCCAGGGAGGTTCAAGTTGGATGTTAGGAAGAATTTATTCTCAGAAGGAGAGGTGAAGTATTGAAGCAGGCTGCCCAGGGAGGTGGTGAAGTCACCATCCCTGGAGGCATTTAAGGAAAGGGTAGATGTAATACGTAGGGCCGTGATTCAGTGGGCCATATTGGTGGTAGATGAATAGTTAGACTAGATTGTCTTAAAGGTCTTTTCTAACTGTAGTGATTCTATGGTACTGAGAAGGAAGCAGAGACAGGAGGTTTTGGGAGGCTGGTATGACACGTGGGGTAGAAAACTAGCGGAACTGTAGATGAGTGTGGCAGATGCATTAGATATTGAGAATGAGGAGGAGGTCCAGCACTGGCTGAGCAGAGTAGTGGCCTTGTATTGATGAAGCAGGAGGGAAGCTCTGCCTGGAAGCAATTGCTGCTCCTCTTTCACCTCCTACTTATCTATGTGGAGAAGACAGCCAGGAAAAGAAGAGAAAAGCCACTGTATCCAGGCCAGTGGTGTGCTTTACCTCTGCTGTTTTTTTGCTTTTTGGGGTTTTGTTTTGTTGTTGGTTTTTGTTTTTGTTGTCTATTTATTTATTACAATTTCATTTATTTTATTTGTGTTATTGTTGAGTGAGGTTTTTCTTAACCTGGCAGTGCATGTTCTTTGAGTGATTCATACTGAGCCAATATTGTTCCTACACACAGTTCTGTGTCTGCCAGTCATTAAACATCAAGAAGTAAGGTTTTTTTACACATACAGTGACAGATAGCAATTGTGCAGTTTCCTGGAGTATACAAATTTCTAATTGTAGCTTCTCAGAACAATATCCTCAATCCCTTGGACTCACCGTCTCTTTTTTTAATATAATGCTTTCATTCATCCTTTCTGTGCTGACAGCCGGTCAGCACCTACTAGGTTTCTCATTTTGTACACAAAATTCACTTTTTGCTGTCACTGTTGTTTCTCATTGCAGTGTTGTCTGTCCAATCCCTGCTGTCAGTCCATTTTCAGCTTCCTTCATGGTTCTATTACTGTGTAACGCACAGCCACTCTGCATTGTATAATAGCCCAGAGAGATACTGCATTGCCAATACCCCCCAGATTTGGAAGCTCTCTTTACTGAATCTTCTCTGTGCCTTACAGACCGATTGGAAGGCGACAGATCAGAAGGATCTGGTCAGGAGAATGAAAATGAAGATGAAGAATAACCGGCAGTTGTGTGCAAGCACCTAGATGTTAATGGAATTTGTACAAGACATTAATTATATTTTTCCTTACAGAGCTTTAGTGCAATTCTAAGATACTGCTTTTGGATAACCTAACCTTCTGTTTTTGAATGACTGTGTGCATGACTTTGAGAGAGTGTGCAAGTAAAATAAGCAAAAATGTTTTTAAAATGTTTTGCCATGTATGAGGGGTGCTAGGAGATGCAAAGTGCAATATTTTCCTTAACCTGCAAATGTGGGAGCTTGGATCAATGTTTTAAAGTAACTTTCATTATAGTAAAAACGTTGGTTCAAATAAATTTCTATACCTGCTGTTTGCATGTTCGTTGCTTTCTAATTAAAAAGATTTGGTTGTTTTAAGTAGTTTCTTGTTTTCTCTTTGTGCAGCCATTGATTTATCACCTTGTCCCTCTATCTCTATTTCTGCTTTCATTTGCATTCTTTCCTACAATGTTTGTGAAGTGACAAATGCAGTTATTTCTTGTAATGAACAAAGCAGGTGACTTTGAGACACCGTGCTTTTTGGTTCTTGGATTTCCATGGATGTAACCCACACGTACTTCCACAGCATTGTCTGTCAGTCATACTATAGTGCCACTTTCTATGCTTCATGCTTGAATCTGCAGTGCTGGTGAAGTAGTTCTGTTTCACCAGTAGATCTGTGATGCCAGCTCTTCACAGCAGCAGCAGATATAGCTTAGTTTCCATTAGATTTAGAACAGAGAAAATATACTGTAGGTGTACTAAGTGAGTGTGAATTAGGAAATTCCTGTGCATTGCTTCCTGGGAGTAGTTACTTAGGAAGAAAGGCTGATCAGTCCGAGGGTAACAGGCTGTACCCGTTCTCTTTATGCTGTTGGATGGCAGTGGAAAAGAGGAAGTGAAGGAAGACAAAAGAACATGGAACAGAGCAGCTTTGCTCAGTGGCTGTTGTTGCCAAGGATGCAGATGCCAAAAAGCTCCATTGCGAGCGAGAAAATGTCAGGAACTGTAAATCAGATGGATGAGGGTACCTGAGTGGGAGGTTCCACACCCCAAGCCTTGCAGGGACCTGATTCCAGTTTCAATACAGGCAAAAGGCTTGGAGAAGGGATGTGAATCACAGAAGTACAGGGAGATGAGAAACCTAAGACTTTGAGGAGATGGAAGCAGCAATTATATGGAACCCAAGTGCCAGTAAAAGGGCAAAGGAAGAATGGAGTGGAAGAAAAGAGTGAGGAGATGGATAGGGATTTTTATTTTAATTTTTTTTAAGGTTAGAAGAATGGTTGAGAAGAAAAACTGGGCAGGTGAACACAGAGGATTAGTAAGCAAGAGCAAAGTACAAAGGCTTCCAAAGCAATCCAACAAAGTGAATTTAGGAAAGAGGAAATAATTGTGGAGGAGAAAAGGCTTTGGAGACAGAGGGTGCTGAGAGCATTGGATGTTTTGGAACACCGCACAGCTGTGGGAAATGGGAAACTTCCTACCCAAAGGATGGAAGCCTGGTAAGATTTTGAGAATGTATCTGCCGTAAGCAAGGCATGGTGTGAGAAATCAAGCTAAGTTCTTTAAGCTATGGAGTGAAAGTAACTCTAATATGGGTATTTCCCTTGAATTCTTAATACTCCTTCTATTAAGTTTGGAGAACTATGTAGTAAATATATGTGGTAGACCTGATGTGCCTGTTATTAGAGTTTGCTGCTCTGATTTATCGGTGGGAGGAACAGAGCTGTTTTTCTGCAAGGCGTCTGGAGCATTTCTGTATTGGAAACACAAAGTAGCACACTATTTGATGTATCTGTTCGGTCTGGAGCAGGTGAACCTCTGAAGGGGATATTTGAAACATATCTGCTAATCTGCCAATTATTTAACTAGATCATTGTGTCTACAGCAGAAAGCTATCTCTGTGAGACTTGTGTTTGCATATTACCTATAATTCCATTGTTTTTTTCACTCATTCTCAAGCATATGGACATGGTAACCATTCACTAGGATGGTCCACAAATCAATTTTAAATTCCATATGTTTAGATGTGGCTTTGCCAAATAAAGGGGTTGTTGAGTTTCAACATGGGCAAAAGACTGATATTTGAAAGACTTCTGTCAAACTTCAGTGATGCTTTTCAAGTTGCACTTCTAAAACTACCCTACCTATCGGGTTTGTCTTCGGTTGGAAGAGCTTTTGGTAATTGGTTCTGTCTCAACTCCCAGAACAGTGCAGTAATAGGAACTGTTGGCAGAACTGGTGGTAAATCTCTGGAGCTTACAGCAACAAAGGAAAAATAAATGAAAACCTTATTCAAAGATGCTTGGAATCAAAGAAAGCAAGCAAGCAGAAAACCAACTCCTGACCCACAATCCGAACCCTCACAGCTTTGGGCCAGGGTTCCCCCTAGCGGGGAAACCATGAGTAATACTGTTGGAACACATCGAACCAGCAGTTGATCTGACTGCATGCTGAAAGGTAAATCTCCAAGATATTTTGTTTCTCACTGCCTTGCCAGCAGCCCAAATGTGACAAACAGGAGAGCCAGTGAGACTCCGGGGATGTTTTATTTTCTTGCTGTGTGAACTGAAGACTGTTGGTGTGCTCAAGCTGCTGTTCTCCTACTCTGCTATCCTGTCCTGCAGCAGCTTGCTGTAAGTGTTCACATCCTAGAAATTAATCCTTCAATTAAAATGAAGAGTAACTATCTAATGCCAGGGTTCAGTTGTCGTCAAGCTCATGTAGAATTCCATAGATACCGGAATGCCTTTCAGAAAGATATTACGACTGTTGCAAAGATGAAAAAGCAATTTCTTTGGTGTATTGCTGTGATTCCTGGCAACTAATTGGGTGCTGGAGCTCAGGCAGATGGGTACTGTAGGCGCATTCTCTGGTTTAAATGTCAGAGGTGCTGGCTGAGCCTGTTTGCACAGTGATCTGCTGAAGCTCAGTGTCTTTGTGCCATTTTCCCCCACTGGAGGCAGGGTGGGGTTCACTGAAGACGTCATCCTGTGTTACCCTTGCCATAAAATCTTCTTTTAAGCGGTAGATAAATGTAACTTCAAAAAAGCTTTAAGGTAGAATGATCTCTATGTCTTATGCACTTTGAGAAAATTCTGGAGGTTGATTTTGAAGGAAAAAAATCCAGAAATAAGTGCTTAAAATAGATGTTAGTGGAGGTACGTGTGCAAATGTGTAAGAGATGGGAGGGTACGCTCAGAGATGCAGGCCTGGAAAGCTGAGCAGTGATGTCTGCAGTCATTTTTCTGTGGAAAGATACCATCGAGCCAGGTTCCATCTGCGGGACTGAGGCCTGATGCAAAGCATATAGATAGTCCTTGGGAACCCTGTGTCTGTGCATCGTTGTTGTGGGGGACAGACCCGATGGCTCCAGCAGAAACTAAGCTGTCAGCACGGCTCAGGTCAGAGCCCTTATTCCTCCTGGTCTGGAGCCACGTCACTCCAAGAGACCTCTGCTGAAATAGAGGAAATAGCACAGAGGGCAGCTGGGCGGTAACCCGGCTCACCTCAGTAAACATCGATTTTTGAAACCCGGGGCTAAATCAGTTTTTAACTATTTCTGTGGTTTATAGGCTGTCCCAATGCTTTCATCTGTGAAAGCATTTGGTTTCTCAGTGATGTCATCTGCTGTTAAATCTGAGCTCTTTTTTGAGTGTGGTGGAAGTTCATTCACCTTTGTTTTAAACGTTCCTTTTATTATTTATAATTCTCTTTTCTTTTGTTGGAAAGGTGTCATTTCCCCTCTCTGGCTCTAAAGAACTTTCTATCAGTGCTCCCCATTTGATTCATTTCCATTTGCTGATAGAGCAAATGGAAGTCCAAAGAACTGCTAATGAGATGTATCAGTTCAAACCACAGGCATGTATCACTCCTAAAGAAAGCTCTTCCAACTGTTAGTCAACACGTTAGCATGTTCCCTTCTTTTTGTAGAAGAGTGGTACGGAAAACCATGGCACTGGCAGATTAAATGCCCAAGTCAGAGCTGATGGCTCCTCCTTGAGGCACTTCTTAGTTCAGTGAAAATCTTCTAACTAGAGCTCATTAATGGGCTTGTTACTAATAGGAAAACAAAACCGAGGGACCTTCAGCCGCTGTCAAACAGTACTGCGGGTCAGTGGTCAGACTGTGTTTCAGTATCTCCTCCTGCCCAGCCTGCTCTTAACCTTGTGCAGTCTGGCATATCGCTGCTATTTTTTTCCTGCTGGTGAGTGGTGAAAGAGGGAGAGCAAGGAGGGAGGAAGGAGCAGGCTGTGGGAGAGCTGTAAGAGTTGCAGCTGTATGTTTTCAGCAGCACCACACAGCACTGTGCTCCACTCCTTTCCGGGACTCGGCTATTGTGCCAACAAATACAAGCCAGCCTCCCATGTAGGTTTCAGGTGTACTTATCTCCCTACTGCACTGCTTTCCTCTCATGCAGTACCTGGCCTCCCTTCTGAGCCCATTGTGAGTGCACCGTTCTCTCTGTGCGTCGATGTTTTACTGACCTGGGGCAGATGGGTGATACCACAGCCCTGGCTGCAAGCTCCAGCCCCACTCTGCTTTCACAAACAGTCATTGTGAATCCGTGTATTCTAGTAAGTACCTGTCTGTTTGCATCTAATTGAACAGAGCTGCTTCATCTCCTACAATTACTGTATTAAATTTTAATGGGCCTTTTTGTTCTTCAGTTCTCATTCGGTTACGGAGATGCATGCATCTCTGAGGAAGATTCACCAGTACTGAGAGTCTGTTCTCCACATCTCTCCTATATAAATGCTTCTTGCACACCTGTTCCTTGCTTTGGCACTGGAGTCATTCTAGAGAAATCTGATTTAAAACAAGGGGCACTGAAAATCAAGTTATAATTTTGAAATCATCCAAAGGAATAGTAGGTGTTACTGTGATGTAGGGTGTTATTTATGATGGCATTGCTTCTTTTCATAGAAACACAGAACCATTTGTGTTGGAAGGGACTTCAAAGTCCACCCAGCCCCAACCCCATTCCATGGGCAGGGCTGCCCCCCACCAGCTCATGCTGCTCAGGGCCACATTCAAGCCAGCCTTGAGCACCTTTAGGGATGAGGAGTTGCTGGACTGGATATCTATTCATCAGAGTGCAGTGGTTATTCAGCAGGATGTGCAAGATGGATTCGTGCTCTCATTTAAATTACTGCTGAATGATTTAGTGTCTACAATTGTCAGCCACTAGCTCTGAGGGCAGGGGGTGCTGCTTCAGCACTTTACAGAGAAAAAAAAAAAAGGTATCTGAGACTGTTATCCATCTCCATGAAATACATTAAATCAGCATCTCAAACAGAAATATGGTGCTTTAAAGTAATCTGCTGTTATTTTACCTGGGATTATAAAAAGCAAGGAAGGTTTCTCTAAGTCTTTAAGTGGATATGACCTTTTAGATCAACCTCTATATGTTTGGCACTGTGACAAAACCACTTAATTGGCTTGAATGGAGGTTGCTTGACAGCAACTTTACAGGTTCCAGGGCTCAACATACAACACGCATCAAAATTTTCTCCAATCTTTCTCAAGAGAATTCTCCTGCTATTGAAAAATGAATGGTGTCGTGCATTTGCAATCACTGCATGTAAGGGTCGAGCAAAGAGAGCACTGGAGAGCACAGACCCCCATGGCTGCTCCTGCTTTATCCCCAATGCGGAGAGCACCCAGAGCCACAGTCAGGCCTCCGTCGGCCATCAGGAGCCCCTCACCTCTCCCAGCCTCTGGCTGTTGTTGCACGACTGTCACCAGCAGCGACTGCTGTGCCCTTGCCCTCACCGTGCTGAAATTCCATCCACTTGCTCCAAAGCCCAACTTCTTCATTCGTGTCACGAGAATTTCACACCGCTGCGTTGAATGAGTTTGATTGCTGCCTGCATGCTCTCAATTCGGCTGTGGTGGATCCTCTGAGGAGAGCTGAGCGAAAGACGCAGAAATGAATGAGTGTGATCATTTCATTTGAGAAATTATTTCTCTCTGCCCTCCTTTCACAGTCTCTTCCCCTCTAATGCACTTTGCTGTAGGCGACCCTGAGCCCAAAAAGTGGTGGAAGGCTGGAGCCTCTCCTTTGGGCTTTCTTTGGCCATGTTCTCTTTGGGTGCAGAACAGGTGGTTGCTGTGTGAGCAGCACCAGGCCTGTGCCATTGGACCTGGGCAATCTATGTGGTAACAGAACCGAGTTCTCTCAGGCCTCTGTCTCAATACAGATGGTGAAACAGGGTTTGATTGCTTGGGGCTGATGAGGGTGTAACAGTTGTAGGAATAGTGGGCTGGTGGATTGAATGGGGCTCTTTGTTCACCTCTGAGCGCAAAGGCTGTGAGGGGCCTCTTTTACATGGACCATTCAGCCATCACCAGGTAGCAGAGTTGCACTGGGATCAGCATTTGACAGTCTGTGGGGGGTTGCCATGGCAACTGGCGAGATGTAGTGTGCTGAAGGAAAATGCAGCTTCTGGGCTAATTCCTGGGAAGCAAGTAGCGGGTGCCTCCAAAATGTGCCCCTCCAGCTCCAGGTGCTCCCAGAGATACATGGGGGTGTAGATCCAGAAACCTCCTGGGTAACCAAGCTAGTGTGAAGATTTGGTCAGAAGCAGAATTTAGTCTAAAGCATTAATTTGTTCCCAAATGCGCTCACTGAAGCTGATCAGAAGCCCCACTCTCTGGCAGCCTGGGGCCCATCTTGAGCCACGGGCCTGGGGTATCGGGCAGCTGCTGTCAAAACCCATGTTGTCGGTGTCATTGATATGCTCCAGAGCACAGGCAATGCATTTCATTACGGAAGTGTTTCCAAAATGAAATTTCATTAGAATATACTGTTTGCAAAGCAAACTAGGATTAAATAGAAAAAGGAAAGATGAAACATCTTGTTCCAGCACAGCCCAAGACCTCATTTTAATGGGAACGTTTCTCTTGAAGGAGACAGCCAGCACACTTTGTCAGCACTGCACACCAGTACATGAGCAGTCGCTGTATTAGAGGCAGTTACTGCTTTTTATGTGTTGTTTTCTGTTTGTTTCCTTTTGAATCACGTTTTTTGTTGCTCCGTTCAACAGAATGCATTGTGAAGCACATTGCAATGAACGTGTCGTTATATTAAACTCATTTGCCAAGATTGTTTTTAGAAATATTATATGCTTCAATATCCACAATCACCGTAAATTTCTAAGTGTTTTGTTTTCCTGCACAGCTCAGCTACATCTGCTTTGTGCTTGCAGAATTTTTTAATTAGTTCTATCTTACTGGTAGGTCAGGTTACTCAGTTTGTGTTGGAGCGCTGTCTCTCATCATCAAAAGGTAAAAAAGTAAATTAAAAAATTACATTTATTTACCAGATGCAAATACTCTTCCTATATAGACTACCTCGTTTTTGAATAATGCATTCTAGGCTTTCCTACTATAAGTGGTGCTGGGGCACTTCTGCTCCATCTCGTCTCATTTGGACTGTCAGGTGAGCACAGTAACTCTCCCTATCACCTCTCTTTGTTGTTCTTTTATATTCTGCTGCAAATAGCTGTCGGTTCTCGTATTTGCCCATGCAGCACCAGGAGGCTCTGAGCAGCAGGGACATGAGAGCCTTGGTTGAGCTGGGGAGAAGTTTAGCTTCTCTCTTGAAAAAAAAAAAAAAAAAAAGAAAAAGAAAAAAAGAAGAATGTGATGGGCTAAATTTGGGCACCCTTTTCTTGCTGCATCTGAACCTGTACACCTTCCATCCTTTTGGCTGAATTCAGCTGTACCAAGAGAATTCCTAAGGATTTTTGGTCCTGACTGTACGAGTCATCCTAGCTTCAGAGGTTCAACACAAGCCCTGAGGGAATTAAAAATGCATTTCCTCTCTAATAATTGTGATGTTTTCCTGGAGACGGGTTGTGCCAACAAAATCTGTGCTGTTTCTTTCCCTTCCTGATTTCAGATGAGCTACATCGCCCAGATCTGCTATATACAAGTGTAGCTCGACCATACCAATGTGCTATTAAGATTGCAAATCTATGAATAATGCTTGGTGGGGGTGCCAGCTGCCAAAATGACAGTGTGTGCTTATGGAGATAAGCCCCAAGTCTCTGATAAGGCCCACTTTTGAGCTATTTTTGAGTCCCTGTTTATTTCTGATCCTTCTGTTCTCAGTGCCATCTATTTACAACTTCATATCACTGCGCTTGACGGTCCTCAAAACAGAATCACTTTTGGTGGAGTCACCATCCCTGGAGGTGTTCAGGAATCGTGTGGCTGTGGCACTGAGGGACGCAGTTAGTGGGCATGGTGGGGATGGGTGGGTGGTTGGACTGAGTGACATCAGTGGTCTTTTCCAGCCTTAACGATTCTAGGATTCTAAAAATTCGTGATCAAGACCCTGCAAGGCTGAGTAGGGTTTCCTATTTGTTTAATTCTTTTTTAGGCTTTCTTTTGGATGAACAGATTATTGTTATAAATACTCTACAAAGAGCTCACTTTGGCTTTCCGCCTCACCCTACACCCTACTTCAATTTGGTAACTCTGCGATGTTCAAATCTGACACATTGCCTCTCCATTTTGTCTCTGAAACTGTTACCAGTTGATGGATGCACTGGTTTAAACACTGATTTAAAGACTGATTTAACGCTGAATCCTGCAACCAAGATATGTAACATGGGTCAGCTCTTTAAAAGGCAGCAGTAGCAGTAAGGAACCAGGGTGTCCCAGTCACGTTACAGTTTGGTACATTAGGAAAAGCAAGAATGCACCTGATTTCTTATTATAGAACATGGAAAGAAAAACGCTTGCTGTTTGAATGAGATAAGGATTTTTGCTCAGTTCCACTTGAAAAAACATCAGCAGTATTTTTCTAGCCAGAGGGAAATTGCGCAGCTTGACATTTTGCTAAACTCCCAGCTTTTAAAGGCACAGAATCTAGAGCTGACACTTAGAATTATTTTGGAGCAGAACCTACAATTATGGTGGGTTTTGTTGTTGTTGTTTTTTGTAATTTATGTAAGGCTGTTATTCATCTCTCAGGACTGCTAGAAGGCACACTATTCTCCTGCGTTAAGAAGTCACTTTGTCCTTAAAAATAAAACACAACCAAGTATTTATTTTAACTACAATTAACGCTAATCAGTTCCATAACCTAAGGTCAAGCTCAAGTTATCTCTGGTTCTCTCTCGCTATTTTTGTACTATTCACTCTCTGACAAGAGCTGAGAGACCACTGTGGTTCTGTAGCACTTCACTACAGCTCTGGGATTTGAGCTGGTTTATTTCCTAAATTCCTAGATACCACTTTCCTACACACATGTACATTTATGGAACTCCTTATTGTAGCAGCAAACAGAGTTAAATTTAAATCAGTTCATTATTTAATTGGAAAAGATTAATAATTAGGAATTTTGTCTGTTTGTACATATGCGATAACTAAATTCTGGGCTGTTTGCTCTATTGTTCATAAAGAGCATCATTGGTTCCTTCTGTTAAAAAATAGCTGAGTGTATGGCATGCATGTGTATTTTTACTGGTCTATTAACATTATTTCACTGTTCAATGTCTATGCTGCTAATCTGTGTCATAGACATCCATGTGACGATACTTCTCACCACAGTTGTATCAATTATAAAGTCTCAGCTGTTGGACTTTCTGCTGTACCAAAGTGGATCCAAAGTTGTACTTTGGATGATATACATCTGATCCATTCTTGATAGTATCCTGTTGTTTTCCTAACCTATGTATCTGATAAGTAGGCTTTAAGGCTTGAAGGTATCAGGGTGATCAACTTGTCGGACTCTTTTGCCTCAATTGGAATTTTTGATCAGTTTTTAGCCATTGGGTCTTGCGTGTGTTTTTCTATCAGAAACAAAAGCACAAAGAATAAGAAACCATCTCTTTGCTGGAATACTCTCACTGCAGTTTTTCGATGCATTTCTATTCTTCAAGATTTTATGAGATGTAAAAGTCAGTACTCTGATGCTGGATTTAATATTCTAGCGATGATCTCTACGAAATGGCACACCAATGCAATTACCTCCTATTTCCAAGGACTAAAGGATCAACTCTATATGTTTATAGACAAATAGCTTTTAGAATTACTGTTTCATTACTAGGATTGTATAATGCATATTTTCTTGGGACAGCTATAATAGGATTTCAGAGGAAAATGGAATGAGACAATGCAGTTATCACCCGTGATTACTCCTTTTGTTCTTGTCTGAGTCAATTCTGGGGGGAGGGAGAACTTCTTGTTTAGTGTTTCATAAATAATCTGCTGGCTTTAAAGGTAAATTTAATTTTATGACTCCAAGTGGCAGAGAAGCCAGGAGAAAATGATAATTGTGTTCTTAAAATGATGTATCAAACACAGAGGGTTTCAACTGATATGAACTGCAATGCACGAGCAAAAAGCTGGTTAAACTGACAGAAGTAATGTACACATTAAAAATAAGTTAATAACCACACTGAACGGAGCAAATGAACACCAGCTTCACAGCAGAGGAAAAGAGGGAGGATGTGTGTATGTCTGGTTTATGCAGAAACATGATGTATGCATATCTATATTACACAGGATGCTCTCATGAGACTCTTAAGTGCCTGCAGCAACTTGACTCTAGGTATCAGAAAACGTGCTCACATGTTAACAGTTTTACAAATACTGCAAATAAGGTGTGAAATGGAAACAGCCTGTGCTAAGGGCCAGTGAAGAAAAGGTTCCAGATTATACCAGGCCAGAACGCTAATGCCAAAATCAGCAACAGAAGATTTTCTAATCCCGTTCAATGACTCTGAGACAGCTGGTCACCTCATCTGCACTTTCATCGAAATGAGCCCCCAGAGTTAACATCGACCTCTCCAAGTACTGCTAATGTTTTTTTTCCAGGAAAACTTTCCCATTCCTAAAAAATGCCACTGGACTTTATTTATAATTCGCAGAGACACTTGAACGTAATACTTGTGTAAGTGCTGGTCCAAAATACTGAACTTTCAGTGATATCACTCATCTGGGTTGTTGTAACTACTAAGAAGTACTGTTCACTGGAGTCTTACACGCCTCATTGTTCTCCAGATGAGTGAAGTTAGGAGGAACTCATGAACCACGATAAAGTAGGTTTGGGCTTAGGGAACATTTACAATTCCCAATTATGCTCTTCAAGGTATCCTGGTGGAAAAAAATGTTTTCTGATCAGAAGTTTGGAAAAATGCTGAAAGGCTTTGAGCGAATGAATACCCGACAACAAGTTGGTTGCGTAACAGCAGGAGTTTAAAAAAAAAAAAAATCCAGTTAAAGTTACTACAAACAATTACTGAGAAGGGAATAAAACTGTAAGAATTTAATTTTTTAGCAAACGCAGCAAGCCAGCACCTCCAAACAATTGTTTTTCCAAAAACAACACTCAAAGTGACTTCATTTTTTTGTGTGTGTAAAAGGAAGAATTGATCCTCAGCTTCTCTGTCTAGGAGATGTGGGACATGAAGACATATCAAGGAGAACACAGCCATCTTTACAATTTTTTTTTTGTCTTGTTATTATTTATTTGATTTTAATAATGACAAGTCATGAAATCCTCATTTTCGTGCTGTCTGGGACAACACATCAAAAAAGATAAAGCAGTTGAAGCAGTCACGTGTGAATTATGTCAATCTATATTTCTGCTCTGCCTCATTTATAATTCTTGGTCAACTACAGCCCTTTGAATCTTAGTTTTGACATAAGGGTTTCCTAGCCTGTTACTTTTGGAAAAAATGGAGCCTTCCATCCTGCTGTCAGAGGATAAAAAGAGAAACTGAACTAAGCACTACTGCCTCCACTGCTGTTAGAGCTCCTGCTGCTGGTGCTCTGCCGTGGTTGCTCAGAACCCACCAAACTTTTTGGAGAACAAACTACCAATGAACACTAGACAACCAGAAGAAAAGGCATTTGAGTGACAGACTGCCAGCATGCGCTATGAATGCTGGTGAGCTGCATAAAGTGTTACCCTACTGTGGAAGGTTATGGGGGGTTGAGACGAGGTGTCCCCTGCAGCAGGTTTGAGGAAATGAGCTGCAGTTTGGCACTCTGGGTTTTTTGGCACTTGATGTTATACTGTTTGGGAAATCAGTGTGTTTTGTGAGTGTAATCCATGATATACTCTTGGTTTTGCATGAAACTTGGAATCATCATCTCTGAACACTTGTGTAGTACACAAGGATGATGTCTCTTCCATCAGTCTTCACAGCTGAGTCCTTACAGTCCCGCACCAGTCAGTCTCATCTTCTCTTTCCCAGCTTCAGCCAGGATTCAAAGTCACACTTCTTCTGAGCAGTGGAAGATACAGGATTATGGCAGGATGGGGAAAAAAAATGGACTGATATTAACTATCACCCTTCTGTAAATTGCCAAATAGTTTGTTTTCATTCTCATCTGCAGCACAGAGTAAATGGAAGTCAACAATTCTCAATTTCTCCTACAATGTATTTGCTGCATACTTGTCTTGTTGCACAGCCTTAGGAGGATAAGACAGTCATAAGATGGAGAATGGTGCACCAAACATTGCAGTGTTTTGGCTGTTGTGGGCATAACCAGTATTTGTCTGTAGGTAAGTGGATACTCTGGGATAAGGTGGAATTTTTCATGTAGAATTCCGTTGATACTAGAGTGTTCTTGTGTTGTGATGTCTTGTTTCTGTGGCATGGAAAGAAGGACCCTATTTACACATGATTTGAGGAAAACAGTGCACATTTTAAGGGACTGTTGGGTGTAGCCAGCTGGGTAATGCTGAGGTTGTCTGTACAATGCTGTGATGGCTGTAGAAAGTAAATGTGTGGTGGACTTTCCAAAGTGACAGACAGGCTCCAAATCTGGAGCCTCCAGACCTAGGTGGGCAATACCTTATAGAAATATTCCCTCAATTTTTGTGGACTGTAGCAAAATTGAAATTCAGTAAATTCTAGGGAAAGTGTAAGAACTACAAAAGCTAAGAAAAATATTGCCTTAAGTTGTAACATCTATTAAACAGGTAGCAAATTGTATTTAATACTGAGCCACTAAGATAGTGAAACTGAAAACTCTCCATCCAGATTAAATTGGATAAAAGTGACACTGTGTGATAAATTTCAGAAAAAAAAAAGAATTACTTCATTAATATGTGATTCCTTATAAAGTTCTTTAATATTTAATGCAATTAAATGTTGCTCAGAAAGAATCTGGTGCTTGTCTTAGAAAAATAAGAAGTGCAAAACAATTTTTGACTTTAGTGCAAATGGAATAAAACTCTTTTTTGTGATCTTAGAATATTTCAATGTAACATCTTGCCTACTGATACACTTTGTATAAGACAGCCTTCAAGCACATAAACCTTTCCTGTCCTTGCCTAAGCAAGAAGAAATCAAATGAGAGTTAGAATGGTTTTGTTTGTTTTAAAATGTTTATCACTCACAGCTGGGAGAAAGATGGGGCTTGAAATTGGGAGCTAGAAAAAGCTGGGAAACATTTTAGGTCCAGGACACGAGGCTGTGTCTCATTTAGGAGAACTGGTGACTAGGAGCCTAGACAAAGGAGAAAGGAGTGCATAAGGGTTGCGACTCTGGGAGATGGAAGCTGTGTGGTTAAGAATAAGTGAGAAGGAATGCCAGTGTATTTTTAGTTGAAACTAGAGCCACCTTTTAAAGTCTAGAGCCATATTATCCAGTCTCCTCTTACGCATCACAAAAACTATGCTGCGGACTTAGCCTTACAATGACAAATGTGTTCATATATGGACTGCTGCAACCTGAGTCTCAATAAAAACTAGAGAAATCATGATGACTTGAGAAAAATCTGTCCTTAAACTCTAAAATCTCTTAAGCAGATAGCAGTGGTGTGTTGCTGAATTGGACTGTTGCATATGCAGTCAGATTTTTTCTCCTACTGTTAGCAGCTTCAGAAGGAGCTCCAGAAGATCCTGTTTGTGGCAAGATGGTTATTGCTGGAGAAATAAAGGGTATAACATTGTTATTTCTAATTTCCTAGGCTGAGGAGTTGTGCAGAAATGTTACTATATCTGTGGGTTTGGAATGCCAGGGTAGCTATTCAAATGTGATGCAGAGGAGCTATTTAGGGTAGTAAGAAGCTGATAGCTGCGGTTAACAGCAAGGAATTTTCAGGGTCCCTATGGGTGAAAATTACAGTGTGTGCAGAGCAAGCAGAATATTACTAAGCTGCTAACAAACAGAAATTATTAGCAAGTTGTGACTCGGTCAGAACAAAGCACGTGCTGGTACCTGATCCACATTAGCATATCAGCACAGACCTGCTCGTGGTTTCTTCTCCACTAGGCAGAGATGTCTCTGGTTTCCTTGAGCCTGTCTGCACAGGCCTTTTCCTCTTACTCAGCAGGTGTCTGTCACTGTTAGCAAAGGACACTTAGAACTCAAATATCCTCTTCAGGAGCTGAGTATAAATGAGATTACAGTTCTCTCCCGGAAAGGGGATTGACAGCTGTACAGTGTTAGTGCATCTGTCCTGAGTCATAGAGATGCCCCACCAAAGACAAAGCCCACCTGTTGCCTGTAAAAATCACCAGCAAAGTGATTCACTAATTTGCAATTTTTCAGTGTATTATTTTTTTAACTTCTGCATGATTAGAGGATCCATTTCTTGACAAGGAGTGGGGGGACAGAACCTTGTTAGTTACAGCACCTTTTCTAACTGGCTTTTCAAACTTCCTAAGCCAAAAAACTTTTCCAGCCTTCGCTTTGAGAACTTACACCTACTTCCTCTGGGCTAAGAAAATCTGATTGATCTTCAGACTACACTTGGACAGTGCAGATATTGTTCTCGACCAAAGCATAGCTCATTTTTGTCTGAGCTAGTGACTACGCTCTGATATTGAATTCCTGCTGTCAAGTACCTCATTCTGAAAGGTCAATGGGAAAACATATCTCTGTGGTTCAAAAAGTGTTCAGCAGCTAATGGTATCTTACAGCCCTCTCACGCCAAATGGCTTCAGACTGTAGTTCATTCATAGTCTGATAATGGACAAAGGTAAATCTAATTAGAAGACATACTGACAGTCTGATTGCCTTCATTTTTTCTACCTCAGAATAGATAAGAGTATCTACATGATGATAATAATAGTAATAATAATAATAATAACAAATAATTAAAGCCTTCTCAGAACAGTTGTCTGGCTGAAGGGCTGAATGTTATAAATGGCCACTCTTCTATCCTTACTGCAGGCTTGCAGCCAGACATGCTCTTCCTTTGTGTAGTAGTTAATGGTTTTAAATGGTATTGGAAAATTTGAAAAACAATTTTCTTGACAGGCTTACTTAGAAAAAAAAAATCTAAACAGCCATAAGCCTAAGACATCCAGTTACACGATCTAAATTGAGCACCTTCAACTGAAGGAAAGCAGTGTAAAACCTGAATTACCTTTTTCATTATAGCCATCACACAGGGAGAATGGAGTTTGCTTTGCTTGGAAAATCAGTGCCTTTAAGTTCCCAGTGGGACAAGGCAGGATGTAAGCAGGGAAATAAAGGGCTAGGAAATTTGAGGTTATGAGACACTGGGGGCAGTGGAGTTGTCTGCAGCGAATAGGCAACGAGGAGGATGCAAACACTGAATCTTTCAATCCAGTTTTGTAGAAATATGAGATGACAAGTTGTTTAACAAATGGCTGGACATGCAAAGCAATGCAGGGCTATGGAGATGGGTTAGAGAGAGATGAATTTGGCAGCTAGCAGCATAGAGGTGAAACTACATGGTGAGAGGGCTCCACTGAGAAAACATAACAAGTATAAGACAGGTAAAACACCGTTGTTGCCTGCAGAAAGAAATAAAAATGTTAAAAAAACGAATATCCACCAAGTTGCAATCTGTAAAGCAGGCAGAATAAAAAGAGAGCAATCGTTGACAGACAGGGAAGGAAATGTGGCAGAACAACCAGGTAAAGCAGCTATAGAAATGTCTTCTTTAACTCAGCAAGGAGAGAGACACAGGTGAAATGTACTTGAGGAAAACCAGGAAGAGAGATGTCAGAGAAGACAGGGTCCCATGAGACCTGTGGAGACAGCCTGAGGAGATGATCAGCGCTCTTGTCATGGAGGCACCAGCTAATTTACTGACAGTCAGAAAGGTAGAGTGGGAGGAAGGGCAATTTTTCCAAGAAGACAAAGCAATTGAAAGTAATGGAGAGAACACTAGGACCTGAAAAGCAAAGGAAATGAAGGGACAGACTAAAGAGAGTGCAAAATGGGCTGCTTTATCTTGAGGTGATGCAAAGATCAAGCTCTTAGCAGAACTGACATTGTTTGTAGAAAATGAAATGTCCTGAAAGCTGGGAGAAACATCTAGCAAATAAAAAATTGCTAGGAAAAAACTGTTCTACTGGGTTTCAAGTGTAACCAGCAATGCTGTAATGTATGGATGCCAGCATGGCCAGACTGTCAGAGGGATATGTCTTCTCTACCATCCCTTACTCCAGTGAGATACTCAAGCCTCCATCTGCTCTTCACATCAAAAAGCAGAAATTTGTGACCTTCCAGGGGGACAGGAGGGAGATGTTTGTAGAAATTTTGCATTCAAAAGAAAAGTTTTCTCTTTTTTTTTTCTTTTTTTTTTTTTCTGGTGATGCTGGTACGTAGACCATCCTCTGGTTAGTGGCTACCAGCATTAGTTTCAGGAATTAAGCATCCCTCACCACAGAAAGCATTATTACTGTCAGAGCAGGTACCAAGGATACAAACATATTGCAAAAGGAAATATATCATTCTGTGGAATCCTTCAAATCTTTATATTACAACTTTCATCTAGCTTCTAGCTGAGTTTTGCTTTTTTTCACCTTCTGCTTGTGGCACAGGATTTCTTATAAGGTCTTGTGGGCATCCAAATTTGTCAGAAAGTAGCATGGATGTTACCAGCAAAGGCTTTTACTCTTTCAAGAAGAAAGAAAGATAGAAAATGGAATCATTACCTCTCATCTTCATTTGCCTCACTGTGGCTAAGGACAAGGGTACTAAGAGGATTCAATGTGTTAATTGCAGATTTGTAAAAAAAAAAAAAAGTGCAAAGGGGGCCAGTAGCAGAGATGCCAGACTTCTAGTTTCACTGTCTTCCTTTTTTCCTTCTCAGAAAGAATACCTTCCTCTCCAGTGTGACCAGTGCTTCTGTAATTACTGAGGGGTCTCTTTACTGCCAAAGCATCCCCCTTTGCAGTTTAAGGGTGCTGTTTCACAGCTTACACCTGCCTGATCTTTCCGTCTTGCTCCTTCTCCTTCTCTTGACTGCAGCACAGGCTGACTGCAGAAGTGAGGTAGGAGTGTGGAACAGCAATATCTCCCATAGCTTTTCAAAAGCTCAGAACGATTTGTCACTCGTGCACATAAACATCTGACAGAAACATATGGCAGGAATGAGCAATAGCCCCCTACGCTTGCTCACAGTGGAGCTGACAGGGCTGCTTGATCCACGGTACAGAAGAAAAGGGAAAAGGAAATACATTTCTTTGAAGCTGGGGGATTAACATTTTCTCAAAGGTGATCTTTGCAAAGCAGCTGCCAATTCCATATACTTGCTTATGGGCTTTGTCTTTCTCTTAAGATCTTTGCCTCTTCTAGCCACACAGTATAACTATGGCAGGAATCAAAGCAGTGATGTACAATTTCTCCATTGTGTTGTATGTTGTGTTTGAGCTGGTGACCCTACCTTGCTGCTGTGCTGTCTAGTCACTTCTGACTGCCCGCTGTTCAGATGTAGTCTGTATGCCTGTCACCCTTCTTATGTGACTTAGCAAATGTCCAGATTTTTCTGAGCCTTGCTGGATTGGTTATGGTCTCTTTTTTTTTCTTTTTCCCCCCTACAGTTAATAATGTTCTTCAGTGGTGCTAGGAGAGAGAACCGTGCTGAGATTCAAGCAATATGGGGCATGGCACCTTTACTCTGGCAAGTCTTAACACAGGAGTGCCCCAGAGAGTCCTTTTGGGCAGCCCCAACTGGCAGGGAAAGACAAGAGGACCCAGGCAACATCCAGCACCAAAATACCATTCCACTTGGATTTAGGGCTCCTCTTCTTCCTTCTGGTTATATTTCACATGATAACAGGTTAGTTTATTTTTAGGCTAGATTTCTTAAAAATACAGAAAATGTTCAGGGCCATCTAAACTGGGAGCTACGGGACACAGAGAAAATACCAGCTAGGAGTCCAGGGGAAAAAGACATCCAGGAGCTTGAGGGCTGGAATGATCATCTTTTGTGACTGCTACTCTGGGTGATCCTTTGGAGTAGTGAATGGCCTGACTTCTTGTATCATTGCATCTTTTCACCTCCATAACCAATGCGTTCTGTAGAGTAAATTAAGATTTGGTACTCCATGCATGTGAAATGTAAAAGTATCAGATCCCTTTTCAACAGGTTATTAGGATGAGCATCTTCTTCATCCTGTTGTGAATAATGCTGAATGAAGAGTTATTCAAAGGAAGATGTCACTCAAAAACAAACTAGTATTTCAGGGGGGTTGTGCTCTATCAACTCCTGGGTCGATCGTGTCAGAAGAGACTGCCTTCAGATGACTTTCTTCTCATGTCCACTTGAGTCTGCTGATTCTTCAGCACTGCACATACAACTTGATCATCTTGATTAGAGAAACCATCATGTCAACATAAGAAAACAATAAACACACTAAAAATTAAGCAGATTAAACAATCATGCAGTCAAAAATAAGTCAAGAACACCATTATAGCTATTTAAGCTGTTTTATTCAATCTTCCTGATTCAGACCCTGACCTCCTTCAAGATCCACAGAGTTGCACATCCTGCATCTGTTTTCTATAGTCTGTTCTCAGTGGATACTCTGTGTTGGCTCTTTCTTCATAAGAAAATTTATATACCTATTGCATCTCACGTTTTCTCATGTTTTCAAGTTTATAAGGTCAAATTTCTCTCTGGTTTCTTGGTAGAAGCCAAGACCGTGTTCTCTGTTCCCTTCATCTGTTGAGATGGCAACAATGTCAATATTTTTTCCTCCCAAATACAAGTTTTTCATGCCTTTCTCATCTCAAAACAGTTGCATAATGCAAATGTTTCATTTCTGGCAAGAGACCACAGAATAATGGAGCTTCTGTAGTGTGCAACGCTCCTCCTTGGAAACATTAAAAAAATTCTACTTTTTCAATTCTAAATAGCATGTGAAGTGATGAGTTTCAACATCGACAAGATAAGAACTCACATCTGCAAGAACACCAGGTAAGATCAGCTGGGCTTACCAGAAAATGTAATATTTATGTATGAAAAGCTACAGCAGCACAAACAGAAGGAAATAAAAGTTATGGAGATCATTCTCTGAGTGATAATGGAATGTGAAGAACAAAGCAATTATCTGGCAAAGTCAACAGGGGTTCATGAAGGGAAAGTCCTACTTATCAATTTGATGTCCTTCTATAACACGATCCCACTTTCTGGCCAATCTTGTTTCATATTTTTATTGATGATCTGGATGAAGGAGCAGAGTACATCCTTAGGAAGTTTGCTGATGGGAGGCACTGTTGATTCTCTGAAGGTATGAGAGGGACCCGGATAGACAGACTGGAGTTTGGGACGATCAGAGATGGTGTGAAGTTCAGTGAAGGAAAATGCCAGGTTCTGCACCTGGGATGGAAAATAACAGATGCAGGCACAGACTGGGAGATGTGTGGTGGGAGAGCTACTCAATGGAAAGGGATCTGGGGGTGCTGATTGACATCAGGAGCCAGCAGTATGCCCTGGAAGTCAAGCTACAAACTGCATTTCAGGATGCATTAAACAATGTATAACCAGCCAGTCAAAAGATGAGATTCTACTGCTATACTTAGTGTTGGTGCACACTGACTTGAGTACTGTGTACTGTTCTGGGCTCTAAAACATAAAAAAGATATCAAGGTTCTTGAAAGTGTGCAGAGGAGGGTTACAGAGCTGGTAAAAGGGCAGGCAGTCATGTCCTGTGAAGAGAGGCTGAGGACACTTGGGCTTGTTTAGACTGGAGAAAGGTGGCTCAGAGGTGACATCATTGCTCTCTACAGCTTCCTGAGGAATGAAAGCGAAGAGGAAGCTTCCGGTATCTTTTCTCTGGTACCAATTACGAACAAAGCTACCCTAGTGAGGTTCAGGCTGGACATTATAAAAGATTTCTTTGTTGAAAAAGTGGTCAAATATAGGAACAGGCTTCCTAGTGAGATTCTAGATGCCTCGTGCTTGTCAGCATTCATGAGGAATTTCAACAATATCCTTAATAACACACTTTAACTTTTGGTTAGCCCTGAAGTGTTCAAGAAGTTGAACTTATCTTTGTAGGTCCCTTCCACCTGACCTCAATCTCTTCCATTCCATTCCATTCCATTCCATTCCATTCCATTCCATTCCATCCCATTCCATTCCAAATTTAAAAACAAAATGGATTTTCTAATTAACTTCTAGCAAAGTCTTCTCCTTTTTGAGAAAGAAGTCTTTTCTGTATTTGAATAAATATAAGAGCATCTTTCTGTAACTCTTTAACACTGCTGGAGGCATAAAATGAGATAGAAGTAGAAATATAATTAATTTCTGACTAGGTACTGGATGGATGCAAATAAATACCCACAATGTGTGTTGACTTTAACTGTGAGCTTATTTAAGACAGAAAGCAAGATCAGGGAAATCAGTTTCCCCTTCTCAAACCATTCTAACTACTGGCCAACAATTTCTGCATGATCTTTGGTCCATGAGATGCTATCCCAGGAGTTTCAGCAGCAAGGACGTGCTGACAGCCCAACCACAGTGGTAAGGAGCTTGATGGCAGCTAATTTCTACTTCTTTGCCTATACAGATGTCTCTACCAGAGCTGTCAGATTGCTCCTGGTAACCACCTTTGCTGACAGCTCATGAAGCTCTGTGTTTCAGAATCTGCAGTATCAAAGTACCTTCAGGCTGTCAGTCTGTAAACTGAAGACCTACAGATGAGTGGACTGCAAGTTTCATAGGCCCATACATAATGACACTGAGGAAATAATGTGCTGCAGGCAGCACTATGCTTAGCTCTGCCTGTCTGCTTCAATCTTAGCTCTTTAATTTCCTGCGGCTGCAAATCATGATGAGAGGCTGTGCTGTGATTTAAAGATTCTGCCTTATACTACATGTGTTTTTGAACTGAGACCATCATTTTTTTGCACCCATTCTTAGGATCTTTATCTGCTGCTCCTTGATTCTCTTTAGAAATCGTCCTTTACTAAGAAAGTCATTTTCATTAAGAAAAAAAAAATCATATATTCAAGGGCGTGTGAGGACCTGACGAAGATCACTTGCTGTCTTCTAATCCAATGAATGTTGAGAACTGCCGTATTTTATCTCTAAGATGTGGTACTTAAAAAAAAAAAAGGGAACTGGGTTAGGCTTGCCATGTTTAATCACACTGGGCATATATGCAGGCAGCTGTTTAGATGAGCTGTGTTTGCATTTGTCTTTATCTTATCGTGTGCTGTTCTGTCAACTGAGCTTTTTAAAATGGAAAGTGGAATCTTACATTCATGGTGAAAGGGAGGCTGGTGACCAAAACCTTTGATACTTCTCCAGTATTTTAAAGTCTTTTTCCCACTAAAAATGATAAAATGGATATTTTATGATTCCTTGTTTTTCCTCTGGGATTTTTACAAGAATAATTACTCTAACTTCAGTTTATATATGCATATATAGATAATGTTTTTACACTCAATGAGCAGCATGCAGATGATTCATGAGCTTTTACTTCACTGTGATTGTCGCTGCATCCTGACCTATACTTTTCATTTGAATTCTAATTGTTGGCTATATTAAGGTGGGATTCAGTCCTTTCTTTCGTGTAAGATTTTAGAAGGATTTTCCAATGTAACAAAAACGCATCATTTTCAGTGATGACAATGCAAATAACAACATTCTTATGTAATTTTTTAATATATGTGGGAGTGTGTATTAGTATATTTGCTGACACTTACAGCCTCTAATTGACTAGCTGTGCTCTGAGCAAGAAAAGATGATAAAAGTAAAAGGTTTTATAAAAACACATGAAAATATGCGTCCCTGTGAGAAAATTTAAGGCAAGGAGGATTTTCCAAGTGTAAAAAGAAACGTGAATTGTTGCCAATCAGTGTTAAGCTTCATGATTTCTTTTTACTTCAGTTTGTATAGCTGCACTTTCAGTCTGATTCTGAATGACTAGATACAGTTTTTCTAAATCCTACATTTTCCTCCTGTGGATATGGTGTGGTATCAGAGCATTGCTTATCTGCTGTTTAACAAGGAAAAGTATTCAGCAGTAATGATAGATCTGTCTACCTTGCTCCTGCAGGAGCAGTTACATTGATATTAATATATCATTTTACATGGGTTTCGTACAGGTTGGAATTAAGATCTTGTGTGATCAGGGTGTTGACATGGAAGGGGTGGAAACTACACAACAAGAAGTGGATATTCAAGCTTTCAACTATAAATACGATGAAAAATACAAAGTATTTTTTATTCATTTAATGCTGTAGTACAGAAAATAGCTTTTCAAATAGCTTTACTTACAAAACGGTGGAAACGCTGCAGGCAGCAGAAAGCAGAGGATTTTATAATTGTCTCTCTGTTGCACTGAATCATGACATGCTGGACTCTGTATCTTCTACACAATTTTTTAATTTTAATTTTTATTTTTGCTATTGCTGAGCTCCTTGATATGCAGCCTGAAAAAGGAAGAGGTAAAAGAAGCCTTGTGAAAAGCAGAAAGGAGAGAAATAGATTTTCAGTAAAACAATCAGAATCTATTTATTTTTCCTTAACATTCCACGAAATATAATTTCACAGCACTAGGCTCTTTACCCCTCATTCAGTTCTCTCTTGCAGTGGGAAGAGTCTCATGATGCAACAACAGATGCTGCCATACCGATTTTTGGGGTGATTTAAAAAAAAATATATTGAAGACAATCCCTCCGTATCACCATTAGTGGGAGAAATCCATACAGACATCATCAGATCACACAGGTGTGGCGTATTTGGGAAAAGTCTGTGGGGCTGGGAGCTGCAGTGTGCTGATAGAGGGTGCAACACTGGAAGCCTGGGTGTGATCAGAGTTCCTGCACTGCGGCTCAGCGATGCCTCCTGCTTTGGGAGGGTCACACTCTTCGGAGTGAGTTACACAGTTATGTGCATTTATAGCAGCTGCACGTTGCACTTCATGTGCTGAGTGAAGCTCCTTTGTTACAGAAAGGAAAAAAGAAAAAAAGAAAACACTTCAGAAATACTGGAGAGAATTCTACAAGTCTTGCACGCTCTGTTCCTGAGCCTGTGAAACCCAATACTTGCTACAGGTTTTAATCAACTCAGTGTTTATTCAGAAAGAGAAATAAATCCACTGCCACTAAAAATTGACCTAATACTTGACATGGACTCGGAGTTGAGTCTCGCTTATCTTACACTTCTGGAAATCTCTCACGTACGAGTCGGCACGTACATTACCCCATCCACACAATATTAACTATACTCCTGCCATCACAGGGTGCCAAATTATCTCTGCATTTCCCAAGCATAATCTGTTCTTCTCTTCCTATTCTTCAAGTCTGCACAGCACAGACTGACTCCCACAGCTATATCTAACAAATTTATCACTTTTCTCTCTGTGGCATTTTCCTGAACATGGATATAGAACACACTGTAATGTAATACGTGGCAGAACCACATTCCCTGTAAAATAAAAGTATGTTTCTTGTTACTGGAAAAGCTTTTAAATGTGACCACTGAAGACTAAGAAAACAGAAGGCAAGTAAACAGTAGCTCACGACTGCTATTTAAAATCAACTGTCTTCAAGTCATCCTGAATTTTTGTGCTTGACAACTTTTGAAGTCTAATGCCTATGACATTGTTCCCCAAATTATTTCCACATCAGCTAACCTGTGGTGTTTATTTCCACAGTCTATTTTGACACTCCTGGTGAAATTGGTGACAAATGCAGGCTATATGCTGAGGTTGTAAAAATGCCTTTTGCTAAAGGGATCAGATTAAAATTGAGAAAAGAATGTGAGATGTAAGAAGCCTATTTGCCTTCTTGCCATTCATCATGCCACCTGCATCAGGTCACAGCAGTCAGCACTGATGGCTTGCCACCTCACGTCACCTTGCAGGGGCTAAATGATAGTAGAGGGCACTATCTGTGGTGAGTTATACAATAGGGCCCAATAGCTCAAACCAATTTCTGTACTGAAGCCTATATCCCCCTATGGGCCATGCAGATTACAAGGAGACCTCCTGCTGAGCAATCACGAGGGAATGAAAACAAAACAAAAAAACTATGCAGAGAAAGCACCAAAGAATGATAATAAAAACTGCGGTCAATGGCAGGCTCAAGGCAGGTATGAAGAGGTGTTTATCCTCACACTGGGCAGTTCTGCTGTGAAGCTCCCTGCAGCAGGTGGTGGATGCCAGTGCTCCACACAGTCTTTGCAGGCAGGAATTTCTGGAAGGAGAGTATCACTTATGAGCAGGCTCCTTCTGTATCTTATCGCTACCTAAAGTATTCTTAACCTACATCAGGTAATTATGTAGTATGTTACTGATACAAAGTGAATCTTGTTTTCTGGGTTCTGATTATGAAAACATCTTTTTTTCTTTTTTTTTTTTTTTTTTAAACTAATGTATTTAGTAAAAGGGCCTACAGAATCTCCTGTACGAGGAAAGGCTGATAGACCTGGAACTCTTCAGTCTGGAGAGGCTGAGAGAGGATCTCCTCACTGTTTATTACTATTTAAAGGATGGCAGTCAAGTGGATGGGGCCAGGCTCTGTTTGGTGGGATGCAATGGAAGAACAAGGGACAGTGGGCACAGACTGGAACACAGGAGGCTCCATACAAACATGAGGAAGAACTTCTTCACTGTGAGAGTGACAGAGCCCTGGTACAGGCTGTGCAGAGAGGTGGTGCAGTCTCCTCCTCTGGAGATACTCAAGACCCACCTGGATGCTTTCCTGTGCAACCTGCTGTAGGGAGCTGCTTCAGCAGGGGGTTGGACTGGATGATCTCCAGAGGTCCCCCACAGTTCAGAGATTCTGTAATTTCTTCAACTTTTCCTGGTGTTCTTACTTCCCACTGCTCTGACTGAAGCCCATCTTTATCAAGCTGCTACCTTTACTTCAATTCTGATCGTCATTTGTAGAGTGCAACGTAGTAGGGTCTAGCAAAGTTTATACATCCTGCAAATTCCCAGCTCCATCTGCCTGCTAGGCTTTGCCTCAAGCTGTCCCCTGGATGAGGACCATCTTCCTCAGGACTGCTGAAAGCCACACTGGCTATCTATTCTCGCCCCCACCCCTCTCATTTTTAACGTCTTCCTCCACCCATTGTGCTGGTGGATTGGCTGTGGAAGCACGGCGAGCCGCGTAGAAGGGGCTCCCTGCCCCCAGCCGCGAAGCCTCAGAGTCCCACTGTCTCAAGGGGGCTGAGGGGAAAGGTGGGAAGAAGCCTCTTTGGCCGCCGCCCCACACCTGCGGCCGGAAGAGAGGGGAAGAGCGAGTGAGTGCGGGCGGCGCTGCCACCTCGCGGCCCTTGGGAGCAGCCGTTCCCGCGCAGCCTCCATCTCGGTGCTGCGCGTGGCGTGGCGCTGGCAGCCCGAGGGCGCTTCCGTGGAGCCAGACCTTAGAAAAACCTAAATTTGGTGAGTTAAATTTGGCCGCCCGTTTTGAAACGAGCACCTGCTTTGTGATCTGAGCATCTGTTTCTCTGGGAGTTACCAACGGGAAAAGAAAGGCTGGGAAACAGAGTTGTGCCTGATGGCTTCCGAAGCTCTTTTGTGTCCAACAGTGATCAGACTTTAATCGATAAATAAATCTCTCTCTGTTTTGGCTGCAAAAATGAGAAAAGTTTGCAGTGCTGAAGCTGAGAGGCACATATTTTCCACTGTTCAACGTGTTTTTTTTCTCTCCTCATGTTCACAAGTGACAGCAAGGGGAATTAAGCGGAGATGCAGTTTATTTTATAAACTGATTCCCATCTGAGATGTGGTTAACTCCTGGACAACAAACCAGGTGTGTTCTGAGATCCCGCTGTAGAAGTGCTTAGTGAACTTCAGGCTTGCAGCAAGAAGAGGGCAAATGCAGTTGCTGCCTTGTATTGTTGCAGTCTGTGGAGAGAGATGAGCTAAACGAGCTTCAGATAGCAATTAGGATCTAACTGTGAAGTACCTCTGAGACATGCTGGTATTTGCCAAACTGCCATGGAATAAGGAAAGAAAACAAGTAGAAACGCAGTAGATATTGCTTTTCATATTGAAGCACCATATTCAGGCTGTACAGATGGCAAACTAGTTTATTCCTATTTTCTGTGAGTTACTCGGCCTTACGGGCTCTCTCTTGACCTTCCTTTATTTGTGAAAGATGCTGAGAATTTTAAAGAGATGCGTTCTGCAGGCAAAAATAAGCACTCTCAAAACTCTTGCTGAGAGCAGGTGGGCATGAATGCAGGAGAACTATAGCTGTATGCAGCACCTGTGATTAACGTGGAGCTGTGCAAAGGCAAAACAGTTGCATTAATGCCTTGTTTTCTGCTGTTAAACCAGTGAGTTTGTAAGTGTATATCCAGGCTGAACGTGGCTGCTTGTTTCTTCTCCTTCAAGACACACACTGTTCCTTAACAGGAGTCAATAAACCTGATAATTTTACTTTCAGAATTGCTGCTGTAAAAGCTCAGTAAAGAGATTTGGGGACTAAATTAATTAATTGATTGGTCTGTTGGGGGCAGAATGGCAAAAAAGAAAGAATTCTCTATTTAGAAACTGAAAATTTAGAGTCCAAAGAGTCAGAGAAATATAGGCAATTGTTTAGCTGTCCTTTACTTTTTAATGAACTGCACTTTCTCTTGATGAGCCATGACAGCTGAATGTTCACTCATGAGAAGAAAAAACAGAGTGCTGAAATTGCACTTGATTTGCAGGATTTTATCTTTCACAAGAACTTTTGCATATACACTAACTTTGTATGTTTCTCGGAATACTTTCTTATTTTAAGATGTGTTGGCCATTCAAATGCCAATGAAGCCAACTGGAAGCCAAACATTTTGTTGTATTTCTCTCAGTTATTTCTGAATTAATGTCATTTCCAATCACAATTCTAGAGTTTAAATTGCAGATTTGAGGTTTAGTTCTGCTATTAATGCAAACATTTGGGGAGCTGGAATAGTGCCTGCAGGTCTGTGGGTAGACAAGTGGTCAGAACAGAAAATTCTTGCATAAACATGCTTAAGACTGTATGTTTAACATCCTAAAGTAGCTTTGAGATGAGCCAGACTTCGCAGGGTGTCAGAACCGAGACCAGATCCCTGGGCTCAGTCTGGATCTGGATGATATGTGTGTGTAGACTGTCTCTGGTGATTGTGCGTTTACAGATGGGCTTACTTCACCGTAGGCTGTGCCTGATGCCGGGAATACTCTGTGTGATGATATGAGAATTTCATAGACAGTGGAATACTGAAACGTATGAGACGTATGTTTGGAATCATAATTTCACAAGGAATTTGAACTTGTGATGCTAAAATTTTACATAAAAAAGGAAAAGGAAAGCAAGCCAGCAAGTTGCAGGGCACTGCAAGGATGCAGGGCAGGGTTTGAGCAGTAGCTGGTAGTTCTGTGTGAGCTAGTTGTAAATCCATGGAGTTTAACTGTGCAAAAGTCTTGTACCAGTTTTGAGATGGGATGTGGGTTTTGCTGCATTTGTGGATTTCTTGTTCTTGTTTTTTTCCTGTTTTGGTCCTTTGCAGTCCTTCAGTATGCAGTTTATTACCTCAGACTCAGGACAGTCATGAATGTGCGTTTGCCACCCTACCAAAATACTTTGTAAAGAACAGGATCGTAAGAGCTGTGTATCACTGCAAATGTTAAGTGCTTCGTCCATTCTGGGCTCTGTAAGGTGGATTCGTAATGCTCAGGCTCTACTGTTCTCTCACTTCATCTTGTTAAGAACTGAGAATGGGCACCTTATTCTCACAAGTTGGTGCATCATCTGTATTGATATAAGCAGTGTCCTTAATTCTGACTCTTGCATATCTGCAGGGGACCACAGTATGAATGGTAAGTGCTATGTACTGGGCCTGTTACCATAGAAAAGCAGAATGCTGCCTATTCTTGTACTGCAGTATTGCATTCAAACTCTCACACTGACAGCTCTGGTTAACCAGCTTTATATATTTTGCTGGTTGTTTGTGATATCTTTCATCCCTTCTGCTTTTTAAATGTCTATTAGAAACCCACACCTTTCAGGAAACTCCTAAGAATACATTGTCCTTGTATTTCATTCTCTTACTAGGAGAATCAAAAATGCATTCCAGGTTCTACATTGTATTTCCTCTATGTCTTGTGCAGCTAATTTGCAGGATTTTAGTGCTGACATGCTATGTTGTTTCTGTTCCTATTGTTTAGAATGGACTTCAGATGTGCTTAGATTTCCTGGAAAATACAGGCCCCTGAAATGTCTCTACCTCCCTGGTGTTTTTTCTGCTCATGTTTTGGTAATAGCTGTTGCCAATTTGCTCTGCTTTGTATTCTCCAGAGGACGGTGGTCTCTAGTTCCAGACTGAAATTACCTGAAACTGCATATAATTTTGCTTATTAAAAGGAGGCACATCATTTTTCAATATGTGGTAGTGTACTTACCTTCATTTCCTTCACTTGGTTGTTTGGAAGCTGTTCTAATGAACTTAAGCACTGTTACCACAGTGGATTTGTCCTCGAAAGATAAAAATTGCAAGCATTTCACATGCTATAGAGAAGGAATAATTTTAAAGGAATATTGCAGTAGTAGCAAGGAGGCAATGTTCTAATGATGAGCTGATAAGAAATTGTCCAAAATAAGCAAAGTCTATTGTCCTTATTCTTCTGCAAAGCAGGATCCTTTTGGAGTTGGTTACTGGTAAATGCATAAGAGAGTAACTTGTTTTCTTAATGGTCACTTATAATGATATAACCTGCTCTGTGTAGTGCTCTCTTGCCCAGAGAAAATGAAAACAACTCTAGTATGAAGAAATCCTGTTGCTGTGAGTGACATCTAGTTGCTCTTACTGTTATTACACATCCATTAATGGAAGGAAGCATTCACCCTTTCACTTTGCAGGAGCCTCTCCTGAGGGCTTGATGTGTGGGGGCTAGACAGAATTAATTTCTGGAAATATCTGTTTTGGAAATCCTCCATGGAACTTTTTGTCTCCTTCCTCCATCATGCTTAGTGAGGATAATAGCTACCAGTTTCAGATGGAGGTGATGTTAAACTCTACAATATGGCTTTCCCCAGAGACTCTGGAAGCAATGTGGGTGATTATTACTTCCAGGGCAGACAGCACATACATATTGTTAGTTCTTTGTAGTTGAGGTAAATGGTTGGCAAAGAATTAATACTGAAGAGTGTGCAGAACATGCCACAACACCTTTGCCACACAAGTTGCAGTGCAGTTAGTTGTTTTTAATCTGGTTTGCTACTGTAGCTGCTACTGTAATGCCTGTGATTGGGCAGGGAAAGCTGAGGACTCAAGGCTCTTGGATGTTTTCTCTTGGGTGAGTTCATCAGATGATGATACTCTGATACTTAGATGTATGTAGGCTGGATGAGACTGGACAGCTTAACCAGATAGGCTTGGAAACAAGTATTGTTTCCAAGTATTTTCTCTACCTGGAATGAATTCTCATTAGAGTTATTATTGAATTTTCCTTTTCCCCCTAGACAACAGTACAGATGAATAGAGCCTGTTAAAGGTGTTATATATTTTGGCATATGTTTACTTTCTCCAGAAAATCTACCCTGGAGATCCACTAAGAGCTGTTGGAAACACTATCTGGCTAACCCCACGTCAGGCTACAAATAATCTTCTCTGAGATTGCTGAGCAAGAAAGGACTGCAACATGAACAGTGAAGAGTGCGAGGGGTAATAGTGTTGGAGACCTTTAATCTAATCAAACACTGTTCAATTTTTGTACTGATTGGGAAGGAAAATGTTCTTTCTTTTTCTTTCTAGTCACAGGAAGATAGCTATTCAACTCCACATGGAAAATTCATCAGGAATTAGCAGGTAATCTCCTCCTGGAAATAATTGCATCTGATGATGGTTATTTCTTGGGCCAAATAGATTTAGTTGAGACTCATGGGGACTTGTAAGTAGACAGATGCCTACATCACAAAATGATTATCCTGTTATGCTTTGATGTTAACAGTCTCAGCAGATAAAGTAGTGGGTGGGTTTTTTATTTCCCTGTTTGTTTGTCTGACTTGGGAAGAAGCTTGCTGAGAGGAGACCTGCATTACTTCTACCTATTTAGATGGGGGTTAGGGATTTCCACCTCTAATTTTCAGTCTCTTCTCTCTCACTTACTAGGTAAAGAACAATAACATATGCTGACAGTTTTGGTATTTACTGAACTTAGTCTTAAAAGGATATATTGGCTTTGTCAGCTAAGAAGGTGCATTAGCTATTGCACAGTTCTAAATCCACAGGAGATCTTATCACCCTTAATTGGAGAAATAGGCACCTGAAATTAATGCCTAAGCAGCGTTTTATTAATAAAATGTTTTGCAATTCAGTTTGCCACTGAACGGGCAGAGCAGGCTAAATGAAATTAAGATAACATTAGGGGTGGTGTAGGGATGCTTAGGCATGCACGCACTTTATACATTTAGGATAAATGCAGAGCTTAGTGGGGAAAAAAAAAAAAAAAAAAGATTGTCAGTATTTCCCAGTGTTAATCAGGAGTATTGAAATATTGAAATGAGACTTCACATGTAAGTTGGACTTTTTTCATGACATTATCCATTCTGTACTTAGAGACAAATTGCTTTATACTACAGATCACAGAATCAGAAATGATGTTAATGGTTGGGAGGACAGTGCAATGTAACCAGTTAATGAACGAGCTTGATCTTTACAGAAAATTATTTTGAGCAGATACACACATATATAGAAAGAAAGATTAATTTAGAGACCTTTGTCATTAAAGCAGATTTTTGTATGGTTTTGTGTGGGATTTAAGGGGGATTAAATGTTTGACATCACTTTGCCTGCACAGGCTATGTTGAAGAGGTTACTGAGCGGGTGATGGAGAATTCAAATATGCTCCTGTGCTGAAAGAGTGGAAGCAATGGATCAGACTGCAGCCCGGCAAAACAAAGTGCTGTATTTACTACATTTCTAAAAGTAAGGTGCTTCTGATTTGACAGCAGATGCTGCAGGGATGTAGAGCTTAAGGAATTTTTATGTTTTGCCAAAATATGAGGGGAACTCAGCGAGGACATCAGAACTGGGATGCCACTGTTTTCTTTCTTCAGTAATGCCTTTCTTCGCGTGCATCCCTTGTATGATATGCTGTTTCTAAACAGTAAAAACACTAAAAATAAAAAGTCAGCACGGTGGATTGGCTGATCAGGTGCATTTATCTTTGGAAGAGATGGTCCTGGTCATTAAGCTTCTGTTCTTTACCTGCCTGTGGCCGACAGCAGTGCTACACAGCTCTCAAGGTCAGCATCACCATCTTCACCATCGACAACAATTCTCATTCTTAAGAAAGCATAACAGGTAAGCAACATGTTCTCTCTGTCTGTGTTCATCTGATAAACCTTATGCTGTCTGTCAGCAGTCTTTCAACGCATCCTGTCTGTTTATTGCCCTGTTTTGCCAGTTTCTGAATTTATACTATACATATTGCATGGATAGAGTGCTCCCAAAAGAGAAATGGTAAACTATTAATTATCAGAAGTTTTTCATAACTAGACATCTCGTACTGTGATTTCCTGTACATTTCGTATGATTGTGCACATGCCCGCACACAGCTCCTTGAAATTGTGTGATATCAGAATACTGCTGTGATACACTGAGTATTTTAACTCTCTCACTCCCATTACAAGTACAAATGCCTTCCAAAGTTTGATGCCAATGTTATAAAATGACTGCCATTAACTAAACAGCAGAGTAACTACGTTATCGAGATACTGAAGACAATCTTACAGTAGTAAATGAGATGAATTGTACTTTATGTTTATTGATGACACAATGTGCTCCCTTTCTGGAACATGCCTATACTTTTAGGTACAATTCTCCTTTTGGAAAGGAGATTGTATCCATTCTTAGTCTTTCCAGTCAAGTAAGTGATTTAAAAGAAATAATGATACAAACCTTTCCACATTAAATGTTCTGTGCAAAGTGTTTGTGCTTTTTCCTATAACCACAATTTCGTATTTTAGATGTGGGGCCTCTCATAGCATGTAAACAGACCACTGAGTACCAGTGATAATCCAGCAAAGTCTGTCTTTATAGAGATGTTGGAGGCACTGTAATAAGTAGCCCTATGTAAGGAAGGAGAAATGATGGAATTGTTGCATTTTTCCATGTCCTTGACCCCCTATTAAAATAGGGGAACTGGTGGTTTGTTCATAATAATCACCTACTGAGGAAAAGTAAGTTGGGCTCGTCTAGTGTGGGTGAGCAATTTTTAAAATTACATACTTTATAACAGGCATACAGCTGTTTACATTCTGTATCTCTCTGCATGTGACAATCCAGCAGTGATATACCTTTGAGTCCTCACAGATCTTGTTAAACTCATGGTTAAGCAATGTGGGGCAAGAGAACATATCCCAGTGACACAATGCAAGTGCCTGCAGATGCTATATAGCTCGGTATTTCTGGATTCTGGATTTTCTCAAGGTCATAGGTTCAAGTTTGGTCTAAGCCAAATGCTCGAGAGAACACCTACTGGCAGACTGTTTCAAACACTAATAGTTTTGGAGTGAATGTGAGTGTGTAATTATTTGTTGTAATTAAACAAAATAAACAGAACTAGACCTAATATTAAGATGAAGTCAAGATGAGACTTTATTAGTCTCAGGAAGCAGTTAAGAATCAAATTGGAACAGAATAAAATATCTTACCGTCACTGTAGGAGTAAAGGTCTGTTTTAAGCTTACCAATACATTTTTGTCAGTGGTGAAAGGGAAACATATGCTAGTGTTATTTGCATGCATCCTGTTCTGCAGTAGCTGAGAGGAGCTGCTTCATCTCTGGCATACTAATTTAGAAAGGAGGAGAGAAGCCTGATGGGAGGAGACAGCAAATGTGACATCCTGCTGGTCACTGCTGACCTCTTGCCACAAGACAACAGGTCAAGAACAGGAACAATACTAGCACATTATCACCTCCATCTTCACAGACCTTTACAGTACCTACAAATGGATTCACAGAACAGTCCTGTGAGACAAGCAGAAGAAGGATGTTAACAGAATAGAAGCAAGGGGGAATGCCAGCACTACATCCTCAGATAATGCTGAGTGGGGTATCAGTTTTCTTTGTGTGAGGCAAAGGTTTGGCCTTCTGTACCTTTTGCTAGGCCCTGGAGATTTAAAATTTGGAATTGGGAAGAAGATGAGCCATAGAAGATGCCAGAGCTTAACAGCTGCAAATCAGGTTTTCTGTGGAATGGATCCAAACACATTTAATTTCTTTTTGTTTGATTCTTTCTCTGATTCTGATTCTAAAGACAGCATTATCTTCCAGTGTGTTGCAACACGGTCTGACTTTCTGCCGGCCTCTTTTTCTTTCTGGGGAAAAACCTTTCAGCCAGCACCAGAGTTATTAGGGACACAGCTGACAGATGGCCTTGGTTAAATGGGTGGCCTTTTAGAAAGAATCCCATGTGAAAATGTTACTTAACCTACAAGTTCCACTGGTTTAATAGAGTAACCCAATTCTCCCTCCAAAGCTATTTGTCTGCATTCTCTTGTAAAGAAGATTTTAAAGCATTAACCAAAAGTACACGAGAAAGAGATTATTTTCATGGTCCATTTCCTAAAGCAAAGAACAAAACATTTGACTGTCCAAATATTAGGCTTTTCGACCGTACGTATTGCTGATATCACTGAACACTTGGAAACGCAGAGAGGAGAGGAGAGGGAGAGAGAGAGAGAAAACTGTGCAGTTTTGATGCCTACATTTATCTGAGTTTCAAAATGAGACAAATGAGTTAAAAGTTTCTGAGGTTACATTGCTATGTAATTCCACTAACTCTCCTGGGAATAAGTTCTGTAATTCCACCTTTCAGTTGGTAGTAGCTGGAGTACCTGAGGAACAAACCATTGTGAAGAACTTTCTGACCATTAAATCTAGGGCCCTTCATGGTATTCTTTTCACAAGAGAGTCCTTCCAAGTACTCTTTTTATAAACTTACCTAGTTTCATTTTGAATGCGATGAGATAACTTTTTCTCTGCTAAGGAAGTATGGTATTCTTGGGTACTAAATTAGTGTAACAGAAAGCAACACTTCTCCTGCCTATTATTCCTGGGATGTGAGTTTCAGATTTTTCTAAGTCTATCAAGATGAGAATGGTGCTGGAAAGATGTTTATAATTTCCTGCAAAGGCTTTTGCTTTCTTGTAAGTAGCATGGGGCATTAAAACAGAAGAAGAGCCGCATAGCATTTGGCCTAATGTCCATGTACGATTGTGACCTGTTTCTCATAGTGGCTTTAAGCAGCAATTTGGCAGATTAAGTACAGAGCAAACACAGAAAATATTTTCTCCTTATAGCCCCTGGGCGTCCAATCACTGTATTTCCCTCAGAAACCTACTATGTTTGGTGTAGTTTTTGCAGACTTAGTGACCTTCTGTGGGTTTCTTTTCCATGAACTTGTCTGGTTTCTCCTTGAACCATAGAAAAGTTTCAATAACCTGGTAACTTAAAGGCAACCAGTTAGGTTACTAACTACATCACTCCCCAGAAGCCACTGGTTATGGAACTATACTGTTGGCAGTCTGTGGTTAAATGTTTCAGCCAGATATGATCTCATTTCCTTGAGCAGAACCTTTTACTTCCTGTTAATTACTCAAGGTTGGATGGAGCAGATGAGTTTGTTCTTAGAAGCCTGCCACATATTTAGTTGTTGTTAAAGAATTCTGAATTAGTTGCTCTGGTTTTCTAGATAGTGACAAGCTGCTCTCTGAAAGCTCCGTAAGGCAACAAGGAGTTGAGCCACAGGATCATGAAACAAAACTGGGTAGTGAAGAATCCAAACACCATGTCACTAGTTTTTCATACAAAGAGCTAGTGCTTCCAATAGTTTTCTGTACAAATGCCAGTAAAGGTGTCTTCCCTATGTGATCTGAAACACTTCGAATGCTTTTTATGTCCTCAGCTGGAATTTAATTATAGGCTACAATTTCATTTACATAATGTAAATGTTGTCTGAAAGGCAACCGTGAAAGGTAGAGCTGTTATAACCGAAAGCAGTTGTTTCTTGAGCACGTGCTTCACTGAGTCTGACAAGACCATTTTTTTCCATTGCCCAGATCTATGCCGACACCAACCCCTCCATCAGATATCCATTTGTTACAACTACCCTAGGCAGGTAAAGAGAGATGTTCTTTCCTTAAGTGCATGCGGGCTTTTCCTCTCAAACAATGCAGTCTGATGTCTGCCACAGAACAAGGATAGAAAATCAACTGCAACATTTAGACTTGTGCTCTAGCCAAAGCTGTGTAACAAACAGGCCACTGAAACATAAGCTATGTCTTTGGTGTGCTTTTGTGAGAACAAAGTGTTCCACTGGCAACTGCCACACTACTGTGGTCTTGAATGACCTTGAGAATCTCTTCTGAGACCTACACTAGTTAAATCTGCTGCTTAATGGAATTGGCTCCATGGGAAGGAGCACTCATAAAAATAACTGCTGGTGATTTCACAAGGCTGTGTTACTAATCAATAGCAAGATATGGGTCTAGGATTTCTTGGGAGTAAACAAATGTATGCAATTCCCTTCAAGTCATCAGTTAAACAACTGTAAAGCTGCAGTGAGGAGAATGTAATACTCTAACTCTTAGCCAAGGAACAACATCTGGAGTCCAGATGCTGATGTTAAAGGAATATCTGCTGGAGAACACTTCTTAGCTTTGGGTGGGAGAGGCAGGCAAGAAGGAGAAAAAAGTGAAGCATAAGTGTGTTTTTTAAAAAATACATTTTAGATTTTTTAAAATGGGATTTTTAGGAAAGCTGATATCTTTACATGTGCAGTGGTACCAGCATCCAGGAAATTAATGTCAAGAATATGTAGAACTGCATGTAAGTGGGTTTTTTCCCCTTTACAATTAAAAACTGTTTCCTGCCAAAGCAAGGTACTGAAGAAAAGATGCTACATATTTGTAATGGAAGTACTATTCTGACCCCTGCAGGATCTTTCCTAGTTTGAATAACCACTTCTGAGAGCAGCTAGAAATACTTATAGTTACTCCACCATTTGTGTATAGAGCATCAGCTTGAAGATGCTATTCAAGTAAGTGGACATAAAAGGTGCTTTTAATTTACACAGCATTTCTGATTGTTTTTCCTCATGTGAGAAAATGGGAGAAGCATCAAAATCCTATAGCCACTATTTTCAGTGGCTTATTAAGAAAAATCTCCTGATTTATGTTTCCCTTTTGAGATGACTAAGGAAATTTTTCCTCAGTCACATATCTGTTTCCAGTAAGAAGTTGTAATAGCTGTACCAAGGCTTCAGCCTTGTTCTTCCTGTGAAATCATGAGAGCCTCAAGCAAATATCTTCCTCAGCATATCTAGTGACAAATAACGTAGTGCTTCCAAACTGAATTAGTTGTGCCAAAGCACTCTGAACACAATTCAGCATTTCCTCTTACAATCAATTCCCAAACAGCAGAATTTTCCTGCACACCCATTACAGAGCACTTCAGGTGTTTGTATCTACTGCCCATTCTGCTCTGACACAGACAGGCTTGCTTATGGCAGCTTTAATTCTCTGATGCATGAGGTTTCATTTTAGCATCCGTGTAATTTTAATAATGAGAAAACTAATGTCTTTCTTTGATATACCTGATGGATGACTGGATGGATGATTTTGGTTCAGGGTTTTGGTTCAGTGGTTTGCAGCACTACCACAATTCAAGAACAGATAGGTAGACAAACTTGGTCAAGCCCAGTGGTTGTGGTCCTAGCAGCCAGTGACATCATAGCATCCCTGTAACGTAGCATTTCTAGAAGTAATTTCTTGGCCTTCATTATTCAAATAGGGGCTCGGAAGTGGAAGGAGGAGAAAAAAAAACAAAATAGCTGCAGATACACCTTGTCTTACAGTATTCTGTACCTCATACTATTCAGTGTTTGACTACAGGGCAAATAGTTAGAACAAATTTCAATCATTCAGTCTGAAGTAACAATTAGAGTCACTGGCAGCAAAGTCTCAGTGAATCACAAAAGGCATGAACGAAATGATCTCTAGGGAGATTTCCTTGCCTGTGGCAACATAGCTGTATTTAATTCATTCCTACAGATTTCTGTCTAATATATAGCCCAAAACCTCCCCAAGCAATCTGTTCTCACCAGGGGATGACACAGATCTCCCTTGTTGCCACTGCTGATCCTACCTGTGAGAGGACATGGAAAAAGGGCCCTGTAAAATCTCGTTATGTGTTCTGAAGGTTGTGGCGCATTCCCTCAGTCTTCTTCCTCCAAATTAAGCAGCAGTTTAATTTGGAAGTTTGTGGGAAGAACTTCCCACATCTTTCATGAAAGGAATGCCCCAAACTAAGCTTAATGCTCCAGCTAAGGTTTGGCTGCTTCTGTTACTACTTGGAGCCAGCCGCTTAGAGCAGGTCATGCAAGAAAGAGTGGAAAATAAAGGAAGCACCATAGCATTTTCCTTATAGCCAAAGTAAATAATATAACCAATTATTTCTAAAGGCTGCCTCTCTGAGCTGCCAAGACTGACTGCAGACATTCTCTGTGTTTTAACCCAAGTACTTTGGGATATGAGTACGTATTGGACCTCCCTGCTGTTTGCGACATACTTTCTGTGTACAAGAAAAATGGACAGGAAGGCTGCACTGTGATGGGCAGCTACTGGTCATTTTAAATTGCATACATAGCACATCGGTTCCTTTCTCAGGTAGTGAATTTCTGCATGGAATCTGCAATGTGGTGCAGTACATTCTATGTAGGGAAGAGAGTTAGCAGCAGTCCCTAGGAAGAACTGCAGAATTCATGGCAACCTGCTAAGAACATCTGAACAGGTTCATCTGTGTTGCCTCTGTGCTTCCCAGAGGCTCAGTTATGTGCAACATGATATAAACCACAAAGATTGTACTTGTATGATACAAATGAATACTGTGTACCTGACCAGCAAACAGAGGATGAGATAACGAGCAAAAAACAAACAAGAAATTACATATTAGTGTGTGACATGGCCACAAAAGATGGATGTTTGAGAGGATGTCAAAAAGCAACTTCCTGGATCCAGGACTGTCAGTTTGAGAATTCTTCAGGGAAATTATTGATTCATTTGAACTTTTAAGGGAAAAAAAAACAACTACCCAAACCAAACAACAAAAAAAAAATCAAAAAACCATTTTTAATAAAAATATAGTTGTCTCTGTAATATAGATAATGTGAAGTATTTTAAAACCATGGATATACAGTGCTATTTCCAAGTCGTTGTTGAAAGCGGTAATGTGGACAGTGCCATTTTTTTCAGTTGGCTATCATCTCTTGCATAGTGAAAGGTTCAGTCTCTGAGTGAATTTCTTGTATGCAATAAAAGTTGTAATAGGTGTTCCTCATGAACCTGGGTGCCTTCATATCTGATTTCCCCACCTTTCGCAATATGGATCTCTCCAACTTTAGTAATGCAGTAATTTCCCTTATCGCTCCAGATTCAACTGTCAACTGTACAGTGTTCTTGAATCTCTGCTTCATTAAATGAGCCTCCTGTTGGCAAGAAAAAAAAAAAAAAAAGTTTTCTTTTTTATTTTGTTTAAACATAGCAAACGAGATATTAAAATGAGGAAACTTGACAGCACCAAAGTCCGGCCACTTAAATCTGAGCAGCTTCTTCGCATAGAGGACCATGACTTTGCACTGAGACCTGGATTTGGAGGTAAGCAAGTAGCAGGTACCAGTGCTGCACTTGTTAATGGTTCATTCTCGATCTGTAAGTTGCTTAAATGCTGACAGGCAATGCCACTTAAAATTGGATGACATGACAGCTTTAATTGCAGCTCACTTCCTTTGATGAGCTTCAGAAAAGAAAGAAGAAACCAAAAAATACTTGAAAGCAAAGCACCTATATTTTGTTTAGCATATCAGTAGGAGAAAATATTCAAATTGTCTTCTTCTCAAAACTAAACAACGGGTAATATTGTTAGAATACTACTCTTTCATATTGATTAAGGTCTCTCTGGAAACTGCATAGTTCAGTAGCAATTAGCAAATTAGTTAGTCATTGTATTTGTTTTGAGAGATTGAAATGTAACATTAATTCCTAAATCTTTACTCTGCATAACATTTAATAGCAGGCCTTCAGTTTATTACCATGCAGTTTCTGTGTTTTTGGGCTCTATGATGATTATTCATTTAACTAAATTGCATGTGGATATTGTGAGTATTGAATGGGATTTGGATTTTGACTCTCCTTGACTCCCTCCATGACTCTTTCATGGGAGGTAAAATGAGAAAGCTGCCCTATAATTAAGCTTTTACCTGAGCTTTTGTGTCATCAGCTCAGCATTCATGATTCACGGAAGCAAACTGAACAGCTCTGGTTTATGAAGCCAAAATAAAATACATGAAGAGCAATAATCAACTGTGTAAACAGGCACAAATCTGGGAGGCTAGCTGAAGCCTGTGGAGCTATTGTTGACACCAGCTGTGGGGACATTGGGCCTGGCAAGCATGCCAGGAGAGTGAAACATGGAGTAAGAAAAGCCTTTCTGGATGCATTGGTGGAGTGTGAAAGGGTTTGTCATTATTCTACGAATTTTGGCTTGTCAAGGAACTAAAATCTTCCCTGTCTTCTAACAAATAATCAAGTAATTTCTATATCTTGGCTGCCAAAGTTAGAATTACCTCTTGCCTAATTCCTGCCTAGCCTAGTATCTTTCGTTCTGGTTATTTTCCTCTTACTACCTGCCTTGTCACACAAGGCATTTGAATTTTTGAGAGCAACATCTCAGAAGTAGCATTTCCATGAAAGAAACAACAATTCAAGATGTACTTTATCACTGGATCATCCCAGAAAGCAGTACTTCTAATGTCCATAAAAGCAGCTTTCAGAATATAGCCTGTTATCTGGCAATTCTAATTTTCCACAGTCCATGTGAAATTTTTGTACCCAGCAAATCTGTACCAGGCTTTTTCCCCTTGTCCTTTTATTTTCAGATGACTAATCGTAGAGCCCATTCAATTCCTTTTGAAGCCAGCTGTGTTTTTTTCCACTGACTTCATTGCACAGTCCTCCTAATAATCACATTGCCATGGGTACAATTTCAGCTGCACTCCTGTCTTTCAGAAATAGCTTTCAGCAGAACAGTATTCCAGCTTTATGCTTTACTCTGCTCTTCACATGCTGTAGTGGCATAGGTGACACTTGTAAATTCATATCCAAGAGTTTACACGCTTTTGTGTTTTCAGAACTCTCTTAATAAATGGAATACTTACAACTCGATCTCTTTAAGAATAAAACATGGATATGTTTTTTTTTACAGCATACAGTAAAAAGTCTCAATGAAATGAATGTTGATTGTATATTTGTACTCCATTGTTCCGGTCTTACTGTAGATTTCAGTGATTGTTACAGTATAAAGAATGGCTTGGTTTCTAGAAGAGACAGGTTAATGAGGAACAACGATTAGCACACAACTGTGACCTCATCATAGGACAAAAGCTGAAACATAAATCTGAATAACATACCTAGACTTGCTGTCTGACGGCAGGGTATGAGTTTCTCTGACAAACATTGTTGGATAAGTGTGCAGTAGAAGGAAACGTAACTAGAGAAGATGAAATTAGAGATGCCATTGCCTCACAGACACTGTCTAGAAATCACCTATATCCTTCTCACAAGGTGGGCACTGCCACCATCAACTCTTGCAGTACATTCATTATAGCAACACACTGGGGCTGACACAGATAGGGGACAAGGACTTTGCTAATTTTTCTCTTCTTGACACTGCTCTCACAGCCCCAACATGGCTCTGAACTGTATGAAGACTTAGAATCCTGCGATTTTATGTATTTAAAACAGATGAGATTTTGGGTTTGTTTTATCAAATGTAATAAAGCAGCTCAATACTGTGATTTCTCAAGGGCTTAGATCTGTCACGAGCCACAGTGCATGATTTATTCAGCTCAGCACAATGCGTGAATTCACATTACTGATGTGAAAAATTAAAACAACAACAAAACAGGTCAAAATAGCTACATGAAAAAGAAGTATTTTAAAATCATTCTTTAAATTTAAAAGAGAGTCAATTTTTTTTCCCTGCTGTGTATCTCATTGAGATTTCCTGGGTATGTCATGGAGCTGGAATGATAAATTTTGTTAATTTCTACTGTGCCCCTTCCCTCGAAAAGATAAATCATCCTTTGTACCAGCTTAGGGGAAGAAGCAGCTGGAAAATTTACACTGTTTTTAACCTTCTGGAGATTCCTCAGTTCACTAAACTCTTAAATCTAAATCTGGCTTGTTTAATTTCATTTAGCCCCACATATGTAAAGTGAATGAAGCAGATAACAGGACCTAGAGTTTTTAGTGTTTCTAATCATGGAAAAACAGAGCTCATGCTAAATTTTATTTGTAAACTGAGCAAACATCTGCACTGAAAAGAGTTGGGGCAAATGAATATAGAGCTTGTGGACACTGATACTACTGGCTGTAGCATTACTGGAAACAATCATGACCCTGCTCACATGGCTGATTTCTTTCTCCCGAGAGAAAGAAATGTTATTGCTCTTTGGAGATGAGGGTGAGCACATGTCAGTATGAGATGCTGAACAGAGACTTTTGGCAGCTCAGATATGAGGACAACCATGCAGGCTGTCTTGACAGCCAAAACTATATACATTGACAATGTTGTTTTAGTGAGTCACGCTTAGAAATCCTTTTAAAATGATGTTCCTTTCTATATTTACACATCTATTTTCCCATATCACACCATTTTTTAAAACTTTCTTAATTTAATGTACTGGCAGAATTTGAGTTCTTGGTTACCTGAGTTCTTTTCCCACATGCTAAAACTTTACATTGCCATTTGAAAAATTGTCACTCTTTTATTCCTCTGTGCCTTTGTTTTGCTAACTATAAAGTCTTTCCATATGGTCTCTGAACTGTTTTGAAATCTGGTGATTGGAGAACCACATGTTAATTGTCATTATGTACAAGTAAGTTCTCTATCTGTGTGTGTGAAGTATAACAACTTTATTTTTGTTTTCTTTTGTCTTAATGACCTGTCAGGATCAATGCTAATAGAGTTAGTTAGAGTTAACTAATGGGTAAGTTGAAGAAGTTTTAGAATTGGTTATCTCTGCTGCATCAACCACCAAAGGGGATAATAACAATAATTATATACAATAATATTATATAATAATATAAACAATAATAATAATTAGCACGTATTACAAATGCTGGAAAATAATTTAGTAGAAATTATCTGGTCAAGATGTAACAATCTTTCTAGAGAATTTGCATAGAATCATATAACTGAGTTGGAAGGGATTTTTAAAGGCCATTTAGTCAAACTTCCCTGCAATGAACAAGGACAACTATATCTAGGTCTGCTTGCTTAGGGCCCTGTCAGCCTGATCTTGAATGTCTCCCTGGATGGGGCACCCACCACCTCTCTGGGCAACCCGTTCCAGTGCCTCTCTTCCCTTATCATAAAGAACTTTTTTTTTTCTTTTTTTTTTTTTCTTATATCCTATCAAATTCTCTCCTCTTTTAGTTTGAAACCATTTCCCCACATCTTACCACAAATTGCATCTCAGTCAGCAATTAGGCACAGTCTTTTTTCCAAGCTTTCAGAGTAACAGAGGTTCTATTAATTCATCGCTCCCAGAAAGGTCAGAAACTTCTCACTCTGTGGGAGGAGAGTGACTCTGGTGAAAGTGGAATGTCTTTCTTCCATGTGGAAAGAATAGCTTGGATCCAAAACAGGAGAGAAATGCTTTGGAAATTTGCAAGACCTCTGATAGGCACCTTTTCCTAGATATTTTGTTGGACGCTGGTAATTCTTTTGTTCCTAGAGTTAGCTATGGCTAATACCGGTCCCCCTTCATTTTCCATGTAAATAAGAAAGAAATCAAAGAGTAGTAAGAAGAAAATACTATTGCCAGTAATGCTGCTGTTTCTCTCATTGCCAGAGGAAAGAAGATACATCCACACAAGCCTGTGGCTTGTTTCACTTCTGTCTTTGGTTTTCCTTCTCTACGTGCCCACAAACGATTTTTAGAAGAAAGCCTTTGTGCAGACCTCAGTCCTTCCTCGGTTTCTCTCTCTCTTACCAGGAGGTTTCTGTAGACTTAGCTTTTTTCCAGCACTGTTACCAAGACAACTGTGAAAAATCAGTGACTGATTTTTCTAAATTCAACATTTATGTTAGGGAATTGCAGATGCAGTCTTTTGAACTATGTGTACAAAGGTTTGACTACTATAAATGCCATAGAATTCATTAGGCAAGTTATTACTGCAGAAATTGATTCTAAAGTGCTAAAATAATATCTCTTTTTAAAATATAATAGAATTTGTCTGTTCTTTCTATCTATTAAAAATTCTTCTTGCTGTATTAAACCTTTAAAATAGACTAGAAATGGCTTGTGTTGGGATAAATCCATCTGAAAACAATTCTATTTTTTCTGCTGGGGAGTAATTATCTTGAAAATCTGTGGAACCTCCATTGTGAAAATCACTAATCCCTCTAAAATAATGATTTGTAGCAAGGCTCCAGCAGCAAGTGAAGCTGCTCAATTTAATAACTAAATCCTCTCTGCCATCCCCAGTCTTGTCAGACTGGGAAATAGAAAACACAGCTTTTCTCTGGTTACTTTTTTTCAAAGTGAATTTGATGTCATTGCCTGATGGTCAGCCAGAGATTGAAATTCTCAGTATATTAAGGGGAAAGCTGTAGTGCTGACATAGGAGTAGAGAAGTGCTTTCTGGCTGTTTTGGGATGTTTATTGAAATGCTTTTCTTCTTAAATACATCAGAACTTGATAGAACAAGCCCAGAGGACAGAAAACTTCAACTACTCAGCAATCTGTTCCCAACATCTCATTATTAATGTTTCTGGTATAGTTGACTTTTAATCACAGAAATAAATGTTCCAAGAAAACTACAAAGTTCAGAAGGCCTGAACAAGAGTACGGCCAAAACATTTCTTACTAGAGTGGTAGTGTTAGTGGCAGAAATACAAAAATGCTTCATGTCACTAAAGTGACCAGGACTGCATATCTATGCTTCGTGTGTTTATCCACTTAAATTTGTTGCCAAAGTAGAATCAGAATGGGATGAAAATATTTGCAGCTGCTATGATCTGTCAGTGTGGTTTTATAACTGTCTGTGGTAAATGCTAAACTGAGCAGGGTTTTCTCCTTAAGCAGTATGAATATGCTCTTTGACCAATGCACAGGAAAAGAACAGGAATCTATTTCTAAGGAGCATGTTTCACGGTTCTACCACATAAGGAACAGATTTTATTGCAAAAGTTCAGTTCTGTAGTTCATTTTAGAAACACCCTTTGTAATTCTGGCTGCAGATTTTGATCTCTGTTACGCTCTTCACTGTTCACACTGACGTGCTTTTATAACAGTTCCCAACCGAGTGCAAGTTGTTCATTCGAAGAATGAAATACAGAATGCATATATATGTATAACTAGCACTTCGGCTTGTGTGCATGTAATCAAAGTAGTCACGTGTACTTAAGCTGCTAGTTCTGTGACCAATTCCTTTTTATCTGCTCAGATGACATGAATTATTAATTGAAATTCTGCCCACATTTGAATGGTGCTTGTTGGGGGTAGAAAATAGTCTGTGTTTTTTTGTACAGCCCAAGAAATTATTAGTACTGCCGTTGTTACACTTTGAAGAGCTGTCACTCAGAAACAAAACCTTCCTTGCAATGCGTGGTGTATGTTTATTTAGAAAGCCAGTTATCTTGTTCTGTGACATAATTTGTGAGTAGTTCCCTGCATGTTTGGAGGATTTTGATGGAAAACTGTTTGCTTGTTCTTGACTCATAAAACTGGTAAAAGCCTTTATTTTACGTGGAGAGTAGTTTCTCTCTCATCCCTCTGTCCACATAACTACGCTCACATATCAGTGGGACTTCACCCACAGGTTTTAACATTCTAGTTATGCAGATCACTCCCAAAGTTTCACTAGTACCAGTTAAGATCAAGTGTACACTCAGATATGAACATTGCCAGTACGTCCTACCACTTGTCTCTGCCACGGTTCCAGGGTAAGTTGGAGACACAATATAAAAAAGTTCAAACTTCTTGGTGAGTAAGCTTAGATCAAATGCAGTTCTCCTGCCTATTTGAAGCTCCTCTGGCAATCAACAGACATTTCTAAGGCCCAAGTTGTCTCATCCCAATTAGAAATCCAGAAAGTATCGGTTACACTGCATGGATTCTAAATATCAGAGAGGCCATATTTCGTCATTGTTGTCAGCCTTAGTAATGACAGTGTTCCTAGGCTGGAGCACTGTGCTTCCACAGCTAGCTTGCTCCCTGACTCTCCCTGCCTTACAGCTAGCTCAGGTATCAGCTCTGCAAAGTGGGCTGATCCTGCTGCACCATGCAAATGAGGAGCTTGATAGACACTGCCTCATCTTTCTGCCATGTTTGCATTTAAATGATGTGTGGATGCCACCTGTGAATGATGTTCACATCGTGTATAAATCCCACTACAGCTCCCGCTTAGGCTAAACTTGTCTCCAGCTCACAATTTAGATTTCAGTGGAATGATGAGAGGATGACAGCTCAGGCTACAATCCAGTATTTTTGTACCAATACTTGGTACAAGTCAGTATTTAGCAGAAAGTGAACTATTTATGTGGTCTGGTTGGGACTGTGTGGGAAAAATAAAGAAGATACGTGGGCGAACCTGGTTTATGAGAGGCACAAACAATTGCATCAGTTTGCATGAAGAAGAGTGATTGGATGTATATGTCAATACTCTTGTACATCAGCCTTTCAGGGAGATGTCTCCTGCATTCTCTCCAAAAGGAACAGTCTACCCCAAGTGCTATCTAGAGTTTTACTTCAGTCAACTGAATTCTGTTTTGATCTTTGAGCCTCTGCAGATGGACTGAGCCACAGATTTGTTTCAGAAGCAAAGATGATTTCTCAGCCAGGCAGCACCGCTCTTGTCATTGCAGAGACATGCTCCTGTGTGCCCTGCTAACTCTGGTCACAATTTACCTTGTTTTTCCACACACATTTGCATCTGTTCTATGCAGGGTCAAACCCTCCATTAAAATATACAAGACAAATCAAGAGATTATAGAGCCAGATTTTAAAATACCTCAAAAATAGTTCAAGATCTCCACTGTTAAGAACTGTGGAGGCAGCTGTGTAATCCCTGAGGGCTGCTATTTTAAGGATAATTCCAAAAAGAGACACAGTGTTGTGGCTGGTTATCAGGAGAATGATATTTCTGGACTACTTTGGCTTTACTGTAAAGAAAACGCAAGAAAAAGAGAAAGACAGGTTAAAGGAGCTATTGCTATCTCCTGCTTGTTCAGACTTCTTTGTACTGATGCTTTGTATTACAGTATTTAAATGTTTGCTTTTAAAATATTTTAAAAGCAAATATTTCTTCCCCTTAAAAAATATGGACTGCTTTTTTACAAATGTAATTGGAATTTCAAGTACAGTGGTTTATTATTCATTCCAAATGCAGACTATTCTTCATTGTGTGTGTGTACACATATGTCCACAAATCTCTATACTCCCCCGCTTCTGTAAGGAAGTGCTTAGTCAATTACTTAAGTGGAATGACTTGCTTGCTGAAGATTACGCAGGTACATAATTAGGCCTTTAAATCTAGACTTGGTGTACTGAAGAAACTGGAAGAAATATATTTTGCTGTAATTTTAATAAGTTTTAATCCCTTTATTGCAAAAATGCAAATACTGCTTTATAATACACTCATTCAGTCTGCATCGTGCTGTAAATCCACAGCCTTTTTCAGACGTGGTATATTAAAAAAAAAGTCCCTGAGTGCAATTCATTGTACTTGAAAATAAGTTACATACTCAGCAATGCATTGTAGACACAGTGCTCCATCTTGTCACATGCTTAGTGCGTGCATGGCTTTTCCCTTATGAGTTAGTGAGCAAGTACTAATCCCTTTTCACAGATACCTATGCTAAGCATTAAATAATTAAGTTACCAAAGGTAATTAGGAAGCATAGTAGGCATTTTGCTTACAAGTGTGGGAACAAGAGTTGGGACTGACAAGTAAGCTTTGTGGTCTTTGATTTAGGTGGTATATTTACTCAGCTTTTCTCTACGGCACTCCAAGCAGTTCATTAGCTTTGGCACTGCAAGGAAACTTTCACTGCTGTCTAAACTGCAATGTCAATAACTAGTCTAGCTGCAAAGAAATCACTTATTTCTTATGCACTTATTTCTGCAACTATTTAATGTTGGGTTTTACTGTGTTGCCAAGGAGTTTCTCATTCAGCGTACTGTGATGGACAGACCATAGGAAATGACAGTATGGGGTGTACTCTGCATGTTGTTAATACACAGTCTTCCCTTTAAAAATATGGACATATGTTCCTCATCACTCTTTCATTCTGTTGCATTGAAGGGTCGCCAATACCTGTGGGCATTGATGTGCAGGTAGAAAGCATTGACAGCATATCTGAAGTTGACATGGTAAGTTGGTGAGATAAAGAATTTCAGCCAAAACTCAGGGTCCCAGAAGCATCCAGATGGATGATACAGACAATATATTTAAAGACAGTGAACTCTTAGAAGAGCACAGCCTTGCTGTGAAGAATGGAAGTCATCTTCATTTATGTTAGTAAGTGTTAAGTATAAGCAAGCACACGATGAACATTTCCCTAACTATCCCAGAGGAACAGAACAGAGTGCTCTTATTGGAAATGCCAGCCACTCAGTAAGGCCTGTGGGCTTCCACACAAACTCTTAGTGCTCTGCACTACTGAAGATGAGGGTTCATGTATTTTGTGTTCTTTCCTTGTGCAGATCTTAATATTCCTCATCCTTTCTGTCATGGTGGAGCAGTGGATACAACAAATGGAAATAGAAAAATATGAATATAACAATGAGCTCTAGGAAACACCTTCAACTATAGTTAAGGACCTGTAGCAGAGGAATGCAGGATATTTGTTTCTCCTCCAAAATTATCGCTAATTGTGCGACCCAAACATTAGTGCCAATTTGCTTAGATCTAGAACAGCTGGGCACCTTAACTTGGCAAAGAGATCTCATTTACAGTATCTTCTCATGCCGAGAGTAGATCTAATCATCGGTGCTGAGATTGCTATGGGTTCTGTCTATATGAACCCCTGGATTCCTCTACAATCTTACCCAAATCAGTGGGTTTCACGCAGGTATAAAATCATATTACGGGAGGAGGCCTAATTATCTTTCCAGTATTATTTTCAGAAGTAATTGTTCTATCAAGATGAGTGATACCTGCCTAAAACTGGAAAAGCTAGATAGGCGAGCACAGAGCTGTCAGGCTGTACAGAAGCTCAGACTGAATTTCCAGCTGCCTCTCCATTTTTTTTTCACATGCATATTTGCAGCCATGTTATTTCTCTAAGTAAGATTTCATATTTTTAAAAATTGTAAGTCTTGTGAAATTTGTTTATCCTTACGAAATTCACCATGGTGTTTCTACATGATTCATTTCATTCATAAAAAATATACAAATCTAAAAACCCATCTAACCCTTGTACCAAATGTACAGATTAATGGATTTTACAAGATGACCTGGAGAATCGATAAAGGAATTGTAAAGGAACTGTAGTCCATTCTGAGAATATCTTGTGAAAATTTCTACAGGAAAGCCCCCCAGTTCACATTAGTTTGATTTTAAAGCTTTTTTTTCCCCTTCACCAATCCAGCAGACCACTGAAGTCTGTTCTATCTGAGTATATATGAAGCATGAGCCCTGACTCAGATGCCAGTGATGAGGCAAACAGCAGGTATCTCAGAGATAGCTCCAAACTGTATTTAATCTTGCTGAGTGGCATCTCATTTCTTTCACTGAGGATCCTCCACATGATGTTCATAGCAGAAACTGTTCCTTTACATGAGTTGATTATTTTGTTCTGTTTTTTACTGTATGCAAATAAAACATGCATTGTCTTCTTTTATTTTTAATTAAACAAAGGACTTCACGATGACTTTATATCTCAGACATTACTGGAAGGATGAGAGACTTTCATTTCGTAGTACCAAAAACAAAAGTATGACTTTTGATGGAAGACTGATAAAAAAGATCTGGGTACCTGATGTGTTTTTTGTACACTCCAAAAGATCTTTCATCCATGATACAACTGTGGAAAACGTCATGCTCCGGGTGTACCCCGATGGCAACGTACTCTTCAGTCTCCGGTAAGAATAATCCTCTTTTATAAGACAATACACAGCTACAGTTGTGGGCCCTGAGAAACAACTTGAAATCCTTGCAGTTAGGATACTGATTGGTGTTAAACCGTTGGTGTTAGATACTGAGTACTGGTGACAACTGAAAATTCTCAATGTACCAGTGGGAACATAAATTGAGGATTGATAATTTAAAGATAGCATCTTATTAACATATTTTTCCCCATTAGAGGATGATGGCAACTTTTTCATCTATTGTAAATATCACTGAAGTTTGTCAAATGATAATTCATTGCCTGTGGTTTTAGCAATACTGCAGTAAATCTACTGCTGAGTGCAGTAAAGCCCCAAATTATTAGCAAGGAACAATTACTTTTTTTCCTGAGTCTTTTAAAACTATCTCTGCTATTTTCACTCTGGGGTACCTGTGAACATAGCATTAATATAAATCAGGGCTGTGGACAGGCACAGAGAGCAGATCACAGCAGTTCCAGAGCTGGAACAGCAAGGCCATTAAACGTTCCTCCCTTCTACCTACACATTAAAAGCAGATGTGGATGATGTGGCAGAAATAGTTTTAATGAAAGTACTTTCCCCTAGGTAGAATCTCTGGGGCCTGTGCATTGCAGAAATCACCACTCTCCAGTTTGTTACTAATTAGCCCTGTGCTCAGAGGTGATATTTCATCTAATCTGGATAGCTGGAAGAGTTACGCAAGCATTTGAGTTTTTTGGCTATGTAATAATTGTTCCAAATGAATTTATCTACCCCCTCATAAAGCATACAGAATCTCCTCACAACTGCTGTACACCACTTTAAAACAGCGTAAGGCTTTTATGTTTGAGAATCATATTGGCCAGCAAGAAACCATGAGGTGAACTATTAACTTTCTTGTTACAATCACTTCTGTGCTTCATGAAAGAGAGGAATTAGAGGAAACAGACCTCAGCTTACAGCAGTGGCTCTCAGTATGAGGATATGACTCTGTGATGGGAGCCCCTGCCCTGCATCCTACATCCCATTTGCAAGCTGGTGCCCTACTTTTACAAGTTACCCTTGCTCTCTCAGCTCCTTTCCTTACCTTGCCTTAGCCCTGCATTAACTGATGGTGGGTGCTGGGTGACTTCTCCTATTCCAGTGAAGAGCAAATCCTCAGAGTTCCTAACAGGCCTGCAGATTTCTTCTTAGACAGTATCAAGGGCAGATCCTGTCCTCTTTCTCCCTTTCTCTACCAATTCTTACCAATCTTATAGGAAGGGGGTGACATAAGGCTGGTTTTGAAATGATTAAGGTCACACAGAGTATTTGTAGTCTGAGTGGTGTTAATGCATACATTCCTAAAGAATCAGATGCTCATTTAAACCCTCTTTTTGTATTGACAGATTTACATGCAGTGAGTAGATTATATTCCAAATTCTTACATTCAGTATATTTGCAGTTCAAAGTTTTTTTTCAGTGCCTGGCATACAGGATTTTATTGAAGAAAAATTGAACAAAAATCCAGATTTGGTATTAAAATAGTCTCTTTTTAATAATCCATATTTTATTGCTGTCCCTATAAATCTGTAGTCAATACCCAGAAGGCAGGAATAATATTCGTAGCTGGAAATCTTATGCATTGTTTTAAAGATCTATCTCATTTCAACCCAGTAAAACCTGATATTTGTAAAAATGTACCTACAGTGTGATTATTGGTCACAAATATTCATTTGTGTACCTAACACATCTGATACCACTTATGTCAATTCAATTGATTCAACCAGGGGAAAACTGAAATATCAAAATAAAATATCATGTGAGCTGGGACAGGAAATGAAAATTTGTCAATATTTGCTGTATTTAAATTGCTGCTCCTAGCCTTTTATTTGTTTGTTTATTGGGTTATTTGGTTGATATGCTAGGGGACATTTATCTTCTAAATATCTGTGAAAAAGCAAGTGGAATGAGAAATTAATGTTTTTGTCTATGTTTACCTGATCTTTTTAGAGCATAAAACATTTTTGTGGAATTGAAGAAGAGAATATTCTTCCAGAAACCACAGCTTATCTTTTGTGCAATTAGATATAGTTAGTTATTATAACCATTTAATACAAATTGTAATATGGGAAAATAGCAACTGGAATAATATTTGCTCAGACCTATAAAATTATCTACTTCAATCTATGAGAAAATTAGTTAAAAAATGTGAGCTCCCTTTGCAAATCTTGGTAAGTGTAACCCTTTGAAGCAAAATGTATGAAAGGTTAATGAAAGATCAGACCAAAGAAGAGTTTATAAATTGAGGGTAACGTGCTTGATAAGAAAAAGTATTAGTCTTTAAAAATGTATGTTCTCACTGTCTCAGTTTTATATCACTATCTCAATGAAATTTTAGAACGTCTAATAGGAGCAGAAAAGTCAATCATTAGGATTCTAACCAGCAGGTTGCTTGGGGATCTCAATCAGATGCCTGCACAGTCCAGAGAAAGCATGAAATTTTTCGTTTACTGCTTGTTTTTCTTTTCCTTTCTGCAGAATAACAGTTTCTGCTATGTGTTTCATGGACTTCAGTAGGTTTCCTCTGGATACCCAGAACTGTTCTTTAGAACTGGAAAGCTGTAAGTATAATTTATGCCTGCTCCTCGTATGTGCATTCTTAGCAGCACTCCGTCTTGTTGATAATACCTTTATCACCTGTGTGTGACTGGAATCCTTCATCTGTATCAAACAGCTTTGGATCCAGTTTTGGATATCTCCATAACTCAACCATGGGAAGACAGAAAACCTGTCATACACTCTGCTTTGTTTTGACTGGGTTGATGTTCCAAAACTGCAATCCAAAGTATTTTCTTTATCAACAATCATGCTTTATTTGAGGGAAAAAAATACGAGTAAAAAGTAAAATAGGATGTCAGTATTTGACCTCATGGAAAAATGAAAATGATTACATGTATTACTGTGATATGTCTGCTTTCTCACCCCTGACTCAGTGGTTTGTAGTAAGCTGTAGAACTGGACAACCAAAGGTAATTGCGTCCTGCAGAGCATTTTGATATCTCAAGATTTATTCTTATTCAGTTGGAAACAAATTGGCTGTGCTTGGGCAGTCTGCTTAGGCTGTATGGCAGCTCCCAAGCTGCATCCCTGTGCCCTGGGACCCTGGTCACTAATCCACATTCCCCCTCTGTCATGTGAGCTGCTGGCATGGCACAGGACTCCACCTGCAACAAGGTGCAGTAATGGATATTTGGTTTTCTCAAATTGTTTTGAGTGGTCTCCCATTGCTAAGAAAAGCAAGCAGAAGTGTTATTCCAGCAGAGGTGATTTAGTTTTTACCTTCTCACAGATGCATACAATGAAGATGATCTGATGTTATACTGGAAACATGGAAATGAGTCCTTGAGCACAGATGAGCACATCTCCCTCTCCCAGTTTTTCATTGAAGAATTCAGTGCTTCCAGCGGACTTGCATTTTACAGCAGTACTGGTACAGTAAGACCTTGTCATTAGAAAAGAAGAAGGGCACACAGCCATACTGACTGTCTTTCTCCTTCAAATTCATTAGTAAATGTTTCTTATTGCTGAGAGATCTGTTAAAATGAGAGCTGTCAATCACATTGCTCTGTTAGCCTGAGCCCTAGATTCTCCTCACATTACCTGCATAACCCTTGCTCAAAAAGGGAACTCCAACGTGTTTTATTGTCTAAAATCTTCTCATTTTCTTGATCTGTAAATGGTCATTAAAAATCTACTGACTTTAAAAATTCTAAATGAGAGCATTTATAACCTACTGAGGTCAAATTCACAGCTTGCTTAATGTTCCATTTTTATACATAAAGTTGCAGAAAAAAAATGTCATGGCTTTTATGTCATGGCTACATTGTTTACACACAGGGGTCTGCCCCAAACAGTATTTCATTCCTCATTACAGATCTTGAACTACATTTTCTAGCAAACTGCACAAGACTGCAGTTTGTTATGATTTCAATTTCATGCAAAGTGGTTTTTATTTTCTTTGCAGTTGTACACATTTGTACATGCAATTATAAACTTTAAAATATTTCTCTATGTAAGTAGTCTAAACATACTTTCCTTAACCAGATAAAATGTCATGCTTGCTACTGTACTTCCTAGTCTGAGATTATTCATTTCAGAGGGGTTATTGCACTTTGTATACAGGCAGATTAATGAAATGGAAATGATTCCATATAGTATGTTAAATGCACAACTCATTGGAAAAAAACCCTTTAAGGCATGCAAGAAGGCTGCAAATAGACTTACCTAGTATATCTTAACTACAGGATATTTAAGGCATGCAAGAAGGCTGCAAATAGACTTACCTAGTATATCTTAACTACAGGATAGCTTCTTTTTGCCTTTTAGAAAGATTAAGGATTCAAGTTTGCAATGAGGATTCAATGGCTGGCATTTAATGCAGAAATTCCAATTTAATTTACTCTGCAGCCTAAGCAATGAGAAATTCAGAGCTTGATCAGCTTCTTCATCCTTATGTCTTGCTTATACATGAGCTAAGAAGAGCTCCAGCTTTCAAGAGCCACTGTCATGTGAGAATTGGTGATACCTAGCTATTGCATTTGTACCTTGCTGAGAGTCATGTCAAATTTGTCCTTGTTGCAAGATGGAGATGGGAATGGTTTCTACCAAACTGCTGTCACTGTGTCCAAACTGCATTCTGGGAACTCAGCTATTCTCATCAAAAAGCACTCATGCAAGCACAGATGGCACAGCAGTGCAACCTCGTACCACCCCTGTACTTTTCAGGACCTTTACAGCACCTCTGACTTTGTAAAAAGTAACACTTCAATGCAGATGTTTTGAAGATGAGCTAACTCACCAGGGTAAAGACAGAAGAAAAGACTTTAAGTCACAGATGACCACTGGGAGGAATCAGGAGATAAATGCACATACAGTATCTATTAGCTAGAACACTAACATTTGTACGCATATGCTTTTCTTTGGCTTTGAGTTCTGGTGGTCAGTCGGGAGCTTCCACTTTCTTCTTTTCTTTTGCTTCTTATTGAAAGAAAGTGTTTACATACAAAACCTCCTCCCCAGCAGAAGTGAGGAATAGCAGAGGACTATCAGCATAACTCTAATGGTGGCCATCTCCTGAAGATTCTTGGACAAAAAATTGGACAAAAATGCTGCTCACAGAGCATCTTTTCTGCACTTCAGGTTGTGTGTCATCTTTCCTGTGAACCTCAGTGAACCACACATGTGTAGCATTTAGCCTCCTGGAGCTCCCTGGCCTCCAAGGGAGCAACAATGTGAAACCATTTATAACACAATTGCTTTTAAAACTGAAACTCTGAAAGAACATAGGGCGTGTTTAATATTGAGTAATTGCTAAGATGTTCCTTATAAAGTGACTCTTTGTGATGCCATGACAGTTCCCATAGAGGCTCATTTCTGTCTGCAGTTGTATAGGAAAGGCAGATGCTGCACAGCCAGCCATGTTACCTTCTTTTCACCTCACTATATACAGTTTTGCCCTGCAGACTGAGCAGCACACGTTTTGCTGCACAAAACATGCCCCAAAAGTCACTAGATGGCACCCTTTCCTTTAAAGTCAGCACTGGGCAGGCAAACGGATCTGAGCAAGGCAAACGTGTGGCACATACTTACAGTGAAGAAGCAATGTTTCTATGCCAAAGTATCTGTATTTTAATGAGGTATGGATAGACAGTTTGAAAAGCACTATATGAAAGCAGAGTGACAACGATATTTCATAGGTATTTACTATTAGTGATGTGGATGCCCAGGCAAGGCTGGTAAAGAGAGATCACAAATAACACAGTTCTTGTTTTCTCCCGCAACCTTTTCCTCTCCTTTTTAACAACAGGCTGGTACAATCGACTTTTCATAAACTTTGCACTCCGGAGACATATTTTCTTTTTTGTGCTACAATCATATTTCCCAGCCATGCTGATGGTGATGCTGTCTTGGGTTTCTTTTTGGATTGACAGAAGAGCCGTCCCTGCCAGGGTATCACTAGGTAAACCTTTACCATATATTCTTTTGGGAAGTATAGGATGGATAGGGGAGAGATTCTGAAGTTACCTTAGCTTCTTATTTACATAAGACAAATATATCAGATAATTGCCTGAATAATTTCATACAAACTCCTTTAGTCAACCTCTATGTTTGGAAATCGGATGTTTCTTCAGACTGGCTTTGATGTACTAGCAGCTAACACGCCACAGAAGGAACAAATGATGATTCTGCAGAGTAGAGTTTTCCTTCATTATTTTTTTATTTTTCAAAGACATTTTTTGCGCTACTCCCAGGTACTCAGATCTGTCCCTAAATTCGTGGCTCATGAGAGACACTTGACAGGCAGTGCAGTATCTATCTATAAGCTTTGTAGCTCCGCTTTCTTTCTAGAAGCAGTTGATATCTTCCTACCAACCTGGAATCATTTTCCTGACTTGTCCTGGTTAGCAAAGCCTTTATTTCTCAGGCACTTTGAATATGTTTCCTTTGGTGCCTTAACTCTGCAAGGCATGCAGGCTGCTGTGGAAAGCAGAATAAGTTGGGCACCTTTCTGCTCTTGTTTCTTTAAATTCAGAACACTGCAGCTTGGAATAAAAAGATTGATTACTGCAGGGTTTTTTTAATAACGTTGTTGTTTTCTCAGTGATGACAGTTGACATCACTTCAAGACTGGTTCCAAAAGCTGATTGTTGTTTTATTTCCTGGACAAGTGCAGAACTTTGAGAAACTTTGTTTAAGAAACAAAATATCATGTACTCAGGCAGCCCTTAATGTTTATCTATAGGTATATTAATCAGGCTTTCTATTAGTGGAGTCTAAAACTTTTAATAAAAGATATATAAATATATTAATCTAAAACCAAATTATGATACCTGGTGTTATTAATGCATTTGCCTATTTATTTGTAAGAAGTTTAACTTTGTGTTTAAAAAGAAAGCTTAAATTCTCAGTAAGTCATTTGTAATGTTGTCAAAATGTTTTTGCTGATCATGTTCATTAATTTATATATAGGTTTATTCAACAGGTTATGCATCAGGAGTTTAATGAATAACACACATTCAATTAGCATAAGCATACATAATTCATAGGCAGTGTTATCAACAAAGTTTATAAAGCTTAGCTCTCTAGCCTAAAGTACACACATTTTTAATAAACAGATTTCCTCCTGTAAAGTATATCCTAAACTCCAACCTTCAACATAAAGAACTTGCAGAGCAAAAGGGAAGACTCTTGCATATTCTGGTGGGCTTGAACTAGCATAAAATTGGAGAGAGGCTGTACTGACACCCAAAAGTGAAAGACTGTGCTATTTGCCACTGCAGTCTCACAGAGGATACTGAGATGTTGTCACTTTTAGTGCATTAAAAGTAGAGCCTGGGTAGGATTTTATTTTTCTTATAATTATAATTTTCTCTGAGACAGAACACAGCAAAGCTAGATGAATAGGGTCACATCAGAACAGACACTGAAAGGATGAGGTTGAAATCCTAGACAAACTGAAGTCAACAAACATTCTGTAGTGTCAATGGATATAGCATTTTTACTCTACAATGTTTTTAGGATCAAGAAATTTTGCAGAGACATACAAATTGACATGTAGCCAAGAAGTACAATTTTAGAAGGGCTTGGGAGGGAAACTGATGTCTCATTAGTAAAGTTTGAGGACAAGAAAGTGCATAGCAGAGACACTGGCTCTGGAAAACAAGACCACGAGCCTGCCTTCACTGCTCTATAGGATTCATAGAAAAGCTGTCATAGGAAGTGTTCCTTGCACTGCTGAATCACCAGCATTGTCCCCACTGCTCACACATGGTGGGCTGAAGCTCTGACTTCACATACTGAGTGGAGGCAGATATGACTGTTTCAATGTTCTTTTCGATAGGTGGCTTGCATAGCTTACTCTATTTCTCTGACCCTGTGCTGTGAAGCTAAAGGCAGTCTCAATCACCTGCCTTCACAGAGCTGTGCTGTCTGAGCAATTGGTGATGAGATAAACAGAACCTGGCCTGTATTGTGATAACCTTCCCTTCTTCTTTGGCAGGCATAACTACGGTGCTGACAATGTCAACCATCATCACAGGAGTAAGTGCCTCAATGCCTCAAGTGTCTTACATAAAGGCTGTGGATGTGTATTTATGGATCAGCTTCCTTTTTGTCTTCCTGTCTGTCATTGAATATGCAGCAGTGAACTATCTCACCACAATTGAAGAGAGAAAGCAACTCAAGAAAAGGGGCAAGGTACAATCATCTGCATTTTGTTGCCTTTAAAAGCATCACAGAAGTCACAGAATAATCCTGACACAAAAATGTGATAATCTCTGACTCTACTCTGTTTCACACTTTTTTTTGTGGCTGAAGGCAAGGGATGTATCATCCTCTCAGATTTTGAGAAGGTCCGAAGTTACTCTCCCTTCCTTTTAACAGAGATTAGGGAGCACAACTCCTGATTATTATTATTTTTCTTCACTCAGAGGAAAGTACCTCTCATTTTGTTTCCCAGTTTTTTCCTATTGACGAAGACAATGTTTTCATCTTTATCCTGCCCCTGAAATATATTCCAGACTATACTCATGCAGTGTTTCCTCCTGTTTCCTGTAAAGCAGAGTTTACTTATCCTTCTTCTGCTTCCTCATTTTCAGTTAGGCAGATGGGTTTAATGACTTTTTTTTGTCCTGAGACCAGATGAATGATTAGGTCCTTTTTAGAAAAGCGTGCTTGAAGTAGAAATGTTTACAAGTCAAACATTTGCTTTCTATGAAGCACTCATTTAAAAAAAAAAACCCTTCATGAATATCCCCGCATGTGAAACCATTCATTGGAATATCACAAGTAGAAGAATACACAAAGGATGCATATGTTGCCCACACGATTTCATACTGCTATCAAAAAACACAGAAATGTTTGAAGTAATTTCCCACAGACCTACAGATGAGTCAGTTTGATTTTTCTATTTCACAAGCAAGGGCACATGCAAGTCAGCTGGCAACAGTCCCTGAGACAAGCGTGTTATGTCACATATATGTCTTTATTTGCACGTGTGCTGCACAAAGGGCAGGGCCACACAGGATACACAGGTAGTATCTGAGGTAAGTGCACTCTGTGAGGTAGCCATTGCAGTGTGAAGAACAGCACTGGAGAGAAAGCTTCGTTTGTTTTCTGTTTTATTTATTTATCATTTACTAAAATGGCTCCTGCTAGATTCACAATAACTATTTTTTGTCGCCAGGCCTCAGGAATGTATAATATTGATACAGTGCAAGCGATGGCTTTTGACGGCTGCTACCATGATCCTGATGTTGAGATGGACCTGCCTGCTTTCACTGACCGCTGTGAAGAGAATGAAACTCGAGCACGAGCAGTCAGTGTCTCCAACGTGGGCACAGCTCGCATCAAGAGGAAGAGATCTTTCAAGGGAAACGTGGGCAGGATTATTCTACAGAACAACCATGTCATTGACACGTATTCCAGGATTATATTTCCCAGTGTGTATATTGTGTTCAACTTTTTTTACTGGGGTTTGTACATGTGAACAGAAATCATTATAAGCTAGATTTTATCTTGGATATGTGGGTAATGCAACAGCAGTAGAGGAAAGGGTTAAAAGCTTCTGAAACTGGCTTCTGCATCAAACCAAGGCTGGTTTGGTTAACAGCAGAACTGCTGATGGAAAAACTCTCACAGTCTGACATTTCAGCTGGACTGCTCCATAATTCACTGGGACAACCCAGTGTGCATGCTACTGCTGCAGTATCACAGAAGCAGCTTGCTCACTAAGAGAGCCCTTTATCACACACCTAAACAGATAGCAGCTCCTGGCCAATGTGTTATCCAGTGTCCATCTACGCTCTAACCATTCCCCTTTAATCAGCCCTTCTGTTTGTTCTCCACTTGTTATCCAGTTGTTTTGCAGTCAGCACCAATCACCTTCAAATGGCCCCTACCCCAGTTTCACTTAATGCATTTCTGTTTTGCTAGACAACCTGTGTGCACCTCAGGAGCCTTTGTTCTTTGATGGTAAGGAAGTGGGGAAAGCGACTGTGACTTAGCAGTGGGTCAGAGATTAGCAGAAAGCAGGAAGAGTTGAAGAGGCTTTGAAGAGGCTTTGTACACTGTGCATAACCAATGCCTCAAGAAAAATCTTCCTGTCAGCTGTTCCTGGCTTTCCGTCTGGCTACTGGGAAGGACCTCTATTTTGGAGAAATCTTGCTCACTAGTCCCCAAGATAGCACAGGAATAATGACCCAAACCAATGCACTTGGGGTCTTACACCTCCCCATGAGTAAATAGCATCACCTACACAAGGTGTGCCCTTCATGTGACACCCCCACACCTGTGCCTCATGTGAAACTACACTAATCACCTGCTTTCTTCCTAGCTGCTCATTTCAGAAACCCAGCTTTGAGGAAGATATTTTAGAATACTTCATCAAGAAAACAAACAAACCTGTTACTTCTGAGAAAACTTGGGAATTTGTCCCACCCTTGGCTTCTGAGGTTGGAAGTTAGAGAAGCCATTCATGCCTGCATGCGATGCTGGTCCCCATCACAGGCCAGGTTACTACACTGAGATCTGAAATACACAGGAAATAAAAAGAATCAGCTGTGCCAAAATAGAGCCACATATAGGAATCCTACTGGTCCCAGATGGATGCTGCATGGAAATAAATAGCCTTTCTGGGTCAGGGTACTGGCTAAGAAAGTAACACTTTTGGCTAAGGAAGTTGAAATAACGATGTCCAGGGACATAACAAAAGTGTTCACAACTCCAGAAAAGAATGAAGAATACTTTTTGTGACTTGTCGAAGTAAGAAGCATTTTTCACTTAAATTTCCTGGTTTTATCTGTCATTTAATGAAGTGGGTTTAAATTTACAAAGTTGGTTCAAAATAAAAATTCGTGGTGGCAAAAAATGTCAAAAGGTCACTGCTTGGTTAAGATTATTAGGAAATGGGAATAAATTTGGAAGTCTGAACCATTCTCTGGTTTATTTGATTTTCCTGCTGGAAATGTGTGGCAATGTCTCTTACTGTTTCAAAAAGCTGCGTTTGTCAAACTCCCAGTTACAGAGCTGGAAAAGCTAGCAACACATTGTATCCCGAGCGATGGAAATCTGATGGAATGAGCGGGTATTTTGGCACACGAGTCCCTGCCAAACAAATGATCAGAGCTAAGGCGGCTTTGATACTCTTCCAGGAAATCCTGTCATGGAAAGGAGAACTGTACCAGGCATGACAATGCTGGGAACGTAAAGTCAAAGGATGTACAGGGCTTTGGCAACAGCAACGGCACAGCAGACCTCAAGCTGAGCAGATGTGTAATATAAATATATCAAAAAATTACCATGACATTCTTGTTGCTTCACCACTATTATGAATGCATCCCGCACAGATGCTCCAGATTTCCTGAGAAGATCCCATCTAATTGCTCCAGATGTGTGTCCTAAACTTGTAGTATGAGCTAATGTAACAGCATTGTTTTCACATCATTTCTTTCTCAGCCTTAGTGGAAGGAATACTTATCCTGTAGCCAAAAGTGAATCCTCAATCTCCAACAGAAAAAAATACCCCAAATGATTCTTGACCCAAGACAGTTCTGTTTTCTAAATTATATTATAGGATCTGTGGCAGCAGGAGCTCTCCAGTCTGGCCTGCCCAAGACCGGCATAGACTGGCCACCAAACTGTCCCACACATGAAAGCATACAGGAGAAAGGTTTCATACCCACATTTACTTTCCTAGAATATCCTATACAGGTGCCTGAAAGTAGCTTAGTTTTCTTTGATAGTGGAAACTGTTATTTATTTTGCAACTGTGAATTGTAACCTTTGGCAGTGTTCTCATCACGGTAAGCAATACATAGCAATTTCATTATGATAGCAGTGGGGATTGTTTCTTTTAATGATAATATTGCAAACGTTTTTCAGCAAAGCTTATAATTTTTATCTTCTCAATGCACTGACAGGGATGATACCAGGATCAATTATACTTCACAGATCCTTTCTTGTAAAATAACTTTAAAATGTATTTAATTACATTATGTTATTAACACTATTATTTTGCTTTGAGGGCTTTCTGGGCATTATCTGACTAAAGTCCACAGACCTCCTTTTGAAGGTTGTTTTATCTTCCATAAGGGGATGGTAATAAATACTTTCGGTCTGGTTTTCTGGACAAATCTGCATGGAGGTCCTTAAAGAAGTTTTCACAAGTATTTCCCATTCCTGTTATTTGTGGCTATTCTTGCCGTCAGTCGAATACAGTTCTGTTTCCCACAGTATTTGCTAAAAGCTAAAATGTCACAGACATTAGGTAAATGCATATTTGTTGGAGTGTTCACCCTGGTGGTATTCAAGCAGTTATGCTGGTGGTACTTAGTGGATTTTTGGAAAACAGAAATAACAGCGTGTAGTGGCTCCTTGTCAGCAGCTGAAGTGCAGGATGTGGCCTCCCTATATTTAGCCTCTGCTGCTACACCCATCTGGATTAAGAAAACATCCTGGAAGCATTAATGTAGGTGATTGAGCTGCAAACAAAAGTCTGGAGAACTGCTTCATTCTTCAAAGCTTTATAATTCTTGCGGCAGGAGTAAGCGTAATTCCACACCGGTGACTCGTTTTTCAGAAAGCTACAACACTGTATGCCTTCAAATATCCCAACCACTGATGTTTACACCAAAATATTCACAATGTGACACATCTTGAAAAGTGTCCTGAAAGCTGAGTGATGCTGTGTTGAACTAATAAGTCAGAACTAGAAAGCAGAGAATATCTTCTCTTCCAAAGTGACAGCCCAGTGAAGAAAAATACTTGACAGGGAGATGTCAGTTTTTGTAAATCCTCCAATTACAGTTTGTACAATTAGGATAGTCTTAGTTTCAGCCCGGCAAAACTCATCCCCTAGCAAAACCTACACACCGCTCAGCCTGCATTCCATGGCCAAGAGACCACAATGCTTTGCTCATCTGGAGACCAAAGCAGTCCAGGCGGTGAAGGCAGAAGGACTGAATATGATGAATAGCATTTGCTCTTTTTTTTTCCTCCCTTCCCCCCAATCCCCACTTCTGTGTATTATATTTTGCCACTTTCTCCATTCAGAAGATAGGAATGTTGATGCTTTAATGAAATCAGAACCCCTTTGGATCACGCAGCGTTTGTTTGGAGGGACCCAATTTGTGCTATGGCAGCAGGAATTGCTTCTGTGTGAACAGCAAACTAACCACGCAGAGGAGCAGGACTGTACAACAATCTTGTGCCCAGTGTAACCACCTGCAGCTATCAGCCATACACTGAACGGCTGCTGAGGTTTCCAAAATTCACCTTGTGCCAGTAGTTCTATGAGGTGTGCTTGGAGCTGTCGGCACGCAAGAACAAAAGCTCACCCAAACCTGCCTAGTTATTTCTCTGACTCCTCACGTCACTGTAAAGTAACCCATTAACGGGCATCCTTACCAAAGACAACTAACATTCTTTTCCGCAAGCTTTTATGTGCTCAGTGAAGACACTAAAGACTCCGGGGATCATCAGCAGATGGGCTCTGCAGCTAAGCCCCCGATCCACGAACAAGACATACCCGGGGCACTTCGTTCTCCGCTACCCACAGCAAAGCCCACACCCCAGCCAGGACCGCACGCCCTGCGCACCGCCGCCATTTTGTGGCGGCCGCTGAACACCTCCCCTGACCCCGCCCCGCTCCGCGGCCTGTGCGCCAGGCAGGGTGAGCCGCGAGCGTGTGTGTGTGTGTGTGTGTGTGTGTGTGTGTGTGTGTGTGTGGGGGGGGGGGGGGGGCGAATTATGGCGACGGGACGGAGTGCGTGGGTGCGGGGGGTGAGACCCGGGCCTCGCGTGACGCGGGGCGGGCCGGGCAGCGGCGTGGGTTGCTGGGGCACCGGGTCGGGCGGCAGCGTGGGCGAGCCCCGTGCCCCGATCAGCGCGGCTGCACGTGCAAGTGCTGGCACTACAGCTCTACGCGCTGCGTTTTTCCCTGCTGGAAAGAGTGTGATAGCAGCCACGTGTGGCTCCGGGCTGCCGGAGGAACTCGCGGTGAGACGCTGTATCCGGGAGCTGGCGTAGCAGTGTCTGCTGAGTGAGGGAGCTGGGGACTGCGTGCGTGTACCTGTATTGGTAGCGCTGGAGTGTGCTTCCCCTGTACCCCGCACTGGAGTGCTGTGTTCACTTTTGGGCCCCTCGCTACAAGAAAGGCACGGGGACCCTGGAGCGTGTCCAGAAAAGGGCAGTGGGGCTGTGATGGTCTGGAGCACAAATACTGTGAGCAGCGCCTGAGGAGCTGAGATTGTTCAGTGTGGAGGAGGCTCGGGACAAACCTCATTGCTCTCTAACTGCCTGAAAGGAGGCTGTGGTGAGCTGGGGATAGGCCTCTTCTCGCAGGTAACAGTGATATGATGAGGGGGAAAGGCCTCAAGCTGGGCCAGGGGAGGTTCAGGTTTAGGAAAAAAACTCCAAAAGAGTGGCAGCACACTGGCACGTTCTGCTCAGCGAGGTGGTGAAGTTACTGTCCCTGGAGGTGTTCGAGAGCTGTGTGGATGTGGCACTGAGTGACATGGATAGTGGGCATGGTGGGGTGGGTTGGTGGTTGGACCGGGTGGTCTTAGTGATCTTTTCCAACCTTTGTGTTTCTATGGTAAGAGATCTGTGTAAATGAAAGCGTGAGAGCATTTATTTTTGAGATCAGAGCCATTTTTGAGAGCAGAGCCATAATTTTACTTCGGAATGAAAGCAGCAGCAGCTGTGGCTGCTCCCACTGGCTCACAGACATGCTCAGACAAGCCCAGTGCTAGCTGCAGTTAGCCAGACCCCAGAGGCTAGCAGGCAGTCTTTTGTTGTTGTTTATAATTATTTTTATATAACAATATGTGAGCAGATATCTGCCTAGAAGAACAAAGTAAATGACTTCCAACTTTAACTGACTATATTTCGATTAAAAAGCTCTCTTGATAGCCTACATAAACCATGCAAAGTTTGACAACTTTGTGGAGATGTAGGCAGAGCTGTACCATTGTATGTTTTGCTGTGATTGCACAGCATCAACACAAAGGCCTGAAAGCATTCCCTCTCTTCTGTAAACTTAGTTTTGCTAGAACTGGCCACGCCAAATGCAGTATTTACTGTGGCAGTTGCCTTCGGCTGTTTCAGTTCTTTGGAGCCTTCTCCCCTCCCAGCAACCAGCTCTTAAATTTGTGCTTGCTGTTCCCATGTTCCTCTCCTTGATATTGCTGCCTGTTGTGCTCCAAGCGTGTGCTGTGATACCAGGTGTTCCCTCACCTGCTTCATAGGTACTGCTGGGGCTGCACTCTGGTAACTGCAGCAAAGGGGTGTGAGCTTATCTTTTATCCCTCTCCACCCCTTTGCATGTTATTAAATCTCTTACATCTGAGCTATTAAAAAAAAATATGTTGCTATTGCTACAAAAGAGCATTCTAACAGGATGGTTGGATTTCTGCATTTATAAAGATCTCTCGTGTGGCAATTTGGATTCTTTGTGCTTCTAGTACAGATTCAGGTGTGGGATTGCCATTTCTGTGTGCAACAGCACCCAGTAGAGCCCTTTGCAGAGAAAATGAAAGCGGGTTGGAGATCTGATAGGGGCATTATCTTTTCTGCCACTTGGAAAGAATAGTGAGCACCTGAAAGCAGAGCTGTTCCCAGTGTGCTGCTGTACCCCACTGGAGAAGGCGGGAGGAGCTGCACAGGGCCCATGAGGTTATGGTGCTGGCTGACTGTTACATCTCTCTCCTCTTGAACAGGACCATGCCCAAGAAGGGAGGGAAGCATGCTGAGGTGGGGATGGAAATGCAGGTGCAGTCCAAACGAGCAAAGGTGGAAGCAGCTTGTTTGCCATCAGTCATGGATTTTGAGAACCCAGACAGCCTCTTCGCAAGCCTGATCTCTCCCATCAAACCAGAGGAGTTTTTCAAGGAGTACTGGGAGGAAAAGCCGCTGCTTGTTCAGAGAAACGATCCCCTACTGGCTGCTTACTACCAGTCTCTCTTCCAGCTGTCAGATCTGAAGGAGCTGTGCAGCCAAGGGCTGTACTATGGGCGTGATATAAATATCTGCAGATGTGTAAATGGAAAAAAGAAGGTTTTAAATAAAGAAGGCAGAGTGAATTACGCACAGCTGAAGAGGGACTTTGACCAGAAAAAGGCAACCATACAGTTCCATCAGCCTCAGAGGTTTAAGGTTGGGTCATTTCATGAGTTTAAGTAAAACTAATATGTGTTTTGTAATGCAGTGTGTTTTGCTTGAGGCGTGCTGGACAGAGCTTTGTCTCTGCCCCCAGAAGGTCCAGGTGGAGGAGCTGACATCAGTGGCCTGCTGAAACCATATATGAGCTATATTAATTAAAACATGGTTTATAATTTTGTGCAGTCTGTCATGCTTCAGTGCTCTGCAGCAAGAAAAACATGAGTTATGCTATAAAATTAAGTGTTCCTTTTTAAGGATTTGCTTTGTCACATAAAAATTTAAACAGATCTGAATGCGTAATGTTGATGATTATTTATCACTGTCTGCTTTAGTTTTTGTTCCATTGTTCTCATGTGCAAATAGAGCATTTATGCCAGTTCAATGGAGGGTAAGGCGTAAAATAATGTAGGTGCAGGACAGCACAGTTCTTTCTGATGAACTGGCTTTGAATTGTACCTTGGATTTGTACATCAGTTTTGGTGATTGTCCTCTCTTGTTCTTTTCCATGCTTCTCCAATCAGAAGCATTCAGAATGAGGCACTGGTGCCTGCACGGTTGTGTCAAGGACCCAGGTGCTTACGCTTGGATTTAAGTAGTTCTTTTCTGTCCTGTGGTGCCTGCAATTTAACAAAGAAGTATTCTGTAAGGACAGGAATGTACAGCTCTTTAACTCCTGAAAAGCCTGTCATTTTGGTGCCTTCATTTTGCCTAGCTAAAGCTAGCAGATGAATTAAAACCTATTAGAGGGTTTTGTGGTGGTGTGGTGGTGTTTGTAACGGCTGCCACTGTTTGCGCAGATGAGTGATGAGTGGTAATGTGGGGAAGGTGAAGTCTTATCAGCATTCTTCAGCATCTGTTATGATGTACTTCACCAGCTTTGTGCTTTGAAGGTTTTTAGAAGCATCTCTTGACATGCATCTGTTAAATTTTAATGTACATCTTCAGTTGTGGAGGAGCAAAGCAGTTCTAACAGATTGAAAGATACCAAAGGTTCTTGCTTTGAGCATCTCTAAAACTGGCTTACTCCACACACAAATAACCTGATACATATGCTGCAATATATCTAAGGCATATAAAAAAAACACGTCAGAGATGTTTGATCTCCTTCATTGTGTAACTGCAAAGTGCTACAGTTGGAGTCACCGCAAAAAGCTCTCTAATCTTTGTGTACTCTTTGGTAGTAGCTAGTATAATGAAAATCATGCATATGTTTCTTTTATTAAGATGTTCATGGGAGGTGGTAGGTGAATTTCCATCTGTGCCTAACCCTGTCCATCCTTCCCAGCCTCAGTGTCCCAGTTGGTTCTTCCCTAGAAGAACCCCTGAGTAGCCAGGGAGCATGAGAGCTGGGTAGTGGCCAGGCTGGCTGAGCTCTCCAGCAGTAACATGTCCTTTTCTTTTTGCAGGAGGAGCTGTGGAAGATTCAAGAGAAGCTGGAGTGCTACTTTGGGTCTCTGGTTGGATCAAATGTCTATATTACTCCACAGGGGTCCCAGGGCCTTCCCCCTCACTACGATGATGTTGAGGTAGGGCAGCACAACATTGTCTGTGGGAATAGGCATGGGGTTTTGCTGGTCTCTCTGTGTGGTTTTTCTTCCCTTCTCTCATAAAGTAATTTCTTACAGAAAAATGTTTTTCCACTGATAAGTTACAATGTTTCTTTATGGTTGTTTTTCCCCCCTCTTTACTTTTACTGAATGGGTACTGAGGTGTCTAATGGCAGTATCACACAGAGTATGCTTCTAAAAGAAGCATTCCAACAGCCAGCGTGTTAAAAAAGCAGTTCTTCAAGTTGGGCTGCAGTACCAGTTTTTTTTCCACATTAAACACGTGCATTTCATTCTTCTTTAGCAGCTCTAGAACTTGCAGATTCTGACATATCACACAGAATCACAGAATCACTCAGGTTGGAAAAGGCCTTAAAGATCATCAAGTCTAACAACAACCTAACCATACCACCCTAACTCTAACAACCTTCGGCTAAATCATGTCTTTTAAGTTAGTTGTCTAATGCTTTTTGAAGTAATTTGGGAAAAATGGGGATTTCCAAGTGCCTGCTTTAGGTAGGATAAAGCAGGTCTTACTTCCTAAGTTTTCTTTCTGCTGTCTCTAAGTGAGGCCTAGAAAAATACTTTGGATGTAAATTTCTGCATTATAGACATGCACAAATTCCTCAGGAGAGGAATCCTGCTCCCTGGGCTGTGAGGTAGCTGGGAGCAGGGCAGGTGAAATATGTCTCTTCTGTTGTCAGAGAAGCGCCCTGCGTCATCGTGTTTGCTTCCTGGCTCTGGTTTCTGGCATGGTTCCACAGACATCCCGAGTAAGACGGTGCATTAACACTTCTGATGAGTTGAATGCGTGGTAGGAAGCAAGGCTTCATTGTGCACTTGGATTTATGGTCCTTTGCAGGTGTTCATCCTCCAGCTGGAAGGCGAGAAGCATTGGCGGCTCTATAAACCAACGGTGCACTTAGCTCGGGAGTATAACGTGGAATCTGAAGATAGGATTGGGAATCCCACGCATGAGTTTGTGTTAAAGGTATTAGAATTGAACTTCTTTAACTGGGCTGAACTGTAGGTGTGAGAAAAGTAGTTATATTTAAAATGATTCTTCTCTAGAAGACAGTATCCTGAATTCTTGCAGTTGCAAAATTGTGGGGAAGGATTGGTGCACAAAATACTATGAGCATGAGAAATGTCATAGTTGTCTGAGTTATCTTTTTTCAAAGGCATTGGTTGCTTTAGGATTTAAATAATGGACCAAGAAGCAGTTCTTTCTGGAAATTCTCTAATACTTCTTTAGTTACGAGGCAGAGTACTGGGTACATGTTTGTAGATTTCCCTGTAGAAAATACATTGGTTTTAATCACAGTTATGAAGTGTTTTGTGCTGCTGCATGCTGTCTGTGATCAGTCAGGCTGGTCCCTTTGTGCACTGTTCTGGTGAATATATGGCATATGTAATACCTGACTGATCAACAAAAGCAGAAACTAAAAAAACTGTCTTGACTTGTATTGTTTTTCTCTTTTTCCAAACCTGAAAACCAGATGCTTGTCTGTGTCTTGTTATTTGGAATAAAAAGAGCGTTTAATGAGGGCTAATGAATACAGCCTTTCTGATGGCAGGAGATGTGGTGCTTGGCCTGTTGTGGTTTACGTAGTTGTACTTCAGAAGGGGGTTACTTACCCAGCAGGCAGTGCTGCTCTGTTTCAGAAGCCTCTGTAGTTTCTCTGCCTCTTGTCTTATGAACAGGGCCTGTGTGGGCAAGGTCCTTCCTCTTCCCTGTGTTCTGACTTACCTGTGCAAGCAGGTATGTGTAGGAACAGCGTTCTGCGTTGTAATGGTGCTGACCTTTACTGGCTGTGCAATCTGACAGTGATTTTCAGTTGTCAGAAAGTATTGCTTGATACAAAGCCTAATGAATTACAGTTATTCCTTTTTTTTTCTTTCCACAACATGTTGGGCCGGATTTTTATGGAATAACGTTGCATTCCACAGGCCATTTACTGATGTCAGTGCAGTGAAAGTACTGGGCTCTGGCCCTGAAAAGGCCTTAAAAATGTTCCAGGTTTGCTGTTCGCTTCCTGTGCCCCTTTTCTTTTGAGTCATCTCTGTTAGATTTTGGTTGTCTGTGTGACACTTTCTGCCAAGGATGTACAGACCAGTATTTCTTCCCTAAACCTTTCAGTAGAATATTTCCCTTCTCCTTTCTTGCACTTCTGCCTGCCGTTCGCGGGCAGTTTGGAACAAACGGACCAGTTGGAGATGTACTTCAGATGTCTCTCTGAGTAGCTGGGTGTGCATGGGAGTGTGCTGGTTTGTGCCTCAAGTCCCAGAGTGCAGCTGGTCTTGGTGAGCATTCAGCAGGCTGTGGACACGGCTGGCTTCTTACTGATGTCAGGCACAGAGCTGGTTGGCCGTTGGCCATCCCTCAAGTGGTTTCCTGTTTTACTCTGCTGATATCCCCTCCTGTGTCTGCCCCTCCTTTATCCAGTTCAGAAGTAAGAACAAGCTGAAGTGCTCAGAACCTCGTTGTGTCTCTTGGGAGCTGCTCTGTCCCGTCCTCCTCTGCCTGTTGCAACCCAGAGTGCTTGTTCTACTTGATGAATGTTTTGCTTGCTGGTTCATTGCTTCGTGCTGATGAGATTACCAAGGAGATGAGATGAGTAGGAGTCACACTTTGCAGTGAAGACTGCTGTGAGCGACGGTGATCTCTGCTTCTTTTGATGGGACCACATTTAAGGAAGAGTAAAATTAAAATGGAATCCGATTTCACCATTGCTGCTTCATGACTTTTCTCCTTGACTGTGCTGTGCAGCTCTGTAGATGTTTGTAGGGGAAACTGTAGGTAACCTCTTTATTGGATGTGATGTGGCCTGCTGCACACTTCTCTCTTACATTGACTGCCTAGTCTAAAGTGTATCTGCCTGGGGATTTAATTTAGGTAAGTGAGAAGAAAGGGAGGAGGGGAGAGGTTGTACTTGATATTTTTAAGTGCTACAGCTGAGAATTTAAGACAGCAGTACTGCAGCAGCTTATGGTCCATGCAGGATATTTGTCCTTTCTTGTGGAACAGCAGCTTTCTACTTTGTTGAGGTCTGCTCTGCTAGCTTGCTGTACTTTCAGCAGGTTCCTCTCAGCTGCTGCTCTGTCCCTGTTATGCAGCTGAGTAGGATTGTGTGTGCTTTCTACCCTTCAAGGCTTGCTTTGTGTTTTCAGGCAGGTGTACAGTAAATACTAACAGTAAATTGGGGAGTTCGGACTTTCTGGCATAGAGCACTCTGTTATTAAAATGTAAGTGGAGTATTTCCCTATTTTGTGATTAAAGAAACAGAACCAATCCATGTTGTCTGTCTGTCTGCTTAGAGAGCATTTTCTTTGTTTGGGTAACAGTGCAGTAAGGTTTGAACATGTGCCCTAAATGTATCAATTCTTTTTCCTTTTTTTTGCAGCCGGGCGACTTACTGTACTTCCCAAGAGGGACAATTCACCAAGCTGACACACCTCCTGGTGTATCTCATTCTACACACGTGACCATCAGTACCTACCAAAACAAGTAATTCCTCCTTACTCTTTCTTGTTTCTGTCACTTCTGAAAATGGCTTTCATCTTCCAGGCAATGTGTGTGAATAGTACGGACCTGAAGCCCGCGTTTCGAAGAAGTGATGTCTTACAGTTAAAATACAGCCTTGTGATGAACTCTGCTGAGCTCTTTTCTGTGTTTGTCCCATTCAGTCCTTGTATCTTTTGTTTGTCTGTGAGGTGATGCAGGGATAGGGCATAGAAACACAGTGGAATGGAATATGTGAGGTGCCCTACTGTCACCTACGTACCCTGCTGTTAATGACAAGATCTAGGCCAGCATTCAGGTAGCTGTAATTTCAGTTGCGGAGGTTGGGGAAAACAGAGGAGGGAAACACTTCCTTGTAAACAAAGCTTTTTATTCAGCAACCTCATTGGCATATTAATTGTCTACTTTATTGTTTATCATCAATAGGCATTAATGTGGAAGGTAACACTACAACAGGAAGCTCACTGTCAGGTTTAGAACTCTCAGCAGTGGCTACAATTGCTATTTGTTTCATAATCCAGAGAGAGAGTCGGGGATTGCGCCTTTCATCTCCTCCTCTCTTGCATTTCATAGTCACCCACACTGTACTGGTGAACTTGCTGCACATTCTTTCTTTGCTTGTGTTTTCTGCTTATCTGTGCTTTTCATCTCCTATCCCATGCAAGCAAGGCAGATTTCCTTTGACGTGCATCCAATGCTTGTGCCCACTGAAACCTTTTCATTGCACAGGGAAATGCTGCTGCAACTCAGTCAGCTGCTCTCATGTGCTGGGTTTGGAGCCATTGGCCTGAGTTGGGAATCAGGAAGGATTTCTGTTACAGTATAGGACAGAACAAGTTTTGGCATGTTCTAGATGATTCTAAGATGCATTTCTAACCAGGTGTACCATTCTGTAAGGCTGGGATGTCAGTGCTGCTGGTAACTCTTAACTTGGGCAGTTCTCCACACTGGAGCAAGGTTAAGGTGAAGCTGTGTGAGTTCATCATCAAAAATGGGTTCTATGGCTTTTAACTTATAATCTTCTGCTGAGAAGGCAAAAGATTATTTTCTGTAAGTGCTGATGGCTGCTGCAGAGTGTTTGAATTCATTTATTCTCTAGGTGGCAGTGTTAGCACTGAGCTGCTTTGGCTGTGTTTGGGGGCACAACTGAGCTGAAGTCCTGTTCCACCTCCCATTCCCTGTCCTTTTTTTGTACACCACCCTCCTGTTGGCCTGGAGCTTTTCTCATCCTCAGTGCAGCAAACTGAACAGAGAGGAGGGTGACACCAGGAGAAGCGTGCTTTGATGTACTGATGGAAGTGGGTTTGCTGTATTGGTGTGCAGGAGTGGTCCTAGGTGTGCAGGGCAGGTTTTGTCCGGTGTGATCAATGCTGAGTTGTTGTGTGTCAGGTAGTGTTGGACAGACAAGTTCTTTATTACAATGTTGCTGGAGACCTGACAGCCTTATGTGTGGAAAGGGCAGTTCCTCAGTACTTCCTCAGCACTTCCAGTGCTGGCGAAATGGCACCTTGAGGAATTTCGGGCTCTGAGCCCAAAGGGCCTGCACTGTGCACTGGGGTGAGGTTTCTCCAGGCCAGACCTCCGCCTGAGGCAGGAAGACAAGTCTGGTGGCATTTGTTGTAAGCAGGGCAGTTTGTCACAGTAATGGGCTCCTGAAGATAGTTGCTGATGTGGGAATTGGGTGGAAGAGGAGGGAAGCAGTAAGAAATGCAAGATGTCTCACTGCTCTTTGAAGGTGAGGTAGGGAGAGACCACAGGTAGACAGGACAGCATTTTTTTGCATGAGGGGCGCACCTGGTCCTGGTGAGATTGACTCAGGCTGCAGGACGAAGATGCAGGTGGGAACCCTCCCTCCTCTGACTTACCTCAGCTGGGGAATGGAAACATGGAGAGCAAAAGATAGCTTTTTGGAATGTATTCAGCCATTGAATGGGGATCTAACACACACAGAAGACCCCTCTCTACAAGGTGACTGTTAGGTATCTAAGTATCTTAAAAATCCCTGTAGAGATATACTAGGGTCTTCTTCCTGTGATCATAAGTTTGTAGCAAAGCTAAAAATGCATCTGTGCTGAAGTTGATAGCCCTGGACACGTTTCTTGCAGCAATGGAAGTGCTTCAAAAGAATGTTAAGTGATACTATCCAACACACAATAAAGTATGCCTGTTTTACTTCAGTGCAGCCATTTCAGTAAGTCTTATTGTTTCTTCCCATCCTGCAGCTCCTGGGGAGACTTCTTATTGGATGCAATTCCTGGCCTTGTATTCAATACTGCAAAAGAGGATGTGGCCTTGAGGACAAGCATCCCAAGGAGACTGCTTATGGTAAGAGGGTCTGAGGGAAAAACAGTGCATCCAGCTGGAACTTCAGCGCAGTGGCAAGCGTGGGTCTTGCTGATCTGCTCTGAGAACTCAGTGTAAAGGCACTGTCTTGTCTAGCAGCTTTTGCAGACTTCATGGTGGCTGGAGGTTTGATGCAGCTGAAGTGTTGTCCAGTTTGCTGCGCTTCCTTTCTTCAGTATCACAGTGGCCTTGTGTGGCTCACTTCTTCTCAAAGGATGCTTTTTGGTTTGGAGCTGTCAGGTAGGCATAGTTTCCACCAGGTCTAACTTTTGAAAAGTTAATGGAGCTGTCTGTTGCAGCGTGTGTCCTTATGGTAGTTGGTTGTGCTGCTGATCAGCTCATCAGCATGAAGAAGGAACAGTTCTCTCCTTCAGGTACACTTGCAGGCCCTTCAGCATTGTGGGCATCCCCACAGTGAGGAAAACTTAGCTTCAGCTTTGATGTGTGAGCAGTTTATGTGGAACATGTAAAAGAAACAGTATTGTTGTTTTGGGAGAAAGTAATTGTTACCCTTTGGTGGTCCTCTCCTATCTTTCCAGATCGTTACTTCATTACTGTGCTTCTTTTTCTTCAGAATAGTCTCTGTGTAGCTGGAATTCATGTAAAAGGAACTGTGTGTGCATATTTAGCAGGTGGATATGGCAGACTCAACAAAAAAACTGAGTAGCATTCTGAGAATGCTTGCAGACCGTCTGGAGAACAGCAGAGAGCTGAGATCATCTGACATGAGGAAGGATTTCATTATGAACCGTTTGCCACCTTGCTTGGGATGTGATGCTGACTCTTTAACTCCAGGTGAGTTTTGAGCTCAATACCAACTCCTTTTGCTGATGTGATGGCAGGGCTGTTGCTAACTCTGCCCTTAATGATTATGGTGTTTTAAGGTAGGCAAAGATTGCAGTTTAGTGTGAGCTTTGTATTTGAGACAGACGGTGAGAACATAACAAATAATGTAGGTACAAGAGAATGGCTGGGAGAGCAGGGCACAGAAGGGTCAGTTTGCAGTATTTATATGGTTTCCTTCCTTTCTGATTTCTTTTTTAGGTGGAAAACTGCCAAGATTAGACAGCAAAATCAAACTGCAGTTCAGGGATCATGCTGTAATTACAGTGGAGCCAGATCAAGCAAATTCTGTAAGTATAACCCCTGCACCACCCTTCTGTGCTTCATGCTGTGGGCGTATTGCATGCATGAGAGTTCTTGGTCTGTCTCAAAGGGTTGTGCAGATGTGGATCGGTTGGGTGCTGCATCCTCTTAGGATTTGGTAGGAGATAATGATGAGATTGTTGTCAAACAGCACTGTGCCACCTTCTTGCCTTCCTGGGGAAACCTACAGAACTAAATGTAGTCCATGTTCTGCACAGCAGGTGCATGGTTTTTATCTAAGGTCAGATGGGGCAGATCATTACAATGTAACTGTTCTCTCCTGCTGTCTCTTAGGATGAAATTCGCAAGGAAATGGTGTATGTCTATCATTCCTTAAAGAACAGGAGAGAAACTCACATGATGGGGACAGATGATGATGATACTGCTAGCGAAGAAGGTGCAGCACAGGTTTGTTCCTGACCTACGCACACAAAAGCTACATTGCCATGCTGGGTTTTGCTGAACATTTGTTATCTGTGCCTTGAATTATGCTCTGGGTGACAGAGCTATTGGCATGTACCAAAGCATCTCTTACTTTTGTGTCCTTCAGTACATCCTACTGGATACAGTGACATATGTGCAGCAGGGGGAGGGGTCACTGTACCTTCTGCTGGTCAGTGTGTACATCCTAGTTTGATCTGGCTACATTCAGTATCCCCTGGGATGCACAGCAGCTACACCCTCTCAGCTGTTACAGCAAGGAATTCTGCCTGGTAGTTACTTAATTTTTGAAGTGTATTTTGCTGGACCTGTTGAGAAAACTGGTAGCTGAGGTCTTACACAGGCACTTGCACAACATGCTGCACAACCCAGAATGTATCTTCCTGCCCTTAATGTCTCCAGCCATGGTAAGATACCCCCTTCAACAACCCATGGGTAGGGAAAGGCTTCTTCAGTTGGGATGACACACACCTTAGGTCTCCCTGCCTCAGTAAGGGGTGCTGGAACATGTAGGTGTACCCTTCATGGTAGAAGATATTTCAACTGTATTTCCATTTATTAAGAAAATGGCCAGAGTGATGCTGATCTCCTGCAGGATGCAATTGGAAATCCCCATGTGAAGTGGGGAAGGAATGCTGCTGGTCAGCACCTACGTCCTGCCCTCCTGTCTGTTAGAACAAACACGCTGCTCAAGTGGCCTCTTTTCCCCATTTTTTCCCCCTCTCAGCCAACTCCTCATGGACTGCGCTTTCCTCTGTCACACCTGGATGCACTGAAGCAGATTTGGAGTGGCAGCACTGTCTGCGTGAAGGAGCTCAAACTTACCTCAGCTGAAGAGAAGGAAAACCTGGCCTTGGCACTGTGGACTGAATGTCTAATAGAAGTTTTTTGATGCTTTCGTGAATTAGCTCCTTATGGAATCTCTTAAGTGAAAGGTTCATTCAATTAATTTTATTTTTTGCATCCTACCTTAGTTTGTACTGCCAACGGTGTGTTGCAATATAAATATACTTTGCTACTGCCTGTTGCTGAATGTCCTTCTAGTTCCCTTATGCCATGGGTAAGTGGGTGTCTCAGCAACAGGTGAGCTGCTCAGAAATGTAACAGTGGAACAGCTTATCTTGCCTTTAATTGCCAGATTAGTGCTACTCCTAGAAAAAGGATCTTCACATCTCTCAAGTGGATTCTGATGGGAGTGTTGCAGATATTTGGATAGTCTAAGATCTGTATTTAATGAGCAGCCCCACACAGCATCGTGTCTTACTGAATATATGTACTTATTTCCTTGTTTAGGCCATTTGAAAAAAAAAATTCTTTACAGGAACGTACTTGGTATCTGCTAACAAAGAAGAAACAGACAAGCAAAAAATTCCTTCTAAAAACTTTTATACAGTTAAAATATACATGCTTGGCATTTTGCGTGGAAGATCTCTGAAGTACAAAAGCCTGATTTATTTGGTTATGAAGCACTGGGACCCCACCCCACGTGATTTAGGTGCTTTCAGCCTGAAAGACCAGAACCTTCCAACCAGGTTTTGAAATTGCATATGGCAAGTGAGTCACTTGGAGAACACTTGATATACTGATTTACATTAAAAAAGCAGGACAAGTGCTTTAGTTGTAGAAATATATACATACATCGGGAGTTCCGTAACAGCAGATTTGTGATAACTTTAGAATGCAAAATAGTAAGTGCAAGTACACAGGTATTTCTTTATTTTTAAATAGTATGCTATAGAACTCAATTTCATACAAAAATAGACATCCATATATTTTATTTCTGAGAGTTATGTGTTTCCATTTAAGGTCAAATCCTGTTTAAGTGCACAGGAACACTTTTTGCTTTTGGAAACTAAAATTCCTTAGCTAAACTCCTTAAATAGAAACACACACCCTGCATAAACAAATAGGAAAGAAAATATTATCTATTCAATGAAGTAATTCATTTAGTCACGCAGAAATCCAATGAAGCTAGCAGTGAGCTAAGGACCACCACTTCAGGTAGTAGCAGCCCTACAGGTGGCTGCTGTTCCTCCTCTGTATCAGTCCTGTATGAGGAAGATGTTCTTTTCCAAGCCTGTACCAACTGCAGTGCAGTAAGGTACTGTGCTCTGCCCGTCTTAAGAGAGGGCTGGTAGGATGGTTGCATCTTGCTGACATTGAAGAAACTGCCAGCAAGTTGGGCTGGTCATCACTGATCTAACACCTCCTCCTTTGGGCTAAGAGGACACTGATGAGCCTGAGTAACCTTTAAAAGCCACTGTGCTGTTCCTGACATGAAGCAGGGCTGGCTGCTAGCACCTGGTGAGTTATCTTCTGAAGGAAGACATGGATTTAAGATCAAATTACATTGTATTAAATTAGTCTATATACATGACAACAAAATACAGCTAGAGCAAAATCATTACTGCTCCAAATTCTGTAAATCTTTTAGAAATCTAACCTGACCCAGGATAGCTTATACTCTGGATAGATGCACCTATGCCTACATGTTAAAGGTGATCTTCAGGGATCACTCAGAAATTCACAGGTTGGAAACAGCCCCTGGGTCTGCAAAAGAACTTCCTAAACTTGGAAATTAGGTATTGCTGAAACAAACAAGACCAGGGCCTACCTGTAACAATAGGGAGGTAACAGGGTTTTATTGCCCCATTTCATGCACTGAGCTGGGAATTCCAGTTCAAATTTGTCTTTGAACAAAATAAATTGCACTTTAGCAGGAGGTATGGATTGAGATTCAGTTTCGCTTTGAGCCTCAACTGTTTCTCTTGGTCTAAAGAAGTCCAACTCAACCTCTTTGAAGCTCATGAGGGCACCTGCTGAAGAATGAGCTTTCATCATTTTCTGAGAGAAAGGAAATGTCAGTATTTCTAAAGAGCCTTTCCCATATTATCCCTTGCAGTTCATATCCCACAAAGCATCTGTCTAGCCTTGTGCATTTACTTTAAGACTTCAGATGAAGAATAACATTAACTTTCATAAGAGGCCTCCAAAGAATCAGCTTATAGTTCAGTCCCTGGGAAAGACATGAGCTCTTCCTCACATCCTTCAGGTCTGTGCAAATTCACTTGGCTTAGGAGTGGTGCTTTGAATGAAGGAAGACAGAGGATTTACTGCATAAGGTTCCAGTGGTGCATGACTTCAGTAGTACTTTTTTTTCCTCCAGGTGCTGATAAACCACGTAAGGTTCATCTCTGTGGTGGGTTTTACTCACAGTATTTCAATGTCCCATTTTTGCGAATGTTTGTCCTCTTCTGGCTCATTCATAATGATGTGATTCTTGTCATAGTAATTTCCTCCTTAAAAATAAAGCAAACTCATGAGGGCAAACAATTTGAAAGCAAATGCTGAGAATCTCAACAGAATCTTTTAAAAGTGCCACGAAGTAGGAAAATTATCTTAGAGAAATTCTGTCAGAGATGAGGCAGTGTTTGCACTTCTACTGCTGTTTGTCTCCTTCAAACTCATTTGTCAGCTGAAGCCCTGAGGAGCTCTGTTAGTTCAGAAGCAGAGTCCCCAGTGCAGCTTTGTGCACAGAGGCACGATTGCTAAAGGCATTTTGCTTCCACAGAGCCTCTGCTCCCACTGTGTGGGTGGATTTTTAACTTACGTATTGCTACAGTGCAAACACACAACGTCAGATCTGGGGGATTATTTAGTGTTGAATACTCACTTCAACCCCAGAATTACTAAGTCCTTATAATTTGTTTCCTTAGAATACATGTAGCATAGAAGTAATGGTGCCTTCTTATGCCATTAATAAAAGTTCACTGAAGGAAATTTGTGCTCTAAAGAACAATCAGATGGTATGCCTCACTCTCAGGGTAGAATCACAGAAAGGGCTGGGTTGAAAAGGACCACAGTGATCACCTAGTTTCAACCCCCCTGCTATGTGCAGGGTCGCCAACCAGCAGACCAGGCTGCCCAGAGCCACATCCAGCCTGGCCTTGAATGCCTCCAGGGATGGGGCATCCACAGCCTCCTTGGGCAACCTGTTCCAGTGTGTCACCACCCTCTGTGCAAAAAGTTCCTCCTAATATCTAACCTAAGGCTCCCTGTCTCAGTTTAAGACTATTCCCCCTTGTCCTGTCACTGTCCACCCTTGTAAACAGCCATTCCCCCTTCTGTTCATAAGCTCCTTTCAAATACTGGAATACCACAATGAGGTCTCGCCGGAGCCGCCTCTTTCCCTAGCTAAACAAGCCCAGTTCCTTCAATACATCCCTGCAGCACAGCTTTCTGATGCTGTAGGAGCTGCCATCATAGGTGGTACTGCCATCGTTGGTCAGCAGGACTAGGACTTAAGCAACAAGAATTTTAACAAGTCTGAAAACATGACAGGTATTTCTCTTACTGAGGCACATCTATTCTCTGGTTTGCTTTTCCCTCCCTTTTTTGTCTTCCAAGAGCCATTTCTTGCTCTAAGCACTACTTATAAACCTCTGGGATCAAAGAGTAAGGTTCTCCACAGACTTTCTTGTGCCATTGTTGGCAAGACTGTTTCTTGTGCAGTTGAATATTAAACTTGTGAGAGAGAGGGGATTCAGTACTTAGGTACAAATGAGCAGGAATACTGCAATTAGAACATATGAGTGGCTTTGTGGTTTTTTGTTTTGTTTTTTTTTTTTGTTCTGCTTTGTCTGTTTTTTAAATACCTTTAATATCAAGCACCAGTTGGTCACTGAGGTATGAACTGATGGTTCCATCCTCATTGAGTCTCCACTTCTGCCTCTCCTTCCCATGTTCTACCCAGAGTGCGACTTTGGCCCCTGGCACATCTCTGCCACCAATGACATCCAGACAGGCATCGTTAACCTAAGAAGCAAGAAGACAGGTGAGATCCAACCAGCACAGAGCCTTGCTTTTGTGTCCGACTTGTTTCTGTTTCAGGCACTGATAGTACTGCAGTAACCATAGTGGCAATTAAGCTAGGAGCAGATTATTCAGCAGTTGACTGATAGCTTGATCACAGAAGGTCTTCATGTATTCCCTTTCAGAGAAATTCCTAATTCTTCAAAGCTAATAAAACTTTCAGAAAAGTGAGACTTTCAAGAAAACCAGGTTCCTTCTTTCAGGAAGAAATCTAACCTTATCTCACGGATGTGAAAAGCTGTCCATCCAGCTTGCCAAAGCAGACAGAGCAAATCTGTCCATACACAGTAGGAACATGTGGCCTATGGGAGCTTTGGCTCAAGACGCACAGGAAAGGCCAAAAGCGATCCTGGTATTAATGAGGAAATCTACACAGTGAGTTGTGTTCTTGAGGAAGTCCAGTGAAAGTAACACACTCCAGCACCTGGAAACACACCTTGGATTTGAAGAGCCCACGACAGTAGTGCCAGATCTGGGTATCCTTGCCGCTGTACGGAGACACGCACACTGATGTTGCTCTTACATCTGCCAGACTCCCAGCTACTGTCAGGTATTTGCCTTGGGCTCGGTTCCTGATTCGGAGGTACACTGCTGGCTGAAATGATGGCAAGGGGGAGTCATATCACACAGACTGCAAAAGTTGATGGGAGAATGTCTCCATCTTACATCAGTTTTCTAAACTGCTGCATTCCCAGTTCTAAATGATCACCATAAATACTATTATTTTTAGTTGAAGTGAACGTGCACGTAAGACAGAACTAAATGTTTCTCACACAGACAGCTGTAAGCAGCAGTGGCAGAGAGGGTATACTTTAATGTATTTATAGAACTAATCCCTGTGATATGCAAATGGCTTTAGTTCACATTTCTTTCACTCCAAGGCCAGTAAATGGGCTATAATCCACAAGCTTTTCATTTTCTGAATACAGAACTTGCTGAGTTGCATATTCAGCAAGTTCAACACTACTAACTGGAATATGTAGCACAGAAGTTTGACCTTTGCTCTTGAACATGCATAGAAAATGGTACTCAGCTGGCATCACTGCTTACACAGCTTACTCAAAAAATAAGGCTGCTCGGTATGGCTACTACAGGGTTTCAGTTTTTCCTCCATTATTCACTGATTTTGGAGCAAATAAAGGAAAGTGAACAACTGAAGGGCAGCTCCCTCCAGGTACCAGTTTTGAACCTCCTTTTTTCCATAATAAAGCAAACCCTATGTTAAGAGACAATAAAGCCTCTCTCCTACCAAGCATCCATGAACAAATTTGTATCAATAAATATACTGTATAGTTGTTCTTTACAAGGAAGAGAACTTAAAAAGGTACAACTATTGTGTCTTATCTTGAATCATGTGAGTTTCAAGCATTCAGATTTCTCTTGCACTACCTATAGCACCAGCAGACTTGACACAGAAGGGAGGAGGAAATGTAAAGTGGTGCAGGTTTGTAGAATTATCCCAGTCTTAAAAAAATACCCATATGCCACAGAAGCGTTGGGCACAATGGGCCGACTGCACAAACTCGAGGAAGCTTTCAGTCTGCAGGATTTAAAACAAAAGCAAGCTCCACATGCCCAAATCCCCAGCAAAATACACAAGGTGCTACTTAGAATGTTACTCACTGTTGCAATATACAAAGGGACGCTACCAAACACAAAAGCTCTTTGTATTTGTGGCTGAAGAGAGAATTCTGTTTTTAAGATTGGCACATATTATTTGCATTATTATTTGTAAAAACAGTGCCAAAGTGGGATCTTTTGCTGGCTACCTCTTTCACAGAACTCACGGGAATTGTAAGCTTCCTAGACTAATAAATCATTAAAAAAAAATAAATTCCCTTTTCCAGTGGGGAAGCATATAATGCCAAACTATTGCTAAACATGATCATGCTGTTCACTGCAACATATCCTCAGTTGAATCTGTTATTTAAAAATAAAGCAGCATTTGTCACTGAGTGTAGACAAGCTATTCTCTGAGCAGCAGAACTAATGAAAACTCTTGCAGTGAAGTTACTGCTCACATTCCCTCCTCGTCTCCCTGCCCTCCTCCCTTCTCCCAGGACGTTGCCCTCCCACAGATGCGTGTGGCTGGGCTCACACACAGTGGAGCTCACCTGTGTTACTACCTGATGCAACTTAGAAAGGCAGAGGGGCAGAACGTGACACTGACATTACTTGGGGTGAGGTAGGCAGAGAAAATCTGGTGGCACAGCATAAACTTTGCTTCTTTTGGAAGTCCAGGCTATAGCACGGAACAACTTGTCCTCACTTCCATTTGTGTTAATTGCAAAACAAGTCAATACAGAATTGGTTTTCTCATTTCTATATGGCAAATGTAAAAATAGAGCATCTAGAGAACATGCTAATGCTTGGCTCCGAGAAGCAAGGAATTATTTCCCTTTAGGAGCCTAATATAGATCTCAGTAACTGCCAGTGGAAGAATTTTCTGCTTCAGTAACCTCTCCGTATGTCCTTCTGGCTGTCATCATCTGGCCTGATTGAAGAAGCGCTATGTGCAGCATTATATTTGGTTAGTTTACACTAAACTCAGTCTAAAACAAATTGTCCTCACAGACTCTTACAGTACCTGCTTCACCGGACGAAGGGAGCCAACTACTTTCCAGCCACTGTACTCATTCCAGTTGGAAATCTCACCGGGCTCCAAGAGAATCTGCTTTCCTAAAAAATTACATCCTTCGTATGCAATCCACCTGGATACAGAAAGCAGAACACAGAAGGCTGCATGTTAACTAAATTGCGGGTTTATGTTCAGGACTGTGCTCTTCAAAGGCCCCAGTCCTCCCCAGTGCAGGGACACCATCAAAGCTGTATTACTCTGCTCCAGGACAGCACTCATTCTTGCGGTTTGTTTTGTCTAAATTAAGATGCTTTCTCCTAGCTCAAACTTAGAAGTTCCCCCCAAGCTTCTCCCACAAATTTGAGAATCTCTGCATGAACCCAGATGGGAATAATGCTGGCTGCAGTGAGTGTGCATTAGGAAATTAGGAAGCCACGGGCTGTGTTTTCTTTTTTAACAGTTAGAGCTATTCCAAATATAGAATACAAAAATACATAACAAATATTTACTTCAAGCACCATAAATTGCTGTAACAGACTTTACTGCAGTGAATATATCTGAATGTGAACATGGCTGAAACCTTTAACACAGAGTTCAAGGACCAGTACATACAGATCCCTTGTTATCTAGACATCTGCTCAGTAGCTGCTGTGTTGCTGCTTACAAAGGCAGCCTCAGGATCACAGATCAGCTTTGTTTCAATCAATAGGACATTGTTGTACAGACAGTGAACCTAAATGTTTGACTCATTAACTCATCCAAACACAAAGCAAATACTGGTTTCCCCAGTTACCTGTTTTACAAAGTCAGCTGCCAAGAACAAGAGGGATGGCTGCACACTTTGCTTCAAGTCAGCAAGAAAATATCCACAAGCAGTGCTTACAGCACGTGTCGTGCACTTTTCCCATTCTGAATGTCTGGGGGAGCAGACAGTCAGCCTTGCTTGGAAGGAACTCCAATGCAGCTGAAATGGTCCAACAGTGTCGTGCCCCTTAGTGAGGTTATATCACTGCTTTTTCAAATAATGTGTATTGGATCAGCACTGACAATCACTGCAGGTTCTTTATACTTACAACCCATTTCTGTCTTTTGTCTTGTGATGCTTTCTGTGAAGCCACTGAAAATCTGCTTTTAATGGTTTTCCTGGAATACTGAGCAGTCTCATATGAAATTGGCTTATGTTGCCAAAGCATATGCTTATGCTGGCACATATCTGGTGACACAGACAAAATTCATCAGGGGTTTCATGCAGATAGCAGCCGCCACACCATGCCACCTTTCCCAGACCCTGGAGCCCTTCACCAAAGCACACCCCAGACTTGTGCTTTCTCTCACTGAGGTGGCACGACAGCAAGAAGCCATCACATATACATAAATCTTACTCTATCATTTGTCTAAGGCTCACAGCAGGCTTTGGGACAAGGAGCCCCAAACCCCTCTAAATCCATCTTCACGAACTTACAGGCAGTACTCTACATCTCACAGACTTCCTGCAATCCCATCACACCCTTAGTCTCTCAGCTGTAATGAAGGATGAGGATAGGATGTGGAGTTCTACTTCCTGGAGAGCATCACAGGGAGCTCAGAGGAAGTCCAGACAGGCAAGTGATTATTCTGCCCCAACTCTCTGCAGGCTGCAAAGCTCAGAAATTAATTGGAAGATGGGGAAAGGACTGGAACATTGCACATACTTTCATGAACTTTTTAACCATGTCCCAAAGCCCTCAGCCTTCCTTAACAACCAACTCCATGAACAACGCCATTAATTTCCATTTCTGCACATCTGTTGAGAAGGAAGGGACAGCTTATACAAAGATTCCCACATAAGGTACCCTATAGATTGTAACACCTCTACACAAGTATTTCTCAACTGAAATAAGTCAGGTGTTACTCCCAGTGACAGCCTTTCCTCCTCTAAACCAGCACCCAGGAATGTGTATGTGTTGTTCTCAGTCTTGCACTGTAGCTGCTTGCCATCATGGAGAGCCTCAAGTCACCTCATGGCGTCATGGGAGTTGACTTCTTCTCCTACCTAATAGTGACAGGACAAGAGCAAATGGCCTCAGGTTGTGCCAGGGAGGTTTGGGCTGGATATTAGGAAACATTTCTTCTGAGTGGTGAGGCAGTGGCACAGGCTGCCCAGGGAGCTGATGGAGTCACCATCCCTGGAGGTATTCACAAAATGTCTGGGTGAGGCACTGAGGGAGGTGGGGATAGGATGGGGGTTGGACTGAGTGCTGTAAAAGGCCTTTTGCAACCTTAGTGACAGTACAATTCAAAAGCAACAACAGCAGATGATCGCTCTGGGAGCATGAGCTGGATTAGGCTCAAGCTCTGTACCAATCTCTAAGTATCAGACAAGTGCTCAAGCAGTCTTATCACAGATATCTGTAGAAGAGTTTTTACTTTAGGTGGCACCAAATTTGATCCATTTGAGAAATTCATCATAAAAATCGCAACAGAGGTGTACATAAGCAGTAAACAGTCCACGTTAGTTTCCTGCCTAAGTTTCCTGCCAAGTAGTTAAATGTGGCACTGTTTTGGTTTTTTTTTTGTATCCAGTAAGACCTCTGAAGAAAACTACAGCCTTGCGTATGCGAATGCCATGAGAGAGGTGGGAAAAGGGTTAAAAATGCACAGAGGAAATGTGTGTCATATTTGAAGGACAGTGCTTTCCAGTCAGCCTCAGTTACAAGACCCACCAAGTTCTCTATTCCTGTTGTTGAAATGCAGCCCTGAAACTCGGCTGGACAGAGCGGCTGGGAGCTTCTCCAGAAGGTGAAAGGGAGAGATGGGAAAGAGGTTGGAAGATAATTTCTGCAGACTTACAATGGGTTTCACGGAAGAGCCTGGGTGTTTATTCCCAGTCGCAGGGGGGTTAAACAAACAGCAGAAGCAAATTACTGCTCCAGCTGTCCCATCCGCCCGGAGCTGCTCTCACAAGTCACTGCCTCTGTGGCAGCTGAGCAGCATGCCAAGCTCCACTGAGCCACTGCAGTGGCTCACAATAAATCACTGCACTTTGCAGCTGGTATTTTACAGCCCGTTAACAAAGGCAGTTCAAGTTTGCTCTACCTGTGAGTCAGGAATTTACTGATTTACTTTTGGCTCCTGGTTTGAACAACAGGCTCTACTATTTGTTAATGCATGGGGATAAAGGGGTGGTTCTTTCAGGGACAAAATGCATCCTCTGCCCAGAGGTCTCGTGCATTTTGAAACTTGGTACAAAAGGTGGACCTAGCATTCAACATTTTAGGATTTTGAAACGTCTCAAAAGTTAGAATCTAAAACGCATCCTATGAAAAAAGGCAGCAGTTGTTAGGAAACACGCTTAGTATTAGCTCCCCCAAATAACAAGGATATTTCTCCCATACTTACAGTCCACTTCTCACCCATACAGACTGAGTGTAAAAATGAAGGTCTTCATTCAGAACGGAGTTGACAGGCTCACTGAAGTGCAGCTCTCTGCCCTTGCAGCACTCCAGTGCAAACAGACTGAGGGAGGGCTCAGCGAAAACCTGGTGAGGGGGGGGAAAAAGCAGTGTATTACTCAGAGCAGTCCAACTTCATGATGCACATGTTTTACCACTTCAGTTTCATTTCCACTTGCCTGGGGGTTAGATCGGGCTCCCTCAGCGAATATAGAAGCAAAGAAAGAAAAAGTGCATCTCCCAACAAAACACATGTGCCTGAAACATACTGGCACTGTCGTGGAATTATATTCTCCACTGACATAAGGCAGAAAATGAGCCACTGAGAGATGCAGAGAGGCCTTTGTTTGCATTTGAAAAATCTCCTTATGATCTGGTCAGTATCATCAGGCCCTTGGTTGCTTTTCAAAAATCCTGTTTATTTACAGCTGGAACAGGTTACAGCAGTTCTCAGGGTGATCTGCAGATTGCTATGAAAGCAGTGAGGCAAATCACAAGACTGTTGTGTGCTGACTGCCATTAGCTATTTGATGGTTTGTTCACTGGAATAATCTTAGGGATCTGAAAACTGAAAAATGTGAAAAGCAACAGACCTAAAAAGTTTTCCATGTTTTACAGACATTCCTATTTTTCTTCTGACAACCTTGAAAAAATTAACATTATTAGTAGAGACATCAATCTCATACAGAATTGCAGCACTCTTCACTTATGCCTTTCTCTACAGCAGAGAGACTTTCTTATGAAGTAAATAAGATCACCTTGCATAACTGTGCTACAGCTGCAAGATCAGGAGAAAAACAAGGGGAAACTCATTTAAACATAACAAGTCTGTGTCTTAGAATCACAGAACACCAGGTTTGGAAAAGATCCCCAAGATCATCTAGTCCAACCATCCATCTATCACCAATACTTCCCCACTAAACCATGTCCAAACATTTCCTGAACACCTCCACAGACGGTGACTCCACCACCTCCCTGGGCAGCCTGTGCCTCTGCCTCACCACGCTTTCAGAAAAGAAATTTTTCCTAACATCCAACCTGAACCTCCCCAGCCCAACTTGAGGCCATTCTTTCTTGTCCTACTACTGTTACCTGAGAGAAGAGGCCAACTCCCACCTCACCACAACCTCCTTGCAGGCAGTTCTAGGGAGCTATAAGGTCTCCCCCGAGCCTCCTCTTCTCCAGACTGAGCAATCCCAGCTCCCTCAGCCGGTCCCCATAAGACTTGTGCTCCAGATCCCTCACAGCTTCACTGCCCTTCCCTGGACACACTCCATGTCTTTTTCTGTAGTGAGGGGCCCAAAACTGAACACAGTACTTCAGGTGCGGCCTCACCAGAGCTGACAATCACTTCCCTGCTCCTGTTGGCAACTTACACGAGTCAGGATGCCATTGGAGTTCTTGGATACATGGGCAGAGGCACTGCTGGTTCATGTTTAGCCATGTATCTCCATACAAGGAATACTTAATGTTTTTTCAGCTTTTTAAACTTGAAATCATAAGCATTTTTTTGCAATTTTTATCCTGATTTATTTGATAAAGGAAGACAGAGTAGGTCTGACTGCTACAACCAGCAGACTTTTTCTTCGGAGACGTCACACTGTGATAGCCAGCTCACTGCAGCAGGCAGAATTTCTTCTGTAACGAAGGTATTGCCTCAGGTGAAATGAATGAAAAAATATTGAATTATACTTTATAATTAAGAGAACATAACTTTCATGTTTGAAGAGGCACGTGCATCTGAGTGAAGTATCTTAAGAGCTTAGCTGTGCTTCAGCTCTTACAAACTTACTGGCTCTGACTCAGTGCACTTGGTATGTAGGTGGTTGTTTGATTGTCCAAATCACAGAATTGTAGGGGTTGGAAGGGACCTCCAGAGATCATCAAGATCATCGACTTACAGCAGGTCGCACAGGTAGGCATCCAGGCAGCTCTTGAACATCTCCAGAGAAGGAGACTCCACCACCTCCCTGATCCTGCCTCAGAGAAATTGCTTTCCTCCACTGACTACTGCAGAGACAATGTGAGTCATGCTACTCTTCATGGACAGGGCACTGGATGGATAATTTTAAAGAAGGATCATTCACCTGGCAAGATTTTTTTTTAATAAAAAAGTTACACTCCTACAAAACGAATGCTACGTGCAAAGCGGGAAGAGATTAAAACTCATCACTGTCTTCATTTTGGAATGTCTGTTCTTCCCATCTGCCTTCTGGTGGATGAGGTGTGTTTATAGCTTACTTTGCAATCTAGAACAAGAGATTGAGTGCAGGTAGCTACTTCTCAGGTTGCTTTGCTGAGCAAGACATTGCTATCACACTCCAGCTTGCAGAAAGCCAACTCCCTTGGCACTGGCTTTCACCTAAGTGGAAAAGCCACATGCAGAATTGGTTCAAAAGGGAGAGTTTTCACAAATGCATCAGAAGGCATAGGAAGCATCAGATGGCATCCTTGTTGTTAGACACTGCTACCAAAGCCTATAGGTACTTCGGTTTTGCAATATCCAATATATTAAGGACAGGGATGCTGTGCTGGTCAGAAAAGTCAAGTGATCGAGCATTATCCATTTATAAATTGTCCAAACAGCAAATGGGTTGAGTCCATTAAAATGACTGTACATGGCTGAGATAACTTGAACTTTAATGGCCATGTGAAAACCAGCAAGTTTTTCAGAGTCCCAGTCTGTCAATATGCAGCAGATGTTGCACCTGAGACACACTGGGAACTGATCACAAGTGTGATGCCACTCTGTCCAATGAGAGCTAGAAGGATTTCACTGACCTTGGCGCAGACGTGAAGTCCAGAAACAGAAAACACGCTGCTGTCTCAAGCACTGAAGCTGTCATGTTTCCATAACCATATATAGAGCAATGCTCTGGTTACTCACTTTATATATGCTTTTTTACACCATCAGCTGGCAGCAGTGACTTGGCCTGGCTTTTCTCTCTCATTTTGTTTTCTTAGCTCCATAGAAACCACCAACAGTAAAAAAAAAAACAACAAAAAAACCCAAGGTTTTGAGGCTATGCTACTACACTTTTCACAGAGACGTTTTGTTTGTTGCCCTTCTTTGAAGGATGCTGAGGTGCTTTTTAACTCATTTTCAGGCTGAAGAGCCATCAGTGATAGGTGAGAGTGTGAGACTGCGAGGACCAGCTTACTCCACTAAGGACAAATCCTGATGGACCAGAGAAGAATGGGGCTCTCTGAGGGCCAGAGGAAAGGCAGCTGGAGACAACAAAAAGACAACAAGATACAAGAGAAGACAAACAGCCAATCTAAGTTTAGGACATTATTTTAAGTGGACCCCACTCCCAAATTTTGAAAGATGAGATAAAGGCATCTACATTAACCCACCACTGGCAAGTCATTCCCAAGGCTAGGTTACATTAGCTTCTTTTCACAGTTATTTCAGAGAAAATATCTGAAATGCTACTCTCTGGTGAAGGGTTGCCAACTGCAAGAATGACAATGCACTAAAGAATTCATTTAAACTGATCTTGTGTATTAAGGAATTAACTGCCTTGCTTAAACCAACACCAATAAAGTTTTGAAGGTTTAGTTTCTGCTGTTTTTAATGTCAATATCAATGAGGAAGAAACTCGAAAAGATTTAATACATTTAAGAGGCCAGTGATGAAGGAAGGCTATATTTACATAGTGTTTTCAAGGTACAAGCACCCCTACAAACTGTTAAATACAATGATATTCTTTACTTAGCAGGTGTGGCACTCTATGGTTAATATATCCCATAATGCAAGGAAGGAAAATGAGAAAGCCTTCCTCCCTCCCCACATTGTGAGGCTGAAAAGTTAAGCCATGGAGATCGACACAAAAAAGGTCTCTCGCGCATCTCAGGTTGGCTCAGCTCAGCCTTTCCTCTTTGACTTTCACCTTCACTCGATGGAAAGAAGCTGCGCACCATAAATTTTTCACAGTTCAGAACAGGATTTTGTTCATTTTGAACAGGATTTTGAACATTTTCAGTTCAGAAAATATGCGAAGCAGGTTGGAAGCATTAAAGATCAATGCAGGGCGAGCTTCCTTTCAAAAGCCTTTTCTTTGCATTGTAAGGCTTGGGTGCCTGATTCAAGGAGACAAAATAGTGTAGAGATACAAAGAAAGTAACCAAAAGTGCTACAACTGAAACCCAAGTGCATGTGGGAATTTGCACACATTTCCTTATAATAAAGATAGATAATTTTCACTATGAATTTTGTCAAAAATTATTACTAATCATCCCACTGAGAAAGATTTACCAACATAACATATTTTTTCATACATCTTTTTTGGCAAACTTAGATTTGGCAAACTCAAATGAGAAAACCCAATAAAGCCAAATAAATCCACAGGGTTGCAAAAAAAGCATGGCTGCAAACTCATCACGGTCCCTGCTGACCTGCAGCTATGCAAACGGCCTTTGCCAGAGTCTCACTGGAGAAGCTTCAATAGCTGCATTACAGAATCCTTGGAAAAAATCTCTGTTTTTTAGTCTCGAGTCATTTATTATTTACCACTGTTTTTGCTGAAGTCGTGCTCTGCTGGCTAATCCCTGCAGTGTGGGAAGGATGCCTGGCTAAGGGAAACGAGACTGCTCTGGAAGACAGCAACACCCACAGTCCGGCCCCAGCTGCACCAGATGACTCATGGCCTGGCCCTAGGAAATACTGATTACTTTTTGTATCTGATTTGGTTATTTACCTCACGGGAATGCTGGGAAGATTAGTTCACACCTGTATTTATCTTGAAGATAAGCAATATGGAAATATTGGAAATATCATGATTAATCAGAGGAAGAATAAAGAACCTCAGAAGAAAAGAAGAAAAAAAAAGCATCGTATGGCCCTACAACCCAGACATTTCTGTTTTTAGCAAATGAATTTAGAATTTTGACAAGCTCTGGGATTGGTTTAACTTTAAGGATGAAGTTAATGTTTTAGAAGGAAAAGTAATTGCTTGCTGCAACAATCTTGGATACAGTTATCCTGGTAATGGCACATTATGTATCATGGGGAGTCTAACAAAATAATGTGTCTGCAACTAAAGGTGAGCCTCATTTCCCCTCCTAAGAACATCTTATAAGGATCTCCATCACCAAAACTCTTTGAGAAACAAACAATGTCCCAGTAAGCAACCACAGCCCTATAAAGGCCCCAGCTGACTTCATGTGCTCTCTTGCCTTTGGGCACGTGGTCCCTGCTTTCCTTTTCCCAAATTCATGGCAGCACATCAGGCCAGTCCATGCTGACACCAGCATGAAAACCCACGCCTCTGCTGCAAATGCAGCAACTCTTAACCTGTGTTATGTTCTTATCTACCTGCACAGTGGGCATCAACAATAATTTCAGCAAATTTCATCAGTGAGCATCTCTTTAACAAGGTTACAGACTTTTAGATAAAAGGAGACAATGAGAAGCAAGCTGCACGAGCTCCAGTGTTCCTACTGCTATGAAACAGACATGTATCCTACCAATCTAACTAGGTTTTCAACATAACTGCCTGTTCACTTCAGGAAATTAATTACTAAAAGATACATTTTCCAGCAATTTTTTCTCCACTTAGCAGAAAATTAAAAAGACTCTTTGCACTTTGAGAAGCAGCCCTATTCAGAAGAGAAGTGGCTATGTAAGATATCATTATTTACCTTAAAATCTAGATTAACACACAGGTACTGCAATACTCTTTTTCTTCCCAGAACGTTGAAAACAAAGGATATTATTTTCTTATTATTGTGCTACAGAAATGCTTTCTTCCTTCTGCATAACTTCTTCGTAACCCATAGCTTTTCCAAAAAAATGGTTGAAATTGTTCTCAAAAGCATGCGTAATTCCTACATGATGCTAGTGCATAAATGGGCAAATAACCAAAGCGGTATCATGACAATCTGAATTTCATGAGAAGTGGAGGAGAAGGAGTGCACGTGTGGAAGGGCTGGGGGCAGCACGCCATGTTTAAATGATAAGAACTCCATTTTTCAGTGACGAACCCATAAAGACATCTCCCAGGAGCTAGAAGTCAACCATTCTAAAACAGTAAGAAATTAGACTGTCACCAGTCTGAGCCTGTTTTCCTATTCAAACCCATTTCGTGTTGCTATGAAAGGGTTGTTTTTGTTGTTTCTTTTCTTTCCTTTTTTTAATTGGGTCAGCCCAATGATTTCAAATGACACTTTTTTGATTTGTTAGGAAATTCAGCTTTTAAACACACAACATTGCTGGCAATTTTCAAAATAAAAACAAAAAATTTTAATTTTCTAAGAATGTGTGTATACATTTTTTCATTTAGAAATGTTTGCTATAATTGCAAATATTCTGCTTGCATCAAAACTGCATTATTCTGAGAACAAAATTTTCTCAGGTCCTTTCCTTTTCTTCAAGGAATTGGCTAACCTATTAAAAAAAATAAAAATCAGCCAAGGAATTGCAGAAGTTACTGCCTGGTTCATACAGACCAAGGCTCTACTGTTACCTCACACAGTCCCAAAAATACCACTGATATCTCACAGTATTTTTCCACCAGGCCAGAAAAGAGCACCAATGTGATGAAAGAGTACTACAAACAACTAATTTCAAACCTCAGTTGGTGTCCCTGCAGGTGTTACTGACCTATGCTCACTGCTCTGTTTCACAGCTACTTTGTAATTAGCTTCACACACACACACACAGACAAGGTACATTCAGTGCTTGATGTCAGGGTTCCACATTCTCCCCTATATGCATGAGCTACCAAGTTCATAGAATCATAGATTCATGCTCTAGGACTGAAAATGGGCTGGTATTTAAACATGAACAATGGATGTATTTCCCAAATGTCTCAGCAGAATTCAATAACGCTATACAACAATTCCACTTTGGAAAACATTTACTGCTCTCTTGAATGAGCTAACAGAAATACCTTGTAATAAAAAGGGCTCTGTACCAACAATAGTGCATGGCAGACAATGCACAGAATGAACTATGGCTGTTTCTGACCGCTGACCAAACCTACTGCTGCGTGCTTAACATCACGTCTGTGCTAAACAATGCCTCTGCACATTGTCCTGCGTGATTAACACAGTGTGTTAGGGGGGTCAGTGAGTGCATTTCTCTTTGTAAAGCAGGTGTGGTTCAACAGCATTTTACAGTATTAAATGCCATCACTTTGAGGAACACAAGGTCTCCTATTTGCAAGAAAGGAACTGAACCAGAGGTGCAAACCACATACAAAGCACAGGAAGATGTGCATAAGCTTTCCATGCAGAGCTTACTAAACACACTTCTTTCAGAGTTTGGCCCTTGGTATTCAAGGGCTGCCAGTAGCTTATTACTATGCCAGATTGGGGAATTTGGATGAGATCTATCATTTCATGTCAAAACTTCGTTCTGACTTAGCAGAGCAGAACACAAAAGCCTAACGTGCAAGGAAGATGTTCAATCTGAAAACTAGGCTCTCTGTGAAAAGCTACAGTTCCACTGAATTCAATGCAGCTAGTCCTGCGTAACCTAGCAAAAGGACCAGCTCTCAGACTTGAGCTGTAGATCCTTCCCATCCCATGAGTAGCTTTTGGTGTTCTTTTAAAACCTGTTCACAAACAGAAAGAAAAGAACTTTGAAGAAAAGTTTGAATTGAGTAGTCTTTACGATCTAGTTTCACTGTTAGTAAAGGACACATGCTGCATGGGTTGAATTTGTCCTCTTTGAACAGGGCAGGAGGAAGACTTTTGGAGAAGCTGGTCAGTGCTAGAAAGGAGTGGGCAGAGCAAGCACATGCTTCTCCTTTACTGACAGCATTATGGACAATTTATGTTTTATGCTTTTTCATAGGAGCATACACAGATATCAGACAGAAGCACAGACATTATGAGAGTCCAGAGGCATGAATTCTGTGTTCCGAATTACAGCAAGATCCAGAAAAACTGTATTTGTCTTGTAGTGGATAATTCAAAACATTCCTGTCCAATTTCATGGCCCTAGAGGATCCTGAATCTCACTTACTGATATAATAAGTCATCTGACTTCAAGATCTGCGCTTGGGCAGTACAATCAACATGAAAGTCATAGAAAGATGTCCATGTGTAATAATTACTCGTCCCATATATCAGGAGTCACTAGGGAAGAGGATGGCCAGAACTGAGCTTTGAGTTGAATTATCTGACGTGTCATACACAGCCCATATTGCCATGTTTAGCATATTATATCACTTTATTTATTGACTCAGAATTTGAGATGCCATTAGAATGCAAAAACCTTTTTAGCACTTCTGCAAAATGGTAAATTAAAAAGCATAATGGCAAGTCTGTGCTACCATGTAATTTCAATTTTGTGTATACTTTAAGACTGAGTCTTGGCAGTAGGCCTAATATAAGAAACCCCATATGCTTAGACAGCACAACAAAAAGCAACATCTTGCTGTGTACCAAATTGCTGAGCTGTATCATAAATGCCAGTTAGAAAAACATCAAACAATGCAACTCCTACAAAAAAGAGTAACCTTCAGCCCAGAATATACAAGCATACAAGAGCGTGTGCCTACATGCAGCCTGACTTTTTCCAAGCCTCAAAATCCCATAATCCAAAAGAACAAACTTTACTCTTTTCCCTCAGTGGGAGTTTGTTTAACGCGAGCATTCACTTCAGACATGTGACTAATAAAAGAGTTCTAAAGCATTATTTTTTTCAATGAAGTCCTTACGTATTCAATAGGCTTGAGGGATTTGATTGCAGCAGTTGGGCAGCCACAGGAAGGGAGATCAATGTAAAGGCCTTCTTCCAGCACACAATGATTGTCATCAATTTCCCCTTGGTAATACAGGAGCCAACTGCAAGAATAGAGTAGCAAAAAAGATTAGCAGCTCAAGTTGCTTATTAATAGTAAGGTTTTTCAAGAGTTAGTATTTGTTAAGGAAGCGAAGGATAAAAAAATAATCTGTTTGCTTTTGTTAAGCTTGTGTTTTTGTAAGGCTAAAATGTCTTGAATGGCTGTGTGACAAAGCACCCAAAACATAAAAATCAAATCATGTGATATAGAAATTTCAGTCCTGGAATCAATAGACACTAATGGAAGGCAGATACCTCTCCTGCACATAACTCTTAAAATCTGGAATAAATTCTAACGGGAGTTAAAAAAAAGAAAAGAAGTCACAGTAACTGTGAGCTTCCCTTCCCACAGGGAAAACAAAAGGTATGCTACCCAAATCAACAGCAGGGCAACGCTTACTGAGCTACATTGCAAGACAAAGTCTAAGATGTGATGGACTATGATCAGTGTGTTATGCTGATGATCTGAAATTTAGTAGCATTAGGGAAAAAAAAATAATTACTTAAAATGGCGGCATGTAAAACAACACTTACCAACCCCGAAGAACCTTAAAAGAACATGGTATGAATGATGTGAAATCAGAAACTTCTGCTGTGAAATCTATACATGCTCCTTGGAAATGTGTATTACTGAAAGCTTTGAGCTACAAGAACAAAACAAAATAAAGCCAATGACTAAAAGGGAAACAAACTCATTGCCATTAATGTTAGCAGAGATAGTTGTGGTCTAAGACATATCCATTCAATTCACAAAGATACAATAAATAGAATGAATTCTCAGTTAAGGAGTCTTTTATAGCTGCTTTCTTTTCTAGAAAGATTGTGTTTTATCATGTCTGGACCGTGTCTAGGAAGTTGATGTTAATATCACTATTACAGTCATGTTAATGTAGTGGTAACAAGTGTAAGTTCAAATGCAACAGAAGAGGGCCCAGAGAACAGAGAAGGCTAGGACTGAAGGATGTTATCTTCTACCTGAAATACTCCTGAAGTGTGGCTAACTGTTGGTATAGCTCAGTAATCCAGGTTTCAAAACTGGAGGAGAAGGCATTAACTAAAAGATACAAGGCTACTGTTAAAAAAATGCCTTGAAATATTCTGTTCCCTGAGTGACTGCAGGAAGTTTTTCCTTCAAAAACCAGCAGGGGAATTTCTGGGGGCCAAGCTGGTGCAGCTTGGTAGATGTAGCATGGCTACATTAACTTCTTTTAAAGTTCAGCTGAGATGGTTTTGCACATCATGGTGAAGAACTTCAAGACACATTTAACTATATTCCAGCAATAAGATGTGCTCAGTTCACTCTGAAAAGTAACAAGGTTGAAAGCACTGCAGTTAAAAAGAAAGAAAGGAGAGAAAAAAAAAGTGAGAAAAAAAAACCAAACAGTAGTACGACATAGCCTATGCTCATTGTCAAGTCACTTAGAATTCCGTGCTCCTAGGCTGGTATAGTATAATGGAGATGATTTTCACTTTAAAGCCTGAAAGAGAGGCTGGATAAGAATATAAAATTTTACTTTATCAAAAGAACAGCTCATATTTTGTAATGGAAGAAAAATACTATGGCTGTTGCAAGCAGGACTTCCCTATCATGTCCCAAATTGGCCTAGCTTCCTGCCAAAGAAAAGAAATCAATTGCTCTTGCCAGTACAGAGAGAGCAGGCCAAACATAAGCATTAGCAAATGATTTTCTGGAAAAACTCAGACTGCATTTTTAAAGAAATGAATGCATTTCCTGCTGGAAAGAACAAGAAAAGCTTAACCTGGCCTTTGAGAAAACACATCAATTAAAATACGAAGGATAAGGCGTAATTAATTTTTCTATAAATATAATTGCAATGCTATGTTCCAGAGCATCTGTTTAAGCTGTAATTATGTACTCTTTTCTATGCACTTAAAAAAAACTTCATAGAAGTATATACACCATTGTTCTTTCATAGGCCATACACTATGCAACACTTTCAAAAAAAGGTTTGTAACTCACTTTTATATGGCATGTGTCTAAGAATGAATAATGGTCTTCATCTCACTAAAGCTAGGATGAAGTATCAATTCGTCAATGAAAAAAACTGCGTATTTGTTATTACTCTTAAACTTCAGCTAATGATGCTTTATTGGGTTCTGACATTATCAGGTTCCACTTCCTATGAAGTCAACAGACAGAATACTGAAAATACACACAAGTTATCACAGCAGTTCTCTCTGCTACCTACATTATCTGTGCAAGCCAACTGCTAATGAAAAAGGCTTTGTTCTTGCTGGACAAAACAAAGTTTCCTTTTAATAAATAAAATGAATCACTTAGAAGCAGCCATTTCAGTCATTCTTGCACCACATGCACTTTGTTAGTGATCCTGGCAGAAGTAGAGGATCAGGGCAGTTACTGAAAAGATTAACTTTTTTTTTTTTTTTTTTTTTTCTGAAGAGCAACTAAAAAAGTGGAAAAAGACACTCTTCTAGACAGCAAACAGTACACTTTGCTCTGATCTACATGTATTAATGGTGGGAGAATGGATACAGAATCATTCAAAATAACTGGTGTATGGCTTATAGAAGGCAATACTTAAGTACTTGCCAACTCATATGCACCATGTATTTTCCAAACTACAAGACTGTTGCACATATGGAAACATTTCTTTACCTTGAATGGGAAAATGTTCATATTTAATTGAATACTACTCTTTACTCATTCTAAGTGATTAAATATTTCCCTACGAAGACTTACTGAAAATATTTCCCTTCCTAAAAGGACTGTAATGACGCAAGTTACATTCTTCCTTACTTTTAAGATGGAATCCTATAATAACCAGGATTGTGAGAAGTCAGGATAGTGTTTTTTAAAAACAAAACGAAGAATTTTATTAGACAACACAACAGGCAAAACAGTCTCATATAGATCAGTAATTTCAGGTGTGTGTGTGTGTATATGTGGCCGTTCCGAAAGCAATGCCTCCTATTTTATTATGTTGGCCCACAATGTCAGAGGCAAATGTTGGTGGTATGGCAGTAGTGAATGTGAGCAGACAGAGGTGGTGGGTGCTATGTTTCAGTAATGGCAACAAGCCATGTTCCAGAAAGTCATGCAGATTTCTATAAGCGTGGCATGCAGGCTCCTGTGAACTGCTGGTGAAAGTGCACAGCTACTGGTAGTGACTATGCTGAAAAAGTAGTGTTTTGTAGCTGAGAATTTGATCTATCAAGTAGTGTTATTGTGCTCTTTGTATCTGTTCTAGAAAATAAATAGGAGGCATTACTTTCAGAGTATCCTACGTCATACACAAAGATTTTTAAAATTGTTGCATATATCACTGCAAAATTAAAGACTGTAAACAAAATGTATTGAAATTTCAAAGGTTTGCATTGATCTTAAGGATCTGGAAAACCAGAGTGAAACAATGAAAGAATTTTTCCTGGGAGAGAAATGCTGAAAAAGTAGAAGAGCTGAAGAACGACAAATATATTACATTTATCTTCAGTTTTCAGGATCCCATCAGATTCATCACAGCCAGTTATTTTACCTAGTATCATTTACCAAGGCTTAGAGTGAATGAACTTGCAAATCTTTGGCCTCCAACTGCCATATAAGTAGGTCTGGCAGGAAATCAGTGTTTAAGGCTAAAATAATACACCAATTATATCTTCAGAGAAGAAACATTTACTGCAGTCCTGGGGTAATCATAAAATTGTTGAACAAGAGAACATAGAGAAAAAGAAGGGTGTGGTCAACCTGCTAAGTAACACAAGGTATGCATTTCCCACATGCTTATGGCTATGATAGCCATCAAGGAAGAGAGAATAAAATTATTTCCAGATGACAAAATACTTAATGTTTTCTGAAACACAGCCATTGAGCTCTAGATTTCCTTTCCTTTGGAAAATATCAAGTTTTCCAAAATACATTTTTCCAAATTTCCTTGCTTAAAAGCATGTAACAGAGAAAGCAATATAACCACTCAGATCACCACCCATGCTAGCAGCCCACTGCAGGACAGAAAAGGATAAATAAAACCGAAACTGCCAGAAATGAGAAGAGCCCTGCTTGGGCAGAACCTTGTGGGAGACAGAGACTATGCCTGGTGATAAATACAAACATTCAGAGCAGTTCTTAAATCGCTCCAAAGGTATGTTAATGGAATTAAGATAAAGACCAGAAGTGCAAATCCTCAAAATTACAGCTTCTTAAAATTAAAGTGCATTATCAGCAAGGTAGATGTAACTGTTTGAATGTGTCACAGAAGAAATACATCTTGTATTTGTTATAATCATGAAATTCCAGCTTTCCTTTCAATAGACCTACAAGTTTGAAGCGTGCAGTTCAATTTTCTGCAGTTTATACTTCATTATTCTTCAGCTCATACATAAGACAACATAGCAACAAACCAGATAGAATGCAAAATAATGGAAAGAACACATGCCACAAAGAGAAGGACAAATATATGTGATATCAAGTTTCAAGGAAAAAAAAAAAAGGAAAGAATAGGAAAATAGTTGGCCAGAAAGATCCAAATTTACCCAAGTCTACTGTACTGCTTTCAATTTTTAGGGACAGAATACTAAAAGGTGTGAACTAGAATAAAACTAAGAGCTGAACATTGGCAAACATAGCCTTTACACATCTACCAGCTTCCTCAAGTTATTCTTTAATGTACAGAGATCACAATACTGAGATATTCATCTGAAGAAATGAAGCGAGAAATTCAGCTTTACCTGTGTTTAATTATTAAATGTGGTTTAGTACTAGAGACTGTTACACAATATCAACATACCAAATGTGGAGGCTCATTCGTTCCAAGTGGTTCCTGCAATAATAAATATATATACAAGCGTATGAACAAATAAATGAATAATACAATAAATAATAACAACGAAATGAATTACAATTAGTTTCCAAGAAGGCATGTGAAGTTCCTGAAATTTCTAAACTACAAATTCAAGAGCAGAGATGCACACAGTTCCCACGTTCTTGGCAAAATTCTCTTTTAGCAACCTCTGCCACCAGATGCCTATAAGCTCATTATAGGTGCCTGATCGTTCAGTCCTTTTCTCCACAGAGAAATTGCATCTTTAGTTCATGTAACTAATTAGTTCATGTAACGTGGAGTAAAGTCAATGTAAATCTATTCGGATTTAAGTATATTTATTGAAAAAATATAAAATTCAGAGCAATATTGGGACTTTTTTTTTTCCCCCCAAAAATATGCTCTTCAAAATAAGGCTTAATGTTTGTACCTTTCCAGTTTTCAGTGCAATAGTATCATTTATTATATACTTACTACTGAGAATTTGCTTTGCTTTCCATTAGGATGATAATCTATTTGGTCAGGTTACTACCTTGGATTTAAAAATGGATAAAAACTATTTTCTGTTTTTATTCACCATACGCCTCACAAATATTTCAGTACGAAAATATAAAAAAAACCCCACAGCCACATAACATGGGCTAGAAAATTGAAACACAAATGCTCAAGAATTTATCAATCAGGCAAAATCAATGTTTCCAGGCCAGGTTATTGTTCCGTGAACGCAGCCTGACATAGGGAAGTTCTTACTAAGTTTCCCCATCAATTTTATCATTAAAGAAAGAAAGATCCAAAGTGTCCATTTCAGAGAGACAAGGTTCAGCCTCTACATTGTACAGAGTTACGGTATGTCATCCGCAAGAGCCTTTAACTTGTTTCAAATAAAGCAGACAAATTGATAACAAAACTATTACAGAACTGCATATTATAAAACCATTGTAAGACTTCGAACTCAAAAGTCTGCTTTCTTTTAAGTTTTTCCCTTAACAATCTCCAGTAACTCACCAACTTAATAGGTCGAATTGACATAATGATTTTACTGGATCCTCCCCAGTCAAAGAAACACTTATATTTTCCTTTCTCCAGTACATACTGTTCTCCACAGAAATATTTCTGTTGATAAGCAACCCACCTGAAGAATGGCAGAAAAATAAAGAGAAAACGTAACATTTTCAAGGATAGTTTAATGAAAATATCAACAATTTTCTTGGGAGTTTTTCTTGACTAGCTTATCAGTGAAATGTCAAATTTGATTTGAGGCATTTAAGTGTCACACACTTGATTTACTGTTTTTGCTTTACCAACACTACTTGGACACTTTGCTTAGAAGCCAAGAGGAAAGATACTTGATTGATTATTTCTTAAATCTCTCCCAGGTCAATCTTAACTTGCTCACCATCACCTCCAAGACAGAACTTTCTTCCAACTTTTCCAGTTGGAATTAAGAAAAATGGTATAAGAAGAAACAGAAATAAATGAGGAAGTCTTGACAGGATGAGATAAAGCAAAAATTTTCCACGGTTGCCTGTTTGAACTTCTCATGCCTTGCTAATCCTGCTGTAATTTAAGAAGAAACTGATCAAGGGTGTATCTAGCCCTAAGCATGCTTTGTCAGCTGCCTAACTAGGCAGAAGCTAATTAGGGAGATGCTACTAACCTGGCCACTTGTCTTGGTCCATTCCTTTCTTAGTTCCCTGGAACCAAGGACTGTTCTTCTAGCACTATTAGGGATATTAGAGGACATCTCCTTTTGTAGTCCATTTAGCATTTTATACATTTAGCACCATTTAATTATGTCTTAGCTTACTTTCCCCTGTGTGTATTACTATATATTTTTATACCTGCCATCTTTTTGGCTGCTCAATTTTATGAGTACCAACTGAAGATTCTCATAATTAACATGGCTTATTTAACACGCCATGAAGAAATTGGTATCATCTGTAGATTTGAAGAGAACTGTTTGCTTCCTGCTCCCAGATTACTAAGTCTTCCTGAATAAAAATACTCATTATATCCATTAAATAAAAACAGATTTATCATCAATGCCTGAGAAACTGATGATTCCTCTCTATTAAGATTCTTCACTTCATACATGTGAGCCAGCTTTCAGTTCCTAGCAGAACTTTTCTTCCAATTCCATGCAGCCTTATTTCTTCAATAAACTATGCATCACTCTGTCAAAGGCTTTTACTATTATTATTTTTATAGTACTGTGTCCACAGGGCTTCTTTAATTCATGTGCATATCAACTTTCTCACAGAATACCAGAGATTTAGTGAGGCAGCACTTCCATTCACAGAAGCCATAGTGACTCCTTCCCTTCAGACTGTGGTTAACCATGCATTCCATGATCTTATAGATTTTGCCATTTTACTGTGGACAGAAGGCAAATCCATTAATCTATAGGTCTCAGAGAGCCCCTTTTAAGCCATTTTTTGAGATGAAGTTATGTTGGCAATACATCAGACCTGTACACAATGGGCTGTTTCCAACCATGAGGTATGCACACTGGCCAGTAGTTGGTAGCCTTGCAACACTGCTCAGCTTATCCTTCATTCCAACTTCTGTGGTTCGCTATATCAGAGTTTTATTTGGTGCCAAGTATTCCAGTTCCCTCTGTTTTTATGCTTCTGGCATTGGTGTAGAAGCACTTGTAAGTTCTGTCCTTGCTTTATCACTTAAAACTGCATATGCCTGCCAACTTATTTACCTTCCTTATTTATTGCAATTGTATTGTTTACTTTCCTCCTGAACTTCACATAGGCATACGAAACATCAATGAAGTCCATTGCGTGGATTTAATCAGTTTGGACCATGTATTCTTCAACAGCTTTTGCTTTAGCCCCTTAGCTTTTAGTTTAAATCTTTCTCTAAAGAGGGTTTCAATTTTCAGTGTCCATGGCCTGACTTTATTATGATTAAGGTACAGCATATCCTTTCCGTACAGGCTCCATTTGTATCCACAAGGTATTCCACTTCTTAACATACCTAAAATCTCACTTCTGTACCACAATACTCTACATTACTACCAAAGCTCTTGTATTATGAAACTACAGTCTATGTGATTTCTGGAGGGACCTCACAAACTTTCTGTACTAACAAGAGCGCACAGATCCAAATCAAGATGTAGGCATGAGTTGTAGAGAAAACATTGAGATATTTTTTCATTTACCAAGGAAACAGAAATAAACAGTGTTGTCCTCCAACCATTTACAACTTGTTCCATGTAAAGTACCTTCTGTCCAAATATTATCTGAAAACAGCTGGATAAAAAAGTACATAATACTTCCAGTCATGTATTTCAGCAGACTTACACTCCACTTTTCACAAGAATCGTCCCTGTTTCTGGGCCAAATCCAGTCTGTTCCAAATCAGGAATTTCTTCATTGATGATGTCCAGTGCTTTCCCATCTTCATCATCGGATTGAAAAAGTGCCACTGATGACTCTATGAAATCCTAAGAGGCAGCATATGAGTTAGAGGATACGATGCCAAAGCTCAGTGCTACTCCACTACATAAAACATTTTGTCCAAGAGCTGCACACTGAGGGATAGTCCTTTATAAAACAATGAAAAGGCTTAGGTCCTTGTGAAGATCTTCAAGGGAGACTTTGGTATTGAAGAGCCTAGCTGGATGCCTGTCAATCTTACACATTCTTCATTTATTTCCCCAGTAGAGAGGAAGAACCTGCTGCCTCTTGAGTACCACCCTTCTCTTTATGAGAAAGACAGTGCAAAAGTACGTGCTTGTGAATGAGAACGGTGAGAGCGAGCATTTGTCTTCTAACAGCTTCACAAATGACTACTCCAAGCATTGCCATGACTACAGACTTTTATTTCAAGTTTTCCTACTTTTTCCCTTCCCTGGGGCAAGGCAATAATCAAAGAGAGTAAAAGGAAGACATGGGCAATCGTAGATCCTTTTTTCAGCAAAAAGGGTTTGTAGCTTTTGGAGATGTGTCCTGTGTGACCAAACACACTCTACAGCAATAAAACAAATCTCAGACTGTACTGTTGCATTCTGCCTTATATAACTGCGTGACATTGTTTTGCTTAGCCAGATTACTTGGACAACTTTAATTAAAATTGAGCTTCAAATATCCACCTTTTTAAATACTCAGCAATTTTAACAACACAATTCAGTCACTGTTTGGAAACATGGAAAACAACAAACCATTCACTTTCCTTCTTTAAACTTTTATCCAAAGCATGAACTCAATTCAATTTCAGTGTTTCTGAAACATTCTGAATGTTGTAATGAGCCACAAATTAGAAAGTTTTGCAAACTGTTAAGCAAATACAGTAGCCAACAGGTTGACACATAATATGAAGGCATCACACAGGAATTATTACATTAAGCACTTTTTAATATAGCAATTAAGCTACAGTCACTATGCTGAAGGCTACAATGAGAAAACTAGCCTTACAAGAATCAAAAAAAGCACTTAAAAATTAAGGCCAGACCAAGCACGCAGCCAGATGGAAGAGGCTCTTTAAAGGAGACCGTCCTTGTACACAGGATTCAGTCATAATCAAAACCAATTTTAGAACACGCATTCAATGTGTCAAGCTCTGCATTGTTTACAGGATATTAAAAAGTGATGCAGCAAATTCTGTAGTAAAACTGGCTTTCCTACTATGTTGACCATCTACCGCTTCCACTTATTTAAAAAGTTGCAACTACTTCAAGTATGCACTAGAAATTCAAGTACAATGTCTGGTAAAGTAATCAACTGCAGTTTCAGGCTACTACATAGAAAAAAGAAAAAATATTAATGCAGTTTTAGTGACAATGAGAAACAGCTAACTTAACAGCCCCAAAGCAAGAATTTTATATGAGTTCCTGAAAAGCCACTGAGTTCATATATGCACTTAATTTCTTTAAATTTTAAATACTGAACATACATCCAAAATTTTAATTTAAAACACGTTTTAAATACAGTCATGATTTTCTCCTTACAATTTTCACTGTGGTTTCTTGTAAACAATATGAAATACTTAAAAATGAACTTTGAAGACAAGGCCAATTTTCAATCTGAAAACATCAGTGGGAAAGTACTCTGCTGCACTGTAAGAGATTCAGAAATTGGTCTTTCCCTGATCATGACAAACACGAACAAACTCCAGCTTCACAGATTTGACTCTGCAGAAAACAGCAAACACGACCAGTCCCCCAAATCAGCACACAGTATAAGCTGCTGCCCTCCCTCAGGAACTTGTCCTGCATTTGACTCTAGCGAGTCCAATGTAGCTGCTGATAACAGAGCTGCCAGCATGTTGGAAAATAAAACTCTGAATGACCTTTCTCTCTTTCAAAACACTCTCTGAATCCCTTCATGAGAGCCTGTAGCAATTTGTAGCAGAAGTATTTCAGATAGACAAAATCTGAAATATCTTGACAGCATACCTACACGCATGTGCGTCTTTAACAGAGAATGGACAGGGGTTGCATTCACAATCTCTGCTTTGTGAGTGATGAAGAAAACTTTCTGATTTCACAGGAGATAAAACTCATGCCTCAGCTGCACAGCAATAGTTGTTGTGTGTGCAGAAACATGGCTTGAATACTCCTGCTGCTAATAAGCTCCCAGTGAACCCAGCATGGCGAGCATAGTGCCAGTGAAACACTTGAAAAGCTTTGCACAGCCACATTTGACATTCTGCACTGACACAGGCTAATGAGGTATACTGCACTCAGCCCAGTTCTGCAGTCACTGACGTGCTCCTGCACCATGCTTCCCGCTCAGAAATGTTTGATCAGACTCTGCCTGGAGCTGACTCAGGTAAGCAGGGCTTATTAGCTTGGGATTGTGCTGTGCGAGCCAGGCTAAATTGTTTTCAGGCTTGGGCTGGCCTTATAGCCAACAGTGTCAAGGTCATCTGGTGTCATGTCTGAGTTAAAATACTATGCAGGGAGCAGTACAGCTAGAGGTGGCACTGGTGAGTATCTGAACGGAGTAGGGGTCAGCCTCCTCTCTCCCTGTACAAGCTGATCATAAATAACTCAATACAGCTACATTTCACCTATTCCCTCATGTTCTGCAGAAACTCTTGAATCCACCTGACTAAAAAAGAATTTTCAGGGAAGAGGAATAAAGAATCTAGTATCTGGGAACAACCCTACTTAGTCTGAGACTATTACAGCCATTACTGTATTCTTCCTCGCAGCATTGGTGAGATGATGGCAACAAGCTTGTACGCTCTCTATTTAGCAAGGGGCCTGATGCACAGACAGCTGGTTTTGCATTTTTGCCCAAGTCCTGTTGAAAACAAGAGTTTGGCACTAAAATGTTTTTAAGCTTCTGACCTTAAATCAGATAGAAAGTCACAAAGGGAACATACGGAATGCCTTAACACTGACCTACGTATTGTGCATCAGAGCATGGCAGTCAATCTGTTGGTCAAGCCTAACAAAACTGCACTGCCATCAGTCATTTTACTGACTCCAGACACAAGCTTGCTTATCTCTTTACATTACGAGGAAAAATTTTAATAGCAGAAGTATACACTGATATACATTTACATATCAATTTGAATAATATATGTTGATAGTTGAATATGAATGACACGTTTTCAAAACGCTAAGGATTTGAGTACTCATCTTGCCTACTGTAGGCCTGAATCAAATTAAAGTCACAGAATTATTGAAAATCCTGAGATGGAAAGAACCTACGATGATCATCAATTCCGCCACTGGGGCCCTCACTGAACTACCCAAAATCCAAACCCTACATCTGAGAGCAGTGTCCAAACACTCTCTGAACTCTGACACTTGGGGCCGTGCCCACTGCTCCGGGTAGCCTGCTCCATGCTCACCTAACACCCAGCTGCCTCTCCCCTGACACAGCTCCATGCCATTCCCTCAGGCCCTGTCACTGTAACAGAGAGCAAAGCTCAGCGCTGCCCCTCTGCTCCCCTTGTGAGGGGCTGCAGCTGCCATGAGGCCTCCCCTCAGCTCCTCTGCTCTGGGCAGCCCAGGGGACCCTCCACCACTCCTATTATGCCTTGCTCACCAGATTGTTGAACATCTTTCTAGCCCTCTTTGGATCCCACTAACAGTTTTTTGTCCTTCTTACATTGTGGCAGCCAAACCTGCACCCAGAGATCCAAGGCCTTCCTGTGCCAGCTGCAGAAATTGGCAGTTCCTTTGGCAGTTCCTCTTGTTAAAATTACACGCTACATATAATTGTGGCACATACAGCTGCCTATACATGCATAAACACAGAACATCATCTCTGCTAAACTTGTGCACAATTTAAAATCAGTATATATGTGATTTGCTCAACAGAAGATTTAAAAATATTAAGTTACTCAAATACATTATACATAGCTTGAAGTGTAAGAAGCAGTTAGAAGTAAATTCCTGCCAAATCTGAAAAACAAATTATTCAGAGGAGAACATTTTTCTTCAATTCATCGACTTCTTTGAATTAATTGAATTTCATAAAAACTAAACCCGCATGTTGTGAATTTGAGCACGACTCCTTTTGGCTCCCATTAACTCCACCCCACTTCTGCTGCAAAATAACAGTCAGTGTTGAGACAGTGACATTGCTTTGCATGCCTGTCTTCAATCTTCACAAAACTCATGGTTCAGGAACATCCCATCACATCAGAAAGACTGGATAATCTCAGAGTCAACAATCTAATTCTCAGAAGGAGCCACTCTTTGCAGCTGCATTTAAAGAGCAAGAGCTCACACAGACCCAGAGTTTTTATTATTTCATTGTTGCCCCACACAACATATTTTAGCAGAAGAGATCTTATCACCGTGATTATTCATATTGCCAAAATTTTCTGGCACAAAAATTACAGAGACAGAAGGCAACACTGTTTTAAGGCTTTCAACAGCTGCTGTGTTGAACAATCACTTTTTGGTATTAATAAACAACTATATTGTACACTTAATGATGATAAACTTTTAAGAAAAAACTGCTTTAAGAAAAGTATCCAAGAGATTTGGATGGCTTGAGGTGCAGAATCACAGAATCACAGGGGTTGGAAGGAACTTCCAGAGATCATCGAGTCCAACCCCCCTGCCAAAGCAGGTTCCCTACACCAGGTCGCACAGGTAGGTGTCCAGGCGGGTCTTGAACATCTCCAGAGAAGGAGACTCCACAACCTCCCTGGGCAGCCACTTCCACTGCTTCCACTTCTCCTCTTCCACTGCTCCTTCACCCTCATCATAAAGAAGTTCTTGCACAAATTTGTGCGGAACTTCCTATGCTCCAGTTTCTGGCTGTTTCCCTTGTCTTGTCTCCACATTGCTGAAAAGAGTCTGGCCTCACCATTCTGCTTCCCAAACCTTGCAAAAGTCTTGCAGTGGGACAAGGAACTCCATGCAACACATTCCTTGCATAAGTTTTAAAAGGGCTACTCAGAAGTTGCCTCTGCTATACAATGCATAGAGTCTAAATTTCAGCAACTAGGATAAGACTGACAGTGAAGTTGGGCATGACTTGGAATGATCAAACAGACAACAGCTGTACCGTAAATGAAAAATAACATCCCTTTATGTATAGAACTATGTATAATTTGTGTGAAATTCACAAAAGTACTTACAGCCTGAAGGAACCGGAAAGACAGGAGAACACTGCCAGTTCCTCCCCATGTGTGTGTGTCCTCATAATCTCCTTCCTCAAGTAAGTACTGGCGGCCTTTGTAGCGTTCTTTGTCATAGGCAACCCATCTAAAGCAATCACACAACAAAAGAAAGAGAAATAACTAAAAGCAAAACAACTCCATACATGATTTTCCATAACAAATAAAAGAGGACAAGAACATCCTAAGAACACTCATATCTTAGACTCAGCTAACAAACAAAGCAAGACTTGTTGGAAATCTCAACAAGCACTCAAGAAGTGTTCCTTGCGTATCAAATCCTTCCATGTAATTATTTCTCCAATAACAGTTTATCTGCGTAATGTTTCTAGATGTATCTCTACTCATCAGTCATATCCCCAATACCAATATTCAGTACTACAGAGGTTAATGCATCTAGCTGCCATAAAACCCTAAAATTACCAATTGCCAGTGATAAAACCCAGTGCAAATCTCTCCCGTGTTCTCATAAATAAGCAGATACTACCCTGGTGTTAAAACTTGGGGATTTCAGCAGAGGAAGATTTCATCCATTCCCAGTACTTCCTGTTCTAATCTATCCATCTAATCTATCTAATCTAATACATAGTGTATTTGAATAGATTATTTGTGTATTCACAATTAAGTTTATTTTCAATGTTATGCTTGTGAAATTTGGATGACAGCCTGTGTATTAAATACATTTTATTATATTACATCCTTACACTGAATTATTAACACTGAAACCCCTTAAGAAAAAAAATGAAGCTTCTGAAAACTATTTTATTGATAGAAGCAACCATCTTTTATACTTCCAAACAACCTTAAATTGTTGGGTCTTAAGAGAGGGTGACAATGTGTAGTTTAGTAGCTTTCTAGAACAGCTTGAGCTGTCCATCTCTTCAGTGGCTCACCTAAGCATCTGGCCCTTTTCATGAGAGTGTGGGAGGAAGCGAGAAGAAAGGCAAAAGATAACCAATCCAAGACCTCAAAGAAGGACAATAAGGATGAACTCTCAGTTTTAGACAACATCCAACAGGTGACAAAACCATAAACAGAATAAGACAGTTTATAGATTCCATGAGCGTTTAAATATCAAACTGAAGTTAGACCAGAACCATGTATCAAACTAAATTAAAGCTTTATGCATATACTGGCACTAAGGAACTAAGTGGCCAAGTTTACTGGCACTGAAATGGTCAACACTGACTTCAAACACCCCTCAAACAGTTTTATCTTCCTGTATTTCCTTAAATAAATAAGATGTATTGAAAAGTAGTTTTACCCAAGGCTGGTAACTGATAAATGTAAATTTCTTTCTTCTCAAAATATTTTACTAGTGAAATATATTCTAGTCATGTCTTAATTGGAATTTCTTAGCATTTAGTTATGCTAGATTTATTTGAAATATTCTCTTTTTTTCAAAAAAAAAAAAACAAACAAAAAACAACCTAATAACAAAAACCCACAAAAAACACTTACACGCCACCAATGACACGTATTGATCCAATGCCCTGAAAATCCTCTTCATCACCAAACAGAGCCAAGACAGAATTAATATTTTCCGAAAACTCTTTGGACCACCCTTCAAAGTGGGTTTTCTCATATATTATTATCTAGAAAACATAATTTCAAACAAAACCTTGAGTATACCCCATGCAATAGTTCAAAGTTTAGGCATGTGCACTGCTACAGTATGTGGCAGACAGTTTCTTTTCACCTTCAATAAGCTACCACTATTAAGAAAATTCAGCACTGTATTCCTAAAATTTTCTGATTCTTCTACACCCTGGAAGCTGAAGAGATCCTATGTGAATTTAGGTAGGCTTGTAAGACATCTGCAGGTATTTTCACAGACTACTCATTCACACAATTCTATGACAGGTAATTGCACTTTGTAATTATATGACTGTGATTTATCCTTAATAACGTGCTTAGGCACTGCAAATCAACCTGCATGGAATCCTGCCTTGTCACAGCTAGATGTACTGAACAAACACCTTAAAACTAGACAAGAGGTCTTTCTCTGCACTTCACTGAAGTCATTTCAGTGACTGCAGTTAACACACTGTCTGGTTTCCTCATCTGCCAAACCAGACTAACCAGTTATCAATAGCATTAACATTTATTAATAATATTTAATACAAAAAATCTTAAATGTTGCATGTATTTGTAATTAAAAGCTACCTAAAGCATTAATATTTTTGTGGAGAAATAGAAAAAGGAGGGAAAAGGAACAATTATTCTGGAATAGCTATCTGGTTCACAAGTCACAGGTCTGTGGTCACACCCTTGACTATTGTATTGGACTCAGATAGAGGAAGGAAGCATCCTAACTTCCCTCCCATAATTTATTTTTGTAAACATGGTACATTAAATATGAAAGTCCCAACCTCCTTTCATTATAGTGATGAATGTGTCATTCAGGCAAATACATTTTACATTACAAAAGCTTTACAATTTTTCTATAGCAAATTCCTATTCTTCTAGTATGTAAAAACCAAACTACGACTACTTTTGCACCTCACAAAAAATGAGTAAGAAAGCAGATTTGACAGTCTTCGTGAATTTACCTTCAGCAGCATGTAAACTTTGAAGATTCAATCTAACATCACAAATTCAACAAAAACAGCTTAGATAGAAATTTTATTTTTCCAGGCTCACATTTTGTTCCATCTCCTTAGTGCTTACCTTGACATTCATAGGCATTTGGACCTTCAATCCACCCTAAAAAAAAAAAAAAAAAAGGAAAATGGTACTTATACAAAATTTGAAGTTACATTTTGACATGCATTTTAGGTTACTATAGGAGCATAAAGTCTCAATAGTTATATTCACTATATTCACTGACAGCTGAACCAAACACTAGCTTAAATACTCTGATAATTCATGAAGACCAGGGACACTATAAACCTGACCAAAACAATAAGCAGTGCATTGACTAGCCTGCAGGGGTTGAAACAATTTTAAAATATTAAATTGTTGTCTATTTGCACTTAAAAACAATATTTACAATGTGTATTTTTAAACTAATTTGCACTGGCCAATTTTTAAAATCAGCTTATAAAGTTGTGTGGTATATATTTCAAGTTGTTTAAGCACAAATGATGAAATGCAAACAATAAGCCTGGGAAGGCAGAAGATACAGGAAAAAAGTAACCTACGCAAATGTACTCTCTGTCAATGTTAACAAATGGTACTCTGCAGGGGAACAAGACACCTCCCTACCAAGCCATTATGTTGTATTCACTTGTGGCTTTAAAACTCTTTCTCTAGACTCGCATAAAGTGAAATGATATGTTGTATCCTTCCACATTTTTTTCATAATTAGACCTACATGCTCTCTACTAAAATTTAAATTAGCTGCCCATCCCGATATTTTTATGCAGTGTGAGGTCTTAGGAAGGCTACTGAATATTTGTCAACAGTAGATCTCTCAACTGCCTTCCAACCCCAGAAGACTCTAGCTATACTATTAAAAAACAAACAACTTACAATCTTTTTTAGTTACTGAATTGGTGTTGGTTTCAGTGCAATTCCAAATCTTTCAGTTCTGCCCTATTTGATCTCTACTCTACAGCAGCACTTGCCCAGGAAGACACTTTGAAGACATGTTCTTACCGAGGCAGATGTAGGAGCTCATGAGAACTAGTAACACTAGTAACACTACAACACTGCTGATACACCATGACATGACAGGGGTGTTACATGTGTAAGGATTAACCCTGAAAGGATGTCAATTAAAATCACCAAGGCAGCAAGGGTAGCAAAAGGCGAGCACACCGTTTACTAGAGTTGTGAAGTCCTCACCATTTTTAAGGGACGCATAGATCTTACATCTGCTGAAGGAATTTCAGATGGTTCACTGCATTCTTCCAAAATCTTCATCTCCCCCTTGTAATTTAAATCTGAATAAGCAAGCCATCTGTAACAGTCATGATGAAGGACTTATTAATCTAATCACATACATTACAAATACAATGATCTTGTCAAAATTATTTTTCTTTTTGTACCTGTTAGAGGTAAACTATATATTGGGGAAAGCTGTCAGCGCATCAAAAATCACGTATAGTTAAATACACTTACACTATCAGTGTTCAGGAGATCTCAGATACTTTTATTGAGTCTATGCTAATCAAATTAAAGAAGAGAAAATTTGTTCACTTGCATTAAGAAGCCAATTTGTTATACTACAACTATACAAAATCAGTGTCAGTATTAGGATTGTTCAGCCTGCAGGAGGCTCATGGGAGACCTTATGTCTTTCTACAGCTACCTGAAAGAAGGTTGTGATGAGATGGGGTCAGCCTCTTTTCCCATGTAATTAGCAACAAGGTGAGAGGGAGAGGCCTCAAGCAGCGTCATTGGAGGTTCAGGTTGGATATTAGGAAAGAGTGGTCAGGTGCTGGAACGGGCACCTGTTCCAGGTGTCCACTGCCCAGAGAGGTGGTAGAGTCACTGTTGCCAAAGGTATTCGAGAAACATTTAGATGTAGTACTAAGGAACATGGTTTAGTGGGGAAATATTGGTGTTAGGTGCATGGCTGGACTCAATGATCTTGGAGGTCTTTTCCAGCCTTGGTGATTCTATGATTCTATGATGAGAAACTAGCAGGAAATTTTTCCTAAGATTGTTATCATAGGAATCAAAATGCTTCTAACATCAATCTCAACTTTTTTGAGTGGAAGTTATTAAAATACTGTTATGACTCTCCTTTTAAAAACAAGCTACTGTAATTTTGACATGTAGATTAAAAATATTGAGACTCCTTCAGACTTCTTTAAATCAAGAACATGGAGCAGAGAGACATCAGACACAGGGTTAGTAAACCAAATAAGGAATGGAAGAAGAAACACGGTGCTTTATGGACGATTATTTTTTTTAAAACTACACACACAGATTCAAATTCATAGTCAGTCAGTCAAAGTTCTGCCAAAACTAAAATGAGACTGTTTGTAATTCCTTCATCACCTCAACCTTTACAGATATATTGCAAGTTCTTGGGAAGGAAAGTTTGGTTCATGTGGAAAAGGCAAACTCAGACTCTTGTAGTAGAACAGCTAAAGTCATTCTGCAGAGAAGAGGCAATTTCCAAACTTCAGGAAATGTGTTGTCTTGCCCGTTTACCAAGGAAACAGACTGTTCTGCTCAGCATGGACAACTGAGGGAGCCTGTATCATATTGCGTCACATCTCTGCAAGCAGTCTGTATACAGCTGTAGCTTGAGGAATATTTGTATGACATAATACTCACCTTTTGGTATTCAGCCATGATGTTACAGTTACAACAGGATGGGCGCCTAGCAAGACAGTACTTATTCTCAGTGAACTAAAAGCTAATTATAAGCTTTTATATGAGCAGCTTCTTCTATTTATAAAGCCACTCAAGGACTGAACTAAAGAGACTTCTGCCAGCAACCAGAGGAAAAAAATCCTTTGAAAACTTGCTTCCACTGCTAGAAGGCCACTTAGTAGTACAATGTCGAAGAGAAGAGCTGGAAATACATAGTTATGTTAACTGATTTAAAGCAAAAGCCTAAAGCACTTTTCCTATTACTGACTTTCATCTCGTGATATTCTACCTGCTGGCAAACTGCATTAGAAAAAGTTCAGTACTCACATTCCTGATTTGACACGTATATATGGGTTTTTTTCAACATCCAGTTCTTCTAAATTGGCAACTGCACTTTGTATGCAGATAGGAAGTCCCTCTGTACTGGCTCCCACGCTGAACTCAATCTCCGGAACACTGCAGTCCTACAGAAACAAATCAAACGCTAAGGGTTATCCGTGCTTGGAACGTCTGCCCCTTTAGGGGGAAGGGGAAAAAGCAAAAGTAATTCTTTCCTTTTTCCTATTTTGTCATCCTTTCAGCCAGGCTTTACATGATAAAAGATGTTTGTTTTGTTGTTTTCATTCTGAAGTGAAAATTGGGATTTTTAGAAAATCTGAAGGAACTATATTTCCAGCTCCCACTAAATAAACACACTTAGCAGCCTAGACTACTTTCCAAAAGCTCAGTTTTGATGCTGTTCAAGTAAAGGAACTGACAATATTTACTGATAGACAAACCGTACATATGATATACTGCAGTATTTTTTAATTACTATTTTGAAGACAGTGATTATACATGGCACATTTAGATACTTAGGATGATGTACCCATAACTAAAACTTTCTGGAAATGTCCACCACTTCATTCCTGTTCTTTAACATACACTCCTGGTGGTAATAGGTGGTAACTAGGTCAGATGTTATGCATCTGACTATGGTTTCAAGATGCGTGAGTTCAAGTTTCAATCACATTAAAAATCTATAGCATTTTAGACAAAGAACAGTAATAGAAAACATTTGTAAAGCAGATACTTCAGCAATGTTTCTGTAACTACAAAGCAACAGCCTGTGTTACCTTCTTGAAGGTTTTCTTCTGGTATTTGTCTATACTGGAGAACAACTGTCTGAACACCTGATCTGCTCTAGAATCCAAAAGGCTTTTTAATTGAACCATGCTAATTGCATAACATTTATATAAAATTCATTGTGAATATTTTTTTTTCTCAGCAATTACACATTATGATTCAGTTTGGATCTTCTGTGAAGTCTTGATTCAGCAGTGCATTAACAGAATAGTCTTTCTGTTACAGTGAAAGGTGGCTCACGTGCTTACAGAGCTTGCTAAACTTTAAGTGAAAACCTTCAGTTCTCAGTGTAACTTTACAGTATGCATCTCCCCCTGAACCACGGATCTACTAGCATTATGCTAAAGATTTTGGACATCATAAAAAAATCCAGCAAATCGTAAGTGTAGCTGGATGAAGATTTCCTTTGAAGGTGCACTGGAGAAGAAGCTGGAGAATAAGGATGCTGCCGCCCGCACATCTGAATTTTTTGGTTTCTGGATTTGCTCAAGAACAAGCCAAGGTCACAGTGTGACAACGATCCCACATGGCCTGTGGTGTCTCCAATACCCAAAAGGCAAAACACCAAGTGATTGCAGAGAAAGTCAGCATCAGGGCACAAAAGTTGCAGCCCCTCATCTTGTCAAAATGCCTGCATGCTCGCCCTCTTCACATGAGTTTTGAGTGGAACTTTCAAATGAGGAAGTTACATCCCAGCTACAAAAACATCTCTGCTTCGTCAAAGTTCTTGCAGGAAGTATTTAACTGACAGCAATAGATGTGCCACTTCTAATACGTGCATTTCTATTATTTTGTTTTCCTCACAAGACCTGAAGTATCATTGTATTCTGCTTTGGCAACTTCTTGCACAATTGTGTTTCCTCTGTACTGTTGCAAGCAACAAATACTGTCAGGAAAAACAAAAAACCACCCTGCAATACCAACAGTTTTATATAGATGAGTAAAAGCAGAAAGACTAAGAAACAAAAACTTCCTAGTGCAATACTACTTTATAAAAAAGTACTGAATGAACATTATATCTCAAGTTCTAAGTATATCACAAGACAAGTTTAAAAAGCAATCTCCCCGTAGTTTTCATATTGATATGAATCTTATTAAATAACAGGTAAGAAATACTTGAAATTTGTTTTTCCTAATGAGACCAGTCAGATGATATGGCTGAAACCTGTGAATCCAACAGTAGAATTTGATAAGCCAAATCAGAAATTGCATCTACATTCCACAAAAGAATTCCACAAATAATGATGCTGAACTTTTAGCTCTACAAGACTAAACAAGTAGCATAACAAAGTATCTTTGCCTGTGGGCTCAGACAGACTAGGAGACAGTATGTTTGATTTTCATTTGGTACAAGGTAATTAATTTTTCCATTTGAAGTTTAGAAGAAGCCAGTCTGTATTCTCTTTACAAGTTTTCTTTCCTGATTGAAGCTAATGAGGCGATTCCACTTCAACAGGTGAAGAATCTAGCAGTTCTACAAAGCCTAGGCAAAGCGTGGATAATCATAATAAGATCTCTCCCATTTACCACCACCTCTCTCTTCAGCCAGGTTTTGACAGCCATAAATAAACTCTACTCATTGTGATGGTATTTTTGTATCTACTAGATTAAGTTCACAAAGTCTTTTCATAAAGTAGCAAACTGGAATTCTTCAACAAAAGCAATACCTACTTAAGTTAATAACACCTTCAAGCAAAAAGTACACTGTATTTTCCAAACACGTGAAAAAAAAAAAAAATCACAAATACACATTTTGACTTAAATAGTGAGATACACAGATTAATTTGCATGCTGATGAAAATGACAGAATTTAGTCTTGCTGTATAAACAAACATTATTTATTTGCAGATGTACACCATGTAGTATGACATTAATTTCCAAAATTTAAGCATGTAAACTTTAGCTTGGTAAATATTTACCACAGCATGTTCAGATTTGCCTGAACATACTTAACAGGCATCATTATTTTCAGAGCCCTCTTTAACTTTCATAATAAAGCCATCATCATTCAAAACAAAATGAAAACCACACACGTTATGATAGCACTCAGACCAAACCCCTTTCATTTTTGAGGCGTCGAGATTTTAGAATAAGATACCTATATGCAAAACCAGTAGAACAGTGTTGCAGAACAGATCCCAAACTGGAAGGTTTCCTTTCTACTACCCCGCCTAACACCCACTCCACAAGCAGTCAAAACTTTTGCCTTATTCATTATCCTACTGACAAATCAGGCAAAAACAAAAGAAAAAGCACTGCAAACAGATTAAGTCTCCTCTGGGTAGTTGTCACATTATACACAACTAGTGAATGCTTAGGTAAGTCACAGCCTACAGGCACTCAACTCTGCCTTCCTTTATTCTGTAGTACTCTCCTCCTGCCTGCACAGTCACTCTGGAGTACTCACGCTTCCCTTATGGTCTTCTAGGAGCAGAGGCGATGAGGAGTCAGCAAAAACAACTATCTTCTACAGTCTGCAAAGTGCTTACAGAACATGGGGGACTACTCCAGACAGTGTGCAGAACGCAGACACTTCCAAAACAGTAACATTCCTCTTAGGAGAAACGTTAAGTCTTCTTCTGAAGAGCCGTATGAAGTACTCTCATGACCTTAGCATAAAATGTTTCTTTGATGGCTTTCTTGTAGCACCTCCAAGAGTTTCACTGTCAGGGATCCAGAGCCACCTTCAGTGATCTTAGCTACTCATCCTTCTTTTGGATCTAGGTTTCAGCACTAACAGCACCAGCAGGGCTAAGTACTTTCTAGCATTGTTAAGCCTTCTCCTTGAAGCTGTATATTTTGGTGATTGAAATAATCAAAATAGCCTGCTTAAGTGACAGTAGCCTTTTATGTCAACACCAAGACAAAGCATAACTAAAGCCTAGCTTTTCAAGCTAAGAGTAAAGACAATGATGAGAGAAGAGTCTATTGAAAACCGGGCCTAATTAGTTCTGGTGCTCACACAGTTGCTTTTTAATACAGTCTAGACAAGCATTTACTGTTAATGCACAGTTTGACCTTAGGATGTGCCGGCTTCTGTAGCATTCTTTTTCTCGCTTAATCCTTACTGTCAGTTCTCCAGATTTTTTTTTATCTATTCAAAATTCTTTCTTCCAGTTATCCTGCTTTGTATCTCTCTTGCTATTCCATATAATCACAAAACCAAGCTTCAGAATTCATCATGGCCTAGCCACGATGTAAAACAAAATATTAAAGCAATTAATGTCTTCACCACCACCAATACTTCTGGGTTGTGGCATTTGACAATGTAGTCCCTGCTCAAATTAATATCTTCTTTTCTTCCAGCAAACCACGCAAGCAAAACACAGCCTTCATATAATATTGTGTGCATTTCCACTACAAAGAGCTTTGCTTAAGGTAAGTCCACAAGGAATCCATTCCCTACATAACCATCTTGCAAACAGAGAATACAAACTGCTGTTAAAGATCTCTTGTCACCATGTATAACAGTGGTTTACTGGATGACTCCAGAAAGGAAACACAAATATCTCTTCTCACATTTTGGTTTTTGGGAAAGCAACCATTTGCACCCTCCTCAGGCTTTCAGAAACAGATTGAGAAGAGGCCCCTGGTTACACAAGATCAATGCATTTGCAGTAGACCAGAGGAACTAATTTGGTTAAATGGATTGTACTGCAGGAGCTGCAACAAATTGGTATGTGCAGGTAGATTTCACTTGCCTAGACCCATGTTTATTTGCCTTAGTGGAATCAAAACTCCTCATCACTTCACACAGGGCTTTGTTTCATTAGTTGCATGTTACTTTGGGATCTTCATCCTCCCCTCCTGGCAAGTTGTTTCAGATTTAACACATGTGGATTTACCTAACTCACGTCCACATGTCAAGTCACAGGCTAATCACAAAGTTAACAGAATCTTTACTTTTTCTGGATGCTTGAAGCCAAATCAGAGCACAAAGTTACTCTCGTATTGTTTCTGAGCACAATAATCTCTGCCAGTTAAAAAAAAATAATAATTAAAAAAAAAAAAAAAATTAAGCGTTCCTCCTACAGTTTTAGTAAACATTTGTTATTCTATTCTTTGTAAGTCATGCTCTTCTCAAATACCTAGCCAGCTTTCAAATCTGCTACCTCATCTGAACAGCCCCTGAACATTTACCATAAAAAAAGCCACCAGAAGAATCAAAAGACAAGCCAGATAGCCTAGACGTACAGCCAGTATGATCAAACCTGGCAGGAGAAAAGCTACTGGGCTACTTAGAAGACAATGACAGAAGTGAAGAGAATGATAGTAAAACACGTGATCTTGCTGATCAGATACCTAAGCTGCCAAAGACAAATAGTTCGTCTGTCATATTTTTCAGAAAAGATAAATTAAAAAAAGTTGTACAATGGCAAACTACCTCTTAAAACAAGTTCCACAGTAGCTGATGTGCAACCGCAAAAAAGGAGAATTCACACATAGAGGTTTAGAGAATAAAACCTTGGTCAATTAAATCTATACCCACAGTAGTTGCATACACCACTAGGTACTTCTAAATAAGTTCACCCAAACAACCTACTGGACATTTAAGTGACATGGGAAATAGTTTTGATTATTAAAACAGGACACTGTAAGGAAGCTTTCCATCTGTGCTCCATACAAATGAAAAACATACTGGAAGAAGAACAACACTCAGCCTACTTAGCTATACTACAGATATTTTTATCCAGCATGATGGAACTAACACCAGTGTCTCTCCTATGCAAGGGCTTTCTTATATACCCAAAGTACACCAGTCTTCCCTATGCATCAGACCAGAGCACTATACATTATTACTGGAATTCTTTCATTATTGAGCTATCTTCCACATTATCAATCATTATTGAAATCCCATTTAGTCAAATGCTTTTAACATTTACTTGAGCTAAACAAATTAACTTCACTGTTCATGCCCTCAGCCAGCTTCTTCTGAGTTCATGTATTTTTAAGTCTTTTATGAATAAGTACTTCTACTTGTTATTATCACATTATGCTGCTGTACTGATGACAGAAAGGTCATCAATTTTAAAATGACTTGTGTACCAGCAGAGAACAGAGAAATAGCACTTTTTCTGAAATGCTTTCATATTGTGATACAAATGATAATTCGGTCACAATAAAGGACCGTTGCACAGTGAATAAATGGAATGTTACACTAAACAAAAAGAGCATTAATTCTTCTTAAATCACAAGATCTGGTAAATGTATTCCTCATTCACTGAATAATAGTGGCTGCATTGTACTTTGTTTTAGACATTTGATTCCCATCTTTTAAACAAAATGCCCTTTAAACCTCTGGCTGTACACAGAGCTAGATGCTGTTAGGTGTACCACCTATCCACAATGTAACACAATACAGTGGAGGCAGTGACAATTTCTGAAGGCTACGCTGTACAAATGGGATGGGAATCCCAATTGCTAATGTCCAAAAGAGAAACCATACAGACACAGGAGGTAGTTTAAACTTAAGATAAGCACTTATTTAAAAAAAAAATATGAACTGATTCCATTTAATTTCAATTAACTGAATGGGTAAACAACTACAAGTTGCTGATTCAGAAAAAGGTAGGGGCAAAAAAGATACTCTATACCTGCTCATTACACTCAGGAAGAAAATAAATTTAGTGCAAAAGCTAATAGCACAGAGTAAATACTCAGCAACTAAAGCCCTGGGATTTACCTTGAAAGTGAAAAATGTGTTTCACAATAAATTTGAATAAAATCTGTAACACAACATAGACACATTGTCCACTGTTAGTAATAGACCACTGCTGACAACAGAAACGTATTATGTACATGACTATATTGTTAATAAAGTCTATACCTTTGTTACATGTTTGATTGAACCCACTGTGAGGTTTCTTCGATGATGCTTCACACCTGGAAGATCCCAAAGGTTGTCCAGTACAGTCTCTCCTTCTTCTAGTACGTATTTCTGACCCTGGAATTTGGGTTTCTCATAGAAAATCCAACTGCAATAATGAAATCATGAACTGAGTTGTTGCTATTTGCCAAGACTGTCTTTACACAGCACATATACTGGAAAGCTTATTACTAAGCCGTTTCTATGATACAAATTATCACCCCTTTCTCACATTCTCTTTCATTCTCTTTCAGTAGTCACATTTACTTCTGATACGTAATACTTCATTTATGTGCTTTAAGTATATAGTTCTTTTCCTCCAGAAGGCTGACTAACATTAACATATGATGTGTATAAAAATATAATTCAATAACTATGTAAATAAAAAGCCTTATTTTACTAGAACAAACACACTAGTTGACATATCAAAGGATGTTCTGTTCAAGTACTACATAAGGCATAAAACACACACATACACACACAAATAATGGCTTTCAGTGTTTCATCAGAACATGAGAGAAATGCAAAATCAATCATCTAAAAACTGTGTAAATGCTATATACATTACTATGGCCAAGAGTCAAACATACACTGTATGCACCACCAAATAAATTTCAAAGCAACAGCTGATATGGTAATGTCTCCAGCTTTCCAAGGTAAAACTATTACTTCATTTTGAACTACAGTTTTACGAGTGGACAGTAGCCAAATCTACCATTAAGGCACCTCTATGTCCTTCTGCATCCACAATCTTTTAGATGCTACATTACAAGCAGTAGTTGAATCTCTATATTGTATGGTCCTTTTGCAACAGCTACTCTGTAATGAAATTGAACAGCAAAAAAAAAAAAAAAAAAAGTTTTCTTTGGCATACATGTACTTCTAGTGACGATTATTGCTTTACTGTCTCAGTAAGCAAGAAGTCTAAATTTACTTGTGGTTCTATTAGGAACTTTCTGTTTGAAGTTAGTTCCCAGGAAGAACAATATTTTTGTACTGCAGCATGCGAAGCCTTGTTTTATGCTTATTTCACTGGTATGAAGTCTGATTATGAAGAAAGAAAAAGGCATTCTTGCAGATCAGATGTGTGTCATAAAGAAACAAAAACATAAGAAAAAACACACATACAATCTTTTGAAAAGATTCTGTTTAAATATGACCTGGATTTCTTACCATCCTCTAATTATCCTAAGTAGTGCTCCAATGGGAAAGATCCAGGATGTGGCATCTAGCACATCAGAATGAATTTCTTGTTTACTTTTGTCACCATGAATATCATAAATAATAATCTGAAACAACACAAACACATATGAATGAAGGCTCATTTTAAAATACAGCACAGACAGCTAATTTTTGCATGGAATAAAAACCACTCATTTTGTGCCTATGGTTTTATGAAGCACTCTGTAAAAATAAAACTGCAGACGAGGAAATACAGTAAGATTACTAGCAGCAGTATTTTTACCATACAATCTTATGATTAGCACATGCAAGCAGATGATACATTACAATACAGAAAGCCAGAATAATGTCAGATACTTCCCATGAAAAAAATCTGCTATAACAAATTGTTCTGTATATCATAGTATATCATATTGAATCATGTAACATCCAAGTTCTACTTACCTTCCCTGGTCTTGGATTGTACGTGAGACATGCCCTGTCAACGAGATTCTGAAATTAAAAAGACATGAAAAACAACTATAAATATCCACCACATTAGCACAAAGCGTAGAAAGCACAGAAAGACTGCACATCTTAACAGTGGCAAAGCCAAATTAGATCCCATCATAAAAAACCATTCCCAATGCCAGAAGACCTGCTTCTTCAGTTGCACATTTGGTTTATGTGGACTTCCAAGTTTCTAAACATTACAAGAACTGTTTCTGTACCTTCATCTGCATTGCTTTAAATACACTTAAAAAGGAACGCTAACAAGAAGCAGCTGTATTACTCATTAGCCAACTTACAAATTAAGTAAGAATTCGCAGTGAAAGAATAAAATAATCCCATAAGCAGATAATATATATTATTTACATTTTATATATAATTTATATATTTTTGAAAATACAGCTCTACTAATCTTAAAAGTGGACGAAGTGAAAGAACAATGTTCATACAAAAAGCAATGTCATGATTTTCAGATTGAAATGTCCTCAACATAGCGAAGCCTGCTTCCTATTTTATAGACTTGCCATTAGGCATATTTTTTCATTACATTTTCTGCTCACATCTCCTCTTTTATAATTAGAAACTGCTTTCATCTATCTTTCACCTGTGTGAACAAAAAAATGTATTTTTTTTCAATTATTCTATCAGAAGACTTTTTTTTTTTTTTTAATCTATGATCTTAAACACTCTAATTAACCCAGGAAGGGAAGGGGCTGAAAACAGATGAGGTGAAAAAGAAATTTTGAACTGGCGCTAACCATTTTGGTTATTAATGTTAACTGACGTGACATCTTACCACTGGCAATTCTCCCAGTTTGGGCATGGCATGATCTTGGGACCAACGAATCTTTGGCTGCAATATATCCTGGAGAATATTTCCAAATCTTGTTCCCTTCTCAGAGGAGTAATTGTTGGCAGATCTCAAGTACTGGTAATATGCACTCGTAGGAGGATGCTTTAGAGTAGTATCAGCTTTCTGTGAAACTGGATTGCAGTATGTTTGCCCAGAAGTTTCATCTTGAAACTGCTCTGTTTGCTCCTTAGAGTCAAACTGCTCTTCTGAAAGAAAAGGCAATTGCTCAGGTAATGGATATGTATTTTGGTCATTTGAGAGAACGGTTCTTGTTCGATTGCTTGACCACTGACTGGAAAGACATTCTTCTTCTCCTCTCACAACATCAAGCACATTTCCTTCATATGATGACCGGTCCTCATCCTCATCCTCCACTCCCTCCTCATCTTCCTCTTTACTGAACTGAGTGGTCAACTGTAGGCGCTCAGAAACTGATTGGAGAAGGGACAACACAGAAGTATGGTCAGAGTTATCTTTAGATACTCTATTAGGATGGCCTTCTGGTGACATGTCTGCAGACAGCAAGTCTTCATGGGAGCTGTCGTCTTCATATATTGGAGACAAAGAGAAAGGATATATTCTATAGCGTTTGGCCTCCACACTCAGAAATGACTCTGAGCTATTGCCCTCTGTGGCTTTATTCAACTTGTTATCCTTTCCATAAAAACAGGTGGGCTCATTTTTATTTTTTGCTCTTTCACACATTAGATAACCTACACTGTCCAAAGACAGATCAGAAGGAGAAAGTGAGCTGGTTTGTATAGCATCATTAGAGACAGATCTGTTCTCAGTTTGAAGGGCATCTTCATAAACGATTGTAAAAGAACTATTTTCCCACTGCTCAATTAGTGGAGAAAAGCCTAAAAGATCTGTCGATTCCTTCGTGTCCAGACCATTTTCTTCAAGCTGATCATTTCTCTGCACATCTGAATCCTTCATTTGCATCTCTTTCAGATTCTCTTTACTTTGGGCATAAACTGAGTTGAAGTAGTTTTTCCCTTCATTGTGGTCTCCAGTAGCAGGCAACTCAGAGTCAATGAACTGTGTATTTAACTCAAAATTGACAAGTGTCTCACTTGTCCCCCTTGCTGGTTCCTCTTCACTCTCCCCCACCTTTGAATCTTCAAAGACTGCTTTTACTTGTGAAAACACTTCTGCAGCCTCTCTTCCACTGTGTTCATCCAGATTATCCTCTGCACTACTTTCCACAGTACCCTGAGGACTCCTTTTGACTCTGTTTTCACTTTGTGAGCTGATACTTTCTTCATCAGGCATAAAAGACGACAAATTACCATTTACAGATGGCAGCAACGTGAGCTCTGGCATATCTGCATTATTGCATGAATCATTTAACTGCAATGGTCGAAATATTTCTTCAGTAACAGCTGCATCTCTATTTATTAAATGTAAAGACACATCAGATTTTCTACTTGTTGCTGATAATCCAGCTTTACTGCACATCTCTGATGCAGCCAGATGTTCATACACCTTTTTATCGTGTCCCTCTTTTGTTGGTATCATAGGGGTTGATTCTGGCCTCATTGAACTACCAGAAGATAGAAATCCATTTGTTTGACATGCAAATGCATTATTTGGTATATCTTCATCTCTTCGGAGCAAATCTATGCTGTTTTCCGTACTATTTAAAAGCAAAGGAGGACCTGAGCAAACTGCCTTTTCACAGTTTATACTTGTATTCTGAGTTTCTGCCTTCCCTGTTGGTTCTCTGATTAGTTCCGGTGTTTTAGAAGATAAATTACCATCCAGATTTAAAATCTCTGGGTTTTCAGCTTTAGGTTTATACTCAATCTTTTCAGAATGCTTTTCACTCTCCCTGCCTTGCCACTGATTGGATGTCAGTTTTTGTTTGGCTGAGTTAATAACTTCATCAATTATTTCTCTTGCTTTTAATGCCAGTGCACTATGTAGGTCAATTTTAGCAGGGATGTAAGATGGTATCATTTCATCTTGATTATTTGTATCATGCATTTCATTTCCTGTAAATGAAAATGAGCCTCCTCCACTGCTCTCATTAAAATGTTTTAACGAATGCTGACTGGATGTTTTAACAGCTGACTGGATTTCTTCTGCTTCCAGCTGCACAGTTTTCTGATCATTTAGAATATCTGTATTTACTAAACTATCCTTTCGCCCACAGACTTGACAGACACCAACGGCTTGTTTTGCTATTATTTCCTCTATAGCCAAGTGTAAAACCGAGTCCACTATTTCCTCAGCTTTCTTAAACAGAAGAGCAGCATCTTGCAAGTTAGTGCAGTCTTGTCCCACCCTGTTAGTATTCTTCCATATTTTTGCAAAATTGAGATCATTTGATTCTGTAGCTGCAGCAGCTGTTTGTTCACCTGTTTCAGAGCAAGCTTCTGAGATACTAAAAGTCTGGTTACAAAGATTCATCTCTTGCACAGCATTTTTGCACACCTCAGTACACTCTGAATTGGATGCCCTTTTCAAGGGACAGACAGGTGACAGCACTGCCTCTGCCAAGACATTGTCATCAGCCTGCTGTGCAGAGGACAGATCTTCTGCCTCAACACCAACTCTGTGACCAGAGGAGCTACAGTCCTCTTGTGCAATGCCTGATGTTTCCAAGGCAGAAATAGAAAGCTTTGAGCCTTCTTTGGATTCCTGAGTAGGTGAAGGGGACCTGGGGATGCAAAAATCCTGCACCTTTACTTCAGAAGTAAAATGATGGAGCACAGCTGGGGTCAACTCGGGTTCCAGAGAAATGGATGGGCATGAAGCTCTCAGGTCTTCTGAGCAAAATGGTGTCTCAGTCATTCCGTCCTCAGGGACTATTCTCCTAGACTCTGCAGTCACAAAAACCTGACCACTTTCAGAGTAAGTGGCAGGAGAAGGCACTTTTCCTTGGTTGTCAGATGAAGAATAAAGTACTGTGGATGACATCCCATACTTATTATTGCTTTCAACTTCGGAAGAAATATCAATATGTCTATTTTCACAGCTAGGTGGAGGTGCAGAAACAATGTCTACATCTACGTCTTTTTGAGAGATGACAGAGAAATGGTCAGGCAAAGGTTTACCTTCACATCTCAGGGCAGAACCAGAAACCCCCAGATTTTTTTCTTGTGATTTAGAAATGTGAGAGGAAAGTTCAGAAATACAATTCTTAGATTCAAAAGGAGCAAGAGCCATCTCATTCATGTCAGCCTCATTGATTTTAGAAGCAGCAGGTGTAGTATCATCTGTCCTTCCAGTGCTGACAAGAGGGCAAGGTGCGGGCTTTGATGTGTTATCTTCTGCAAGCGTAACTAATGATTTTTCAGTAACGTCTTGCACAGTTTTATGGAAAACTGTACCATGGGTAGGAGTGGAATTTTCTGAGAGGCTCATATCTACAGTCTCAGAAGATTTGCTCTTTTCACATTCAAGATCAGGAGTAGAAACACTGTCTCTTTTATCTTTTGAACCAACTCCTCTTTTTACTATAGTTTTATTTACTGATATGCAATCAGGATGAAGAGAAGCTGAGTAACAGTCCCCTGTTTCAAATGAAGACTCAAAACTAACAGAGAGAGATTCTGTCAGCTGATCTAAGTTAGATTTCACATTTTCACATCCATGTGTACATGATACAGCAGAATTTTCCACTGCAACCTCTGACAAAACCTTCTTTTTTTCCAGACAAGATAAACGCTGTGGTGCGGCAGTATCTTTAGAGTTTTCCACGAGGCTTAATTGATGCTCATTTTGTACATGCACTGGTTTCCCTAACTCATTTAGTTCTTCATTACAAGTCACCTGGTCCACCATTGGGCCTTTATCATTTTTTAGGATTAATTCTGAAGCAGTCAGATTACCTGTGACTATGCACTCTTCTCCTCTGGAGTCCATGCTAAGCGAGGTGCATGTCTGCTCGTCAAATGGCAAAAGAACAGTAGCAAGAAAATTCTGTGGATTTTGCTCTCTTTCTGTCGTTGCCACAATTTTCTGTGCATCACTTTTTCTTGGATCACTATTTTTATTTGCACTGCCTGTGTGCTCACCTGCTTGCTGCTGGAATGTAGTACTGGAATGATTTGTCTGTACATTTGATGTTAGCTCTGAGTGGTTATTTATTTGATGATTACAGCAATATTCTCCCTTGCTCAACTGGAGTTCTTTGTTAACTTTGTCATCCTGCATTTTTTCTGCAGACTGCTGATAGGAGTGATCACTACAGTGAATTTCTTTTTCACAGTTAGAAATGGCATTTTTGTCCTTCTGAAATGGAGCTTCTGTTTCTCCCACCAGTACACATTCTTTTCCAAACAAACTGTCCACAGCACTAAGGGCATGGGTAATCTGATGAGTAGAATTTATTGTGATCTCACTGCTTCTACTAGATGACAATAATGAATCTTGTGAATATGTCCTCTTAACTTTGTTTGCTTCTAAAGCTGGTGTATGTTTTAAGTCTACTCCGCTAGATGATTCAGTAGGTGAAGCTGAGGCATTTGGCATTATTTTATGTTCATTGCTACCCAAGTAATGTTGAACTTTACCAGACTTTTTCAATTCCATTTTTACTGTAGAAGAATTTACTATGACATCATCTTCATGATCTTTATCCTCATCTTCTCCATTTTCCTTTGTTAAGGGTTCTGATTTTGGAGAGACAACTGTTTGGATTTCTCCATTTTCTTTGATCACTGAAGCATTTCTGTTCTCAGTACTTTCTTCCCCTTTTTCAGTCATTTCTGACTGACTTTTCAGTAGCTGCCTAATCCTTGCAGAACCTCGATATGTTGCATAAGTGACTGCAGGTGCTTGTGGTTTTCGTTGTATCTGCCTGCAACATAAAGCATTACTATCAGCATAAGATAGAACATGTAAATAGTTATTGTGATTATAAAAAAAGTTGACACAAACTGTAAGTGACATACATCACCATTTTCATTCAAAGGCTAAGAGAAACTGTAGACTGCACACAACACTACCTTCCTCCTTTTTCTTCTTCTCTTAAACATGGATTTCTGTGACAAATGATACATGCCATCTTTTACCATAAAAAAATCAAGCTATGAAGAAGAACTAGATGTTGCTATAAACAACATCCATCATCTGTGTTCTACTGAATAATGGATTTTTTTATTTAGAAAAGCCACTATAAGTCAACATTTGTAATGACATAAAGAAGCATACTTTTGCAAAGATGTTATACCCCACTAAAGCAGGCCTGTACTTAAATACTGATTACTTATTACTACAGAGTAATTAGGAAAGAAAGTAAAAGCAGATCAGGTAAGAATGAGAATTGCCTAAATGCTAGAAGAAATAGCAACATGAGAAGCCTAGGAACATGACAAGAAATTGGTAGATCCAGCCCTCTATCAGCTTCATGTTTAATAGCAACCAAACAACTCCTCTGCCTTGCCCTGCTCCCCCTAGAAGAGCAAACAAGCAAAACCCAAAAACCCCCAATGCAAAAACTGACAAGAAGAATCACCATGGAAAAAATGTGATCCTGATCTTTCCCTGCCCTCTCTGATATTCTAAGGATAAATTCAGAGCCTGTCACTATCAATTTTCTGAAGAAGCTTCTGAATAATGGTCTGAAGAACATTCTTTTTCTTTCTTAAAATTAGCCAACATAAATGCTCACCTTCCTAATGCTTCTTTCTCCTCCTTTTCTGTTGTTTAAAGAATTTTTGCAAAAGTAGGACAGTGATTATACATATGTGAACATTAACTCTTCCTGTTAGAACAAAGCAGACACTCAAACTGCGCTTGAATTCTATTTTGCCATAGCTCCCACCTAAACTAAGAACAAAATTTTTAAAATACTCATCCAGCCTGAAACCTGTATCTGCTTAGACTCTGGCTGGAAATGGCAGCTAACCTTCCTAGGAAACTGTCACACTCTTCAGAAGAGTCTCTTGAATAAAAGAGCTTGCTAAGACTTTGATTTCTAATGCGAAAACATTGCAATAGTCAAAAGGTTTTGAGTCTCAGGCACTTATTTCTATATTAATTTTACTTTCAACTTAGCACTACTAGAATTGAAGGCAAAATCACTTTTCGTGCAGCATTTCAACATGCAAAGAGTGTGAGTAAACTAAAAGTAAACTAAATTATTTGTATGCATAAACATTAAAATAGATATATAAATGCCCATTTATATGCAAGCTTTACATGCCAGACATGTTTATGCTAATGCCAAAAATACCTGAATATGTGGATTTAGATGTGATGAGAACTGGAAAATGAAATTTCTGTTGAGGATTAAATACATTGTACTTGGTGATGAAGGCTACAGCAGAATCTCAGTATAGGGTTTACAGGAAAGTCATATATAAACACCATGTCTCCCACACATTTGCAAAGCCAAATGCATTTCATCTTCTATATACTAGCTTAGTTTCCACAGATTCCAGCAGTGGCAGCTGCTAGACATCAGGCACATCAATTAAGTTGCTATTTTCTGCACCTCTTAAAAGAAGCACATATATTTCTGCTTGTAAGAGAAAGAAAAACACAGTTGAAGAAGGAGTAGTAGGGGAAAAAAAAGATTTAAGACTTTTCTGTTTCCTTAAAAAAAAAACAAAACAAAACAAAACACAACATTATTTTCCACATTCTCATATTAGAAAAATATTTTCCAAAGCTCTAGATGTCCTAAAAATCTCAGGGGAAGTAACTGCTGAGCTCTATAGTGCACCCTATTTACTCAGCACAAGCCATAATAAAAACGAGTCTGAAGAACGCGTAAGAACTGATCATGTCACAAAGAATTAACCTCACTGGCTATCCTGTCCCATCGCAGTTAAGACACAAAGAAGTAAAAATGTCTTAAATAATCACTGGTAAGCTTTTAAAAAAATCCAACCATCAGTTCTACCATACTTTGGTCCATCTCAGATATAAAAGTCAGTCCACAACAGTCCTGAAACCAGACATTTCTTTTAAGAAAACAGAATGAGGCTTACACCAATTTGCTAAACAAATTCTACCAATTCTTCAAGGAGAAAACTGTAAAATGTCTTTAAAGCGAGCTTGTTCAATGGTATTGCAAGGTACTGAATGCTCATTTCCGCCACAAATGAAGCACTATTTTGAATTAACTGATCAATGCCAATTAACTTCTACTGCGTGTCTTTTACTCTGTAGCTGCTTTTTTTCCTAATACATACTGGGATGAATTCAGAATTTATCTATAAACGTGGTAATAACTAGTGCTCTGACACAAACGTAGAAAATATCTATTTGTTCTCCCCATCCAACTTTGCCTTCAAATTTCAGCCATGAGCTCAGCAAGTGTTAAACTGAAAGCATCCAGAAACTGGATAAACAGCTTAATTTTAGACAAGACAAAGACAAGACAAGATTGACAAAATGAGAACCCAGCATGGAGAGGTACTACATTTATAGTGACTCAAACTACAGATCCCAGATAGGACTTCCACCATTTACTACACATGGTCAGGCAAAATAAGCACACTTCCTTCTTGCCTATCACATGCCTCTTATCATTTCTCCTAACTTTGTTTCCTTTTGTCTTCTGAGGGAATTTTGCACTCTGATTCAATGATCTGTAGTAAAAATCTGAGCAAGATTCAGAGCAACATGACATAGAGAGCTCTGTGCACAAACCCAATTGTGACCAGCAGCAACAACACCATTTCATCCCATGCAGCCTCATCCTGTGGCTGGCCTCTGCCAGCATCTCCTAATTTACAGCTATGCTTTCCTGCATACTTGTCTCTTCCAAAAGCTTCTGCACTGCACGCTATTTTAAACAGGAACTAACCTCTTGGCAACTTTGGGATCTCTGACCTTTGATCAAGGATTTGATTGTCAGTGTACTGTAACAATTTTGTCAATGGACCTTTTATTCCTACCAGGTTCATTTTTAGAGCAAGTAGAAGTGTTTGCAATCCAACTGTTCCCATGCAACAAGGCGTTTAAAAAATGAAAACCCATGCTCCCCTGTGGTAGTTGCAACTCAGATGGCTTACTCTAAATCTTGCTTTAAGTCTTATGAAACACATTAAGAAGCAGGCTCTGTCATGCAAAATCTTTTAAAAATGTCACTAGAGACTTGTTTCACAGACATTTAAAGTAACAATTCATTTCTGATTGTCAGGAGAGTATGTCAGTTCAGAACTCACCTTAAAAACTCTTTGCAATTTTTTTTTCAAATTCATATGAGGATAACAGATGAAAGCCTGATTACACAGAGAACCTAATGTGTAATTCTGTCACACATTTCAAATGCTGGGAGATTCCTTCTTTTTCTTCTGTACATAAAGCTATTCAGTTCCCTATAATGCCTATTTCGCAAAAGACTGTTTGACAGCAACAAGAGAACGTGTCAACATGAGTTACGTTAAATTTGTCAAAAATAGGTGCTCGTAGAGATATTTCTATTCTGGAAGAGAAACAAAAAGTTCAAAGGGGGCTAACTCAAGAAAGGGAGGGGTACATCTTCTGACACATCTCGTATGATAGACAGTTTGTGTAACTTCCTCCAGAAGCAGCATTAGTTATAAAACAAGCTTGTTATCTTTAAAGCCTGGAAGCAGGAGGAATCTGATTACCCTGAATGCCTCATCTCAGTGCATCCATTAAGACTACATTTTTCCACTATTTTTTTTTCCTTAAGTGTACGTCATCAAGTTGGTGACCTCACATATTCATACTTGTAACACAACAGAAAGCAGGTACATTCAGATTATTTTCAAAAAGCACCAGGGAGATCATGCATATGATATAGCTCTATATGGATACAGCACCTCAAATCCCCAGGCAGCACAGATTCGTTTGCACTTTGTGGCATCTGTGCTAGAAAACCCATGCACAACTAAGCCCAACGACCAGCTCAGTTCAAGCAGACCAGGAGTGTTCAAGTGCAAGTGTACTGCTGGGTGGCCTGTTTCTGCAGCACATACTCTTGGCTCTCTCCCAAGACATGCAACAGCCTTTTTTTCCCCCTCCATGCCTCACTCTTCCAGATACGTCCCCTCCAGTCCAGCTGTCTCCTACCTTTTCAAAGCTTAAACGGATGTGTTTTCCCTAATGTCCTTTCACAGACCACCTCAGAAGCTCCCACACCAGAAAGGTCTTCCGGCTATAGGCTGAAAACCACTGCTCTACATCAGTATGCCTCCTGTGGTTCCCATCTACTCCTCCCTAATTGTAAAATAATTATGCCATTGTTTATTTTAATTTTTTCCACTTTTTTTTTTTTTTTTTAACTGCTTACTTAAACTGGCAACTCTTTAAAAATTTTGTTAAGGTCTTCTGTCTGGAAACAATTATCTCAAAGGCGCTCTGAAAAACCTTCTGTTGACTCCAAACTATTCAACTAGCTGGTTTCTACAGTCATGTCAGACCTTCAGAAATGGAAAAAATAAATGCCTTACTGAAAAAAAAGTCACTGAGAACTAACTGAAAATTTGCCATATACAAGTTAGATCAATGAACATTATTTTTTAACTGGAGGCTATAGCTTCATGATTTAAATCTTAAGTTTAAAATACCCAGTGTCCTGAGACTTCACATTTGTATATTCCAAAAGGTCAAATGTTTGATTTAAACAAAGTCATCTGCACACAGTTGATTTTGCAGGAAATTTCACAGCTAATGTTCCATAAGGACAATTAAGAGTCAAAGACAATCTTAGTAAAAACAAATGCTGTCTCTGTGACCTTGGAAGGAATGTTTTCTCTTTCCCTGTTTTTTCATGGTACTGTATCTTGATTATCTTCCACATCTGGGAAAGTAACTATATTCTGCAGCCTGAAGATAGAAAGGACAGATCAAGGCTTACCCACTGTCAGCAGCTGCAAAACCAAGATCAGCGTGAAGAGTCTGGGATCACTGCTCTCTTTCCCCAGTACCTGGCAGCAGCAGACCTTTCCACCCCTTAGCTGGGTGAAGTATGCACAAGTACACATCTGTGTGCCAACTTCACACCTAGCATGCCTCATGTAGCTTAGCCAGCAATCCCTTGCCTCCCCATGCCAGGAATTCAGATATTCAGGTGCTCAAGATCTGCTTTTTCTGAGGAGCAAGATGCTGGGATGAGGAAGTCTCCAGGCACGGAAGTGCGAGAAAGGCTAGGAAGTACCATGGGAAGTGATGTAATTCCATGCCCATTCTGAGCAATAAGATCAGGGTGAGGTGAGCCTGAGGATGTCATTGGGATAGGAACCCTGGGCACATACACCCAGGCATGTTATCTCCCTCACTTTGAAAACACACTTCCCAGTATCAGAATATCCCAAATTCCTGTTACTTCTCCTTCCATTGGTGTGCATCTCTGAGATAGGTTTGCCTCCATCTCCTCCAAGGCTTCCTAGAAAACAGCTGAGTACAGCAATAAGATGCCCCCTCAGGCTCCCTAGCCTCTTCTTATGCAAGTGTGCTGCTTCAGACGTGTTATGGAAACAGGAGTTTGACTGCAGATGCTCGACACAAAGAGACTGTTCTTTCCTTTCACGTACACTGATGCTAACATGAGACAGGTAGATGTTATAACAGCAGATGATCTAAAAAACTGCCTTTAAATATAAGGGAAGTTCTGGGCTCGCTCTTGAAAAGGCCACCAAAGGGGATTTTATGTTCTCACAGTCCATCCGCCTACTTAAAGAAGTAACCCAGAAATAATGTTCTTCTGATGCTACTTATCACCCCAACAACCGTGAAAAGGAAGATGTGAAGGAAAAGTTCTTATTGAGAAATGAATACCCAGGAAGCCTGGACAATTCCACTGCAGGTACAAAGAACATCTGAAATTGAAAACAGTACTTTAAAATTTCTAAGAAACAGTCACTATTAATTGTGTAACATGTTCCACAGTTGAATAACTCAGTTTTTGTTTTTAAAAAGAAAGAATGGAAAAATTCTTTGGATGTCAGAGGGAAATTCTTTACAGGGAGAGTGGTGAGGTACTGGAACAGGCTGCTCAAAGACGTTGTGGATGCCCCGTCCCTGGAGGTGTTCAAGGCCAGATTGGATGGGGCCCTGGGCAGCCTGGTCTAGTATTACTTGGGGAGGTTGGTGGCCCTGCATGAGGCAGGGGGGTTGGAGATTCACAATCCTTGAGGTCCCTTCCAACCCAGGCCATTCTGTGACTCTGTGATTCTGAGAAAAGAAGTAAATAACATTACAATTTATTTTTCAACTTAATTAAATCAGTTGAATTTTGCACCATGCACCTGTTATAAATTACTCTTAGCACCGTGAAGCTTTCATCCCTCAGAAAGGCACAGATCTCTGTTTCGGTGCCAGAAGCCGCCTTTCCTTTGGCGCACGTCCCAGATTAGGGCAGGTATTCACCCCCAGCAGGCAGACCTGGGCCTGAATTTCTCCAGCAGCAGAGTACTGCCACTAACCCACAGGCTGCTGAACCTCACCACAGTCCTTATCGTCACAAGCTGTGTGTTCAGCCACAGAGAATTTAGGCCTCATTGAAATTTGAATCTTGGGTACCTCAGAGCTACGTAGGTATGTAGATGTATGTACCATGTAGGTATATTCTAATACAAGTAATTAACATGGCAGTTTTTTTCTTCCTTTTGCAGCAGTCACCCAACAAATGCTTTCAAAACTAACAGACACTGTTACGCTGTGCACACATTTGTGTTTTAAGACATTTAGGTCCTGTATTTAAAACAAGTATTGGGTAGACAGTTACAGAGGAAGAGGATATGGCTCTGATCACAAGATGGATTCGATTTCAGCAAATGCCACAGTAGCTTCCCCACTTCTACGTTATTCCTCAGGAATTACCTGGTGAGATCACTGCTTGTTATCCATTGATTTACTCCTGACCGCACCAAAGACAACTATGAAGAAAGATGAATGCTGCTACTTGCTCACTGAACCGAAACCACAATCAATCAGACAAATTGATGCCTGTGTTTCTGAACCACAAGACTGCTTCTGACCAGTAATACAACGGTGAATGACAAGCTCTGAAAGAGACACGTGAACCAGATTTATCTAAAGGATTTTACAATCTGCTTTTCTAGCAGAGCAAAATAAAAGGACAGCCTTTTTAACAGTATTAAAATGGGAAATACTATGCAATTAATGAGCAAGCAGCTGTTTTTCTAGACTTTAAATATAAAAAAAAAAAAACCTCTCACAAAATTCAACAATGTATAACCTAAAAGATCTACATTTGGTTTCAAACTTCTCACTTCTCCAGACTACCTCTCCTTCTGGATGAAATACCTTGCAATACTATAGCTAAACTATTATAAGAACTTGGTTCTTGGTAGGGTGCAAAGTGTAAAAGCAAATTGTTCTGAGCACTGCTTTTGAAATCACCCCCTCATCTTCTACTCACTGTTAGGAAATCCTTGCAGTTGTGGGTGGAGAGTTCTTACTCACTTCCATCTCCGCAAGGATCACAACAGAAGGGAGAAGTTAGCATCCTAAATACTCTGTTAAATTTGAGTATTACAATCTTAAATAGCGGTCAGGATTTTACAACAGAAACATTTGAGTTTTCAACAGCTTTGATTTTCATCTCATCAATCATGTTCAGCAATGCAATAAAGCTTCTTGCTGAACTCCAAAACAAGCCATGCAATTTCACAAGTAATACTGTTAAGCATTTCACTGTAAATAACATCCACTTACTGCTATTGGATGTTACAAAAAAATTTAAACAATTGTATGAGAAGATAAGCAAATGGCAAGCAGTCAATAGAAAAGATCTGAATCATCACTCACACAGTCTCTTTCTTTTTTTTTCCCCCATGGGAAAAAAAAAAAAGGAAATCATTTGAGTTATGTCCTCAGTTTCCTGTAAGGTGTACTGCTGATTACCACGGCAGCATTCCTAAGAATCTGGTAGGTATGTAATGTAAGAAGGCCATTTTCAGGAGTCTTAGGGAAACAGCTTCAATTCTGAAGCCAATCTGCTTCTTCCTAGTTAAAGGCAAGAAATATAGTGGAATAAATCATGTTTTGTGTTCGTCGCTTACATTATGAAACTTTGATCTCTCTCATAGAGAGACTTTCAGTGGTGAGAAACTAAGTGAAAGTGCATTCCCACTGTTTCATTGGTTTTACTTTTAAGTATTATTTCATCAATTAAAGGTTGTTTTTTAACTTCATTAGAAAGCACTGTGGAGCCTAAAACTAAATACAAACTTTACACTTTTATACTTTGTACTCACCTACTGAGGACTATTAAGATTTTTCTACATGTAGCAGTCAATACATCGTCTTATTTCCCACTTACAGCTAAACAAATGTTATTTTATGACTGTATTTTACCAACAACACCCCTTCATCATCAACTTTTTTACAGAAGAGAGCAAGCCCAGTTGTTTGCATCAGTACTCAATAGCAAGGAGCTGGCTGACTGGCAGATCTCAAAAGGTTGTAACAGTGGTGCAAGCCTGGATGGAGGCCTGTTAACTAGCGGTGTTACCCCAGAGATTGGGTCTGGTTTTGCTCAACACCTTCATCAGTAACCTGGATGAAGGGGCAGAATGCACCCTCAGCAAGTTTGCTAATGATACAAAGCTGGGAGGAGTGGCTGACACACCAAAAGGCTGTGATGCCATTCAGCAAGACCTGGAGAGGCTGGAGAGCTGGGCAGAGGGGAACAAGCAAGTGTAGACTTCTATATCTGGATAGGAATAATCACATGCATCAGTAGAGGTTATGGCCCGACCTGCTGGAGAGGAGCTCTGTAGAGAAGGACCTGAGTGTCCTGGTAGACAACAGGTTGGCCATGAGCCAGCTGTGTGCCCATATGGCTAAGAAAACCAATGGCATTCTGGAGTACAATAAAAAGAGTGTGGGCAGCACACTCTTGAGGGAGGTGATCTTCCCTCTCTACTCTCTGCTGAGGAGGCCACATCTGGAGAACTGCATCCAGTTCTGGACTACTCAGTTAAAAAAAAAAAAACAACAGTGATCTCCCTGAGAGGGTATAGTGGAAGGTGGCAAAGATGATTAAGGGCTTGGAGCATCTCCCGTATGAGGAAAGGCTGAGAGATCTGGAACTCCTCAGTGTGGAGAAAAGACAACTGAAGGGGATCTTATCACTGTTCATAAACATCTAAATTGCAGGAGTCAAGTCGATGAAGGCAGACTCTTTGAGGGTAAGCATCAGTAGAACAAGAGGCAATGGGAAGAAACTGTAACATGAAAGTTTGATAATGAAGAAGATAATAAGAACTTCTTCACTGTTAGAATGATGGAACACTAGCAAGATGTCCAGAGAGATTATGGAATCTCCTCTGAAGATACTCAAGATCCACCTGGATGCTCTCCTGTGTGACCTATTATAGGTAACTGCTTTAGCAGGAGGTTGGACTAGATGATCTCCAGAGCTCCCTTCCAACCCCTACAATTCTTAGATTCTGTGAAATAATCAGCCATCCCAGACAACTGGAAAACTAATGGATGCAGTAGCTGGAGACCTAGCCAACTCAACTCTCATCATTCATCTTCAGTATCACAATTATTACATTACTGTCTACAGTAATTATTGCCTAGAGACTTTGTACAGTTTATCATGGTTTGTCCTCTATGCTGCTTCTTCACCACCTGCCAACATCTGGATAAAGGACCAGAAGCCCTTAAGGTACAATTACCACTGAGCCTGTCAGCCAGCGAGGATGATGGAGAAATAATGTGGCCTACGTGTTTTGTCCCTTGCAAACACACACTGCACAGACTGAGCTCACAAATTCCACTCTCCTTGGCTCAAGGCCTGGAAATTTGAGTCTCTACTAAAGGCCAGGCCTCCCACTGAGGGCAGAAGTAACCTCAGTCTACAAAGTCAGAGCAGTCTCATTTCCTTGTATTTTGCAAAACATTGCTTTGAGGATACGAGGTTAATCAGGTTGTCTGGGTCTCAGTCTTGCATGCTCTGAGACTACTTGACAGTTATTAATTTCTGAAAGTTTCTTTGTTCTTTTTTTATTGAAAAAACACCACACAAAATAACTCTCATGGAGATTATGCAACCTAACAACTGTTCCTCTCTTACTTATCACTGCAGCCTCCCCCTAACCACAGATAACAACCTCTAATTTAATATTTAACAGTAGTTTAGAATTAACAAGCTCATTTAAAATGTTCCTCATGACAAAGAAAACAGTTACAAGATTAATAATACATCTTTGCAGTCACCTTAAATATTTGTAAAGCCCTACATTTCAACTCTTCTCTGAAATAAATGTTAAAAACTATGCAAAAAAACTAGCAATAAATGGAATCAGCAGTGCCTTTGAATATGTATGGATTACTAATGTGTTTCATTGGTCTTTTAGGACCCAAACCTCAAGATATTAGCAGACAACCACATTCACATCACCATTTTCCTTCATGATACCTACAGACCGTTCTGTTCCTTTCTGCTGCATCTTTTTGCCCATCACTGTTCATGTTTTTAGCACTCACAGCTAGCTAGTTTGTAGTACATCCTACAAAACTATCAGGCCATCTGCCATCAATCAAGAGTGTTTTTTACAATTTAACTATGCTAAATTAAAAACAGCTAGATAATATTTAGCAAAGAAGTTAGCACTGAAGAAAGAAAAAAACCACCTGTTCTACATCCTTTAAGTTATAATAAACTAAAAGAGATAAAACCGACATAATCATCTCGATATCATAAAAAAATAGGCATTCTTAATTCAAATGTTTAAAATGGTGACCAACACAAACCTCTGCTTCCACACTATTGTTTCAATTTCTCTTCAGTAATTGCTTCAAAACATAGTTCATACTGTGTAGTCAGGCAGAGAAAAACATACACAGAAGTTGCACAGAGATTGCCCAACTTTTCAGTGTGCTGAGCCAAAAAGGGCAGAATGTAAGCTGTACTTTTGAGAACAATTTTAAAAGGAAAACGTGTTTTAATGTTTGTCCAATATTGCAACAGTTGCATTTAGAAATTTCTGGGAAAAAAAAAATATTTCCTACATAGACCAGCTCACTCTAACTTTCAAACCTGTAACAGATGTTTTTATTCTTGCTTGATTATAAGACAAGTAAACCACAAAGATAAAAATCTACACTGATTTGCACAGGTTATCTCACAATACAGCCCATACTAAAATATGGTCAATTGAAAATGTCAACTTTAACTGATTTCAATAAAACCTTTGTAACTCAAAAAATACCTGCACAAAACAAAGAGGTCACTTCAATGAGCTATTACTCAAATCCTCTGAACTGTGTAAGCATTCATTAATGCCTTATGTACAAATCTGCATTGCTCTCAACACTGAGACTGCCCAACCTTCTCAACTATGCATTTAGACAGCACGGCATCTCATCCCAGCATCTACTCAAGTGCACTGGTGTAAAACAAATAGAACAGCAAAAAAAAATAAAAACCCTCAGCACAACTGCTCCTCTCATTAATTCTAGTCACAGACCTGTAAGCATCCATAAAACTGGAAAGTCAAACAAAGCTGCTTCGTACATTGAAAAGTCAGCAGAAGCCAGAGTTTTCCATCTGGAAGGAGAAATGAGCACCATTCTCTTAGATCATCATCCAGGGCACTGAGAAAAAAAAAAAAAGACTGAATTCTTCAGAGGTGCACATGGCTGCCTCTCACCTACTCTTCCTTTGCAAGCCGCAATTGCCGTGTTTAGTTCCCTCATATTCTGGGCCTTTAGCTAAAACTCCACTACATAGTCATCTGATTAGATAGGAGTAACTGAAGATAAATGACAGCAGTATAAGTACAGCATATGAACTGATCAACTGTCATCAAAAAGAGTGAGGAAAAAACTGCGTAAAGAACAAATTGCCACCACCATAAACTGAAGAATATGATCAACAGTTGCATACGAAGAAAGTGAGAAAGAGAGAATACTGAAGAAAACACAACAGAAAGTACACTGATATAAAAGATGGAAGAAACGACATGAATTGAAGAAAAAAATGAGAAAGATCTACTGATACCTATCACATTTTTTTACTATGGTCTCTTCGAGGGAAGGACTGACATGCATCTGCACAGCTCCTGGCATTATGACACACAACTTCATCTTTAGCTTCCAGAGCATACTACCAAAACAGCAAACAGCAGTGAAAGGCTCCTGAAGCATGCCAGCCTGTTCAACATCTTGTAAGAAAAAACTGTTCAGAAACTAGACTGAATAACATTACGCATTGAGGCCTCTCAAGATAACAACTAAAGGGATAGACCAGTGAAGTGGTCATGGGCTGCAATTTACATTTTGGAAGGAGTGTCAGAAATACTAGTACATTAAGAATCCATCATAAAAACTGGCTGACTGTAACAATCAGACCAAACCAAAGAAAACACAGTCATTACTATTACAAACAGTATGGTATTTTGGTGGTGGAAACACAGCCTAAGGTTCACCTGAAGAGGTGATGTCCCCTGATTATATCCAGATCACCACTGCGTTTATAATATAAAGGTGAATTACAGATGCTCAAAATCATCAGCCAAACTGAATAACAGGGAAAGATACAGGCATCCCCAATGTGAAAGCAAAATTTGTTTTGCAGATACTTCGCGAACCTCTGATCTTCTGTCTGGAGATAAAATGCTTCATATGCCATAGATAAATAGATTGAATGCGATTCAAATTAACTTTAAAATACAACAAAAAAACCAACAGTTTAAAAAAAAAAAAAAAGGAAGTGTGCATGCTCAGTGAATCTACCAATTGTGAAACCTCAGAGTTACTTTCCTTTCACTAACCACAGGAGTACCTGTACAGCATCACTGAATACAAGTCATTACTTTTGGCTTAAAATTTGAAATACACATCCTGGTAGTGAAAACTAATCACAGGTGGGCAAGTTCACCTTCTGAATACCAAGCAGAAACTGGACCACATACAGTCAAATATTCAACATGACAGCTACAAATACTTTTGGAATACTATGTATGTTTATACCAGAGACAGAATATCTTGTAATTACATGGTGAAGCATAGGCAATATTTTAGCTTTTCTACTCCCGGATATGCATCGGTGCCCTTGGCATCAATTTTTTGGAAATATTTTTTTGGAAATATTACAGGACTGTTGAGGATGTTTTATACTTAGGCTAATTGAGTACTTTATATAACCTTTTAATTAAAGAAAAAAATGCTAAGAACAAAGGGAAATAACATAAATAAGCAAAAATGCCAAGTTAAATAAACCAGGAAAGATAACTTAAAGATGTGGAAACCTTCCTTGCAGAAGTAAAAGCACTGAAGTAACAAAATACAAAAATGACAAGAATTTTAACTTTAATTAGCCCATAGTACAGACACAAAATAAGTTCTGTATTTTTTTTTTCTTCTTTTAAATAAGTCTCCAGTTCTTAATGCATTTCTAAATGCCACGTCTTTTCTCTCCTCATATCTAGAATAATCTACAATGAATCTATCACCCATGGTCAAAAAAACTTCTATACATATAGAAATACATTTTTAAAGTTGCATTTTGTAGAAGTTGACTTCTCCCCATTTATTTATGGTATTTACTGCAGAGGCTACCACAAAGTAGAGTCAGGGACACTCCAACATCCTTGGGAACATCAGTCATCCGCCCTCCACTCAACAGAACTTAGTCACCATAGTTCTCTGCGCATATATGCTTTTCTGTAATTTAGTATTAAAATATAAAACTTACTTTTTCGCATCAGCAGATCGTTTCCGGCCTCCTTGCTGATCCTGTGAACTGTCTTTCCCAATGTTATTTAAGATCATGTCATCTTTATCTACTGAGTCCTCTTTTATTCTAGCCGTAGAACAGACAGGCTCTTCAGTTTTTGGATGCTGTGGTTGCGTGCCCTCTGTAAGGGTATTTGTGTTCTGTAAATCCTTTTCACATCTGTTGGGTTCATCTTGGCAGGAGGATGGTTTAGAGTCTACCAAAGAAGATTTTGTTGCAAGATTAAATAAGCTTCCAAGAAACTGGAAAAAACCTTCCCGGGGTTGCTTGTCTTTATCTGCTGCTTTGTTTCCAGGAGTCAAACTAGGAAGGCTATTAGCCTTTTTCAGCTCCTCTTGGATATCAGATTTGCTAAGTTCTTCTGTGGAATGGTTCTTCTCTTCATTTGGATAAACCTAAAATAAAATCAAGAGATAGATAAAGGCAACATTTCTTGTCATTTCCCTGCATTGCCAAATTTCTCATTTTTTACTTGTTTCTAAGCAAATCTGTTGTTTTAAAAACAAAACCCTGTGCCCATCTCTTCTCTCCACATATGAAAAAGCCAAGAAGGCTACGTAGGCTAGAAGAACCACAAGGCAGCTGCTGTGGAAGTAGAACACAGGAGGAAAAATGGAGTACTATCATTACTTCAACAGAAAAAACAAAGAAGGAAAAAGTAAAGAATGAGCTTTCATGCCCCTATATTACAAGTGTGCAGGAGAGTTTCTTAGTTAATTTCTTAGTTAATACTAGAGTGTATATTTACTGACAAATATGTTTTGCCACAAGGGAAGGACCAGATTAGACCTTAAAAAAAACAAGTTAAAATGAAAAAAAAAGTAAGTTGTTTTCAGCAGCTCTTTCTTAACAGATCGCATAAGGTAAATGATACATTGCTGTACTAGCAGACAGACTGCTGATTTTCTTACTGTTCCTGAAATTTTCAATTCTTCTGAGTGCTTCGAGTCAGGTGCTACCCACCTGCAGCCTCAACATGCTCTGGACCTAGGAGGACCGCAACTAACAAGCAGCCTCACTCTCCTTCCTTCAGGTTATACTCCAACTCAGGTGTACCATTAAATACTTAACAAGCAGACTGAAAAAGCGCAGACCCGTGGAAAAAGCTTTGTGCCTTTATTCAGTTTACACATGCACACAATAGCAAAACACAAACATAACATGGTCATAAGCGTTTAGTAACCTATTCTTTTAAAAGCAAAATAAGAATTATGAACAGAATTTAGATACAAAATCCGACTTGTGCCAAAACTTAATCCCATCTGTTATCCTTAGTGACCCCCACGGCACACTCTCTGGCAATCTTCCTTTTAACTCCACAGGTAATCAAACAACTGCGTTTCCAAATCTATTTGTGCTCTCAACACAGCTCCACAGTTTGCCAACCTCAAACCGCACTTTTGTACACAGCCAAAGTCCTACATGTCACTGCTTCCCTGCATCCAGTCCACCAGAGCTGTTTATAGCCTAGTGAAAATAATTATCACTAACACAGGTTGACACCACCATTCATTTTTTCTCCTGGAAGAGCTGCTGGGAACCTCCCCTCCAATCTTTTCCATTCTCTGCCTTCACAGAGAGTACTATGTGCCATTGCTGCCTATTTCACCTTTACAATACTATTCTTGTAATTTCAAGCCAGTTTCTTAAAACAGAATAAGGTTTTCTTAGATGAACTCTATCCTGCTCAGCAGGACAGGGAAAGGAAAACATGAATAAAAAGTCCTATGCAAGTTTTAGTTGCGTCAGTACTATCACTGGACAGGGCTAATTGTTTCAAATTGGATAACACCTACTCATCCAATCCAATCCAATCAGAAAGCTACTATTTTCATTAGCTTACTAATCTTATTGCAACTTGAAAATATATGTATTTCAAGTAACTTAGCAAGTAGACTTATTTGTTGATAGTGCATCTAGGATCATGCTAATGATGAAAAAAGTGTTTTAATGAACACCACCTCATCCATGCTTCTTAAAACTAGTGTTGCTAAGGGGTAATGGTTTCCAATCTTCAAGGAATATTTTGTCACCTTCTTAATCAGACAGAAGATGCAATTGCTTAATATTGAATGACTCGATTTATGTGCTGAAAATAGAATTTCTTAGGTGAGGATAGAAATTAAAAGGCATTAACGTGCCTTGAGAAATCCATACAACCTGTATTTTATTCATACAGGTAAGACATTTACCTACATTAAACTTCTACTACACTTTCAACAGCGAGTTAAGTTAAATTTTAGACTATTTTTCTGCCCTCCCCCCCATGACAAACCCTACCTGCTTCCCCTCATACTGCATAAATTAACTGCAGATGTATCACTAAGACATAAAGTCATCCACGTAAAGTGAAAAAGCCCTGAATCTTACAAGTCAACTCTATCCAGACCCATGCCCGGAAATGAAATAGAAGACAGAGCAGCTTACAGGAGTGCCATAGTGCTGGCTGGTATCTTTAGTACTAGACAAACTATCCAGATAACACGCAAACCTGGGATTAATCTCCTGAGTAATTAACTTTATCTTATCGTAACTAAGTGCTTGGTGGAATGTAGTATAAAACAGAAACAAGAAGTTTAATTTCCAAAATTTGATGATACTTTGAATGTTTTACTGTAATCAACTTCTCAGCATTGTTCAATACCTGCTTTTGATTTACGTTTAAGTGTGGGTGGGTATTTGTCCCTTGTTTTGTGATTAATGTGATTCACACAAATTTGGCAGGTTTGGAAGAGTATCTCAGTACAGGAAGTGCATACAAATCTTATTATTTCCTCTGCAGATATAACTGTTAAAGACTATAAGCTTTTGTCATGATTACTACAGTATCTATGAAATTAACAGCTACGTGTATTAACTGTAAGAGAAAATATTAAATTCAAAATTTGTTAACTATTTAGTATTATCTCCATTTAATTTTTTTTATTTATTTATATTCTTCTTAAGACATCTGTATTCAGGAATGTTTTTTTTTCTACTAGGAACTGAGACTTCAAACATGGCTAAATCTCTGCATATTGAAATCTTCCTCTAGCAGCTCTGAGACATTATGCTTGCAAAACACTGCTTCATAAGTATAAGCATAATTTATATCCTGCATGAAAAGCTGTTTTGTAGTCTCTGTTTCCAGAAACAGAAATTTATTTAGACTTTCTTGCTCTTTAATCTTCCTTTCCTTGCTTAATTGCTGCTGAATCAAAAGAACAGGAAGTTTTAATATGAAAGGGTCCTTCCATACTTTTTAACCATGAGGAGTATCTCACATAATAAAGCCCTGGAGAACATTTACACTATGCATAGTTGATGATATTGTGGATATTAAGTCCCAACATAGAACCTATGCAAATCTTTCTTCCCTCTCTTCATTATAATCAATTCTACTCTCCTTATGTTCTACCCTACTCCACTTTGCTGTAAAAGAGAGCATCAGCTATTCATGTTCTATCATTTGCACACAAAATTTCAATTTGAAGTTGAAACGCCTTTTAGGTGTTACACAAAAAAACCTGTTCCTGTCTCAGATTTTGAAGTATATATTTTAGGATAATGGTATATTCAAATTAATGAGTCGAAAGCGCATGACCTGTAAATCCAGTAAGTCATTAATACAGCAGGAGGCTTCAGACACAAGCGCCTGAGCAACACAGCAGTATGACAGCAATCGCAGAAGGCAACACCATGATAACTTTCACTTTTTATCTCCAATGTTATTCTCTGAGCTCGCCTATGACAGAAGCCACTGGTAAGTGCTTAGGAAAAAGCAGAAAGGGTGCCGGGTATATGCAGAGCAACTATTACCCAGTACATCCCATTAGTTTTCAGCAGCCCAGGCCTTTAGTTCATCTCAGCAGAACAGCTGCATCTGTGTCGCAATTAAACTTGAGCAGATATTTAATGGTGGAAGGACACCACTGACCCTGATACTACTTACACTTTGTTTCATTAGTCAAAAGAATAAGATCCTCTTGCAGTGCCACAGTAGCCTGAATAGTTTCTTAGGTGTACCACGCTAACAACAGCTTTTGGGTAGAAACCTGCCTGTCAGATCTCCTTCGAGATCCTTAGCGATGCAGGGAAAGACCTAAGCTTTCCTATCATTGCACTGTGTTTCTGGAGACACCCTTCATACATTGACTGCCACCAATCTGCCCTTTGCCTTTCCTTTCCCATTCCCCATGAACTCTCCTGCTTGTGACATGCTATATAGAACTTTCATGAGTCTTTATCACTGTAGCAGCTCCTGACTCCAACTTTTCACTAGGCACCCTGAGGCAACCAGCAGCAGGCTGGACCAGATGACATCCTGGAGTCCCTTTAACCAGAACTACCTTATGGCCCTGTGACCTCACACACAGTTGGGTTGGCATGGAGTGGAAACTTGGCAGAGCAGGAAATAAGACTGCAGCGTTAAACAGGTGACTGAAGAGGCTGTGGTGATAATCAAAGCTGTATTTATTGTGCAGTCAGGTGGTGCAGTCTCACTTTGTTTGAGCAACCACTGCTGAGGAGTGCTGTCAGCTTGGACTTAACATAAAAGTCCACAATACGTGCCTCAAGTCTGATTACTATCTGAGTTGATTTATTCAGCAGAAGACAGGTACGTTTTCCAGGCTGTAATCCACTTCTGGCTGTGGCACAGAGATACACCCCAAAAACTGAATTACATACAAACATGGGGCTTGCTACTGCGGTGAGCAGCTCCCCTGGTGAGCAGAATCCAGCAGCACCTGAACAGGGGCTGTTCTGCCAGCCAAGCTTGCCCAGCCCCTAATTCATGCTGCAACCAGCAGCCCTGGTAGCTGCCCTCCTCTTGGCAGCTCAGTGGCAGAAGTTCAAATTGCCACAGGTTCTCATTTGGCAGGGTTTGTATCAGTCTGCCAGGAATACAATCTCTTTTATTGCTTTAACAAGTGAATGAAATGAAAACATTAACAGCATTAAAACACAGATCTCCATGAACAAAGGCTTAGCTCCCAGCCACAGCAGTGAGACATTTCGGGTTTCACTCACTGAACGAATACTCATTATGAAGCAGCAGCAAAAGACAACTGCCTGGAGACCTTTCACAGGTGGTTTGTCTTCCTTTGGGGGAAGCTGCCAATGGAGAACACCCCACAGGCCACCGGATGCACCTCCACTTTAACCACCTCATTTTATCACAGCACTGTTGTGAGAGAAGACAGACGGTCATCAGGATTCACATTCAAGCATCCTAATCCAGTAATTTAACCCCAACAATTTGCTCATTCAAGAAGTGGTAGCAGCACGACTCCAGAATTTCTCTTCAGTAGTGTACAGAAGTAGTAGTGTCAGATTAAAATTTTGGCTGTTTTGGAAAATTAACAATGATCCTGGGCCTAGCTTTGACCTTTCAACATAGCTACATGGCCATATTACACTTCACAATTTCTGAGCATTTCATTTGATCTCAACAGCTCTACCACACACAAATCTTGCACGCTAAACAAAATTCACATGGAGATAGCCCAGGTTACTGACAGATTAGTACATTCCCATGAGGACTCTCTGCTACATGTTTTTCAGCAGATTTCCCTTCTCTGGGTGGGTGTAGCATCCTTACTGTAATCTTCCACTTGATTTGCAATGAGTGGGACACACTAAGCCATATATAATGTAGGTGCATGTTATTTTCAACCAGCATGAGGCAAAGATGTTAGGCACTTTCAAACAACACGGAATCATAGAATCACAAAGGTTGGAAAAGCCTTCCAAGATCATTTAGTCCAACCATACACCTACCACCAATATCTCCCCATGAACCACGTCCCTCAGTACAGCATCTAAACATTTCTAGGACAACTCCAGGTACGGTGACTCCACCACTTCCAGTACCTGATTGCTCTATTTGGGAAGAAACATTTCCTAATATCCAACCTGAATGTCCCCTGGCACAACTTGAGGCCATTTCTTCTCATCCTATCTCTAGTTACATGGGAAAAGAAACTGACTCCAACTCACCACAACCTAAGTTGTAGAGAGTGGTAAGTTATTCCCTGAGCCTCCTCTTTTCCAGACACAATTCATGCCAACTGTCTCTACTTTGTCTACTGCAAACCCGATGAAAAAGGACTGGATGTAATGGGAGAGATTAAAAACAAGACTCGCTCGAACAAACTGTCACAGCATTAAGAAAAAAAAAATATCAGGAAAAGGTACTATTAGGCAGTGAAACACATGATAAACAGATCTCCTAAGAGTCTTCTGTTGCTAGTGTTCATGAGAAAAACAGATTTAGAAACCACTCTGACACAAAGCATTGGGTTTGTTTTTGTTTTCATTATACCAGTAATTAAAGTGGAGTTAGACATGATGCAAGGGATCTCTACCATTGTAAAAAAAAACCTGCTTGTCCTAACTAAATAAATCAGGAAAAAGCAAAAAAAAATAATAACAAAGACAGCCCTGGAAGTTTTGGGGCTTCAACTTAATCTGGGTTCTGTGTTTCCACAAATAACTGATGCTTTGAGCCTCTGGACATTTTGACTTTTTAATACTGTCAAGTTCTTCTTCCACATCCTCCTTTCTCTGCTTGTTTTAACATGAAAAAAAAAAAAAAATCAAGTCATGTAAACACTAAAAGAGCAATTAGAAAATTAATGACATCATGGCAAAATTAGATGTAAAAGTTAAACAACAGGAGGGACTTTTTAGTTAAAACTGTGTAAGTTTTGCATTTTTTTAAAAATACATCTACTTAAACAACGACTATTTAATTTAACATTTGGAAGAGTGATGGCCTTTGTTAAAAGTTCAGCACTGGGACTTTTAAAATTTGTTTATTCATTTGAATTTTTCAAATACCGAGGGAACCTTAACACATTTCAGTTGTCAGATGATGAAAGTAAAGATGAGACAAAGATGCTCTGAAACTCGGCATTCACATAAAATCTAAGGAAATATTCGCACACCTTTCCTAACGAGTGAACAAAAAGGAAGGTAGTAAGCACAAAGGCTTCAAATAAAAACAAAGAGAAAAAAGAGGATCAGTTTTAAATAAAGTTTCTGCTAGGTCACCTTCATGGTGAATTCTAACTCAGGAAAAGCCTCTAGAATGAGAAAATGTATGTTATAATTTAAGAAACTCTGTTCATACGATTTGAATTTACTTCAAAAATTCTCCTCTCTGAATTTTTTCCTGAAATTACTTTAAAGCTCTGATTAAAGAGTAAGAACTGGCACTCACTTCTCAATATATAAATACAGACACATCTCCTAATTATGATTAGGTCTAGTATAAGCCACAAAGAATGGATTTAAATGTTTTTTTACTCTTCTTCTCCTTACATCGTCCCAGAACTACTCTTCCATTCACTGCCTTTTAATTAAAATTCTTTTACAATCATGAAATGATTTTTACTCTTTCACTTGATAATTTCCTGATATTCAAAAATAAATTAAAAAAAAAAATCAAATTCACCTTTTCAGTGTGGAAAAAAAAACAAAAAAACCAAGCACCTACAAGTAGGCAGTACACTGGGAACAGGGTAAGACAGTGTGATTTCCCCACACACTTAAATTCTATATATTGTATATATGTATATATATATATATAATGCTATAGCTTCTGGCATTACTCTCTTCCCCATCTGTCTCCTCAGCGGTTCTATGCACCAGACTCAGCAAGGCTTAAGCCCATTGTATTTTCATCCATCCTGAAATGAAGCTGCTCACAATCTTCGAAGAACTGAGTAGTAGAGAAGGAAGCATGTTTCAGGTTCATCTTTTCTAAAAATCTCCAGTATGACAAAAGAACTTATCAGGACACTAGATAGCATGATTTTGAAATGTCTTCCCAAACACATACAACTGATAATACCATTACTTTAACTAGGTGTCGTGGGCAAACAGAATGTTCTATGCACAAAGAAAGTCTGAACATTTACCAAAGTGCAAAAGATTTGCTGTTGGATTCCACAGGAGAAATCCTGATCATACAAGCTCCAAAAAAAAGGTTTTGATTTTCATTTGTTTCTGAGGGCAGCAACAGCTACATTTTTTAAAAGTAGCTCAGTTTTTAAAAAATTCATGGTTGGCAGTAATATTCCAGCTTCCTTGGCTCCCAAAAGTCAAAGAATCATTTCTTTCATTCCTACTGGTTCTACAACGAGGGCATTCAGCAAGCATGCAGACATTATTTACATAATATAACATGTGAAATAAAAACAATATGAAACAAAATGATGCTAAAGGAAGTATGCGATCAACTATGACATTTGGCTTAGTTTTGATTTCTTTATGTAGAATTTAAAACTAATGACAAAGTCAGAATTATGGCCATTCAGTAAGAACAGCTATATGGATTCACTAAGTTCAAGGAACTGCTGAGTTTTGAATTGTGAACACTGAGAAAGATTCCACAATGCTCTTGCACAACCTCTGTCAATATTTGACCACTCTTATAGCAAAGGGAGAAATAAATATATCTTCATAGCTAAATGGAACTCCCCATGATCCAAGCTGCATGTGTTGCCTCTTTCTTGCAAATTGCAGCTCCAAAAAGAATCTAGCTTCATCTTCCCACATAATTGGAGTCATAACATAAAATTTAAATAGTTTATCTACCATTTAAATACAGACATCTCTAACACGAAATAAAATCAATGCGAGAACACAGAGTTTCTGAATAATCTCTTCTCAACATTCACCGTGTGCGGGAGTATTTATCACAGGACAACTAGCAAAAGGTTTAATTTGTAGCAAGGAAGCTCTAGATTGGACACTAAGAAAAGACTTCCTAATTACAAGCTTTAAGAAATCAGTGGAACAGTTGTCTGATTACAAAGTTGTAGAGATCTTAGGGATCTCCATCCCTGGAGGTCTTTGAGAACAAGTTAGACAAACTTGCATCAGGTATGGCAGATAAAGTGCTCTCACCTTGGGGTAGAAGTGTACTTTCTGCCTCTGTTATCTATGAAGACTGAGAATCTCTGTTTCTAGTCAGTTGAGGCAATTATGATCCAGGCTTTAGCCTTTGGGCTAAATCATAAAATATTTAATGCTATCAAAATGCTGAAGCCTAAATTATACATTTGGTAGATCATATCTGTACATCCTTTCTCAAACTTTCGCAACTGCTTCGCAAAGCTCGCAGGACAGTTCTTATGCTGAGTTGCTTAAGAACTCTTTCCTGATCAATGACAGGACAACATGCTTTTTCTTCCAGGCACTGTTAGAGGAAGGATGTCTGGGGATGATTGTCAGGCAAGTCCATCTGCCTACACTGCCAAAGCAAAGCCTCAGATGGTTGAGAAACCCATGTAGGGCTAGTCAGGAATTGAAATTACTCACTGCCATGGAAGTAACCCAAGCACCAGTCACTGATGCTGTAACTACAGTATAGTAATACCACAGAAGTCCAGGTCAGACCTGTGGCACAAGCACGACCAGCAAAAGTGCTGTGTGATTTCTTCAAAGCTATACTAAGTAGGCATTTAACAGCATGCAGCTCACTACACTTGTTGCATTTGTTCAATTAGTAGACCTATGTTCTATTTGTAAATCTCTGTTTTAAGGATATTGCCAAAAACAATAAGGATCTACTCATGGACTTGTACAGGAAACATAATTGCAATATTCCCTTCAAAAGCAAAGTCCGTGTAGTGCTAAAAGCGAGGCTAAAGATAAACTAACACATGCTGGACACTACGTAATGCAGATAATTAGGAAAGACAACATGAAGTACAAGACCTGTTTACAACCACGCAGCCGCGTGTTCAACAATCACATAATTCAAATGGAGCTTTTACACTGTTTACAGCTCCATTTCACGGAAATCAAGCCAAATAAAATCTGTAAATAAACAGTAGCAGGCCGTGGTGTACATTCTGGCAATGAACTAATGTAGTAAATACATTTCAATCACATTTTTTAGAAAGTGATCAAATGACGATTGATAGTAACATCCTGGCACATAAAAAGTTTCAATGGTGAGACAAAAAAGAAAAAATGCCTCTTGCCCTTTGCCAAAACTCAGCCAAATAGTCCCTAGATACTGAAGAAACTATCCAGTGACTGCACGACACGCAGGAAGAAGACCACTTCCACGTATACTTTTAGTGCTTAGTCAAGGTAATACAGGATGAAAACCTCTGATTCACCTGTGAAGAAGTCTACTCAATCCACAGAGGAGTCTAGAGGACTAGTCAAGGTCCTTTTGGGAAAAGTGTCACAAGTTATCTGTATTACACTGCTACTAAGACTAGGAACAAGAACAAAAGGTAGTGGTTAGAGTGAATGAACTGCTAGAACTACTCCACAGGGGATGATGTTACAGCAACTATTTGGAAGAGGGTTGTATCACCAGGCCCCATTCTCCTATGTAACTATTTATCATATTTTACTAAATCTGAACACAACTTTATGGGCAGCTACCACTTTGTGTCAAATGACTCACAGGAGAAAACTCTGATCACATGGAAACATGTCTGTTTTTGCAATAGAATGCTTACAGGATAAGACAAGCATGATTAACATGGGTAACACTAGTGAAGAATAGGCAATGTGCAAGTATTTCAGCAGAAAGATCTTAGAACTCTCTGGCTGGCAACCAGTGAAACATCGAGAAAACACTTGCTGGTTAGACACTCATAAATTATACAGAAACAGTACTTTAGGGGAAGGCCTGAAACCATCATTTGATAACTTCCTCCTTAACTGGCTGACTGCATGCAGAATAGGCACTTGACTTCCACTTTTTTCATGTAAGTAAATACATGAACTATGTTTCAGTAACATGAAGTGTGGACAATCTCTTTTTTCATATGCACACCCTAGCATAATGGATCCTAACCCAGAATACAGCAAATATGTGGTACTTCACAGTGCATGAATACCTCCAACCTCAAAACACAGAAAAGAACCACAAGCAAATGTGGCAGGCTTAGCTCTATTCAGTATTAGTAAATAAAAATCATACCTTCAAAAGTGCAGGAAGAGTTGTATTTTCCTTTTGGTTGCTCTTTAAATTTATGGCTTCGCTCCCTTTGTTTTCAGAACTGAAAAACAAAGATATTTTGCAACACTGAGGACTTGAATTATTCAATTGTACTCGAAAGCCAATAAGATTCAATTTAAATACAAAAGAGCATTGACTTAAAAGGACAAAAAAACATGTTTTCCAACACATAGCCCATATTCCGCATACGCTGCAACTGAAAAAGCCATGCCCCAAAAAGCTTAAGATGAAAGCAAAGTACCTATTTCACATCATACTGACATATTCATAACTCAAGCATACAGAAATGGCAGATAGTGTACCTAAGGCTATCTGAAAAAAAAAAAAACAAACAAAACCAACAACAAAAACACACCAAAAAAAACCCAACTTTATGTGTATATGTGTTACTTTTTTTCTGGAAAAGAAAATAATGGCATAGTTGATGACTTGCCCACTGCAGCATTCCTTGGCATAACAACAACTAACGTGCAGCTAGAAGGCATTCACAGTACTTCAGTCCTTACACTAAGGATTGCAGTCAAATGGAGTGTGCTCAGGGCAGATGGAATCATCACAAATCACAGCCATCAGATTTATCGAAACTCTACTGAACAACGGACATACCTAATGGGGTTTGCAAGCAAATTAAGAAGAAATTGTAGAAAGGTGACATTAGGTGTGTTATAATTACCAAGGCAACACTCACTGTCCATTATAAATGTCAGTAGTCCAAAGTCTCATATGTCCTTATAGCCACTTTACCTTGGTCAATACATTCTTCAGAATCCCATCTCTGGAACGAGGGGAACATTTGTTTTGCCCCAATTCTTACAGTCATCCTTAAGTACAGTCCAGCAGCAAACATTTTAATAAAAACCTTTAAGCTACATGCAACTACAAAGAAAACCTTATAAAGGAAAACATTTAAGGATGTTAATGACAGATCACTTCCTGCATTGCCTATCATATCAATATAGCATGTGAGAAATGTTTTACAGTGAAGCGATAACCACTTCGAACAGCCTTCTTTGTTAATTTTAGAAATTTAGCTTTGCTATTTATAAATGACAAGCCGTTATGTTTTTATTTGTATGAAGAGATAAGCAGAAAACTATTTAAATAAAAGAATAAAACACATTATTTGCATTTTATTGAATTCTGTCAGGATTTGGATGCAGACTAGAACCCCTGTTACCACTGACTATGAAGACACAGTTAAGCATGACACAGTAGGACTTCTGAAAAGAAAGGTTTTATTCCAATTGTGCATTAGGCATTGCAGCTAAACATACACTAACATTCACACAAAATAGAAAATAAAGTCTGAAAACACGATGGTTTCCCTACAAGCTGCTCAGGGTCAAGCTTCCCTGAGCCAAAATGAGAACAGAATGCTCTCACTGCTAAGGTTAAGATCTTTCTGATCTGCTTCAAAACAGAAAAGAAAAGCCCTTTCCTGTCTTTTATAGATCCTCTTCATTATAGAGCCATGTACTTCCAGAGCACCTCCGGTAATCTTTCGTAACGCATTCCAAAACACTAAGATACTTTTTCAGGGAGAGCACACAGAAAGTTCTGTCTTTATTTGCCTCCTTATAACACAGAGCAAATAAATTACTATTCTCTTCTATTAATTTCTTGCACTGTTTATCTATTTTGTGAAGGAGATATCTCCAACACTTCTGAGCAGCCTGGCACACTAGAAAAATGCTCCAAAGTACAAATTACATATGGAACCTATTTTCTCCCACCACCCTTTAAAAGAGAATTAAAAAATCTTCTTGGATCTGCACAGCTTTTCCTGATGCCAATACGCCTCACTCAGTACAGAAGTTCTCCATACTACAAGCAGAAGAACAAGTCTGATTTCCACTAGGCACTCTTCTTGCCTTCAGGATATCACTATCTATGGAACTGCACTGCAGAAAAAAACTTCAGATCATCATTTGTGTTAAGTATTACCAACAGAGATCATTTATATCTAGTTCTCTTAGCACTTTGCTTTGCTCATATTCTTCCTTCATGTTCTGATTTTTTTTTTCCCCTAATCCTTTCAGCATTTTCCTACTTTTTGTTTTGTATCTGAAATACATCCCCATACTACCTTCTCCTCACTGGCCAGGCTCACACTTTCTATGAATATCCAAAGGACACATAAAAACTGAAAGAATACAGTTCAGTACACAAGCATCTTAAAATCAACCAATAAAAAAAAAAAAAAATTCAAGACTTTACTTTCCAGTATTAAAAAAAAACATAAACTTGGAAGTAATTCCAAGCACCCCTTCATGGCTGATATTCTAGCGTTTCTGCATTCCTGAATCTTTTGCCTTAGGCTGTAGTTCCGCCATGTTGACTTTGTCAGCAGAGCAAGCTTCAGAAGTTTCCACACCTTCTTCCTCAACCTCAGCTACCCTTTCCCACCCCCAACCCAGCTCAGCAGGACTCCAGCAGCACCACGGTATTAGATAGACATGAGGGAGAAGCAGAAGTTTCCACACCTGGAAGCTCAGCCAGTGATTCTACTGCATAGCAGGCAGGTGCCAGCAGCACATGCTCTTGAAGCTCACTTCACAAGTAGGGCTACTTCTGGTCACCTTGTGTTCACAGGTAAGGCTCAGTTTTTGTAGTATCATTAAGGTTGGAAAAGACCTAGTCCTACTGCTGACCCATCCCCACCATGCCCACTAACCATGTCCTTCAGTGCCACATCACACAGCTCTTGAACACCTCCAGGGACAGTGACTCCACTGCCGCCTTGGGCAGCCTGTGCCACTGCCTCACCACTCTTTCTGAGAAGAAATTTTTCTTAATATCCAACCTGAAACCACTCCCTCTCATCCTATTGCTCTTACCTGAGAGAAGAGGCCAACCCACACCTCGTCACAGCCTCCTTTCAGCAGCGGTAGAGAGCTAAGGTGTTCCCTGAGCCTCCTCTTCTCCAGACCAAACAATCCCAGCTCCCTCAGCTGCTCCCCATAAGACTTGTGCTCTGCTGTCTGTCCTGCTGTGTGTGGATCTTCCACTGAAACAAAGTGACTTGTACCAAATGAATGGTGTTTACAGCACAAAAGCTCACTTTGCTGGGAGAAAAACAACAACAAAAAAAAGCCTCTTGAGTTTTTGGAATAAGAGGCAAGAATAGTCCTACAGTAAAGTGTATGGGCCCATTCAAAACTCCATGCTTCCATGCTTAAGTCCCTCCCAGTGAAGCTAGAGTAATTATGCCATATATATTCTCACACTGCAACACAAGCCAGTGCTGCTCATATGAGTTTAAACTCAGAGATGCAGTGAACACACTTGTAATTGTTGATGCTATCATTTAATATTTATTGGTAAATAAGTAAGACAAACTTTATTTATGCTAAAAATGATCCATTCTTCCAATTTCTTCAGTATACTCATGCAAGGCTACCATTAGTTGCAAGATGTAATACTTCCAAGAACTGTATTCTAGAGTGGTTTATACTTTCATTTTTTATAGGACAATCTCTGATATTTAAAATTGTTATAAATGTTAACGTATTAACTATGTGATATTATATCACTGAACTGTTATGCCTCTGCTAAGAAGTGAAAACTACAGACTGACTGTATGGACAGGCTCACCCTACGCACATTTGGTTTGCATCTGCATTAACAGTTCACCTCCGTAAGGTTTCATGGTTGCCTCAAATTTCTCTGAGGCAGTGCTTTTTTGGAGTGCTTGGCCACACCAGGTAGCAAGCATAGTACTCCTTGTTCAGCAGCTTGGAAGTTAGGTTTGAGGTTAGCTACCCACATCACTTTGCTAAATCAGCCAGCCAGCTCTCAGAGCTGCAGCATTTCCACTTCTCAACCAAAGAAGATAAATCTCACAGGTCTACAATCCTACACTTCCCAAAGTGCTGTTATTATACAGCCAGTGTGACAGCACACTAAGAGAGACCATAGATTTAAGTTTGCCAAGAATTAGGCCTAGAAGCTCTTAAAACCAAACAGCCTTGTAACTTGTTGTCCAGCCCCACAGAGGTTCTCCTGCCCTTCCTATAAAGGGATCTTGTGACAAGAGGGTCACAACTTCCTCACAGGTGGTGAAGCCAGCTCAGGACCACCGCTCTCCCTGCTGACACCCACTGCTTTAACAGCCTTCACATCTGCCTGGACTCCCTGCACAAGTCTGGGGTCTACTTCGTACTCACTTTTGGGATGTGAAGGAGCACAGTGTGATCCCGAAACCAAAGAAAGCATCTCTGTTCCTCCATGGTGCTTTCAGGGACTTCCTACCTATACAGGCTGTCACTCACAGATGGTTGCAACTGCTTTTTTTTACATACAGGCAGTTACTACTTTCAGTTTATAAACAATAATTAAAAGAAGGCATAGAAATAATTGTCCTGAGTAATAAAGATAATGTTAAGATTAGAATCTAAGATTTTTGGCTACTTCTCAAGTAATCTACTGCCCTCCTATGCTATTTCTGCCTGACATGGTTTTGCCCATCATTTGTTGGTGCATCTGACACAGATGGGTTAATCTTCAGTGAAGGCTGAGGGATTTCTTCCTCTGACTGTCTTGCTGCTTTTCCCAACTATCTTGCCAGAATGCATCCTGATCAGTGGCACTTCTCTAAATATTTGAGATTAAATACAAGTTAAAATAGATCCCATTCTGTATGTTTTGCACAAACTTCTCTTTGTGTGATTTTCTAATGCTTTTTGTTCATCTGCTGTTGCAAATCTGTTCTGACCTTTCTGTAATACCAGGACAGGTGGCGTCTGAATCAGAAGCAGATTTTGGTCCAAGTTTTTAATCATAACACTTACATAGGAAAGGTCACAGACTTTTATAGGTAAGAAAAATGTTTATATCCTGGTACATATATGGTAAGGTTGCTCACACAAAACATAGAAAAGTAGACAAGTATTCAAATCCAGTTAACACATAAGAGGGCTAGGAGTCAAATAAGAAAGAGCTGAAGGGAGCAAATTTAAGTACGTGGTTTGTGAAATATTTTCCAACTGTCTCTAAAAACAGAACAAGACAATTATAAACAATTACATGTTCAAAAGGCCCTCGCAGCATCTCTGTGCAGCACCAGGAGTCTGCTTCCTCCAGCTTTGTTCTTCACAACAATCCCTGGGAACTTGCAAATTAAAAGCCCACCCTCTCTTCCTCTATTAGCTAACCTCACCCATATTATGCACACAGCAGATTGTGAACATGTTGTGTCAGATAAAAAAAGCTACAGGCAGTATGAAAGTGCGATGAAGCACAAGCGTGTGCGCTGTGATAAGACTGACCAGATGCAAAGCTTATTAAACTGAAGCTAACTACTGTGGCATTTTACCTTCCTTTTACAAGGTACCTGCTACGGATTCCTGTTTGAGAATGAGGAAATGAACGGGCAACCCCTAAAGGAAACTGGGACAGCTGGATAACGCTCAACTCAAGCAATATCATGACAATACTTATAGATGCTGTCTTTGCCTCTTGCTCCCACCAGGGAATACTCCAACTCTACAAACAGAAGTCACTTCCAACACAGTGGGTGCAGAATTTACTTCTTATGAAGCCAAGATATAAAAAGATATTGCCAGAGAGGCGAGAGCACTACCATTTTGCCTCTCTCCAGGAACAAATGATTCCCCACACAGCCAAACCCTCCTTGACACTGCATTAAGTTAATACTGCCCATTTTTAGCTGGGCTCCTTTTCGCATCAGCACAAGAACAGTAGCCATTTCATGAGAGGACTTATCACTGTATTAGAACTCCTAACCTGAAAGGCCTTGTAGGATACCAAGCAACCCTAAGCTGCTACATTTGGACTTACTGGTACAGCACTAATTAACTAAGCTTGACATCTCCACGTTTAATGATATTGCTTGTGATATATCCTTCCAGGCATTCTTTAACATTTTCCTCAAGATGATGAGTCTTTGTTTTGGTATTGTTGATACAATTCATCCTCAGGTACAGTCATCACATAGGCTAATGTAATTTTTGTCTTTCCTTTCTAACCTTTATTTCAGCATTTTGGAACATGACTCTAGTTTCTGACCCCTGCCTTTTATCCCTTTCTGAAAAGAACAAGCACTCCTCTTTGCAAAGCTGCACTGCATTTGGTCTTAACGTCATCAGTTCTTTCCAGTTTTACTTAGTTACATAAGTAAAACTAAGATAGCGACACGTTCAATGGTAACCTTCTGAAAGAACCTACAGAACACACAGGTTGACAAAGAAAATATGATCACCCAGTACCTTAAACCAAAGCTGTGAGTGAGCCTCCCTGAAGAATGTGAATAAGAAGACTGCCAGTCAAATAATACTATCAAATACAGATGCACAAGACCAAAGTCATCGTGAAATTTCAGCACAGCACAGGGTTCTCAAACCACATGAACAGACCAGTAGTAGTTATGAAACTTTTACAGTACATCTGCAAAAAGCTATAGGTTAACCAGTAATGGTTTCATCTTTGTTCCAGCTTCTAAGTGGCAATTATTAAGAAGACTGCTAAAAATTCAGACCTTTGAGTAATAATTTGTATATATACATCAGTTGCCCTACTTGCCATGCAGACCATTATGATTACTAAAGCTGGCCTCCCAAATAATCTAGATCACAAAATCTTACCTACGCACACCTGCGTTATACCTGCAACATCTTCCTGAAAGACACCAAGTTTTAATTAAAAAAAAAAAAAAAAAGAAAGAAACAGAAACAGTGAACAATGGAAAAATCTACAGTATTTGTAAATAACACCTTTCCATGTTTACTACTACTACTAAATCCACGAAGTCACTACTAAAACTTAGGCTTGCCAGTCCAAACTTGTCAAGTTTCATCTCTCCTCTATGGGATCAACCTACATATACCTTCCTCAACTCACAGGTCTGCTGTGACGAGAAGCACACAACTCTAATTTCACTTGCAGTTATGTACCTCGAGGCAAAGCCATGCCTAAATCCGTAATCCTATCATTTCAAAACCTACTCTTAGACAAACTAAATGCTATTGAGCTACTCAAATTTATTCTGTGAGGCGGCTTTTCCAGACATCAAGCTGTTTGGGACCTCTTTTCAGAGCCATTTCCAGTTTGTTGGCACCCTTCTCATAATAAAACATGGACACTTTAACCAGACTCACTACACCAGTAACTAAAGTTCAGCCACAGAATACATATAGTTTATCATTTATACTTCTGAGAATCACTTTTCCTATCTAAGCCATCATTTTGCTTTGGCAGCTCCTGTTCAGTGACTGCTATCCACTTCAATGCAACTTCATTTGCTTCTGCAACATTGCTATCTATATGGAAATGCCCATAAAAATACACTCTACTCATCTGCAAGCTTCCCAAGCTACAATCTCCTCTTATTTCAAACTGCTTGTAGAGATGTTACAATGATTGATTCAAAAATACTTAAACTTTTTCACGTAAAAGACATAGAAAATTATTTTCCACATCCAGTTCTTCATATCCCTTAGTTTGTTCTGCCACCATTACATTTGTAAATGCTTTAATTGGAGCATCAGTAACAGGCCAGATGCCTTAAAAAGTCTGAAGTTACTACTTCAGCAGTTTATCAACTAGAGAAACAATCTCATCAAGAAAATGTTTGACAGTTCCCATCCTCCAGCGATGTCAGGATCAACATCCCATTTACTAACTTCACAGCTCACCTGGAAGACTTGATAAATCAACTTTTCAATCCTTCCCCTTTAATCCAACCAAACAGAATAGACATAAAAGCATAACTGAAATGCCAACACCTTGTTCCAGATCCTAAAAATTACACCTGTGTAATCACCCATGTCCTGTGAAGCCCAGAGAACTGTCCAAACCTGATCTGCAAACAGTGATTATAGAATTTCTAAGTGTCAAAGTTTTGTTGAGTCAACGTGTATGTTGAATAATATCTGTTAAATGAATTGAAAGGAAAACATTAATGAAAAGTCCAGTGGCAAGAAGATGCATCTCCAGCTTGGGGAGAAAGCAATGAAGATTCATACAAACATCTGCATCAAATGTCAGTCAAAATACAGCAGCATTGTAAGAGAAAATAAAGATGCTAGTATTTTAACAGAAAACAGCAACAACCACAGAACTATTTTCTCTCTCCTCACCCTCCACAAAACAGAACGCAACTCTTTTGGACAAGCTTCAAAAAGATAAATTGTAGCCAACTTCTCAGCAAGGCTCCCAAGGCTAACACTGGTCACGGAAACGAAATGGTAGCAGCAGTGACAAAGCTTTACTGCAATTTCTGACAAGGCTGTCAGGGCTTGTCTTGAAGAGAGAGGGAGTGTTTGCACAGAAATTTAAATGTGAAGTTCCTGGCTCCTACTTTTGTGCTTACATGTAAGCCACGCACGTAGGGAGGAGCCATTAAAATAAATGGAAATTTTAAAAACAAGCCAGTGAGTTTGAGAACATGAAAGCAAAGCGAAGCAACTATTTAAAACAAATAAAGGAAGTGGGAAGGAAAGGCGCAAAAGCCACGGAAAGGTAAAGGATGAAGAAAAGGGAAGCAAAAGAAGGAGGAACTCAGGCAAAAGCAGCGTTAAAATCAACCAACCAATATAAGCGCTGGAATAGCATAAAACATATTATATTCAGTTCAACAATCCCACTTGGAAACTGGTGTGATTACAGAGAGTATTAAGCAATTCAGGAGGTTTTTACAGAAACAAATTTTCCTCTCAGACCTATTTATGCTGCTTGTTTACATACTGCTTTTGCTCTGATGCATAGTAAAGCTAGGTCAGCTTCATGCCCTGTGTTACTATTGCTGCTTCCCATACACTAAGCGAGCTACAGAATACGCAGTACAAAATGAAGAGATTTTGTTAATCCTCTTTCAAAATGCAAACTAAAAAAACCCCACAACAAACAAAGCCGTGAAAAATAAAGATGTTATAAAAGTACTGAATGACACATTTTAGAAGAAAATTTATGTTAAAAATGCAAAAACCATTTCTTGACATCAAACAAGTCCCTTTCAACTTAAAAGGCTGGAACTAAGTGAAATAAGTACGACGGCCCCCGATCGCCCTTGATGAATAACTTAATCTGTTTTACACATGAGGGAATTCAACAGCCATACAAAAGGTAGGGAAAAGAAAGAAAAACATTTCTGAGTAGGACCTACTTCAACACTGGGCAGTAGGATTATACCAGATTACACTAAGGTTTTTCTTCTGGCATCTGTCAAGCATAGTAACAAACATTAATATAGAATCTACTCTGTCTTTGCTAGCTTGAGAGGTTCGGTCAAGTTTGCAGCATGCTTATGAAATAAATGTTTCTTGCAGCTGACATATTAGACCTGGTATAATATCAGAAGCAGATTCAGAAACTATTTAAGGTTAAAATTATTGAGTTAATAGAGAATAGACAAGTCATTATACAATTACTTTCAAAAGGCACATATTTGAAGGGCTGGAAGTCAGCAATTGCTTACAAGCAACAAGAAAATGCAAGACATTAAAAAAGTAGAGTACCTACTTCCCTCTTGACAAATGAGGTTTAATTAAATTTGTAATAGAAGGCAATAAGAAAAGGAAAGGAAAAACAAGCAAAGGACACCGGGGTCACCAGCAAAATGCAGCAAGTCCTTCGAAAGCAACACTAGATAATACTGTAAAGTTAGTGCAAGTGATTTTAGAAATGAAAATTAAGATAGAAAGAACAGATACAGTAATATCCTCAGGAAAGCCTACAGGGTAAGCAATGTAGCACTGCTACTGTCTGGAAGCATAACAGTATAACTAGCACACACTGAACTGCACGCAGTCCAAAAAACCTTCAGAAAACAGAAGTGGTTGGGTTCTCATCTCTGTAAGAAGTTTTGATAATCAGAAATACAGCAATTATATTTCTGAGTTTTGTTTTTTCCCCACCTGCGAGTCTTCTCTTCACCTGCTGATGGATTAGTTTTCACCTCTGTGAGACAGCCCTAAAACCAATGATTCATAGATACTCTGAAAATCTGACAATAATTACAAACACAATTGGAAGGAGACAGCACTGTTAACACGTAAAAAGTAGGTTTGTTTCTTTTAAGGAGTGCTACCATTATAATTAATGTTCCAGTAACATTTCCTCTAGGAAATGTCTCACAATCACAAGGCCAGCTGTTGGGCATGCTCCTTCAGTTCTTGCTCCCATGAGACACTGACATCTACACCTAATTTAAATCAAATGAGGAGCCCCTCTGTAGCATGACACAGAATATTTACTTATATAAGTGTAGGCAATCACTTTGGTAATCTGCTGAATCAGGATCTTTGCTACAGTTTTGAATCATTTTGAGATAACAGTCACAACAGAAAGATCAAGGAAATAAAAAGAAATGGAAAGAAAGGTCAAACATAAGTGAACAGAAACTTCACATAATGTGTTCTTGCTTTGGTAAGTTTGAGTTCTTCTAAATGACTGGAGTCTTCGCCTTGCTGGTTCCACAAACCATCACCTCTGCTGCACATTCATAAATGAGCTGGAATTTAATAATAATAGCAATTGCAAAATTCCCCTTTGCCTTTTGAAAGGAAGAGTGTCTTTATGAGAAAACAGATTTTTTTTCCAGCAAACAATGGATTTCTTCGAAGATGCCAACAGCATGTGAATCAAAACCAGCCAGGAGGTAGCAAGTTTAGAAGAAACAGAATCATAGAATGATTCAGTTTGGAAGGGACCCTTAAGATCGCCTACTTCCACCCCCTTGCTATAGGCAGGGCCACCTCTCACTAGACCAGGTTGCTCAAAGCCCCATCCAGCCTGGCCTCATATGCCTCCAGGGAGGGGGCATTCAAAGCCTTGCTGGGTGAATAAGTTTGAAATGCATTGCTCCCATTTCAATCCATTCCTGGTAGTTCCCAAATACATTTTTTTTTTATTTTTTTTTTTAACCACTACAAAAATACATGCACTTTATAAACAGGAACAATGACTGGCAAGCCTAGAGGAAGAAAGGGACTCTCTAATCTCTCCTTAGGCAGTATAAACAACGTTCTTCCACCTCTGAAAGCTCTTAGTTAGAAACTAATGGATGAACGGAACAATAATGTCGACTAAGAAAAAAATAAAGGAGAAAAAGGTCCTCTGAAACCAAATAAAAGGTTGTTTTTCCCTGTTTGATGTTTCTGATACACTTCAGCGACACAGAAAAAAGTATCTGGACAAGCCCAACAAAGGCCCACTTGTGCTGGTAGTTATTTGACCAACTAATGGCACTTAGAGGGAAAAAGATAAATCCGAAATGAATCTGCTACACAATATAAAGTGCAAAGTATATGCAAAATTTTGGTGGTAGCTCTGGGTTAAAGCAACTGGTGAAACGTCACAGCTCCAGACAGTTAATAAGGTGACTGAGTAGGTCACATTCACTTTCAACAGGACAATTGCCAAAGAAAGGAAGCTATTCTGCCCTGAAAGAATACGCAAGAGATTGTCTTGTAAAAGACATATCTTCATCCAGGTAGTCTAAAGAAACCTGTATTAATAACTAACTGAGTAAATCAGACTCCTGCTAGAATTATGAAAATCAAATAGGATTTTCTGAACACTGGGATGTAGACTGCCCCAAAACAGACACCGTGGTTACAAATACCTATTTTTATTATTGAGAATAGCAAGTAGCAATGACAGAGGGAAGCATTAGGTGAAGGATCATTCACATTTATTTAATTTGTATGTAAAAGCAGACTGAATCCATAACAGATGCCCTCTGCCTTGTGCCACCATGACACTTGCTAAAAATGGAAAACAACCAGTGCAGACCAGTGGTAAGGAGCAGGTGGAGAATGACTTTTGGACATGATGGGCTCATCTCCTCACTTGCAAAATTTACAAGTAAGTCATATTCAGCACAGGGTACATGAAGCGTGATGCATTTCTCTGGAGGTCAGTGCAAATACACTGCAGATATACATGGCCTTGCACACCACTGCGCTTCACCTCCCGATCCCTCTCCTTGGTAGTTCTGCTGTTCTGAAGCTCAACACCAGGTACAGTATCTCGATAGAAAAGTTTCATGCTACACAATTCTGATTTGATCCAGTTCCAACGTGCATCGTTCCAACTGTTTCAACAGGAAATTAATCACCACAGTGCATATGTACCGACAAGGCTTCTCAAGAGGCACATTCCCCATCCGCCTCCTGCCCTCCACACCTGAACAACAAATACACAGGAGCCACAGCTCCCCCATTGTTCAGCAATCCATTCCTCCGCACCCAAGGCTCACCGAAGCAGCACACCAAGCCAACCCGGGCCGCTCACTTCAGCCTGGCACTGCTAATGTATGCAATTACGCTAATCTATGGAGAAGGCTGTCAGTGGAAACCAAAGACGAGAGCGTCAGCATTCCAGGCGAATGCACCGCCCGCAGCCTGGCGCAACAAAAAAGCTCTTCAACATACCAAATTGGGCTCCTCTGAGCTGCCGGAATTTTGCTTGCTTCAAGAGGAATTGCGGCACCGACTGCCCTGTGTAGGGAGGTCATGCAGAAGGCCAGGAGGCCGAGCCTTCTCACACCTCATGGGGACAGCTCGAGAAAGGCAGGGCTCTTCGTTGCAGGAAATGAAACTGTGATTTACATGAAGATAACTGGCTCCAGCCCCAAGTTACGTGCTACAGATCTACCATGAGGACACAACACAGATAGCATATCTTGCTCACAAACCACCCAACCGGCATCACCCTGCTCCCCTCGCTCAGGTGACCACTGGGCTTTTTTGTTTAGTGTCAGCCACAGCTGGTGAGGAGGAAGCATGATGAGAGGTAATGGCCTCAAGCTGTGCCAGGTAAGATTCAGGTTGGATACAAGGAAAAATTTCTCCTCTGAAATAGCACTGAGGCAGTGGCACAAGCTGCCCAGGGAGGTGGTGCAGTCACTGTCCACAGAGATGTTCAAGAACTGTGAGGATGTGGCACTAAGGGACATTGTTAGTGGGTACAGTGGGAACAGGCTGGTGGTTGGACTGGGTGATCTTAGTGGTCTTTTCTAACCTTAGTGATTCTGCAACACCTCCGCTGCTGCCTCTCCATGTCCCAAGCCACTTTCAAGCCTGTATTTTCTGCCACATCTCAACCACCCTGCCAGGGGTGATGCCATGCTGCTCTGTGGTAAAGGTGCTCATGATTCAACAGCATCACTCCTGATTTTTTTTTGCAGGAAATGAACATATTGGTGCTTGTGAAAGGCTGCTGGAGGATCTTTAGCAATATGCTGGTGTGTCAAACACAGAGCAGTTGCAATACAATAAAAAAAACCTAAAATTAAAAACTTTCACAATCCGTTTACAAGACCACCTAAAAAGAGAACGTACAGTAGTCAGCATAACATAACAATGCACTCTGCAATTTTTCATGACTGGTGAGAAAGAACCACCAAGATGCCTGTTTAAAGTTTGCTTATTTGCCTGTGTAGGCACAAACATGTGCAGAACCAAGAATGACTCAAAACGATTAAAAGCAACATGCTAAAAGCAAAATGAATAAGTCGTACACCTGAGGAAATGAGGCCTTGCCAGCTGACACCTCCTCACCACAAAAACATGCTCATTCACTCAGACCAATAGTAAGACTCCGCAAGAAACAGAAGGAAACTTTATGTGCAGTTCTTTCCTATCTACATGTAGAAACCAGCCAGCAGGAAAAAAAAAAGAAAAAAAAAAAAAAAAAAGGAAGAGGAAGAAATGCACGAGATGTTACAGAACTTTTTCATCTCATTAGTACTCTCTGTACATAAAAAGGAAAAAAAAAAAAATTATTAACAACCAGGTTACCAGAGACCACATATTTTGCATGGAGCCTTAAACACCCCACTAATATTTATACTTCATTACCATCTGATTTAGAGCACCCGGGAGGGGTGCGAGGGCTGTGTGAAGGAAGAGAGCCCCCAGCCCGGCTGCCTCCAGTCCCCGCCGACGGGGCCGCACGCCGGCTGACCCCCAGAGCTGGGCATCCTGCAGGCAGGGCTCAGTGCTGCGCTGATGCTCGCTGAGCTGAGCTCCCACGGAAACTCCTCCGCACACCCAGAGCCTAAGCGTCCACTCCAACCCGCATCCGGCTCGCCTCACACCATCCCAAAGTAGCGCTGCCTTACAATCGAACACGCCGAACCCCAAATCTCCACAACCCATCAACCGACTGAGCAGCCAGGAGCGGTGCCGGCAGCCTCCCGGCTTCAGAAAGAGCCGCTCCCCCCGGGGCCGGTTCCCCGCAGGGAGGTCGGGCCCCACCTGCTCCGCGCCCCCCCCCCTCCCGGGCCCCGCCGCCTCTCCCTTCCGCCCCATCTCCTCTCAGCCCGCCGGTGTCGCGACATCCCTGAGCGGGACGGGGCCGAGGGGGGACGGCGGAACCGACCTCGCTGCGCCGCGCGGGCCCCTACCTGTGCGCGCCCGCCGGCCGCCCGGGCGCCGCCGCCTCCTGGCGCGGGGGGCTCCTAGCGAAGAAGCGGGAGAAGGCGCTGGGCCAGGAGGGACCGGCCCGCCGCCGACTGCCCCCGCCGGACATCGCCGGACCGGGGAGGGGACGCAAATAGCCGCCAGCAGCAGCCCGCCACCGAGTCCCCGCGGCGGCAGGCGGCGGCCCACGCCTCCCTCCGCCCCGGCGGAGGCGGCCCGTCCCGTCCCAGGGGCGGGGCCACCCCTCAAGCCCGACCCGGCCCGAGGTGGCCGCGCTCCGGTTACTGCCCCCGCAGGCAGACAGGCACGAGCGGGCCGTGGGCGTTAAGGTCCTGCGCGGGTATTGGTGTGCGAGCGCGAGATGCGGGAGGAACGAGCGAGCCTGCTGCCGCGCTGCAGCCACCGGCTCCAGCCCGTTTGCAGCTTTCACTTGTGCCAACTTTCAGATGCCGCACGTGTCTGTGCGTGCTAAGTCGGTAAGCAGCTTCACTCGGCTCGAGGGGTGCCACATATCACACAGGCCCCACACTTGTATTAAAATCAAAGAGTACGGCACTGCAACCATGTTAATGCCCACCTCAGCTGCATGAAAGTGGCTGACATGGAGGAAGGGTGTTTCTCCTGCCTGTTGGGAGTTATTTCTTCCTAATAAGGGATTTTTTATTCACTGACGTCTTCATTTAATGGCTAGACTTGATGACTTTATGGGTCTTTTCCAACCAGGAGTCTAGATGATTTTTCTCCCTCTATGAGGACTGTGTCCTTCCTCAAGTTAACATCAAACTCCTCCTACCACTAGGGACAACCTTGCCCTTAGAACAACCCAGGGATGAACAGAAATATTAGCCTTATTTTACATATAGGAGGGCGGTGAACCTTAACAACTCACTGTCTGCAAATCACTTGTAAAACCAACTGACCTTGATATCAGAAGTTTTAATACAGAGACATGCTTTCGTCCTCATCCCAATGAACAAGCCTGCATGTCTTTGTGACCGCCTCCCTGCCTTTTCATGCGGTGCTTTTTGTATCAGCGTCCAAGACAGGGAGCAGACAATTTTCTCCAGGATGCTCCAAAGCCAGTACAAGTCTATGAAATGTATCATGACAGAAAATTATAGAGGAAAACTCACTACATTTTGAGAATACTTACACACAGCTGCCCAGTCTCGGGAAAACAGCAATCAGGGCCACAACCATAAAAATGTAACAGGCTCCCTATGGAACCTTAAAGAGGTAAAGATACTCCCTTTACAACCAAAAGTAATCAAGGCTCCAAAATTGAACTAAAAGAGTGGCAATTTACTAAAAGCAATTAAATGGAACTGCACAAACAGGATGCAGTGAGGCTTCAGCTCCCAGTGACTCTGTTACTTGGGATTCTTCCTCACCACAGACATCTCACACCTTCCCCACCTCTTGCCTAAGTCAGACCTAATCCCTAGCTGTAGTAAACCTGAATACAATAATTAGCACTTACAAAGCATCCGGTAACTTCAAATAATTTCAGCATTAATTGATCCTCATAACCACCTCAGGATGTAGTTAAGTACAGCAGGACACGTGGTTTGCACACACTCAGAGGCAGCCAAAGCACTTAGTTGCACCCACACCATGTCAGTGGAGGGAAACTGCTCTCTTCTGCTCTGCAGCACTCACATGCAGGTAATGCTGCATTGCTCAGGTAGGGAACCACTAAAATACAGCTGAAACATGGGTGCAGAGAAGCAGCAGCCCAGCCAAGGCTGTGTGGCTCTATCTGTTTGGTGGACTGAAGTGAAAACTAGGGGAGGGATGTAGTCTTAATGTCACCAAGCCATACATTTTCCCTGCAAGCACATTTTAGCACGACATATTAAATAGCAAAAAATAAAAATAAAAATAAAAATTTTAGTCTATCTTGGCTACTTATTAATAGGCAACCCCATTTTCCAGGTTCTTACAAAACATCTATGTTGGACAAATTGCAATAATGAGCGCTCCTGTACTTTTTTCCCCTCTGTTTATAATATATTATGGCAAGGCTTCTAATATGCAGTGTGACACAATAAATTAATACATTACATGCTAAGGATGTAATATTTCCTTGCAATTTCAAAAGACGTTAGCCTGAAAAAAATATTATCATGAAGCATGTTAGCAGGGATTTATAGGCTATACTGCCTATCTAGCTATGACCTTTTGTTGTAAAGCATGCACTCACTGTCCAGCTTCCAGCAATATGGATCCTTTAACTACAAACACACTGTTCCTCCATTTGATTTGCTGAAAATTGTTTGAAAGAGTGACACATGGGCAGCTGCTATTGCTGAAACGCCTTGGTGTCTGCAGAAGACAGCTGAAAATGGCTCATGGTATTAACAGTAGTTACTGAGAGCCCTAGCTGTATTCTTTATTATATTGGAGAATGCTTGCACACTGTGCCACTTGTGGCCAAAGTTTAGCATGCTGATTCAAATTCCTGAACCAGCTTTTCAGAAGCCTTCTCCTATTTGTTCTCCACACAATCCTTTGCGAAGTTTACATGCATTATGCAGCAGTACTAAAATGGAAAATTAATTGTAGAGGTCAAAAAAAAAATTAACAAGGACCTACAGAAGCTCTTTTAGGGTAAACTTTCACTATGCCTGGGGATTAAGCAAAAAGGATTTGATAACCTTGCATTTTAGTGAATCTTACACAACCAGACTCCACCAGAATAGAACCAAAGTCATTTTCTGTTAATTCCAACAGAACATAGAACTTTCTTCTAATTAGCACGGCTTGTTTGGAAGGGTTTCCAGATATTTCTGATAGAAACTCATATCAACTGCACTTATGTGAATACAAATATGAAACTCATTTGTGCTCTTACTGATGCTAACCTTTGGAAAATACCATACCCTAACCAGAGCTCAGTGATTCAGCATTTCATTTAACAAGGTCTATGTTATGATAACACTTCCTTGCTATACACTGTCAGCCTGACAAGAACAATGATACAGAACCAGCAAGTTCTACACTGTGCTTTCTTCAGCATTTTTCTTCCTGGAGCATCTTTTACCTATTAGATTTTTGAATATATACCTTTCTGAAGAAGTCTACACACTTTGAAATATCACATCACTGATATTGTAAATACACTATTTGCATACATATACGTAAAAGTACATCTTTCAATTTGCAGATTTGCCTTTTTCACTTGTGTTTCACGGCTTTCTAAAAATTAGTTCCTGGACCCCACGGCTTGCTTGAACCACTAACAGAGAAACACTGTCAGAAACACACCAATCCCTATGCCAACCTTACTAGCTTTTACAATGCAGAATACTTTTTAATCTCAAGGCCTTTTAAAAACATTACTCAAAAAGGTTTGAAAATTAAAATATCTACCAAAAAAAGTAAGTCCTTACCACCATCACAGCAAGTGCATTGTATACTTCAAAGGGAAGAAGAATTTTTAGCATCTTGTAGAAAGCAGTGTGAAAATCTCTTGAGGACTGAAATCAGACCGCTCTCTACCAGGTAATCCCTACCAATTCAAATCAAACAGGATCATAAAAAGTTTCAGCAGCATATATTGCAGAATCCCATTTATCTAGCTTCACAGAACAACTTAGTTTCCTCTCCATTTAAACTTCCAGAACCAGAGATGGGAAAAAGAAAAAAAAAACAACAGCAAAAAAAGGACTTTTTTCTTATGGATTCATACATTGTTCCAAACTGACAGTAAATAGCTCAATCTCATTACAGAACAAAACAAAAACAGAACCTAGTTCTTCGCTGAAGAGTACACACAGTGTCACATAATAAATAATATGCATGGCAAACAGAAATAGTGTAAGAAAGATATTAAGTCCAAGTCAGCAAGAATGCAAGGGATCTTTAATCAGACTCTGCCAGCTGGCTGGTTAAACAGCAGTACAACAGAACATTCAGATTTGCCCTCATACTCAAGAAATGAATTTCTGAAAGATCCTTGTTTCCTCCTACTTGTTGGAAGGGGACTTTAACTAACTAGAAATGCATACATCTCTACTGCCATATTTAAGGATGTACTGGAAACATAACAAGGTTATGTGTGATGTTTCTGTTCCATAACCAAGCAAAATAATGCATTCGTTACAAAGATAAGAACAGAAAGAGGGAAGAAGCTGAGGTTATGTAATAAATCTATCACTTTAAAATCATCATTTCTACTTTGTCACTGGTGTACTTAACTAGAACAACAGTTAGGTAAGCCTTCTGGTTCTGATCAAGGGCATTACAGATACCTCACAGGATTCTCCGCAAAATAGTCTCCAAAGTTTTGAAGTTTCAAAAATTTTGGTGCTTCTCTTTCAGACCTTAGAACCAACCAACTCCTCTCCTGGAGAAAAGAGAAATCTCTGAGGTAGAAAAGAATTAAATGTCTGCAGAAAACACACAATATATACACAGGTTGGAATGAAGCTCAACTGTTACCTGTTTATAGACAGCCATAGATATTTTGGAGCGTGGTAAATAATAGTTGATTATTCTTTCTTCCAGAGAAGTTGTATATTTTAACAGTAGCTATTTATTTGCTTATAATTGCTTGTGTTCAGCTAAGAAGTCTCAGCAAATTTGATTCAAATCTGATGCCATAATTACAGGCTTTCCATTTCTTTCAGTCATCTCTGCATACAGCTGTAAGCTTTTCTCTATATCAGGAACTGACTGAAGCACTTATATTTAGTCTGATGGCAACACCAGATCAACCGCCATTCACTTATGCCCTGCACGAGTCAAGGATTTACTTACTAAAATGCTTTACATTATAGGATGACAGAACAGCCACCTTAAAGTAAGCACAGGAAATACTAACGTGCTTTAGTGCATCTTTTCACCGAAGTTTTGAGTGCTTTCTTGGTCCATTGCATGATGTATCAGAGTAGGCAGAGAACTGACCAGTTATGAAATGGATGAAAGGAAATTTGGAACCTAACAATATTTCTGCAACCTAAACTAGCTGACTTTGGATATGTATGTTTTATTTTCCCGAATCTGTAATTCCATATGAAAGGCCTGTATATACGCTGCTACTGTTAAGTCTGTCTTGAAGTGGCTGTTACGCAGTTGCTTTATGTATTGTTCTTATTTTTTAATGGCATCAATTACAGAAATACTAAAGCTCAAATATCAATTGCAGCATGCAGTAATATTGTCCAATCACTGGATTGAATTGATTTTCAGATCTATTCAACCTACTTTGAAGCTGCTTCAAAAAAAATGTTTTGAGCACTTACTCTTTATTACCAACAGAAGACCTCAGAAACAGAATTACATGTAGATTCTAGGCACCTCAGAACCGAGTTACACTTCCTTTCTGAAACCAAACTACTCTAAGAACGTAAATGATCTCACAAAAGAAGATACAAAGTATTACAAAGGAAAAGCATCACCTTTACCAGCGGGAATATGATATCCTGGAAAATAAACCTACATCCATCCTTGGTCCACTCAACCAAGAACAAAACTGGCCAGCAGAATCATATCATATACAGTGATGTCAAATTCAGACCAAGCTGCTTTTGTGTATTCCATTTAAATTACAGTAAATGATGAGTAACAAATGATGAAAACAATACACACTTAATGGTTTATTCGATCCACCTGTTACTTGTTACATCCATATTTAGACTTCCTTGTTTCTGCTTGGCTTATGCTAATATGTTATAATCTTATTCACAAGCATTTAAAGAGATTTACTTACATAGTGAGTACGTAGGAAGAAAAAAAAGCATTGCAAAGTTTTTTTTCTTAGTGACATTGTTCAATCTGTGTTATGACCAATTTGGACAATGCTGGAAATGCTAAAAACACCTGACAACCACTAACAAATCTTCTTACTCATGACTGCCTATTTTTCACAACTCATGTTATGCCATTTCTCTAAACTGGAAGCATCACATGCCACTTAGCTTATCCAATGGCCGTATCCTTTGTAAGTGGAAGGAATTTTCCCAGTTCTGATTGTACCACACCACAAGTTATTGTATTATTCTCAGACATTTCACTAGAATTATTATGGGGGCAACATGGCCTCTGGAGACCTCTGCCTGAGCTCTATTATGCGATTTCAACTCCATGTTTTAAACAGCTTTCAAACCTTCCTTTGTCTTTTGAGTCTAGATAGATGCACCCGTACTAGTGCTTTAGTTCAGCTCACAAGAGATACTCTGAAGACTGTCCCCACCGATAATGCTTTCGTTTACAATGCAATATAGGCTTGAAGCAAACTAACAATTATCTTTTTATTAAACTATACTGTGAAACTGAGAGTCCATCTAATATGAGCTATTAACTCAAAAGCTCTCAGACTGAAGGGCCAGAAAAGAGCCAGGCTTGAAGAAACCTCAGAGAGGAACAGATTGTGCACATCAGGTCCTCAGCAACAACTATCCTGGTCTGCAAAACCAGTTTTGTAATAAGGCCATGCTCTTCACTAAGGAGCTTGTACTGCCGAACATCCACTTCAATTAACATGGCTCCTTCACTGAGCCAAGAGGCTTGGGCTTCCTTAATATTCTTTTGCGTTAGCATGACTACTCCAGCCCACACAAGCTCCTTCCACACATCCAAGCTTCCTCCATCCTTTTCTTACTGTCTTTTCTTCCCTTTAACGAGAACAGTGAGGCAACTCTTTGGAGAACTCCATTTGGTCCAAAAACTATCTTGTTCAATCTACAATCTGCTGATCTCCCAAGATGTTTTTTTAAAAAGACTGCCCAATATGAAGTTTCTAAGTGTACATTTCATTTACTAAACGAGTTCACCTGATTTGGCTGCAGGGCGACCTCACTGCAGCATTTCAGTACCTAAAGGGAGCCTACAAACAGGAGGGGAATCAACTCTTTGAAAGAGTTGATAATGGCAGGACAAGAGGAAGTGGTTTTAAGTTGAGGGAGGGGAGATTCAGGTTGGATGTCAAGGGGAAATTCTTTACTATGAGAGTGGTGAGGCGCTGGAACAGAGCCGCCCAGAGAGGTTGTGGATGCCCCATCCCTGGAGGTGTTCAAGGCCAGGTTGGATGGGGCCCTGGGCAGCCTGGTCTGGCATTAAATGGGGAGGTTGGTGGCCCTGCATGTGGCAGGCAGTTGGAGATTCATGATCATTGGGGCCCCTTTCAACCCAGGCCATTCTGTGATTCTGTGATTTTCAAAGGTGTCTACTGAATCACAGAGAACTTATACTCCCTTGTGAGTTGATACCCAAGTAATATGATTGCAATACAACTTCATGTTCTGAAAACTATTTTGTAAGATGTAAGATCACTTAATGGTTAAAAAAAACCAAAATGTTACCAGCCTTTCATTTTAAAGATCAATTTTGAAAAAGGGTAGTGGAAGTGGGTTTCATGCAATTGTTAGAAAAGTGGAAGAAGTAAACATAGCAGATTTTCATAGATCCTGACATCCACTGGAACAGAACATCTTAGCATCATACTCTTGAAAACAAGCAGAACTTCACGTGGATAGAAATATCTGGCCAATTAAGCATCAATCCAATTGATTGAACACTAGTAAATTAATTATAAAATGCTGGTTCACACCAACACAGTTGCTTTCATGATGCAACTTACTGTGACAAGAGCTACAGAGCCTTAGAGCTGAAATATGGTAATGCAATATTATTAAAAGCACTTGGAACTTTTACTTGTTGAAAGACTGCACTGTAAATCCCAAATTCTGATTAGACAGTACCCATAACATTGCCTTGGCATAGTAACAGCACATTTTACAAATTAGGCAGTCAAATATGGGCTGTACAGCAGCAACAATAAAAGACCAGGACATACCAAAGTAACCTTCCAGAGCAAACTGTTCCTGACCTTTCCAAAAGAGAACAGTTGAAGTCTTTTCTCAGTAGTTTCCTCTCTTGCTTTTCTATTCCAATCTCCTGCGATCTTCTCTCATTATGTATTTTATTTCTCAAAAGAAACAACAGGGAAGGAACTGCAAAGTGTCACTAGCACAGTACTTGAATAATTTAACAAGAAAAAAAAAAAAAAGGCAGATCCTCTGATGTAGACAAAGTTAAAAGGAGCAGAACAGAAAGCTTAGGAGCACAATTTGTAAGGATTTCTGTGCAACACAAATGAGGCAAGCCAGAAATACTTAAAGAAACAGATGACAAATGATAAGGAGAGCAATCATTTGGAAGTTCTATTTTTTTTTTTAGATTAAACTTCACATAAGAAATGTTATCTCTAAGAGAAATATTTTGAATCAGAATTATTACGACTTACTGTTAACAGAAAGTTATTTCATAGTTACAGCTTCAAAATAATGACCTGCTTTCTAAGAGAAGCAGCAAGACATGGACAATTTTTTTAAGGAAGCACTGAAATACAGTGCTACCATTCCTTGTACTATACACCAGAGTGCCTTCCTGCAGACAGCTAAGCAATGCCACTGATCTGCTATGTCTAATTTTTCATAGCAAACTATCTTTCTCATTAGTACATGAAAAAAAGGGTGCACATTATTACAGTTTGCAAGGATAAAAGACGGATCTACTACATTTGCAACCTAATCTTAGAAATCCACTTGTTTAGCAGAAAAACTGCCCAGGAGTCATCAGGCCATGCTGAATCTCAGTGTACCTGCAAGTAGCTGCAGGTTTAAACACACAAAATTCCCAGGGACTTGTGTCCCGAGTACCAGAAGCAAAGCTAGAAAGAATTCAGATCCACACATTTCCTTGATTATCCCTTGCTTGTAAAGAGGAGATGTAAAAGGCAGTACTTTGCATGCATAAGTGACTTCTTCATGTTTCAATTAAACATGCTATACAGTTTTATACGTGATCAAGCATATTTTTAAGAAAATTCATAAATATGTAGCAGAGAAGCAACAGTGCATCGCACTTGTAGGTTATCAAGATCAAAGGGCCTCAGAGAGTCTTTCTGTCACTCTATTACCTTTCAACTTTGCACGTAACCTGTCACCTATGGTAACATCGAGAAAAAAATGCAGCTTTATATTGCACAGAACGATCGTAAGTGCTCTAGGAGACACATGATGGCTGAATCAGTAATGGAAAAAGGAAACACTTGAATATCCTCAGTTCTCACTTCTTCAAAGAAATCTCCATCCAACACAAAGATCTACTGAGTTGCCAAAAGAAAAAAAAATAAAAAAGGAAGGAGGAACAGTAATCATCATAACCAACATAAACGCTGTTTTCAAAGAGCTTACTAACCGCATCGGAAAGCAAAAAGTAGAAGGTAGCAGTGTACTTCCCTCAGATTTGTGGGTGAAAGAACAAAGCCCTAAGTTCAAACAGCTTCCCGTGAAAATAAAGGCAATCCATAAGAAAAACACAGTACTTTGTGTGGTCCAACATAAATAAAGAAGTTATCAGGAAGCCATTAAGGTCCACGTACAGAAACACTTTTATTCAATAAAAGCAGAAATGGAGATAGGTTTTATTTAAGAATTTAAATCTTGCTTTAATAGGGAAAAAAAAATACTGCCAACTTAAAATTAAATATCTCATTTAAATAAGTCATCTAAGTGAACCAGAATAATTACAAAATATTTACACTATGAAAAAACGCTTCCAACAAGTACTGTTACCATAATATCCAATGCAAAGTAAAGCAAAAGTTATTTGCCACAAAATTCCAAGTTAGTAAAACCTCTCAGAGTTATATATGAGTTTTCCTTTTTCATATTTAATTATGTTCATTTGAGATGCAGAGTTGACAGAAGGCCAAAGGTGGCACAGAAACGGGCTTCAAGAACAAATATTTTCATGACAAACAACTGTCAGAAAAATAGTAATCTTCCCTATAAAAAAGATTTTTACAGTAAGCATTCCCTTGAGCAAAGCAAGTGTTTAATAAAGCTGAAAATACATGAAAGTTTTACCATTTCAGGTAGTTCCCTTTGCTCCAAATATTCCTCTATTAAGTGAGCCATAAAATGCATTGCTTACAGAACACTTCTGTGTTTTAAATGTTACCATAGGGGAAAAAGTTTTTGCAAAACCTACATATTGCATCTCCCACAGGAATCAGGTAGTGGGAACAAAATACAGTAATGAATCACCTTCATCACTCCCAGTGCAAAGTTCTCCTGTTAATCAGACATGGGAAGAGGCATTAAAATGGAAAGAGGTGGCATGACAAAAATAAAGTGCTTAGCACTGGCTTAATTTGTTACCTAGAGTGTATCTTTGAAGTCAGAAAGTTTATTAAAGTCATTCTTGAAAGTAAAATAGTTTTTATGCACAAGACAAGTATAATACATATTAAATTTTAGTGATCTAGTAGAGTAGTGCCTCTTAACTGTATTTCCAAAATACATTTTTCAGTCATATGCTCCATAAACACCTGAAACTGCAGTCTTGCTTATTAGAAAGATGAACTGTATGCAATTAAAAAAAAAAAAAGATTGAGAAAAGAGGTAACTGTTTTATTATAAAATCTTATTTGCATTAAAAAATGGACAAAAAATCCAAATGAGATTATCTGAAAAGCAAATTTCTCTATCATGTAGAGACCATCAACGAACATATTTATGTCTAAAAAAGCAAAAACATGACATGTTGTATATCTGAAGTTTTATTGATGGGAATGCAAGTATAACCATGACATAGCAGAGAAAATGTTTGTAACATTTGATAGTGAGAAATTCCTTAAAACATCTGCAGTCATTTGAGCTCATGTTAACCTCAAAATATTCTTCTAGTAGTCTATTGCAGATGGTTACTTGAAAAAAATCTCAACGTCAAAACTTTCAATTAAAAAACCCTACTGTTTGTAGGAACTCTATTTTAGGTATTTCATATAGTTTCATTTCAGGAAGTACTGACTACTCTTCTTCAGGAATATAAATACTCCCATTTGTTCAAAAGTTGTTTTCCCTCCAGAAGTGGCGCACTGCCCCCCATGGCTAATTATCACCAAAAACTCAAATGAATGCAGATGCTTATTACTTACACATTTTTGGTTTTAAATATGCTCCCCCATCACACAGTTCAATTTAATTAATGGAAGTGCATACCTGAGATACTATGTTATCTATATTTACTTTTTCTGGAAGAGATACTAAAAGGAAACAAATCATCACATAACATTTAGCTGAAGTGCTCCATTTTCTTTAAGCCTTTCTTCATTTCCAAGAACTGGTCAGCTGCTAACAAAGCAGCAGAGAAAACACCATACATCTTTTATTTATCTCTCATGTCTTCATTGCTTGCATCTGATCTGTTAAGAAACAGAAATATCCAGTATTAACAACAAGTAAGCTGAATAATTGTTCCATTTCACTTTTTGAACACATAAACCCAGTATGTCCATGTTACAGAACAATGTCAATAGATATTTTTGGTGTAGTTAAAAATGGGGAGAACAGTGCAGTTTGTTGCAGTTGCTTTCAACTTGATCTGTTATCCAATACTGATATTCTCCCATAGCAAAGCAGTTTTCCCTAAATATAGGTCACTAATCAGGAATAATCTTACACACGATTCATTTTTTTTAATCATTTACAAGCTTATAAAGGAACTCCGATAAGAACAAAGTCCGAAAATCATGAAATTCACATTTCAATTCCTTGCACACTTACAGTTTCCACATAACCAAACTAGTACTGAATGCCCAACAGCCACGAACACCAAAGTTTGTTTTTGCATAATTCACATGGAAACATCCTTGCTCTCAGTAACCACGCTTCTCCATACAGAGAGCCTGATTGCCACTTCCAAATTTACTTCAAACGTTCTCTTCGTTTGCATAAATATATTGCATTCCCATTATAAAATGTCGATGTCAGCACAGTTTAATTACAAGCAGTGGTAGGGAACGAGAGCTATGTTTAGACCAGCATGAGACAGGCTAGTTTTACCTTACTGATGATATGGTGCTGCAATAAAAATCCCCATTATAAAATGTGGAAATAAGCAGCATCAGCATTTGCTGAGGAAAAAATGGCAAGATCTGTCCCTTCTCAAATCAGCAAACTTATGAAGAGCTGCAAAAGACCCATAAACAGGTCTGGAAAAAGGAACTGAGGAAAGTATTGCTGTTAAGAAAAAGTCTCTACATTTCATTAAGTAGGTGGCTGTTCCTTCACTTAAGTTTATGACATCCAAAAAACCGGGATTTAAGTACCACCATAACTTCGAGTTGTTCCAGTTTTTCCCCTTCAGTGCTCCAGAAATGGGCAGGAGAACTGTAGTAGAAATTGATTCTTGGAATTGAAATTTATTCTTCATCCAACGAAGGTATAACCACCAAGTTTAAGCTCAATCCCACTTCAGTTTTTAGGGAAGACTGAGATGAGAGCTAGTGGTTATTCTTTTAGGTAAAATCTTTGCCAGAAGAATTTCAGCTCAGAAAATTAATAAGTTTAACTATCCACGAGAAATGAATAACTATAAAGAGCTTTATAAATAAACAACAGTACAACTACTTGCTTTCAGAACTTAGAAATCTACCTAAACAACGTAGAAGCACCTCAGATGCTTGTCTAACTACTTTACGGCAATGTATTTAAGTAGCTTGATGTGGTGTACAAAATTGCCAGCTCCAAATTTGGACTGAAATAGAATTTTCCTCAAAGACAAGTAGAGGCCCAGGAAACAAGAAGAGACTACAAAATGAGAACTATGCCTACAATTAGGAAATACATGATTTGGAATCTATTCTCTGTGATACAAAACAACAGCGAAGGAGGTTCCATAGTAAGATGCTGCTTCCCCGCTACAAAATTCTTTTAAATATTAGAGGATGCATAACTTTTCCTCTGCTAGGCAGCAAATCTCTTTGGGAAGACTACTACCAGATAGCATCCCTTCCCCTCAGAAAATTATCATTCCTTAAAATGTAATAAAATGAAACATTTCTAACAGTATCCATGAACAAGTGGAGACAGTTAGGTACAATGCTAGATATTTAGTTGCACCTTTTAAGGAAATTAATGGCACTGAATCTGGTACAGTGCTGACATCTAGTGGCTACCACAGCACAGAACACTTATCCACACGAACCATCTCACACACATTTTCTTCTCAGATTATACTACACCATGTAATGCATTTACAATGTAAGCAACGCACATTAGACAGACGGAGCTAACATTGGAACAATACTACACTTCACTGTTCTATACATTTAGCTGTACATGGGAGGACAAAAGAGACCAGATCCTTACCAATATGCAACATAAGGAGATACAGAGTAAAAAAACCAAGTTTGCAATTGAGAGTTTGTATGCAAAATATTGTCTAAGCCAGATCCCTTATTTTCTATGTAGTTATGAATGTCTACATACACTAGAATACTTATAACCTAAGCTGGCTAAAGAACTGAAGTTGAATGACCAAAAGCAGTGCATTTATTTTTCTAAGCTGCTTATTCCTTGTTTCCAAATACACAACAAGGTACAGAAAACTGGGCCAGGAAGGTAAGAATAAATTAAAGTATTAACTCAGTTATTGCTATACAAATTGAAGTTCAAGAGCACCAGGTATCATTAATTCTGCAAGGAATAGTTTTGCTTTGTTTGCAAGAGTATATATAATGTTTCGGACTGTATTTTGGCAGAGGATCTGATATGATCTTTGTATGCATATCAGGGATAAATGAAAGATGAGATAGAGCATCAATACTCACTGCGTGATTTGATCTGACAGCAGAATTGGACAGAAAGAAAACAAAGAAAATAAAGAAAAAACTTAAAAAAAAAAAAAATCGAATATTTTAACAGAATGAAAACAGAGCAATAATTATGTACAGAACAGTATACCTTGGAGCCAGTCCACACCTTCCTGCAAGCCTTCTCCTTTAAGAGCATCACTGGCACTGAAAGAAACAAACAAAATAATGAAAATACTGCAATAATACCATTTTCATCACTAAACCCATAATTTTCAGAACTGTGGAGTAGCATAAACTACACTTCATATTACTTCACCTGGAGAAGACTGCTTCTCAAATGATGTATTCTAGAGTGCATTCCCAACGTGGGAACACCATTTTGAGACGTGGTCAATTTTATTTTGAGAAACTACTCTAGTTTCAGGCTGAGGAATTGTTCCTAGAACATGAGGGGCTCTGGAAGAGCGCCTACGCAAGGGAGAGCCACACTGTTCTGCTGCAGATACACTTAAGCAACACGCTCTGCAGACAATGCTGTAGAAGATACATCAGTATTACAGTAGACAGTAAATGAAGTAGCTGTGTCTCTCTTCCCATGCAGTTTCTACACACTGTGGAACTGTCAGACTACTGTACACCCTAGATCTGTCCATATGTAAAATAAAGAAAACCAAGCTGCCATGAGAACAGTGAGGATCTAAGAGAGTGCAACTGTTTAAGGCTCCTCATTCTGCAGCTTATGAAATTTAGCTCAGTAGCAAATATGCGCTGTTACTGTTGTTATCTATAAAATTATTTTTCAAGTAGCTTGAGAATCCATCAGCGTAAAGCTGGGACCCCCAAAATAACACCCAGGCAAATCAAATTTAATAGTAAAGGACATAAATGAACATTTTATTTTTCAGCAGCGTTTAGCTGCTGATCTTACTTTTAATATCTGAGAACTTCAGTAAAACAAATCTAACACCTGTAAAGCACTTATGAAAGAGGTTTTTTCTCTCCCCTCCTCCGTGTGTACAGACAAAATTGTTTTATCTATAGGAAATCTTTACATCCTTCAGAAAAGGAAATACGATAGTTCTACTTCCCAGCAAAAATAGTTGCAACTACTCTTCTGATAAGAACATTTTGAGATCCGTAAAGTTTTCTATTTCATTGTTTGGGTAACAGATCTCTTGTGAAAATCTTCAAGTCATGGTCTACGTGAAAGCATCGTGTGTTTAAAAGAAATTTCACAGCAAGTATTGTAATGTTCCTACTCTTCCCACATATAGCAGCACAGCATTTTATCTGGCTTATTTAGTTAGTATTACATAAAGAGTGGCATGAAAGTGCTAGAATATGAATGTACAAATTAACACCACTAAAAATGAATAAATAAAAAGAAAATTTACCAGATATGCCAAGGTTTGTCTTTGATGTTTTCTAATGATAATAACTGAGATACTTTCACAGATGATATTGCATCCCTGAGGTCCATCTTGTTTGCAAAGAAAAGAATAGGCAGTCGACGGTGCTTAATATCTAGGAGTGAGTAGAAGCAGAACTACCATGACAATATGCAACACTATCTCTGCAAGCAAGAAATTGCAAATGATAAAAGAAGATAATTTGCTCACCTGTAACTGCAACTCTTTGAAGACTGTATCCTACCAAGATGCTTGCTGTTGGGTCACGTGGCCTCTGATGCATGCTTAAAGAATGCCCACAAACTTTCTGGGAAGCTTTGGGATCTTCCACCCACCTCTCCCCCTACCTTATATAAAGCTGTACATATAAATTGCTGGTGAAAAAGAGCAGGATTTCAAACAGCTCCTTAAAAATACTACACGTCTCTGCTTAGTGAAATCTGGACATGCAAAATGGATGTTAAGAATGATTTGCATTCATTCATATCGTCCCAAAAGCAGAACCACACGAATAGTCTGTATTATCCTATAACATCCTGGAGAGCATCCCTGGCTTTCTTTAAATAATCATGAAACAGGAAAAAGATGTGCACATCTGGACATCTCTTGTCCCACTTTCACTTGAACTAAGACTTCACTTCCAGAAGCTTGTCTCAGTCAGCAATGGGAACCACAGAGCAAACCAATGACCTTGGTACAATGCCAATCTCCAGCACACTCATGCGTGCAAAAGCATAAGCCTCTCTGATTACCACAAAAGGTAGAAGAGCCATTGCAAGGAAATAAAGTACACATATGTCAGCTTGAAGAGAACAAAATGGCAAAAAATTACTAGTATCAACGCTAAGAATTTTTCACATTAATAAAAAATTTTAAAAAGGATAATTACAGGATTACCAAAAATCTAGAGTTGATAGGAAAAAATCTTTTAAAGAACTGGTGAATACTCTATTTCTTAGAACAGTATAAGGAAAATACACAGGAAACAAACAAAGGATTTATGTGGAGTCTTAAACGTAAGTCAGCAGACCCTGCTAGGGAAGGTGGCAGACACCTACCCCACCCTTCAGTTGTTTGCTAAATAAACTGATAGCCACAGATATTTATATCTTTCCTACCTTATTACATTATTTCCAACTACGCCACATTCACACCTCCCACTTCCCCTCCAACTTTCAGTGCTTACTAATGGAAAGCTAACATTTTCTTGTAACAAACTGTTATGAGCTAACACATCAAGAAAACTCAAACACCACAGATGTGCAATGGGCAGCTTTTAAATAACATGAAATTTTTATACATTCTATATTCTTCATATAGAAGCATGTGCTGGAGGGCAAGTGACCCAAGAGTCAACATCTAAATGGGTAATCTGAAGACTATGATTCCGCAAAATGCTCAAGTTTGATACACAAAATAATATGGTAACAGTGATCATTAAAGAAGATGTTATGTGTTTGTGGACAGTACCCTCTACAAGTAAAAAGGAAATGGTTCTGATCCATGAAACAGTCCCAGGTAGTACAACTTCCAACATCATTAACACTTCACATTACATGTTCCCTTTCACTTAACCTCTTTAGACAAAACCTGGCAAAAAGAGATGGAACTTCCTGTTATACTAAAGGATTACCTAAAATTTTCAAAGACTGGAAACTACATGAGGTTGTTAATCAGCATGCATTTAAACCTTAAATAAACATGTACATTTGAGCCAAGCTTTGCAGAGGCAGAAGCAAACAAGAGCAATAAGCAAGGTATGCAGAGGAAGAGTAGAACAAATGGCTTTAAACTGGAAGAGGGTAGATTTAAACTAGATATTAGGAAGAAATTCTTTACTGTGAGGGTGGTGAGACACTGGAACAGGTTGGCCAGAGAGGTTGTGGATGCCCCCTCCCTGGAAGCATTCAGGCTGGATGGGGCTTTGAGCAACCTGATCTAGTGGGAGGTGTCCCTGCCTACAGCAGAGGATGTGGAATGAGATCATCTTAAAGGTCCCTTCCAATACAAACTATTCTATGATTACTGTAGTAAAACAGCAGTAGTTGAAATCATTTAAAATCAGTTAAAATCCACTTTTATCAAACATTACATGCTTTGCTTCTCTTAAGACCTATTAAAATCCAAAACAATAAAACAGGAACTCTACTACTGCGCTTGACCTAAGCTGCTCCAAGGCAAAAACACAGAATTGTCTGTTCTTGGCACCGGGGAATATTCTAGGTAGCCACAGCCATGATCTTTCAAAACCAGAAGACATCAAATCTATCAAGAACTGAACAGTTCTGACATACGAGATCAGTGTTAGTAACCTGCTAATTCCCAAACAAAACACCTAAGCTTGCATATCCTCAGCCTTAATATTTTATGCTATCACAGTCTTTACCTCTCATCCTCGCTTTTCCATGGTTTCCATTTTATCTACAGAATCACCTTTTTACAGATGTGGTTAATACCTGCTTTGTTACAAAATTCCTTAATCCATAGGTAATCCACCTTCAGCCCTTGGTTCACCTCTACCCTTCCCTTGAACTTTGCAAGGCTGTCATTTCAGTGCATGCATTTGAAGTAACCCATACTGCTGAACGTGAAACAAAGAGGGCTCAGTCAGCTCACACACAGTTAGCTGCCACATCTCTGCTGATCCATTCACATATTAGATGCAGTCTGCACAGAAGATGGAACTGTAGCAATACGTTTGCTCCTGCCACATATCACTGTCCTTGGTTGGAAATCCAGAAGCCAGCTTCACCTTTCTTAGTGCCAGCAAAGTGACTCCACGAGTTAAGGCTCTACTAGCTAAATAAACATGAAAATGCAGCACAATTTTGCTTTAAATTTCCTGCATGTAGTTTCACACTCTAGCTGCTCAGAGCAATTACCTACTGTCCCAAAAGCCAGGCAAAACTGCATATTGCTTAGAAATACATAAATTTGATTCCATATATGGAAAAGTGAATAACGGAAGAGTTGACTGCTCTCAAAACTTAAAAGAATGCAGACTCAGAGTTAAACAAATAAACCCTCAAAAACAAGTGCCTTATCACAAATTCCCACATTTCTTCTTCCATTCCATTTATCCTTTTATAAGCAATTGAAACTGTCTGGTATAATTATATACGTGATAGCCAGAAATGAGGATAATCAGAAAAGAAAATAATAGATGATATTTAAAAAAGGAAAGTTTCATTAAAGGAATTTGCCATCTTCACAGAAAAATAAATAAATAAATAAAATCAGAAAAGCAAATTTTTTGGTGTGCATGTTGGTCACCACATCCAGGCAGCACTCTAGCTTCCAAGAGGTTAAAACCAGTCCTTCCTCAAACCAGTGCCATTTTTGTTATGTACACATTAACAAGAGATGAGTCCAACTCATTGTACCCAGCTTCGATATGATCAGTTTGTAAAACTCAATAAGGATACAAAAAGAAAAAACAACCCCAAAGACTTACTCAAGCCCATCATTCTCATTCTAGCATTCATGCACATCTAAAATATTTGTAAGATATCCAGAATGTGTCAGATAAGAAGGGCTATTCTTACTACAATATAACAAATATGGAGACAGAAGGGGAAAGAGGTCTCCTCACCTGGATGATTCAGAAGAGTGTCAAGTTCTTCTTTGGCCACAACCATTCTTAATTTGTCACTGCTATCAATGACAAAAATAATGGCTTGGCCTTCTCTGCATAACATAAAAAGAGCAAAGAGGCAAATTATAGGTTCTCTCAGACTGTGATTAAGGCTTCAGAAAAAAACACCAGAAAAGGCAAACAAACCCAATTTTTTCCTCTCATTTTCTGTTACTATTTACCATTAACATTTGAATCCAGCCCTATTTCTGAAATTCAACCTTTTGGTAACCTGCATAAATTCATCTGAGACACGAGCCGTGTGACTTGTGCAGGGCTCAGGCTACAGAACAGACCCTTTGGAAATCCTGATTTCACCACCACCAGGTTGAAAAATGAACTGTGAGAATGTAATCAGAACTGTTACACTCAAGAAAGGTTTCTCGTAAAATCCCTTTGTTTCCTACACTAAAAGAAGTATATTTTAAGAATAAACAATAAAAACATTGAGCATTCTCCAAAGATGAAATGCATGTCCACGTGTTTACCAACTGGGCACATTCGGTTTAATTAACTTTTACAACAGTCTGCATTAAGATCTTTTTTGCTTTTGAACAAGAAGTGAACATTTTCAACTATTTCAAATCATTACGACAACTTGCTGGAAGTATCACCATAGACAAAACATACATGCATGCTATTCAGCTCATGTTTTCAGCATTTTACTGATGTTGTATGACCTCGTATTTCATTTATTGAGACTTGTTTGAAAGCAAAATTAAGTTTGAACAATACAGGTGAGTAGCTATAGGGGACCCAAAAAGTATTTTTAATTTCCATTTTAATGCAGTCGTTATTTCTCTTTTGTTTTACACTTTTTCTGAAATCATTACAAGCTATTTCTTCACACTGCCCCATCATTCTTTGCTTTTCAATCAGAACACAACAAAAAAAACCCTCAGTCCTATGCTTACTGCAAAAGGAACAACTTGTCTAAATCTGTATGAGAATGTTCCTTATTTTCTGATACAGAAGAACTTCAACAATAAACAAAGCTTCTGAATATAATCTGAAAAGGCCTGTGTTTTTTATGACCATACAGCATTTGTCTAGAACAATCAGCATATCTTTACTACAAAAATAATTTAAAAAAACAGTAGCAGTGATAAGAACACAAGAGTTTTCAAATAATTAAGATGTGCCCTTTGAGGACATCCTAGAAAGTAGCTTCAAGCCAAAGCTTTATGCATTTTAAGGCAACTATTTAGATGCAGGTACTTAATCAGAATTATCTGCTAAAATTGGCTGTTCTTACATAATTAAATTTAGCTTAACTTTATCAACTATATTGTGTATAATTATTTACATATATCTTTTAGCAGAAGTTAATCTTAAATATTTGACTCCTGCATTAGGTCAAGAACAGAAGTAGGATACGAGTACACATTTTGCTGTCAGCATTACCTAAGAAATCCCTTCACATTAACATTGAAAAAACAAAACAGTTTATGCTTCACAAAGGGTACCTTGCTGCATAAATATATCAGTGAGAAAAATGAGTTGCTTATGAAGCTCTCAATTGGCATTTTAAAAGGAGTCTGAGGGCATCACTGAAATCCAAAATTACTGGGAAAAACAACTGTTTCATGAACAACAATGAAGAATGTCTTGCTCATGCAAGTTTCTGAACTGCTAAGACATTTTTTTTGCATGAAAAGGAGATGAAGCATTAATGCATTAATCCTCAATTAAAGAATACCTCAAGTTCTATCAAATTAAACATTATAACCTCCAGAACTGAAAATACAACCAGTATGCATGATTTAATAATGTTCATCTCGTATAAATCAGCAGCAGATATTACAGAACAATGATACAACAGAAATGAACCTTCAAATTTCATTAGAAACTAAAAAAAAAAAAAAAAAGACAACAGTGTCTTCTACAGGCAATTCTTTGAGTACTGCATCAACTCCCAAGCCCCTCATATGAAACATGGACCGATAGAGAAGGTTTTGATGGGAGACCTTCCAGTGGCCTGCCAGTACCTAAAGGAGGCCTACAGGAAAGATGAGGAGAAAATCTTCTCAAGGGTACACAGTGGATTGACAATTTTAAACCAGAACACTAGTTAAACTAGATTTAGATTAGATATTGTGAAGATATTCTTCACTATGAGAGTGGTGAATCTCTGCAACTGGCTGTCCAGAGAAGTTGTGGATGTCCTGTCCCTGGAGGTGTTCAAGGATGGGGCTTTCTTTGGGCAGCCTGATCTAGCAGTTAAGTATCCCTGCCCATGGCAGGAGAGTTGGAAAAAAAGGATTAAGGTCCCTTGCAAACCAAGTCATTCCATAAATATTAATCCATGAATAAAGTTATATAAAGTATGGCAAATATCCTGCTTAATAAATAACACTTATTTTGGTGAAGTAAGAAAGAATACTTGGTTTAGATGTAATACCTCATTCTCTCAGGATCCTAAGATAAAAAAACAACACCATCACCACCACCAAAAACACCCTCAGCCATCAGCCAATGGTTTTTGAGTCTTAAAGTCTCTTACCTACAGAGGAACGGAAAAGCAAAAAAACTAATTCACCTTGGTGCTTTCTTACAGGATTGAAATTTTATAGAAGAAAGAGCAATCTCATCTACATCATGATCTCCTAATCTCTGTGGTACAAGATGTTCCCATGAGTGCATTAGTTAACAGTGTACAAAAGACCCTTTTCTTTTTTTTTTTTTTTTTTTTTTAGGAATTGCTTTTATCTACAACAACCTCCTGTCCAACCCAAGGCATAAATCTTCTCTGAATCATTTCTGAACGCTAAATGTAATTAGAGTTCTGTCTAAATAATGTACATGCCAGCTAATACGAACAGTAAGGTTTTAAAACAAATAACAGGCTTACTTGTAGTAATGTTCCCAGAGGTTTCTGTATCTGCCTTGGCCTGACATATCAAAAACTGTGAAAGACAAACTGCAAAGGAAAGAAGACAATCAACACAAAGAACAAAATCAAACTATTTTCTTTGATACTCTGACAAAAACAAAACAAAAAACTAAAATCCCAACCATTTGCAAAAGATTCAAAACTGGACCTGGCTACTGTACCTTCCATCCACCCCTACTTAGATACTGCACATGTCTTCTTCCATCTACTATACTTAGCTATGTGGTCTTACAATATTTCACAACAGAAAACACGTTTGTTTACTATCTACTTAAACCAATTATGAAAAGTTGCACTGAATACAAAATAAGCTCCCACTCAGCCTTTTCTTTTACCACATTAATACTGACTATTGTTTACATTAAGGTTAGAAGAGACCGTGAAGATCATCCAGTCCATCCATCAGTCCATCACCACCATGCCCACTAACCATGTCCCTCACTGCCACATCTACATGGTTCTTCAACACACTCCACCACCCCCCTGGGCAGCTTGTTCCAACATCTCATCAGTCTTTCTGAGAAGAAATTTTTTCCTAATATCCATTCAACCTGAATCTCCCTTGGCACAACATAAGGCCACTACTTCTCATCCTATTGCTGTTACCTGGGAGAAAAGGCAAACCCCCACCTTGCCACAACCTCCTTTCAGGCAGTTGTAGAGTGTGATAAGGTCTCTCCTGAGCCTCCTCTTCTCCCCACTGAACAATCCCAGCTCCCTCACCTGCTCCTCATAAGACTTGTATTCCAGAGCCTTCACGAGCTTTGTTGCCCTTCTCTGAATATGCCTCAATGTCTTTCTTGTAATGAAGTGTCCAAAACTGAACACAGTACTCGAGGTTTGGCCTCACCAGAGCCAAGTACAGAGGGACAATTATTTCCCAAGTCCTGCTGGCTACACTATTTCTGTAGAAGCCAGGATGTCATTGGCCTTCTTGGCCACACCACTGGCTCACGTTCAGCCAGCTGTCGACTAACACTCCCACATCTTTTTCTGCCACACAGCTTCCCAGCCATTCTCCCTCAAGTCTGCAGCTTTGAAGGGGTTGCTGTGGCCAAAGTACAGCACCTGGCACTTGGTCTTTTTGCACCTCAAACAACTGGTTTGAGTTCATTAATCCAGCTGATCCAGATCCCTTCCTTTCAATTTGGCTATAGAAGGAGATGGGGATGGTCAGGCAGGACCTGCTGAATCCATGCTGACCGGGCCAGATCCCCTGGTTGTCCTACTGATGCCAGATGATCTGCTTCATGACATTCCCTGATATTAAGGTCAGGCTGACTGTAGTTCCCCAGATCCTCCTTCCAACACTTTTTGTAGATGGACATCACATTTGGAAGTCCCCAGCCAATGAGATTTCTCCAGCTGACCAAGACTGCTGACAAATGATGGAACATGGCATAGACAACACTTCCATCAGTTCCCTCAGTACCCTTGAGTGGATCCTACCCAGGCCCATGGACTTGTGACAGTCTAGGTGGGGTAGCAGGGTGCTGAGTGTTTCCTCCTGTGTTATGGTAAGTTTATTCTGCTCCCCATCCCTGTCTTCCAGCTCAGGTGGCTGAGTAACCTGAAGATAACTGTAATGACTTTTAAATACAGAAACAAAAAAGGCTTTGAGTACCTCAAAGTGAGTCTTTTCCTCATCCTTGGTGGTAATGAAGGACAGAGATTCTCCTTGCCCTCCTTTTTTTATTAATGTATTTGTAAAAGCTTTTTTTTGTTATCTTTTACAGTGATGGGGAGACAAGTTCTAGGTGGGCTTTTGCTTTTCTAATTTTTTTCTCTACATATCCTGGTAACATTCCCATACTAATCTCAAGTTGCTTGCCCCTTTTTCCGAAGGTAGTAAGCTTTCTTTTTCTCCTCTCAAGAATCTCAGCAAAGGTTCCCTTCACAGACACACCAGTCTTCTTCCCTGTCAGTTCATCTTATCACACATGTGGATGGCCAGCTCCTACAGCCTTAAGATTTGCTTCTTAGGGAATATCCAACCTTCTTGGAGCCTTTTGCCCTTCAGTACAAACCCTCAAGGGACTATCCTCAAATAATTCAGTCGCAACTTAAATTCCAAAACCTATCTTGAATTCTGTCACAACAAAGGCACAAATAGCATCAAAAGGACTCTGTAGGCAAAAAAAGCTTTATGAAATCAACAACAAAAAAGCCCCCAAACACTCCAACTTCAGAAAAACATCACATTCTGGTAATAATAAGTTACTGCAGGTGACCAAGCTACAAAAGACAGTCTTTTGCAGCTATACAGTTCACCCAAATATGAAACCCAAAACCAATGTAACACTACAAGTAAACTCTGATCCACTTTGAAATGACTACAGAAACAAGAATGAAAACAAAATTAGGCTTCCATGGCTTGGGAAGTCCCAGATAACTCCCAGAGTGGTGACAATACCAAAGCAAGGAGCTTCAGAAAAGGAAGATGCCAAAACATCCTTTCCAATCTATAACCTGATATGATCAAGTTCTAGACTAACTGCCTTAGTTCTTAGCAACTCTTAATGTATGTTTCAATCACGACAGAAGATTCAAGAGCTTCTTTTTTTTTTTTTTTTTTTCAGACCTACACTGCACAATTACAAATCATTTCTCCTATTACAGGACCAGACTAAAGGAAAGTAATATAAAGGTTAAGAGATAAACTCACACACAGCCAAACCCAAAGCCTGTCTTATGTGCTTTACTGGGAAAGAAACCAGACGTGACCCTCCTGTAGAAACAGGAAATCCATCAATCCTACATGTCAGGTCAAAGTAAAAAAAATTTTCTTGGAGATTGACTGCACCCATTAAAAAATACTGTGAAGGTTACAAAATAAAAAAATAATATCTAACGTTACCTCCTTGAAATATCTCTGTCTCACCACATCACTTTCACATATCCCAGCTTTCCTAATGGCTTGGCTTTCACTCAGTCAGTAACTTCTTCCTTTCCTGACCTCTTCAGAGCCTCTTCAGTGAGAGCACTGAATGGAATACAAGCTACCATCTAAGCAATTGCCTCTCTTGAAGATTGTAACAGTGCTCTATTCTCATACCCTTGAGAGAAATCAAATGCTCACACATACTTTTGTTTGTATTTGCTATTTTATAGCAGCAAGAAACAGAATATATTCTACCACTGCCAGTGCTGAATTGGGATTATGACTTCTGGATGCTACAACATTATAGCAAACTGCACACCGTTTCATTAGACCACCACCAATTATATTCAATTACATCATATTGAAAGAGTGACCCAAGTCCAAATACTGTATATTAATTACACAGTTAAAAAGGAGAAAATTAAAGGATCCATTACCTGGATGTCTTGAATTTCTCTATACTGAATCCTATTGTTGGAACAATGTCCTGAGTTTGAGCCTTGAAAGGAAAGTATAGATTTCAAAATCAGGTTAGGAAACTTGTAAACATTGAATTCTATTGGAAACATCAATACATCACACATCTATTTTTCCAAATACAAAATAACCACAAGCTTTTTATAAATCCAGATACTGTATATTCAAGGTTTTGCATTTTCTTGAAAAAGCAGTGGATAAAACTGGACAAAGGCCTTGCAGATGGAAGACATTTTTGCCTTAGAAGTGAGATCCCACTCTTTTATGTTAGGCTGTGTGTGTACGTGTGGACATTACCGTAACCCATCTTTATTTCTTTAATAAATAGAAGTTAACAGTGTAAAGACTGCAACTGAGGTCAAAACTCAAAATACATGGTTAACACGACCAAGTCTGCACAATACTCCATGCCTCTTTGATAAATGAGGGTATATTTCTACCTAAATACCAGATGAGCAGTACTCAACGTGTACCACTATGCTGGAGGGGTGGGTTTAACACCGATAAGAATTCAGCAGGCATTACATAACTGCCCAGTTGTAGCTCTACTCAAACTATCAGACCACTGAAAGAAATCACCATTTGCCACAGACGAATGGAGAAAATGTCAAGCATCATCAGTTGATCTGACTGGTAACCAGGTTCACTGCTGAGCTGCCAAAGTTAATTTATCATCTGAGTTGGTACAACAGAATAACTCCTTTCAGAAACAGTAATACTGAACAGGATTACAGGTCACGCTTAGATTACAGAAAGATCCTTAAGTTATAGAGCTGAGAAAGCAAAGCACAATCTTTTCACAAACTTCCTAGAGCCCCTTGTTAAAAACTCTATTAAAGCAGTTGATTTGTCACATACAAGGGAAACAGCTTAATTTATTCATCTATCCACAGCTTTATAATGACAGTGGTATTCCACCATCATAAACAGCTTAGTCGACAGTTACTTTCATCAAGAAAAAAATCTGCTACAGAAATAACACCTCAGCTATTTCAAGTGTATTTACCAGGCCCAGCAGAAACAACTGCAGGCAGGCAGAAACACTTGTAATTGGCAGACAATAGCCAGACTGCTCCTACAGCAAGAACTATGCCGATCCAGAGCTCAAAATCATCTCCATCTGAGCTTCCTAAAACCAATTCCATAAATTCTGATCCAACGATGTCTGTTGAGAATTTGCCCCATCTTGCAATGCTCAGACATTCACAAGTTGTATGCAAAGCCACCATCCTGAAACATCTTGTTAAATGAAAACATTCAGAAATAAACTCCCATTGCATGACTTACAGTAAATCAAAGAAGAAATAAGTTCTATTTACTTGAGTAATTCCCTCAGAACTTTCTCTTATACTGACTGCTGTGATTAACCTTGAATTCAGCTCTCAACTCTGGTTTGGAAACCTTTAGTGCTTAATACATGACATAAAATCCTGCTAAAATGAACATATCAAAAATGATATACCATAAGCCTGATACAAATTGCAGCAATTCCCTCAAACAATTGGCAACAGGCAGTAAGCAATTTCATAGTCTGAAGAGTAGCGGACTCTTTATGAAGTGACATATTTAAACAAGGCCCAGAGGTATTCTTCAAGAAAAATTCCATGGAAGTTAAAAAATAAAAGCTGTGTCCTGATTTGAACAGCAGAAAAATTAAAAAAAAAAAATAAAAAAATTGAAAAAAATCACAGCATTCCAAACTCACGTAATGAGGATACACAGATCTCTGTCTCTGAACACGCCCATCAATATTGACCTATTTCTCACCATAAACATATCTAAAACCAAAGGAAGCCTCCATTAAATTTTGTCCAGAATGCTAAACACACTAACTGGCCCAGCAAAAACTTTTCACTGGATGAACTGCAAGCATAAATTTTGTTTTGGAAGCTACTCTGCTTCAAATGTGCTGAAGTCACCAGCTAGCGTTCATCTTCCCACTATTTACTATTCCATTATTTGTGATTTTTTAATTATTTTTCAAGAATACTTTAAATAAAACATGATAAATGTAAGCAAATACAAGTTGTTAAGCAACTGTTTTAATCCACAACATTTGGCACTCAGTGAAGTTCTCTAACGTTTAAGTGACTTAAGTGTTTCAGATCCTCAGTAATCACAAACCCTTTCTTGCTGAGGGATTTTTGACCATTAACAATATTGGTTTCTTGGTAAACATTTTCATAATACGCATGTGGTTGCTTGCACTTAGCATTAGTTAGCTTGGAACTCTTAAGATATGATTCTTCTACAGTGCTAAATCAAAGAACACTTTACATCTTTTTTCATGATCACATTCAATATAAACAGCTATACAGACAACAGCTCCTTAGTAAAACATTAGCAATAAACAAAACAGGCTACTTACATTTGAAGGCTTAAGTTTATTGATGATTGTTGTTTTGCCACTGTTGTCCAAACCAAGGCACAAAACATGAACCTCCTTTTTCTTCAGCCCAAGCCACCCTGCTAGCTTGTCAAACAGTCCCATGGTTCTGGGTCAAACACACACGGATCACCTGTTGATCAGACAATACGAGGAGGGAATAGCTGTTGGAAAAGGGCGATGCAGACAGCAGCACTGGCACAGCAAGTGGGCATGTGGATAAGAAGCCCTTACACTTTCCAAAAGGCAGCAGCAATAAGACTCTGCACAAACACCATCGCAGCGGGTTCCCTCACTATGCTAAGCAAATGGAGCATAAGCTGATTACAGCCAAGAAGCCCTCGCACGAATGAGATCGGCTGCTTATAGCCCTGTCTATGTAAAGGCACCGTCCTCAATTCACTGGACAGCAATTCTGTGGTGCTTCCAAGCAACTCCAGTAACGGCACCATGCCAACACCTCCTTACCTGCCTCTCAATACACAGAAGGAGAGTAAAGCACATTGCACTTCAAACTGCCCACAATCTCTCAGTCATCATATCTTACACAACAAAGCAAAACAATATCTACCTTCCTCAGTGCCTGCTAATGTGAGTTGCTGAACCTGGAAGCAAATGGAGTGCACTCTGTCAATTCAATTCAAACTCTAATTGTAATGGGCTTTGTCGACGTTAGCACGTGTCAGTTGAGATCCCATAAGCCACAAATAGAAGCTCTGATCAGGCCAGGTTTGGCACACAGCAAGCCAGACAATGCAGCATCCCCCTGCGTGTCACCTGGAAGCCAAAGCCCTGCTCCTGCCATAAAGTACAAAGCTCCTGCCATGATGCTGACCCGAGTCAGTGGGCAGCTGTACTCCAGGAGCTTCCATCATGCCTCCCACAGAGTGCCTGGCTGTGCACACTCTGCTAAGAGGATAAGCCTCGTCTACCCCAAATCAAATCCTCTGAGAACAACTTCCTCTATGAGCTGAAATCAAACAACCGTGACACATTCAGTAACAAAGAGACATTTAATTAATACCAGAGGAAGCTGCTATAACCTAGAACAGCTTTGTTGCAACAGATTAAAGAAGCCTGATGCTACCTACAGCTATGCCCTCAAAGAAAAAAACTCATGGTTAGTTTCCTTCTAACTCCACTTACCTTATGTCCAACTCCTTATTTTAATATACATACAAACACTGAAGGCAGATTAAAGCTTACTGTTTATTATCAAGTAAACCCCAGCATTTCTTTCTTGTCCAATCTGGAGCTTCATCTATAAACTCTAGAGGTAAGATCCGCAAAATAAAATCACAAAGTTTCCAATAGGAAACATTCCCCAACTGTTCTACATTTTTGAGCTGACTTGCTACAGCCTGTAATGCGGAGATCAGCCCAGTGTTAATTGCTGGGTCAAGCAGCAGCTCTCCAAAACATGTAACTTCAAGTGCAGAAGCTCCTGTAAAGTATACAGGAGTATAAAGTACAAAGCTCTGCTAGCTAACCACAACTGAAGACTGCAGAACCGCGTGGAAGATGCTGAAGGAAGACTAATGCAAGAAGAGGAATTATATTTACGCTTTCCATTGCTACATATTTCTGCCTGTTCAAAACTCATCGCCTGCCCCAGTAAGACAGAGTTACTCCGGGCAATCTCACACATTCACTCTGAGGCCTGGGAGGACAGCAGACATCAGAGCTGGGAAGGAGAGAACCTCGCAGCTACACTCAGAACAACCCACCACAGCTGCAGGCAGCAGCTGCGTGCTTCAGCGGCACGGCTCAGACGGCGCTACCGACGATGGCGGGCAGCGCTTGCAGCTTCCCACACAGTGAGGGCAGAGCGGCCCGGCACGCCACTGCCAAACCCACCCCTCAGCACAGCTCTCGATCGGAGCCTCACGGATAACAGGCAGCGAGTGCGAGCCGCCAAGCCCCGAGAGCAGCCCTGAAGCGGCAGAACCGAGCTCCCTCCCTTTCTCTCATAAAAAGCTAACCCATCCCACCCGCCGGCACACACAGCCTCCAAACCCCCCCCCGCCGCAACCACACACCTCGGCCTACGAAATGTCGGCCGAGTTCAGCCCCGCCGCCGCCTGCGCCGTTGCCGTGGTAACAACGCCGCTTCCGGGGAACTCCCGCAGCTGGCGCCGACTCAGCGCCATTCAAAGCCCCGCCCCGCGGAGCCGCCTGGGGTTGCTTTCGGTTTTGCGGAGCGACTTAGCGCAGCTATGCGTAGTGGTTCTAGGTTTGGTGTACATGCTTAAGGTGGCTTAAAAAACGTGGCAGATTGAAACTAAAATGCAGTCTGTTTCCTGCCGTGTACCTTCCTTTAAATGCCATAGCTGACCGGGAGTCCGCCACCTCTCTGGGCAGCCTGTACCGCTGCCTCACCACCATTATTGAAAAATACCTTTTCCCTGACATCCAGTCTAAATCTCCCCTTTTTCAGTTTGAAACCATTTCTCCTTGTCCTGCCACCACAGACTCGGCTAAAGAGTCTGTCCCATGCCTTCTTACAGCCCCCCTTCAGACACTGAGAGGCCACCAGGGCTATCCTTAGGAAGTCTCATCAGGCATTTAACTGGACCTCTAGCATGAGTTTCTCTCCCTGTCTCACTTCAGTTCAAGGAATCGATAGGACTTAAAGATTGCTCGTGTTCCCCCAGTGTTCAGGTTGATACCCTCCACCGCAGACCGTAATTAGACCCTACAAGGTCAGGAAGAAATGGATGCTGGGAAGAGCTCAGCAGTTGAACCCATCCTTACTTTTCACAGAAGTAGAGTGCAAGCCAACACCTCAGACCTTTCAATGCCCTTGCTACAATCTATGATTTCTGTGCTGCCAGATATAAAACGTCTCTTTGGGTTTGTATTTTACTTTTAAACAAAAGCGAAGAGTGAGGGGTAGACAGGGGTTCTTCCCCTGCATCCCAAAATGTCTGTGCTGTTCCTTGGTTTGAAGAGGCAATTTTCCTTCACACAACTTCATCCCTCATTGCAATAAACTGTAATCTAGTTTCACCTGTGCTTTCAGACTACTTTTTATCCTAACTGGTGCCTTGGGGAGAGTAGGAGAGTAGGAGTAACAGCTGTTTTGTAGCGATGCGCACAGCCCTTAAAAACCAGCTGCTTAAAAATCTTTCTAGTCGTAACATGCTTCACATTAATCTTGAAAGGTTAAAAATACTGCTGACATGTTGTCTGTTGTTTGGCTTTCTTATCCTTATTGTCGCTTTTATTATTATTAAAGGTCTGGGGTAAACAGCAATTGTGACTTGCCCAAGCTCAGAAGGGTTTTGATTGAACGATGAGATCCCTAATAATCATGAGGTACTCAAGGAAAATCAAGTGATATAAATGTCACATTGAACCTCTGAGTCCAAGCATTTTCCAAAGGCTAATCAGGTAGTGGGGGTGAGTGTGTTAGAAGGGAGTTTCATCTCCTCCTTGTTTTATACCAAAATAAGTCTGTATACAGAACTAGTTCTAAATTCAACAGAGATGAGAACAGCAAAGGCATTTCTGGAGCCAAATCTAAAGTGAAATATTCATTTTTTGTTGCATCCCAAGTAAGAAAACTCTTCCCCTGTAAAATATGCAACATGTAGTAGATATTGGACCTATGACATTCATTTTCTATTAATATACATATAATTCTGTGGGTCTTGTATTGCATAAATATGACATTGTGAAATGAAGGGTTAATTGTCCTCTTGAGGCTATACTCTGATTATTTTGTATGGGACTCTACTTCTCTGAGAATCCCAGTCTCTTACCTTGGTATTACTTACATAATACCACTGTAAAGAGAGTGAACAATAATGCAAAATCTTAATAGCAAATTAAAATCTTTTTAAAATTCAGCTGGATAGTGTTTCTTAAGCAGGGAAGAGTGCTGTTGTTTGAAGCTTTTAAGGTGTACAGTATTTCCTAACATTGTTAGCTGTATATGCCTTTTGAAAAAGTGTACATGAGTGTACATGAGAGCGTAAGTGCTCAGTGGTAAGCACAGGAGAGGCCACTATAATTAAGCATTCTTTTGCTGCAGAAAAAAACACAACAACCTGAAGCATCTCAAGTGTTAGAACATATTGCTGGTCCATCTTTATTAGTACACCACCCTGTGTTAAGCAGCTGTTTTTTTCCTTTTTTCTTTTGCATGATCATATATGACAGGCTTCACTGTGCATCATTATATTGATAACCTAAGGCAAAACAAACACCATTAACTCAAAAATAACCACCAGTACTGTAACTTTTATTTGCTAATAAATATCTTAATAAACAGGCTTACCCCATCTGTAAGACCTGATAATGCCTCTTAGGAAATCATAGAAAAATAAAATACAATAATAATCAGTAACTTGTACTTTGTACAAAAATCTTATTATGTTGCTCAGCAGGTAGCTTTGCCAAACCCCATATTCTTTCTGCAAAGAGATGGCATATGTAATGCAGTTCACCTTAAAAACACTCTAATGTTGAGAGCTGAGCATTCTATCACACTATTAACTCGTAGGCATGCCAGCACATGAGAATTTACATGGAACATCGTATTATCATAGGAATAGAATTAAAAAATGGTAACGCCACTTTTCAGAAAATAATAACTTCACTTGTAATGTGAATTCCCCTTGGGTCTGCAAAATCAGTATATTAAGGTTTCTGTTTCATGGCTATTCCTGCAACACTGTTATAAACCGGCTAAAAGACAGAAAGAAAAAATGTGCTCGGAGAGTGTGTGGGAGATAAACTGCATGAAGAAAAAAAGGTTGTTCTGAACAGTGGGGCAGTCACAGTACCAGCTATGGAATGTCCAGTCTCTCAGAATTAGTAGATCTTGCCTGCTGTGTGCAATGCGACACAGGTTCAGACTGATGAAGATACAACTCAGAGGCACAGTGCCAAGGTTGCTTTTCTGTGAGATGGATGGTGAAGATTCACTTACAGGTAGTCATCATTATTCAAATATGTCTTCGTGAGAATAAAAAAAGCAGCTGAAAAACAACTGTGATCTGGGGTCTTTAAAGAAAGAGTGGTTTCTGAAGGATACGGATAAGGATATGAGATCTGAGCTGAGGCCATGGTTTGTCTGTAAAATGTTTTGCAAGTATGATTATACTGTTAGGTTTGAAGCCATCTACCTTTAAAACTTTGACATGGCTGCTTAAATATACAATGTCTCCATCATCAAATAGTTATTCATATATACACATACACTGATACATGTTATGGCTATGCTAGAACAGCGGACTATGAAGAGCAGTCATATTCAGTTGTGTACAATCTAATTTCACAGAAGAGATCAAAACTCCTTTAATTGAAATACGTTTAAAACCAACACAGAGAAATAGAAGCTATCCTGAGAAGACATACTGACCACATTGTGTCCCAAGAGAAATAAAAGCTGATTTTTGGAAGGTAAGCAAATATTTTTCTCATTTTGTTTTTGTTTCTGTTTTTGTTTTTTTTTTTTTCCTTCTCCTGCAAATGAAATTAAAAAAAAAAAAAAAAAAAAAAAAAAAAAAAAAAAAGATGAGAAAGTGAAAACATTTGACACTAACTTCGTCAATGAAGTCTGATTTGCCAGAAAACAAGCAATTGCCATTCAGTAAATATAGTTTCATATGATCTTTTTTAAGCCTTTTTTTTTTCCTTGTTAAATTGCAGAAGCAATCCTGAGGAGTGCAGAGTAACTGCTTTTGTTACTGAAGTCTATAGGAGTTGTACTGCACCAAACAAGAGCAAGCCTCTTTCGTTAGTCTTTGGGTTTTCAATCATAGCAGCACCATGTATGATGTAACTGATACCATACAGGAATTTTGACATTGGAACCATGGCCTTAGGTAAGAATAAAAGATACTGAAATACTGATTGAGTCCAATTCCTTCACCATTTAACCAATAAACAACTCTTCCCACTCCTGTCTGAAATAGCTTTCTTCTTCATGGAGACAAGTCAGAAAAAGAAATTGCTGTAGAAGATATGACATTAAAAACATATATGACCAATTCAAACCTAACTATTTCTTGGGGAGAGGCTGATACAGAATCATGGCCATAAGTTTTAAAATGTTTATGTTTATGTGTTGGGTATTTTATAGTAGCATAGTTTTCTTGAAATATGGAATTAATGAAAAAGTCCAGTAAATAGTATGACTAGGAGGGCATTATTTATTTTATTTACTGCTGTGCCGTTAATTAACAGGCAAATATCAGACCTTACACTGTATTGCACTAGGAATGTGAAACAGAGTTTGTTCAAAGTGGAAAACAGCGAGAACTGCTATCATGAAGGGGAGATCATATTGTATAATGCTGCATGTTAAAGAAGAAAGGAGAGACAAATCCTGCAGATAGAAGTTGTATTCTTTGTTGATGGGGAAGGTGGTTTTATCCTCGATTTAAATCCAGGACTTTGGGAAAACACCCAAGAAAGAAAACCATTTCTATTACAATTCTGTTAGATTACTATGTTTGTTTTACTTACTCCAAACTCAGTGATGGTAACTCATTCCAGATAAAACAGCAAGTGTGTTTTGTATCTTGTTTGCACCACACTGAAGGTAACCATAGTCTTTTTTGACATATTCCTGAGGTAGCAGCATTGTCTTTTAAGATCAGTGCACTCTTTCCCCTTATTAAAGTAGGCCATCCATTCCATACAAATCTTTGGAAACCCTTGGTCCAAAACCTTACTACAGTCCATTGATAGCTACTTATGGATTTACTTGATTTTGGCTCATGCCTCAAATGATCAAGCTAATCTCAACCTGGAACTCTGAAGAAAGAAATTAAAACTCGTATAATGTTTTAGTAATACATTTGAATGACAAGACAGCATGCATACTGATAAATGTTGATTTTCCAACAGCAAATCATTTGTGGCAGTAGTAACATGCAGAAAGGGAGAATTTATTAGGAAAGCTGAATCCAACAACAGTCTCTGTAAGATAGGGCCTGATCTTACTGACAATGAAGCCAGTATCAAACTCCTAAGCCACTACAGAACAGTGCCTATGAAACAATGAAACTAATTCCTCACACAATTACCTAATTGTCTCTGGAATTAATAAAATATATATATATATTAAAATCCTTCATCAGAATGTGAAAACAATAGGTGATCTAGAGTAAAACCTTCTCAAGACAAAAATGTAATTGTGAAGTTGTCATTTAGTAACTAAAAGAATCTTTAGATTTGAAAAATTGGCTACAATTTTTGTCTTTTTCATCTAATCTTATATAGCACTTAATGAGATGGAGATGTAAGTTGTATGAATCAAAGAACTCAGCCTGATAAAAGATGTTCTTGCTTTGCTTTTTCTTTTTTGCTTCTCATTGGCACGTGGAACTCGGTCTGGAAGAAACTGAAAATTTGATGCGTAAGCAGCACTTAGTTGGACAGCTCTCCTTTTACTGTTTTTTTAGGCTCTTCTCAAAAAAGCCAATATGCAACAAGAAGAGAAATTAGTCCTTCAGTTATATGTTTAGAAAATAAAACGGTGTCTACTGGAAGTTCTAACCTGAATTATGACAACTGTACTTTTTTTCTATATCATTGGCTGGACCCTGGAAAACCAGCAAATAGGTTTGTTTATTTATTTATTTATTTATTTGGTCACTGCTCTAGGGGACACTCAGAGCCTTTTGCTGAGCTGATACTATGAAAATATCCCCTTTATTGATTCAATGGGCAATTTTTCACAATCAGAAATAAATAATTGGATTCTAATGCAAATGTTCCCCAAATCTGATTTTCCAGATTCTAGCGGTAAGGTTGCTCTCCACACAAGGCTCCAGGCACCGCAAAGTTCACAATACAGACAGGTAGATTTCTTTGAGATTTTGAGTTATCATTCCCAGGGTTTTGCCTTATCTATGTGCTTCTTAGCAGTTCTTCACTGAGTTGTCAATAATGAGTATTAGTATTTATGAAGTTGCAATCAGCTTCCATGTTAGAGATGAATATTCCCCAAAACTTGTGTGAAACAGGAGGTTTTCTCATAGTAACAACAAATATGGTGAACTCTCAAGGGAACCATATGTAGAACTGAATGTAAAAAGGACAAAATTATGTTATCTCATTCTTCCTTACAAATATACTATAAGGGCTTGGATTTGCAAGCATTTTGTGCCTAACCCTACTCATGTAAATAGTTCAATTTCTAGTCAGCCTCTTTATCTGAATTAAGCCACACAAGCACTGAACTCTTCACATATTCAGGTGTTTCTGAACATGGTACACTGCATACGTTATTTCTGGGACACACATTGAGTTACCAACTAGTCAAGTACTCTTGGATACTGAGACACAGTTGAAAATTTGGGACATGAACAAAGCAGAACAGGTGAAAGCTTGAAATGCTTTTGACATTGACCTTATTAACACACTTTTCCACATCTTCAGTGCCACGACTTAGCCTTATTAAGTTCAGTTTAACTAGACAGGTATGAAAAATCAGACAATATGTTAACCCCTTGTGGAAGAGAGATGTACTTGTGAAATCTCCTGTGTGAAAGGAGAGTAGGAAATACTGATGTAGAATATTCAAAGAAATTTGCACACAAATAGGATTCACGATGTGAACTGGTGGTATTTCACAAATAAAATATGGAAATTTATTTTAACCTACTTATTTCTAGCCTTCTGTTCTTACATTCATCTTTTTTTTTTGTTTTTCCTTTCTAAAATTCAACATACCTTTTTATAGTATATACTGGCAAATCATTACTTACATTCCCTTGAATTTTTCCTCTATTTTCACCTCAAAAGAGTCCATAAAAGACTATTTAAAAGAAAATCACTTATATACTGTTCATCTTTGGTGACTTCAACAGAGGTACTCAAACTTTTTATAAGCATGGACTACATTGAACTAAGAAAGCTTTTTTCTTTTTTTTTTTTTTTTTTCTGCCTGTGAAGGGAGGAAGAGAGAGGCTGTCATCCATTTTCCAGATAACAAGCCAAGGAAGTTTGGGAAGTTAACAATTTTAAGTGCCAGTGGAGAAGATCAACCCTATTACCATTATTGAGAGCCAGATAATTAATTCATGTGCGCTTGAAAAATCTCAGGCATTATGATATACATTGTATTTACAATTCTTTATATACACATCCACATATTTTTTATATCCACTATGTACTCAGTATGTCCTAGTCCATAATCTGAGGATCTATATACAACCATAGCATTCACAGATGAGATGGTAGAAGAGATCTGTGCACTCTAAATACATGAACTGTTTTTGTGCCATTTCTTTTGTTTTTGTTAGAACTCCTTGGCACGATATAGAAAGTTTTCTTTCACCTTATTCTAACCTTCTTAGATTTTTTTTTCCCCTTTTCAGTACTGATTCATTTGTCTCTCTGAGAGATTTCAAGATCACTGTAGTACTTGGTGTTAGCCCAACTTAACAGATCTCTTCCTTATTCTTTAAAAAAAATAGTACTACTAATAAAGAAAAAAAAATATTTTTGCAATTTGCTCAGGAAAGATCAACTGCAGTTAGGGAGCAAGGGCATTCCGAAAGAAACCTGTTTAACACAATACAATACTCTTCAACCATGCACAAATGCCATGATAAATGAAGTATTTCAATTTCTAATACTTTTCTTAGAAGATGCAATAGACCAAATTCTTTTCATTAATATTATTTTGTTACTATAAAAGGTGAATCTGCATTGAAAAAGAACTTCATGGAGCTCAGAATTAGGTTCAGCGTATGTATAAAAATGGAAAACGAATAGCGAGTCCTGAATTACAAAAATTAAGTGGAACAGTTTGAATCCTGTGTCAGAATAAACAATCTTCTGACACAGAATGCTTTGTCCAGAGCAATTAAGTTACTTGAATTACTTGCTGAGTGTACTATTTCCAACTGTAAGATAGCCTGATGCTCATGTATTAAAGCACAGCGTGCACCTAAGCTTTCATTGGACAGACATTATGCTGTTACACACTTAATGTCAACATCAGCATTACACATGGTGTCCTCTCTTTTTCAGAGGTTCAGCACGATGACTAGATACAATCAGTGCACAAGATTAAGAACAGATGCCTGGATCTGGTAATAGATATGGAGGTTGGCAGCCACTGCAGCAGGTGGGTTGGAGCTTTATGAACCTTAAGGTCCCTTCCAACCCCAGCCATTCCATGCCCCTATGCTTCCTTCTCTGCTTCTATAAGCTGAGTTACTCATTTTGTCTCAAGTGCTGGTTTGGCACATTTCTTCTCACCCAAAAGTTAATGATTACATCTGTCAGATGACATTTATCACTATGTGAATACTACAAGGGCCCTGTTCTCTTCACTAATTAAATGGAACCTAAGATGACTAGCTCAAACGCACACCTCCAAAGTTAGGTGAGAAAAAATTTCCCCCTAATAGATCTTGGGGTTCTGAGTTTCCATCAGGTGGGGATGGCTTGAGATTCCATGTTAGACTGATGACTGACCCACTTGGCTGCAATGAATATCTAAGCTGCTTGTCAGTCAACTTAGGAAGCACAGTGGTTGACACATGATGGACAACTGGGTAGTGCACTTATTGACCAAGAGATGCTAACCCAGTTTTCCTGCCCAGCAGACAAAGGCCCTCATTAAAACTATCTTCTGAAGACTTAACTTGTACCAAGGTAGTGATAACAGTACAGATGGATTTGTTCTAGATGCATGACTACCACACCTGTTAGAAAAGCCTGTGCATGGATATCACTTGTAAATAACAAGCTTGGAACTATTTCCTTGTGTCCACATTTTAATCAATTTTTAGGGGGCTTGTATATCATGCAGTCTTTATTTCATGAATTTTCAATGAGTACTTTTAGTCATGAAACACCGTGCAATGTTGGCCAGATTTTCAAAAGCAGATTTCTAGATTTACTTGAATTTGTTAAATTTAATCAGTAACTGCACACTACGATATACAGGTTAATTAAATGGTAGAATTTTCACCCAAAGAAAGTATTCCCTGCAATAAAGAAAGTTGCTTGAATTTCAAATTTACACTTGTAGCTTGCACAGAATTGAGCTCACATTTGAAAAAACAATTTGAAAAAAGTGTTTTTGTTCTTGTTTTTGAATGAATAAAAATATAAACAGCCGTAATGGTAGCACTTTCCTTTGTGCTGAATAAAATGGAAGAGTAGGGTTAGAAACATAACAAGAGCAAATCAAATGTTTCCAAAATGGATTAAATGTAAATTTGATCAGAACAACTATTATAAATGTGTCATATTGCACCACCAAAACAAAAAAACACAAACCATATAAACCCCCCAAAAATCCTGGATTTATAATGTTTTTAATAAACGGTCTCATTGAAATCTCTTCTTCTTTTCTTTCTGGTTACCCAAATTCTTATTCATATAAAAAATAGATCTGATTAATAAATGTTTTTATATTGTTATTATATATTATTTGAAAATATATTTTCAGTAGCGTGATAAGTTTGGAAATTAACTTCCATGAAGTATAACCAGATTGTGTTCATGTAACATACAGCTTTGTAATGTGTGTAGTGTACGCACTACCAAGAATGAATAAATTTTCAAAGAAGAATTTAAAAGTGCACATTTATGGTCTGGTCTAGTTATGAGCAATTTTGAAACTCTATTAACAAATAACAGACTCATATCTCTTCAGTAATAAATTTAAACGTGACAGCCTCCTTTCACAGATGTCACATTAATGGCCATAAAAGCAATGACTGGCATACTAGGAAATGAAATAATAAAGAAAAAACAAATCTTAAATTACTCTGTGATGTTGTTTTTTTTAAGGTAGGTATGATTTTATTTCTCTAAGGGCACCCTTGCCAAAAAAAAAAAAAAAAAATCCTAAAAACTCAGATTTGGAATTGGGGCAGAATTTATCAGTCTGAGGTCAGTGGGACTACCCATGCTGATAAAATTTGTAGCTAAAATAAGACTAGCACTGCCCCTCTTTAAACATGCTTACCAACTTGACATCATAGAACACTGGTGAATACTTACTTTTAGAAAACTTTTTCTTCAGTTAAAACTGTTGTTTCATTGTTTTTGTTTTTTTAACAGAAGAAAGAAAAATTTCTGCAGTTCACTACTTGTATCCATTTAAATTAATGAAGTTATTCTAACATAAGGTAACAACAGTGAATCAGGCCTAGCATGTCTTAACTCTGTGAACCAGCTGGAAGCCTAATTTTTTTTGAGTTGCTTTCTGCTTTTCCTTCTTTGCCACCAGCATACAACAGTAGCCTTTCTGAGAGTCAGGAAATACAATTTGATTTACAAGCTGTAAATTAAGCACTAAATATCATTATGATTACATAACGTAGTTAATTCATTTTGATATACAAATATATTATAGTAATTACCCAAATGCGCCATTTAACTGAAGATTTGTAATCTTTAAGTATATTGAAATGCCGTGTAACTTGAGAATGTCCTCCAAACTATGCATAAACTAACAAAAACCCAGTTTACATGTGACATGCATGTAGATCTGCGTGTGACTTCTCCAGTTCGCAGACATGCGCTCGTGTCCCAGTTTCTAGCAGCACATATCTCATGCAAAAGTTTGGAAATGTAGCCCAGCACATCTGTGTAAGTTGCATGAATAAAACATGAAAGCTGTAAATCTTACAGAGGTATAAATATTATGTTAGGCCTTTGCAGCCATTTTTCTTGCATGTAAATATGGCTATTGAAGAGTTCTAAAAGTAATTATCTTTGATATTGTTTTGGAACTTGTACTAAATGAAGATCTGGCCCCCACAGAAACCAGAACTCCACTTCAGCAGTCTGCTTTTCACTTCTAAAAGCAGTTAGAAGTAGACTCAAGGCAACATATTAATACACTGCTGTCCTATGTCTCCTTTTCTGCCTACGTATAATAAAACTGAACACCACAGAGCGTAACTTCCAGCATTAGTTTGTGGCTGTACCACTATCTTCAATTGGATGATGCTACGGCCAATCTGCTCCAGCACCCCACTGATGATTGACCCTCTAAATCTACTACCACTGGTGGAAATGACAGTTCAGCTTGTGGAGGCCTACATTTTTGGAACAGAAAACTTTCTGAAGTCTATGTAACCACAGTATAGCGGACAACCATGTTTTACATGTAGTTATGGAAACATTACATCCAGTCTTCCGGTGACAATTTACCATGGAATAGAGGCAAATGCTGACTATTAAAAATAAAATAAAATAAAAAACCTAGGGCTGAATAAATATTTTGACCTTACCTAAAATTTAAAGCATAAAAAGTGTCGAGTGCTAACATAATTCAGAATCAAGGACCTGAAGACTTCAGCCAGATTTCTCTCACTATCCTCCCAGTTCCAACACAATGAAAACTCACTACATAAAATCATCAGTCATTTTTGCAAACAATGTTCACATTTTGAGGCACCGGCTTACCAGCATTTAAACTATTATAAAGTAATATAACCATAGGACCCATACATTTTGATTTAATTAGAAGATAAAATAAATATTTATGTGAAACTTCTTGATTGCACATTTGGTATTGGAAGTTACATGGTCACAGAACATGAAAGAAGTCAAATACGTTTTGATCTACCAGCAAACTCTAAATACATCGATAAAGAAGCCACACCAGGCCAAACGGATTACTACTTTCCAGTAAGTTTGTGAAAGTTTCCCAAGTACTGTTATACAAAGTTACACATCCATGCTGAGTTGCTGAGTTATTATTCATCAACGTGTAGCAAGTCTTGCAGTAGGTCAGGATTTTATTGGCAGATAACTGACAGAGGAACTATGCAGTGTGATTAAAAATTCCAGTTTGGAAGCATTAACGTAGAAGTACTTTTGGAGTCTAACCAGGAGACTGCAGTTCTTGAAGTTGAGAAAAGCAGAAGGGAAGAATGAGAATATTTTTCGTTTTAGAAATGCTGAGGCACAAAACACAGTTGATTCTAGTACTTTCATACATGAAATCCTTTCTCCTGTATGTGCATCATGTGTAACCGCAAAGTCTGTAAACTGCTGACTATTCGTCTCTGGTGTCCAATGAGTACAACTCCAATTCTTCTAATGTCACTGCAAGATAAAAAGTTTCATCATGGATACAAGTATAGTAAGAACTCTAGCACACAAAAGCATATAAATATACGATGAATTGCTCTGCTTAAGGACAGTTTACTTCCACAAGTGGAACATATGTGAGTGCTGCAGGCACTGAATTTTCCGCGTCTGTCAATTCCAAATTTTGAACAAGTGCCATTTGAGAAAAAAATACCATGTAGTCAGAGCACTGCCATTTGTTCTGAAAGTACCAATCTAAAACAGGCTAATAATTTGTAGAGCTTGAGAAAGCACCTTAAAAGTGTGCTCTGATAGCCATTTGTTAGTAATATGTTAGCAGCAAATGTTCCACTCATTATTACACAGGACCAAGGCTGGTATACCCACTCTTACAGTCCTGAGGTTGAAGGAACTGAAGGTGTGCTTCTGATGATCTGGGGAATGGTGGTGTTTGGCAGTTCTCTAAACATCACTAACTACAATACACTGAGGAAGATCACAGAGGTGGCAAGGACAGGAAGCTTCAATATCATCCTGTCAATTGCAGAAACCCCACAATAGGACATGGCATTGACATTGCACTGTTTAGATAGCCTTAAAAATTGTTTTATGATATAGGTGATAAAGGAGCCCATGGTTGGAGGCGTGACCCTTCTGAGCTTCAAATTTGCAGGTTAAGATACTCCATATCCAGCAGATGAAGAGCCACTAGATAGCAGCTACTGCTATATGTTTAGGCTTAACATTCTCATGGGGAATAATACACAACACTTAAGACCAGCAGGGACTGTGTAAAAAATACTGAACATCTTAGAAACTAAAAAGAAGCAGCTAGGAGAATAAACTTTTACAGGTGGGGCAGTGATAGAAATGCAGGAACAGTGCATAGTGCTTATCAAGTACAGACTGATACAACTCAGAAAGAAGCCAAGAGCCCAAGAGTCAGAAAGGTTATGTGAAGAGAAAAGAAGTTTTCAAAAAGCTGAAGTTATCTGAAAAAAGAAAAAAAAAAGAAAAAAAAAAGAAAGTAGAAAGGATGATAACCTTAGGCAGAGTGCCTGTAAGAGTGCTGTAAGGCAGACAAAACTGCTTGAGGAAAAACCAGCCAAAGTCCCTTAATAATAGAGCTTGTAATAAATTTTTTTTTTTTTTTTTTGGTAAGCTCACAGGATACAAGAAGCCAGCCAGCGTGTCTGTAGAGTCTAATTTTGAATGCTGTATAAAAGAGCATCAAGAGACTGACCGCTGTCAGGAATGCAAAACCAATTATTTGAGTTGACATTCACTGCAGATGATATTGAGTAACTCACAAGCCAGAGCTGTTATGGGGAATTGTCAGAGGAGCCATCTGAAGTTGAAGTGACTGCAAGACAAGTTACAGGACAAACTGAAAAAAAACCAACCAGCAATCCAGAACAAAAAAGTATTTAGTCAAGGCTTTTAAAAAAGATCAAAGATGAAACAGTGACAGCAATGTGAGAAAGAGATTATCAGCACTGTTACACTTAAAATTTTCTTCGTGCCTAAGACATGGAGAGCGGTGTCAAAATTATTTTGGAGACAAAGCAGAGTTTCCTGGAGAGGTCTGGGAAATGCAGACCTGTGAGTCTAAAATCATTACAAGGCACAGTAGAAAATACAATAAAGGATAGAATTATTGAATGCCTGGATAAATGATCTGCTTTGGAAGTGGCACTATGGCTTTTGCAGAGGGAAGTCTTGTTTTATAAAGTTGTTTCTTATGGAGGAATCACCATGAACATGGTGAAGTCACAACACGCATGGATGAAGATGACCCATCTGATACACCCCTGGATTTCCAAAAGACTTTAGAGAAGTTTCTCATCAAAGGCATATAAGGAAAATGAGCTGTGTCATAAGAAGCACTTTTCATGAATAAATAACCAGGTAGAAGACAGATTAGGAGTAGGTTGTCAAATTTTACAATGGAGTCATCAGCGAGAATCTGCAGGGACCAATGCTAGGATAATGATGAACATTACTGTTCAACAAGTCAGTAAATGGCCTGGAAAAACAGATGAGCAAAGAGGTGAAAGTGTCAGATAGTGAGATTGAATTATTCAGGGCATCAAGGGAAAGGTAAAGAGTTTTATAAGTTCTATAAGACTATGCCATAAAAAAAGTACGTGAAATTAAGCATAGGTGAATGTAAAGTGATATGTATGAGAGAAAACCAGTTCTAACTTCATGTGTAAAATTCCTGAATATAAACTGACTGTTACTACTGATAATACAGATAGCCTTAGCATCAGAAATGAGAATGAGTTGATATCAGTAGAAGCCAGTATTTACACATCACCAGCACTGGGGCTATCATCCAGAGGAGTGCCTTAGGAAATCTTAGATCTTGTATGTGACTTCTGAGTCTCATTATAAGTATTTCAAAGGTGTTTCACTTTCTTCTCATAACTCAGAAACCTCAATGTTCTTGTCAATAACTGCAGCCATTTACAGTTTTACTCCCACAATATTACTTTGATATTTATAGCTGATACATCCAAAAGAATCTCATTATCCATGCCAAGTGATATTCCTCTGTTTAAGGTAGATAATTCCATACTAGTTGGATATCTTTTTTTCCACTAGTGGTCAGGCTTCCCACATCTACTGGACCCTGAACCTCCAGGTGAGGATGTGGGAAGTGGAATCTGTTCCACTGTAACAGTGGAACAAGTCTGAGACTTCCACACAAAATTGAAAGTCCATATCGTCAGATGATAGCCATCCTAGGGTTCTGAGAGAGATGGTTGGTGTGGTAGCCAAGCCACTCTCCATCATATTTGAAAAATTGTGGCTGTCCAGCAAAGTCCCCAGTGACAGGAAAAAGGGAAACATTATTCCTATTTTTAAGAAAGATAGAAAGGAAGACCTGGGGAACCATAGGCCAGTGAGCCTCACCTCTGTGCCTGGGAAGATCATAGAGCAGATCCTTCTAGAAGCTTTGTTAAGGCACATATGAGACAAAGAGGTGATTCAAGATAGCTAGCATGGCTTCACCAAGGGGAGATCTTGCTTGCCCAATTTGGTGGCCTTCTATAATGGTATGATGGAGTGACAGCATCGATGGATTGGGGAAGGGCAACAGATGTCATCATCCTGGACTTCCGCAAAGCCTTTGATGTGGTCCCTCACTACATCCTGCTCTCTAAATTGGAGAGGTACAGACTTGAGGGCTGGGCTGTGTGGTGGATTAAGAGCTGGTTGTCCGGTCAACAGCCAAAGGGTTGTGATTAATGGTTCTGCATCAGGGTGGAGACTAGTCAGGAGCAGTGTTCCTCAGGGGTTGTTCCTGGAACCGGTGCTCTTCAACATCCTCATCAGTGAGGCAGACAACAGCATCGAGTGCTCCCTCAGCAAGTTTGTAGATAACGCCAAGCTGAGCAGTGCAGTTGATACACTAGAAGGAAGGGAAGCCATCCAGAAGGACCTGAACAGGCTGGAGAAGAGGCACCATGTGAATCTAATAAGGTTCAACAAGGCCAAGTGCAGGGTGCTGCACTTGGGCTGAAGCAATCCCAGGTACTTATACAAACTAGGAGAAGAAGCCCTTGTGAGCAGCCCTGCGGAGAAAGACTTGGGGGTCCTGGTAAACAAGAAGCTGGACATGAGCCAGAAGCATGCACAGAAGGCCAACTGTGTTCTGGGCTGCATTAAAAGAGAAGTGTCCAACAGGGAGAGGGAGATGATTGTCCCCCTGTATTCAGCTCTGGTCAAGCCCATCTGGAGTGCTGTGTCCAGGCCTGGGGCCCCCAGCACAAGAAAGACATGGAACACTTAGAGTGGGAGAACGTGGGCATAGAGTGCTGAGCACAACACTGCTGCACAGCTGCAGAGACAGAACTACAGACTGAAGTTGGAATGGACCTCTGCAGGTCACCTGGTCCCAGAACAACAGCAGGGAGAACTCAACTCATGTTAATCTCAGTTTTACAGTACACAACAGCACCAGGTGAAGTTAGGAGTTCAATTAGTCACAGCCAACACAGGTGCATGAGGGAAAAGTTCTGTTTAGCAAATTCAATTTTCTATTACAACAAGAGTCCCCATTTAGATGGAGAACAAGGCAGTAGACGTAATCTTTTATATTTCAACAAACCTTTCAATGCTGTTTTTTATCCTTCCGGACCAAATGGGCAGCACACAGCTTGACAAAAGCATCCAGAGGAGGGCTACAAAGATGAGGCACGGTCTGGAGGGCAAGGCATACGAGGGGCAGCTAAGGTCCTCTGGTTGGTCCAGCACAGAGCAGAGGAGCTGAGAGAAGGCCTCATGATAGCATGCAGCCCTCCCCCCCCACGAGGGGAGCGGAGGGGCAGCACTGAGCTCTGCTCTCTGTGACAGCAACAGCATCCTAGAGAACAGCATGGAGCTGCATCAGGAAACTGTTGGGTGAGGATTAGGAAAAAGTTCCTCCCCAGAGAGTGGTTGGGCCCTGGAACAGGCTGTCCACAGCAGAGGAATGGCTCTGAACTGCTGGAGTTCAAGGAGCATTTGGATAACACTTTCAGACACAGAGTTTGGATTTTGGGTGGTTCTGTGTTGGGCCAGGAATTGGACTCACTGGTCTTTTCCAACTCATGATATTCTGTGATTCTATGATCGAGTAGATGATTAGGAATGAATGGGAAGAGAATCAAGAGCAAAATAGGTAGAATCATTATGCTACTATACTAATCCAGAATTTCTCCAAATCCTTATGTTCTATAGTGTTTTCATTGCAAAATTGAGTGAAACTGAGGCTGGCTGAAGAAAGGCAGCAAGGTATGAAACTGTTTCCACATGAAGAATCACTTGGACTTGACAATATTCATTGCAAAATAAGAAAAGATTCTGCTGCTGATTTCATTGGTCTGAACAAAAACCCATTTTCCAACATTTAAGGATGCTCACTGCCTGAGCTTTTCTAGTGTGCTGTATGGTTACAATTGAAACTATCATTTCTAGGTTTCTTAATCACTACTTTCTCCTATATTGTTTTAGTAAAAACTGTATTTATCTTCTATTAGCTTAGGTAGGAAAAGAACACCTCACAGTAAGTCACTGCAGTACACAAACAAACAGATTAGTCACTACAGAAATAATAGATTGCATACTTACTCAATACTCATTCTTGAAACCATATCCAGAGTTGTGAAACCTGCTGCCATGAAGTTGCTTTTATATTGACCCATTTTTATGGAGTCCAGCCAGTCACTAACTGAAACAAACAAAGGAAATTCTGGGACTTCACCAGGTGAATCTGGCATTCTGAAGAAATAAGAAGCAAAGGTCACCTGAGCAGTATAAAATGATGCTTGATTTGTTCTGGGAGACATTATTTTTAATAAAAGGCAGAAGGAATAAACAGGGACCCTGAGATGTAAAGGTCAGGTCTTAACTGAGGTTCTCTTTAACCTGCTGTCTAAAGCTCATAAGTTATATTAATCTATAAATTTGCACTTCTTAAACAATACACTTTTCAAAAGCACTGCAACTCTAAAGCAAACAGGAACAGACCACTCCCAGTGTTCCTACTCTGATCACACAGAGTTCATTTGAAGATCTTATATGTTTCAGGGTGATAACTGCTTGTAAATACAGCAGTCAAATTAGAGAGCAAACAAAATTTAATCTGAGATACCATTTAAAAATAACAACATACTGCAAGATAATTTTTCTGTGAAGTAATAATCAATAGCTCCTTTTCGCTATGCTGTCATACAACAGGAACGCTGATTATAGCAGCTAGAAATCTAAACCAAAAAAAGCAAGAATATTTTGTATCTTTTCTTTTTACACAAAATTATACAGAATAGCAAATAAAATGAAGAAGCTAGTTTAGTTTCATTTCTGTTTCATTTCTCTAATATTGTACAACTGAAATGGAAATACAAAAAAAAAAAACAAAAACAAAATAAAACAACGAGGGGACATATTTTTCCACTGTTCCTTTGTCTACCATGCTGATGAGTTCTCACGGCTTGCACAGACTTTGTATTTTGTGTAGAGAAACTGTAAGGAATAGAATGCAGAACCAACACACAGCTGTGTACAAAAGCTTTACGACAGCCTTTAGAAAGGAGATAGAAATTACTTAAAATAATTTCTTTTTCAGCAAAAGCCAGCTAACATTGTCAGATGGAATATAGCTTGCTTATAACATACCATGGTGCATTAATATGCTGAGTTACAAGCATATATATTTGAATACATTAAACACGTGGGTTTTCATTTGTACAATCAGAATTACAGAGAGACAGGAGAACTCTGCTAGGAACAAGGCTAGTTCACACACTTATAGTGATTTCTTTCAATTTGAATTACTCTATTCCTATAGAATATCTATTAAACTCATAAGTTAAAGAAATGCAATTCAGATTAACTGCATCAAGCACTTTGAAACAAATGCAAAATTTTTCCCAAGGTGAGTACAAGAAGAGCTGAACTGCAAGAGAACATGAAAGAGTCTCTGAATCCTGGAAATCTTGAATAATATTTTAAAACAAAAATGAATGAAAAATGCATCATGCTGATACTGAATAAACTGACCCAAGTGCAGTGGTAAGCCATATGCATATACTTACATGCACACATAAAACATACACATAAAACAAGAGGCTACTAAATCTAGCATGTGGACATCAAGCCCTACAAGGCACAGTAGTTTGTGGTAGATAAAACAGATGTAGCCTACTTTCGGCTTTCCTCATAAACACACCCTTCAACTTTTCCCACAGCAAGATTCTAGCCTGAATGTTTTCCCTGTTGCTTATCCCTTTTCCAATAGCTTCCTATAACAATCTCCTCTTGAGGTTCTTAGCAAGACCCAGATGGGCGACAAGAATCCTTTACAAACCAGGAGATCTCTAAGAAAGTGTCTTCATATTAAGGTGAATTTCAGCTAATGAAGACAGTGAGGACAGCTGTGACTTCACTGATTTCAGCTGCTAAGCATACGCAGCTTAGGTCCTTCAGCACACGGAAACTGACAACGTGTTTGACTACAGTTTCATGTCTCCTGTGGCTGTGTATGTTTCTGTAATATCATATTACATATTATTTATTAATATTAGTTAATAAAACTTTGGACAACACTATCAAGAATTTGCTGTGGAAAGGTCATAGTACAATACACTAGTTGGGCACCAGTGCCATTCTTCTGCAGATGAATATAGATTCTAGCAAGCTAACAATGCTTTCTGCTGGAGTTTACTCTAAGGCAGTTCAGAAATTGATAGTACACAGTCTGATGGACAGAAGGTGCTAAATGGAGAAAAAATTACAAAGAGAAAAAAAACCATCAGAGAAGCACCAAGAAACTCCACAAAGAGATTCTCAAAGATTAAAGATAGACGGTGAACAAACAGAGCTCATGAAAAGAGAAAAGAAAAAAAAGAAAAATGGCCAATATAATCCACATAGCTTCAGAAAAAAAACCACAAAAACCTTTTGCAACAGTGTATTGCAAGTAAAACAAAACTCCAGCGGAGGTCAAAAGTACCCCCATATCACTGTATATTTGGCACTTTGGCACTCTCTCCCACTCCTACCTGAAACCACCTGATGATAGCCACTGTAGCATATGCAAAAGAAGTTACTGAAAAGGGTCTTACACAAGTACGTCCTCCACTAGGGTATGAAGAGTGCTTGGATTGCGGATCAGTTTGTCCAGGAAGCTGACAATATCACTAAATTTTGGACGGTGGTTCCTCTCCTTTTGCCAGCAGTGAAGCATGAGCTGGTGAAGAGAAGCTGGGCAGCCCATAGGAGCTGGTAGCCTGTAACCTTCTTCAATAGACAGTATAACCTAAAGCAATACATATGATTACTGAGCATTAAACATTAAAAGGACAGTGTAAAAGTGAAAATTAGAAACCAGTGATAACAACGATACAGACACCCTCACTCATGCATTGCTGGAACTTCACTCAGAAAAACAGGATACTCAGTGAAGCTGATGTTCTCCATAGATTGAGTCAAGGGGAGGATCAGCCACAAAAGTGCACCCCATGATATATGGTGCACGTGAAGCATTCTGTTGGCATATGAAACAGTGGGCTCTTTAGGTTCTCTGAGCATCCCAGAAAAGAGGAGCAAAGATTAAGTACCACTGTCTTCTTCCATCTGCAGGTTGATGTTACAGAGGATGCAGTTATACAGCTACATATTAACTCCACATCTCCATTGCATAATGGGGCACTCTGGTATTTGTATCCTGACAACATGGTAACTTGTGGCAGTGTCACAATACAATGAGGCACTGAAAATGTACATTGAAACATCTGGCTAATCTACTTGCTTATCGTAAGATTCTGCTCATCTTGAGAGTATAATTAATTCAGTCAATGTCACACAGAATTACAGCAAAGCACACTATTATTTTGTGCAGTCTTTCTCAAAACAAACAAAAAAACAATCAAAACAGCAACTAGCCAACCAAAAAACTAAATAAAACTCCAAAACTGAATCAACCCCCTGAATATTCAAGTTGCTAGTGATAAAATATATATATACACATATATATAGTTACCATATATGGCCCAAAGTGAATAAAACTCTCAGATTCAGCAGATACGAAAAGACATGTCTTTGGTCAGGATTAGGAAAGAAACAGATTTATGTCATACATAAAGCACATGCATGAAAAATTACATTTGATTGGAGTCTTGTTTTTAGTAATGTTGGTAATAAATAACATTGTCTGACAAGACAGTAGCAGTACAATAACAAGAAGCAGAACAAAGTAAGGCCCATAAAACCTGGCAGGATTAATTCTTGTGTAAGTTTTAGGAAGCAAAAGGAAACATTATTAGGTTCTGAAATGAATGATGGCAGCAGTGGAGATGTTGACAGAAATGACAGTCTTGCCTTCCTGTATGTAAAAGAATGGAAAGATTACATACATTGATCAAAAACAAAGTGAAGAAAAAAGCAACCCTGCCCCACACGTTACCCTTCCATATAAAAATACAACTAATGCTAAACATTCTCTAAAATACAAATGATTCAACACAATATTTATAATAACGCAGTGCACTTATGAGAAACATACCTACTGCATTTATAGCTCCTCTGCCTTAAGGAGGCATTTATCACTTTCACACAGATGCACGTACATGCTGCAGACATATTAATGCAGCTGGAAGGGGGTACATTAAGCTATTTACAGCAAATCAGTGTTTTATAGCACTAGCTGTAGCTTCAATATATTCAGTCTCATTATCCCAGAGTACATCCTTGTTCTTTTTGAATTCTGAATTAATGTTGTTGGCTCTGTTTACCAATGCCTAGTGCTTATGCTGAAAGCATTATGCAAATAAATAACGGTAATGAAGCCACATTAGGACCTCAGCTCCCCTTTACGGTATGGCAGAGAAAGGAACAAGAATCTTGTAACTGCACACAGTGGGGTGCTTGTATTTGGCAAAATGAGGTGACTTGATCCTACAATATGCAGCCTCGTGTACATGGGCAGAAACTTGTACGCATGAATAATGTGTTTCAACACCATGGGAAACTGGGTTTCTACAGGGTAAGTTTCAAAGCCATCAGTGGCAGCACTAGGAATGGAATTTGCCCCAGAGATCTATGCATTCTGTGCACCTGCAAGTACTGACAAGTTGCATGCACACAGATGGGACTTGCCATGTACCTACAGTGATGATATCTAGCAGTAAATTATAGGGCTGTATGGTGATGCTTCCACCTGCCTTCCTGGCTACTTCTTTATTTCCCCAGGATTTGCTTCAATGCTCCAAAAGGTGGGTTCCCAAAATGGCTACCCTTGGAAAAATCCCACCAGGCTGCCAGAGAAACGTCTTCTCAAAGCCCTCCTACCACTGGATGTGCTCCCAGATTGCTGCTGTTACAGACTCAGGATGGGTGAAATTCAGTCCCACAAGCACGAAACGTTATTCGCAAAGCTGTCAAAAATGCAGTATCTCAGGCAAACCGCCAGAAGTGGCTTCATAAAACCCAGGTGCTTATTACACTATGGGGTACAGCTTAGGTGATACTTGTCATTGCCTCTGCAGGAAATGCAGATATCAGAGTCTTTGCATTTAACTCTACCCATTGTAACTGATGCATTTCTGAAATGTTCTCTGTTTTTAAGGAAGAAGAATAGCTTCTCTGCTTCTACGGGACAGACGGCATTTGTTTGACACGACTGTGGAGAATGGAGGAGGATTTTTTTCTGAGATAAATTATTCATGAGGAAAGCAAACGCAACCGCAATTTTGCAGACATTATATTTTCTCTGACATACTCTATTTCACGGTATCTTTGAAAAAAGCAGTTACAGCCCATTTTGTTCCCTCTCCTTTTCAAAAGAAACATTTCAGTATAAAGGGAAATGCCAGCTGTTACTGGAATAATTATAATTTCTCATTAAGACAAGAATATTTTAAAAATAATCTCCAAATATTGCCTTATCAGTATCCCTTTGAGGCAAGCATTATTTTTAGAGTCAAGGAAGCAGAGTGGATGTGATGAGAGGTGTCAAACACTGCAGTGGGAGTCAGGTGTCAGAGGAAGAACTGTTTAATTCAGTACTCCCTACTCTGCTACTTGCACAGCTCCTATTTCTGAACAGAGAAATCAGATATCCAATCACATGAGAGGAGAAGTATGACATTTTTCTGTGTAACATATGATTATATATTATGTAATCTATCAAGATTATATATTTTAATATCTTTTAAAGGTATTTTTCCTTGTCAGCTTGAAGGCTGAAGAAGCCCCATATGAATCATGAAAGGGGCTCAATGTCTGTACCTACAAGAAGGATACAGTGAAAGCTCTAGCAACCAATGCTAAGCCTCTCAGTGAAGTCCCATCAATTTCAGCCTGAAAGCAAAAGAGCATGAGCTTCATTTCTGTACATACCAAGCCCTGAGACTGCTAACAAAAAGGCTTTGTGATGAATGTGTGATGGGAATGAAAAGGAGTAAAATAGTACAATATTCCATACTCCGATTTGTTTCTTTTCAGTGATGAAGATGTTTAAAACTCATGAGAACATCCGGTGGATCAGCAATGAGGTGAGAAAAACAGACAGGGTGCATTTACACATGTAGATCTTTTTGTCAGGTGAGAATATGAACTCTAAGGGAAAGGGGATTTTTTAAAGTTAACATAACTTGTTATTTATTTGCTCTTTCATGCTTAGGCTTTTAGGTTTATAAAGGGGAACAGTCTTTTTATATGCACCAATGACATTAATGATCAGAGTTTGTTAAACACGCTTTATTATTTTTTGTTTGATGTCAGAACCAGCTGTGAAGGTTGAACACAATTATACTATAAAAGTGGTCTGAAAAATGTGCATGGACTTCTACACAAAATTGTATTCTTTAGCTTTAAACTAATTTCCATTTGGAAAAAAATGGCATGTAAAAATAAAGCTAACTAAGCCGTAATCTTTCGGATAGTTCCATTATTATAAACAATAAAGACTCTGCTTTTGACATTCAACTGCCAGGTTTTCTAATGGCACAGAGGCAGAGGACGTCCCCAGGGCACAATGTCCCTCTGTCCTGCTGACATCTGAAAAATCTGCTGGGTGAGTGAGGCAGCTGCTTGCGCCTCATGGTACTGAGCCAATTCCAGGTGCTGCCAAGTGTTTTGAAATCTGTGGATTCAGGGAAATATTTCAGGGTAACTTACTATTACTACTACAAGAAACTGCCATAATTGTAAGGACTTTCTGTTTGCCACAATAGTTTTCTTGCCTATTGATTGCAATCCATTAAATGTTCTTATTTATTTACTTATTCTTTTTTTGAATGCCATAGTTCTGCAACATGCAGTAATTTATACGGTGGCCTCTAACAGGTGTCCCGGTAGACTTTACTCACAGCTGTTCTACAAACCAAGTGCATGGAATATAAATCTTCCATTCCTCACACAGGCATTAGCCAGGCAAGCTCTCAGCACAATCTGTTCATCAGTACACTAGTTTCCTTGGAAAGTTCAATATCTTAGCTAATGTTTATTAATTAAGCAATAAGACATGACAGACTGTGCAGCAGCCCTAATTAATGGACATCTCTGGTGCCTGCCACCCATCTAAGAAGTGCATTAATCAGCACCAACACAGGTCTGAAGTGACTTACCACAATAATAAAATGGTTATTTACTCAAACAAGAACATTTCTCAAAGTTAATAACATTTCAAGCCTCTACATTATACTGTGTACAGTATTAAAAAATGTATGAGAGACATTTTCAAACTCCGTTGCCTAAAGTTCAGCTTCCAAATCCCTGCTTAGGAATATAAATAGAGGATGCTAGAACTGTGAGGTGTCGAGCTTCTCTGGCTTGCAGTAACCTAATGTGTACCTATGAACTGTTGCAGTGTCTGAAAATCAGTTTGGGCTTATTTAGGTGACAGATATCAGCTTTACACTTCACATCAGCTTGGACTCTTTGCTATCTGTGCTGGCTCCTCAAGCTTTCATTTCTGTGATGAAGGGGCTACACAAGAGTCCCTTGGCAGAAGCAGTTTGGCCCCTCTATACTAATCTGCGCGTTTCCCCTCTAAAAGGGGAAATTTATGTTAGATGTTAGGAAAAAGTTATTTACTCAGAAGGTGGTGAGGCGCTGGCACAGGCTGCTAAGAGAAGCTGTGGATGCCCCATCCCTTGAAGGCCAGGTTGAATGGGCTCTGGGCAGTCTGAGATAATTGGGGCTCTGGGTGAGCTTTATGGTCTCTTGCAACCCAAGCCACTCTATGATTCTATGATCTGATGGAAGGTGTACTCACGTGGCAAGGAGGTGCAGCATCAGACAACGCTGAGAGAACTTCTGCTGCTGTTTCTTCCTTTGGGTAGGGATGGGCATATAATTTGCTACCATTTTATTCATATGAGAAACATACATTTAATTAGCAGCTGCTGCCATTCAAAACACGACTTAGCTGTAACCCAAAAGTGAACTAATTTCCCAAAATTTTTTAGAGAGAAAAGCAATTTACGAGACAGCATGATAAAAAATACCCCAGACCTGAGGAGTTTGTAGGATGAAAACTGCTGGTGCTCTACAAAACCCTGCTCAATTCTATAAATAAAGAACATTTTTATCAAAACACAATTCCCAGAAAATACTAACATGTACTCTTAATATTGAGAGATATTTTGCTGTTGCAGAATGTCGATTATATGTATGCAAGTCCTTACCAACAACTGTTTGTATAATAAGTCTTTTATAAATTTATTTAGTGCATGCTCCTTCCTGTTACTTTCCCTGCCATCTATACAGTATCAGTAACCTTTAGGAAAGTCCTATTATTTCTGCAAAATAAGCTCATGTGGATAAGCACATGCTCCCAAATCCAGCAAAATAAGCTTTACAATACAACTTGAAATTTCCCAACGGCACTTAGAGTCACTGAATGTATTTAGAAAGTCACAGGTACTTGCTGTTAACATTTCAGAAGCAGAAGCCTGTGAGCAGGGCTCCAGAGTAAAGGAGCCTTTTTCACTGTGCATTGGTGAACAGCAGGGAGAGCTCTCAAGAGTCTGCATCATTAGCATAAGCAGCATCCATAGGGTCCAAACCACTATTATGTGCTAACAGATACTTATATTTTGGATGTACACGTGATTAAATGTTGTTATTCTCCTTCTGTAGCAGAATATTTAATATGCCCTAAATGGAGGGGTCATTAATGAATTGTCATGGTTGGCATAGTGTTGAATAAATTGTAGTTTCTGCCAGAAGAAACAGAACGGGCCTGAAGCCTGATTTAAAGAAAGGGAAAAATGAATTTCTGTGTGGTGTATGACTCTAATCTGGTCACCTGAGTTCTCTGTAAGGGTACTACAAATCACATGAAACCTTCTCTAAAGAGGTGAATAGTAGGGCCATACAGACTTGGGAAAGTTCCCCTTTCCCACTTCTTCTGTATCCAGTTGTAAGGAACAGAAGAGAAAGAGACAAGGGTAGCTTGGAGTACACGTGAAGGGAAGTATTAAGATTACAGAGGTAAAAGAGGTGAAGGCTGAGTTTCTCCTAGAGAGCTAACCCAACACCAGATGAAATGACTCAGCTAGAATACAGACTGAGATTCTTCTCCTTGTGGTAGCACAAGATTGCGTGACAGTGAGACACAAAGACGCATCAGAGAAGCATTCTCTTCCCACACCTGCTTGAGTTGCAGTTGCTCACAGCTGCTCATCATGTGGAGCTAGATAAATGGAGTAAGAAAATTAAAGGCAAAGACAGAGTTACAGTGAGGTGACACTACAGCTAGCAGCAGGACACTGCATGGAAGCTAGGAATCATGATAGGACAGGCTTTGTTCAGGCTACATGGACTTCAATAATCTCTACATTTTTTAAAATGTGAACAGTGTTTTGCAAATAGAACTGAGAGGTAAAATACCAATTACATAGTGAAGAAACCTAGGTGAGTGACTACTGGCTGCGATATGCTCAGAGTAGCATGGCAGTGGCAACTAATAGGGGCAAGAGCAAAAACGATTGTGAGCCATAGCTATGTTTTGGGTAGCATAGGCCCTCAACTAGGAAAGGCTTATTGGGATGGAAGAACGAGACCTCCTCACATGCGGACATTTAATGTTCTTACTGCTCAGAGCAGCCGAGTGGAAAAGAGGCAGTGGACACAAACTGAAAAATATTAAATTCCATAAAAATATGAGAATATATTTTTCTATTGCAAGGGTGATTAAGAACCTTCACAGATTGCCCTGACAAGTTGTGGAGTTTTCTTCCTTGGAGGTATTCAAAATCCAGGAGAGAGATGGCCCCAAGCAAACTGCTTCAGCTGACCTTCATGAGGGAGTTGGATGAGACAATCTTGAAGTGTTCCTCAGCCTTTGCTGTTCTGTGATATGGTAATACTATTTTCTCAGTTTCACGTTCTGTTCCATCTCACCTTAACAGAAGGCTCACAATGAAACCAACCATTGCTTCTGTTAGTTTGGAGAGGTAGAAAGCGTCAGGATACACGTGCTTTTGGATATAAAGTGCCTTCCACGCAATACAGATGCAACCATTGCAATGCATGCAAATCAGCTTTTGCAACAGCATGTATATAACAGACAGGCTGATATTGCCTTGACTGCATTCAGCTTTGCTTCTGAATGGAAGATTAGCTCAAGAATAGCACCCTGTGCTATTGCAAGGCTGCAAGAGATGTCTTAACTTCTTAGCTCCTAAAACACCACATCTCACAGTGTGGCATTTTAAGGAAAACAATGACTGTTTGCTGGGAATCAGTGCTTGTATGCTGTGGCAGTTCAGGTGCTGATGAGCATTTCTCTGTTCAGGCAAGGAAACAGCTGGGGTGGGTTACTCATACTATTAGCCTGACTGCCTGTTCATCCACTTTATTAACTTCAAATCTATCCGGCACACTTAAATCAAATTAAACATCTTGTTTTAAAATCAGCAGCTGGGCAGAATGTAAAATTTACTGTTGATATATTCAGTTGTGTGAAACAGATACCTAAATATGTGAGAAATCTGCATGCAGAGGATTGCACACTGTGCCTCAGGGAAAAAAAAAGTGAGCTTAATTCAGTTATTTAAACAGAGATGTTTAATTTTAAATTTCCTAAAGTTCCTGCCTAGTTGTCTTCAGCTGTTGCTCCTGAATAACTTGAATCTCCTGTGTGTCCTGCCTCAGCCACATTGCAGATCTTAGTTACTCTAGGTCATCTCAATTGTTAATGCATTGCTAGCAGTATAAAATACAATTGAGCCTACTGGGCTCATCTGCTTATTTGACAATAGATCTGTGAAGTGTTAGTTCAGGCAGTACCAAAATGTCTCTGCTGAAGGAAAAGGTGTGTCTCAGCTCAGTGGTTGCTCTTCAGATGGACAATCAGCTGCCAATGCCTGGTTGATCAACAGGAAGGCAGCTCAAAACCACACATGTATCATCCCATACCCGGTGTTAACTGAGGAAGAGAGCAGGGAGCTGGGCTGTTCTCTGGTAGATGTGTAAAGAGGGGATAGAAGCTGTAGGTATTGTTAAGGGGGAGTGAGTAATGTACAGGAGATGTGATCTTATTCCAAAGGGTGAACTCACAAGCATAATGCTGGAGAAAAGTAGGATACATACTACTGAGTACAAGTCCAAAGGAAATAAGGCCTTAAGTTTTTTTAAGTTCCACTTTTGTTTTTTTTTTAAAAAAAAAAAACACATTCTGAAATGATGCTTTTTTAATGAAAAGCTTTCTCAGATCCTCATCCCCAGATGACTGATCAGCCTTAACAAGCAACCAGACCTTCAACAGCCGAATAACTTAGCAACAGTATGAAAACAGCCGTCTGGGAAAAGTCTTGTCAGCTCTTCAGAACCCATGCAGAGGCACTCTATTCACATAGAGAAGTTAAGATGGGTTGGCTGGTATTTTGCATTCTGACATAAAGGTTGATGGCTGGTGGGAAGAATGACTATGCCAGTTTGAGCAGTGGTACGTATGCATCAGATAACAAAATCAGTAGCAACTCAAACTGTGGTGGATAAAAAGGCATTCTCCCTTTTCTTTTTGACATCAGCTAGGACAAGCCTTCAGTGTTACTATTAGATGTGTTTTAACTAGGAAAGCTTATTTGGCTGTGAGTTCTGCAAACATGTCAAAGGAAAGTATTACTTTGTTAAGAGTGAAGTATTACTTTGTTATTGTCCTGCACTGTAGTTAAGCCTATGAATAGTCTTTAAGGATTTATAAAACACTTAAATCTTTAAATTCTTAAAACTTTATAATGTATTTAATTTGTAAAAAGGAGAATTTGCAAATACATTTCTCATGGCAGCTTAACCTTTACTCCTTTAGCATTTATCCATGTGTGCCTACTGAAAGGTACCATCAGAGTGTAATGGAGATAATGGACCATATTTATCATCAGAACAGTTCCAGTATTCCCTCAAATCTTGATTTATAGCTTAGCTGAGAACTGTATCAAATTGCATATCTGATGCAGATTCCCAGGGATTTGGATGAAAGCCATATATATATCTAGCATCAGAGCCTGGCAAGTTGCTTATAACTCTAATATGTCTTTAATCCTTTGGATGAAACTCATCAAGGTATTAGTAAATAGTGGGTCAAGTCTTCAGGTTACATAGATTAACTGTTCCGTTGATGGAGTTATACTGATTTAAATAAGTTCAGGTTCCAGCCTAGAAAGTGAATGAGAAAGCAAAGGAAGGCAGAGAGAGAGACCATTTTTCAAGGAGCATTTCAGCAACATTCGGATTAGTCCTGTAGAGTACTCACATCCTGGTTGGACATCTCCCAGTATGGTCTCTCACCGTAGGACATCACTTCCCACATTACAATCCCGTAGCTCCACGCATCGCTCGCTGAAGAGAACTTGCGGTAAGCTATAGCTTCAGGAGCAGTCCACCGGATGGGAATTTTTCCACCCTGGAAAATATGGTGATAATGTATGAATATGACTGGAATATTGAATAGCACAAGTTTTTAAGAAAAAAAAAAAAAAAAGTATCCTGGAAGCAGAGTTCCTACATTCTAGCTTCTGTCAATTTGCCTTGTTAATTTGCTGTGGGGAGAAAGAAAGAAATGGGCTTTTTTCAGAATTTCGTAGAAATTTGGTTTCCTCTGTAGTCTAATTCACCAAAGCCAGCACTTCTTGAAAATAATTAAAAAAAAAAAAAAAGTATCTGTTCAGAGAATAGAAAGCATTTAGATGATTCATGTTTGTTCAGAGCCATATAATTAGTCAGAACTTGCCTTTTGATTGAAAACTCCCCAAACTGAGATTCCTAATAAACTGACATTTAATCTCTTTTCTCAAGCGAAATAGTGTATAATCAATGGATATTAAGATGTTATAATCACAAGAGAATTAGGCAAAATAGACTAGGATAATAAGGAGAATAAATGGAAGGCTTACCTACAGAAACCACCAGAAGAAGGGATCTCCAGACGAGATCCTTCCCCACTGGTAGCCAGCTCTTAAATAGGTCTAGGAGCAGCACAGGAGAATTGCCTTCACCTGTGCTCCTCTGGCTGACTCATGGCTCGCCTCAAGTGATCAATCAGAGGTTCAGGCCGTGACTCGGCAGTTCCCATGCAAATAGAAATATTTATTACAAAAGCACTTCATAAAATTGTAGAAGCAAAAAGGAAACTATACTCTCCTCTTTATTTTTTATAAAGTCTTTTATTTGGGCTGTTTAAATGTCTATGTAAGCAGCAAACCAAGCGTGTTTCCAATAGGCATTTCGTTAATGTAAATAGTCTTATTCTGCAGTTTTCAACATAAAATCCACGTGCTACCACAAAAATAAGGGTAAGAACTCAAGCAACAAACCTGACTCACTCTTTCAGGAATCACCATATGCAGGGTTTTTCTCTGACATTACTAATTTAGACTGTTCTAGGCTCCCATAACTTGTTCATATATATGAATACTATTTTTCATTTTCACAGCAATGTTTCTTCTCCACTCAAAAGTATGTGTTTATTATCATTCTCTGCATAACTATTCTAATCAGTTGTTCCAATTGAGTGAGCACTGTGCGGAAGGTGCCACTAGATGGTAGGAGGCAGCCAGTGGAGCTGAGTTGCCTTCAACCAGCAGCGATAAATTCTGCTCAGTGTTACGATGACATTTCTGACAGAAACAAAAGAAGAAATGAACTAGAACATTGGTTCAGCAGCAAAAGAGAAGCCACGGTTAAAAACAAGTATGCAAATCTTGGTTAATTTGCTTCGAATACACAAAAAATTAGTTGTCTGGGAACTGGTGAGGCCTGACTCTACGCTGACTCAGAGGATGCTTGTTCTATCAGAAAGTGCTCAAAACCAAAGCTTGGTGGCTGTGGTGACATGCCAGTAAACTAACTTCTTGTCATCAAGTGTCACTCTCTGATAAAAGATGTACAGTTATCATTTATGAGGTATAGTAGTTGTGAGGATAGTCAAGATATACAGATATATAGATAGATAACCTCTGTATGAAGTTATGCATTTTTCCTGCTCAGCCCTGGTTGACATCAGTGTCAAACTGCCTACTGATTTTAGGAGCAGTAATATAAAGGTAATAATGTTGTATCTTTACCCAAGATTCACCACTGCTCCTTTTACTTTCCTTAGTGCAACAATTGGGTGGCCAGGCCAGATGTGTGAGATGCAAAGACTTCTGTGCCACCTCCGCTGCCACCCCAGAGCAGACCCTGTGCATAATCACAAGAGACGTTGTCCCAAAAACCCTGCATGCCCTTCCTAATCATGTCGTATCAATCCTGGCTGCCAAACTATATAGGATAACAACGCGAGGTGACTCTGAGCCTAAGCTCAGCACGCAGCCGCTCTTGCTGCCTTTTGCTTTATGCCCATTCAAGAGTCTTTCTGGAGTGCCACAGCAGCATTTGAGGGAGGATTCAAAAGAAAAATTTCATGTTTTCTTTCCTCATCACAGTCTCAGGAGACGTAGTACCAGTTTAAATGATTGTGTTACTGCCAGACTTTCACACCGTTTATCACGACAAACTTACAATGAGCCTACATTTCTACTTTGTGGAGTTTTATTAATCCTTTACCAACATCTGAATTTTAATAAAAAGTTGTGTGTTAGTAACAATATTTACTTTTAGGAAAAACACAAATCTATTCATGCAAATAAAAAAATGTTTGGATGTTAACAAATTTTAATATTCATAACATCATACAGGTAACAGGATACGTATGATACATTTTTTAAGTCTTTTTTTTTTTTTTTTTCTTGAATCTGATTCGTATTCCCAAATTACCCTCAAAAAAGCAGTCATTGCTGTATTCCTGAGCAGTATTTGCAGCTCAGTCTGAGACTGTTGGCTAAATACAAATGAGTTTCAAAGAATCTGACTAGACTCTGCAACTAGTTTCAGCTGTGCAGCTTTACTGACTGATCCCTTTTGGACTAAAACAGTAGTGGCTCATTGAGTGTGAAAATGAGAATGGAGAACAGAACCTTAACAAAATTCACTGCAGTTCATTTCCAAGGGTACAAGATGTGCTCAGTGTTGCAATGTGAAAAAAAAATCTTTTATACTACTCCTAATGACAAAAGGAAGCAAAACCTCTTAGATTTTTACAGTGGATTCATCTTCTATATGAAGACATTATATTCATAAAAATGTAGATTTTAATACTTAATTACGTTTGTAGAATGTATTTTTTATGCAAAAAAGCTTGTTTTATTTATTTGCGAGCCACTCAAAATGCAGAGATTGCAGTATGACTACTTTAAGAGATATGTAACTGAACAGTTGTAAAAGCTGCTCATGAGTAACAAAAGGACACATTAGGTTTAGAGTAGCTGAAAGTATAATTCCTGCACCTGGTTAGAAAATAAGCAATGTTATTGATAATGGACATTTTCCTTTATATGTTAATCTCAATGGGAACATAATAAATACTGTTTACAAGATGCCTTGCATTCAAGTTAAGATAATTTATAAATTGTCTACATTTTAATACTGTAGTGATACAACGTTTATCAGAAGGCCCTTGCGCATGCTTTTTATGCTTTTTGTGGGGAAGAGGGAAATGGGCAAAGGGGCAAAGTGTTGTTAAGGCCCATCTATATTTCTGTCTCATCTTATACATTAATAATGACGTTAGTGGCCAGCTGATTTTATTTTCACATAGTAAAAGAACACTACACTCCAATTATTAGAATTTAGCCTTCTTATTTAATAAGTAATTTAATAAGTAATTTTACTATGCAAAGTCGAGAATCCCCCTTGGATTTAGAGCATTAGGCTGACACTGCTTTGTGAGTAGAACTGCTTAGAGATTGGCTCTTGGAATGGAATTTGCCCCTCGCCTGCCCACACCTACACACGTGCTTTCCCTGCAGAGCTGGCAACAGCACCATTCACCATATGTTGAGCAACAGAATTGGAATTACATGTTACGGAATGCCTTCCTTTGCCTAAAGTCATGCATGGGAGAGACAAGTCTTCTCAACGTGCCATCTCTTCTTCGAGCTTACATTAAGAAAGTGTTTATGATCAGCTCTGTGAAAAGACCCCAGCGAGCAACTGACACTGACATTGTGTACTGCCCAACAGGCAGCCAAGCTTATTCCTTACTCTGCGTTTTTGCCAGCTCCAATTTGTTATTTTTATTCTATATGGCTAACATCTTAAAAAAAAAAACAACAGGCACGAACAGTTTCTTTAATTACATACTTAAAAATGTTTCAACACTTGAGCAGAACAACGTAAGCGACAGCTACAGCCGCTTCCACCAAGATGAAGGTCAAGATACATCAGCTCAAAATCCCTGATGTGAAAAGTGACACAGAGGGCACAGAGGGAAAGAAGGAAGGCTGTTAAATGCTCAGAACTCTTGGCATGCCCTGCTAGCTAATTAAAGTCAGAAGCAACTCTAAGTACACTGAAACTTTCAATACACTGAAAACCTTAGACACAAAACTGAAGCTAAGATTTATGAGCGCTCAATGGATGTGCAAAGATGAGTTAGCTGTCAGAACCAAACACAATGCGTCAGGCCCGTGATGTCCTCAGAGTTAACAGTGATGTGAAACAGTACCTATTTCTGTTGAAAAGTCTGTTCCTTGTTTTTCCTGAATGACAGGCCATGCAGAGGGGCTGTCACAGAGCTGATGGAGGTTTTGTGAAATGCTGAGGTGCAAACCCATCAGTTCCAGATCTACAGACACCTAGAACTGTCTCTCTGCAGGACAAGAGGCACTGAACTATGTGCACCATTAGTCTAATGCAGCACAACAGTTCCTATTTATCTGTCACTTACTGCTCCTTTATGTATGATGTTGCCAAATCATGCAATAATTGTCCATGACACAAGTGTGTTATCTGTCATTTTCTCCACCCCACAATACATAAATGGGAAACAAAAGAACTTCACAATGAAGAGAGACAAAAGTAACAATAGATTAGTTTTAAATATTGGACACCATTCATCATTCTGCATAAAAGCCATAGCCTACTTTACTGGAGTGATGCTTTTATTTGAGCACATGAATCAGGTTTTTCATGCACAAAGTTATGAATAGTCAGAATTTAGCACTGTCAAATCATAATTTAGAACTCTGCAGTATTACCAACATTATTCTCTGAAGACTACTGGAATATCAGAGAAAGTTCACGTCAGGATAGTGAAGCAGTTCTGAAAGGGCATTTCAGAATTTGCCTTCATTATGCCCGACCCCAGCCAGTTCTTTATTTTTCTAAGAACTGAAATGAACAAAACCTCCAATTTTCAAAAAGATAGGATTTTCTTTTCATCTCTGGAGAAAAATTATTTTTCCTTTCAAATATCCTGATTAACAATGCTAACATTAATTATGTGGAACTTAATTTATTTTCCCTAAGTTAGCTATTAGATTTTTTAATAGAACCATAGAATTGCTCAGATTAGAAAAGACCTTAAAGATCATCAAGTCCAACCACAATCTAACCATACTACCCTAACTCTAACAACTCTTTACTAAATCATGTCCCTGAGCAGCACATCCAAAGGGTTTTTAAACACATTCAGGGATGGTGACTCAATCACCTCCCTGGGGAGCCTATTCCGGTGCTTAACAACCCTTACTGTAAAGAAGTGTTTCCTGATATCCAACCTAAACTTATCCTGGTGCAACTTGAGGCCATTCCCCTTCATCCTGCCACCAGTCAGAAGAGACCAACCCCAGTCTGGCTGTAAGCACCTTTCAGATATTGGAAGAGAGCAATAAGGTCTCCCCTCAGCCTCCTTTTCGCCAGACTAAACAGCCCCAGTTCCTTCAGTCTCTCCTCACAGGGCACATTCTCCAAGCCTTTCACAAGCCTTGTTGCCCTTTTTGGACCTGCTCCAGCACCTCAGTGTTCTTTCTGTACTGAGGTGCCCAAAAATGAACACCGTACTCAGGTGAAATCTCACCAGTGCCAAGTACAGGGGCAGGATATAAAAAAAAAAAACTATTGCTATATTAAGTTAAAAAATTAGTATAGTACTCTTCTAAATATTGAACAGTTCTGAAATGCAGAACATTCTACAAAACAGAAGGAATTTTCATCAGTATCATTGGCAGCATTTCCTTTTAAACAGAACACTTCAGCATGCAGTCCCTTTCCTTGTTCTGAAGCACCGATCTTCACTTAGGTTGGAAGATAGTAAGTCTGATAAAAATGCATAGCTTTGACCCTCAAAATCCATGTAAGTGAAATGGTAGTGAATAATTTGGACCACTTGCATCTGTCCTACAATCATGTTTTCCTGACAGTGCAATTTACAGAATTTCACACAATGACAATGGTACAGTAAGGGACCAACCGTAAGTAGTTGATACTGTTGGATCTTGTTTGTGTAAGTAACAGGACTATAGAAATTTTTTCTTGTTAGCCATGATGTCTTCATCTACAGAGTGCTTGTTGAAAGATAAAACATTTCTACCCATTTATTTTAAGAATTAACATTCTCTAGTTTTCAAATTAAGTAGTTCATCCCAGAGACTAAGGAAAAGGGGCTTGCAGTTGAAAATGGGAACAGTTCTAGTCCTCCGTAGCTGAAAGCTCAGTGGTTTTTTGTTTTTTTTTTTGTTTTTTTTTTTTTTTTTTGTTTTTTTTTCCCCCTCAAAAGAGCTGGAGAAAGTATGGAAGATAAGGAGAAAGATCAGGAAAGAAAAAAAAGAAAAAAGATGTAACTTATAGAAGTTGGCAGCTTTACAAATCAATGTAGACAGCTAGAGCCATTAGAAAGCACAAAGAGTAGGGCCACTCTCCAGGGAAGGGGAGCTAGGAGTAGCTGTGATGAAACCTGGGCAGTGTCCTCATGGACAAACAGAGTGCACCCGGCAGCGCCTGGTAGCACAAGCAGAGCAGGGTGGTGATGGCAACTGGTGCTATTGACAGTTCTTGAGTTGAAGGCAAAGACAGAAGGAAGACAATGGCAATTCAGAAAATCTGAATAACTCCAGTCCTACTGGCCTAGGGCTGGCCAGCTGAAATGGAGGCCTGGACCCATAGGCAACACTGGGGAGGCCTGATGGCGTCCTCAGAACCCTGTTAAGAACCAGGAAATTGTACACAAACATATAAAAACAAGTACTCTGCAAGTCTCTTTGAGACTGTTTTTTTGAAAGGTAATGCTGAGTCTGGTGGGGCCAAAAGATATAGAGGGTGGGCCTTGACATTTCTGCAGCACTAAGAAAACATCAGTGAATTGTACAGTATTGGGTGCTTAGCAATCAATAGCAGAAATTATTTATTTTTCTGAAATTAAATATCATAACCATACTTCTCTAAAAATCCAGTTTAGAAACCATAGCACTACTTGACTGTAAATATAGCAAAAAGGTCATTTTTCTTGAAACTAATATTTCTGACAAAGATCTATCCCCTTTTGAGAGCATCAATTTCAAGCTATCTGCCAGCTGTGTCAGCACAGCTTGCATTACAGCCGTAACCAATTTCTTGAAGTTACTCCTACAGGGTCCTTCAATCTGAACACCCAAAGCCTATTCACTTTGATTACATGAGTAGTCCTGAAGTCAATGGAAAAGGTGAAGAGGATTTGTTCTGAGATGCTTATTTGAAAGATACCTTACGTTGCACAACTCAGTAACAAAGAATCTTGCTACAGGGTTCATTCCTACAGCAGAACTTAGTTACTGAAAACAAACATTTCTTTAAAAATAACAAAGTTAAACTGAAAAAAAAAACCCCAAAAAACGCACAACAAACACCTCCAAACAAAACCCAAAAAATATCTGTAGGTGCCATGCTTTTTAAAAAGCATCAGTCAAAATTTGCCTCTGAAATGATGCCCCTGACTTCTCTAGGGCTCCACGAAGAGTTATTATTGGATCAAAAGTAACTGTTACTATGAGCTGCTTGAACACTTTGGGTGATTAACTATCATTAATGATTTCACAGCTAGTGATAGCAACATGAATACCTCGTTGACATTCACAACAAACAGTTCCCATGTTTCAATAATCTAGTGGCCTCTTTCTGTGCTGTCATAATGACCAGATCAGACTTGACTGCCTTGTCCCCTGCAATAATTCCTCCCATGCTATGTAATTAAAAGTGGCAAATAAAAACTCAGAAATATGTGGAAACTTGAATATTGAGGACAAATAAAATGCATTTAAATGCAAAATGAATACCATATAGGCTGCAGCATTGTCTCCAGGATATGTTTTCATATTCAATTAACAAAAATCTTGTAGGTTTTCTTCAGAATGAGGCTGCAGCAGAATTTTTGAGATACTGTACAAGGGAGAGTCTAGGGACCCAGATACTAAGTTCATGGTTCATATATGGCTTGCTGTGGGGTACATTAAATCTTATTTAATAAAGGCTTCTTGAAAATTTCGTGCTAGAAATACATCAGAAACATCAAGAAAGTAGGCTTTTCTTTTGAGAGTTACAGTGTCATACACAGCTGATGATGATCAGAATTATTATGAAGCTAAGCTACTCTGCAACTATCACTGCTTTAGTTTTCATCCCAGCTGTGCCAGGAAGCACAGAGAAGAATTAGCATCTTAGCAACTGATGAATTAAATCTTCTGCTCACAGTTTTGTGAGGTCATTTCTCAGTCTGTACTGAAGAACTATGCTGGTTCTTTAAGTTTCAGTCAGTTCATGGATTACACACTAGTTCAAAGATAGGAAGCAGACAGTCAGATGGAAAAGGTCAGGTTTTAGAGTGGCATCCCCCAGGAACCCATCCTAATGTCCAGCTGGCAGTGTATGTATAAAGAATCTATAACAAAGACTGGATAGTGAAAAGGTAAACTGTGCTAATAATGCAAAGGTATTGATAGTAGCAAAGATTATGAAGGACCACAAATATTTCACATTATTGAGTTGTTAACAAACAAAATGATACAAAACTCAGTGTCATGAAGTGATGCAAACTGAACAAAATGGTCTGAATTTTACATAAAAACAAGAAAATAGGACTCTACTAAGCTATTACTGCTCAAGACTGAGATCTTATGGTTATAACAGAGAGTTATATGAAATTATCAACTCCGTGATTGATAGAAAACTAAAGAAGAAGAAAAGAAATGGTGGAAATGATTGAGAAGGAAAAAATCCAAAAAGACAGCATATTACGGCACTGCTGACACCTTCTGTACTCCTGCATATTGTTTACTGACTGTTGTCTTGATCTCCCATTCAATAAGGATAAAGAAAAACTACAAGAACTATACAAAAAGACAGAAGAGGTGTTCAAAGATATGGAATGAAAGAACCGAACAAAGATTTATACAACCCTAAATTCAATGGAGATGTTAATAGGTGGAGGGTATATGTGTTTGCATAGACAATAGAGCCCAGATTTATCACATGTAAGTGGCAAACAGCAGATAAAGAACAGTAACAAAATGAGTTTTAATTTTTTTTTTTTTTTACAAGGAAATTCATTGCTATGGGATGTTGTGGACCCAAAAGTACAAGCATCACCTCAAATGACTAGATGAACTGACAGAAAACATTCATGAAAGATGCACAACTCTGAGTTAACAAAGCCTTTGAGCCACAGACCGCTAAAAGCTCAAAAGCTCAAAGCTAAGAATGCATCATGACATGAAAATTTTCTTGCTATAGTTCTTGGAACTTGCTACTCATAACATTTTGGAGACATTTTACTTAACTGTAAAGCACTGAGTTTGATCAGTATTCCCTTCCTGTGATCTCAGTTGACAAGCAGGTAAAATACAGACCCGTGTTGTAACAGTGTAACTGCAACCGAGGGGATGTGACCACGCTATTAACCTTTGAGGGTAAAGATTTAAAAGCTAAAGGAGTTTAAAGAAAGGCATCAGACATGAGGTGTTCTTCACATGAGACAGTATATTTGTAGACAGCTATCCAAAGGATCACAAGAGGTTTTGAGGTTGTTAATTCTATGACTACATTTATACAGCTTTGTATTGGACTTCATCGCTTACACATATCCTTAATGACTGAACTCACTGACTGAATAGTTCAAAAAAGAGTACTAGGAGTACTCAGTACTTAGTACAGAGTGCTAAAGAGATAAACTGGCAGGCTGTTACCTGTAAAGATATTGCTCTATGATAGCGTGTGCTGACCACTGGGTGCAGGTAGAGGCTTTTGATTGCTCCATGGAGGGATGACGCTACTTTTCACATATTTCTTCAGTAATAAATAAATTCACTAATGAAAAGACATTTAAAAAGAAATAAAATTATTCCTACAATGTTGGGAAGCATGAGAGTTTCACATTTTTAAGTGAACCAACATAAAGCATAAAAATATTTTTTAGACATCAGGGGGTTAGAGTAGAATGGATGCTGACAAAGGAAAAGTAGTGGAGTCCAGGACCACTGATTGAGAAGCACGGCGGGGGTGCCAAATCCTAGGCACCATCTCCTGCTTTTCCATCTGGGGATGGGGAGAGATGAAGACAGAGAGATGCTTGCCAAGGCCAGGCATGCAGTGAAGCTCAGCAGAGAACTGTAGCAGCCATTTCTCCTGCACCATCCCAAAGTGCTCCCAGTACTACCCTAAAGTGTTGCTTTGCTTGTTCTCCAAACAAGCAAAGTGCACGCGCCACAGATGCACTCCTGTCCATCAACCCCCAAGGTAAAAGTTTTGACCTACCAGCAATTTCAAGAAGTGCGTATGACAGAAAGGTAGAGATATCAAAGGCTTGACTAAATTGCCTGAACACGGAGTCCAGTGTCTCTTTAGTCACTGTCACTTGCTCATTAGCTGTCATTTTACAAAAATGCTGCTCTCCCATTACATCACATCTGCCATCCCTCTGCAGATATCTCAGGCACCCTTTAATGTCTCAGAGAACAATAGACCTGGACATTTAAGCAGCTGATCCATTCCTGATTTACCCGTATTTAATGATGAACACCATTTGAGCAAAGAAAAACTATCACAGTAGATAAAAAGAAAAGGCAAAAGAGCTCAGTTCACAGCTGTTCTGAGCACAGAAGACAAGAGCTGGCTGTCAGATCAGGCTGCGTGGTAGCTGACCTGTTGGGCACAACACATTGCCTCTATCCCAGCTGGCAAACTGGGCAAATCTGTGGATAATGGGGGGACGGTATGCGGATATGGAAAGGGCTTATGAGTAGTTTGATATTGCACGAAGCCATGGGGACATGGGAGGAATCTAAGCTTCAGCAATGAAGTCAAACTGCTGGAGCACACCAAGAAAATGCAAGTACTGTGAAAGTACCATTTGGAAACTCTGAGATGATCAGAAATTATAATGCTGAATTTGCAGAAGATAGCCTTAGAACTAGGATAACTGCAGCATGAAAATGGAATTGCTCATCATTGATCAACCGGGTTGGAAGAAATCCTTAAAGACTAGTCCAACCTTCCCTATGTATATAATGAACAGATGGCTTCATTAACTTGATGCTCATCAAATATCTTTTACTCATCTTTTGACCAAAGAATCCTGTTACAGTGGAAGCTACAACACAGTGTCATACCATAACTACACAAATATAGATGCAACATATCAGCAAAGAATTACTAAGAAATGAACATGAGAAGGTAGTTTTCAGTCTCAAAGGTTGCTTCACAACAAAGTTCTCTGATATTTCTATTTGGTCTAGTGACAGACTGGTACCATCCATACATCAATACAGCATGTCAGCATGGAAATATTGAATAACAGGATAACCTCTGTTTGATAAACAGTTTGGCACAAAAATATGGTTGAAACTTCCTTCAATATCCACATTGAACTAAATATTTATCAAATGAGTAAAGGGCACTGAACTTGGTGTCTATTTCACTATTGTCACTAACTTACCAGGACTTACGTGGGGCTTACATGCAAGCTTCAGTCATAATAATGGTGCTGTTAGTATAATATATAATGGCTCTGCTAGCATGATGTTTGTTTACAGGTACTGATATTCTGCCCCTGACCTCTATAACAGCAACATTTCTTAGATTTCACTTCTTAGATATATGTTTTGTAGTTATTATCTATATCTTGATGTATTTTAATTTAGGCTGCATGTGAACTGTGGGACTAGGATAACTTTTGTCCAATAAGTCAGTTGAATTAACTCATTGTATTCCCCAGATGGCATAAAGTTGTGAGTAATACACAATTAGATTATTTTTTTCTGATGATGCATCACACTAAATCATCATCTGACTGATGATAATATAATGGGAATAATATATTAACATAATTTATCATCCCTGTACTTCGCTCAGGGAATATTTTACTTTATCATATAAAACATTAGTTGTCACTCCCATGATATACTACAGTAAGACATCGTCAGAAAGAAACATTTTGATGAAGTAGTACTTAACAGTAGAGACTATTATCTAGAGATAAACAGCCTTCAGGGGTACTTTGTTTAATAGACGATTGGAATACAAAGGTAAGAAGATACATAGCATAATGAGAAATGTAATTATTCTCTGACATCAGAGTTGCCACTGGTGCTAAACCAGTTATGGTTTCTATAAACTGCTATACACCCTCTAAACAATGGCCAATTTGCTTTTCCTTAATGAGTTCACCCAAAAGCTTCATCAAATTAGATGAAATTTATTTTGACCTTTAAGAGTATCTTTACTGATAAAAAAAACCAACAAACCAAAAAAAAAAACCCGGCCCCAAACCAAAACTGTGCTTCACTGAAAAATCTACCTCATTCAGAATGATGCAAAATGAGCTGGTAATTTAGCAGAGGTAGATTAGCAAACAAGAAATTTTTTTTCCCACTAGTTCAGAGAGAAATGATCATTCAAACATGTTTTAACATTTGAATTTTATACAAATTAACTGTATGCATCTGTCTAACTTGTGTCAAAGTTAGTTTAGCTCCTGCCTTAAGGCACCAATGTATGGCAGTGATGCATTCACATGGCCATACTGCATAATAGTAGAATCATAAATGTACATAATCCTCCATAATCATGGAATCATATAATGTACAGGTATGATTTCTTTAGGAAATCCCTTCTTGTGCTACAAGGAAGCAATTAAAAAGCTAAGAGATAAATATTAGTTTGGCAAGTTCAAGTATTGTTGCAGTCCACAGAACTTTTCACAGGACAGTGTGTGCAGGATACCCCCACAGTACAAACCATCAAAGAGGGGTATCCCAGAAACACACACATCTCTTTTTAAAACTTAGGCACTTTCCAACAACCATGTTTTGGATGGAACTCCTGGACTGGTGTGACACTGATAAGCATCAGTGCAAAAGGCTTTATGGTAGATTCCTTTTGTGACCACATCTAACAGATATCAGATGAGTCCCTTGATTCATTTCCCAGTTTGTTAGGAATTTGGAAACACTGTGGAGGAGTTACATGCAAATCATAATCAGTTTGGTAAAAAGGGGTGAAAGAAGGGGTCAAAAGAAATGGTTTCACTGTGCAGGGAGTGCCAGTAAGCCAGGATGACCTGTAAAAACCCTGAACCCAGTTGTGAAGTTTAACAGACACAAGGACTGATACCAATCACCACCCACACCCATAACAACACAAAACATAACACTATTGCAACCAAAAAATGTAATCAAGAGATACATTCAGTGTTCTAGCATGATCAAATCTTCAGTATTTCTGTCACAAAACACAAATAGTTAAAATCAGCTATTAGCCTTTTTGTGTTCTGTCAAGGTCCCACGGGGATCTTCTGTAAAATAAAACAAGACACCGACTTGCCCTTTTTGGGCTTTGTTAATATGGTTAAAAAACGAGGGAATAATCCAGCAAGTGTTGATTTCATATTCCATTTTCGGGGTGTCTTTAGCCTTCCAAGGATATTTATTAAGGGATCCCGTTAAGGTTAGGGAAACTGGCCTCAGGCTAGCTGAGTCAATCGACACAGTCTGGCCAGGGAGGTAAACGTGTTTCCCTGGCTTATCAGCTACTGGATCGTGACTCACAGGGATAACTGGTAATGGTGGTGAGGCCTTTGGCAGAAGGTGTTAAATCGACGATCTTGTTTCCCTTTGTTGTGAGCTTTCTCATGCATCCACCCTTCACCGCCCCCTCCCCGCTCACTTGGGAGGGGCGAAAACGTCAGTTTTCTAATGGCTTGGATAGCCGTTCAGGTTCCTTGGGAGAGACCCTAGGACCTGGGGTTTTGCTTTCCTCGATTCTGGAGCTTTTGTTCTGGCCAACAGTTAACTAATTTCTCTAACCTGACAGTGGGTAATCCGTTCATCAAATCTCGTGGAACACCCTTTTGCCAGCCCAGTATCCAGAGACAATTACGTTTATGATCAATATTTTGCCTACCTGTTTTTACTGACAGTGAGACCCTTCCAGTTCCACTGAGCTTTGGGCTAGGAGGCCTGGGGGCAAGGCTGACTGCTGCAAGTCGTACTTCCCTTGGCTCAAATTTAGTGGAGGAAGAGACCACTGGCCCATATTTCCTTTCATAGTTAATTAACTCATGGGCAAGCTCTCCCCACGTCCATGCTTTGTTTCCTGACTGCAGATGGTTGGTTACAGTTCCTTCTAACACTGGCCGGGTTCTCTCTCCCTGAGACATAGCCTCTATTTTTCCTTGCAGTTGAATACCTATAGGTTTTAACGACTTTGGAAGCCCCCTAATTAAAGCAGTCATCCTCTCAGGTTCAACAGGCATCATCATAGGTGATTCATGGTGTGGCTGCAGCTTTCTATCATACATCATTTGGAGACAAGCAGCCTTTTGAACACTCTCTACTAACTGATCAGTTGTTCCAGTAATGGCAAGAGCGTCTCCCTGTTCTAAAGGGTTGAGACCACCTGCCCAATAGGCAGCCCTTTGCGTTAATGACCAGGGAGCATGATTGTTACCAGTAGTTAAAAATGCTCCTGGTCCCCAGTAACCTTCTGCTTCCTTTTCTGTTAGCAGAATCTGGTCTTCACCAGTGAGACTCACCCTCCACACATACTCTGTCTCTGATTCCTTTGGAGAGCGGCTAAAATCTTTTTTCAATTTTGCCAGTTCAGTGGCTGAGAAGGGAATTTCCTTAACATTCATTTGAGGATCTAGATCCTCACAGTTATCAAATGTGTATTCAGTCAAAGGACGCAATGGGGCTATTGGAGTTTCTAATTTATCTAGCCTTTCCTTCATTCCTGGTAGTTCCACCTGAGGAAAAGTTTTTTCTCGAGGCAAACTGTGGGTGACAGTATGGCTGGCATGCTTACACGTTAGCAGTTCCTTAAAAGCCATTTGCAACAAAGCCGAATTACGTTTCTCTCTTTCTAGTTGTTCCTCGAGATTAACTATTTGATTCTGCAGAGTTTTTACCAATTCTTGTGTAACTCTAACCGATTCCTGTAGTGCTTCTATGGTTTGGAGTTCTGCCGAATGCTTTTCATTTCGGAACTCCACAGCAGCTTTTAAAGTAGCCCCGAGTACGGCACAAATAAACGACTTTCCTTTTCCAGCTCGGGTACGAGCCTCATTCTGTAAGACACTAATGCGGTCCGAAACACTCTGCAAATTATGCCAATTCTGTCGTGCCCAATCCATACCTGATAAAGAAGGTCGAGCACCATGTTTTTCTAAAAGATCAAATAATACATCTTCACTTTTCATGGTGGCAATGCTCTCGCTCATTTTTTCAATACAATGAAAGACCTACACTAAGGGAGGTGGAGGTGCACGTATTCAAAAGCTCAAGTGACTCCTTATCTCTCCTCCCAGGGAGATACACCACACCTAGACAAATGCAAATGTTCCAATTACTCCTCCCTTTCTTTGGGGGAGCACAAAAAATGTGAAGCTAAAGCAACACTTTCTAGGTTTCAATGGAGTAAATAAAATTTCTTGGAGAGGCACACACGTTTAAGTCACAAAATACCACTTCCTCACTTCCCCAAGAGGCGCGTGCATGCAGACACACACACACACACACACAAAAAAAAAGGTTCAAGTTTCACACGTCAGTGACCAAATAACCAGAGAGGTCTTCCGAGGAGGCACACACGTATTAAACAAAATGCAAGTATTCAAAATACGTCCCCGAGAGGTACACACATAAAAGGTAAAGTTTCAGAATATGGAGCGGTCTCCCTGGAGAAGGACTCACGTCTAAATTTTCAAAACTATCGCTCCTTGCAACTCCAGGAGGTGCACACAGAAAAAAAAAGTTTCAAACTATATCTGGAAGGACAACACTCTCACAGCGGGTATCCTGCAACGACTACGCCATGATATTATGATATCAACCCTTAATCAGAAAAACAAGCTTGTTTTTGTATTGTTCCTCAATTATCTTTGCAATTATATGAAAGCCTATACAGCCTTTCTTTGAGGTACACTGACCAATCATGATTTTTCCAAGCACTGTAACCAAATTAGGAGAAGTTGTTTTTCACACTTTTTATTTCATAAGTATTCCCCAAAACGAGGCCGTTTTGCTCAAATTCGTTAAACATTGAAAGGGTGCCATAACATTGCTTTGCCATTTCGCTCTTCAGAGTACTTCATGACTCCTAATTAATTACTCTCGTAGGAGCCCTTTGAAGAAGCTACCCTCCATTTAACAGCAGGAGAAACAGAGACAGACGTCGAGAATTGTCAAATATGCTGAGTACCTGCAAATCTCACTGGCAATAACCATATTTCTGGATGCTCATGCTGAAAACAGGCTGTAAAAGACATTTTTCTCCTTTGTCTAAAATGACAATTATTTGGCAAAAAACTCTGAGACAAAGTTCCAGCTTATGCAGCTGGTTTCCTGGGCTGTGCCTTCATATCACAGCAGAAAGAGCTTTACAGTGGCTTTTGTACTTATAAAAATAGAAGAACAAATTAACAGTCAACTGCTATGAATATTTATTTGGACTCCTTTCTCCTTAGCAGTCTGTCCACTTAAGCAAAAGTCAACACACAGGTTTGTAAGAATGAAATAATTATAGAGAAAAATGAAAATTATTGTCACAGTACACACCTCACTGAGAAAGGACAAAACAGGGGTTGTAAGGAAAAGTGTTATCTCTAACAATTCCTTGAAGCAATCTTTATAATACTTACCAGACCTAGCATTATGTCCCACCTACAAGTGAGGAAATGTTGCTGAAGTTATTAACCACCGGTAACGCATATAAATCTCTAGACTTAAAAAAAAATAATCCCACTTGCTGTAAGATTAAATAAAACCTCTTCCTCAGTGCAACACTGTGGTGCATGTCTCAAAATAAAGCTGTGTTGATATCTTATCTCTGATCTTTGTAAACACTACAAAAACAGCAGAAACATGTCTAACCTCCAGGAACAGAGTCTGTTCAATTTCATTTTTCTTGTTTAGCTCAAAAGATCGGAGAGCAAGATAATAACTTCTCTCTTTTGGCATTTTATCTGCATGCTAACTTCCATAATGAAAATTAAGTTTCATATTTATTGCTTTGTATTTTATTATTATTTTTAATTTAGTACCTCTTATCATTACTTTGATTGAACGCACTTTACCACTCCAGCAGGAAAAAAGCTTTGACTTCACTGTGTTGCTCTGGGACTTGTCATCGAACCAAATGCACAGATGTTCCAATGAACACACAGCATTTGGTCCATTTCTACCATAAACATCACAGTTTACATCACCTACAGTGTCATGATCTTGTGCAAGCAATCAGTAAGATCGGTTAACACCTTTCACCTATTCTGTCTACAGCTCTATACTTTTGTTAAAATTATGAGAAGTAGGAAGAAAAGAGGAAAGGCAAGGTTAGGGAATAAGAAAAGTCCTATGAGATGATGATGATGGCTTATGTGTGAATAACATTCCAAATCCTCAAGAAGTCATACCAATTTCTGATATGCTACTGACAGATATAGGCCTATCAAATCAGAAGAGAAAAATGGATTTTGCAACTTTAAAGCAACCTGAGAAAGAGTGCATGTGAACATGCAAAGAAATTGTTCCCAAGCAATAAACAATTAAGTCAGCACATTAACAACACAGCACTTGCAAATAAAATTGTAGAATGGTTCTGAAACATACAGAAATGTACAACAGCTCTGAGGTGATGCTCCCATGCATTACAAAACTGATGGCTACTAGGAAGAGTCATATGTATATTTGCTACAGGAAAAGCAATCCTTTAAACAGAAATGGCACGAAAATACCCATGTCTGTAATAACACCATGAAGTTTTGGGTAGAGTTATGTATGTTCCACTTAAGTACTTGTACCTGCCTTGCTCTCCATCTCTCTGACAGAAAGAGATCAGGGCTTGGGGCGAAAAGCTGTGCCCACCAGCAGACAAGTGCTGGTCCACAGACAGCTGAGGTAGAAGCTAGAGTGCTGGCCATGCCCGGCCGTATGCCTGGCAATCTGTATGTCCGCCACAGCGCAGTTTCCTGGCCGCACCATGCTGCTGGTGCAGCTGGCTTCAGCCTATTCGATGCTCACCAAAGTGCCTGAGACATCAAGCTCCTCCTGACTCCTCATCTCAGTGGTACTGAACATGTCTTGACGCTACTGAACATATTCCTACCTACCAGAAACAAAAGGCAGCTGTGGAAAAGAGCCTTAGCAATAAATAAGAGATTGAAAAGCCGCCGCTTTGAAAGCAAAACTATTCTTCGGTGTTGATTTGTGTTATAGACACAAAAAAGAAAACTTACACGAGGAGCACTGATGTTAACAATCCAATTTATTTAAGTAGGATGACATACTTTGAAAGACCGAAATTGAGAAGAACATAGAAACGTATCCTGAGCCTATCCAATGCTCAGGAATGTGTCCGATTCATCAAGCGGCACCCCACGAGTCATCTCGATGTTGAAGGTGGAGTTAGAGGGGGCGGTCAGCCAGATCTTGCATGAGTGGCTGGAGGGCAGCAGCTCCAGGAGGCAGTCATGCGACGGAGGCAGACGCCTCCAGGCTGCTTTCACCTGGTCCTGGAGCCAGAGCGTGCTTTTCTCCACACGCAGATAGGAGACGGTGCAGAAGGTGTCGAGCAAGCTGGGCTCCTGTTTTCCTCTCAGCTCCTCCTGATCGTGGTGCAGAAAGCAGGGCATGTCCCCCAGCAGCCGCTCCCTCGTGCAGGTGCACTGCAGCTGCACGCGCAGACAGGACTTGCTCGTCGCTGTCTCCTCCACGTCGTCCAGCTCCACATGGAAGGTGTGCGTGGGGGGAGGCCTCACGGGCACGAGCAGGCGGTAGATGACGTTGTCATAGTGGAAGCTCCATTCTTCCTAGACGCAGACCCCCGTGGGTGGCTGCAGCCGGGGCGTGAAGCTGTGGCAGGTTTGTCCTCGGCAGGTGTGCAGACGGTCATCCACCAGCTCCTGCATCAGCTGGCAACTGTCGGCCATGTACGGCGCTGGCCACTCGGTGCTGTCGGCCAGAACTCTGCCCAGCTCCCGTGTCTTGTCTGAGTCACTGTCCTCTTCCTCATCATTGCTGACCTTATTTCTGGACCTCCGTATTTCTGCCACTTTTGTGAGTAAGAAGAAGGGCCTAAGGAAGAAAGCAAGGATTGCAGTGCAGATCCAATGAATGCTGCCGCTCCTTGGCAAATATTTCCTTTTCCTGATGCACCAGATGAGGCCGAAGAACAGGATAAAGACTCCAGGAAAGGCCCAGATCGGCCAGTGCTGAGGGGAAGCAAGGACCAGGGCTCCCTGGGCCGCCCAGTTCTTCCACTGGTTCCACTGCACCACGCTGTCCAGTAGCTGAGCCATGTCCCGACTCAGCTGCTCCATATGCAGCTGAACGTGCTCACGCATATCGCCACGCGTGAGGTGAACTGCCAGGCGGATGACTCCCGTAAACGCCTGGGTGGTGAAGACCATCCAAGCCACTTTCATAAGGGAGATGAAGGTCTTCAGGCCGACAGCAAGGAGCACAGCACAGATCCCAGGAATGCTGCTGATCCTTGGCACATATTTCGTTTTCTTGATGCACCAGATGAGGCCATAGAACAGGATAAGGAATCCCGGAAAGGCCCAGATCTGCCAGTGCTGAAGGGAAGCAAGGATCAGGGCTCCCTGGGCCGCCCAGTTCTGCCCCTGGTTCCACTGCACCATGCTGTCCAGTAGCTGAGCCATGTCCTGACTCAGCTGCTCCATATGCAGCTGAATGTGCTCATGCATATCGCCACGCATGAGGTGAACTGCCAGGCGGATGACTCCCATAAACGCCTGGGTGGTGAAGACCATCCAAGCCACTTTCATGAGGAAGACGAAGGTCTTCAGGACGACAGCAAGGAGCACAGCACAGATCCCAGGAATGCTGCCGCTCCTTGGCACATATTTCCTTTTCCCGCTGCACCAGATGAGTCCATAGAACAGGATAAAGACTTCGGGAAAGGCCCAGAACTGCCAGTGCTGAAGGGAAGCAAGGATCAGGGCTCCCTGGGCCGCCCAGTTCTTCCACTGGTTCCACTGCACCATGCTGTCCAGTAGCTGAGCCATGTCCTGACTCAGCTGCTCCATATGCAGCTGAACGTGCTCATGCATATCGCCACGCATGAGGTGAACTGCCAGGCGGATGACTCCCGTAAACGCCTGGGTGGTGAAGACCATCCAAGCCACTTTCATAAGGGAGATGAAGGTCTTCAGGCCGACAGCAAGGAGCACAGCACAGATCCCAGGAATGCTGCCGCTCCTTGGCACATATTTCCTTTTCCCGCTGCACCAGATGAGGCCATAGAACAGGATAAGGACTCCAGGAAAGGCCCAGAACTGCCAGTGCTGAAGGGAAGCAAGGATCAGGGCTCCCTGGGCCGCCCAGTTCTGCCCCTGGTTCCACTGCACCATGCTGTCCAGTAGCTGAGCCATGTCCCGACTCAGCTGCTCCATATGCAGCTGAACGTGCTCACGCATATCGCCACGCATGAGGTGAACTGCCAGGCGGATGACTCCCGTAAAAGCCTGGGTGATGAAGACCATCCAAGCCACTTTCGTGAGGAAGATGAAGGTCTTCAGGACGACAGCAAGGAGCACAGCACAGACCCCAGGAATGCTGCTGATCCTTGGCACATATTTCCTTTTCCCGCTGCACCAGATGAGGCCATAGAACAGGATAAGGAATCCCGGAAAGGCCCAGAACTGCCAGTGCTGAAGGGAAGCAAGGACCAGGGCTCCCTGGGCCGCCCAGTTCTGCCCCTGGTTCCACTGCACCATGCTGTCCAGTAGCTGAGCCATGTCCCGACTCAGCTGCTCCATATGCAGCTGAACAAGCTCATACATACTGCCACGCATGAGGTGAACTGCCGGGCGGATGATTCCCATGAACGCCTGGGTGGTGAAGACCATCCGAGCCACTTTCATGAGCAAGATGAAGGTCTTCAGGAAGACAGCAAGGATGGCAGCAGAGATGCAAAGATTGCTGCTGATCCTTGGCAAAAATTTCATCTTCCTGATGCACCAAAGGAGACCAAACAACAGCATATTGCTATGCATGAGGTGAATTCCCAAAAGGGTGATTCCGATAAATGCCAGGGTGATGCAGACCACCCGAGCCATAGCCGCCAGCCGCTAGCAGGTGCGTACCGCACTCACTGAAGGCCTACGGCGAAGTGCCACAGCGCTGCTCCCTCTCTTACAGCTCCTGGCACCCCATTGTGACTCGTCTGCTGATGTCACAAACGCAGCCACATCACCGCACGCCGTCACAAACACGACTACATCACCGCACGTTGTCACAAACACAGCCACATCACTGCATGATGTCACAAACGCAGCCACATCACCGCACGCCCTCACAAGGCCACACCACTGCATGCTTTCACAAATATGGCGGCATTGCTTCACTCCTCTGCTCTCCTCTCCCCTGTTTCTTCCCTGACCTCGGTACCAGGGAAAGTTATGGTGTATATCCTCTTGGTGAGATCACATGGCACGGGTGTGGTGTCCAGGGTTTCAGGCCCCGCCAGCACGGGTTCGTGCAATGGCATGTCGTTCTTGTCCAACCTGATCTCCCTCTATGAGCGGGTGACCAGATGATTGGTAGATGAGGGAAAGGCTGTTGGTGCAGTCTCCCTAGACTTCAGCAAAGCCTTTGACACAGTCTCTCACAGTATTCTCCTGGGGAAACTGGCTGGCCGTGGCCTGGACGGGTATACTCTTCTCTGCATAAAGACCTGGCTAGAGGGCCATGCCCAGGAGGTAGTAGTTCGTGGAGTTAAGGCCAGCTGGTGACCCATTACAAGTGGTGTCCCCCAGGGGTCAGTACTGGGGCCCATCTTGTTTAATATCTTCATGCTGGGAGGTGGTGTCGATCTGCCTGAGGGTAGGGAGGCCTTTGAGAGGGGTCTGGATAGACTGCATCACTGTGCTGAGGTGAATGGGATGAGGTTCACCAAGGCTGAGTGCCGGGTCCTGCACTTTGGCCACAATAACCCCATGCAATGCTATAGGCTTAGGGCAGAGGGGCTGGATGACTGTGAAGAGGAAAGGGACCTGGGGGTGTTGGTTGACGCTTGGCTGAACATGAGCCGACAGCGTGCCCATGTGCCCAAGAGGGCCAGTGCATTAGAAACAGTGTGGCCAGCAGGAGCAAGATGTAATCACCCCCCTTTATTCAGCTCTGGGGAGGCTGCACCTTGAGTACTGCATTCAGTTTTGGGCCCCTCACTACTAGAAAGACATCGAAGCCCCGGAGTGTGTCCAGAGAAGGACAAAGAAACCGGTGAGGGGTCTGGAGCACAATTCTTAGGAGGAGTGGCTGAGGGAGCTGGGATTGTTGAGCCTGGAGAAGAGGAGGCTCGGGGGAGACCTCACTGCACTCTACTACTTCCTGAAGGGAGGCTAGGATAAAGAAGGGATTGGCCTTTTCTCCCAGGCAACAAATAGGACCCCAGGAAATGGCCACAAGGTGCACCTGGGGAGATTTAGATGAGATATAAGGAAAAACTTTTTATGTCAGAGAGTGATCAGGCACTGGAATGGCCTGCGTAGAGAGGTGGTGGAGTCACTGTCTGTGGTGGTGTTCAAGAGGCATCTGGATGAGGTGCTGCAAGACGTGGTATGAAAATATTGAAGACAGCTGGCCCTAAAATGGAGTCCTATGGAGCTCCTTGGAGTTCCACGCGATGAACCCATGTGGGCCTCATAGATTTGTGCTGCATCCAGCTGCAGCAGCAAATCCTACTCATGTTTGGGGTTGTCTGGGGGTTTATTCTTAGCACAGTCACAGTCCTCCAACTCATGTCTCTGGGTTTCCCAGAGCTCGTCATCAGTGTTGAAGATAGTTTGAGGAGGGCATTAAATGTTTCTACAGCCATTTCTGCTCCACATGGTGGAGCAGGCTGTCCCCCTGCAGCTCATGGGCACTGCGCAGGACGGATCTCCATGTACAGCCATGAAAGAGCCCACAGTGCAGCAATGGATGAGGCCTGGAGGAAGCCAAAGCACATGGAGCAGCCCTGGGCTGGAGCTGCAGCCCGTGGAGAGCAGCCTGCAGTGGGGCCGGGGGCCTGGGAAGCTGCCACCCACTGGGGACCTGTGTGGAGCAGTGCCTGACAAGTATACCCAGTGGTTCAAAGCTGTGTTGGGGCAGTGCTGGGAGAGCTGCAGCTGTGGGAAGCTCATGCAGGATCAGTTCTAGCTTCAGCAGCATCCTTCGTGGGGGAAGATAGAGACTATGGAGGAGCAGCAGAGATGAAGCATTAAGGACTGACCACGGCCCCGTTCCCAGTCCGTCCTGCTCATCTTGAGGGGAGGAGGTTGAAGTTTCAAGTATAAAGTTGAGCCTCAAGAGCAGAAGTTGTAGGAGAAAAGTGTTTTTAGTTTTGCTTTTAGTTTTCACTGTTCAACCTTGTCATTAAAGGGCAATAAATTGAATTCATCTTCCAAAAGCTGTGACGGCAACTGGTGAGAGATCTCCTCGTCCATATCTCAACCCACAAGCTGTTTCATCATATTTTCTCCCTGTTGAGGATGGGGAGAGGGTAGCTTGGTGTGTACTGGGTAAACAGCTGAGGTCAACCCACCATGTATGTACAGCTTTTAAAATACGGTCTGAATAAAGCAATTGTCCCCTACTCTTTCCATTGGCAAAGGTACTCCCTAAAAGGGCTCCTTTCCAGGCATGTGAGATGGAGCAGAAAGTAGACATGTTCCAGAACGAAAAGTTAAATCCACACCTGCAACCACGTTCACATACATTCGCTTTCTTAAAAAACAAAACAGGGGCACAGGGAGCTGGGATAGAATCATAGAATCACAGAATTGTAGGGGTTGGAAGGGACCTCCAGAGATCATCGAGTCCAACCCCCCTGCCAAAGCAGGTTCCCTACAGCAGGTCGCACAGGTAGGCATCCAGGCAGGTCTTGAACATCTCCAGAGAAGGAGACTCCACCCTCCCGGGCAGCCTGTTCCAGTGCTCCGTCACCTCACTGTAAAGAAGTTCCTGCGCACATTTGTGTGGAACTTCCTATGCTGCAGCTTCTGGCCATTTCCCCTTGTCCTGTCTCCACTCACCACTGAAAAGAACAGTGAGAGCTGACCTAAACTGGCCAAAGGGATTTTCCACACCATATGACATCACGTGAAAAAAACTACAAAACTGAGGGGTGTTCACTGGGGTGCAGGGTGGAGAGTGGCAGTTGCTGTCAGCTAGTGACTGACTCTGGGACCTTCACAGCTCTGAGTTGGAAGACTGCGACTGTGGTAACAATAAACTCCAGGGCAAGCTCAAACTTGTGTGGGATTTGCTGCTCCAGCTGGATACATACAAGTGCATGGGGCGAAGGGGATTCATCCCACAGAACTCCAAGAACTGGCTGATGTCATCGCGAGGTCTCTCTCAACTACTTTCCAATGGTCTTGGGAGTCTGGAGAGATTCCAGTCGACTGTAAGCTAACAAACGCTGTCCCAGTTTTCAAGAAGGGAGGGCAAGAAGACCCTGGTAATTACAGGTTTCTCCGTCTCTCTTCAGCGCCTGGCAAGATTATGGAAAAGATTGTTCTGTGAGTTACTGAAAAACTCCCGAAAGACGCACAGTCACTGGTCACAACCAACATGAGTTCAGGAGGGGAAAGTCTTGCTTAATGAACTCAATCATCTCACAGTAAGACTGCCCACCTAGTTGTCCTAGGGAAGGCCATAGATGTGATCTTCTTTGATTTCAGCAAAGCTTTCAGTACTGTTTGTCAGAACAACTTCTGTCTGGACAATACGCCCAACACACAGCTAGACAAAAACACAATGCAGTGGGTGAACAATTGGCTGATGGGTCGAGCCCATAGGGTTACTGGAAATGGCATTACATCAGGTTGGTGACCATTCACTAGTGAAGTTCCAACTTCCATCAGGGCCAGTTGTCTTTAATGTTTTCATCAGTTAGTTGGATGCAAGATACGATGGCGTATTGAAAGGTTGGACTAGACACACACAAGAAGACACACAAGAATCACAAGGTTGGAAACGACCTATAAGATCATCCAGTCCAACCGTCTCCTCATCACCATTGCCACCACTAGTACTAAACCATATCACGCAGCACGTCATCCAGACGCGTCTTGAACACTGCCAGGGACGGTGACTCCACCACCTCCCTGGGCAGGCCATTCCAGTGCCTGACTACTCTCTGAGAGAAGAAGTTCTTCCTTATGTCCAACCTGAACCTCCTCTGATATAACTTGTGGCCATTGCCCTGTGTCCTGCTCGTTGCCTGGGAGAAGAGGCCAGATCCCTCTTCACCACAACCTCCCTTCAGGAGGTTGTAGAGTGCAATGAGGTCTCCCCTGAGCCTCCTCTTCTCCAGACTAAACAATCCCAGCTCCCTCAGCCGCTCCTCGTAAGGTTTGTGCTCCAGACCCCTCACCAGTTTTGTTGCCCTTCTCTGAACATGCTCCAGGATCTCAACATCTTTCCTGTAGTGAGGGGCCCAAAACTGAACACAATACTCGAGGTGCGGCCTCACCAGTGCTGAGTACAGGGGGATGATCACCTCCCTGCTTCTGCTGGCCACACTATTTCTGATGCAGGCCAGTATGCCGTTGGCCCTCTTGGCCACCTGGGCACACTGTCGGCTCATGTTCAGCCGAGCATCAACCAACACCCTTCTAGGTCCTTCTAGGTCCTCAGGACTAGATGATCTTGCAGGTCCTTTTCAGCCTTGTGATTCTGTGATTCTACGTTTGTATGATATGAAGTTGTATTCTGTTGCATATACTTAACTATGTGACATTACTATCCTATGGATGACAGTAATACCAAGAATTATACACAAAACCATTAAAAACCTTTTCTAATTAAGAAGCAGATGTGATCCATAGATTTATTTCTGACGGAAGCTAAGTGTTCTGTAGGTAATTAGAAGGAAGCAAACATGTTAAAATCTCATCAAATTACTAAAGCTAAGGATCCCAGTACTTTTCTCTCAAGAGTGCATCAGATCTGCTAAATTGTTTAGGAGCATGACAGTTTCATGAACCTTTGCAGCTCCTATTTAGAAAAGAATTTGAGAAGAAAACTTGCACGCACAGTGTGCTTTACTTCAGTTGAATAATCTACAGTGCATTATGGTGTAACATTTTTTTCCCCATTATATAGAATAATTAGTAAATTTCACAAGCAATACTATTACAGTGGGATATATTCCTTTTGTTAGTCACAGCTGCTAGGTGTATCTTTCCATTTACTCTCTTTTTCCATACCTCACCTTCTTATAATGTTGAAATCCTAAGAACAAAGGCAATATGATCAAGAGACTAAAAGAATCACAGAAAGTTATTTCATTTTCTAGACTAAGGTTTTTAGGGAGATTGTATTGCTTATACCAAATAATTTATGCAGTATTAAACGTGCATTCCTATTTCAGCTGGCAGTACTGTGCACCAGCGTGTCTACCACAGAATGCAACGTGGTGTAGAGACTAACTCTTGAGAAGCATGATCCATGTGCCATGCCTCACCAGTGGAGAAGTACTGCAGAAGCATGAACAAGAATGCTGCCAACTGACACTCTAGTGTAGGCTACAAATTAGGGCCAAAAGCTTTGCAGCTCAGTGTGTGGAAAAAAGGTCACTGTTAATCTGTTAATTTACATAACATACATAACATAACAAGAAATCTGTAAAAGAAAATGTAGGGCTGCACAGTCAAAAATTGACAAAAGAATGAAAGCAGTAGCTCTATGATGCTAATAAGAAATGGTCCAAGAGGATTTCACGATATTTCAAGATGCTATGAAGGACTGCCTGTTCACTTCCGCCCCATTTTAGAGCTGCAAGTCACAGAAAAAAATCACCCTCTCACATCATAAAAGGAAGCAATTGAGGCATACTCCAGGCGGCAGCAGAAGTGCCGCAGGAGGTCATCCAGCCACAGGGGCAATTCCTCCTGCTCCAGGCTTCAGAGGGCTACGGTTGCCAGGTGGCGAATCACAACCATCTTCAGGGCTTGGGGCGAAAAGCTGTGCCCACCAGCAGACAAGTGCTGGTCCACAGACAGCTGAGGTAGAAGCTAGAGTGCTGGCCATGCCCGGCCGTATGCCTGGCAATCTGTATGTCCGCCACAGCGCAGTTTCCTGGCCGCACCATGCTGCTGGTGCAGCTGGCTTCAGCCTATTCGATGCTCACCAAAGTGCCTGAGACATCAAGCTCCTCCTGACTCCTCATCTCAGTGGTACTGAACATGTCTTGACGCTACTGAACATATTCCTACCTACCAGAAACAAAAGGCAGCTGTGGAAAAGAGCCTTAGCAATAAATAAGAGATTGAAAAGCCGCCGCTTTGAAAGCAAAACTATTCTTCGGTGTTGATTTGTGTTATAGACACAAAAAAGAAAACTTACACGAGGAGCACTGATGTTAACAATCCAATTTATTTAAGTAGGATGACATACTTTGAAAGACCGAAATTGAGAAGAACATAGAAACGTATCCTGAGCCTATCCAATGCTCAGGAATGTGTCCGATTCATCAAGCGGCACCCCACGAGTCATCTCGATGTTGAAGGTGGAGTTAGAGGGGGCGGTCAGCCAGATCTTGCATGAGTGGCTGGAGGGCAGCAGCTCCAGGAGGCAGTCATGCGACGGAGGCAGACGCCTCCAGGCTGCTTTCACCTGGTCCTGGAGCCAGAGCGTGCTTTTCTCCACACGCAGATAGGAGACGGTGCAGAAGGTGTCGAGCAAGCTGGGCTCCTGTTTTCCTCTCAGCTCCTCCTGATCGTGGTGCAGAAAGCAGGGCATGTCCCCCAGCAGCCGCTCCCTCGTGCAGGTGCACTGCAGCTGCACGCGCAGACAGGACTTGCTCGTCGCTGTCTCCTCCACGTCGTCCAGCTCCACATGGAAGGTGTGCGTGGGGGGAGGCCTCACGGGCACGAGCAGGCGGTAGATGACGTTGTCATAGTGGAAGCTCCATTCTTCCTAGACGCAGACCCCCGTGGGTGGCTGCAGCCGGGGCGTGAAGCTGTGGCAGGTTTGTCCTCGGCAGGTGTGCAGACGGTCATCCACCAGCTCCTGCATCAGCTGGCAACTGTCGGCCATGTACGGCGCTGGCCACTCGGTGCTGTCGGCCAGAACTCTGCCCAGCTCCCGTGTCTTGTCTGAGTCACTGTCCTCTTCCTCATCATTGCTGACCTTATTTCTGGACCTCCGTATTTCTGCCACTTTTGTGAGTAAGAAGAAGGGCCTAAGGAAGAAAGCAAGGATTGCAGTGCAGATCCAATGAATGCTGCCGCTCCTTGGCAAATATTTCCTTTTCCTGATGCACCAGATGAGGCCGAAGAACAGGATAAAGACTCCAGGAAAGGCCCAGATCGGCCAGTGCTGAGGGGAAGCAAGGACCAGGGCTCCCTGGGCCGCCCAGTTCTTCCACTGGTTCCACTGCACCACGCTGTCCAGTAGCTGAGCCATGTCCCGACTCAGCTGCTCCATATGCAGCTGAACGTGCTCACGCATATCGCCACGCGTGAGGTGAACTGCCAGGCGGATGACTCCCGTAAACGCCTGGGTGGTGAAGACCATCCAAGCCACTTTCATAAGGGAGATGAAGGTCTTCAGGCCGACAGCAAGGAGCACAGCACAGATCCCAGGAATGCTGCTGATCCTTGGCACATATTTCGTTTTCTTGATGCACCAGATGAGGCCATAGAACAGGATAAGGAATCCCGGAAAGGCCCAGATCTGCCAGTGCTGAAGGGAAGCAAGGATCAGGGCTCCCTGGGCCGCCCAGTTCTGCCCCTGGTTCCACTGCACCATGCTGTCCAGTAGCTGAGCCATGTCCTGACTCAGCTGCTCCATATGCAGCTGAATGTGCTCATGCATATCGCCACGCATGAGGTGAACTGCCAGGCGGATGACTCCCATAAACGCCTGGGTGGTGAAGACCATCCAAGCCACTTTCATGAGGAAGACGAAGGTCTTCAGGACGACAGCAAGGAGCACAGCACAGATCCCAGGAATGCTGCCGCTCCTTGGCACATATTTCCTTTTCCCGCTGCACCAGATGAGTCCATAGAACAGGATAAAGACTTCGGGAAAGGCCCAGAACTGCCAGTGCTGAAGGGAAGCAAGGATCAGGGCTCCCTGGGCCGCCCAGTTCTTCCACTGGTTCCACTGCACCATGCTGTCCAGTAGCTGAGCCATGTCCTGACTCAGCTGCTCCATATGCAGCTGAACGTGCTCATGCATATCGCCACGCATGAGGTGAACTGCCAGGCGGATGACTCCCGTAAACGCCTGGGTGGTGAAGACCATCCAAGCCACTTTCATAAGGGAGATGAAGGTCTTCAGGCCGACAGCAAGGAGCACAGCACAGATCCCAGGAATGCTGCCGCTCCTTGGCACATATTTCCTTTTCCCGCTGCACCAGATGAGGCCATAGAACAGGATAAGGACTCCAGGAAAGGCCCAGAACTGCCAGTGCTGAAGGGAAGCAAGGACCAGGGCTCCCTGGGCCGCCCAGTTCTGCCCCTGGTTCCACTGCACCATGCTGTCCAGTAGCTGAGCCATGTCCCGACTCAGCTGCTCCATATGCAGCTGAACGTGCTCACGCATATCGCCACGCATGAGGTGAACTGCCAGGCGGATGACTCCCGTAAAAGCCTGGGTGATGAAGACCATCCAAGCCACTTTCGTGAGGAAGATGAAGGTCTTCAGGACGACAGCAAGGAGCACAGCACAGACCCCAGGAATGCTGCTGATCCTTGGCACATATTTCCTTTTCCCGCTGCACCAGATGAGGCCATAGAACAGGATAAGGAATCCCGGAAAGGCCCAGAACTGCCAGTGCTGAAGGGAAGCAAGGACCAGGGCTCCCTGGGCCGCCCAGTTCTGCCCCTGGTTCCACTGCACCATGCTGTCCAGTAGCTGAGCCATGTCCCGACTCAGCTGCTCCATATGCAGCTGAACAAGCTCATACATACTGCCACGCATGAGGTGAACTGCCGGGCGGATGATTCCCATGAACGCCTGGGTGGTGAAGACCATCCGAGCCACTTTCATGAGCAAGATGAAGGTCTTCAGGAAGACAGCAAGGATGGCAGCAGAGATGCAAAGATTGCTGCTGATCCTTGGCAAAAATTTCATCTTCCTGATGCACCAAAGGAGACCAAACAACAGCATATTGCTATGCATGAGGTGAATTCCCAAAAGGGTGATTCCGATAAATGCCAGGGTGATGCAGACCACCCGAGCCATAGCCGCCAGCCGCTAGCAGGTGCGTACCGCACTCACTGAAGGCCTACGGCGAAGTGCCACAGCGCTGCTCCCTCTCTTACAGCTCCTGGCACCCCATTGTGACTCGTCTGCTGATGTCACAAACGCAGCCACATCACCGCACGCCGTCACAAACACGACTACATCACCGCACGTTGTCACAAACACAGCCACATCACTGCATGATGTCACAAACGCAGCCACATCACTGCACGCTCCCTTATGAGGAAAGGCTGAGTAACCTGGGTCTGTTCAGCCTGGGGAAAAGAAGTCTGAGGGAAGGATCTGATTCGTGTTTGTTAATATCCAAAGGGAAATGGAAGTCAAATGGATGAGACCGGGCTCTTCTCAGTGATGTGTAGCAATAAGAAAAGGAGTCATGTTCTAAAACTTAGACATACAAAGTTCTGTGCAAACAAGCAGAAGAGCTGCTTTACGGTGAGGGTGACAGAGCACTGGAACAGATTGCCTTGAAAGGCTGTGGGGTCTCTCACCAACCTAATCTCCTTCTGTGACTGTATGATTAGATCGGTATCATGATCCCTGTGCCATGCCTCACTGGTGGAACAGTACTGCAGAACTAACTGACACTCTAAAGTAGGCTAGAAATTTGGGGGCAAGAGCTTTTCAGCTTAATGCATGGAAAAAAGTCACCGTTAATCAAGGAGATTCAGCACCTATCTAAGCCGAAAGCCAAAAGGAAAACGCAGAATATTCCTTATGTTTTCCACTAGTTGGCTAAAGAATTAATATACATAACATACCAAGAAATCTGTAAAAGAAAATGTAGGGCTGCACAGTCAAAAATTGACAAAAGAATGAAAGCAGTAGCTCTATGATGCTAATAAGAAATGGTCCAAGAGGATTTCACGATATTTCAAGATGCTATGAAGGACTGCCTGTTCACTTCCGCCCCATTTTAGAGCTGCAAGTCACAGAAAAAAATCACCCTCTCACATCATAAAAGGAAGCAATTGAGGCATACTCCAGGCGGCAGCAGAAGTGCCGCAGGAGGTCATCCAGCCACAGGGGCAATTCCTCCTGCTCCAGGCTTCAGAGGGCTACGGTTGCCAGGTGGCGAATCACAACCATCTTCAGGGCTTGGGGCGAAAAGCTGTGCCCACCAGCAGACAAGTGCTGGTCCACAGACAGCTGAGGTAGAAGCTAGAGTGCTGGCCATGCCCGGCCGTATGCCTGGCAATCTGTATGTCCGCCACAGCGCAGTTTCCTGGCCGCACCATGCTGCTGGTGCAGCTGGCTTCAGCCTATTCGATGCTCACCAAAGTGCCTGAGACATCAAGCTTCTCCTGACTCCTTCTGCTAACTCTTAAATAAAAGGTTCTTTTTTTTTTATTTCTGGGAAGAATTTCCATTTTTTGAAAACAACTGTAGGTTACAATTTATTCAAGTTATGTCGGAATTAGATTATTAATCGTGATGTTAGAATTGATGGGAAGTCCCTACATCCCTACAGAGTGACTTCGGGAGTTAAAATGAGGATTATCTCTTTCAGATGAACTGAGCCAAAGAACAGCATTCAATTGCTCCTTGTCTTTCTGCTTGCGCTCTGCCTCTCTGCTCTTCTGACTGTCCAAAGTAGAGAATGTCCATCATACTTCTGTCTGGTCAGGAAAGAAGGCAGATGAGGGGAGAAAAGAGAATCCCATAAGCCTAACTTATTTCCTTAAAAATAAATTCTGAAGAGGACAAATGGCTTGTGAAAACATAGATCGTAGTTCTTGAGCTATCTTATATATATATACATATATACAGGCACCTAATGGCATGACCACTGAAAAGAACTGGAGCTGTTTATTCCACTTACCTGTGCACTTTCAGTTTGGCAGCTTTGGCATTAGGTATCAGATTCGGTTATCATATTCATACACTTGTTAGTTTTGTACTTTAGAATTACTAATTGTATTATCTTCACACCATCCTGGTATACTTTTTTACTGTTACCAGTTATTATTTCTGATATCTGGTAACATGGTTAGAGCACAGTGCAGTTCTTGTACAAAATATGGAATTGGGAAACTGCTTATTAACAGGTTATGAAGCTCTCTGCTTATCTTACTATGAAATATGAAGCAGTTCTCTTTAAATCTTCCTGGTTGCCAAGTACTTGGTGGTCACATGTCCAGCTACGTCAGGTGGGAATGCACTGAATGAATGACGTACAGCAATAAGTATAACAGGTGTTTAAGTCAGTGTGCCTTAACTGTGAGAAGAACATAGCAGAATTACTACTTTTGGATGTAACCAGCAGTGTTATGTCAAGGCTTGTTACTGTGGTCATTATATATAAAAAAAAGCAATATAAATTTTGAAATCAAACTGCTCTGACAGCAAAAATTGGTGTATTTGGTCACGCACTTTTGCTTAATGCAATCCCTAATGAATTAGGGAAAATTACTGAAGAAACCAGTCACTCAGAAAATGCATGCATCGAGGAGGAAAAGGAGAGTAACGTGTGTCTGACTTGCACAGGAAATTAAGAATAGAAATGTATAGAAACACTGAAGCAAACAGGATTGAGAAACAAAGACAGGAAAGACTTCACCACCTGCCTCTTGAAGGTTGCAAGCCAGATTAATCAATCAAATGCTACTGATTGCTATCGATCCTTCTATTGAATGAATCAAAGTTGTGGTTTTAAGACTGTCCAAAGAGAATCCCTCCTATAGGTGACTTGCAGCAGACACGCCGCAGGAGTTCATGCAGCCACAGGGTGCTCCCTCTTGTGCTAGGCTTCACAGAAAAACAAAAAACAAAACAAAACAAAACAAAAAAACCAACAAACCCAACATCCAAAGGACTTGGTAAAACCAAGTAGACCAGTATATATTTTTTCATTTAAAAAAATAAGTTAGTCAATGCAAATGAACAAGTTCAGGCTTCCTGCACTACTGGGAATATTTTTCCACTCATAACCAACATCTGAACATTTGATAAGCATCCTGTGTAAATCCCAGCCCAGCACAGGAGCTGCTTACTTTTAAAACACAGCTGAATTATTTGAATTCTTGTGGTGAATAGAAGAATTAGCCAAACAGCTATGCTTGAGAAAGTTACACCAAAAATTGAAGCAAGGGACAGAAGACAAAATTCAACTTTATATAAGGACATCTTCTTAATGATGTACTTGCATTTATTATTTAGCAGCTTGAATTAATTATTCCTGTTTGTTAGATTAAAGGTTGAAGGTTGTCTATTCAGATTGGGAAATTTTATTATGTTAATGATATCTTTAAGAATTCATTGAGAAATTAAATGGTCAATTCAGAGTAATATGCCTTAATTAAGTACATTAACCACAAGATACAAATGCAGGAACAGTGATTGGGAAATATTCATTCACTGACACACAACTTAGAAAGTACTGAGTTGCTGAATGCCAGTTGTATGGAAGAAAATGAATGTAAACAGAGAACATCTGCCTAAGGGTTTAATCAATAGCACTACTTCTCTACTTTTGGGAGTATACCTACAGTATTTCAACAGCCTCTCTGTTTTAAAATAAGACACTGTTAAATAGGCTGAAATATGAGAAATGGTTCAATGTAGTGGCTGAGTTGCAGAGTTTGGGCACAAAAGTATCAGAGATCAGATGAATGATGATAGCACATGAATGAAAAGCAAACAAGTAAGTATTTCTTAATTGTCAACATATTGTTACCAGCTTCCTCATTTCAGAGAAATGGGTGCAGTATGTTTTCCTCAGGCTACATCTGACTGTTTACCATATATACTTCTGTGCTGTCAGTGAGCGCTACAGTGGGAGAAAAAGCCTACTGGATGCTCACACTGAATACCAGTTTACCCACAATTAGAACTACTTGTTTCAGCAGAAACTCTTGAAGATTATGAGGCCATTCAGCCTCGATAAGGAAGGTTCTAAAGAAATGAGCAACGTATTTATTATGAGATTTTCCTAAAGATTTTTTTAAAGTAAAGAGCAGGGTGATTGCATGTTTATTCAAAAGGATTTTCATTAAAACCCCAGGTGCTGATCTTCAAGAGGGAATTTAAAATAAAAGCAGAGTGCCTGGTGGAAAAAAATGTGATAGTTCCTGTGAGGTTTGCTATAAATGAAAATACAATGAAAATGGAGAAGAGAAGGAGAAATGATGCATTGAAGGAGTAATGAACTGTGAGTAAAAACAGAGCTAGTTTCAGTAAAAATATAAGCAAGTAGTGGTGTCATGTTATAGGAGAGGACAATGCTCATCTCAAAGTGCACTACAGCTCAGTTCATTTAGAAAAAATATGTAAAAAAAAAAAAAAAAAAAAAGGCAGTAAGCAAAACCATATTCATAGAAGCATGGAGTGGTTTGAGATGGAAGGGACCTTCAAAGATCATCTACTTCAACCCCCGTAACAGTAAGACGTAAACCAGTTCTTCTGTATGATTTCATGTCTTCGTATGCCATTCTTTAATTCCAAATACTGCACGCTTCTTGAACATGTTTAATTGACCTCATAATGTAATGCCTTCTTCAAAAATGGGAAAAAAAATAAAGTGGAACTACTGAGTTTCTTCATCTCATTGAATGGATTTCTGAATTCAAACTGTGAACCTAAAGCCTCATATGGCATAAGAAGTGATACGAATCTGTGAAACATTTCATAGGAGAAAAAATGTCAGAAGACTTCTTAAGAGAAAACGTGCTTCTCCCCCATCCACCCAAAAAACCCACAGCTGAAAATGGGAAAGCTTGAGTTCTAGAGTAGAAGGAAGAGGAGAAAGGAATCCAAAATAAATATAAAAAACACATCCTTTTTTGTGCAGCAATATATAGAATTAATGCACAGAGATCTTAGAATTATTTTAAACAACAGATGCACAAAAGGTCTTTTGGTTTTCTTCCTCCCTTCTCTTTTTAAACTCTCACAGCGAAGACATGCTAAATGTGGAGACAGAAGATTCTGCCACCTTTTAAATCAAAGATGATACAGCCACAGCGGGGCAGTCAAGGACAACACATACAATGTGATTCTCAGATGCTTCCGAAGTGCTAAGAACAGATCAAATATTTTAGATACTAAGGGCAAAATCCCACCGTGCTTTGTCAGGCAAAACTCTGGTTAAAGCCAATGGGAGTTTTGCCTGAATAAGTACTGAGCAAAGACTATGCTGTTTGACCTAGATTTATCAGAGTTGTACAAATCTAGGTCTAATGCATTTTTTTTCCTCCACCATAACAACCACTGTGCTGCAATATTCTTGTGGCACTCTGCTCAAAGGAAAATGCAACAACAGTAAGCTAAAAATCAACCCCGAGGTATTTAATGAAGGGAGGAACTCACAGCATGGCAGGGAACTGACATGCTGAAAACCTGCCAAAGAGCAACACTAAAAAATTAAATTTATAATTTCAAATTTCTGGAAGTCTGTTAAGTACAGGAAAATGAGAAAGTAAGGTTCCCAAGGGCTTCTTTGTAGTTGAAAATAATTTGGCTTTCCTATGTGTAAGCAAACCAATTCATAAGCAAACAGGCAACAATGAATAATTTCCTTCTGTAGTTATTCTTCTGATTTAAGGCAGACTGAAATTTCTACATGTTCAGCGGAAATTCCTCTAGTTGATTTCACTGGGGATTAATTTAGGTGAATAACTAGGTCAGTCTTGTTTCCAAGTTAACATCGTTATTACAAAACTATGAGAGTAGACAAAGTTAAACATGTGTATACATTGTCTCAGAAACTTTCCTCCATAATTGCAGTATCCTATTTACATCAAATTTGATACTATGTACATGAGGTTATGCAGGACTGCATGAAGTATCAGAAATAGTACCAACTATCTGGCTTCCTTGTTCTAGATGAAGTAAATATCAAAGCACTGACACCAATGACAGCAGAATCAGAGATTTTACCTGAAGAGAGATGGGGAAATGGTGGAACACAAGTACTTCACATCACAACACAGAATTCAATATCACTCCAAGCTAAAAGTCCACTGTTCCACGTTTACCTGGATCTCTTCCTTTCAAGATTCTTTTATTTTAAGAGCAGTAGTTAAACAGTGCAATGTTTGTTTTTTTTTTTTCCTTCTTAAATCTGAGATCTCTTTCATAACCAAAACCTGGAGCTACTTTGCAACATTACCCAGAAAAGCAAAGAGCTGTAGTATTCAGCCCGATAGTAGATGGACACCATCTTTGTGAAATTAAACTTCCGATTTTTAAAAGGAGGTCAGAGAACACAGAGAAAAGCCTCTGATGCTTTCTCTTTGCCGATGACTTTGTTATAATTTAACATTTGCTGAAGACAAAACATAAAACCAACTCTTCCTTGCTTTCAAAAATATTGAGTTTTCCTTCCTCCTTTGTATTCCTTCCAGTTCTTTGAAACCCCCATTTCTTAACTGGTTCCTTTTAGTCACATTATTAAAACTTCTCCTCAAGAAACAACAATAACAAATACAAACAAACAACCTCACAACAAAACAAATAAGCAACTACCTCTCCAGTACCCACAGACCTTCTATTGGAAAAGGAACAAAGGTCTGTTCCCTAGACCTGTGTCTTCAATATGGGATGTCAGAAACGTATGCTGCAAAATAAACTAAAATTAAGTCCTTGCAAAATTATCAGAATCTCTGTTCTCTTCATTACCATTTAATTACTCGTGAAATAAGTATATAATCTCCGAAATTTTATTGCCTCTTTCTAAAGCGTTAGAAATTGATAATTAAAAATAACTAGAAATGCAGGAATTGTCAGTCATGTAAAAATACAGCGTAGGATAATCTGTTGGGAACAGACTGAAAAAAGCAAAAAACAGGAAAGACCAAAGCATCTGTATTTGGGTTTTGGCACACAGGAATTCCAACTGAAAAAAAGGAAAAAAAAAAAACCCACAAAAAAAGAAGACTACATCTAGCAGAACTGTTTTCGGTCTCCTTAAAAGTCATAATTGTTTGTTCTTCAGTTGACAGAACATGCTCAGTGCAACACAATACAATAAGAGAAAATACAGGACTGAGATAGAAACATAGATGAGCTCTTATAGCATCTGAAGTCACAGTATGAGACTGCTCTCAAGCTTCCTTCCCTGTGAGCTCTGAAATGTGCAACTGACTGCACCTAAAAAACTGCCTTTAAGTACCAGAGAATAACAGGAACCCACCTCTCTCCTCCTCTTAAATTACTGTTACATGGACTAGAGTCGGGAATTAGATTATTCACTGATAATGCTCAAGGACACAGTGCAAAGGAATTACATACTAGTGTGGAATATATCAAGGTTTGGGTTAGGGTTCACAAAAGTCCAGTGGAGTCAACTGCACTGTTTTCCACCTGTTTCAAATTTTCCAACACAGAAGTTTTATACATGGCTAGATGAAGAGAAGTTACTTTTTCACAGTTACTTTTCTATGTGGACTGTAAATTCATGTGGGCAATGTTGCGATAACAGAAAACAAAACTTCCTGCCACCTAACAGCAGTTAGATAATAGAGCTGCAGCTGAGTTATTTGGCTCACTGGAGATGAATTATATTCTTCTTCATAAATTGCCTATCTATTCTGACTTCTACAGTCGACAATATGTAAATTTATCTTCTTTACCTGTCTTCACAGGTGTCAATAATTCAGAAAAATCACATGACTAAGCTACGTTCTTTTTCAAAGCTTCTGAAGGTTGTCCGGCTTCTTCTTCTGTACCTGAATGCTACTGCCTAGAAGTAATTAGTGTCAGGTCACATGTTACTAAACACAATGCCTCTGACCTTAAAGAACTAAATTTGAACTCCTTTAACAGGATATCAGGAGCTGTGCATGCTTTTTTTCACTTATTCTCCAATGTAACATATTTAATACAGTAAAGGTATTTTATGATGTACTTCATCTTGGCCATAATTTTTCATATTAAAGTAGAAAGTAAACTGTGGTACATTAATAAGCAATAACCCAGCTAAACCAGCGTTCATTCATATAATATATAAATAAAGAACTTTGGTTTTATGTTAGTATGCCTGCATTTCTAATATCAAGTGTTGATATTACAGTTCTAAGTGAATGTAGTACTGCTGAAACTGTTCAAGTATGTCCTGTCCTGCATTTTTACAATAATTTTTTAAATTACAGTTTGAAAAAGGCAATTCTGATAAATTAAAATTAAACAATTATATTTATAATTGTGCATGCAAAGGCTCATATGCATGCTAGGACAGCAGTGTTTCAAGTTAAAATTAATATTCTGGTAATTACTAGTTAAAAATATATCTGTCAGCAGTAAACTACTATGATTGCTCATATCATAGGTATATAGAGCATGCAGTATGTTATGTGTTACTGCACTACTGGCATCACTGCCAGATACAAACAAGACAAGCAGAATGAATGCTTTTCCATGGTCCAAGCGAGAGGTCAATAGTTAGGAGCCCAGGACAATTCTTTCTGAAAAGACTATCTGGAGCTTTCTGAGTATTGTCTTAAGTATTGTTTCAGAAATTATTTTCAAGTGCACCGACTTTCGCCTCAAACCTCCCTCCTTGCACAAATACTTAAGATTCGCCTGGAGATGTGGCATTGCCCAGCTCCATGGGTTTAATAACTGTAAGTTCTGCATCTTAAACAGAAGACAGTCTTAGCACTTAGCATCGTGAGATAATACTGGAAAAAGTGAACTCTTTTTTCACCAGTTAAACAACCACTAGTAAGGAACACTCTTTCTCCCAAAAAGAGCTTTCTAAGCATTCTACCAGTTAATTATATATCACCAGCCCTGATGATGTTAAAACTGGTCAGTGCTATGTCATAGCTGATGAATAAATCCTGCACTCTAGGCTAGAGGAAAAGAAAAATATGATTTTCTTCTTCAGCAATGGAAAGTATCATTTAAGCGTTACAAGGAATCTGATTCAGTCTCTTCCTTTCCTAAAGTACTGATCAAGGCATGAGGTCACCAGAGGCAATGGCAGTTATAGTTCTAAGAACAAAAGAATATGTGTTACATTTACATATTCCGAAGTAAAAGTCGTCTGGAGAAAAAGAACACTTTGCAGCTTTATGCAAAGATTTACTTATGACTACTCTTTCGAAGGAAGGAAACTCCACAGGCTCCCTATCCAATCCTTTTTTCTTTCTAAACAGGAACCTCTTTATATTCCCACCCCTTTTACATTCCCTACCAGAATTGACTGAACCATGCTGTAAACAGTGATGTAGAAGGGAGATTTACAGTATAATCTGTCCATTACAGTCTCTTCCTTTTGCACAAATAACATACTGTGGAAACAGGTACACTTCAAACCCACTAAGGAAATCAGTACCTCCTGGCAATGAAACCTGCATTTCGTAAACAAGAGACAACTGTATATTATTCAGTTAAGCTATAAGCTAATACATTTTAATTAAAAAGTCAATTGTAGCACTGTATTCTGAGGCCAGTTAACAAAACATGATTTTTTTAAAATTATTTTTTATTTTTTTTGCCTGGTATTTTCCATTTGCTTTTACCTTTGTTTGCTTTAGATTATAGCCAAACTGCAGTAAAATGTCAGATGCATTTTTATAGGCTACTTTCTGGCTAGTTCATGATCTTCTGTTTTATTAGCTAGTATTTAAGCTGACCACTTAGTTCCACTGAGGCATCCTTTTCTTCCGATCCTTTTCTTTAAACAAAAGTTTTTGCACCACTCATTTTTTTCTACAAAAGTTACTTTCATTAGTTTCTGTCATCACTTGCCCCGTCAAAATATTAACTGATCCTCCCAGCCTGCCCATCTTGTTTTATCCTTCTGAATCTTTTCTATGTTTTCTCCATAACAGTGGTTACAGTTGCATTTGATATTCCATTGTAAGCCCCTGTAGGATCCAATAAAATGCTGCTAATTTCTGCAGATTTACATGCTTGTCTTAGTTTATCTATCTTTACTGTTGTACACTCTAGAGTATTTCTACTGGGTTGTACTTCGACAGATAACTGCTTCTTTTGGGTTGCTATTCCAACAGACATGTTTTGTTATCATTTTCAGTAACAAATTTATTTGGAAGAATTAAACTACTTAAAAGCAATGATTTAACAAACAAAAAAAAAAATAAAAAAAAAAAATCTTGAAGCAGGACGATTTATTTTGCATTTAAGTAGCACATGATACAGAATTTCAGTGTACCAGTCCTCCACAGTCCCTTCTGCACATGTTAGAGCATATCCTCTAGAAAAATGTCATCCTGATTCAAAGACTTTTACAAAGAAAAATCTGCACATCCATGAATGGGATCTTTTTGCTGGTTAGAGTTACTTTGACTGTTTGAATCAAAAACTGCAATAGTGAATCAAACATAAGGTGCTCTAATTCTGCAGCCAGCTAGAAAGAAAGCTTGAAAATAATGCATACTCTGCTATTTTGTTACTTGTTTTCTTCCTAGATTTACAGAATACCCTGAGTTGGAAGAGACTCCCTTCTAACTACCAAGATGCTAGGATGAATTTATGTTGAGTTCATGAAAAACGATTTTGAACATTTTCATGCTCATGAAACACAAAGTTTCCACTTGTATTTATCTGCTTAATGCATATTTGGAGTTCCTAAATGTATAGAATGGTTTGGGTAGGATGGGGCCTTAAAGACTATTTAGCCCCAATCCCCCAGTAATGGGCTGGTTGCCACCCATCTGATCAGATTGCTTGGGACCCCATCCAACCTGGCCTTGAACACTTCCAGAGATTGGGTGAAAAACTGAGGTAGCATGGTGGAGAAGAAAGAGCAGGGATGCTCTTTTATATATAATAGCAGGAGCTGTTACATCATGTTTTACAGTTAAATTCAACATCATGATTTAGAGATCTCTCTGAATTAAGCTCCTTTTGACTCTCAGCACCTAAATGAAAACTTTTGTGCTCTTCCTCAACCCCATACATTTGTAGGTCAAGCGACAACTATTAGAAAGAATACTCACAGAAGTGGAAAATCAGACAAAATTAGGAGAGATTATGCAGATTTATATTTATTTCATTCTTGTCCAGAGAGCTTCTTCCTAAGGGTCTGTTTTGGTTGTGATCTCTGTTACATTCTGTTGGCAATCCTGTATTGACCGCTCTTGAAAGCTGATGATAAAACCAGAAAACCTCTAAGATGAACTTGTGATCAAAGCTTTGAAACACAGAACTACACATCAAGACTAGTCACATTTTCTTATGCGACAGGTCAAAGGGTCAAAGTCTTTCGGAAGAACACTATTCTTTATGATGCTTCTTCATCCTCTAGTTATTTGTCATATTTGACAAATATTTGAGCATAACCTGAACATGTGTTATGTTTAACCAGTCTAACACAACAAAAGACAGTGTCTCTAAGTAGCACGTATGCGTCTCCACCTCCACTTATCTTCTGTGTAGGGAAGGAATCTAGCAACTCATGGGAAGGCAATTAAGCTGAACACCACTTGACTGAAATTTCATCACATGCTTTAACTAGTTGTTCCATCTCCATACCCTGGAGCAGACTAAGCACATCAGCATAACTCTTAGTAACTTGCTTCTTTCTACCTCTCACGCATACTCTGAGACATGAATACTTAAAAATGTTTGATTTATATGTTAGCACCAAAATCATGCTACAGTCTTTTCTGCTGCTGTTAAAGGTTAGAATCCAGAATGTGTGATGTCTGGAAATGTCTAGTGGCTGCCAGCAGCTGGATTCCTGCACAGGAGCTCAATAACCCTGGTAAAGAAAAATTGGTATCGTCTTGCCTCATCTAAAGACAACCCCTTCAGGATCCCGTTGAATTTTGTACTTCTGATTTGGCAAAACCTTTAGACAGTCCCTCTGTCTTGTTTTTCTGAACAGCTGCCAATAAACAGGGTACTTCATTGTCTACAGTTAATTCTTAAAGTAAATGACTAGGTAATATGCTTGTCGTAGGAATCAGACCATTCAGAAACAGTTACTTCACATCCCAAAATCATTTGCATCTTGATTCTCTTTTGAGCAATTTAAACCATCACCCCCCTTCATATTCCTAACTTAAGTCAATGAGAGAATATTGAAAATGTTCTAACATGTCAAAGTTATATAATAAAGTAAAAAAACCCAACAACCCAAATTAAGCCTTAATCTTGAGCTGCCAGAAGTTTCATTACTTGTCAGTGTTTCTATACCTTACTGCTGTCAATCTATTTTATTCCTCTAATCAGTCTAATAAATCTGAAATCTCCCTGGATGAGGTATTTTAGCCAAATGGCTTGAGAAGAATTAAACCCACACATTTCGAGTGACTCCATAAAGAGTAACCAATAATTTAACTCCCTAGTAAGTATTAAGGAAAGAATATGTTGTACATACTAAGGCAAAATTCAAAAATACACCTGATGATAAAAGCTTACAATTGTATTTCTTTATGAGTCATGCAGTTCAGTTTTTAGCAGGCTTTCATCCAACTGCAGAATACCCAAATGCAGAATATCGAGGTGTCACCATGAACAGATACCAGTGTAGCCCTTTGTGCAGTAGTGACACAGATCATGATCTATTCATACATATGTACACCTTTTGCTGTATACAAGTTTTCCTGGAGACCCATGGCTTTTTTCTAAGTATTGTGAATATATTTCAAATTCAAATGAATCCACATCATATAAAATAGTGGACCTAAAAGAGGGATGCAAGAGCCTGGATGTCCTCTGTATTGACAGGAATGCTTGCTTATATTCTAGGAATGTCTTTTCATGAGCTGCTGTTGCCTTGGAAACCAACACAAAATATGAAAATTTAGTCTCTATAGGGCAAAAACCCACCACACTTTTTTGTATATCTCATAAGTTTCCTTATCTTTTCCTATCAAATCTGAAAAACAAAGATTGGCAGTTGGGTATTACTAACTCTTAATTCATACTCCCGATTCAGAAATTATACTTCATTTAAAGTTTTTCTATAAATGATAAACAGAGTTAGGAAATAAGATTTACATTCATTGTCTCAATAGGTTGGCCAACCTAATAGGTTAGCCAAACCAAAACAACAAAAAGAAGTCAAAAGCTGTTTCCTGATTTTTAGGGGAAACATGCTGTCCTTATACTGTGTTACTTTGGAGCACCTGACAGGTTTTCCATCACTCTTTCCTGAACAGTCTCCTAACAAGCATGAGCACAGAGTGCTGCAGTATTCTAAGAAGTTTCCTTTCTTGCCTTCCCCTACCACAGTTACTGCTTTTTCCAGACTGATTCTAGATTTTTGCCCTGCATGTGGGAAAATGCTCCAATAGAAACAACACAGCATCTACTCAAAATCAATATAGAAAGAGGAAGAAAATGTACATGACAACAGCAAGATAAAGCAAAAGATGTCAGTCATCTCTATCTCAAGGCTGTGCCTGGTGAGATGTTGAAAATCCTCTAGGTAAGAGGGCCACTTAGCTTAGTTTTGTGAGAAGGAAACCCATTTTGCCATAGAGCATGACAGCTTTATAAAATCTCATTTGTCTTTTACTTCAGTGAATTTATCAGAACATATTTATTTTAGAGTTAAAGAGACTCTGCAATACCATTACTACAGCAATATTGAATGCAACAAATAAAACAGTACTTACTACAACTGCAGTTAAATTAGATGAGTTACTCATTTTGGCCTAAATCACTTTTCAAAATGGAAGTACTTACGGAGAAATTACTTAATGCTAGTTTACCATCTCTATTAGCATTCTGTCACTTTGTCCTATCACAGAAACCTATGTAGGTCTCTCTGAAAGTAATACCTCCTACTTATTTCCATGGATGCTACAGCAGATAAGAAGACACTGTTTGATAGAACAAATTCTCAGCTACAAAACACTCTTTTTCAACACAGTCACCATCATGAGCTATGCATTTTCCTCTATGATGAACAAGGGCTTGTATGTTGTGTTTATCAAAATCTGTACCAGCGGAGGTGACTCACTGTCTCTCTTGCCATTGCTGAAATGCACCACCTACTGCTTCCCTGTGCTCACATTCACTGTTTGGTCTCCATAAATGCTCAGTAAGTGTAGATGAATCAGTGAGTGCCATTTTTTCTGCATGGAGAAATTCAGTGACACATCTTTGCTTCTGTCAGACTGTCCCTCTGCTGCCCTCTGTTGCATGGCAACAGAATCTAACAGAGTTTTAGTGCGAAGGTTCAACCTTTACTGCCATACCACCAATATCTGCCTCTGACATTGCAGGTTAGCATCATACAATAGGAGGCATTACTTTTGGAGCAGCCTTGTGTAAGTTCAGTGACTTGGCTCTGAAATAATTTTAGTTTCACGGATAGGAATTAAAGTTACTTGAAATCAGTTTATTAAGATTCTTGATGTTGTGGTGATCACAAGAGGAATGTTGTTGAATATTTTGCAGAGATGAAGAAGTGCTGCATCTGAGCTTGAAATTTTACTGGCATCACTGTGATCCGTTCCCTATCTGCTTCATACTGTAGTTGAAGTTTAATTTTTCTTTAAGTCAAATCTGAACAAGCTTCTCCAGATTTTACTTCACTGAAGAAAAAAATCCAACCAACCAACAAACCAGCCAACTAACCAACAAACCCACAAATATTCACTGTTACAAAAACACATTTCCTTGTACCGCATGATGAATTTTAAGTATTAATGATGAGACTTAAACCTTGACAAAACGGTCCTACATGCTCCAATAGAAGGTAAGCTAAATTATATCAAAACTAAATTTAAGATGCAAGACTTCCATGAGATAAAGCAGTGAGAGGTTTTCCTCCCCTCCTGTATGTGCATATCTTTATAACTGAAGACAAATGAACGAAGTCAGCCAATTCAATCCATTATTCCTATGGCTTAGATAAATCTGAAACAAAAGGGGCAGAGCGACAGACCGTTCAAAATAGATAAGACAAACTCACACTTGTTGTATAAGCAGCTTCAGGATCATCCTCCAACACTCGTGACAAACCGAAGTCGGAGACTTTGCACATGAGGTTGCCGTTGACCAAAATGTTACGGGCTGCCAGATCACGGTGTACGTAGCCCATGTCTGAGAGGTACTTCATGCCAGATGCAATTCCCCGCAGCATGCCCACCAGCTGGATGACTGTGAAGTGGCCATCGTGTTTCTGCAAGTAAAGATGCAAGTTCAAGGTACACATCTAATTTTCTTGAACTTTGTACTAGTGACATTAGATAGAGATTGTATTGAAGATGTATTTGTAGCCCTGCCAGCCAACCCAACCAATGCTGGCATATTTTTTCATTTAACTTCCTCAGCAGCACAAGCAATCTCTCCTTGTGCAGCTTATCTCCCCCTTTTATTTTTTTTAACATTTCCACACTCTGCATTATCATTCCAATGACCACACCTGATGTATTTTACCCTCAGTTACCATGAATGCTTTCCCCCACTTCTTAAAGCCAGAATGAAAATGCACAGAAAAATCTGTTCTGCACATAATGCCATATAACCTCTGCACACTAAGGAAAAGGAAGGTTGGGATGAAATTCACAGAGTAATGCATGGTTTCTCCAGTCTTCCTAGCTGACTGAGAAGCCACTTAGACCCAGACCCATCAAAGTATTACACTCTTTAATTCCTGCTGGAATCTATTGGTGTTGAACTTCAAAATATGAATTATGTCATTAATTGCACTAGTCTATGTGGTTAGTCTTGGGCCTTGCTTTTCCATCTCCAAAATGAAAATTATTGCTTCCATACCTCTTAAATCAGAATCTGCTCTATTTATCCCATATAAGGCAGACTGCTGACAGCAGCATTTTTGTGACCTCAGCTAACAGACATTTAGCTTCTCATGGATTATTCAGTAAGCCAAGCTTTTATGTTAGCAAGAAGAGACATACAAAAACAAACAACTCTTCCCTGCAAGCAAGTTAACTTTCCATTTTCTCTTTTAACACTTCCAGCATCAGGCTACATACAATTAGCACTCAGGACATTTCTATTGCTTAATTCATAAGCAACCAGGGCTGTTTAGCCTGGGGAAAAGGAGGCTGAGGGGAGACCTTATTGCTCTCTTCCCACATCTGAAAGGTGCTTACAGCCAGACTGGAGTTGGTCTCTTCTGAGTGGTGACAGGATGAAGGGAAATGGCCTCAAGTTGCACCAGGATAAGTTTAGGTTGGATATCAGGAAACACTTCTTTACAGCAAGGGTTGTTAAGCACTGGAATAGGCTCCCCAGGGAGGTGGTTGAGTCACAGTCCCTGAATGTGTTTAAAAACTGTTTGGATGTGGTGCTCAGGGACATGATTTAGTGAAAGGCTGTTAGAGTTATAGTTAGGTTGTGGTTGGACTTGATAATCTTGAAGGTCTTTTCCAACCTGAGCTATTCTACGATTCTGTATGTCTAGGTAAAATGAATTTGGAGGGAAGAACTTTAATTTAAAGCCCAGTAAGTGTATTAGATTTGAGAAACTGAACAGCACAAATATGCTCATCCCTGAGCAGCAAATTATTTTTAGCATATCTATTAGGAATCAATTTCTTTCATAAGATCAGTTGGAAGAAAAGATCAAATGCACTAGTACATGAAATCCTAGACTGGAGACAACGTCCACTGGGTAACAACTAACAATACTGCATCCAGCTATAACAAAACAAGACAAAAGTACCGAAGAAGCAGTAAATTCAATATACGCATGCTTAGATTTCAAAGCTGCTATTCTGAGCTAATATAGCAGAATGACAAAGTTATTTGCTATTTAGTGTATGAACAACACAGTCATCTCACAGCCTTTTCCAAGCAAAGCACACTTACTGACACATCTTCAAAAAAAAGCTACTTATGACAAACTCATAGCAACTTTTCCCCTTAAGCATTCTCACCACTCTTGCTTATGTTCTGTAATCTTCAAGTACTATCCAAATATGAGCAGATAGTTCTAACCATGCCACAACAGTAAACCTAACCCTGCTTTGCTGTCTCCACCAAAGCCTCTGGTAATCAGCTAGCTCTGCAGACAAGTCTGAGGGTTGCTAGCTGAGGATCAAGATCCAAGCATGACAATGATATATTTTACATACAGGAATCCCCTGTTACAGATATTTTAGATTTTCCTTTCCTACCAAAAGAGTAAGGAACCTTTCAGGGTCCCAAAACACGTCAGTGACAGATAATTAAAATAAAAGTTGCCATTACTGATTAAGCAATGAAAGACAAAATACAAGATTCTTAAAGACCTTAAGCCCGTTCTAATAAAATAATAACATCAACCCTATCTGGTACTGTATCCATTGAAACCATGCTGGATTTGATTTTTGCTTTTTATTTAATAATACAAACTCTTCAATTCACTAAAACTTTATTGAACTGGGTTGCAGTTAATTCTTTTTGCACTTATTCTGTATGAATAACTCTTTTTCATTAGCTTTCTGTAGAAACAGGATTTGGAGTAAGGCGCCCATGGCTTGTTTTTGCAAAACAAACATCCCCCTAACAAACCGCCAAACAAAACCAACCCTCCCCCCTGCAAACTCTAGGTCTTACCTTTTCCTTATCATCATTCACAGTTCCATTCTTTCAACCTCACAGTCATCTGCAACACTTCCCTTAACCTTTTGTCCATTTAAATCACAAGCATTCATTCCTTTCTTTTTTAATTTGTTCTCTTTCAAATCTAGGCCATGCTTGACTGATTTTTTCATAAAATATAACCCTTTTTCTGCTCCTTCCAAATCTCAGTATTTTCCCTACAAGTATAGCAGAAATGCTTTTGCAGTTCTCTCTCTCTCCTTTCACATTTCTTTGAGCTTCTGCCTTGACATAAAAGTTCAGGCTTCTTATCTTCACCTTTAAATAAATGACAGACTTGCTAACAGACCAGATACCATTTTATTACATTTTCTTCCTTTCTCCAAACATTTTTCTGAATCTTCATCCACATCTGTTCCTGTCTGTCACTTCTCATTCTTGGTTTTACATTGTTTAATACCACCCTCATATCTGGAAAAACTGTATTTTTACTGTCAGCAAAACAATTTCTTCTGTGAGTCTCTCTGTAATCACTTCTGCGTTGGTTTCCTTGCCAGATGTATTCCCTTACAATCTACAAACTGTTAACTTCAAATACATCAAAATATTTGTCTGATTTAACGTGACCAGGAGAGAGACCTGGGCCACATTTAACCCTTGGGAAATTCAACTAGGCTGGTGAATGCTATGTACAAACCTGGACTCTTATCTTCAGAATCTGTAAATTCCCATGTACATTCGTGAGTCAAATCAATCCTTCAGCAACTTTCCATTACCTTGTTTCATTTGCTTGTCCTAAAGGGACACGATATGCTCAACTAAATGATATGGCAGCTGTTATCTGGGGCTTTATTCTGATTCCCATGACTTATATTTGAAATATGTTTTTGACAGGATTCCCATTGGGGTGTTAAAGATATTAATCAATAATGGCAGCAATTCAGACCCCAGTGTTCTTACCACATTTATCCTATCATCTCATCAAATTTTAATCAGACTTTAATGGCTTTGCTAAATAAACTTTTATTATCAGCTGAATATAAATGCAGTATCTGTATGGTTCTCATTTATGCAGGTCTATGAAAAATGTTTTCTGCTGTTGCAGTTTGCCTTCAAAAATCTTACGCGTGAGAAATATTCTCATTATAATACAGAACCTTCAATAGCACTGATGTATAATGAGGCAGTAAAGGCAGTTGGCTATTTCAGGGAAAGAAGGAAGGTATTTTAAGTTTCTATCATTGTTTTCCACTTCATAGTTTCCAACTCTAGTCTGCATGATTTCAGTTCTTTCCTACAAGACCACAGATTTTTCCTTTTCAGAAGGTTTTTTCTGTTTTAATACCGAGTAACTTTTTGGCAGAGTGGTGAGTCAAGCTTCCTGTACTGTTTATGGACTATTGTTCCTGGAGAAGATAAATCTACACCAAAATTCACTTCTAGACTCAAAGTAAGATCTCAACACTTTTATGATCTTACATTCTGACAAGTGCAGATTATTTTAGATCTTGTTGTTGAAGGAGAAAGGCACTGAGAATTGCGTTTCTAGATCTAACTTGGATTATCTTTGCCACTGATGGCTGCTATGGGTCACTATATGAAAAATGTGGTTTTTGCTATCACTATTTGACAGCGCAAAGTAAATCATGGCTTTTTATTGGGATAAATTTTCCTATGTTCAGTTTGAAACTTGGTACTAACAGGAAGTGTAATTCATGCTTTGTACTATCTTGTGGATTGCAAACAAATCAGAACTGAATTAGATCAACAATCAATTTCATCCTGAATGAATAGCTACTAGGATTCCGTACAAATAATAACAACTCATTTCATTATGCATATAAGACTGAATATACATGACTGAAATTAATTTAGTTTATTTTAAATGCTACTGAATGATCCTACACCACAAGAATTGAAATACCTCAGAGAGTACTAAAAATATAAAATCATAAAATGGATTAGGTAGGAAGGAACCTTAAAAGCCTACCCTACTCGAATCCCCTGCCATGGGCAGGGCTGCAACCCACCTGAGCTGAGAAGCTCAGGCTTCTCAGGGCCCATCCAACCCAAACTTGAACGCCTCCAGGGATGAGGCATCCATAGCTCCTCTGGGCAGCCTGTGCCAGTGTTTCACTGTCCTCTGAGTAAGGAATTTCCTCCTAACATCTAATGTAAATCTCCTCTCTTTTAGCTTAAAGCCATTCCCCCTTGTCTTACCATTTTCAGACCATGTAAAAAGTCAGCCCCCCTTCTACTCATAAGCTCCTCTCAGGTACTAGAAGGCTGCAATGAAATTTCCCTGGAGCTTTCTCTTCTCCAAGCTAAATAAGCCCAACTTCCTCAAACTTTCTTTGCAGGAGAGGTGCTCCAGCCCTCTGATCACCTTTGTGGCCTCCTCTGGACCTACTCCAACAGATCAGCATCCTTCCAGTACTGGGTCACCCAGGCTTGGACACAGTACTCCAGATGGGGCCATACGAGGGCAGAATAGAGGGGACAATTCTCTCTCTTTCCCTGCTGACCACTCCTCTACTGTTGCAGCCCAGGATACAGCTGGCCTTCTGGGCTGCAAAAGCACACTGCTCGTTCACATCCAGCTTTTCAATCCTTCAGGACACCCAAGTCCTTTTCCACAGGGATGCTACCAATGAGATCTTCTCCTAGTCTGTACATAACTCGAACTCCTCCAAAACAAGCACAATACATTCCTGTTGCCTTACTGAACCCCACTTTTTGAGCCTGCCGAGGTCCCTCTGGATGACATCCTTTCCTTCTATTGCGTCAACTGCATCACTCTGCTTAGTGTCATCAGCAAATATGCTGAGGATGCACTTGATCCCACTGTCTAGGTCATTGATAAAGTCATTGAAGAAATATTTGTCCCTGGGGGCCACAACTCATCACTGGCCTTGGATGGAAAAACACCCAGTGATCACATCCCTTTTGCTATGACAATTCAACCAATTCTTTATCCACCAAACAGTTCATGCTTCAAATCCATGTCCTGCTAATATAGAAATAAGGATATGGTGCAGGACCACGTCAAAGGCCTTGCGCAAGTCCAGGTAGTTTATATCAGTTGCTTTTCCTTTGTCCACTGATGCCATCACTCCATCATAGAAATACACCAGATTGACCAGGCACAATCTGCCCTGGGTGGAGCTGTGTTGGCTGTTTTGTACCTCCTTCACAACTTGCATGTGCCTTAACAAAATTTCCAGGACGATCTGCTCCATGATCTTCCCAAGCACAGAAGTGAGGATCACAGGTCTCTACTTCCCTGTTTTTTTCCTTTCTTAAAAATGGGACTGATGCTTCCCTTTTTTCCAGTCACCAGGGACAGTTAATTATTATACTGCCATCAGAAGGCAATATAGATGCATATCTTCCTCCCAGTGGGAAATTTTTTATTATTAAAAAAAAACGTTGCAAGACTGAGCTGTTCTAGGTTAGGATGCTAACACTCCAACCTGGTCAGACCAGTGACAGTGGCCTTGTAACCTGTTACCCTACCTTCCTTTCCCATCTACAATAACCAGAAAGGGCTGTCCTGTCACAACCATGTGTCCCTGCCTACTTGAGTGCACTGGAATGCAGCTGTTAGAGCTGGAAGGGAATTTGAATTGGATGCAGATCACCTTCTTGCCCTGTGTCACTCCTGAGATGCTTTTTTAATCTGCACTTAAAGACAGTTAGGGTCAATATTTCTTATCCTACCCACAAGGACCATCTTAAATAAGATCCCTACATTTTACTAGCATAGAGGATGGATTTTAATCTTTTTCACAACTGCTTTTTAGATACATAATATCCCTCTTGTCTTTTCCTTTGGCTTGAAAACAAGTTCAGAACATAGACCTCTTTTTCTCAGTATCTGTCCTTTTTTTTTTCCAATTTTGTTCTGTACTCTGCCCAGAGAATTCATACAGTTCCTGAAGGATCTGAAGTGTTATGGCCCAAGGGGGATGTAGTACCTTGAGGCCTCTCTAGGGTCAAGTGAAGACAGAGGGCCGCCTCACACACCCTGCAGGAGATGCTCCCATTTCTTGACTGCAATGTGGTATTTGTCATTTTCGCAGCAAGGTGATATCTCTGACCTAATGCAACACCTAGATTCATTCTAAGCAGTAATACTCTGTTCTCTACTCTGTACCTGATTATTCCAGTTTCAGTGGAGTATATTGACCTTGTCCTCACTTATTTCTAATTAGTTTCTAAAGCCAAGTAGTTAATAAGTTACGTCTTAAATTTGTTGCAATGATTTTAAATTCTACCTTTCTTTTCCTGTCTGACTGCCTTCGTAGTCAGCTGTTCATTGTCTAAAAACTTTTAAAGTTTAATCACAGTTTCAGGATCCAGAAACTCATTAAAAATATGTGGAAATAAACAGACTACAGAATAGTACTTCTCCATATAAATTTCCATCTGAAGTCCACTGTCTGCATATTGTACTGCATCCATGTATGGAAATTTTGTCTAGACCAGGTTTCTCTAACTACTCATAAGGATCTCACATGATAGAATTTTAAAGCATTAGCAAAGACAAGATTTATGACATACTTTTTCTATATCCACAGAGCCTGTATCCCATTACAAAGGGAAAACAGACTGTTCGACATAATTAGTTCTTGGTAAATCCATGCTGGATCATCTTATCACGCTGTTATCTTTAAGGTGCTTATAAATACTTTTTTGATAATTTGTTCTAAATAGAGCAGTTTGACATTAAGCTGACTGTCCTGTAACTTCTTGACTTCCATTTTCACTTCTTTTTAATACATGGCTGACACAGACTCTATTATAATCTCCTAGTTTCTTACTTATTTTCCACAAATTCTGTAAGATGCAGCACACTGAAACTTTCCATATTCCACAAATTCCTTCTGGCTTCAAATACAAGACTGCTGTAAATAATTCATTGTTGCTCAGTAGGAATAATATCCACAGGGATTAAAAAAATCCAGTATTTGTAAAGGAACTTGTCACAGCAGTACCAGAAATAGTTTTTTTGCCTCTCTTTCACAGGGTGAAACACTGGTTGAGAAAAAATGTTAGCTCTGTAGCATCACCAAATACTTCTCAGATCATGTGCATATTCACTGCTTCCCATGTCACCATTAAGGTATCACATTCACACAAATTCAGTTTCTAATTACTCAATTTTTTTTTTTCTTCAGAAGAAAATGTGCATATCAGCCGTCTCCAGTGTAGGCTTTCCTCTTTCTAGAGTAGTTTCTGAAAGCAAAATAAATGAAAATGCTGCCTTTGCCTTCGCCCCAGCAGGAAAGGAACATGTCTCCAATAAATAAAAGTGCACATGGATGTTGTGTGTGAAAGCAAAATAAGGAGTGTTAGTTATGAGCTGTAATGTTGCTGGTTCCCTGGATGCAGATAAATAAAAAGGAGAACCACTAAACTTAGAAATGGTCATCTGACTTCTGTTCCTCAAAGCTGACTCTGCCTAGTGAGGCCATGTTAGATGGATTTACAACACATACGTACAGCATCATTTTATAGAAATTTCTACCAATCTTCATTTTTCTCCTTTCTCCCTTATCCTCAGCCTCACTAAGAGCAGGAGTCTGCTGCAGCAATTAAACTCTAGTTAAAAATGGGAGGACCTGATAGCAAAGCTGCTCTGAGAATAACTTCATAACGATTACTGCATCAAAGAACAATATATCATAACATTATAACCTTCTAGTAACATAATTTTTCACATTTTTTACACTAATCTTTGCTGCTGCTAGACATGCCTCAAGGGATTAAAATTTGGTGATGAATTTGTGGGTCTCATTTGCTGTACGGTTTGCTGCCATTAATGTTTTGAAATAGTTAAGCACTTCCTAATTTTAAACAGAAACTTTAGAAAATACTTTCTTTGGAAGAAGAAAATACATGTTATGAATTTTAACATACTGCGAATGCCTGTAAATAAATCAATGCTTTTAAGATTATTTTCATTTTCTTAAGTGAAAGGAAATGTGTCAGTTTTCAAATAAGAAGGGGAGCATTACTATTGCAAATGATAATGGAGAAAAAGGCAGGAAAACTCTGTGCTTACCCAATGCAAATGAACCCCTTCTGCCTACAACTCAGAGATTCACAAAACTGGGCAAGAATGGAGCGTCCTTCTTTGAAACCTAAACATTCATGCCTTCAGGGAACAGTCAAGGGAAAATGCTGGAAAAAACAATCTCAGGAGCTTCTTAATCCACATATTCTCTTTCCCAAATGAAAATCTGGAGAGGGATGATGAGGGTAAATCCCTAAAAAGGCCAATGAGGCACTGTCACAACTGCCCCTGGACATGCCCAAGGCCAGGTTGGATGGGGTCCCAGGCAGCCTGAGCTGGTGGGAGCAGCCTTCCTGTAGTAGGAGTTTGGGGCTGGCTGGGCTTTTAGGGTCCCTTCCAACCTGGGCCATTTTATGATTCTATGATTCTGTGATTCTATTTAATAAGCACACTGCTTATTAAAAAGGTTCTAAATTTCTAAGACTATTCTTTATTTATGCATTTCTTGACTGCCTTTCTTGTCATATTTATACACTGTATCAACAGGAATGAAAAAACTTGTCTGACTGCAACTATCCTAACTTCCGAGTACATTTTTCTATGAGCTCTGATACCTGCCCTTTTAACTTTTCACATGGTTCCTATTTTCCTCACATGCTTGGAGGATAAGTGATTGCTAAGATCTCCATTACACAGGTGGGTAACAGAAACATAAAGACATCTGTTCTAGCCAAAGTATAGTGTAGGTGAAGTTGGTAACAGAACAGGAAATTGCTGAAATTTCAGCCCATTTCTTGTGACACACAGAACATTCCTACCAGACAATAGGATGATTAACTTCTGTGTATCAATCTCACATGAGAAAAATGATACTGAGGTTCATCTTACAATAATGAGTTTTATATAACTGCAAAAATAATGCGCTTTTTTTTTTTTTTTTTAGGGAAATTAGGTACCACGTGTCTCCAGCAATTTAGGTTGTCTGGTGGTGCACAATCTGCTGTAGTTAACTGCCATCACCTTACAGAATTGGTTCTAGTGAGCTGATGTCTTCCCATAATGAAAATATCTACAGCATCTTTGTATTGCAAATGCATGCCAATTCTTTTAATCCAAAAGCTCAAAGTTAAGAGCTTAGAATACAGGATATTTTGTGGGTTGAAGATGGCATAATTTAGCTGAGCTTGCAGTTTAATTCATACAGAGATCAGCAGTCAAGGCAGTAGTTTGGGAGAGTTGGCTGCATAATCAAAACCAAAACACAGCACTAAAAATGATGAAAGATGGGTGTATCCTGAACCAGTATTCCGGGAAACTGATTTACTTTCTGATCTCTGCCATGCATTTCCTGCAGAATACTGTGAGGATCACTTAACATCTTGGTGCTTTATTTCCCTATGTGTAAAGCAAGGAAATGAAGACTATAAAGAACTTAGGTCAAGGGGACTTCTACTTAGGAATTCAGGGCTCCTGGCATAACTTGTTTGCAAAACCTCTTCCATGATGAGTATTCTGGACTGCGCTCACACCGCTTATCATGTCACAGGGCTTCCCTTTGAGAAAGTGTAATTGATCCATGTTTGTACGCTTTTGGAGAATGACAGGTTGGAGGGCTGTGCTAGTTAAAGTCTGCAGGTTGCGGCATGGAGGAAGTCTTTCTGACGGCAAGAAATTATTTTTTTTCTACACAGTTTCTCTGTAAAAAGACTTTGCACTATAACAAGCCATTATTTTAAATAATACGGAAGATAGATAATATCATAAGCCTTTCCAAATCTAAGCGCACAAAAACTATTACACTCACCCAATATCTTTCACTAGGGTTGTTATGAATAAAACCTCTTCATTTATTTCTATCTTCACAAAAGCTTTTAAAAGTGTAGACTTCTGCAGGAAACAACTATTATTAATGAAGCAGCTGGGTTTCTTTTTAAAGAGGTTACTTTGAAACCATTTGCTCTGCTAATTATTAACAGAAACACTGATGATATATCTACAGTGCTTTGGGACACTGAATATTATCTAAAATCCTTTTAAAAACCATTTCAGGAGAATAAGCCACATCAGAAGTGTGAATTAAAACTGTAAAATAATACACATGGAAACCAGCAGCAGAAATGATTAGCTCACATTTCCCCCCAGCAATTTTGCCCGCAATTTCTTATGCAATGTGAGAAGTATTGCTTCACAACAACATCGTAATTTTGCTAATGTCAGTTGATAGTAACGTATCTCAATAAGTAGTAATTGTTCTGATGAATAAATGAATGTGAATAATAACATACGTAGATATAATAGAGCAGCTCAGAGAAAGATAATTTTATGGAATCAATTATTTCATTATTTGTTTTTATTCTCCTGTGTGAAATTTTGCACACGCACACACAATGACTGCACAAAGAGCACAATTGGGCTCAGGCAAATCTTCCTGGGTCACCACGATAAAATTACAGAACATGGAAGCCCCAGGTCCTCAAATGAGCAGCAGTCTGTCTGCTTTCTGCAGACAGATAGTGAGATGATCCAGAAAGGCACCTGGGTTGATTTTTTAAACCAAACTGGTTTCTAGAAGATGTTGCCAACACCACACTACCTCCACAAAGTAACTTCATTTTGACAGATTATCAAACTCTCACCAGAAATAGCATTGTTGGTCTTTGCAACAAACTAGACGTCTGTCAGATGTCTTGACAGACAAAACCAAAATGTTATTCAGGATAGTCAGTGAAGAGCAAGGGATGCTAGGAGTGAAAAATACAACAGAATAATCAGAAGCAAAAGGAATGGAAAACAATGTCTAGCAATATCTGAAATAATGGATCTGATGTATCCTCTGTTCCAGATGCTGTTCTTTTCTGGTGGTTAGCTCTTTTCCCAAACTGCTGTCAAATAAGTGCTCTCTGCATGACTGTCTCTCATTTCTTTGTATCTGTTTTCTTTCAAAGGTGTTGGTATTCTTTCCCTCCTGCTTATTCACTGTCTTCCCTTATCATTTCCTTCTTCCTGCATCCCTCATCATCATCATCTAGATTTCTCTTTGTTGAACACCTCTGCTTGGCATTTTGGGACACCCTTTCAAACATGTCCACAAAACCACAGTCCTCATCTATCCCCAAACCTTGTCTACAGTCCCACTTTGCATTCTACAAGATGGAAGTGGCAAGGCACTAGGCTGGTAAGGACTGCCATTTACTTTCTAAGACAAATTTGACATACTTGACAATCAAATCATTCACAGAGGTTATGTCATTAGGTCTCCAGAGATTTCCAGTGGTTGATTTAACAAAGAGACTACTTTAAGATAAGTTTAGGTTAGGGGGTCATCCCTTTCTACTTTTCTAAGAAAAGATAAATACAAACGTAACAACATATTTTCATGCTTTCTATAGCTCTTCTTTAATGTTTGTAGAGTGGCCTTTTGGGGTTAATTAGCACTGAGATACTTCACCCATGAACTGTTTTCTAATTCAATTTGTTTAATGCAAGAAACCATAAATAATTATAAATCAATTACCAAGTTTATTCTACACTTCACCAACCAAAAGAATCAAAACAAAGTGTTTTTGAAGGTGATTGAGCAAAATGAACAGCTTCCATAAGCCTAGGTATTTGTACTTCAATTTATCTTTTCCTTCACAAAAACACTAATCAAAATACATTTTGCTAACTATGGGAGCTACTCTTGCAAAAGAAATCAATTATGTTCTTAAGTTCAAATCTTTTTTTTTTTTTTTCCAGCTATGCTCTAATGTATCACTGTACCTTAGAAATGTACCCTGGGGAAAATGCTTTTGTTCTTCACTAAAATTCCATGAATAACATTATGTAGGAGTTAATTTATGATAAACGATTTAAAATCTTAACCTAGAATGACTTCTTATTCAAATGCCATCACAAAATGGTACCTCACCCGCAGAAAGGAGTCAAGGGATCCATTCTCCATGTATTCAACTACAATCATTACTGGTCTGCCTGCAAAACAGCAAAGAAACACATTAGGATTACAGACATATTATGGGGTTTTTATATTTCCAGCTGTTTGGCACAGATTAGTCACATTATTTAAATATGTTGCCCATTTTCAAAATCCTCATTTATTTGTGTTATTCTCTAAGGATTATTTTCTTTCCTTTTTTTTTTTTTTTTTTTTTTGGCTAACAATAGTGAATTAGCAGACTGTGCATCATTTGCTCTGGTGTATTCATACATTAAAGAGAATGAAAAAAGTGACTATTACTTCCAAACAAGAGTTATTGTACCTCTAGCTAAGAACAGCTCTATCTAACTTAAATATACTTTGGGTATACATGTATCTTTCAACAATACTTTAGAATACATTTGAGGCAAGGAAAAAGAAGCATAAGCAATCTCCAAGAAATTGCATGGTCAGTGCCATGATTTTCCCTCTCAAAGAAAAATATCGTAACAATTCAGGGGCATACAGATAGACTCAAAAATAGAGTTAATGCACAAAAACCCTCCTAGATTTGGTGTGCATATGTGCACATATGAGTGCATGTTTCCTTAATCCAGCAGAATTCTGAGTTCATATGTTTTTTTATGTTTATTTGTGTGTATACATTAAGTTACCCAAGTAAAAGTTCTGCCTAACCAGAATAGCTTTCCTTTTTGGTTCCAGGACAGCATCGTATCCACATTCAGCCTTCTTTAAAACTGAATTACAAGCTATTTTAATTTCTTAAGAAAACACCCAAATATAAAGACAAACTTTTAACCTTGACACTTTACTAAATACTGTTTCATTGTTTATATCTAAGACTAAGCCACCACTCTGGAACTGTCTAACAGGAGAGGCTCAACAGGCACGCTAACCAGGCTGCACCGTGAGGTCTCTTTTAGAACTGTTAGTATTGTACATGAGCCATTCTACTCTATGCAGTGTATGCTAATAAGATAGCAAAGGAAGTAGAAAGTCTCCAATTGGCAAACTTTTCTTTTCCTGACAATGCCTGTCCCTTTTGGGATTTATGTGAAATCAGTGCTGCTTCAAGTGGTGAAGACACAAGTACTCCCTTTCCACGTTCTGTAAATATTAGCTGTTCCAGTGTTTTTCAAATCCAAAAGAAAACTCTTTTAGGACTTTTCCCTCATCTTTGAAATTAGCATTATGTTTTATTTGGACACTGTGATGACAAATAAACACAATATTCAAGGTGAGAAATTACAGAATAGCATTATGAAGATTCCAGCACAATTTTCCATTTCTGTACATGCCAGCATTCTCTTCACTTTGATTAATAATGGAGGTGTTAATTAAACTGTCTACAATACACAATAAGCCACAGCTAGTTATCTTTCCTATGTTGTTACAGTTCACCTTGTATTTAAAAAACTGAATAAGCAGTTTCTCTGTTCACAGAATCACAGAACTCTAGGAGCTGGAAGGGACTTCTGGAGATCATCCAGTCCAACCCACTGCTAAAGCAGTTCCCTAGTGGCTCCCTTCCCTGAGTGTCAACACTGAATTCCACATGTACTGGTGATGCTTGCTGATGTGGCTTATTTTTGTCTTTCTGGAGTCTCTCACAATATCTTTTTCTTCAAATTTCTTCAAATAAGATATGGTGTTCTTGTAGTATTCACTCACATGTTTAAGTTCTCAATGAATAAAACAGTGCTTAATAATGTTCAGACAGCAGACATATTTGAGTATGTGCAAAAATTTTCAGCTACATACTTGATTTTTATCAATAGCCTTTCTGAAATGGAAGAATCACCAAATTATCATCTTTTTCTTAATTATTATTTTTAAATGATCTCACCTGCAAGTATGAATCTATTACCTATTCAGTTTATTTCTTTTCATTGGCATCTGTTGATTAAACTCTCGTTTTGCGCTTCTAGAGTTCAGAGAATTTTAAAAATTAATGCTTTCTTTGCTTATGCTGACTAGTAGTATAGCCTGCTCTTTTTAGTTTCTGAATGTTTTACAAATCTAATAACATCAACTGTCAGAAAATGTAAGGTAAGACACAAACTGTTTTCGAAGGGTTGGAAAAACAGGTTCAGAAAATCAAGTGGCCATCTCCATCCATAAAGCACAGTTCCCTCTGTCAGGCTGCATTTGGTTACCAACACACAGTGCTGTACTTTTGTTCCATGGTCAATACCTTGTAGAGGCACTTCAGTGATTCCACTGTGAACGTGTGTGAACAGGCTCTCCCATTCACAGATAAAGGAAGGAGAGTAGCAGTCGGCTCTGGAGAAAGTGGCTGAGATGTTGGGATGTGAGTCTCTGGTAAATGCAAGGAGAGAATCTAACATTGGACATCTCTATGCAGACAGAGCCACTGGTCCCAAAGGCAGGCAGTGAACAGATGGCACCATACTCTGCGAAAATCAGAGATCCTGATATGAATACCCACTGAAATCCATCAGTACCAGATCTGGGAAGCAAACTGAAAGCACAGCTCTACTTCTGATGACCTAAACATGATAAAGCATGATCTGGGATGCCTAATCTTTAGAAGGTCAGAGGGTGGTGACCAGCACAGGACTACCATAAAATAAAATCCCTGGTTAGTTGCTGTTAGTTTCATATTTTAGCAGCAAAGAGCAGATGTTATCCTTTATATACTTTGGTATAATCTGAGTTCTGAAAAGATTAAGGTCTGTGCTGAATCTTGTACAACATGGAATACTGCTTTTGGTTTAAAGTGTACCACAAAAATGACTTTGAAAAATAATACCAGCAAACTAGCTGGCAAAAAAAAAAAAACTAACAAAAAGAAGAACAAGAAGATGACATAAATATTACTTAGATTATGAAAATCCATGTTGTTTTCATGATACTAAGAAAGATTAATTTTTCATCCTCAGAACAAGGACTGAAATCAATGTTGATAGCATAGGGTAGAGAAGTCTCTGAGAAAAGATATCTGAGTATTTTATCATGGGGTTATGCAATTCTGGAAGGCACTGAATTATTTTCCTATTTTTATGATTGCTTACACAGATGAAACATGGACAACCTTACTTGAAGGAACAGATTTAAAGATGAACAGAAATGGAAGGCTGTGGGGGAAGATGTAACTGTGAGCAAGTCAGCAAAGAGTTTTCAGACTCCTTGATAGCCCCTATCAGTGTGAAACCTTGGGAGTCTGGAGTGTAAGACAGAGAGCAAATGGTATCTGTTTGTGTCTAAGGGTAAACAGGAGGTTCTTTTTGTACGTACTGTTAATCTTATCACACTTAAGAAACCTTTCATCCTTTATCACTGTGTTTTGGGAGAAGCTAGACCAATCAACTGATTAGAGGGACAGGAATTCCTGGCTTGTAAGTGAATGGTATATAAGATGAGGGACAGGAATTCCTGGCTTGTAAGTGAATGGTATATAAGATGTATGTTGAACACAATAAAGAGAACAATTCTGAGGACTACAATGATGCTACAAAAAACTGTGAGAGCTTTCTAACTCGACTCAGTGACGACAGAAGGCAATACAAGATGGGAGTTGGGGAAGTTCTCTAGTTTAAAGACTTGACTAACTCAGGTGAGTGTTTTCATATAGAAACAGGCACTAAACAGTACATGAATAAGAACCACTCATTTTACAGTCAAGATCCATATAAGAGAGGGCATGGAATAAGGACACTGAAAATGGTGTCAGGTTTTTTTCAGGATAAAAGTTGAACACCTGAGAGTTAAAAGCTGCAGGTACTGCCAGAAGAGAGCGCTCAACTTCATGGCAGAGTTGGGGGGACAAAATACAAAATGGTTTGAAAGTGGATTCAAGGTTCTAGTCAGCAAAACAAGACATTCTTGCACCAATTTCAGACATCCGGAAGTGCTCGAGTGGGGAGTACTGTAAGAAAACATTCTTAAAGTATGCACACTACATACTAAATACACCAATATGAAACTACAATCCTATTTATATATGGCATATTGACCCACTTTGACTGTTTCTGTAATTCCTGCACAGCTCTTAACTATTTCTACCTTACCCTTCCACCTGCCTCGGGTACTGAAGAAAGTAGCATTCTCTGCTTGTACAACATAAAAGGAACAGCAATGGCAGACCTGTCAGACTTCCTCCATCTAGGGAAACTGGACTGAACACATGAAAGCAGTATCAGTGCTTTATGTGATCCAGAAAAAGGAACAAGGATTCCATTACTCAAAACTTAGATGAATCTGCAGGAGGTTCTGGGGTTATTTGTGGTTTTTGATGCAAACATCACCTGGTGACAGGTGGCTGACTGGTTTTGACAAAGTATTCATTTTTCCCTGAGAAAGTTTGTCATTAGAATTCTCCCACACGGCTGTACTGTAATGTCAATGAAACAAAACCAGCATAAATTACAAACATCCCATCTTAGTGTCATGCCACCTCAGAATTCATGTTACAGTTTTGTGTTTTTCACTGATCAATCTGCTTGACATTTTTTTCATAAGCAAAGGAAAAAAGGAAGCCGTGTGATGCAGAATGATGTGAAATAGCAAGCACATTTAAAATTCACAGTATATATGTTTTAGTTCTCTTTTTTTTCCATAGGATTTTGATAGCATGTAATCAAATTGAATGGTAGAGTGACGCGTAAGGAGGAGAATTTGAAGTGTCATATCAATGCCAAAATATTCAGCTTGTTGTCTCCTGTTGTCATTTTAAATAACGCAGCAAGGCCCACTTTAATTAATGTTTTATGTAAGATTAATCCACAAAAAAGAATGCATTTAGTATATGCTCATTTCTACAGTCTTTACTTTTAACTAAATCTTTTATTCCCATTATGGAAATAGAACTTTTAACATAAATAGAAATATAGAATCATTCATGGAATCATAGAATGGCCTGGGTTGAAAAGGACCACAACGATCATCTAGTTTCAACCCCCCTGCTATGTGCACAGTCACCAACTACTAGAACAGGCTGCCCAGAGCCAAATCCAGCCTGGCCTTGAATGCCTCCATAAACGGGATATTTGTTCTTCCACTCACAAAGCAAAATCTTTGAATTGGTTCTCTAGTTCTTCTAAGAAAATACTGCTCTATCACTTCTGCAGATCCATTGTATCATCACAGTTTGAAAATATTGTCCTTTGAGCTGTTTTTCTGTAATTATATATTGTATTGATTATATATATAATGAAAAAATAATAATATTATATTTTTATATTGTGTATTTTACACTCACTACACAAAAACCTACTGTGTGGTTGTTTACACTCAGTACCCAAAGTGCTGCAAACAGTTCTTCTAGTTCTCACACAACAACAGGAGAATGTGCTGTGGACAAAATAAGTTTTAGCAGACTTCAGCTTCTGTAGCCTCTGATTCCTCCTAATTCACTCCTCTCGTGTGCCTACAAAAGAGATTCTGGAAGGTTTTGAGGAAAGAAAGTAGAACTGTAAAAAGAAAGCAGCTGCATTGTTCCCATGATCTTTTTCTTGTTCTTGTCTTTTCGTGAGAGAAACAAAGAGAATGCAGCAGATGGTAAAAGCAGAACAAATAGTAGTATTTCATTAGTTGGAGTTAGTTACTTGTTTCATTCCTGCTGCTTATGTTTACACGAACATTAAAAACAGAAATGAAAACGAAACACCTTCAGCATTATGGTGAGATGTCTTATGTATTCCTGGACAGGAACAGGAACAGGAGCCAGTACATTTGAAGAACAGCTCTAAAAGATGCCACATGAGCTATTCTAAGTATATCCAACCTTATTGGAGAGTCTTCTTCTATTTTCCAAAACCTTCATATACCCTTGAACCATGCTGACATCTCTGGGCTTTTTAAGAACCGCTTTATACTGACTTGAAAGAGGTTTCAGTAATATTTTCCTGAACTTCTTCTAGGACTAAAACACTTGTAACTGTTTATGATGATGTCTGGGCATCATCATAAAGTGAGCTATTTAACAAGGGTGGAGAATGGAGACCTCTTTTTTTCATGTCCTACACTCAGAGCTCAATCCCTGTTCTACATTTCAAGTTAGACGTTAATAAACCAGAACATTATCTCACTAATTATGTTACTCACTGATCATTCATATTTTGGCTGTGAAGTACTCTTTGCCTGCCTAATGGTAAAGTCCACATACATCCTCAGCTTGAGCATCTGTACTCAGAAAATGCATGCCATTATGTATAGGGTTTATAGGCTAGACATGCCAGTGAAACAGCACTGATGCTGGAAAGGATAAACTAGAAGAGCTATTTGGCTCAGATATTTTAGAGAATGCAATAAAAGAATCAGTTTGTTAGTCAGCAAGAAAGGTTTAGCAATTTTCGTTCAACAAAAAAAACACAGCCACTTTTAGGTACTGGAATCCAGAGTAGGGAAAAACACATGAACTGAAAAAAAAATTATTAATGGTTACTTTTCTCATTATCTGAGTGCCATAAAATTATAGTTGAGCTTCAATATGCATAATTGCTCCTTGATGGTTCTTGTTGAGCAATTTTGTTCAATAACGGTCTGTCAATACAATTTGCTTTCAATTGTCACCTTCTATAATATCAAGAATAATGGGCTCACTCAGGTGCACTTTGAAATTGTAGGAAAATATTAATTTTAGGGGAAAGAAAACTGATAATCACTTGCTTTAGTATTCTACAATTGTCTGAGGTTTTTGAGAAGCTCCATATAAAAAATGTGAATATTACCACATATGTGGTTTGTTGATATAGTCTGAATACTGAACATTATGGAGAGAGGTGGGGAGATTTGCTTAACAGGGACTTTTCCATAGTTACTCATAGCTTGACACTCATTTCTACTTGTTCTTGTTGACAAAAAAAAAATCAGAACTTGAAAGAAACAACAGTAAAGGTATTTTGTTTCCCTCCCCTCCTTTCTGATCCATCAGGTTTATAATCTGTCCAACACCCTCCAACAACAGCAGCAAACCATACTATTTTCTACATCTAATTTCTGCCAGGTAATATGAGTTTACATTCACTTTATGTGTGACTGAAATCAAGAGATGCAAATACACAGCTGGAAAAAGGAACTAAGAGATCTTCCAAAATGGAGCAAACACTACTAGTTTGGGCAAGTAAGAACTTGAAAAAAATAGAAGCAGCACTGCAACTTAGCTATTTATTTTCAACATGCACACGTGTATGTGTGCCCCTGTAGATATGAAGAAATGGCTAAGCTTCTTTGTTCATGCCAACATATGTATGATGAGGATGTAGACTATTGGACACTTTAGAATTTCTATTCAATTTTTGCAAGGATTTGAGAAAAGGTATACTTTGCTTTTGTGAATCCATTGGTGATGAACCATTACAATATAGATTTGCATCAACTAAGTCATGTGAATCTGCACTGCTAACAGGTGGCATAATGAGAGACTAAAAAAACTGTGACAAAAATAACAGCTAAATGAAAAGGAAGCATTTCTCTTTAAAGGGATATATTTTTTTTTTCTTTCTCCAAAAACATAGGACAGATCTTTGCAGGCCTCCTGAAGGCCTTACTTCTAATGAAACGTTGTATGGAAGTGGCAGACTTCTGATGAACTATCAAATATAAATGCTATTGCATTAGTATAGCTATGACTAGGTTTAAAAAAAAAATAAATCTACATTTGCGGCAATCCTTTTGTGAAGAAAGATGTCAAGTCCCATGCCTGCAACACAAATTCATCTTTAGCCTTAGGTTGGCTATGTGAATGTATGTGAACCTTCCACATACATGAACCTCTGTGCAATGTAAAACCCAACACCAGATTACACGCAACTCAACACTGGCTGTCAATGCAACAGTATAAATAAACGCACTGCCTCCTCCCCTTGCCTGAAGTGGAAAACTTAAAAGGAAAACAAGCGCTACTCTGCTCTGCCAAGAAGTTTTCCAGGTACTTCTGTGGGAGTCTTCCCAGTTTAGTTCTTAGTATTTAACTTCAACAACATATCTGGGGAATTCTGTAAAAAAAAATTACTTTAAATGCTTCTTTCTTCTTCTTTTTTTTTTCTTTAATAGGATTTTTTTTTTATTTTTCCTATTTGGACTATTTTGGAGTAAATCTAGCACGTAGTTTGAGTTAAATGCTTTAGTAAATAAAACCATCTCACTTTGTTCCTTGTGACCCTTATAGAAGAATAATGCAGGCATTTTAAGCTTTCCACGTAGTTTAATTCACCTAAATCTTACACAGAAGCTATACATGAATTAGTGCATAATTCAGCAAAGTTATTAAATGGTAACTATTTTTGTTAGGCTTATGACAGGTACTGTTCAGTATGAGCTCAACAATCTCAGATAATGGAGGTGAGGTCACAGCGCCACCAGAGGCAGCAGTCAAACATTCTTCCTCTAGTACAAACACAAAACCAGCAATTCTCTCACTTTTAGTAAGAGAGGGAAAAGGCTGGGGACAGGGGAAGCAACAAGAGTCCAGTGGACAGATGATTTTGCCCACACATTACTGTTAAAGAGCCAGAGACTGCCACGATAGCATGGGTATTAGTCCTTGAAAACCTTATGGATGGAGTTCATAGAATCAGAATAGTTTGGGTTGGGTTGGATAGAACCATGAAGATTATTCGGTTCCAACCCCCTTGCTGTGGGCCTAGATATCTGTTTGTTGGTAAAGCAGTATTCAGAAAAAAGGTCAGGTACTGAGTGCAATGTTTTTCAACAGGAAGGGACAAAGGATGCCTTCCTTCTCTTTGTGCTCAAGTGACTACTACTAAGGATGAACTTTTTTACTGCATCATAAAGAGTAAGAGATACAGTTCTGACTCTCTCTCATTTCAGATCAGTACTCCCTTCAACAGGAGATTTTTTTTCCTTCAAAAAAATACAGCGAGTGTATTGGGTTTTGGTTCACACATATAGCAAAGTTGATTTTAGTAATTTAGAAAGTCAGTGTGCATTGAAAGTGGCATCCTCTGGACATCACTGACAGGAGGCAATACAGAGTTAAGATTGTGCTTAACTGTTCACAGGAGAGGAACTGTTCACTTAAAGAGAAGTACTATGGATAAGGTTGTTAGGATACATATCTTAATAGCAGTTTCTGACTTTTAATGTGGAGTTTCTTGCCACCTGCCCACTCCTACACCAACAGTTTTTCTCAAAGAAACACAAAGCTTCCATTGGATTTGTCACATCTCCTTAGTGGCTTTCAACTACCCGATATTCTTCGTTTTGCAAAAGATGGGCAGCATTTATCTCTCTCTATGGGGTTGGTTCTGGGCTCTTTTATGTTATTGATGTGACCAAACAGCATTTCTATTTTTTCCCTGTTTTGAATATTTCATCAGATCGAATTCTTAGTAAAAGACACTTAATAGCAAGAGATTATGAAACACTCTTACTAGTAATCACACTAAAAGTTATGACTTAAGTCCAAAATGTGATGCTTTACAAACACTCAGAAAAACAGCAGTCCTGGGGATCTTACAAATGGACAAGAAAAACTTGTAAGCAGCTAGGTGAAAAGCCAATTTATTAATGCAGTTAAGGCATATTTAAACTAATAGAATCAGTGATATGCTACACATATCACAATATTCAAAACAGAGAATTCAGGGGAGGGAGGGTGCTGGGAGTATTTCTTCTTCCATAGAGCTGTTTTGTGACAGATACCATTCTCATTGTGATGCTGACTGCCAAAATTGCCTAATGACTATTGAATAATGAAACATCCTTCAGAGAAAATAAATGAAAAGCATTTTACAGACTGTTGACAAAAGACACCTGAAGAGTCAATGAGAAGACATTAAAGTTGCTCAGAAGCTTCTATTCAAAGAAAGAAAGCAAACAAAGAAATAATAGCACTTAAATAAATAAATAAATAAATAAATAAGTAAATCCCATATTGAGCAACATGTATTGATGAGGCTTGTAATTTTCACAATGGATAAAACAAGGCACAAAGAGGTAGAGCATTTTCTTTTGTATAGCAAATCAATACCACGTACGCCATCCTTCAGATTGCCTCCTAACTGTACCAGAAGACAATTTTTTCTCTTTAGCCAAAAACTGTAAGTAACATTACTGGTAAGAGGTCCTGAAAGGACACAGATACGACATTAACCCATATATGGATTAATTCTGCATATACATATGTAGTTTGGAGAGAAACAGAACTGAACTTTAATTCAATTTTAACCATAATTAAGATACCGTTATTTCCTCTTTGTTTATTAGCTTTGGTGACAGATGATTTTTAATGGCTCCAGGGAATAGAGAACACAAAAAATCTTCCTGGGAATTCTTCTAGCCTATCTGTATTTCCTGCTTCAGCCCTGTACCGGAGAGCAGCCTATTTACCTGGCACTGTGTTCTTATTCTTAGTCTACATTCAACCACAAGCCAACCCTCTAAGTCCTCTGTGCCACCACAGACTCATAGCACTGCTGGAGACCTAGCAAGAAATGGTGCAATGTGCTGTGCTGACAACAGAAACCATGGAATTTTCTCATTTACTGTAAAGGAGAATTAAAGTAGTTCAAATTATTCTAAAAAGTTATTTTTAAGAATTAAGGCTGTTTTCATGAGATAGAAGTCACAACTATGGAAGCATAAAAAAGACTCAAACTCCATTACTTAATTAAATTTTTCCCTTCAAATTTTTGTTTTACGTCCATGTTTTAGCAAGGAAATGCAAATTTTTAGAGAAGAGTCATAGAGTCACAAAAGTGGGATTTTACAAAGGCATTTTTAAAGTGTTGTTTCCCTGGTGCACACAGGTGTGCTCCATGAAACACTTGATTTAAGGACACCAAGCTTTCTCTTGAAGTATTTAGGTTAACTGCTTTCCCTCATACTTTCCCCTCTACAGTGATTCAAGGAAAATAGCTAGTCCTTGAAGAGTAACTTCTCTTTTCCATTTCTTTCCAGTTTGACTTTTTAATCGGAAGGGACATCTGATCTCCTCGTGTAAACAGTATCAAATGAGAGCTGTGGAGAGATGGTTCAGAGGGTGAAGAGAAAAATCAATGTGGGGAAAAAGGCTGGAATACCTACCAGAGGAAATGCTGGGGGGTAAAGATCCACCCCCTGAGACTGGATGTGAGGTCAGGATGCTATTTAAAAATCCCGCCCTCAGGAATCTCGAAAGAGACTTCACCCCAATGGTCGGAAAGGATCCTTTCAAAGAGATAAAAATGATCATTAATCAAATGACTTGTTCTTTGGCTGACAAAAGAAGCTGTCTGTTTAAGGAAAAAAAACCCGAAAAAACAACTCTGCAAAATTAACAGTGGTTTCACTGGAACAGATCTTACAAAATACAGTTAAATGTTTTTGATTGCTTTTTATCCAAGCCATACAATATACAGCTGCAACCAGAAGGAAGTTGTTTTCTGCATACTTTGCAAATGAAGAATCCCAGCATTTCTAGGAGGAATGGAAAAAAAATGAGGTTTTAAAGGAAAAATACACCTCTTAGATATTCATAATGCATTCCAAATGGTAAAGGCAGTTTACAGTTTCTTATGCAAATCAAAAAGAGACTAGTAGAGGTGAAGCTGTACCAGTAGAGCTGAGTTTTATGTCAGTACTTCCAAGATAAGCCACTTGAAAGCACTCGTGCCAGGCCAGGGCAGTCGGGGAACCAGATTTAGTGGTAGGACAGCTAACACAGATAAGCCAGAGCTTCTATCAGATCTCCAAACACCTGTCAATACAGGGATGCCAGCAAAAGTCAGGAGTATAGACATAGGCTCTTTCCACTTTGCTACCATCAGAAGCTTTGCATGTTTCACTCTTCCAATCAAAAGAGTCCATGTTTTCACTGCCTAAATGCACAGATTCATCTCAGATTATCTCATCCATCCATTTTAAATTAAATACTTGTGATATATCTAAAATAGCACTGATAAATAAGAGCTCTATCATTCGATCCACTTTTTCAGCTTTCAGCATAGGCACAGAGATTGAGAGACACCGTTACAGCTGGCTCATGTTAGTGCACACTGAGTGCCAGCATTGAAGCTGTATCTGAAAGGAGAGCTCTGCATCTTGCATAAAAATAGAGTCAAGATTCTCCAAACTTGCAATAAATTTAAGCTGACAATCAGAATAATTTGTTTGTTTTTGCAAGTACATCAAGCAAGCATCCATTCAATAATGTAGGCAATGATAAGTTTGTTTTCATCACCTTATTGGTATTTCACAGCTGATTCTGTAGAAAGAAAAAACATCCCTCTGAAAATTCATGCAACTATGGGTTTGTGTTTGCTTTTTGAACTAATATAAATACAAGTGAGGATTATTTAGGTTTAAGATGTATATATGCATTTTCTGAGCTTCAAGTCTAAGTGAGCTTTGATTTTTTACTTTCTAGCAAGAGATCTATTGTTTCTTCTCAATGCATTTTGCACTTGCCATTTAAATTTGTTAGACCTACCATAGTCTTGAGAAATAAAAATAATCCTTTAATTAAGAGTTCCGAGCACAGCATTTTCATATCTGATGGGCAAAGATATGTAACAAAAGCATTCCCTCAGGCTATCTCAGAAAATCCTAAATTTGGCAGTCTTGTCAAAGTGTTTCCAAACTCCATGGCTTTAATTTTAAAATGTTTTCAGAAGTAATCACGTATAGAGTCCAGAATGCTGTGCACAGAAATTCAATTTAAAAATCAAAAATTGTTCCATAATCTCACATATAAACATCATAGCTAAATGAACATATGAAGACTTCCCAAATAAAACTTTGCTCCTTTTTTTTGAAACATGGATTATACCAACCATACCCTCACGGTGGATCATGTGTTATATATATAGACCTTCAGAAAAGGCATACATGTTGAGGTTCACCACTGACATTTTTCTTCATTTAAGTTGAGCTACACAGCAAATAATTCCAGTTTCCTTTCAGTGTTGCTGTAAGTTACTTTGTTATAGAAATTATCAAAGACAAAAATGAGTGTATTTCATTTACTGTGCATGTTTGGAAATAAGGAGCAAGCAAAATCTGTGAATACTAAGAGCAGGAGGGCTAAAATTGCTGAGGTATTCAACTGTCAAATAATTAAAGGAATATGTACAAATAATGCGCTTTTTTCACTTACTAAAAAGCTCAGTTACTTAAGCAAAGATGTTTTATGTAATTTGAAATGTTGCAGAAAATCTCAGACAGTCATGTTTGAGTGGTAGAGATTACAAGACCTACAGTTCTGCACTCTTTGCAAGCGACAGCAAGAGGCAAAGCATACCTTCCTTACAGGAAGCATTCAGTGGCATTTTAGATAACTGGATCCCAGACAAATACTTTGCTGTCAACTCAAAAATGTCTCCTATTAAGCAGAACATATATTTACAAGAACAAGACCCTGCTGCTTCCAGAGGTTGACAAATATGTTCTGAAAAGGATCAGGTTGATAACAATCAGCCATTACCAGTATCCTGCAACATAAAAATCCAAAGGACATATTGAAAGTTGGTTCATACTAAAGCATGCATGATCCTAAACCAAAACACAGCATTTGTCCCAGAATGAACATACATTGTGTGGTTGGTACAAGAACCAATACTTAGTTTGGTAATGTCACCCTCACAATGTGATAAGGGTTTGAGACTATTACATGACTATAGATCTGGAACTTGCTTATTGTTGTGGGTAACCAGAAAAGAAAGTTAATTTTCATAGCTCCCATCAATCACCATCAGAAAGACAGCACCCTGGTAAGAGCTTTGGGCATAGATAAATAGAAGTACTTCTCAATTTTTTATTTCTTTGCATAAACAATTAGAAAACTTTGAAAAGAAAGACTGCAACTAAGAATTGTGTTCAAGACAGAAAGGGAGAAAGCTCTCTGCCAGTACAACGGAGGAAGAATATGACATTAGCAGAAAACATCAGCTCTGTAGAAATGCATAATTTCTGCGTGGAAAACAATGAAAAGAAATGCTTTTCCTTGTATCTGAATATGGAAATTTTACTGGGCAATGAGATCATAGTATTTCCTCTTTTTCTAAATTGGGACTGTGTTTAGCTGAACAAAAAATTAAGAATGAATTAAGAATTAAGAAATTAAGAATGTGCTGCATCCTGATGCTTTACACAAATGGCAAAAGTAATATTCATTTTTTAGAGGTATATGCCATTTATGGGAATATAGGAATAGCTATAGATATAGGCATATAGATATAGAAATGCTGATGCTTAATTAAAAATAAAATCCCTTTAAAGCAACATACTGGACACTTTCAAGATACTAGAACATTACTTTAGCTGATGAGTTTTCTTGAGAAATACAATTCTGTCAGCAGACATCATGCAGAGACAAGGTCCGTATAACTATTCTGTTGTTTAGCATGAAAATATACAGCATTTTTGCATTGGGTGGAATTATACTAATGGAAAGAGCTTTTAGTATATGGTCTTACTGTTTCTAAATGGGGAAAAGGAATATTTATGCATATTAAGCCACAATTCCGGAGTGCACTGAAATACCACTGTTCTGTAGAAGCTTGAGGGTATGATTTTATTAAGGGGAAAAACGAAACAAACCCCTTCTCCCACTCCATAGTTATCCACTGTGAACATTATGCCACTGAAACATGGGAAACTACATTAGTTACAGGTATTAGTTGGAAAAATGCATTGAAAGAGTGAAAATATATGTCAATACTCTGACTAGCTGGCAGTTTGTGGAGTACACACCATTTACTGAGTTCCGTGTCACCAGTTTACAGCTCAGCGTCAGTTCTTCTCTTTCACAATTATTACATCTAAGTGCTTGTGCTGAGAAGCAATGGGGGAGCGCTGAATCAATTAGCCTGCTGTCTGCCTTCATCTGCTGTTCCAGGGGGAATATCAACCCACAAACGATAGAATTTGATAGGAAAGTCACTTGTACGGAATCCTACACTGGCATGGTTTTAGCAGCATATTATCCACATAGAACAGAAGAGCAAGAAAAGATAGCTGGGTAAGGAAATATACATGCTTTGTTCAGCTCCAGAGCATATAACATTAATTCACACTCATTTATTAAAACTTGCATAGCAAAAGTATGGCCTGCCAGAAGGAACAGCCACTTCTCCCTGCAGCAAAGGCACATCCCATTGCCTAGGGCTAGCAACAACACAATTTTGCTGCAGAACCCTACGTTATTTTTCACAGAAACTAAACATAGTTTTATTCTGATAATGACAGCACATTCTCACTCACACCTGCTGACTTGAGTGCAAACATAGCCACCAGTTTTGCTCCCACACGCGCTACAGGAGTAGCACAGCACCAGAACTCCTCAATGGCTTACACTCCATCTTTCCTCCTCCTCAGCTGCTGCTTCCTTATCCCGGTACCAGAGCACTTTGGCCAACATTCTGGAAGCCTCTGTTATATGGAAGCCTTTGTTATATTTTTCTCTAGCAATGGTATCTGTATAAACTTAGTGCAGTTTGTAGAGGTTTGCTCTTAAAAAGGAGAACATTCCTAGAGTCTCTGCACTGTGTCTAACAACATGCCTGAAGTAGCTTATCAGAAAACCTCCCAAAGATGCAAGAGCTGTGTTAAATGCTGTAACATATTGATCAAGGAAAGGAAACAACATAGAACCCCCAAGTGGTCATCAAACCAGATCATGAATTTGGTTAATAACAATAAGCCCCCTGTTTTTGAAGTACTTGACTCTTCTTATTAATGGTATTTATCAAAACATATGCAAACAAAGTAAGTCTCTTTTCTCTCCCTTCCTTGTCCACAGGAAGTATACTATTGTACCTGGAGGAATCTTTCTCAAAGCTGTGAGAAGTTCTTGGTGTTTGTAAGATGTCTTCACTGAAGTAAACTGAAAGGCCTTGTTTGGAAGGCAAGGTGTATGAGATGCAGCTGAAGTCCCCTGGTTGGTTCAGAACAGAGCAGAGGAGCTGAGGGGAGGCCTCATGGCAGCTGCAGCCCCTCACAGGGAGCGTAAGGGCAGTGCTGAGCTCTGCTCTGTGTGACAGCAACAGGAACGGCATGGAGCTGCGTCAGGGGAGGGCAGCTGGGGGTCAGGGACGGGTGCTGCCACCAGAGGGAGGTGGGCATTGAACGGGCTGCCCTGGGCTGTGGGCACAGCCCCAAGTACCAGAGATCAGGAAGTGTTCGGACACCATTCTCAGACACAGTTTGGATTTTGGGTGGTCCTGTGTGGTCCCAGGAGTTGGACTCGATTATCCTTATGGGTCCCTTCCAACTTGAGATATTCAGTGATTCTATGATTTTATGAAAATTTGTATTGTCATATGACTTGTGTTCATGTTACCTTCTTCAAAGAGTAATCAGCAGAATTTCTATACAAATCAGCCAGGGATTACAGCTTACTCTCCTTCTGATGCCACAGAGTAGTTGACGGGCACTGCTTTAAGCTGTCCTTAGCAGGAGAACGTATGCAGACTGTGATTGCACAAAGGCTACAGATGATTTAGCCTGTATGTGACAGCCACCATTTCACCTCTCCCTCTGTAAGCAACTTATAATCGACTATTAGTATTAGTGGAAAAATTTATTCTCTGAAAGACTGGTCAGGCACTGGCACAAGCTGCCCAGGGAGGTGGTGGAGTCAAGTCCCTGCAGGCGTTCAATAAATATTTAGATGTTCTACTAAGGAACGTAGTTTAGTGGGGAAATATTGATAGTATGTGGATGATTGGAATGGATGATCTTGGAGTTCTTTTCCTTGGTGATTCTATAATTCACAGAATCACAGAATCACAGAATTGTAGGGGGTGGAAGGGACCTCCAGAGATCCAACCCCCCTGCCAAAGCAGGTTTTGGCAACAAAATATAACAAAACTGGAAGGATATTTTCCAGAGAGGTCACAATTACTGTCAATTATTTCTGTTCACTAGTATCATAAAAAGGAGATTTTAGCTTGTTACTCTTTTCCTATAGATTTTGTTCACCATTTTAAAAAAGGAAAAACGCACAGTTAGTGCATTTAATGTAAAAAATGATGTTTACTTCTATGTAGTAAATTGTCTCAATGCTTTTCATACAGGAATTGTAAAATATAGCTAAGATAAATTGTTAAGAACTCTGCAGATGAATGCTTGAGGAAGTGAGCTGAAGGGCTATAATGAGCTTTTTTGTTCAGCTTGACAGGAAGCAACAGAATGACTTCAGGATGTTTTCACTCATAACTGCACTTTCATTAAGATGGGAGTGTAACATTTAGTCATGGCATACTAGAGAATGGAAAGTAGAAAGAGTTTTCCTGTTTCTGAACAGGGGAATTATCCAGTGTAATCACTCAATGTCTAGGTCAAGGCTGGCTTACAGCATGAGCACCTGCCACTCTCAGCTAAATTCCAGTTTTTATTCTTTCTAATGTTTCATAATGGAAGCTAGGTTTGAGCATCTTTTCAAAATTATCTGCAACACATCCATTATAGAAAGTACTGAAAACATACAGTGTGATCTCTTGTGTGATCTTACTGATTTATCCTTTATAGACCACCAGGAATTGCGTGTTATGTTATAATTTTTCTTTTTAGTTTAGGACATATGGAAGGTTTTATAAAATTTTGAAATTATGATGTCAGATTTTCTAGTACATTCAAAATGCTGACTTTGAATGGGAAGAGGAGAGGAGAGGAGAGGAGAGGAGAGGAGAGGAGAGGAGAGGAGAGGAGAGGAGAGGAGAGGAGAGGAGAGGAAAAGGGAAGGGAAGGGAAGGGAAGGGAAGGGAAGGGAAGGGAAGGGAAGGGAAGGGAAGGGAAGGGAAGGGAAGGGAAGGGAAGGGAAAAGAAGAGAAAAGAAAAGAAAAGAAAAGAAAAGAAAAGAAAAGAAAAGAAAAGAAAAGAAAAGAAAAGAAAAGAAAAGAAAAGAAAAGAAAAGAAAAGAAAAGAAAAGAAAAGAAAAGAAAAGAAAAGAAAAGAAAAGAAAAGAAAAGAAAAGAAGCAGGGCTCAGGCATGTCTCAGGCAAATCTGGAATTTAAGATCACAAAACTATACTATGGTAAAATGCTATGAAACCACTACAGTTAACAGAAATGGTGCTTACTCATAATGAAATCACAGAATCAGAGAATTGTAGAATGGCTGAGGTTGGAAGGGAGCTCTGGAGGTAAGCTGGTTCCACAAAATTATGGAGAGATTTCCATTAACTTACAAGTAATACAAGTGAAAACATTCCAAGGCTAAATGCTGATCTCAGGTACCTAAGCTAGTACAAACGAACCCTGTATAAAATGTATGCTGCTGTGCAGAGGGAAATTTGCACTCATTCAGCAATAAATTTTCAGAGGATGGTCTAATTTTATTACCTCAGATTCCAGTAGAAGTGAATTATATCAAACCAGAGCCTTCACAATTAATTCTGTTATTCCCGAATGCACTTCCAAGAACACTTTGTAGATCTTTAACAGCCTGCATCTGGGCAACTTCTAAGGCAGCCTGAGTTTTTAACCTTGCTGAAGTAAAATACAGAACTTGGAATACTAACTCAAAGCAGACAGTACTAGAAAACTTAAAAATCCTGGGTGAACAGCCGGGATGTAAATGTAAAACTTCATTTACAGGCAAACTTTGAATACTGAAATCATAAATATGTATTCCCTGATACATTTCCAAGGGAAAAACTGCAATAGAAATCATATCATTTACAAGAATTACTTATGAAAATTAGAAGCTTATTCTGAGTATTGGTGAGCCAGTTGGTTAGCTTACATGAAAATATAATTTATGAAAATCTCTCTAAGAAATTTAACAAATGACATAATTTAATTCTCTTGGATCATCTTATGAATGACCAAGAGCTGCTCAAATTTTCACATTTTTTTCTGTATCTTACTGACAATGAAAATTCACTAAGATACAGTGCACCTGGGAATTGTATTTTAAAACAAAAGCTACTCCCTGCTCCCAGCCTTATTATATTCCATAAAAATGCTTCTTTACAAGAAAGCTCTTCTCCCCAAAACAGCTGAAGATTAACACCGTACTGGAGAACATTCCCTGCAGAACTGCCTTTTTTCAGTCAGCTGCCATTATTCTGAATGGGACTGACACTGTATGTTGCCTAGTTAGGTGACTATTAGAAAGGCAGTAGACTTCCAAAGTTTTAAATGAGGCTACAATGACCAATTGCTCTTAAAGAGAGCTACTAGATCATTGGAGCAACAGGATGTATTATTCCCTTGTGGCAAAACGCTGCAAGCAGAATGGCTGAGGAACCAATGTGCCCTAAGAGCAACAGAAAATAACACACAATTAAAGAAGACAAAAAATCTGGAAGCAGAAGATTGCACCTTTGCTGACAAACTGGCCTCACTTTAAAACAAATAATGGCAAAACTTCCTAGAAATTCGTAAAGAGCTCTTCTATGAAGTTTTGGATCTGAAACACTTATTAAAAAAAATAGAAGAAAAAGCAGTAGAAATTCTGGCTAGCTGTGACAAACGTCTGTATGCTCAAATAATTTAGCGGCTTATGGCTGCTTTGTGAGAGCTCTAATAATTTCAGAAAAAGTGCAGGGAAATACAAAGTAAACATAATTATGATATTTATAAAAAAAATGAAGATTGGAAAACCTAGAATTGCTTTCATAGTGTTTGATTATTTTAGGATACTGCCATAAGTTCGAAGGGAATGAGAACCTGAGAATGTTAGTATTCAGCAGCAACTTGCTTCTAAACTATGAAGAGGCAGTGTAAGATTTTTTAAATCCTTACTTACAAGTCATACATGGTATTTTAAATAAGAATGGAAATTTCCATCAAAAAACAGACTTAAGGTTTAACCACTCAGGTAAACAACACTGATGTATCTGGAATGTATGTTAGGAAACCTATGAAGCCCTTCTTCATTTCCTGCCTTTTTCAGTGGGCTGAAGGAGACAGAGTGTTGGCTCTGACCAAATGTCAGAGGGGTCAGGGACATTGCCCTGATACGAGCTCTGCTGAGGTTTTGATGGCCCAGTAGGAATGTTATACACACCCAGAGGTTTGTCTCCTGAGGAATCCAACCAATATCCTTAGAAAGAGCAAGGAAATTTTCAGATGACAAAACTCAACAAGATAATCTGAAGAAGGGTTTGATTGCGTGGAAACATTTCTGTTTTCTTCTCCAGTAAGAACTAATAATAATAATAGTAAAGGACTCAATTTCTACAAGTTGCTGCTTTGGTTATTTTCATCACAAAATTTCTGAAAGACTGCACAATGACTAATTCAGGTGTCTGGAAAATGCATTTCCAAGATTTGCTGGGCTTGTATCTCAGTTCGATTTTAATTCTGAATTTTCTTAATTTTACTGGTCTGGGAATAACAAGTCATTCACACGTTCTGGCATAATTTCTGGCATAATAAAGAACCACTTTGACCTAGTTCTTGTCGGAAAATATTTTAAAAGGCTCAATTTTCTACATCAGTTCTGTACATCTCTGCTCCAGAATCAATTTTATAGGATCTCTCTAGAAATGAGCAAAATGTGAGGATGACAAACACATTGCAGAGCAAAGATGCTGTTCAGGTCTCCAGTCCTCACAAGTTTAACCTTTCTCTTATTTCTTGATTGGCAGCTTAAAATAAATCCAGATTTAAGAACGTAGAATGCGTACTATTTTAGAAAATCCCAGTTATAGCAAGGTTTGGCTTTACTTAGGACTTCTTTGGGAGCAAAGCAAATGCTTGAAGAAGCTTACATTTCTAATAGAGGAAAAAATTAAAGTTACAAAATATTTGAGTGAAATATTAGCATCTAATTCAATTTCCCTTCTGGACAAACAGCAATTTGAGTGAAAAACAAACAAACAAACAAAAAACCACCAAGAAGCCAAAGAGAGAGAACTGCTTGAAAAGAGTACTGCAAATATTTAAAGCCATTTGTTTTGCAATGCGTCAAATGTCAATGCACACTGATGTCTTGGTCGCTGAGAAGACTGGTATGGTAACATGAATATGATTAAGGCTTTTAACAGCAATAACAACTGTGGTCTTGGATCATCTGTGCAGTGTTAATGGAATAGTAATTGGAAATAATGTGCTTCTTTTACAGGATAAAACAATCTAAGTTTAAATTGTCTATTTAGTAAGTATTTTTTAGTCAGTGCTTAAACTAAAAAGAGCTTTTGTACAATCCTAAACAAGAGCAGTGAAATCCTTATATATTTATAGATATGTACGAAGTCAGAATGCTGTTCTATGCACTGCATGCTGTGCATTTGGATTTCATGGCTATGCATGTATCGTCAAATTATCTGGAAGCAAAATACTTCAGAACTAGATCTTTCAAGATGTAGAAAACATAGCCTGCAACTTAACTTAACCTCTGAACCATTGTGAATGATTTTGTATGCATCATTCTGTATTATGATTTTCATTTCAGTTTTCTTTTGACCACTCTGTTTCCATGATTTTGGAAGGAAAGATCCTCAGTAAAACCTGAGAGTTCCAAAACTATGGAATTCTTCATCATTCAAGACAGGAATCCCCTCTCATGGGATATGTTGAGGAGATCTTATAAATAGGATGGTTAAGAAGTTTTAGATTTCCAGTTCTTTCTAATGGCATTTCCATGAAAAGAAAGATTATAAAGATTATAATTTTTAGCTTCAAATTTTAAAAGTGCAGTGGGTTTTAATGCAATGAGTAAAATAGCTTCTCATGCATAATATGTAAGGATAGATATATTGATTGAACTTGCTGAACATTCTGCAATTAAAATTATGATCATCTACTTTTCTGCTTTTCTAGGCTGTAAGTGTGAACAAGGAGTAGGAGATAAACACTCTCCACTTTTAGAAAGCAATTGAGGACACGCTGCTTTCAGTTATGAAAAAGCACTTAGGGCTGAATTTCCAAAGAGTCAATTGACAAAAAAAAATAGATACACATTCCGTTACAGAAACATAGATTATAAAAAGAATGTGATGATGATCATGTCAATTTATAATTCCATTCACTACTTGGTGATCTTATGATTAAGCAATTCATATTTCACTAATACTACTGAAATTAAGTACCAAGGTTTGATTTTTCTTTACATCACAAACACTGACTCCTTTAAACCAGTGATGCTAACACGTTCACTGGTGTTAAGGAAGTGTACTATATTGTATTATAGGTTCAACATTTACAAATCTATATGCTAGATTAAAAAGTCTCTTAAAAACCTTACAAGACTCAAAGAAGTTATCCCAGCAAACAGCTGATAAACTGTGTCAGAAACCAAGCTGTAGGCTGCTTCTGTCTCTATCTGATGAACTTTGGCATATGCATGGGCAGTTCTGGTTACACTTCTGGAAAATGTTAGTGACCAAAGACAATTTGTGCTTGTTACTGATCTCTTTGTGGATATCGTGCATTCAGAGGACAACTCAATCTCAGTGCTCACTTGGTGTAGAAGGATGGATACCATTAAGTAGAACATCTGTAATCTGATTTTTGTTATGCTATGCTATGCAATAGTGATTCTGGCAGGATGAACATTGGGCAGTCAGCATTTAAATAGGCAAAAAAGTCATATTTTTCTTTGCTTCTAAAAACATTCACTGAAAATTGAAGGTAAATTGCAAACGTTATCTAAAACTGCAAAAAACAATGCCTGGATGTTGAAGAATGTACTCACCTACAACTGAAAGAAGAAAGTATAAAAAGGGAAAAGTGGAGACTCTTTTCCAAAGCGGGTAAGTTATTCTAGGAAGAATAATAAGCTTTTGTTGTTTCAGGAAGAAAGGAAATCAATTATGTGAATTCTAGCAACTGTACGGTAGTTTGTTTCAGATTCCTACTTCATTATGAGCTTAACTTATTTACTTTCAAATTTTTTTTGGTAGAAACTACCTTGTTAAAGTTTAGTAGAAAAATGACAGTATCTACCAACTGATGTAGTCATGAATCAATTTGGGAATGTCAGAATATATTTCCATTTTAAAATGTGTTTACAGGATTACCATTAGTGTTTTGTGCTTATATTAAGAAGAGAACATACTAAAACTGAATACTCTGCAAACTCACAGCAACTAATTATGGTGTTTAAAAAATATGGGTTTTTTCCACACGGCATCTCTCTTTCATTTGAGTGCCTCCTCAACAGTCTTTCCTCCCGCTACTGATTTATAAACAGTGACAAGGCTGTATCTATCTGTGAAGACCTGTAAGATTTAAGAAGCAATATTTCATGCAAAATGTATTTCCAACCAAAACAATGAGAATCTGGAATGTATCCCAGGCAGTTTGCATCTAAATTATTTGTTCATATGGAACCTGAATCGCGTATGTATTAAGAATCAGAAGGATAATTATAGATTGTGAAATGGGTACAGTGAGATTCACTGCAAGGTAAGGCAAGGAATATGGGGGGTCAGGAATATACAAAGAACGTAGTGATGGGCTGAGTGAATAAATTCTGAATAAGCTTACAGATTAACATTATATCAAAATGATGCTGTTTGTGTAGATTTTGTCAATGGTGCTAGAAGAATCATGGATGCAAAAAACAACTTATCTGCTTTGGCTAGAGCTGCAAAGCTGAGCAACACAAGGAAGTGAAACGCAGATGTGTTGCTCAGTGCAAACCTCTGTTATTAAAGTTCTTGCTTGTTCTCCAGAGCAGAACACAGACAGCACATGGCACATCTCAGCAGCCTATAAATCAAATGAGTCTGAGCAGATTTTCATTGCATAATATGACTGTTCCACTTCCAAATCTCAAAGATTTCCTGCTAATTACTGAAAATTGTCACTTTCAGCAGGTTTTAGCTCTGTACACTGCAGAATTAATCTCTGCTTAGGAAGCATGTCTCAACTGGAGTTGCTTAGATTGTTGTACTTGGATGCGTCTGGTTTAAGATACATAGACTGATCTACCTTCTGTTTGCTATAACAAGCTGGTATTTCTCAAGAATTTCGTCTTCCATTCTGACTCCTTTCTGCATCAGTTTAAGTACTAGAACTACAAGTTGTTTATAGCAATCCTTGCATTAGAAAGGTGAGCATACTGTAAATAACCAATTTATTTTCCTTTTCGTTCCGTTAAATTTAAGATCAGATGTTTTATATGAGATTATCAATCCATATTTTAATTCTTTTTCTTCATATGAAGCTGCTACTAAAGATATCTCAGTCTTGTTGCCTTCCATTAGAAATTTATCGTGTATAGGCTCGTCTGAGTGATTTCATCACTACCCACCTGAACTACAAGTTGAGGAAAATAATCAGTTGACCTAACCAGCTTTGGGAGTTGCCTGTTTATGTCCCTGACCCGAGCCCCAGGAAGGCAGCACACTTCCCGACAGCCCGGGTCAGGTTTGCATATGGGGCCCTCCGTTCCTCTGAGAAGGGAGTCACCCACCACAACCACTCTCCTTTCTTTACTATCAGAGGCAGTCTCAAGGCGTGGGGGTGACCGCCTCGCCCTGGGCTCTCTCCTAGGCTGATCCTGCATCACCTCTCCAGTCACTTCCTCTTCAACTTCCAGCATCTGGAACCTGTTACTTAGAGGGAGTTGTGGAGGCGAGCTAGGCAGGCGGGGGTGTCTCTTGTGACACCGAGTCTGGACTCTTTTCCAACCTTCCTCATCAGTGAGGTCTGTCTGACTGTGACAGGGTAGGGGATCCACCAACTGTCTGGGCTTTTTTCCTGAGGCCCTTCCCTCAGGTAAGCCAGTGAGTCACTCCACCAGTCAATCTCCCGCTCACACTCCCTGATGGTCTGAAGTCTCTGCACCTCATCCTTGAGCTCCACCACCAGGCTGAGAAGCTCGTCCACCTGCTCACACACCTCGCACAGGTGAAGTCCCTGCCACTCTCCGGGGCAGAAGTAGGCTCAGACACTCCCTGCAGCCAGAGGCCTGAACAGCAACATTTCTTACTAAGGTTTCAGTCTGGATTGCAACAGACTTCTTGGAATGAGCCTGCTGCCTAGTGGAGACCATGTTTCAGCCTGTGAGACCATGTTTCAGCCTGAGACATGAGTCCTTCAAGCTGTTTGGGACTGGGTTGCAACAGTCTTCTTGGAATGAGTCCACTGTCTAGTGGAGATTGTTTCAGCCTGTGAGACCATGTTTCAGCCTAGGCATGTGTCCTTTAAGCTGTTGTAAAGACTACAATACAAATTGAGAAGGTTTATGAGACAGAAGGTGCCTGAGACCTGGACATCCACTACCATAGCTATCAGTTCCCTAGATATGATGGTGTCTCTATTTTAATGTGATGAGATATTGATCATGAGGCTCTTTCTTACTCTAGTTCAGGTAAATGTGAAGACCTTTCCTTGTTCTTATTTATTAGCCTGTCCTGCATAACTGATCACCTATGTTGCTCTTGCATGTCTTGTCTCATCATGAATTGGGCAAAGTCAATTGATAGGTCCAAGCAATACAGAAAAAGAAAAATTGTATTATTCCATTCCACATTCATATACACACAAACAAATGTAACTTTTAAAGATACATGAACCAGAGAAGGGGTACAGCTTTTCTGGAAGAGTGCTAAAGGCTCCTATAGTATTTTCTCCACACATTTAAGGCAGTGAGCTTTTCCAAAAATCAAAGAAAACCGAACTGTGATGGTAAAGGACTCGTCAGTCCTAGAGAAACTCTGGGCAGCATTAAGATAATATAGTGAGAATAACGTTGTATCAAATCAAAAGCAGCAGGGATGTATTATTAGTTTGATACAGTCAAGTAAGTTTGAATTCAAGGAAGACAGTGAGAGAGGTAACTGTATCTACTTCAAACAATGTGGACCTAACAATTATCATAACTATGTCTTTCATCTTTCATTTTTCATCTTGTCACTGTAAAGAGAAGCTGTGCTCTTGGCTATTAGACATGGATCTAGATCCAGCACTCCCCATTGTACAGAAGTATCAAATTATCTCTATTATTTCGATATCTAATCTAGATTTCTCCCACAAAAATTCAGTCTTAGTTAAGGATCTTAACACAAAAGATCATGGAACAACATGATGGCAAAACCTGTTGTGATAAAATTTATACCCTGAGCCAGAGACATTTCTTAGCTTATTATCAAGAACCTACAGTAATTCACAAAAATATAGAGATATATTTCCCCTTGACAGTCTACCTGGTAGAAAATCTTATATCACTGCAGCCTTCAATAGCTTTATTGTGACTTCCATTCTTCAAGTGATTGGTCATCAGGAACTACAGCTAGAAACTAAGAGACTAATGGTAGGACAAAATAACAGAAGGTACATAAGTATATTCTGATGCAATCAGGCATTAGGCCTGACTACATTACACCATGGGCCATGGAAACTAAATATTCTAAACAGTATTTAGAATATCCTCTTCTTCCCTGGTACTTTCCTCAAGTTCCCCAGACATTACCATAACTTTATATAAGGACTACCATTTTCTACTTTCTGATGATATAATCACTATTTAAATTAAGCAGGTACCTAATAGATAGATATTCTTCCACAATAATGTGTTAAATTTTAAAATCTTATGCTACTTTGTAGTAGGAAAATTCCAATCTATGTTTCTGTGTCAAGAAGAAATAAGTCGGGATGGGGTCAGAAAGGCCAACTTGAACTAAACTTGGTGAGGACTGCCAAGAAGAACAAGAAAGACTTCTACAGATCTCTCAACCAGAAAAGGAAAATCCAAGAGGGTTGCACCCCCCTAATGAGTGATACAGGTAAGCTGGCAACAACACACAGGAAAACACTGAGATACTCAACAACTTTTCTGCCCTAGTCTTCTCTTAACTGCATCACGCAGCCCTCGAATGGTTTGGAAGGAGGGGACTGGTGAAACAACACCCCTTCCACTGTAAAGGAAGATCAGATTCATGACCCAAGGAAACTGAATTCTATGGATCCCGATGAGATGCATCCCAGGTTCCTAAGGGAATTAGCTGATGTAGTTACCAAGCCACTCTCAATGATATCTGAAAAGTCACTGCAGTCAGGTAAAGTCCCAGGTGAATAGAAAAAAGGTAACATCACACTCATTTTTAAGAAAGGTAAAAAGGATGACCTGGGGGACTACAGACTTGTCAGTCTCATTTCTGTGCTTGGAAAGGTCATGGAGCTATGCTAAGGCACATGGAAGGCAAGGTGGTGATATTGGAGAACCAGCATGGCTTCACCAGAGCAAATTCTGCTTGACCAACCTAGTGATCTTCTATGATTGTGTCACTGCCTGAATGGACAAGGGAAGAGGCCTTTGACATGGTACCTCACAACATCCCTCTCTCCAAACTGGAAAGATACACATTTGATGTGTGGACTACTCAATGGATGAAGAACTGACTGCAGCACTGAGTTCAGAGAGTGGTGGTCAATGGCTCAGTCTATGGATGTAGATGGGTGACAAGTGATGTCCTGCAGGGGTCAGTACTGGGATCAGTACTCTTCAATATCTTCTTCATCAGTGACACTGACAGTGGGGTCAAGTGCACCCTCAGAAAGTTTGTGGATCACATCAAGCTGTGTGGTGCAGCTGACATGCCTAAGGGATGAGATGCTATCCAAAGGGACCTAGACAGGCTTGAGCAGCTGTCCAAAGCTAGGTGGAAGGTCTTGTACATGGATCAAGGCAACCTTCACTACTAATACAAGCTGGGGGATGAAAGAATTGAGCACAGCCCTGCTGAAAAGGATTTGGGGGTACTTGTGGATGGGAAGCTGGACATGGGCCAGCATGGGCCCTCACAGCCTGGAAAGTCAGCTGTATCCTGCGTTGCACTGAAAGCCAGGCCAACAGGTGAAGGGAGGTGATCCTGCTCCTCTATTCTGCGCTGGCGAAGCCTCACCTTGAGTACTGTGTCCAGATGTGGAGTCCTCAGTACAGGAGAGATGTAGACTTGTTGGAACACTTCCAGAGAAAGGCCACAAAAATGATCCAAAGAATGGAACACCCTTCCCATGAGGACAGGCTGAGCGAGCTGGGGCTGTTCAGCCTGGAGAAGATAAGGCTCCAAGGTGACATGATAGTGGCCTTTGAATATCTAAAGGAGAGCTACAGGAAAGGGGACAACCTCTTTAGTAGGCCCTGTAGTGCCAGGACAAGGAGAAATGGTTTCAAACTTAAACAGGGTAGATTTAGATAAGATATAAGAGAAAAATCTTCTACAGTGAAGGTGGTGAGGAACAGGCTACCCAGAGATGCGGTGGAAGACTTATCTTTGGAGACATTCAAGGCCAAGCCTTATCAGAGTATGAGCAGCCAGATCTAGCTGTGGATGCTCCTGTTCATTGCAGGGAAGTTGAAACAGATGACCTTTAATGATCCCTTTCAACACCAAGGATCTGTTGATTATAACTTCTTATAAGTGCATGTAGTGACTGGACAAGTGGAAATGGCTTTAAACTGGAAGAGAGTAGATTTAAATTAGGTATCAGGAAGAAATACTTTACTGTGAAAGTGGTGAGACACTGGAACAGGTTATCCGGAGAAGTTGTGGATGCCCCCTCCCTGGAGGCATTCAAGGTGAACCTGGATGAGGCTTTGAGCAATCTGGTCTAGTGGAAGGTGTCCCTGCCTATAGCAGTGGGTTGGAAGTAGATGATCTTAAAGGTACCTTCCAACCCAAACCATTCTATGATTCTGTGATTCTATGAAAATAAAATTATTCTCTTCTTGGCAGTGAATAGCACAGAGGTTCTAATGTTGATTTGGTTTTGATTGCTACAGTCTGCACTAATTCAAATGCCTTATCATCCATACTCTGTAGTTAATGTGCTCCAAATTAAAATTAACTACTAAATTCCTAGTGTTTCTATAGTAATTCATTGTTTTACCATTTTCTGATTTTCTCAGTATTCTCTCCAATCACACTACTTAGTCTCTCTTAGCAATTCAAGAACATTACCCATTTCATTTTTTAGCATTTTTATCAATCATGCCTGATTTTACAGTTTGCAGCCGCAAACTCAACAGCTCCATTCTGAAACACAGACCTATTGTATAGCCTTAACACTGAAGGGTTTTATTATGTTACATAGTGTAAGACACTATTTGAATTTGGATACAGAAAAACATCAGTGAACAATTAACGAAAGCTTGAACAAAACTATACAGAAAACAGCTGAAAAATGAGACATGACCCAGGATGTTTCATGACACTCCTGAAGTCTTTAAGAAAAATATCTTTTAAACTACTATAATGAGAACCTAGTCTCTGAGGCTGGAAGTCTTCGAACTGCTTTGAGTCCAAATGTCAATGCCATCTCCACTTAATGTATGTGTAGTGAGGTGGAGACCACTTTTCATTTCCTGGTTGATAGATGAAGGAAAGAAGAAAAAACATACCATCTTTTAAAACTAGCTAAAAGCTCAGTGTGTGCTTCTTCTTTGTCACCGGTTTTAAAACCAACGTTGCTCCAATCATTTCAGCAGTATCAGTTTGGATTCAGTAGAACATGAAACTGTTAGAAGCCTCTTGACTCTGAGACAAGATAGAAAGACTGCTGCCTGCTTTTCTGTCCTTTTCAAAGAGCACATGATTGAGCAGGGCAGAAGATTTCACAATTGTATCTTCCAACCTTGGTTTGTTGGCACCTTTGAGGAAGCTGTATTTGAGAGGAATTGGTATCAGCATTCAAAGGTCTAGGCTGAATTTGCAAAGCTGAAGTTGTAAGAAATAAAGGTTTTTGTAGGTCAATTTTAATCAGTCACTGCAATGAATATAGCTGTATGCCTTTGAAGTGTTTTAGCTTTTCTGTTTTTCTAATCAAGTAGACCAGATAATAACTGAATTAAGTATCCTCTACAGACATACAGCTAAGCTATGATGATCCCTGAAGGATAGAACAAAGTCCTGGCTATATTCTGTAAATAGAATGAACTGAAAAGATGAAACAGATCATACCTACAGCATTTGCATGAGGTAATAGCGATTTGATTTCTAATTCATTCCTTTACTGTTGGTCTGCATATGTTTTCATAATAAGACAGCTATAAGTTTCAAGACTTAAACCAGTCTCGATTTTACTTGATCAAGTGATGCCTCATGAAGTTACGACAATGCATTGCTTTAAAAAGGAGATACAGAGGACTTAGTCAAACTAACTTCACTTCTAAGAACTGAAAAAACAATCGGAATGATTGCAAATACTTGGAAAGTGACAATGTAGTAAATAACAACCTGCATGCATTTGCCAAGAACAAACACCACACCAGCAAATTTCTCCTTGTGTCAAATAGGTCTCTCAGATAGAAGAGTTTCTGTAATGTTATGAATGCATATCCCAGACTGGTCATAGTTGGGACAGAGTATTACGATTTCCACTTTCGATGAAATAACTGCACAGCTAGGGTAACAGCTGGGAAGCCGTCTTCAGTTGGTTTACTGTCACCCTGAAAAGATACAAACAGCATGGCCCAAGACTTTCACCGCTATTCTGTTTTTCCCTTAATGACTTGTGATACAGGAACTAAGCATATGTTTTAAAATCTGAGAAAGACACTGAAATGGAAGGAGCTCTTGGAGCTCTGACCAGGCAAAGCAAATTCTGTGAAGACAAAGCTGATCGATGGAGACAGCAGTAAATGACCACAGAAGTGTATCTGAGAGGGTAACAATAAATCAAAATAAAACCCAGAAGAGGTTGCTTCTGAATACCACACATACTTAAATTTGAGTTACACATTTAATTATTTCCTGCTTGCTAGCGGAAGGTAAGGATCACCATAATCACAATGTTAATCATGTAAATTGATGATTGCGCTTTTCCTTAAACAGACAAAATATCTGGCCATTTCTTAGCTGCAAGATTTTTTGTTTGTTTTTTTTTTTCTTTTTTAAGGCTGCTGGTTGGCATGATTTCTGTAACCTCTTTTTCTGCTGGAACAACACATCACATCAAAACATCTGAATATCCTTGAAAGATAGGTACTATATGAGTGAACATAGACATATGAAAGCAAAGGGTCCTGAAGAAAGTAAAATCTTGTTTCTCAGACAGAACCTATAAAAGTGGAATTGTAGAAGTCTAGTTGTGTAAGATACCATATCATGGCCAGATTAAGTTGCTGCTAACAAGATGTTAGCTGTATGACTATTTGGCAACATACTTTTTCTTCGTTGCTTATCAACCTGTGAAAGATGTCACAGTAGAGCTGACAGTTATAATATATAGCTTGCTTGCTGCAAAACAGAAAAGCAGAACATAGGAAAGTGACTGATTGTGGGAAACAATAATGACCCTGTAATTTCTGTAAAAAAATTCTCAGACTGTAATAAGAAAAGTTTGATTTTTATAGGTTTAAGGGCTAATTTCCCCTAAGTATGTGTCATCTAAGAGAATCAACTGTTGTGTATTCTTGGTAAGCAACCTTCATCAGATGGAATGCATGGTAGTTTGTGTGCATGTGTGCAGGTGTAAAAATAGCTTAGCGCAATCAATGTTGATTATGTATTTTGACTAGCAGTTCCTGAATGGTAGCCTGTTTTGCAAAAAGGCTGTGGATACTTAGCTTTGTCTCTTTTACAGCAGACGTTCACAGCTCTAATATTCAACACTCTATTCTGGATTATATTTTAATAAATTGATCTAGTAAGTATGGCTAACAGTGATGGTGATGATTATGGCTTTTGTGTTTATTCACTGACCATAGAAGTACTGAACTCAGTAATGTGTTATGTTAATTATCTAATTATCTATAATCTATGGAACAGGAGAGAAAGAAAAAAAAAGGCAGTGAGCCAAATTTAAATTTGCAGCTTCACTTACAGAATGATTTACAACACAATTGAAATTCTGCTGTTTTGTGTGTCACTACGGGCACTGCTATGATATTCTTGATCAGACAAATTAAGCTCTATGTCTAATGCCATACAAAGCTCACTGGCTAATACTATACAGCAAAGCTCTCACTATCACTCTGCATCATACTATATGGTCCACATGCACAATGGAATACATTCAGGGGTGAATAAAGCCTTGACACCCTGCTGGGCTTATCTGCTGCATAAGGCAAGTGCAAGTGCCTCTCAGTGCAAGACCTGGTTTCAAGGGATGGATCTGAGGCTGTTTTGGCCTCCAACACACACATCTATGCCTGGAGATGCCAGTGATGCCTCAGCAATGTACCAAGATTAGCGACAGTGGCAAACGTCAACATCCAAAATTGCTTACACTGTAGTTTGTAACCAAGGCAATAATATTAATGTGGAACTTACTAACACTGCATATTTTCTGCTCATTCTGAAGTTTAGACTTTCCAGAAGTCAGTGACGTTCTCTTGAATAATCCTAATCAAATTTTGCAAGCTATCAAGATATAGCCATCTTCAAATAGTCTCAAACGCTAAGTTGTCAACAAGCCGAACACAGTAATGCTTCCTGGATGTACAAATTCATGACCAATGTAAGAAAGTTACAAACACTGCCATGAATTTTCCCCAATCCTTTTGCACAACAGTCAAACGTACAATGCCTTTTATAATAAACACATACTGTAAAATATGTCATCTTTCCAAATGAATTCTGAGGTCTTTTTAAGAATCTCAGACAGCTAATATGTGGGAGAAAGGGACAATATTAGATTTTATTGCACTAAGGGAAAAAAGAGACTAAAAAAAATGTTTTAAAAAAATTACTTGATTTTTCTTGCTCTTTTGAAATATGAAGAACAAGTTGGATATGAAGAGTTGTAAATTACAGTGAAATAGGATCATGTTGCACTTTGCCTTTCTCATGGATAAGAACAAGGCACATGGACCTCAAGACTCTTCTGCTAAACACATTATACACAATAATTTAAAGAGAAGCTCTATGATTAAGACTTTGAATTTAATCTGTCAAATGACTGACAAAAGATTTCAGAACTGCAATAGCAATCACAATTAGAACATCACTGCAGCAAAAGTCAGAAGAGAACTAAGGAGATGAAAATATTCACTCCAATGCCAGACTCAAGAGGATGTAAACTTACTCAGAACAAAAAATCTAGGAGCTACCTTCAGTCCTGCTCCTTTTGTGAAGGGCCAATTTGAAAACTTGCATGAAAAAAATAATATACATATTGTTACTAGAGAAAATTAGTGTTTTAAAAAGATGCTACTTGTCAAAGTGATGTGTGTGAGTTCATTATATGGAGTTTGAAAACCAAAGCAATTCCTTAGAAATGAATGTTAACAATTGCGAGTTATTTGGGGTGAAGTCTGGGGTGGAGAGGAGCAAACTAAGATTATGACTGCAATAAAGAACTTGCATGGACTTATACTTTGTTCTGACACAGAACTATACAGAACTGACAAGGCTATGCTTTGAACTATTGTGTAGGGTGAGATCAAGGTCAACTCTCCACGGTTTCCTGTTTGGCTGGCTCTATCTACCCCAATGAGTTCTTTCAGCACAGTGACGATAGTCAGAGATTATTTTTTTCCTTTGTCTTTTGCTATAGTGATACCGGCAGATGTTTGCTGTAAACAGAGCTTGTATTTACAACACAAACTTTTCATGGGAAGTCTGCAATATAAACTTCAACACTGTGTAGATATGGAAGATGCATCTTATTTTTCTGTAGCCCAGGTATCAGCATTGGTTACAAGTGTTTGCACTGGAAAATGAAATTTTATTTTTCTTCTATTTGTCCATGAAAGTGCAGCAGTATTGGACAGTGATGCACAGCTTGGTGGAACATACCATGGGACACCTAAGAAGAGCTCCTAAAATTACCAGTGTACAGATGCGATTTGAAAGAGAAACATTGAATGCTTTTGCAATGTGCGTAAGCATCTCCAATCAATTTGCAAGGCAATTAGTGTCCCTTTATGGCAAACCATGAAAGGAGCGGAGCTGGTAAAATAAGCAAAGAGGAATAAAGATTCCTTTGTGGCTTCTGATTAGTAAAAATGAGTGAACTACTTGATCCAGATTCTGTGCTATGAAGTGTTTGCCTTGGCCTAGCAAATTGTCCTTGAAATGAACTTTGTTAGCCAAGAGCTTGCACTACAGCAATGTTTCTCTGCAATTAGGGTTCTCAGTTAGGACAAATGCAATTAGAAAAGAGGATTAAAATTCTGTTGAAGATCTACTTTTGAGAAAGCTTAGGTTAGCATTTTTTGCTGTATACAGTACATATTCCAGAGCAATTTTGGAAACAGTATCTTTTAGAAGTTCACATTTGCTGAGCTGGTAGCACTGGATAAGAGCTCACGTTTGTAATGAACAGACAAATTCATTATTGCCCCAGTCAATAGCTATTGATTTGGTAGAGCATTTCTGTTTATCACAATCAAATCCTTTTCTTTTTTGTTCAATAGTCAATGACACTGTAATGGAAGGTACTGCTTACAAACTGATGCAATGTACATTAGCAGCAGCTAGAAGTTAATGACTAACAGTTATAAAGAGGAAAGCGTGTGCTAAGAACAGCATTACACTTCTATTAATCAAAGTTACTGTATCCAATATGCCTTTATAGGTTAGTGGAACTGTAATGCACATCACTTAAAGAGTTTTTGCTATTATTAATCTAAGTTTTAACACAAAACAACTTTTAATCATGCTGTCATTGCATAAATAATTTGGCTAGGACAAGGTTCTGTCTGACTTTTATAGCACCCCTTTTAGTCATTGGAAACTTCTGTCCCTACTTTGCTTTTACAGTCTTAGAATCAGCATTTAGAGAGATATTGCTTTGTTCCCAGATAAGGACATGTCATTCTCTAACTACCACAAGTAGAGCAGTATTAAAGCAAAAGAGAAGCATACTAGAGTGCATGTGCCCATTGCTCAGCTTGCCTCCTAACTTGTTCTCTGCAGCAAAGCAGTACTGCACAACTTAGTACTTCACATTTTATATAATTTGCACTTTCCAGCTCTTAGGTTGAAATCTGATACCTTGTGTATTTTTTTCACTCTATAATTATTGTTGTATAATTGTTGTTTTAAACCTGCCCTACCTAAACCACATTTGCTTTCAAAGTTTTTCTTTTACATCTGAGAGTTCAATATAACTACAACAGTTACATCTATATTGTTATGTTACGTCTAAGCAAACGTTCCCAAAAAAATAATAGTGTGTTGAACCCAGAGAGAAAAGCACAACTACTAATGATGACTTCTTGACTTAAGGTTGTCTATAACCATTTTTCCTGTAGAACAGGAACAAACAGGCCAACACTGTAGCATTGATTTATCTGTTTGTTTCTGTTTTCTTAATGCAATTTGCATTTCTCTCTGGACTGATGATGAGGCATTACAGAAAGAAAATTTATAAATGTGGCAGAGATTAAACAACCATGCCATTGCCAAGTACATTATTCTGGAGGCTGTGTGCACCGACTAATTGGATTTAAACAGTGTTCATAAATTAAGGCCTTTAGAATTTTTCGGAGATGAGACACATTGCTACATTTACCATACGGATTTTGGTCACATGTGTGAAACTAGTGATGGCTGGTGAAATTCTAATTGATGTTATATTTCTCATTATGAATCAAGGAGCTAAGTTCAGTTTGGCTTCTATGTATTTACGCATCCCAACAAAGACATCCAATGCTTCTCCGTCAGCATTAACTTGTGCTCTTGTCTGCTGTCAGCAGAACAGCTACTGACAGGAGAGCAATGGAGACTAAGCCATATCTTTCCAGAAGCAAGCAACATAATGGATTTTGTTAGTCTAATAACCATGCATTCCTAAACAATAATGAATTTATTCTTGCAATACTGCGTGAAGAAGAACAAATTGATCTTCTTCATCTTAATTTAGAACCAGAGAGACAGATTTTCACAAGGTCATCCCTTAACTCTACTGAATTTCCATTCCAGGGACATGAGTTCAGGAGATGCAATCTCCTTTGTGCTCTGGTATGCTGTGTTTTTCAAACATAATTTAGATACTGTAACAAGGTGAAAATAAGAAATATTTGTATTCTTTGTATCTACTGTGAAGGTAAGAGGGCATCATTGTCTTACACACACAAAAACTTCCTCTTGATACATTCTGCAACGTTTTAAAAGAGAAATACAAGCAAGCATTCCAAATCGGCAAACAACATAGCTGGGTTGAGGCAATGATTAATTACAAGAAGAAAATGCCTTCTGAGCTTTAGCATAAAATACAGCAAAAAGTCAGCATTAAAGAAATTACTTGCACGTTAATAAGACCTTCATATAATACTTACGTTTTTCAGTATTTCATAAAAAAGTTAAATCTCAGATAAAAAATGCTAGACGTCAAAGAGATTGTTAGCCTCTTGGCAATTGCAATGTAAGACATTTTCATAGATTATTCTGGAATTTTAGTAAATCATTTGAAAGCGTGCAGTAAGTTTAAAATTGTTTGTATTTTTATTTCTTCAAAATAGCAATTTGATCTCTTCTGGTACCAAAATGAGCAAAATTCAACTGAAGAATCAGTGAGTGTTTGTGGGAGAGGAACAATATGGCTGCTAGCTATCTTAGAAACACTACAGGCTGAACTGACCTCACTGTTAACTCAGTTACATTGGTGGTTCTCTCTACTGAATTCCATTTGCCCATAGGCAAACTCTGCAATGCTGTTTCATATAAAACTGTAACAATTTTATTTGAATGAGGAGGATTTTTAGTTAAAAAAATCAAACCAAGCCAGAACAAATAACCAACACATTTCTAATTGAAAACAGGCTGTGTATTTCTCACTGTGCTCTCAAACTATGCAGTACCTGATGTCCCTAGATTTTACGTATTTTCTGAATACTGCAACCTGTATCAACTGTAGAATTCTTAATATTGATACTAGAAGACACAGAATGGGAAAACCAAGGAAAAGCTATTTATAGTATATTATATAGTATATTATAGTAACTTACTTTTTGTAACAACTCCTTCAAGACGAATTATATTTGGGTGATCAAACTGACCCATTATACTAGCTTCTCTCAGGAAATCTCTTCTTTGCCTGTCCATATAACCACCTTTCAGAGTTTTAATTGCAACAGGTATCTCTCTTTTTCCTGGTGTCTTCAGACGTCCACTGCATACTTCCCCAAATTCACCTTAAGTAGAAAAAATGTTAGATCATTCACAATGCCTAAGGAACCATTTGCACTAGTGAGCAGAAACAACTTTTTTTTTTTTTTAAATTAACCTTCAATAGTTGTCTTATAAATTGTCCTTTTTAATAACTCTATGTTATTTGTAGCCATTAAGAAAACTAGAACACAAAAATACCCAAGACTTGCACAGCCCATAGAACTAGATACTTTTCTTCTCAATAAAAATAGAGGATTGGATATTCAAGTTCATGAGTGACAACATTCATTGGTGCCACTACCCCGAGATCATGGGGACTGCAGCAGTCTAATCATCTGCTCTACATCGCATAGTTTATCCTCCTTAACTGAGACTTTGAAACTAAACTTTGGTATCAAAGTCTTTGTGATCTAAATGAGCATGCTATGAGGAAATAATGTAATGATGGTTAGATTTTAATTGTAATGATGACGAAATACCTTTCTGCAGATATTTGAGACAGACGTGGTATTAACACATATATGAATACAAATGCCACAACATCAGAATATCTGGCTTTCAGTTGTAGAAAGCACTTAAAAATGGACTTCTATTTTGCCCAGAAGAGCACTTCCATATGATTTATTTAAATGGCTTTATTGCTTACATGAAACTAATCGCCTATGTCACTTTTTGGACAGTCAAAGGACAACAGTTTCAGCAAATCAGGATTCTTGTGTAGTGAGAGGAATCCCAAAGCTTGCTTCAACTGATGTTCTGTGTAAGAAAGGGCCATTGAAGAAAGCACATCTTCTTGTATTCCCTTTACACATTTACTAGTTAAGTTTGTACGGAAGTCAGAACTTTTCTTTGATCTTGGAGCAACTCAGAAGTTATTTAAATCCCATACCAAATATTCTCTGGATGTCTGCAGGTCAGGTTTCAATGGGTCATAATTCAATAAATCAAAAACAGTGTTTATAAGAATGTGTCAAAGCACTTATCAGTTGCAGGGTATTTCCATAGCAAAATCAAATTTGATACCCCAGCTATTTTGGAATCAAAATTGCTGAAAAACAAAAAGAGTCATAAGAAGACCTACATTTATCTGGAGGATATAATTTGTTATAAACTGCAGTAAGTGATGTGGGAACTAGTTTTCCTTAAAGGTTAGCTACAGAATGAAGGAATATAAGAGAGCTCTATCCTATAAGAGTGTGATTAGATATAAACCAAATACAGAAGAGAAAGGATTGATTAGAAGTCCCACTTCAGAAAATTGTAACTGCCTGATATTATAAGATGAGAATGAATATTGTCACAAAGTCTTTATTTTATTAGGCTCTGTCACTTCCATTACAAAATAAAACAGGTTTTACGACCTAGTAAGATTCAGGAACAGTGGAGGGATTTAAAAAAAACCACCCACTTCATAGCTTGTCATTTGCTTCAAAACAGAGATATCACAGAAGTGCATGAGTGTAATTAACAGATGCTGAACATAACCTTTGAATAAATTAGCATATTCTAACAAAAGCCAAGTTTCCTAGGTCTCCTTCCTACCTATTTCTTTTGTGTTTATCTAATTTTTGAAAATAAATAAAAGTTTGTTTCCTAAAGATATGTTATGTGTATGAAAATAATGTCACAAGACTTATGCTCTGAGAATCTTGACAAAAGGGGAAGCTGTGCAGGGAATTTTATATGTATTTATCCCCTTTGTCAGTCTGCCTGCATGTGACACTTGAGAAAACAGTAGATGACCTGAACTTCCAGAATCCTACTACAAAACAAAATCACGAATCCTGAATGTTTTGAATGAGACAGAATCATAGAATCACAGCAAAAGAAGAAGCAATGAGCAGAAATGGAAATAGGAATTTCCTTCTGAGCGTGAGGAAAACTGCTTTACATGTGAGAATGACATAGCGCTGTCACAAGAAAGGTGGTGAAGTCTCCTTCTCTGGAGATGTTCAAGAGCATCCTGGGTGCTGTCCTGGGCACCCTGCTGTCGAGAACTGTTTCAGCAGTAATCCCCAGAGGTCCCTTTCACCCCAATGATTCTGTGATTTTGAGGAGATAATCAAGACAAATTCTACCTTTGCAACAGTAAAGGTATTTGTATATAGTATAAGTAGAAGCTAAGAGCCAGGTGTCAATGAAGTGACTGTTATTTCCTGCTCCACAGAAAAAGCTGTCAGTATCTAGAGAAAACAACAGAGTTCATTGTGTGCTCAGTTTTAATAGCATGTGTTTTAATGGTATAAAACTGATATGTCTTACTGTAAGTCATGCAAAAAGAAGCTAATTGAGCACTCCAGAGACTTGCCTTATGGAAGCCACACATTCCTTTTCTCACCTCGTCACAAAATACATGTTATTTAAAGTAAAACAGGAGTAGTCAGTCTACTTCAAAGCCCTATATGCATTCTTGTATTACTGCATGAGATCAAAACAAATATCTTACAATACATAATCGCTGTTGATAGAACTGAAAGGTTATAGCACCAAATACAGCTCAAGTCATTTCCCACACTTTCAGTCATTAGACCTTTGGGAAAATTGACAGAATAAAGAAAATACAAGGATAAGTGTCACTTTTAATAGAGACTTGACAAAGAATGTCTGGGAATTCCTTTTAAGAAGAGTGGCTGAAGATTTAAACTTAAGAGCAAGATATCTGGGGTAAAAAAAGCGTCACATATAGGACAAAACCAAAGGATGTCATTGCATGTCAGTAGGTGCAATGAGCTCAATACAAAATGAGGCTGAATGGGATAATCTGAAGAAAAATCTACAGCAAAGAAGGGCAAACTGTGGGAACTGTGGGAATTGGGAGTATAATGGAATATTTAATACTAAGGATAAAAAAAACCTTACCAAGTGTTTTGAAACCAAGAATATGCATTATGAAACTAAACAACAGTAAAATTTTGCTGTAAGTAGAGGATGCAATAAAAGGAAATTGACTAATCAACTTCACATTTTAAACAGCAACTATTGCTAGATTGTGGACTTCATTAGCACTTGTTTATTTGGTTGATATCACCATGGGAAATGAAAGCTAAGCACATTTATAGGTGTTCACTAAGTGTTTACAAAGTACTTAGCTTAGCTAACACTAAATTTACCTCCACTTAGTTAAGTGGAGGGATTTGATTTTAACTTTTTACAATTCCATAATCAGAAACACTGCTTGTGTTTTAATAGTATTATCCCCACACAGTTGCAATAGACTACTCAGTAGCAAATAACTTCTGTTTTGCTTTTGGTATTCTCATCTGCTTACTATTATAAATATTTGATCAAACTGCGAATGCCACTGCTGCTTTTACCCTCCTGTTTGAACCAGGGTATCAGCATAAGTTCTTCAAGGACAAACAAAAAAGATCATTAACAACTATTAACTTAGGTGCACGTTCATTCAATCAGAAGGTCTACAAAATAGCATCTTTGCTTTTCAGAGAATCCAGATGTAAGGTAGTAGTGAATGGGATAATGGGGAGCCTGACTAGGTGGCCAGCTTGAGTATGCATTGAGGTACAGTTTTGTTACTTTAATGCAGATCTTCATACTCTCCTGTGACAAACGGTGAACAATTTAGAAAGGATTTTGCAAAGCTTGTATTTTAATTGCTTTATTTACACCAAAGTACCAGAAGGAAGGACAGTAATTTGGAGTTTGTAAATGTACTGGAATATTGAAAGCATGACAAAGGGGAGTACTGGAATTGAAGTAAAAGGCTCAATTATTTGCCACCATGGAATGTAGTGGTTGTGTTCAAAAACATCAGCTTGGTAAATTCCACTAGGATTACTTGAAAGGATTTTAGCAAGAGATTATTATTTTTCTTTTCTCAAAGTGAGAAGTCTCATGGGCTCAGCAGCATTTTTTAACTTGTTGCTGCTTTGCTCTTTCTATTTTGGCTATTATGTCTGATAGCTGTAGCGATGAAAAATCTTGTCTTGAGTGTCAAAGCCATCTGCTATGGAACTAGTGAATTGCAAAGGGATTTTTGGACATGAATTTTTGTATTACAAAAGTAAACTCGAAACTACTTGCAGGAAAACATCAGTTTCAAATTTTTCTGTCCAAACAATCTATGAAAAAAATTGAATATTTGCAGTGTTTCAATCTGATATTTTGCAAAATAAAAGTTTTTAGTTCTTAAATGGAAAAAGTTTCTGTTTCAAAAAATTACAGAAATTCACAATGAAAACTTTTAATCAAAATAAGTTGATCAAAAAGTGCTGCTCTAAGAACTATATTAATTCAATTATTAATTTAAAGAGTTTTATCATTAATATTGATTCATTTGGTAAAATACTTTATTTTTTTCACTAATCTGAAAATCGTAAAAATATTTTAGAAGTAATTCTTCTGGGATGAGAAGCCTGTTTTACATATGGTTACAAAGTTTGGTACAGAATGAGAGAAAGCATAAGGGAAGCACCATGACTGCTGTGAATTACAGTAGTATGATATGTCCCCTAGCAGCTATCCAAGATAGAATTTGTGAGAATTTGTAGTCTCCCTGCCTTAGAAACAATATTTAACCTGTATCTTGCCTGCATGAAACTGGGTTTAAATTTCATCTGAAATAGTTCGCAAGTCCTACCAGGCAAATACCTTTGAAAATGGCAGATTATTCAGTAATTTTATAAGATTAAATAAATAAAAATAAAATACGTCAAAGCAGACAAAAAAATCACTCCTGGACTTACAACAAGAGAGATAGAGATACTGAATAAGGTATTTTCATAAATGAGTTAAGTTGAGAATAAGGACACAATTTTCATCTGAACAAAAATTGATACGCCCAACCCTCCTCTGTCATATTCCCCTTTGAAATCAGCAGCCATTTCAATGCTGAAGGTCTTTCAATATGCTTTGTAATCAGTATCTATAGTATGTCTGGAGAAAAGGAAGAAACAGAAGAAATCAAATACAATGTTTTCTGCAAAAGTCAGCCCTCTAAGGGCTTACGCTAATAACTCATATGGTGCACAGTGCCAGCTACACATTAGATACACATTATCTCTCTTAAACAATCAAGTATACTCTGTAGTACTCTTGCTATATGGAATTCAGGAAGAAACAGATTTTTCTCTCTTATTTTCAAGTCAGTACTTCTCTTCTCTGCTTGTTAACAGACCAGATTTTATGTCTACCATGTTATATGCGTTTATTTTCATGACATCTCCTACGGCATGAAACACCTTTAGCAGCGCAGTTTGTAACCAGCGTAGTAATGCACCATTAAATGAGGGACCTCAACTGAAAGATACCTCTCTCTTCCTAAGTGACTAAAACATATGAAGCCACGATAAAAAAGAAGAGTCACAGTGCATTATGTATTTTGATAATAATTTCCCTGACAATACCAGTTAGCAGTCCTATGACAGGCTCACTATGAACAAATTACAGAATTACAGCCTTTAATTTTTATTCTTTCTTAACCACTGTCACACTTCCACAAGGTGTAACTTTTTACACCTTTAGCTGCCTGCTGTACTTTGAATATTTTTTTTTCTTGATGGCATTACAATTAGAATAAGTAAAAAAGTAAAAAAAAATAAAAATCAAACAACAACAACAACAAAAACCCAGAGTTTTTATGAGGCTATTCATTTAGTAAGTAAAAAGCAGTATTGTTAAAGAACAGGCCAAGAACAGGTAGCTCAAAGATGGACAATGAAATCTGGATTGTACTAATTCTTACTAGAATGTTTGTAGTTAGTATTGTAAGTATCTTTAAGACAGCGATTTACAAAACTCAGTCACTGCTAACAGTATCCTACTGATGGAGAGAAATAACCATATTTTGTAAATTGTAGACACACATAGGGTTAATTCACAAGCAGAAAAGAAGTATCAGAGATGGAATCGGGGCTCAGAATTTCAGTGACTCAGTATAGATTAATATTTCTCAGCCACGGACAGTGTTCAGGCAACAACACTGAGGATGTAAGCAGGACAGAGAACTCCAGATTCTCCTGTCAATCCCTTTTGTTTTGATTTGTTCTAACAGTGAGAAATGGTGGTGGACATTCTGAATGATGACCTGTTGGTCAGAAGGCACGCACTGAGATCTACTAGTTTTAGAACCTCTTAAGAACCTATCTGAGCCTATACTCTCTAGGTCCTCAAACAACAGAGTAAAACAGACAGTAAACAATCTCAATTGGTCAATAATGACATGCCGTATGTCCTAGAGTTTCAGAACACAAGTTAAAAGAAATGATTTTGCAAGACTCTTCTCTTTACAAGTTTTTCTTCTCTGTAAGGAAATCTAATATCTGTGTCAAACATTCCTTTAAAGAGAAAGGAGAGCTCAGTGGGCTGGGTCAATCATACAGCAAATTCAAACAAAGTAAGAATTACTACATTTTCATAGTGCATAAAACTCATATAACACTGCAAAGACAGAACGACAGAGAGGGTCAGAAGGAGTGTAACAGTTCTTAGAGAATAGCTCCATTAGGGACTTTCCAGAAGCACAAAACCCAATGAGTACTAAACTGAGAGAATATATATGGATAACGTTTGATTACATATGTTTTCTTATTGTTTCTTTTCTAAACAGAAAAGCACAGTAGTACTAATGCTAATTGTATCATATTTTATCTTCCTCATTGTTTTCCAATCTATTTAGAAAGTCTATCTGTACCAGAACTCCACAAGCTTGTTGAAGCATCTGAGCTGCATGGGAGAATAAGCACATGGAGATCCTTAGCAGCAACAGTGCAGGAAAACTGCTGATACAACTTTAGATCAGAAGCTGAGTGATACTTGAGAATACAGTGGTCAATCAGTGAAGTATGCCCACATTTGTACTACTTGTCTACTTGCATTATCATAGCAACTTCAGAAAAACAGTCCTTTCATGCATAGCTTCTGAGTGTATATGCTTTTACCTGCCCCAATAACTCTCTCAATACGAATTCTTGAAGGATCTATCTCCTTTGCAAATTCATGGACAGCAAGGGATGGGTCTTCATATGTGTCTGGATCAATATATGTTTTGATTCCTGGGAAACGTACTGCAAAACAGAGAGAACGCTAAGAGTCAACAATTCTTTGATACTCATATACTACAACAATATGTGTTTTACTTCTTCTTTTTTTAAAATTAATATATATATATCATTTTAAAATTGTCAGAACCTAACAAAGGATGACTCCAAAACCAGCTACTGATTTCACAGAAACTGTAGGATATACAAGAGTTATTCTCATTTGCTGCAAGTTTGGAAGTACTAGGTCTTCAAAGACTGAGCACAGACTTACATATTCCTTTTTATTCTTATTTATCCTTCGAGTGCTTTTTAGTTTTTTCGTTTGTTTGTTTGTTTTAGTTTTTTTTTTTTTTTTTTTCTTTTTTCCCCAAGTGATTCTTGTAAGACATTATAGTTCACCTTCTGAGGTAGAGGACAAACTTCTGTCAATCTGACACAATCAAAACCATTCAAAATTACTGCCTGAAAATGTCACCAATGTTCTGCAGGACTCCGCTGTAATTCCCTAATATATTCTAGGTGAGTGAAAGCATGGAATTGTTTTCAGGATTGTTGCAGTGCATGGTTCTATCAGTCTTCATTTTAGCTTGGTATTGGAGTAAAACCCAGAGAAAAATACAGGTACTAGGTTCTCTAAATGCTCTGAATGCCATATATCATTGCTTGCTGGTTACTATCATGTTTGCTGGTTACACAGGTGCCACAGGAACAAAAAGTCAAAGGCCTTTAAAAAACTCTATTTTTGAATTTCAACTGATAAGACAATGTCAACTTCTGGTGCAGTTTTGTCTTTGTTGCAGCTGAACACAAGCACCTCCTGAGGAAAAAAGTTAAATAATAGCCCTACATAAGTTTTGAGGAAAATACTATTCTAGGTAAGACAAAGTGGTTTTTTCTTTCTTTTTTTTTTTTTTTCTCTCCCCAATTGTAAGTATTCCCTTTCTAATTGCCATTTAATATTTTTGTCTGAAGAAACTCTTTGTTGTCTTTGCACTTAACTCATATCCTGAAGAAATTTTTCAAGTACAGTTGGTAAACTGGGAAACTACAACCTTAGAAAATGCAGAGAGCTGCTCACTTGGAAGAGTGTCTACAGAGACACCAAGTGAAGGCTCAAAGATATGAGGAAAAGCAGATCCTCAGGACTGACAGTGATTACTGCCAAGCAGTTTAAATTCCTGTTTGTTACTCCTTGGACAATTTAGACTGTCATTTACTTGGAAAACACAGCTTGCTAATTTACTTCTGTCTTTTACTGGTGGACTGATAAACATTCCTTTTGCCAACCAGGTCCAGTCTTTGAGATTTTTTCCTCTCAGAATGGGTCCTGGAGGACTGTGCTGCTTTGTTCTATGCTGATCAGTTTGCACAACCAATGAGCCAGGTGCAAGATGAGAACAAAAATACCCAGATCCATTAACAAAGCTTTAATAATTTCTGTCTGCTTCCTAGGAGATGGCTGCAGCAACAGTAGGTTAGTGCCAGATTGCTTTGGCAGGTTCCAGCAAGCCATCATTTTCTGGCATGTCTAATACCCCTAGTGCTTCTGAGTGCAGCATGTCCAAGAACTTATGTTGTTTCTTTTGGACTATCTGGATGGGAATTTTTTTTTGGCTCCTGCTATGTGGTGATTAAGTTCTGGAAAACTTTCAATTCATTAACAGACATTGATGTAGATGGTGCATCAACTTCACAGGGTATTGCAGCTGGGTCCAGAGAACCTCTTCAAAAAGAATTAAGTACTACATAATCTTTTTCCTCTTATCACTTAGTGGATGAGTCCAAAGTACTTCATTATCTGATGCACCTAAATGCAGTAGATGACACCTAGTTCAGGGCATACAAATGTGGATGGGCTTCATCAAATCACCTGCAGTACCCATTTGAACCAATGCTGACGAGAGAACACATGCTATATTCAAATGTGAAGCACACCAAACATCATGGGATTTCACGTTATCAGCTGACCCTTTCCTAACTCCCTTCAAAGGGCATGGTTCCTGAAATCTTCCTCTAAGTCAGAAAGGTTTCCCAAGGGAGATAGGATGGATAAACATAAAGATGGTTCTCCTCTGTGCGCAGCAGAGGAAACAAAACATGGATATGACTAAGCTGGTAATAGGAATAGTCAATTTTAACCAGTGTAAGTTTTACTGTAAAATTTCTTTCAAAAAGCTTCAACCTGTTTAGGAGAGGTCATCCCTACACTGATCCAGGTAGAAACTCTGCAGCTGCCTAAATTGTTTCAGGTTAAGACGCCGGATACCAAAACAATAAATAGCCCACAGTCAGGCAAGAATTGCTACTAGCATGAAATGGCACTTCTGGTGGAGGCACTAATTGCTCCATTGTAAAGGAAGGAATATTGTTGGCTACAGTTTTAGCTACTGGAGTAACTCACAGTAGCTCCTCTTTATCCTTTATCCTATGGAACACATGATCTGGGAAATGCTCCTTCAAGTCTGATGCTTTGATAACTGCAAACGAATGAGAGGCCTCATAAGATGAAGCTTTGTGTCAGTGTGAAATAGGGTCATCATTTGTCCTGGCATGAAAGACACCGAGTGAGGCTTTTCTCAAATTCAGGTATGGCCTCCAGAGGCATATATGAAACTCTGCAGCAGGAAGGTTTTTGTTTGCTGCTCTTCCTGATCAGATTTGAAAACAAATGACAAACAAATCTAAGAAATATCTTTTATAGTATAATGTGCCCCTTCTCGATATGGAAGGAGCCTCGATACAGTTTTGTCACACAAAAAATGATTTTATTTCTTGTGATGTAGCTTTTGTCTTGATCATGATAATTCTAGAGATGTTGTCAAAAGGAATAAAAAATTAATCAAACTACAAAGACCTTCCTACAAGCTAACAATAAATATAACCTTTTTTTTTTTTTTAATCAACTCCAACATAAAACAATCAGACTACTAATTTAAACTAAGTAGCTACACTTAGCTAAATAACTTAACACTCTGCCCATGAGAGTTTTTCTTTCACAGTAGTGATCAGTAAGCAAGAGAGAGAAGGAAGTCTTATTTGTTGTGTGGCTGGAAGTGTAGATCCCAAAAGACACTAATAGAGAACTAAATACAAATAAGGAACATGGTCACTAGGAGTGGAATTTTGAGGCAGATAATCAACATGGCCCAGTCCAGTGATGAATTCACAAAAATGCACCTGGAAAATTGACAAATATGATTAATAGAACACAAAAGAATCCTTTTGTGAATTCAGTGTGAATTGTTCTAGAGAGCATACAAATAAGAACCGTCTTGATGGTGCAGATAATAAGGAAATATGCAAATGGCTAGATTAAAATATCAAGGGCAAAAGATGAAGAGAAAACCATGAATCCTTTTCATTTAGAATATAATACATATTTTATGTAACACAGTGTTAAACTACTTACAATTTCCATTTTGCAAATGAGCCCTTCTCTTCTCTTCAGATTTCATTTTGGCCTTTATGTACCACTGGCATCTTTTAAGAAAAGTAAGTAAGGTTTTTATTAAAATGAATATCATGCATAAAATAAATGTACATTAAGTTTTCTCTGCAGTTTTATGAAAGCCAAAGTCTTTACATTCTGCATCCACAGACATTTGGTATTGACACTAAGGAGAGAAACAAACCTGAAGAACTACAAGCAGATTGGATATCAGTGAAGATAAATCACAGGTGGATGATTAGTAGTTAACACAACTACCAAAGTTTGATGCAATACCTTATTCCCATGCTTGAAAGAATGTTGATACTTATATTATTTTTCTGCACCCTTGTTTGCATACATTGATTCACACAGACCAAATCTTATCCTAATAACTCTTATTCCCAGTGGGTCAAAAAGCTTATAATTTCTTCATAAGATAAGTTCTTTGAGTTCAACTGGGTTCATAAGAAAATAATTTTTTTGTATCCATTAGGACCGGTATTTTTCCTTCTGTTAGCTCTGTTCAGCCTGTCAGGCACAGACTAGCTTTCCTGTGTTCATATTAAACTTATAACACAAACTAAAATTATTGATTGTATTTCTAGTGAAATAGTAATCATGGAGTTATGAGAAACAAGTGAACACATTCACCACATATCAATGGTTCATTCAAACTACTGAAAAAGACTGAAAAAGGTCACTCACAAATGCATTCACTGCTGTGGAGATGAACCCTTGAAGAGCAGAAACTTCTGAAGCTAACATACCTGGCAATAAGTTGTACGTACACTAATGTATGGAAACACTAACCACAGTATTTTCAGCTTCTGTGGAAATCTCTGCATTGTTGTCACCAGTTGCTGTGACCAGTAGTTTCCAATTACCAAGAACAATACTGAACACAAAGTGTTACACTTGGAATACACTTGGTCTGACCAGAGGAACACTCAGAGAAATAGCCCTCTAAACCCTTAAAATTCTCCCTAGTATTCAAAGCCCCAGAATTTGACTACAAATGCCAGTGAGAACCAGCAGTGGACTCTTCCAGTTCCAGCTCCTACTACTGTTAGCTAGAAAAATCACTTGAAAGGAATAATTTGTGTAATGATAAATCACAGTAAGCTTTACTACTCTGTTTTCCAGAGTTTAGCCAAGACCCCAGTCTCACTGCCTACATTGTACCTTCAAGTCACTATTGCTTTCATTTTACTACCTGCAATGGAGAGCCATGTCTCTTGCTTGCTCTTGGTGGATAACCGCTCAGTGGAGTGCAGAGGCAGGTAGGTGCTCATTTAACCCAGCCTCTTCACTATGAATCAGCATCAGCAGCGATGTGACTCAGTAGCTCATCAAATTGCTAATTCTAAACAGCAAAGAGCACATCTGTAGTATACCAATCCCATTCTTCATGCTGAAATTTGTCTCCAGTACTACAGCAAATAGTATTTATTCAAAATTTTCTTGCTCTGTCTTCTATGCAGTACATTCTTATCATTTAATTAAGAAGTACTTAAAAATGAATTTACATCTTACATAATTGAAATGGTTCAATTGAGTGAAATGTTAGAAAGCTAAGAGAATCTCTGATATCTTTAACATTAGCAAACAGGAAGAATAAACCTAGAAAGAAACTCATTTCCTTTTTTTTTTTTTTTATTCCCTGAGTGTTTTATCAGGGAAAAGTTTGGCTTGGGCTTTTAGGAATTGCTCTCAAGGATTCCAGAGAATCATTTTCTCTGAAAGTCTGTTTTTGAATAACTCTTCTGTCTGAAAGAGAGTAATGTTTGTCAATGTTTCTAGTAATTGTACGAATATTTTACAAGCTTCTAAGATTGAGATTACAGTGTGTTCCAATGTGAGTCGCTTCAGTTAAATAAAATGTTAGACTTAACCAGATTTATTATTATTCACATAATGCCTGCACTGTTACATCATTTTCTTTCCTAATCAGAGGTAATGGTATAAAAACAACAGAAAAATATTTACAAATCTGAATGCACAGCACTGCCTGTTAATATCAACCCAATCTGTAATGACCATTAGCACCTTCATAGAAGTAACTTTAACATCTTTCATCCAAAGGACAGACTCTAAACAGGCCCAAGAATTGCGCAAAACCCCTTCCAAACCCCAGATTTATCTGTCCCAAAGCAAACTTCATGGAGAACCCTCCTCACATGGAGGCTCTTCCACCAGTTTTATGCATATGAAGAAAGGAGAGGCAAAAAGAGTATGAATGGCCCAAAGACTACACAGTTCCTCCTACAGAACTTACTGCAAGAGATATGAGCCCGACTCCTTCTGCTTAGCCCATACCTCTACAGAATATTAGGAATTTTTAAGGCTTTTTTGACCCAAAGCAGAACTGCGGTGCCACTAATGTCTTACAGAGCAAGTGTGGACGTACTGTCTCTATCCTTTTAAATTCTGATTATTTCCTGGTAGAAAGAAACAAAATCCTAAAGTCACACACACAAAAAAACCAGATGCTCTGTGTCACGTGTTCATCTTGAGCTCCAGCAAGGTCTGGGATTCTGACCACTACCTGCATTTTTAGCAAGTCTGTTAAGAATTTGTGCATTCCCTTGAACTTTCAGCGTGCAGTTGAGCACAGCATCAAGCCAGTCAAATCAAAACAGTTTCTAAACCATTAGCACAATGTCTTTATTTGATTCTGACCAACATACCAATTGAGGAAAGGTAGACAATTAGCACTGTGCTAAAAGGAATAAAATGGACTTGCAAGAATAAAAATCACCAACATTATAAAAAATAATCAGTGAATTCACTTGCTACAGCGCTGTTGTAACGTAGATTTACAAGAGTATCTGCAATAAAATGTTAATGAACAAAACAGGAAGCTAAATCATCCCAATATTCTAGAGTAAGGTTTTCCTCGATTTAATTTCATTTCATAATTCTTATGTTCTCTCTTGATAAATGCACAAGTGTACATATCATACACAGCTATGTAAGATATTTTTGCCTATAAACTTAATATAGCAAAAAAAAAACCAAAAATTGTCCACACAATGTCTTTACCAAACTATACTGCCAGTCCCAAGACATCAGAAATCCTAAAGTTACATTCTCCAAAGCTTTGCAATTTACAGTTAAGGGATTTTATAATAAATATTGTGTTTTGTGTTCTTTTCTTTGTCTTCTAATGTTAGTTGCATTGTATTTTAAATTTTGTTCTCCTCCTGCCCATATCAGCAGGAAAGACGGTCAGAAACTTATTTAAAAAAAAAAAACTCTGAAAATGTGGCTACATTGCTTAGCTATTCTTTATAAATTCTTAGGCTTGGATAACACAGACCCCGAGCAAATGAGAACAGTGTAGATTTAATTACCTCCCAGTGATCAGGAAGAACAAAGTGAGGATGACCAGGAGAGTGAATCCACCAACAGCAGCAGTGGCAATCACGAGAATCTGTCCCTGCTCTGCAGCCATATCAGAAGCTGAAAGAGAGGCACAAAGAAAGAGGTTGAAGTTCCAGCACCTGGGATTCATGCAAAATGGGTGACAACATTTAACTAGCCACAAGTTGCAATTACTCTGTAGTAGTTCTCTTGGTGCTTAGACCAGACATGATGTGAGAATGTATCATCTGTGAAGTGAAAAACCTTCAGCTGTGTACCAGCTATGAAGAAGTGTGGAATACTTCTAAAGGTTTCTAAAATGAGAAGCACCATCAGGCACTTGCAATTTACTAAGATCTGAGAATGACTGGATTTTGGACATAAAACTAGAACAAATGTATTGCCGTTTTAGCTTAACCTTGCTTGTTATTAAAAAATATCTGTGCATCTAACTATCCAAAACAAAGTCAGCAGCAGTATTACACATGTAGGAATTCAGTAGAATCTTAAGCAGAAAAAGCACATGTAACATGTAGCCTGACACACCCTTCTATGTTTTTAGTATTTAGATTTATTGTTACAGATTTATACGTCTATCTTTAATATGCTTTGAGGCCTGGCATCACTGCAACAGAAAAAAATGATTCTTTTATGCTTCATGTTTTTCTCTGTTATTTTTTGTAGGTCATTTAGCAGGTAAAAAAGATCATTTGAAATAGTCTGTAGAGGCTTGAGCTATTATGTTTTCATTATAATATTAAATATTTATTTTGATGAAGTACCTGCTCATAGTCAGGATGATCCTCATTGTGCAAGTACTACTCAATACGAGAACCATATCTCCCGCTTTGTGACTTTTTTATTCTTAAAGTAAACACAGTTACACTTCTATTTTTTCATATGACATTTACCTAATTTTTACTTTCTTTTTTCTATAAGAAACACAATATTGTTCTAGAAGAAGAATACACATTTCACAGGATCACAGAATCACAGTTACCTCTGAGAACAACAGTAAGTAAGTGTAGAAAAGAAAATAAATTCTAGATTTATTAAGAAAGCAACTTTGACTTTGTAAACTTCCCAACAAAATCTTTCAGTTTTCTTTGGGCATCAGATGATTACAGCTTCTAGCTGCTGTAAAAAGAAAGCTCAGCAGCCTGTTTCTCACTTTCCAGTTGATGAAGCCCAATACAATGCACACATCACTGCCTAAAGCCTCATAAAAAGCTGTATTCAAGAAAAAACATTTGTCTTCTAAATATTTGTGAGAGGTTTAGAAGTTAGCATTGTAAACTGGCTTTGTAATAAAAGTGAAACAAATAAAGGTAGTAGTAACTTATGTCCAATTTTCAGCAAAACCAACTTGTTAAATTTCTGACATTAGATTTCTGCCCATATAATTTAATGGAGATATGCAGAGGCAGTAAACTATAAGGCATTCAGTATCTGTGGTCATAAACTCTCCTTAGACAAGTTAAATGCACGCATCTTCCGATAAATTATGTATCAAAAGCCTTTATCAAATACTCACTAAATAGCTAATCTCCAAAACAGAATCTAGTGGTACCACAGGAATGGATCTGCATTATCTTATGCTCCACAGTGTCAGGTTTAGTTGAAAAAATTCAGCATATAGTACGGTGCCACAGAAATAAAAAGGCAAATATAATAGGCTGTCCAACTCAAACACTGAATATGATTTCAGACTAGCAAGGGTTATGCTAAATGTTGTAAAGATGGACAGGGTCAGTCTGAAGTTGTAACGGGTAAGGGAGGTTTTCAATGACTATATCTTGCCCAGTTTCCATTTCTGTAATGGAAGTGAGAGAACAAACTACAAGCTATTTATTTATTTACTTATTTATTTATAGGAAAAGGAGTGCAAAAATAGTGACTTTAGCAAGTGATGCTTTCAGATAAATTAGCTGAGATTTTCTTCAACAGCATTCCATTAAAATAAAACAAAACTCAGGGCCTTGCTTCAAGATTATTCAAGTTCTGTGTGGAAATGTAGGAACTGATCCTATTGTCTAAAAAGGCCCTGTGCTGTATACTAAAACGAAAAATGCTGTTGTTCTGAATTGTTCCCACTGGATGAAGCTGCTTGGAGTTTTACTTAAAGCTGACTACAAGCTATCAGTTTAATAATATACACATTTCCTATCAGGAACCACAGTCAAGTTCATGAATGGAGAGAAGTTCCCCACCAACTTAGTTCTTTTTGTGTCTAACTGATATACCTTTAAGTTGAGACTGTATACTCTTAAAAATGTTTGTTCTGTTTCTAGCATATGTATTTCACTGTATTGGTACAGATGCCATAGCCCATTTGACTACAGAGGGCCTTTCAAGCCTGAAACTTCTTGATGACCTTAATTTATTTGTCAGATAAAAATGTGAAATGACAGACAAATATAATTGGAAAATGCGGATTTGTTAAAAACTGTCAGAGAAACAGGTAGAGCAAAATGATAGTAATACTTATTTTTGCTTGAAGTGATCCTTCCAGAAATCAATGGAGGCACAGTGCAGTGAACAACACATAGATAACTACAAAGGCCATGTGTGTGCATACAGCATCCTTGCACACAGGTTCTACAAAACGCTCTCCAGGCAAGGAGAATATGTTAATGTTGGAAACTCAATAATGACAATTTTTGAACAATTTTTGCTGTCCAAAATGAAATTCTGCATGTCCCTTGATCTTTCTGTTCTTTCTCATTTTTCAGTTTCTCTTCTAATTAAGGAAATGTCCTAATTAAGGAAAAGTTGTAAATAATAAAGGCTTTAACAGGTATTGTTTTGGTTGTGTCCATTCTTTACTCATTTTTCGTCATTTCCTGCTTTTTTATGTCATTTTTCCTCTCCATCATCTGTGCATATTTATATATGTCCCCATATTTCTCCTCAAGAGTATTCTTGTTTATGTAAGACAGAAAAACTAAGTTAAAAAAACAACGATGAATGCAAATTCAAGCAAGTTTCTGCAACTTATTTTATCTTTTGATGTGTACATGTTATAGTGCTGCATTTAATCATGGGATCACACAGCCATTTTCCCAGAATATTATTCATTAGATATCAGGGCCAAAGTTTGTGTAACTAAAATCAGTTTTCTGTTTTCTTTACAATTTGTAGTGCATTATCTTAATCAGCACCTGCTGACTGTGCACAGGGATTGATAGTTCCGTGATCACAGGGATGAACATGGCTGTATGGTCTATGGGGATACACTCCACTTGACAGTTGTCATGAACAGGCAAGGAGCTGAGAAAGCTCTCAAGGAACAGGAATGTGTAAACCACCAGCAGATCCAATGGGAAAATGACTGCCAACTGACTGCCTCTTTCCTTATTCTCCTGTTCCTGTTTGCATTTATGACATTACACCTGTCTGCAGTGACATTCCCGCGGCAGTGTAAATTGGGAGGTTGGTTCTGTACACCTTCAGCTGTTCGCAGCAGCACTGGAAAGAAAAAGGTTAGTGTTTGCTATGGTTCCCTTGCTGGTGTTCCAAGATGCAAAAGGATTTGTCTCCCAGGCTTTTTGCTCCAGAGATGTCTCATGAGAGAGCTTAGAACCTGTCTGAGTGGCTGTTATGTACGGCATTTTGTTTCATTCCTTCTGCCCATCTGCTCAACACGTTCATTTTGACAAAAGCATATTTTTAAAAATGAGTGGCATGAGGCAAAGATAAGGATGGATTTATGAGTTACCCAGCAGATGACTAGATAGTACAGTGTAAGGTTTGGGTGTCAGAACTTTTCAGCATAGTGTATGTACCACTGACACAAAGCGGTGCACTGATTGTAAAACTACCATACATGTCATACATAATTCTATCCCAAATTATATTATCTATGCAAACTGTTTACTCACATTACTCTTCATGATTTACTCAGAAGTACGTTATTTGCTTAAAATGACACTTAAGAGTTCCTAATTGCATTATTCCAGATTCCTTGCTCAATAATGTGTACAGTTTCCTTGCTAAATAAGAATTTCTTAATTCATTTTGAGATCAGTTCAGATCCTGCCAGTTATTCTTTATATTCAAGCTCTGTCTCAGTTACAACTTTTCACTGGGTTCTTCACCCAAATGCGTAGAGGAGGACCTGCACTTCCCCTTCTCTCTGGAATGAAGAGAAATATCTGATGCCTCTTCACTTCCTCACTTGGAAGACTGTGAGAAATGGCGCATAAATTTTATTCACAGCACAAGACAATAAAAGAAAAAGAGAATCTTCCAGTTCTATTTTCCACTTTTCTTTGAGCAAATGTCTCCAAAATCTTTTAGAAGGTTGTGTATTCGGTATAAAAGGTCTGGCAGCCTTAATGATAGCTCTCCTCTGTCTCTCAGCTACATGCTTTAGTTATTTCAGTTTGACATCTATCAGGCAGCAGACCTTCCAGCAGTGTGAAAGATAAAGTAGTGACAGAAAGACAGCTAGACAGATAATAGTGAGTAGCTGTGAGATAGATAAGTATGGATGGTGAGAACTGGAGCTCTAACAGACAGTACGGACTGTCAGATGGATTTACAAGGCACTGTAAGCAACAGAGCTAAAGAACAATAGGAAAGAAAAATAAAGGGTCTAATAAGGGTTACCTTCACCTTTCCAGAAGCGCTGCAGTTCCTGTGAGCTGATGGTCTCCAGTCTCAGAGGGTATGTGGGAAAAGGAGCAGGCAATGGAATGGAAAGCTTAAAAGGGCTTTTAAAAGTGAAATGAAATACTATTACTAGTATAAGTTTGCATTAATTCTTTGCATAAATTGACTTGAAAAGCTTCTTTTCAAAGTGTTGCCAATAACATTAACTTCCTGACCAGTAGGTGAATGGAAAGCCTGTGATAAAAAATTAAGATCTGAGCAAGGAATTGCTCTTGTTTAGGAAATTAAGACAGAAAGTAAAGACTCTGGAACTTCTGGGAACCAGACAGGGTAAGCTCATATTAGAAGACCAAATGGCTGAAAATATGAAACACAGTAAGGAAACATTTCGAGATTAAAATGAGACACCCTGAGGTATCCAGTACTGACTACAACTGAATGAAGAGCAGGACTAAGCAGACATGGGGATGGATACAGCAAGGCAGTTTTTAAATAGGAGGTAAGTGCAGTCTGTTTGTTTGTTGGTTTCATTCAGGAATTGGAATTACTATTGTGAAAACAGTGTTCTGACAAAACAAACAAACAAACAAACAAAAAAACCCCTCAACTTTGCACTGGCAACTTAATGTGTTTCTAAAAATCCTAGAGACAGATTCTCTAACATGGCATGAATCAAGGCAAGCGCTTGAAACAATACTGGAGAGACTCCTGTCAGAATCAATGATTCAAGACTCTCCTCTGGAGTTCTGGAAAAATGGATCTCAAAGTCTCACTCACATGTGACTACAAATCCAAAAATAGCCTGATTTGAGGCTGAAAAATTACAGATAAATGTTGTGGATGTGGGAATAGAAGGAAGAACACGAGGATTAACAGATGTGGTAGTACAAGAAAAATCACCATCTGCACCTATATTAAAGAAATTAAAGTTACTTTTTCCACAAGAACAGAGTTTTTCAGACCAATTAATGTCTTACAGTCCTCATAAGATAATTAATGTCAAACAGTCCTCGAGCTACTCTATTATAATTTCTGTTTCTTGTTTTGTTTTTAAAATTATTATTCTGACGTAGTTGAGCCATCTAGGAGTCTACATTGATTTTTTAAAAACCACAATGTGGTTACTTTTGCCACACTCTATTCAGTTGAAGCAGTAGCCTGCACTGCACCTTAAAAAGTCTGCCCCTTAAGCCCCTTCTACGACGAGCCAAGTTTTCTGTCAGATACAAATTTCTTTCCTGATGATGGGAAGTCTGGTATGGAAACCACACTTGGATTCAGAACAAACCCTGCAAAAGACAGTCACAGCATGGAAACACTGCACTGACTACCAGCAGAAAATTGTTCAATCTTTTACAGATTCCTGTAGGCACCAGGGCCTCTGAATTGAGACTATAAGAAACATTCGTCAGAAAAAGAAAAAAGAAAAAAAGGAAAGCTTTGAACTGTTGCATCTATAAACCAACCAACCAAACAAGAAAAATCCACCCTGCTGAAACAGGGTGACTGCTAAAAATGGCAATGAGGAAAATGGTCAAAAGCTGTAGTTAATATGCTTTGCAAACGTGTTACATGGAAATTTCCCAGCAGCAGCCTCTTAGTTACAACAGTGGAAGAAATCTCTCACAGTATCCATCCCTACTTCCTTGAAATGACAATTTTTCTGACTTTTCTAGATAACTACATTTCCCTTCAGGAAGTACAAATGTTACTCTTTTAGCTGTCTCTGCATCAGGGAGAGTTCTTTCTCCATTATCATGCTCTCCAAGTAATGATTGCCTCAGTTTGTTGGCCAGGAGGTTGGAGGGCTTCCTAAAAAACTGACCACCACTGTATGACTGCTTGTTCATGGCTCCTACGCAGTTGATCTTTCTGTTTCATGCACCACATTTAATAATTTTACCAAAACTCCTTGGTGTTCCTAGTAACAAAGTATCTTATTTTATCCTACGGAATTGAAGCAGCATAGATAGCGTTTCAACCAATAAACTGGAGAAGGCATGATGGCACCGTTCTACCCAAGGTGTTGACAGACAAATGTCACAACTGAATACTCAACATTTGTTGCATTACTTTAAAGAAAAATCTGCATTATGGACTGCTCACTGTACTACTATTTATTAACAAGATATGTCAATTTCCAAACAAGATAAATGGAATACCTTTGGTTGTTCTGGAATCGGTCCCTAAATTCTTCTAGATGCTAACATTCAACATGTAAAACCTCAAAACCTGAAGTATTTATTGTAATTTTTATGAGATTGTTGGTGGATAAAATTCATTTTGAAAACAAATACTTTTCAAAGACTCTATTCTTCCCAGTCTTTTAATGAAAATGTTAACTTCCTACGAAATCAGTATAGCTCACATTAACTTCAAATCTGGCTAATTGAAAACCCACAAAAAGTAATTGTAAGTGTGGAATTTTCACAAAGTAGCTTGTTTCCAATAGGTACGGTTTGAGGGAGCTGTAACAGTCTGTCCTGGTCTAATATTATTTAGAGTTTTTCAGAATAATAAAGAACAATATATATTAAAAAGCTAGAAAAACTTCAGCTGAAATGCACATTCTCAGAGAAGTAAATGATAAGAGATTATTACATAGCTTGATTTGGATTGCTTTGTAAGATTGGTGCATGCCAGCAAATTTGACTTATCATTTATTTGCACTCAACTGACCATTCAAAATAAGTCTAAGCACAACCCTTCTCAATCACTACATCTAGAAGTAGGTCAATATCTTGGAATACAAGAGTATCCACAGAATTGTTGTTTTGTCAATCAGTTGCGTAATGCAATCCTCTATTTGAACAGCAAGTGCTTGGATCTATAAATAAAACTGAATTAATAGGAGGTAAGTAGTGTTATGATTGCTTACTGTATCATAAACAGGTTTCCTTCTCCCTCTCAGTTCAGTATCAGGTTCAATTCTGATGCTATAGCTCAGAAAAGATGGTAAAATTCTACAATGATTCTGTGTTTGGATAAAATGACTTTTAAAGTCAGAAGAGGATTATGAAATCCAAGTTAAAAAAACAAAATCAGGTCATAAGCACACGACAAATTTTAAAGTATAAAGACTAAATGATAGAACTATCTGTCTCTAAATATTCTGAGCTGCCCATCGCTGAAAGACTGTAAGTCCAGACTGTTTATGGGAGATGTTACATTTCAATCTGCTTTCATTAGCTGACTGGAAAAGCTTCAGTTACAGAGGTGCTGTTAATGTTACAAAAGGAGTTCAAACGAATAGCCATAATAATCTGATAGTGCATTAAAGCTTAGAATAGGCCTGCTTCTAAAACACTGCTTTGAGGAAGCAAGATATTCGGAAAGTATAAAGGTACAATTTGACTGGTCATTGAGAACTGCTTCCATTTGAAATAAGTAATATTTACCAGCATGTACACTTCCCATTTTTTTCCTTTTAAATTTGAAGTAATACTTACTGTTCTAACAGGCCTTTGAACAACCCTTTCAATTAAACAGAGGTATTCATCTAGCACCATTTCAAACAGCTACAAAATTTCCCTCTACCCCCATCTCCGTTGATCATAAGCAAAGCCTACATTTCCTCTGTTCATATTTCCTTTCAATCACTCAACGATATCATTTTGTAACAAATTAAATACTTTTAGTTAGGAATAAGCCTAAGCAATAAATGTTGGTAAACAGTAAATATATAATGTACATGTTTTACTATTAAGATTCACAGTGAATACTTAGAAGTCATGAAGGCACTTAACGTTTAAGTGTTGAAATCTGAAATATATTTTTTACAATACAGACCTTTTTCTATAGAAAACTTGTGCTCCCACACAATAGGAAGACAGACATCTAAAATCGGTGCATCATTTACTATATCATCTTACGTTGCAAAATCCAATGTTTCTTCAAAATGAGATCAAAATTTGAAAAAAAACATGACGTGAAGTAATTAACCATTTCTTTTTTTTACACAATAGCTCATGTTAATATTGGTGTGGCAACAGTATTTCCCAGAGAGAGAAAATGATACTTTTTGTGAGAGAAACTCATAACAGCATTGTGTAAACTACTTTAATCTATGACCCATTCTTCTGTCTCAAAATGGAGGACCATGTGGCCCAACCAGTCCTTCTCTGCATCCAGTAAACTTGCAGAAAAACTCAAGCTTCTAAGTTATCTTTTAGGCTTTTCAGAGCATCATCTTTAGTCCTTTTTATCTTTTCTCTCATGATTTTAGAGCTAAAGGTGCTCCAATACATGCAGTCCCTTGACTTTTGGCATTATGGAAAGTCTATAGGGATTTGAACTTCTTCAGACATTTGATACTTGGAAGGGTGAATAAAGAATACAGTAACATCTACAATGTTAACATCTACAGTACAGTAAACTGTACTACAATGATACAATGATACAATCTACAATGATAACACCGGCTTACCTGGATGCGAGTTTATAGTACTTTATCAATTCAACTAACTCAACTTTTAGTTACTTGTTCTTATTAAAAATAAATAAATAAATAATTAGGATTAGCACACTACTCTACCTCACATTGCAGCCTGACAAGGCAGTTGCATTAAGGAAAATGATAAGAAGATGAGGAGTTTGGTAAGCATGCACGGACTTTCACAACCTTGAGACATTTTTATCAATAGTATTTATGACAGAAATCAGGCAATAGTCTTCCTAATTTAGATTAGGACTTTAGAGAATTTAGATTTAGACTTTAGAGTAAGTCCAATTTGTCCATATATAACATAGGCTCACGGAGGTTTAAATAGCATTTACTTCTCGTAACAGTTATAACTCATCGTGCCTAAAGGCTAGCATTTTTTGCATCATATGATGCAAACAGGTACTACTAGAATTCTTGAAAGCACCCAAGTGCTTTCCTTATCAATCCAACTGGCTTAACAACTTAGAAAAATTTAGAAGTCCAATTAGGCATTAACTACTTGGAAATCTGTCCCTAAAACATTTTTGAAATAGAAGTTAAAAAGCAATAAAAATAAAACACAAACTCATGGGTGCTCTTGAAAATACATGCACTAGTACTGAGTCTGTACTTTAGCCTAAGTAACTTGAATTCCAAAACTCTAACGAAAAACACAGTGTACATAATTGGTTAATTAAAGCAATTTCATTAATGAGTGTTTTAGAGCTGCATCTACTACACTCATTTTATCTCAAATGCTTGTAAATATCTTGTTCATGGTTCCTTTGAAGGTGCAAGCAATATGTAACATACAAAACTGTTCTAAGTAAGAGCCTTTTTTCATATTCTTCAAGAACGTAGGATTTTCGCTTCTCACTGGCAAATTTAGTGAAATTATAGGTTGAAATACATATTAAAAATGTCTTTTTTATTATATTCTAAGAGCATTAAAAACTATAGAGAAACGAGTCCATCAGTGTGTTCTAAGAACCTGCATGAAGCTGCTGGACTTAGGTGAAATGGAAACCTCACACATGATAATCGCAGAGGTTAAAGAGAAGGCATTCTTTAAACGAAGAATGGATCTATGGCAAACCAGGGGATCTTGCAGAAATAAACATTCCTTCAGCTGCAGTAGTGGACTGAAATTTCTATCTGTTACTCGAGAAAAATAAATATATCTAGAAGTGTGAGGCTAAGGCTTACTTCTTGTAATACAGCAGTGGTCACTCTGTGATAAATATATGGAATGGATTCAGCCATTTAAACTCTCAATGTCTGACTGTTCTAGAATTAAATGCTACTTCTATTGTATTTGATTTTTTCCTTTCAATAAAACTTACTTTCATCTCCAGTTTCAAATTCAAACTTCTGGCTATAGCCGCTGTATCCTGCTGCCGTCCTGACTCTGATATGAAATATATACTTGGTGGCTGGCTTGAGACCTGTGATGATAACACTTGGAGCCTTGGACCTTGTGGAGGAATAGCTGAGCTGCTCATGCTCCTGAGGGACAAAAGAGGGGAGAAATGATATCAAGTTGAGTTGTACAAACTTAACAAAAATGATACAGCAAAACTGAAGCTCCAAATTCTTCTCATGAATGTAAAATGTGTTTATAAAAGAAGGTGCAGGTATGGATATCAGTACTTTGATTTTGTGCTACAGTCACAATGTATGATATGGCCTTGACTTAGATATCATTTTTTCTGCCCTTAGTCTTGCATATAGACACATCACATCTCTGTGACTTAGGTTAGTAATTACACTGTAGTCAAAATAATATGGAATTAGTACAAGACTATATTCACAGAAAATGACAACTAGAATGGCAGCTAACTATTTTTGCACAATAGACAAGCTAGGAGGTCAGTAAGCACTAGTAAGCTATAAAGTAAAGATGTGGGAGTATTCAAATACCCGCTACTCACTTCTACCCGCAGGTAGTGCCAAAATGCCGGCGCTATCCGTGGGTAGACCTGTGGGTAAAAGAAAATAAAAATTAACCTTTTCTTTAAAGTCTGTAAACTTTTAGCATGGCTCAGCTGAATCACTGATGTTGACCTTTATTTCTCTTTCCAGGTAGCAGTAATGTAGCTGTACATGAAATTCACTTTTACATTCTGTAAGGAGAGACACTTTGAAATTCTCCAGCTAATTTCCTACCAGTTGATTTTGGGTATCTGCTGAGAATTCCTGAAGCTCACAGGGTCAGGGAATTGCCACTGCAGACAAGCTGCTGTAATGCGGAGATCAACCACAGCGACTGCTGCACAAAAAGGAAGTGCTAGACACATTTTTGGTGACTCATTTAAATGAGGAAATGTCTTAAAAGAGAGTCTATTGCCTGTCATTAGTTACAGCCACTCGATAAATCTGTAAGCTGTAATATTTTCTATGGTGCCTTAAGGCTAGCTTTACTGTATTACAGTAGGAGTCAACCACAAACTGATAACATGAACAGAACTGTCCTTGGCACATGCTCAATAACCCAACTGTAGTACCCATAGGGCACCATATAAATTTATTATAACATGCAGTATTATTAGAGTATGCATGTATTATTCAAAGGATGCTTCCAGCCTATTCAGAAGGAAACAATCTTGTTCACAGAAGAGATATAGCAAGGAAAACATAGTTTCCAATTAGATTGTTGAACTTCTAACCTGTTCTGAACATATGTGTATTTTTTGTATAAAACAAACAGTAATCACAATGAGTCAACTGGAGTCACAGCATAACAAAGCCACATCAGCATAGGGCAAGAAGTACATCAGTATTCCTCCAGTACACATACAAGGAGATGGATAAGAAGATCAAATTAAAAATCAATCAAACACACAAAAACGACTTAGTGATTCTGTTAAAGAGAAGGAAGGTATGCAATAAGGACTGATATTTAAAATAAATGTATCTAACGCTCAATAAAAACAGTGGAAATAATTTGAGAAACGAGAGTAAAAGGAAGAGTTGATTTGTTCCACAGTCTATTAATAAAATTTAAAATCTCAAGAAATGTGTATTCAAATTGAAACATTAGGGCACTGTGTAAGCAATCTTATGAATGGCAATTACAATTAACATAAAAAGAAATTTAACAACTGGTTTCAGCATCAGACTTCTCCAATTAATTGAAATGCTATAAATTCAATTTGAGTGAGTTAGTGGATTTTATGCTTTCATTTTCTGAGAAATTTCAGAAAAAAATTGTTTTATTCCGACAGAAAATCTGCTAATACAAAGGATTTCCATTCCACTACCTTGTTATATGTGCAATTTCCAGCAACTTTCAAATGTAGAACTGCAATATATCTCAAAACGTAACTTGGCCAAGGTTATGCAATCTTGGAGAACACAAGTTCTCCACTTAGTGCATTCACTTAGTAATGAGGATACTGAGTAAAGTGGGTAAATTTCTACCTCAAGAGATCAAGTTGTTTAAAAAAAGATAGTAACCAGCTCAAAATCAATGTAAGACAGAAGATTTTTGCACAGGTTTCAGGAAAACCACACTTAGAAGTGTTCAAATACCCATCACCACATCCGAGTTCTTTTTTTTCCTACTTTTTTTTTTTTTTTTTTTAATGTTTGGTAAATTTATTGCATCTTTCACTTCTAAATTGCAGTAGTAGAAAGAACATTTTCTCTTAAAAAAGGGTAGACGTTAAGTCTCAAAATAAACTTAGGTTTAAATTTGAAAGGATTTAGAATTGATTTTAAGAGACTCCAAAATGCGTTCAATACCAAACAATGTTTTAAAGAGTATGATATTTCTTACAATGGATTTATCATAAAATGTGATCAGTAGAAAGATGTATACGAAAAAAAAAACCATGATGTGTTAAGTGGTTCCTAGTACCCCTGATTTGTAAGCATGATTCCACATTACTCGGTGCCAGGAATACCCGAAGCATGTGTGTGGCTGGACCAAGCTGGAGAGAGCCCTGCACAACAGTACTCCTACTGCCGTGAACTTCCCAATAAGAAACCTTCCAGTTCAAGCCATGTACATTTTACACAGAGAAAGAATCAAATTACAAATGAGACCAAAGAGGAAAATGGAGCCCAACTGCACAGTTCTGCCCTACTCTGTCTCTGTGAGCAGGCTGTGCCTAACAGCAACCTTCTTGAGGGGCAAATGCCTCTGACCATCCGTTTGGGGTCGTGAATGGTATTTTGTCACCTCCAAGAGCTGTTAGGCTTGCTGCTCTCTCACCGCCAGACAGGGACATCTGCACTATATTCTGGGAGCTTACATCTTCCAAGTTGAAGGAGGGAAGATTTAGGTTGGATGTTAGGGGGAAGTTCTTCACAAGGAGAGTGGTTAGGCCCTGGAACGGGCTGCCCAGGGAGGTTGTGGATGCCCCGTCCTTGGACGTGTTCAAGGCCAGGTTGGACGGGGTCCTGGGCAACCTAATCTGAATGTGTACGTTTGGTGGCCCTGCTAGGCAGGGGGGTTGGAACTACATGATCCTTGAGGTCCCTTCCAACCCGGGTGATTCTGTGATTCTGTGATTCTGTGATCTCCAAGCCCTTCAATTTCCCTTCCTTTCCATAGCCTCTTATGCCATTCATCATATAGCCCAAAAAACAATGTATAGAGGCACGCTATCATATAAATATTACTGCCACATGGGAAAGGGTAAATGATTTGTTACAGCAAGTGAAATATGAGAAAGCAAACCTTGTCACCTTGGTGTATGTGAGAAAAAAAAGTTTCAGAAACACGTACTCGAAGAGGAAGTTACTCAAACTAGAGACAAAAAGATTAATAGTTGGAAACTTCACATCATTTTACACAAAGAAATCAACCATTTTGGCCTAGATTCATATGTAAGATGATTCTCCAAAGAGTGGATGCTTGAACTCTCCAAAGAAAGGACACTGTACTTTCAAACTCTGATGTTTTTATCTCTCAAAGAAATTACTCTGAAATACCATCTAATAACACAGTGTTGGCAAAGACAGTTTGTTCCTACTTCATAACAAAATTTAGTGTCAGACAAAAAACACATTCCATGCTATTTGTCTAGATAATATTATTTCTGTCTATCTTAGGTTTATTTTAAAGTTTTTCATTTTTGTGCGAGGTTATTTCAGTGGGACAAGCTGAAATAGAAAAAAATAATGCTATGAATGCAACATAAAATAACAGCAACAATACTGTTCATGAAAAACTACTCAGTTTAGATGTTGTAAGTACTAAATCACACTTCATAATGAGGTGTGGAAAATGGAGTACTGAGAACAAAGTTCACTACTGAGAGGAGAGTATAGAGATTCATTGTACTCAGTTGACTAGCAGTCATTTATGCCAATGACTGATTTGTCTGTTTTCAACTGAAAGGAAGCTGTGGCTTTCTTCTAAAATGAGATTTACAGAATGAAATACACAAGAACCCCATATGTATTTGGTACTAGCCAAATGACCGTAAGACACTGCTGATAGTAAACTGGGTATTATCCAATTTTCAAAAAAGGTGGATGAATTTATTAACCACTAGATGTTTTGGTCAAGACAACATAGATTATTATATGGCATCAGACACATACAGATGAATCAAAGTAATATCAGTACTTATTTTAAAAAGATCATAAAATATAATTTTCTATCCTTTAATATATATAATCAGATCTCCAGGAATTATGAATCTCTTGCAGTTTACTTTGTGCCTGACTAATTTCATGAACGACAATCGAGGTATTCAGTTCATGAAATCCAGTGAGTAACCGAGAAGTCTCTTAAACAGACATTGGGGAAAGTGTTTTTAAAGGCTTCTGCTAGCTGAGAACGTATTTTTTATGTATCTACAACTTCCAAATCCATGTGTGCTGAAAACACCCAAGGAGACAGCAACAAGTTTTTCTATCAAATGTTTACAAGTAGAGAAAACTGATTTGGCTTACATACATTGTCCTTCAACATGAAAATTCCCTACTTACATCATAGAATCCTGCTTAGCCTTTTTTCAGAACTATTATCCAACAAGAGCAAATACTAATAGAGATGCAATCTTTATGCCACAGAGAACCGGTCTTTCTCCTGTGCACTAAAGCACAATGTCAAAGCTGAGTAAGTACCACATTAAAGAAAGGAAGACTCAGAGTTCTGTGATCCAGACATTATCAATGTTGAAATAAAAACTCGAATAATAAAAAAGAATCTTTTATGAGAACATTTGTTCACATTTTTCCACTTTCCTTGATACATCAGTTTGAAGGATATACACAATGTGACCTACAGAGGAAGCATCATTATTTTAAGGGAATGGCCATAATTCAGGAAGCCAGGAACTTTTATTAATTGTAGCTCTGGGCCATCATGAAAGGAAATGTCAAAATGTCCTACCTCATCTTTAGTTTTCCCTTGGAAAAGCCACGATAGCACTTAATTTCCTCCAGGGTCAACTGAACTTTAAAGTTGCAATATACATTAGAATGAAACAGTAGGTAATTACTAGGTATAGTCAATATGTGATTAATCAGTTCAAAGAGAATTTGTTACAGTCAAGTAACAGTGAACTATGGAATCGGTTACTACTCCTTGTGTTTTCTCAGAAAAATACAGACCTAGCGATTTTAACACATGAAAATCACCTGTGATTTATGCTGCCCACATTTGTCTCACAATGAGCTCATCCCAACAATGTCAGAAAAACATGTTTCTTCTTCGCAGTTATTTCTATAACATGATTTCAAAATTCTTAATGCCCTTAACCATAACTCGAGTCTCATCTCTCTTAGATTGCTGTAGGTAAGGAGCAATCACATTGAAATCAAGAAAATTAACTATGCCTTACAAACTCAGAATCTACCTTGGAAAGTTTATCTTTACAACATTGCGCATGGTTTTCAGCTAGAGGATTATTTTGACCTATAGCCTACCCATCGAGATGACTGTCAACAGCAACATTTGAAAGTTATTAGAGAAGAGACTCAAAGATTTAAGAATGTGCTCTTAACATTAATTACTGTCTGATTACAATATGATCAGCAGGATTAGGTCAAGCCTCACAGAATCATAGAATCACAGAATCACAGAATGGTTTGGGTTGGAAGGGACCTTTAAGATCACCTAATTCCAACACCCCTAATATAGGTATGGATACCTCCCTCCAGACCAGGCTGCTCAAAGCCTCATCCAGCCTGGCCTTGAATGTCTCCAGGAAAGGGGCATTCATGGCCTCATTAGGCAACCTGTTCCCATGTATCACCACCCTCAGTGGTGAAATACAGTGATAAGAAAGATTACAATAGTAGGAATAAGAATAAAACTAAAATAATAGAAATATGAAAAGTAACAATAATAGGAGTAGCAGTCAAATATACCATCAATCTTCTTAACAAAATCCTTGCTGGAAATGTTGTACCTTATGGTTCCAGATGCCTAGAAAACTTAAGGTAAATTTTATAAAGTGATGATAAGGTTCTGAGTATCAATTTGAATTCAGAAGGTGAAGAATAAGAAAAGGAGAATTATAAAGAAGAGTAAAAAGGAAGATCCTGGGAACTACTGTCTTATCAGTCTCCCCTCTGCGCTGGGAGAGATCATGGAGCAGATCCTCCTGGAAGCTATGCTAAGGCACATGGAAGAGACGGAGATAATACAGGGGAATAAGCATGGCTTCATCAAGGGCAAATCCGCCTGACCAACCTAGAGGCCTTTTGTGATGGCATCACTGTATCAATGGACAAGGGAAGAACCACTGATGTCAGCTATGTGGACTTCAGTAAGGCCTCTGATATGGTACCTCACAACAATCTTATTTCCAAATTGAAAAGATACATATTTGATGGGTGAAGCTTGATCCAATGGATGAAGAAACAGCTGCAGGATCAAGTCCTGATGGTGGCCTCTGAATATCCAAAAGGGAGTTACAGGAAAGAAGGGGACAGACTCTTTAGTAAGGTCAGTGGTGACAGAACAGGGGAAATGGCTTCAAGCTTAAAGAGGGAAGATTTAGTTTGGACATCAGGAAAAAGTCTTTTATAGTGAAGGTGGTGAGGCATTGGAACAGGTTGCCTAGAGATGTGGCTAATGCCCCTGGAAACTTCTAAGGTGAGGCTGGGTTAAGCCTTGAACAACCTGATCTAGCTATGCATGTTCCTGTTCATTGCAGGTGAGTTGGACTAGATGACTTTGAGGGTTCATTTCAACTCTAAGAGTGCTACAATTATATGATTCTATGACTTATTTTGACCTATTTTTGACCTATATAGGTCATAATAAGAATAAAACTGACAGGAAAAGGTGGGGCCACTGAGAAAATTGCAGATGACTGCAGTATTTGTTTCAGAGATGGAACCTGCAGAACCTCCCTTATCACTAATCTGAGATGTAGCAGTCCAGAGAGCTGAAATACTAAAGAGTGTTTTACCTGTTTGGTCTTTCAATATTTTATATTCTGATTGCCTGCCAGTTAGCTCATCGCTTTCTCTGTACATATAGTGAAGCTGTCAACAAGAAAAGGAGAAGAATAGATAAACCAATCATAAAGAAAATATACAACAGTTAGAACACAACCAATCCTCATTTTAATGGCATATATACCTGGAAAGGTAGGAATGAGTTAACATGAAGTGGACCATGAAAAAGAGCAAATTAAACCAGGAGAGATGAGGAAAGTGAGTCTACAACAGTGTTTACATTCCCACCAGCACAATAAGGTGAGAGGTGGGGAGAGCAAAGCTGTGTGGTTGACATGGAGGTGCATGCAGGAAAAGCAGATGGGAAGGCAGCAGATAGGACACTGCTGATCATACTGACAAAGAGATTAAATTGAGAGGAATAAAAACAGGTCTATGCCTTAAGTTGATAGCTGAACAGGGTACAATCAGAATATAATACAGGCAGCTGCAGTAGATAACTTGAATTGTCAGACAAGCTCAGATATTAAATTCCATCTTTCCATCACTTACAAGCTACTCTGACAACATTTATTTTCTAATAAAAAATATTTACCAGTGAAAACCTCTACACCAATGTCTCCAGAAGTCTTTCTAACTTAAGAATATAAAAAATTTTAGCCTCTCTAGCTCTTCCTGAAGACTTTTTCTTTTGCCACTCATTTAAATTTTCTTACTACTTCAGTGCCCAAAGATAGCAGTTAGATACAGATTTGGATTGTTCTGTATATTTTTCAGGTTTGCAAGACTTCACATGAAAATTTTAACTACTTTGTGTAGCATGTACATTTATGTATGGTGGTGCCCATAGGAAAAAAAACAAAACCATGCAGTCTTAAAAACCTCTTGAAGCAACAAGCCTATGCAACTCCCTTTCAAGCAGATTTCATCCCTTAAGGATGAGAGAACAGGAAGGGTGAAAGGGCTGATTTAAAGATGGGCTCATGTCTAAGATGAACCATATACATAGATAAAATACGCTGTCCCTAATACAGCAGACTAATGCACACCTTCCTTGTTCCCTTTGCAATGGAATATATTCCTACCTAGGCTGCAGTGCTGCAGCGCTGCCTCCCCTATGGCCTCCTGACACAAACCCTCTGTTCGGCTCGTCCTGCTGCTGTTACAGACACAGCCGCATCACTGCACTCTTCCACTCTCCTCTCTCCTGTCTCCTCTCCTCGATTGGTAATGTCAAAACTTAACAAAATATGCAGATTTTAAGTTACTTTTTAATTGGGATCCCAACGATATGTACTAGCTTTTTAATTGAATCACAGAAAGCATCTTGTATGAATTTGTATCTGCTGCTAACTTTTAAATAAAAACTCTTTAATTCTGGAAAGAATTTCCATTGCCTGTAAGCAACTATAGGTTACAATTTATTCAAGTTACGTCAGAATAAGATTATTGAATGTGAATATTAACGCCATCCAAACATACTTTACTGCTACCAGTGTCTGGAAGCATGGTTACTACACAGTGTGGTTCTTGTAAAAGGTACGGAGTAGAGAAAACACTTTATAGTAGGTTAGGAAGCTCTCTGTTTCTCTAAATATGAATTAAGAAATATCTCCCTTTAAATCTTCCTAGTTGCCAAGTACTTGTGGTTATATGTCCAACTATGTCAAGTGGGAATGCACTGAATGAATGACACACAGCAATAGGTGTAACAGGTGTTTGAGTCAGTGTGCCTTAACTGTGAGAAGAACATAGCAGAATTATTACCTTCAGACGTAACCAGCAGCAATCACAGAATCACAGAATCACCCGGATTGGAAGGGATCTCAAGGATCATGTAGTTCCAACCCCCCTGCCTAGCAGGGCCACCAAACGTACACATTCAGATCAGGTTGCCCAGGACCCCGTCCAACCTGGCCTTGAACACGTCCAAGGACGGGGCATCCACAACCTCTCTGGGCAGCCCGTTCCAGGGCCTAACCACTCTCCTTGTGAAGAACTTCCCCCTAACATCCAACCTAAATCTTCCCTCCTTCAACTTGGATCCATTTCCCCTAGTCCTGCTATTGTCAGCCCTTCTGAAGAGTTTACTCCCCTCCTGGGTGTAGGTTCCCTTCAGGTATTGATAGGCTGCAATGAGGTCACCCCGCAGCCTTCTCTTCTCCAGGCTGAACAAGCCCAACTCCCTCAGCCTGTCCTCATAGGGGAGGTGCTCCAGCCCCCTGATCATCTTAGTCGCCCTCCTCTGGACCCTTTCCAAGATCTCTATGTCTTTCTTGTACTGAGGGCTCCACACCTGGACACAGTACTCCAGATGGGGCCTCACAAGAGCCGAGTAGAGAGGGACAATCGCCTCCCTCTCCCTGCTGACCACCCCTCTCCTGATGGAGCCCAGGATCCCATTTGCCTTTCGAGCTGCCAGAGCGCACTGCTGGCTCATGTTAAGTCCCTCGTCCATCAGGACCCCGAGGTCCTTCTCTGCCGAGCTGCTCTCAAGGCCCACTCCTCCCAGCCTGTACGGGTGCCTGGGGTTCTTCCGGCCCAAATGCAAAACCTTGCACTTTGCCGTGTTGAACCTCATTAGGTTCACCCGAGCCCAGCCCTCCAGCCTGTCGAGGTCCCTCTGAATGGCATCCCTTCCTTCCACCGTATCAACCGCACCACTCAGCTTGGTGTCGTCAGCAAACTTGCTGAGGGTGCACTCAATTCCCTCATCGATGTCATTAATAAAGATGTTAAAGAGCACCTGTCCCAAGACAGACCCTTGGGGGACACCACTTGTTACCGACCTCCACCTGGACATAGAGCCATTGACCACCACCCTCTGTCTGCGGCCTTTCAACCAATTGCTTATCCATCGGGTCGTCCACCCATCAAATCCACTTCCCTCCAATTTGGAGATGAGGATGTGGTGGGGGACCATGTCAAAGGCCTTGCTCAGGTCCAGGTAAATGACATCGGTCGCCTTCCCTTCGTCCACCAATGCCGTCACTCCATCATAGAAGGCCACAAGATTAGTTAGGCATGACCTTCCTTTGGTGAAGCTGTGCTGGCTGTCTCGGATCACATGCTCATTCTTTATGTGATCGAGCATGTTGTCCAGGAGGATCTGTTCCATGATCTTCCCAGGCACCAAGGTGAGACTCATCGGCCTGTAGTTCCCCAGGTCCTCCCTGCTCCCCTTCTTGTATATGGGAGTGACGTGACCCTTCCTCCAGTCATCCGGGACCGGCACGGTTGCCGCACGTATCCTCGATGAGGAAAGCAATTAAAATCCCCCTGTACCTCGCTAAAAGTCGTGGCGGTTCTGCCAGAGACAGCTCTGAGCCGCGGACTTCGGCAATCAAGCAATGCACCAAGCCTTGTTACTGTGGTCATTACGTATCAAAAAAAAGCAGCATAAATTTAGAATTCAAACTACTCTGACAGAAAAAAATGTGTAAGAATTCCTACAACTTTCTCCTCCTCTCACTTTTACTTTACTTACCTTTTTCTTTCCCCTCACGTTTTTCTTTTACACTTATTTTTTCCTATATGAGTATTTTTTCGTAGTCATGATGTTCAGTCATATATAGTTTATGTAGTGCAGTACAGGAGTTTTTAGGTTTCTGCAATATTTCTTTGTTACAAAAATAAACACAAAAGAAAGAAAGAATGCAGCCTTCACACGAAAAAAGTAATATCTTTATCGGAAATATTGTCTGACGTACCCTAAACTATCTTCTCCTTATGTTTGTGAGATGAATCCTTTCAAACATGCTGCTGAGAACTCAAAGGTAGTTTTCTAAAATCATAATAGCAGTAACTGTGATGCAGTTTTAGATGGGTTACGGATTCACCTTTCAAGAAAGTTCCCATGCATGACCTGAAGCAGCTGGGAGATTTCAATAATTGCATTGCTTTTCAAGAAGTGCATCTGAGACTGTACAGATCTCTACTGACTTGTGTGGTCTTTTTCAGATAATAGAAAGGAATGTTTGATGTTTGATTTACTGAAGGATAATACATGTTAAACTTTGAATAACATTGTTCTTGTTTTGATACATAAAAAATACTGTGATTAGTGTGTTTTTCATACATATATATTTTAAATTTAATATCACTAGATTCAAACACTGCAGCCTATCTTATGTATATGAGGTAAAGAAAGGTATGCAGGTGAAAAAGGCACAACAGAGGAGAAGCTGAACCCTATTTCAATCCACTGAGACTAAACATGGCAAAAAACTGCTTTAAAGCACCAAAGGCAAGAACAAAATATAACACCCGCATTTCTGTAAAACCTTTGTAGGACTGTAAAGAGTATCAGTGCATATTTGCACACCCCCACTTTTGTGTTATGTAATATCTAATGACTCAGGGAAAACTACTGAAGGAATCCAGCCATACACAAAATGCATGCATTGAGGAGGAAAAAAAGGTCCGTCTGACTTGTGCAGCAATTAAAGAATAGAAAGTTACAGAGACACTGAAACAAACAGGGAACAAATGAGAAACAAAGGCACCTGCCTCTTGAAGGTTGCAAGTCAAGTGAATCCAACAAAGTCGTAGTTTTAATTACCCAAAGAGAATCCTTTCCAGAGATGACTTATTCTGGATTTGTGAAGACTTCCAATTTATTCAGACCTCTAATTCAAATTTCCTTTTCCTTTTGCTCTGGCATGACTTGCATTTTTCAGCTTCATCATCTTCCTTACCACAGTTTGTGTAAGGAGTGACTACTTCACTACAACGCCATTGTTTTGCCGCCAAAAGCAATTTTTTTTTCACCTTTCCACGAGGTAGCTCCCTTTTCCATAAGCACTGAAAATTGTATCTCTGTAGATGTGAACATTTTTTAATGTAAGCAATCAGAAGTGTATCTTACATGAAATTTCAGTATTTCTTTGTTCACAAAATCACAGAAACATTACCTGAGTTGGAAGAGACCCATAAAGGATCATGGACTCAAATCCCTGGGACCACACAGCACCACCCCAAATTCAAACCACACTTCTAAGCTTGACGTTCAGAGGCTTCCTGAATGCCAGCAGCTTGGGGCCACGGCCTGTTCCAGGGCCCAACCACCCTCTGGTGACGAACCTGTCACAGCTGCCCTCCCCTGACGCAGCTCCATGCCGTTCCCTCGGGCCCAGTCGCTGCCACACAGAGCAGAGCTCAGCGCTGCCCCTCGGCTCCCTGTGAGGAGCTGCAGCCGCCACGAGGCCTCCCCTCAGCTCCTCTGCTGTGTGCTGAACAAATCGAGGGACCTGAACCACTCACCAGACGCCTTGCGTTTCAGATTGTTCAACACCTTTGCTGCCATCCTTTGAATACTCTGTAGTAGTTCTACGTCCGTCTTACTTTGCTGCACCTAAATCTGCATCCTGTGCAGGGCAGGACAACCCCTTCCCTCACACGGCTGGGCTTGCTTGCCTGGTGCTCCCCAGGGTACGGCTGGCCCTTTAGGCTGCCAGGGCATGCTGCTGACTCATATGCAAATTCTTCTTAACCAGAATCCCCAGAGCCTCCTCTGCAGGGCTTCTCTCCAACCCAACCCCAGTCTGTACATAGATCCAGGTTGCCCTCTCGCAAGTGCCAAACCCAGAGCTTGTTCTTGTTGAGCTCCATGCGATTTGTGACTGCCCAGACCCTCAGTTGGTCATCATCTCTCTGCAAGGCCTCTGTGCCTTTGAGGGAGCCAGCACGTCTTCCCAGTTTAGCACTGTCCACAAACAGACTTTGTATGCATTCAAGTTTTGCATCCAGGTCATTTACAAAAACAGCGAAGGGAACTGGCCCTGAAATGGAGCCCTGGGGAACCCTGCTAATGACTGCTTGCCAGCCTGATATAACTCCATTTACCACAGCTCTCTGAGCCTGACCAAGTACTAACTGTACTATGTTTTTGTTCATCTGTACACTGGCCATTTGATCCAGAAGTAAACTCTGAGAAACAGCACTGAGAGTTTTGCTGAAATCCAGAAGACTACATCTACTGTCTTCCCTGAGTCATCTAGATAGGGGGTCTTATTATAAAAATGAAATTCAATCAAATATTTTCCTCATGCATCTGTCTTGGCTGTGACCAAATAAATTTCTAACTTCAAGGCTTTGGAAAACAATACACAGGCTACTAATACTGGCACTGTTAAGTATTGCAAAACTGAGATTAGCATCAGTTGAGAAGAACTGAGTTCTTGCTGTTGCTCTGGGATCAGTCGACCCGAAGAGAGCCCTTCCAACCTCAGTCAGCGTATGGTTCACATCTTCCTGGAAATGCTCCCCATCTGTGCAGCAGTGGTGCCCTCAGCACCTTGCTGTATTTTCTTTGAGCCAGAGCCATCAGCCAATTGTTCACTCATTGTATTATGCTTTTTGTCTACCTGTGTGCCATTTTTCTAGAATTATACCATGAGATCCAGTAGTTAAATCGCTTTCTATGTAGTTCAATGGACATTGCAAAGGACATAGCAATCTTGTATGTTAGTAGAAATGATCATTTTGCACTTTGCAAGCAAATTCTGATTTTATTTTCTATCATATAAATGTATATTTCTAATTTAACTAGCATAATTTAAAGGAATGTATTTTCAGTTATTAAAAACTTAAATTTTTCTTGTGAAAAAAAATTAAGGAAATTTAGAAATGTGACAGTATCTTTTTTAAAAAGAACAGCTTTAAAAAGCTCATTCACAAAGCAATTGTTATTGTGATAACATATATCATAACAATAAGCTAGACCTTTTGGCAATATATGGAAGAATAACAGATAGTTCTATCAAGGTCACTACAAACAGAAGATGTATCAACTGTCTGAAATTCCTACAGCAACATAAATGTTTTTATGAGCAGCAGGTGAATTCCTGGAAAAGACTCTAAGGCTATTAACAGCTCAGTAAGGAGTACATAATAATAAGTTGTTAACTCAGCCTCCCTGACAAGAACATTAAGAAAGGGCACTTTGAAACTATTAATACTAATGTATTAAAAAAAAAAAGTTATATATATATATATAAATATAAAATTACTTTTCTTTATGTCAACCAAATAAATATTAACTATTGTAGTGGAGTAAAATAAAAAACTATGTAGGAATTAATAAATAACATACCCTTTCTACAAATTTGAGTTAGCTAATGAAATCATACTTTTAAATGAAAGGCTTGTCTCATCTCCATTTTTGATTCTATCAAAAAGAATGTAGCACAACTTTTATTCATTATACCTGTACAAGGCATTAATAATATTAAACATGGAAACTAATTTGGCTTATTGCATTAAAATAGAATGGCTGTCCCTAAAACATCTTCCTTTTTCTCTGTGTATTTTCCCCTCTTCTATTAGCATAACTGCTTTGGGGACGTAAAAATGTAAAACAAAAGAGGTTGTCTATATTATGCAGTCAGTGGTTACATTTCCATTCTTGTGTGGAAAAAAAAAATATAACTGGAATCTATCCTTCTGAATGATTACTGCACACTTGATACGCAGTCTAAGAAGAAAAATAAGAAAAGGAAAAGAAAGAACATTCTCTATTACCCTAAAAAGGAATACATGTATATTCACTTCTATTTGTTCAAATATATCCTAAATATATCCTATATATCCAAATATATCCAACTATATCCAGTATTAAGTAGTGCAGAAAAAGTGCAAGTGAAATAATATTTTGTACTGGAACATTCCCTCGTTTAGACAAAGTTACAACCTTGCTCATGTCTCAAAGTACATATATTCTTGATTTATTCTGTGAACTCATCTTTATGGTTGGGAAAGAGCAATTTTTGAAAAGTGCTTATGTATTATTAAAACACTGACCCAGCTACTGTTTTTAAAACAGTTTGGGCTCACAGATGAAGGCTTTTGGGAACTAAATATTTATTTTAAGAAAGCGAAAAGGAAATATCTGACAAGTTTTAGAGTAATGGTTATGTGGACATTGTATTTAACTTACAAATAATGAAATTATTCTTGCATAGATGGTCAGTTAGCAGCCATACTAGTTACACACTAATCTAGAATGCTGCTCATGAAATTCACTGTTCTTTTTCTGGAAATATGTCAAACTTTCAAAATAAAAGTCTGACACTTGACTGTATGTTATGGCACCTGAGAGAGTTAAAACTTTCATTAAGATTCAGATGTTACTAAAACTTAGTGTTTCTATACTCAAAGGTGACTATACTGAAACTGGCTAATAATATTAACAATAATAACAATATTTTAAGTTTAGAGTGCATTCTCTTATTTGCCAATTCGAGATTCAGAATGTTAAAGGTTAACACTCCCTTCTGCGCAATTGATATATCGACTCTGAAAAGACAACATTACTTTTTTACAGCACACTAACCAAAATCATATATGGTTTGCTCTCGGGAGTGAGCTGAACTTTAATGCACTATAAAATAAGACGTTCTTCTGTTTTTTCAGCTCACCTAATCACACACTGACACTTAACAATAGATTCCTGTGGCTTACATTATCATTCTTACTGTGGCAATAAATTATAAAAAGAAGGGTTTTTTTGAAGTTAAATTGCTGAATAGCTAGAAGAAAAAATTGATAATATCTTTTCTTAGGAATCAACTTGTACTATCAGTGGATTTAGCTTCCTTAAATTTCTCTGAGGCATGGAACTAGCTGTGTGGTGGTAAGTTTGTTGTGCTATATAATTTGCAAAATTTCCATGCACACATCTTTGAAAGACTTTGAAAACAAGTCATTCAAAACCATTAATGCACTTCTACATTTGTGCAGCTCTTCTTGCAGTTTCTAGAACGTGTATTGTGCACACGATTCTCCCTGGGGGAAAGCGTATTGTCTACAGACAAGTAAACAAGATCAGCAGAGAATGAATCATGTTGGTTTTTTTTTTTTTTTAAATCAAATCCACTAGAGCCACCTAAACAGCACTGTGTTCCTCTGCAAGACTTTTTTTATTCAGCAAGAATGACCACAGTAATAGTCGGTAGACTGCTTTATTATAAAACACAAAAGCTTAGAAGCTAGCTCGAAACAACTGAAGAAAGCTATTAGAAGACAGGCCAAACCAGGTGCTGAACTTCCTTGATAAACTCTTTATTACATGCAGTTGATATTTAGAAGTAAGATCTCTTTTTCTCCTAATTGTAATTATTTCAGTGTCATTAATAATGGCTGCCGTAAGGTCTTTAGGTTCGTTCCCACAGGCAAAAACTGTATCTGGTCAGAGTCTCATAATCATTCACTCTCATTTTCAACAGTTCAGAGACCTATTTTCTTCCCTTTTTAGAATCTCAGCCTTTCACAGTTCTTCCCTTGGGAAACTAGGTTAATAACAGCAGAATAGCAAAACTGAGAAGCTTGCTTAACATCACTTACTATGCTAAAATAAGCTAGGAGATTTCATTTTAATGAGTATCTCCCAAAGTGAATTTGTAGTGATTATTTTTTAAAAACATTTCCCAGACATGGCTCATTTCCCAGGAGCTCTCAATGGCTGGGAAAGCCGTAAGTGCTCTGTGGAGCCATGAGCTTAAAGTGACATGCCCATCTGCTCCTGCCGCTTTGGTCAAGCACCAGTGCTTGTGTTCAGTGCAACTGCCCACAAGATCTTACATGTCCAAACCTCTCAGTGCTCTTGTTTATATATGAACATGCTGAAGATGTAACAAAAATGTAGTATTTCACGGGCCCTACATTTCTTGCTTCCAGTCGTGACTGAAACACTTTAATTTGTAGGCAGTAGATTATTAATTTGTAGGCAGTAAATTTCTACTTATGCCTCAACCAACTCAAGTAATTGAAAAATACTGCAGGAAAATTAAATTCATTAAAAAAAAGTGGTTAGCATGAGGCTAAGAATTGTCCAGTTAATTCTTCAATACTAACATTAATACTATTTTATATTTAAAAAACTTATTGACTGGCCTGATACCTGAAGGAATCTTCCCTCTTGTTACAAGCTTTTCCTGCAAGGGCATCAAGCATGCTATAGTACATCTAGAAAGAGTAGAAGAATATACCTGGAGAAAGAAGCAGTACATTCTAGCAATCCAGCCTTAGCAACACCAGCTGGTATGTGCCAGCTCCTGAAGAACGCGATACACCAGCACCTCCATTCAGCTTCATGTAGTTTGGAGCTGGTGCATATGTTACTATTCATGATTTAAAAATTCAAAATAAAATCAACATCTGATCCAAGGAAGAAATAGCTGGCACATGAGGGAAATAAAGAAGTTTCACCATAGTTGCATCTGAAAAGCAATGATCCTTCTAACTCAATTAAACAGAACTGAAAATACTAAGTAAAGATCTGAAAAGACTGGATGGATTGATTAAGTAATACAGAGGTGAAGAGTCAATAAATCTGACACATCTCACAGTCCTCACAGAAAGGCATCGGGCTAAAGAAGAGAAGAAGCTCATTTTGATTCAATTTTCCAAAATGCCACCTAGAAATTCAGGGCACTGTCTTATCTAAACGATGCAGCTTCTTATCTAAACTGTCTGTATCTTGACCAATGTAAATACGTGACTTTCCTTGACACTAAGATCCCAGTTGATCCTTGGGTAGGGCCAAGTATTATGGCAGAGAGAAAAAAGGAGAGAAGAGAAACAATATGTACATATAGCCCGAGCAGAGATGAATTCATCTTTACAAAATAAGATGATGAAATGTCTTCTTCACTAAACTTACACAGCAGCATCTGTTGTCCTTAACAGTGATGAGACACACACCCTAAACTGGCAATTCATTTGGGAAAAGAGGCTGGAACGAAACACTCTGAGCACGTAGGTAAAAGTCAGTGTGATGTGTCTCCAGGGCTCCAAGAAGCATGCTGCTTCTATGCTAGTTTTCAGTGTGGCACTGAACATAACATCAGATTCTCTACTCCTCAAAAAATGTGGGAAAAATAGCAATGATATCAGTTCATATCTTTGTACGTGCACTCAGTGACAAATCTTTTGCTGTCAAAGTACACTGTGTGTAATATATTGTACATACACACTTCTATGGCTTTGAAGTAATATAGTGCATGTGTTTCTAGACAGAGAGATTTGCTTTAAACTACAGAACAGTACTGTAGGCATACAATTCAGCAAGAGAAAATTACTTTCTTGTATAAAATTTTCCACATTAATCTTTGTAAGAATAATTCTGCCATTCAAAATTTGTTACACACTGATGTTCTTAAATCTTCATGTTACTACTATCAAGGCGTTTTTCACAAACTCTCTTATGTATTTTTCTACCCAGAACGTTTCATTTTAATTCATGCTAATGAATATTCAAGAAATAGCAGTGTTTGTTTAATATCAGAGTTTAAGAAAGAGTTTCACTCCTCAAGTTAATTAAATACAGCTGTAAACTGATAGAAAAATTAACAAGGTCATATACAGCTTTCTAATTCTTTAAATCTGGTGCTTTCATCTACCTATCTGCACCATCAGCTCTTCATCTCCTTTTAGAATCTCATTGGGAAACAAATTTCCCCTTTACCTCTACTGCCTGGTTATTTTTTCTTATTTATTAGTTCAACTCTACTGGAGTGGAGGAACAGTCATATCTGACATCCCACATATCTTGTCCACTCAGTGTCAATTAGAGGTGCATTAAAATTTTTATGTGAAAACTACCTGTAATTTGCAAACTAAATCTGCCAAAAAACGAAGTATTTTGTCAAAGAGATTTGGTACTGGTGCAAATTTCACCAAAAGTCAAGGAAGTGAAATATCAGCCAGTCGTTCCGCATCCTGCTCTAGAAGATACTTTATTTCAAGATGTCACTGCAGTGCCTTGGGATATTGCTAAGGTGCATTTTATAAAATCTCTTCCCTATAGACCAGCTTTGTCTGCTACTTACATATTATCCTGTAGCAGAAAACATCCAGCTGGTGTATTTGGGCCATGTGGGAGAACTTAATATAGTTTCTGATATGTATACAGCTTGGTATGCTTAACACAGATCTCAGGGAGTGCTAATTTTTGATGATTAACTTCGAGAGTTTGGGTGGAAGAGGGGAGGAAAAAGCATTTTCCAGTTTAACTACAGCACTTCAATGCAGCTGGTACGGTTTATATCCACTGTGTACCTGTTTTATTTCCCATGAGAGAATTCCTACAGAAGGACTAAGCTTCATTACGAAGCTGTGACAAGGTCATATCTTATCCTTCATCTGATTTGAGAATTCAGTCTGTTTATAGGTAAATAGATTATGATGCCCTGGAATCTTTCAAAAAATTAAAAGTCAGAGTCTGAGATAGTTTTAAAGTATGAAGGAAACAACTGACTTCTTTTAGCAATAAAACTGAGGTTGTATTGAAATTTGGCGTCCGGCTTTTGAAGAGAAAGACAATAATGCCTATGAAAGATCTTTTTTTCTAAAAGTACTTTGCTATTTGTGAAAGATATTTAATATCTTTCACAATATCTTTCATTATCTTAATATAGTGAAAAAGAATGAGTAGATAACAGACTATAGAATTCGGAAGATATCCTGTATCAACGGAGATAATTTGCAAATGTTTAGTATATATGAACACTACGAAGAAGATCTATGAAGAAATGCTTTTCAAAGTACATCTTAGATCTGTAAGGTGAAACATTTAATGGATTCTTTGTGTGTTGCTATAAGGACTCACTTATAATCCAATATGTCAAATGTTTCTAATCGCGGAGTCTTCAGAATGATTCAAAATCTACCAGAAATAAGACATTTCAACTACCAAGCCTCAACATACAGTATTAGTTCAGGATCATACTACTCCACCTCTGGTTATAGCACATAAATATTTATACAATTGAAAACTTTCTGTCTTCATTGCAACAGAAACCCATAGCATCTTGGACTGATTACGTTCACTGCACTTTTGGCTGAAAAGCTGCAGAAAAGAGTGAATCTATATCAGCCAACTACATAAATACACACGAATGCATTTTTAAAATGTTCTCAAGATTTTCACTTTCAGAGACTGATAGAAAGGCAAACAATATTTTGTTAAAGTTATGGGTCTGCATATTTTGTAGTAATTCATTGAAAAAACGAAGGTCATGTGGAAAAAGGTGCTTTAAAGCAGTCAAATTACTGAGCCTCTTTATTGTATTTTTAAATTAATGTATGGCTTCCATGTTTGCAGTTTATTAATATCCTTGTATAACTTTCCTTCTCTACTTCTCAATTACATGGTCCTATTTTTCTCAGAAGATGTGAATTTATTTTTCACAGAGAGATTATGGGCTTCATCTCTCTACGGTTCTCTGTGTGCAACTTGTTGCCCAAGACTACAGATATAACTATCATGCATACCTTGCACAGTCTAACCTTTTTCCCTTGTTCTGCTTGTTCTAGATATGCATGGAAGAATGCTCCTGTGTCTTCAGGGTTCACCATCCCTAATTTATGTTACTTATAAAATCACTGGAAACAGCCTCATTTTGTGGAGCGCTCACTGTCTTTTGTTAGATGGCTCCCAGATTTCTGTAAGCTGATAGACCTTTCATGAAACCTTGGGGGCAACATGACCAGAAGTGACTTTCATTTATGAGCTGTAGAATTCCTACTGGTTATAAATAAAAGACAGCACACTGCCCTAAAGTCTCCAGTGTCTTCTTGATAGTTTTGCAAATACCTCCCTGGAATCTTATGGATATTCATGCTTATAAACTTTAAAATCTTGCAGTTTCTTAAAGTTAAGAAACTGATGCAGTCTGTTGAGACTTCAGCATTGTTTATATCTGATGAAGACATTCAATTTCTTATATTGTAAGAACAAAACCTCTTATATTTTCAAATACAAATGTCAGGTAAAAAGGGATATGGATGGGGCTGCAAAATCTGTTCCTTTTTACTGACTCACGTGTGTAACAGTACCTAAGGCAAATGGATACTGTTTTCTGAATTTATAATGTCTCCTTAAGACCTTAAGAAAATATGTGAACTTTTCATGCTTATATTGTTTTTGAACTTCAGCTACATTTTTAAAATCTCCATGAGAGGGATGTCTTTGTGGTAGATTCCTCTCATTTATCACATTTCTTATAGTTCTGCATCATCATCTCTATTTTGACACAACTCCTGATAAAACAAATGCTGTTATTTTCCTCTTCTGCGGTTGCTGGGAAGTCTGAAAGATGACAGTTGCTGTACACACACCTGATGTACACAGACTGTGCTATTTTATATACAGAGCTTGAGGTGAAGGAGAATGAATTTGTTAAAGCCCATGTGACTATTTTCTGGCTTTGAGATAGACACTGTCAATCTTTTTTTTTTTTCTTCTTTTTTTTTTCAATATACAAATCTTATTCACATTTGGCCATTATACTTACACAGTGGTATAGTTGTAATCTACGCTTCGTCAGCAATATTTAAATATAAACAACATGGATCAACGTTGTATAAAATCACATTTTGTAATTTGATACTGCAAATAGGCAGAGTATTTTGCAGGACTAGATTATTCACCTCTCTGCTCTAGAATCTGGTCATGCAAATCTGTCACATAGCTACTGCTCTGCTCAAATAAGTGATCTGCTTACTGTGGGAGCTGGATTGTATGTCTCTCATTCTACCTATTACATAGATTTGATAGAGGAAAACACATCTGTTTTAACTTACTAATAAAAGGTGTATTCAAGAGCTGTGCATGCAGGCCAGTCAGTGATTTAGGGAGAAAAATAATACCTATACAAGAGTATTGGAAAATGCCAGCAGTGCATTTATCTCCCCACACCTAGGAGTGCACAGAAGTTAATAGTTAAAAAAAAAAGTACTCTGTAGACTTTTTAAAAGAATAGAAAATAGTACTTTTACTGTAGAAACAGACTAAAGTGTAAACAGACTGAAGTGCAGGTGTAAACTTTACTAGGTGTAGGTGTAACTTTACTAAGGTGTAAAGCGTATACATTAGTCTATTTTAATTCACCTGATTGTTATTTTAATATTGATAAACAAAAAGTGGTCAGTGCAAGTCATAGTGTAGTTTACTATGGTAATGGATCGAAACTTGAAAGAGCTCCACTAGTGCATGAAAATAAATTTATCTTGGTTTGGCTACCAAATATTCTAAGCAATCATCTGTTTCCTCTCTATAGCTATACTATTTAAATTGTTTGAATTTTTTTCAAGTTTAGCATCATTAAAGCTGCATAATCTCAATAGAGAAGGGCTGCCAAGGAAGGAAATTCTGATATCCACAGAGCTTAAAATCATTAAATCTGTTTTTCATGTCTTGGCTTATATTGCTGTTCTTTGTGATCTCCTCACGTATCTGTTAGCTCCATTGTGACTTTCAGATGGGGACAGAGAAACAGCAAGAAGGACAGCTTATTACTGCTTAAGAAACAGACACTATGATTTTCCTTCCTGTATCTCTAGGAGTAAAGCCACTGATTAACATTAAATTTTACACTTGTGCAAGGTCCTGTAGCCAGTTGGAAATGATGAAATGTGTTTTCTGCTTTGGGAGAGGCAGGCTTCAGATTATGCTCTCATAAGACGTTGTATCTTTTCTTGTAATGCATGTGATTGTCCAGTTTGATGTGAAACCATATAATTTTGACAAAATACGAGAACTCTGATAAAAATGCATTGCAGTTTCTATCTCTTGTAGCCTCTAAATAAGGCTGATGGACTCTGTCATTTAAGCACAGATTACTGCAAAATAATACCACAAAATTAAATCAAATTTTGATGTTCACCTTCATCATATTGTTTCAGTGTCATTCCAATATAAACCTTTTTGTATCAAAATATGTTTGAGTAACTGATCTGCTGTGTTCGTAACTGTTGCTACTATGAGACAAGTGTCTCCACTGCCTGCTTGCTCTACTTGGTTCTGACATGAAACAAGACAGTCATTAACAAGTCAGAAGTACAACAACAAAAACTCAATGCAAAACAAAATGTCTACTTATAAAGCACTGTACGTGGGATCAAGTGAAAAGTTTAAAAGTATTTTTTTAAATATTAAAAATATGAAACATATTATTCTTTAGGATCTGAGTTTGGGTGATGCTGTAAGTGAGACCTACTTTCTCATAGTACTTGATCTCGTAGTCCAGAATGGCTCCATGGGGAAAGTCCGGCTCTTGCCAGGAGAGGGCAATGCTGTTTTGGGAAGCCCAGTCCTTCCTTACCATACCTATCAAGGAGGGTGCTGAAAGGGAAAAGGATAACTACGGGTTAAAGACAAAGTACAATCTTTATCCTTTCAACCTACTGTCTTAGGATACCAACCCGAGGTAACTTTGAGTGACCTCCAGGCAGAAAAGCATGACAGATGGCAATTCTCAGGGAAACCATATAACCTGGAATTAATGTTTCAAGTACACACCAGTAACTCCTTTATTAAAGTGCAGACCAGCTTCTGAGAAATGGCTATATACAAAAAATTCTCACCCAGAAAGAAGTGCCTGAGTCAGTCTCCACCACTGTCTGTGCATGACCAGGATGTGCCGCTCGCTCTGAGAACATCATGTCCAGAGCACTGCTGTGTTTCAGAGATTAAATTCTTCATTCAGGATACCCTATGTTAAGTGTTATAGTTAAGCTAGAGTAGAACAAACATTTGATTTCCTCCTTGGGGTAAAATAATGTGACACAACCTAAAACAGGCATAACATACTCCATTCCTGCTACCTGGGCTGGCAGAAGCAAAACAATTCCAGTCCATCAGGGCAGTAGCTGTGTGCATTCAACAGCTGGCTGTTAGGGGAGGCGAGGGCAGTGGCAGGGTTAGGGCAAGCCATGAAAGCAGAGGTGCCCCAACCTACCTGCAGTAATTGACACCACAGGGCTGCAGCTGTGCACTGAGCAGGAACTGCTTCCAGCAGCTTTTAGAAGGGGCCCAACATGGATGGATGAACCCAAGAGCAAAGGTATCTCACTGTGGGTCTAACTGATTTTGGGAGTTGGATTTGCTGCCCTTTTGGAAAAGAAGAAGGACATAGAAGGACATTCTGCAATGTCAAATGAGGCAAAAATTCAAACACAAGAAACTCTATTTGCTTATTTAATTAAACTGGTCAAGTAAGGCAAAAGAAGGCTAATACTTTCTAGATACTAAAGCTGCTTTACAAGTATTGACATGAATCTTTCCCAAATGGAACAACAAAAGTCACATCTTTCAACAGTCTTGAAGACAACAGAGAAAGCTGAACGAATAAGTTACTGAACAGCACATCAGTGTCCCACCAGCTTCCTGTATCATATATATACATAAAGATTCTTCCAGTGATTTACCTTTCCCTATTTGTCGCTGCAATAACATATACCACCATATTACACACCTTCCCCCATTCCTCTCTATTGTGAATCATACTTAACCTCTTCTAAGCTCCTAAGGAGCTGCCTCTTGAAATAACATACTTTTATTACTTCAGTTTTTATCTTTTGAATAAAGGAGTCTCCTTAGTAAAGTGAAATAGGAATCTGCTTCTAGTCACAAAATTCCTCACCTTTGTTTACTTCCCTGTAAACATTTCAGAAAGTTTAAGAAATGAAATCAATAAATACAAGCTAGAAACAAACACTAAAGAAAACGGAACAGCTTGTTTTCCTTTGAAAGAAGGGAAGCTCTGCACACAGACACACGTATAGCAATCTCCGTTTCTCTGTGTCAGCAAGACAGAAAATAAACCCCTGCCCACTTAAGTCCTCCCTGTGGATAACTATTCTGTGGCACAACAGACCAGTCTCTATGATGGGATAAAAAGCTAACAGACCAACAGAAAATAACCGAAAGAAGAAAAAACTACCAAAAGTGATATGGATAAAACAGAGCTTACACAGGAAACTTTGCACCATTTTAACCATAGGTCTGATGCAAGGGAAAGAGAGAAAAAAAAGAATCCTCTCTTGCTGAATAAAGAATTAGTCTACTTTTCAGGAAGACCTCAAACAGCATCATATAACTAAACAGAGCGAAATAGACAAATAAATGAATAAAACACATTCAGAAGTTCTGGGCCAAAACGTTACTCCTGGGTACGTATAACTACTCCCTCAGTTAAAATGAAATTTTTATTCTTGAAAATTGAGGATGAAACTGAGTTCTGGTAATATTACTCTGGGGTAAAATCCAGTACTCCAAGTAGGGAACAAAGACAGGGCTGTTGAAAGGAAAACACGAGGCAGCAAAAATGGATTTGTATTTGTGAAACACTAATCAAGGGCCTATGAAGACAATTGCTCATATATACTCGTTTATTATTTGCAGTTTTGAGTCATTTACTGGCATCAAGGCAGAGGCTAAGGGAGCTCTGCAGGTTTTTCTGATCCACCTCGTCTGCCTGTTCGTGCCTCAGAGACTTCAGCTGGGCCACCCTCACTAGCACACCATGGCTTCACCTCTCTGCAGTGTGCATTCATTGGTCCAATAGCCAAATCCTTGCAAAATGATTGAGTATGCCTGCAGAAAACACTTGATCCTTCTAGGCTTTTTGAAATATAGATTACTGATATTATACTTCTTCAAATTATGACCTAACATGTGGTGCATTTTTCTTTGGGCTCTCATTCCCAAATTTCTACAACAATTTAAGTACATATTCTGTCTGAGTTCACTGCAGTAACTCTTCCATTTGAGCAAGTAGCCAACATCTTCTCCCTGGGAAACAGCTCAGGAGTAAAATAATGGAAGATATTTACTTCAGTCTCCTGTAAAACAGCTGTGGTTGACCTGCGCTTGAAAGGTCCCATGCTCACATCACACCAGCACCACAGTGCCAGCACTGCATCCTATAAATCAAAATGTGAAGGTGTGTGTGTGTAAGGCTCTGGATACTGTGTATTTGTGACTTTTTTTTATAAAAAACAGCAACAGCAGCAACAAAAAAACCTACACACCACACACAATACAATAAAACAAAACCAAAAGCCATTAACCATTTCTTATCCATTCAGAAGGATGCTACTAATTGTCATACAGAATTTACTTGTATGATGAAATAATTACTTAAGATGAAATAATTACTTAAAAAAGGAAATGGATTTCAGTCAGAAATTTATTAGTACAAAGAGATAAGCACCTAAGAATAAGTAATAAAAAGTTGCAGCTAGTCAAGTTTCTATTTTTTCAGTTACTATCATTTTTAAAACAATATTTTCACTGGAAAAATTTCAGCTCCTTATAAGATTAGCTCAGTAGAACAGAAATGATTTAGACCCTAAGAATGTTACCCATTCATTGTTAGAGCTCTCTTAAACTGGAAATTTGTAAGACGGGTAAATCCTATTTGCTTGTATATTAAGACTGCTAAAATGTTCCTACGATGAATCAATGGGAAGTTCTTTTAATTAGTTTCTTCAAATCCAGTAACTGCAGGAGAGCTCTAATTTGGTTATCCACTGAAAGCATTTGAGGAAAAAAAAAAAAAAAAGCTTGAATCCCAGCATGACTTTTAATCATTTTAACGGCAGCATTTTCTTGACACTGGTACTAGGCTGAAGGATGGTTTCTGGCTCTTGATCTCAGTGTTGATCTCAGTTTTGTACTAAGAATTCTTTGCACCATCTGCTCTCTATGTTTTCCTCTACGCTCTTATAAAATTTTTGAATTGCAATGAGTCATCTACAGTGCTGTCAGCTCCTATTAATTTAGTCTGATAGCTTTCCTTGTCTTTTCAAATTTGAATTGAATAATGAATGTTCATTCCTCAATTCAGAGTGAGAATATTTTATTCTAAATGTCTTTGGTTTCTTTTTTTTACTGAATCTCTTTGTTTACTCATACATTGTATAGAAAGCAGAAAATTGTAAATGATGGTTGAAATCCAGTGTCATTTGTATAGAAACTTTCTCTTCTTCCTAGATTGACTTCCATTATCTGTAGTCCCTGATTTCAAAAGAGGTGATCTACAGGACTTCTGAAGCTTTTCCCCCTTAGCCTATTTTGTAATTTTCCAATTTCTTGTTTCATTTTGTTAAAAATGGGCAAAGCATTTCCAACATTTTTCACAAGTTTTCCAGACAAAACAACTTTAGTTTGTTGCCTGCTGAGTATGCAGAATCTTCAAACCCAGCAGCAGCTGATGACAAACGCTCACCCGATGTCTGTTTCGTCCAATCTACTCCTCTACTATTACATTTCAAATCTTATTTTCTTTGAAGAGAAACCACGTCAGCTCACTGTCGTTTTAGTGGATGCCAGAACAGGCCCTACTAGAAATCTGTGAAGTCTCTTGTTAAAGAAAACTATCAACCAACAAACAAGATAAGCTACATGATTGTTGCCCCCTTTCCTTCTCTCCCATCTGTTTTGGCCAAAGTCTATGAAGTGCCAGCAGTCATCTGGACACCATCCTCATTTCTAAGGACCTCCATGTATAAAATACTGCCAGTGGGAATGATGTGGTTTAACTTAGACACACATTTCTATACCATCACCATTACCAGTAATAATCTGAAGTGCAATAATTATACGCTATTTTTCTCAAGAGCTCTGCCAGCTTCAAGACATAAGAAGGACCATACTCACCCAAATATAGGGCTTTATCAATGTTTTTGGAGTAAGGCTTTTCCAACAAAGGAGGGAATCCAGCTTGGTCCCTTCCTCTTCTTTCTCTCCTACCTTGGCCACTTCCCAAATGTAACTGAGGGAAAACACTAAGGCCCACTCAGGAGATTGCTTCTAATTGAATTCATTAATCAAGCACTTTTTGTTTCCTATGATACAGTTAGAAGAGGAAACACGCTTCAACGCCTTGCAAGAAGCCTGCTTTCCTCTTGTTCTTTCATTAAGACAAGGACTGTTGCGAGTGGAGGAAATATCAATGCTACAAGGAGCAATCCAAGTTCACTTTGGTTTCATGTCTATGTTGGTCAGAATACAAAAGAAGATGGGTTTACTGAAAGACACATTTTCAAGCTTATGTCACATGTAAATTGTATGAATTAATTTACATAGGAAACTTTTTTTGAAACAACAAGAGCTATGGTTATCTAATTATCCAGTAACATTCTACAGAAATTTTAGGAAATTAATGAAACAGAGTATGGAATAAGTACATTAACTTTTCAGTGGTTTCTCCTCTTGCTTAACCGTAGTAGTAGAAAGTTCTTTTGTGAACTACTGATACTAGATATTAAAGCAAAGTGTGTTCTAGATTTGTGTTTCTCATTATAAATACAGCTATACTTTTTAAAGGTGTCGTTTTTTAATCAAATCATATGTGTGCAGCATTTATAACTGTTAATTACAGAGATGTACCAGGGTACAGTATTTTTTATACAGTGTTCTCCCAGCCTAGATTCTGTAATTGTATTAGAATTTCTATACTATTTGATACTGAGTATGATTTTATATTATACACAGCAATAAATGAAGTTTGAGTTTTTATTCACGACCCACAATTAGAAGCATTTTTCCAGACTTGGAAAAACTGTCATTTCAGGGCACCATAGTAAAGAAATATTGATTTTACTTCTAATTCTTGAAAGTCTGTAAAGTAGGCAATAAGCAATAACAAGATGTTTTCTTAGAGGTGACATTTTACTCCAGTAACAGAACTGAAAGAAATGAAATAACATTTCCTGATCAATGATAATGTCTTCAGTATTATTGGCATTTGGGCTGTTTACGAAGGAAGGATTTACCAGAGAAGCTAAGAGGTCAAAACTCTTCAGCCTTCATTAGTAATGTCACGCATGAAAAATATTCTCGGTCAACAGACAAGGATGCAGTTGTGCTGCCTATCATCTCCACCAGCCTCTGTTCCTGCAATATGTTTATTAGCTCCCCAGCAAAGATACTTTTCTTTCTTTCTTTCTTCTGTGTTTGCTTGTTAATCTTTCTGTCTTTGTAGGACATGGGAAGAAACACTATTTTATGAGTGAAGACTGTGACAGGCATTCAGGAGATTTTACATTTGTATTCCTTTCTGGCCATGCTCTGGAGATTTTCTTTAATATTTGTGACTGAGCTATCATAACTTACAATGTAAATGTTACTACCTCCCATTATTTCTGGTATGTAAGCAATTCCATGATAGAAATGTGTATATGAGGGGCTATATATAAACTTAAAAATGTATAAAATAAGCATAAGTTCACACAGGAAAGATCCTGGAAATATGAACATAAATTAAACTTGCAGTAAAAAATGAAACTTCTAACAAAGATTTGTCTGTCCTTAGCTGAAACATCTTTGGGTTAATGCTCAATTCAGTAGGAATTATTTTTCTTATCATGTAAGGCTGCTTCCAATTAATATAGGAACTAGATAAGATACTTGATTCTTCACATAACAGAATCTCTTATCTTCCTAATCATTTCAGGGCTAATTTACAGTCATAATGCTCGAAAGGTATATTATTACTGGTGCTAACCTTGGAGTTCAAAGTTGAATATGCACTTCTCCTGACAATGCATTAGAGCTAGAAAATTAACAACTTCGGGTGTAAAATAATGTTTTTACTTTATACTCTTTCACTAGTTCCCTAAAGGCTTGCGCTCGAAAGACAGCATACCAGTACACTTCCTTTGAAGCACTCCATTTATTGAAAAATATGCCTCCAGCAAGCTATAATTACAATCTTCCCCTCCATTTTAAATTCTTTCCCCTTGCAGATATTCTTTGCTTCCTCAGAAATGGTGGATAGAAATCAAGTGAACTTAATCCCATTAGTGAAAAACAGATTCTGCTACAGTGTTCTGGGCTAAAGGTCATGATAGATGCAACCTCAAAATCTCCTTCAGGCTAAATGAAGATCCAACACCATTTTTATCTACTACATTCTGTAATGCAATTCTTTCTTCCTTGCTGCTTAATTTCTTACCCATCTTTTGTCGGACTTATGGATGAAGACAATGATTATTCACCCATGTAATTTTGCAATGCTACAGATTTTCTTTCACTTGTAGAATGTGCTGCCATTATTTCACAAGCCTGAGACAGAAGCATTGCTAGATCTTTACTTTTAACAGGATTTATTCAGTCCCCGTTTCTTCAAAATGGATTATATTAAAAGATACTCAAAATAAATCCTATAAAATACAGTCTTATCACCTGCCGGCTGCGTGGGTGTTTTGTTCTCGCCCTCAAAGTTGAAAGTATTGTGAGATATGCTGCATGATAACCAATACAGCGAACAATGTGAACTACTTGAATAATGTTTTTGTAAATTACAATAGTTACAATAATCACACAAATCTTTTCCATAAATGTATGCTTTAAGGAGCTGCTTTATACACGCTCCGTTATTTCTGAAGCAAGTGGAATAAATTCATTTCAGAACGGCTTGTTGAAGATGTTCAGGAATTACAGACAAAGCAAACAGGTTTGTAAAACTGGAAAGGGCCATGCATCACATCCATGGAAAGCACCATTTCGGCTGTTTTAGCAAAGACTTCACGTGGAAAGCAATGTGGGGAAAAAACACTGGGAATTGTAGGAGCAGCCCTGACGTGTGGGTAGTGCTGATATGGTGGGGTGGAGCCAGGAGGTGACAGCAGCCAAATCCCCTGTGTGTATATAGCCTGTCACTGGGGAGCCGGGACAACCAGGAGCGGGGCACCTCAGAAGGGTGCAGCGTGGCAGTTTGCTAAGATAAGACAGATAAGTTCATTAGGCGATTATCAGCCACTGAGTTCAGGGTCATCACACTGCAGTGTAGGATTATCATCCTCCAAGGACTGAGACTTAACCATGGTATCCACCTGAAGGAGAGCTAGGGGGTCTGCCCCTGTCAGGAAGGATACTGCAATCCTGACTGAATTTGGAGGCAATCATGAAGCTGTCCAGGCCTCCGGCTGTGTAGAGTTCATGAGGCTCTCACTGGCTTCCTGCGGCAGCAGTCAGAACAGCTGTGTGAGCAGGTAGGTGACCTGCTCTGCCTTGTGGTCAGGCTACAGGATGAAATATATAGATGAGAGCGCGTCACTGGGGACAAAAAGAAAGGGCAGGGAAACAACAATTCACCCATGTACTAACAGGTTATTTCATAGTAAAAAACACAAACCCAAGGCAGCCTGTATCACATCAGGTTGTGGAAAAAAAATCGCAAGGCTGGAACCAAGAGCACAAAGAAAAAGAGCAGATGGAGGCAAGTTTGTGCCCAAAGCCACAAACAAAATCCATCCTTGCCTGCTCCACCCCCTAAGGTGCCTCTGTACAACAGGTATGAGGCCCTGGATGTGGAAGACTTGTCTGAGCGTTGTAACAACCCACTCAGTCTAGATATGATACAAAGGCTACTTCATTAAGGAAGAGGAGATGGGTACTGGTTGTAGGTGATTCCTCCCTACAGAGAACTGAATGTCAATACACCAAGAAGACCTTCTTCTTACAGAAGTCCAGTGTTTCTCTGGTGCATGGATGAGAGATGTCACTGTGAAACTACCTAACTTGGCATGGCCAACAGACCGCAACCCCTTACTGCTTTTCCATACAGGGAGAGATGAAGAAGCTACATGATAGCTACAAGGCTATCAAAATGGATTTCAGGTCCTTGGGACGATGGCTAAAGGACGGCTAAACTGAATGTGCAAACCATATTTCCTTCTCTGCCTCCTGAATTGGGTAAGGATACAGAAACAAGCCAAAGGATCATATCTTTAAATACCTGGCTTTGTGGCTGGTTACATCACCAGAACTTTGGTTTTTCTGATAGCCAATTAGCTTATGTGGTACTAGGTTTGTTCTCAAAGGGGGAGAAGGGTCCTTAGGGAAAAGCTAGTGGGACTTGTTAGGAGGGCTTTAAACTAGGTGTGAAAGGGAATGGGGGGGACAGTGAGCCTTCCCACCATGAGGTGTGGGGAAGGCATAACTACATTAGAGACACAGGGTACTGGCGTGGATCTTGAAGGATCCACTGCCTTGAAAAGTGCTGGCAAGATTGCAGCACATACAAAACTCTATGACAATGAGGCAGTGACTGCTGGAGCAACAGGAGAAGGCAATGGGAAAATTCAAGGATAATACCTAGAAGGAACAGAGGAGTTATCCTTTAATGACAAGGCCAGCTGCCCAGCTGAAGTGCCTCTTCACTAAATGCATGCAGCTTGGGAAACAAACAGTAGGAGGTGGAAGCTACTGTGCTGCTTGAAAACTAATATAGTTGTAGTCACTGAAACCTGGTGGGATGATTCCCATGACTGGAGTGTGGCTATCAACAGCTACAAACTGTTCAGAAAGGACAGGCAAAGAAGAAGAGCTGGTGGCAATCTACACCAGGAAAAGAATAGAATGTGAAGAGCTGTCCCTAAAGAATAGTCATGAACAAGTTGAAAGCCTATGGGTGACAGAGACCAAAGCAGCAAAGGGAGCTTTGTGACTGGTGTCTACTACAGGCCACCACATTAGTCAGAGCTTTCTATCTCCAGCTCAGGAGGCACTGCGATTGCAAGTGCTTGTCCTGCTGCAGGACTTCAACCACCTGGACACTGCTGGAAAAGTAGCACAGCAAGTGGTAGACAATCTAGGAGGCATTGAGGATAACATCCTTAGTCAAGTAATTGATGGCCCAACAGGATACTGATGGCAATACTGGATATGTGACTCACCAATGTAAATGAATTGATTGGTGACATCAGGACTGGAGGCTGCTTGGGCTGTAGTGACCGTGCTATGGAAGAATTCACACTCCAGAGGAACAGCTGAAGAGTAAAATTAGAAAGCTAAACTTTAGGAAAGCTAACTTTCAGCTCTTCAGGGAGTTAGTCAACAAAACACCCTGGGAAACTGTTCTCATGGGCAAGGATGAGGAGCAGACCTGGCAGATCTTTAAGGAGTCTTTCTTCAGGGTACAAGAGCTCTTCATCCCCAGGTGTAGCAAGTCAGGAAAGAAAGGCAAGAGACTGGTGTGGCTGAACTGGGACCTGCTGGTCAAATTGAAGAGCAAGAAGAAAATGCATGAGCAGCGGATAAAGGGACATGTACGGTGGGAAGATGCATAAGGAAGCTGCTAGGTAATATAGGGTTGGGGTTAGGAAAGCCAAGGCCAAGCTTGAATTGAACTTGTCTAGGGATGCCAAAAAGAACAAGAAAGGCTTCTATGAGAGCCTCATCCAGAAAAGGGAAGTCCAGGAGAGTGTACCCCCTGGTGATTGCTCAGTTCCTCTGGACTCAGATGTTGCCATTAAATTTGTATACTGCTTCAAATTGGTGTGCGTGCTTCTGGGGAATCATGTCCGACATGTAGGATTCCTCCCAGAAACAACACCAGGATGACTTGAACCACTTCCTTTCTAGAAAACCTGTCCTAGAAGAGAAGGAGAAGGGAGAAATTGGTTTATCAGCAGAATCAGATTGCATCTATAATTATGTTAATCAGCATGAAAAAAGTTGTGTTGCAGCTAATGTGTTATGTGAGTTATAAATAGCATGCCAGCACTAGTTGCCCTGTGATGTGGCGACAACCTGTGGTGACACATTTGTCTGAAGAACCTTGTTTTCAGCCTCCTAAAATAACCTGGGAATTGGTATAAATGTATTGGAAATATAACTTGAGGTTAAGAAGGTGTCACTTATTGCAGCAAGGTGTCATTATGGCCACAGAACTTTAAGTAAGTCTCATTCAGCAGCAACCCCTTCGGGGTCAACTGGAACCAAATTGCCATGCAGAACTTCCTGCTGCTAAATTGATCACAGAAGTTTGAAAATGAAATAAGCAAGTTAAAAAGCACTAGGAAATCTGCCATCTTTTCACTCCATTAATTGCTAGTCATCCTGGGATGTAGCAGATCAGTCTAAAATATACATTCGAGAAAATCTTTCCAGTTCTTGTTTGTATCAAAATATGAGCCTATATGAGATTGCAGGTCATTTTCTGTCTAACAGTACTTTATAGGTCAGAAAGACGTTTTTCTTTTAGCAAGAAAATCATGAATATTTTATTTGAACATCTTATCTGAACCTTCTGTAAAAGCTGTTTGTTGATATGTGCAGAGAATGACATAGCTGCTGTACTTAAATATTCTCATGTAATATATGCATGCAGACATCTGAATACTGACTTAGAATGTACATCTTCAATCAATTTTTGCACAAATGTTGATTTCAATGAAACATTTAAATATCACTGTTGTAAAATAAATATGTCCTCAGAAATGAATTTTCCTACTGAAGATACAAAGTTACATTACATATATGTGTTAAAAAGATTCCAAAGGTATGCTGTTAATTGTTCTTTAAAAAAATCATTATGCAATAATAAGGGCTATTTTTTACTCTGCCTTTAAGTGCAGTTTTATTTGAAGAGTCATGTATCTCTTCAATGTTTAGCATGTAAACCTATGCACAGAAAAGCACATCCTTTTAAGCCCTGGCATACAGACTCAGAAGATTGTCAATGAGAAGCACATCCAGAAGGCTGGAATGTTACTGGTTTGTACTTGATGTACATCAATGCATCACTGAAAAACTCTGCTGCTGTCCGGTGGTCAGTTTACAGTCAAATAGGGTGGAATTCATTTTACTTGATGTAAATCATTTAAAAGCTGTGCTTTTACTCTAGCAAGTTGTCACGTTTCCCTCTGTAGCTAGAGAGATGCAGGCAACTCAGTTTGAGGGCATTTCTCATACCTCTCATTCTCAGACACCATCTGAGGAGAGCGCAGACTGCACACTAGAACTGCCTTTGTAAAGGCTGAACTTCAAGGTGGCTGCCAGTAGAGCAAAGCTATCCCCCCAGTTTCAGCCATGGTGTCTGATATATGCATCGCTACTAGCATCACTGAAACTTCGGACAAAATCAGCCATGGCTTTTACTTGAAGCTGATCTCTGGAGTGATGCGAGAGTTATTTTAGATATGTCAACATCCTAAACAGAATGCTTTTTCAGTTGGGTAGATCTATAGATCCATTGCGAGCTTAAGAGTTTTCACTAAAACGCCAACAAAACAGAGGAGCCTAGAAATGAGATCAGACAATGGGCAGTAAAAAATCTTTCAAAGAAAGGTTTGTGGAATCCTGGAAAACTGTAGAATAGTTTTTCAAAAGAGAAGCTTCTTCACCTATTATCTACTACTTATCTTCTGTTTTTAATACTTGCTGCATATATCCATGCTCATACTCTGACAATCTACTGATAGAGATCTCAGTGAGAAAGAAACCCAGATACATGTACTTCCAGATCAGTGCATCACTAATTTTCACGAGCCTTTCATCTTCAAAAAATTAATTATCTGATGACTGCCCTCTTGACAAGAAACTATGAATTATCAGGGTTCTTCCATTATGCTCTTTTGGTATTTCTATTATTTTTTGTCCCCCCCGTGCTAATCAGCTTTGGTGTTCTTCAAAGTTCTTTGTGCTGAACTGTGTCCTTAAGGATTTTTTTCCAAATCTACTGTTCATATCCTATCTTTTTGCCAAAACAGCTCTACAGAGGTGTTTTCTACAGAAAGGGAAAGTAGGAAGATCCATGGAGGGAAGCTGACCTCTACAATCCTTCCCTTCTCAATTTCTTCCCTAAGAACAATGACACACAGACAGTTTGCACTGGTCATTTTCTAGAGGGTACCATAAAAACCTATGTCCTCCCAAAAGTTAGTAAGTTAACAGACATTCAGACAGGAAATAGAGAATTATTATCTAACATGCCACTGAACACTGACAGAAGCTAGAAAAGTACATGAGGGGAAGTACCATTTTATTTTCTTTCCACCAGTGTACCTTCCTGCCTACTGTCAGAGACAAAATAATGGGCCAGATTAACTGATTAGAGAAACTTCTGTTTAGCTCAGAAAGGAAAGTTGGTTACATAATGCTATCCTATAAATTGTTTCCTGCATCGCAGTCTTGACAGAGGGAAAACATCCCACTTTGCAGCTTAGGCAGTAGTTGTAAGAACTAATGGCTCATATCCACACGGTACATTAGTGATGTGCAGCTGTGTGCTTCAGGGCCAACTTTTAAGTGCTTGATCCTCAGAATAGAGGGCATGAAGGTAAGATATACTGAAGTGCCCGAGTTCCTTAATGCTCCTTAAAATGGAGGACATTCAGAACATACTTGAGAATTCAGAAAGCTTTCAGTTTGACAACTAATTTAGGTACAAACAGGAGTTAAGTACTGTTAGGATTAGACAATGACATTGCACAAAATTGTTGCGTTGGAATAACTGAACAACAATATTGTTCAGCCTCTTTCACTCTTCCCTAAAGTAAATCTTCCTATTTCAAATCTTCCCCAAGTATTCTAAAAAATTCTCCTCAACCAATGTAACATTTAGTTTTGTAACTTATTAGGGAGCCTCTCCTCATTTCCTCCTCATCCTCCAGATCCTTCACTGTTGTTGTAGACCTCCTCTGGACACTCTCTAGTAGTTTTTTGGCCTTCTTACATTGTGGCAACCAAATCCACACCCAGTGCAGGAGGTGAGATTGCACAGCACAGAGCAGAATGGGACAAGATCTCCCAGTGACAGTGCTGGGCCTGATGCACCCCCAGGTATGGTTGGCCCTTTGGGCTGCCAGAACGTGCTGCTGACTCACATTCAGTTTATAGTAGGACTCCCAGCATTACGCTGCTTTATTTGTATCACCATTCGTCCTCACATAGAGGGTATTAAACCCTGCCAACACCAGCTGCTAGCTCTGAACAGCCAAGCCCCTCCCTCACACATATTGTCACCACTCCAGCCTCCTCTGTCCTGCCTTTGCAATAGTTCTTTAAGTTTACTGTTTAAAAAATAGTGGTTAGTAAAATGTGTTCTTAAAAAAAGTTTAAAAATAACAAATGTATCATACAGGGTATTATTCTGCTAGCACAGAAACCTTTTGTGACAATATACCTATGGAAATGAATTAATAACAAATGGAACATTTATTTATTGCAGCTGTTTACCGCACGATATACTTGTTATCATTTTCAGGAACTTACATCAATGGTATTAATTTTCCAAGACATCATGCTAACTCTGCCTTTAATCAGAATTTTCTATGCTTCACTAATGATCACGATCAGAGTCTATTAGTGGTGTTGATTTAGCATCTCACACCATAGGTGGTCATATAGATTGTGACTGGGTTTGTAACTGCTCATGTAATGCAAGCTGATCTTCCCCTGAAATGCCTTTCCACTTCGGCTGAATGCATGAAGAGAAACAGCTAAAGAGTAAAATTAAGCAAGTCTGTTGGCTGGCTAAACCATTCACTCGGGCTAAGAAGAGAGGAGTTGGGTGCCCTTAGAATGAACTCCTCTACTCACAACAACTTCGAGTTTGCTGGTGTTTCATTATCAGTCCTTGCTAGTCGGTTCCCATCATACTTACACCAAGGATTCAGATCACTTAAAATAACTGAAGTAACTTTCAGTTATTTTTGGCATAAAAAAGGAGTCCTAAAGTTAGGCGCACTTTAAGGAGGTATAAACATTGCAGAGAAATAAGGCCTCCAGATGGAGATGAAGAGCACTCAACATATATATCTAAAATTAATGAGCACCCCAAACCTTCTTTGATGCCCCACTGAGCAATTGAGGCTTACAAACATACCTCCATCAGCTATATGATATTTTGTCTTTTGTTGCAGCTTGTCTAAAGGCAGACAATTTTTCTTTCCTCCAACAACAACCAAAAAATCCTGCACCATTAACTTCTCAAGTATTCAAGCAAATAAATAATCTGCAAAAGTCTACTAGAGAAAGTTAATAGCTGAGTTCCTTGTGAAGATTATAAAATGGTCCATCTTAGAAGTATTATGACCTTAGTCTGTGTTATCAATGACCCTGTATCTCTTCTCTGTGTCTGAACTTGGAGGACAGAGCTGAAACACAAGGTGCCTCCTGGTTTTTCCTGCAGAGATCAGAATAAATGAGGCAGATGTTACTCTTCTATCTAGTATCTGCTAATTGCTGTGTGCTTTCTCAAACATACTCTAATGTACCTATTCAACTGGAAGCATCTTATATGCTGCACAGTCAGCAACGGTATAAGAAAGACATGCAAGAGAGACAGAGAGCTGTGACAGAGGGACCAGAGGAGGGCCACAAAGGTGATCAGATGTTGCAGCACCTCCCCTATGAAGACAGGCTGAGGGAGATGGGCTTGTTCAGCCTGGAGAAGAGAAGGCTGCAGGGTGACCTCGTTGCAGCTTTTTAGTATCTAAAGGGAGCCTGAAAACTGGAGGGGAATCAACTCTTTACAAGGGTAGATAACAGCAGGACAAGGGGAAATGGTTTTAAGGGAGGGAAGGGAAGGAAGATTTAGGTTGGATGTCAGGGGGAAGTTCTTTACAGAGAGAGTGGTGAGGTGCTGGAACAGGCTGCCCAGAGAGGTTGTGGATGCCCTGTCCCTGGAGGTGTTCAAGGCCAGGTTGGATGGGACCCTAAGCAGCCAGGTATTAATTGTGGAGGTTGGTGACCCTGCCCTGCGGCAGAGAGGTTGGAGCTTGATGATCCCTGAGGTCCCTTCCAACCTGGGCCATTCTGTGATTATATGGTCCTAATTCCTTGAGCTCAGTGAGCACAAAAGGACATTGGAAGGAATTTATCCATGATGTGTGTAACTGTATGTTTAAAAGGTACTATCTATCTCTGCATTCATGCATGCATTTTATCTTTAAGCTATGTCTTCTTCAAAAGCATATCCACACTCAAAGAATTGTACAGACATAAAAGCTAATGAATTTTGCTCATAAAAATATGCAAATATGGAATGACTTCTAAAATACTGAATTATCTGTCCTCAATCAGTATAAACTTTTCATCTTTAATCCACCTTCACAAAACTACCTTACTGCTTTATTTTTTTTAAGATAAAAATCACAGCAGTCCTACTATGGTCAGTTTGACATCTCCATGTAATATCTTTAAAAAAGATGCATTAAACATTTCATAATGTGATCTTCTGTATCAAATCTTGCCATCAGCTATTCAAGAATGTTCTGTTATATACATACCAATTTCAAAGATGCTGTTTGCTTACTTTTAAAACGAGAGGAAAAATGAGCATAGTACTACAGATTCCAAGATAACAATAGTCACCATTACCCAACATTTTTCTAAGCAGACAATCCTGAATCCAAAACTAATACAGAATAACTAATATGACACATTTATTGGCTACCTCAAGTAATTTCAAGTAGATAATCTTATGGCAAGGAAGACAACAGTTCAAAGCTTACACAGCTTGAAGAAATAATTTAATTTTTATATCTTCGAGAATGATTTGTATGTAGTATTCAGAATAATCACTTGTAAGTATAATTGTTATGATAAATACATAATTGAAACATTCAGCTTTCATAATTCTAGTTCAAGTGCTGCAGATGCACTATTCTCAGTGTCTGAAACATTCATATTCCACATAATCAATTCAAATGCTTGAAGAGGTCTTGTATATATGCTGTCAGCAAGCTCTCAACACTTGTTCTGTCATGCTGGGCACAGTGGGACTGTTTCTGGCTCCCTGATCTCCTAGCTGACTTCCAGACCTACAGGAGAGCAGGGTGCACCCCCAGGGCTCCAGTCTCTCAGATTCACACAATCCTGCCTCTGCTGATGGGCAGTATAGCAAACATGCAGGACTTTAGCTGTAGTTAACCTCAGTGCTATAACTGCCCAGCCCTCGGGGTGACCCAGCATTGGGGATCTCCCTGCTTGGAGTACCTTTGACCCTAGTTCTAATCATCACTCTTTGCCTTGGCTCTAATGTTCTATTCTCCCTGCAGGTACACAAGCACTGCCATTGAGTTGCTTGGTGCTTGGGTTAGTGTTCCCAGATATCTGGGATCTACCAGGCTTGAGTAAATAATGTTTTCTGTAAGGGGAAGGCATGCTTCATAAACTACTGGAGTTCTCTGAAAGAGTCAATAATCGTGTAGTTTAGAAAGATATACATCTTAATCATAGCATCATAAAGTCATTAAGGTTGGAAAAGACCTCTAAGATCATCTAGTCCAACTGTCCACCTATTATCAATACTGCTCACTAGACTATGTCCCGAAGTACTACATCTATCATTTCTCCCTGGGCAGCCTAATCCGATGCCTCACCACTCTTTCTGAGAAGAAATTCTTTCTAATATCCAACCTTGATTTCCCCTGGCTCAACTTGAGGATATTCCCTTTTATCCTCTGTTACGCAGGGGAACTGGTCAACCCCTCATCACAACCTCATTTCAGGCAGTTGTAGAGAGTAATTAGGTCTCCCCTGAACCTCCTCTTCTCCAGACTGAAAAATGCCAGCTCTCCCAGCTGCTCCTCACAAGACTTGTGTTCCAGACCTCTCACCAGCTTTGTGGCCCTTCTCCGGATACACTCAAGGACTCTCATGGTCCAGTGTCTCTGAAAAGAAGATAGGTCTTTGTATGGATAGATAATGATAGAAAACACTGGGTAAGAATAAATGGTCTTTTTGTTTACAGTGGGAAAGGTCTGCCAGCTGCCTAGAGCAATACGTCTGGCTTACACTGTGAAGTTCAAGATGTTCATAAATAATGAAAAAATGTGCTAAACTAACCGGAGTATTGAGATAGAAAGAATGTGAAGAACTATAAAAGGACTTCATGAGAATGACGTATTGGACAGTAAAATGGCGTATGAAATTTGAAACACTAATGCACAAGGCAAAAGAAACCCTAATTTCATATGAAAAAATAAGCTCTGAACTGAACATTCCCATCCAGAAGCAAGATTTTTAAGTTGCAAGATATAGATCTATGAAAATGCCAGCTCTGTCCTCATCTGTGGTAAAAAAAGATTAAATGGAATACTAGGGATTACAAAGAAAAGAAAAGAGAACAAAACAGAACTTTACACTGCCACAGTGGAGGTTAGTATTTCAAATGTATGTTGAATACTGTGTGTAGTTTTTGTCACCTCATCTCAACAATGATATAATGGACCAGGTTAGGGTTCAGAAAATAGCTACAATAGGTATTACATCAAAGATGTGGAAGGAATTACACACAAGTGACTCCAGAAAAAAAACAGGGCTTTCAAATCTGAAAAGGAGGAAACAACAGAAGGTTAAATCATAAATGATGTGAAGAATGTAAGGAGTGATTGTTCACTGCTTCTTTCAGCGCATAAAACACCATCAAATGAAATTGAAAGGAAGTGATTTCCAATCAAATGTGAAAATAAGAAAATGTAGAATTCCTAAACAATAACTGTTATGGGTTCCCTTTTAACATGCGTTTAATAATAAAGTATTAAATTGCTACTGGGCAAGAAAGTCCCAAAGGTACAACTTTTCAGAGATTTGGTGCATAGTCAGGGGATGGCTCTTGTAAACCTTTTCTTTCCTTTACACATCTCTAATCTCCAGTTTTTGGCTATTCTCAGAGGCAGAATATGAGGCCAGATGGATCAATAGTGTGATTGAGGACAGATGCTCTTGTGTATAACCAACAGGAATGGAAAATGAATGAATGTGAATTATCGGGTTGCTGCATAGCTTGTTTTTCTAATTGATAGCTTGATGAAGGATCTTATTCTGTTTTCGTTTTTTCAAGGGATGTGTGTCCAGAGTGATGGTGGTGACAGGTCTGTCATTTTTTTCACTGAATCTACTGCATATGCATGGAGAAACTGCTTGCATATTTCATACTGTAGAGTATGTAAAGTAGTCTGTAATAAAGTGCAAAGCACAATCTGTGGCAACGCTAGTGTGTCTCAGTCACACTAGATTCATTTAGTTTGGACTATGCTTGCATAAGGAGTGAGCCAGTTTATTGTAAACCGTGCATGGAGCCTCCATAGTGAGATATGGAATATAATTACATATATAATTACACAAATCCGAAGTACATGCTGAAATTGATATACCACTGGATTGATTTTTATTATTATCTTTAATAAATCTTACAGAGGCTGAGATATTACTTTGTTTAAAGCACAGGCTGTACATGACTTATTTGGATAAGGAATGCAGCATTGTTGTGGGTATCATCACTGTCAAACAGGAAGCATTTTATTGAATAAAGATGCGACCGAGTTTAAAGACTCATGTGAAAAGATTTATTACTTAATAAAGTTTGCACAGCACATTTAGTCTGGATGGGAATCATAAACCCTAGAATGTTCACTGCTTATGTCCTGCACTACATAAAATAAGGACAATTTATTCCCCTTCCACAGGTCAAAACATAATAAGCATATTTTTACTACTAGTCAAACAGAAAATACGTAGATAACGAAGCATCCCTATCTGTGTTCTGGCAGCGAAGTATTGCAAGCATCTTGCAACTGAATAAGAGATATGAACTTAAGTTCTGTCCTCCATCTGCATGGAAGGCCACCTACAGTCACTTTTGCTGCAGGTAGGTAAGCATCTGCAGGCTGAGACAGAGGTGGCATGCCAGGCTGTCAGCCAAAATGCTCACTGGTGAGTTGCAGGCAGTGACAGCCATTTGTGGGCTGTACTCACACTCATCCAATGGATCACCTACATAGGAACTGACTTTTTGCCTCAACTGTCTAGAAAGCAAGGTTCTACGTTGATTGCTTTCAGTCTGCCTGGCATGTTTACATAACAATGCATAAGGACAGCTTCTTGGTCATTTCACAATGCACTACATTTTCTGTTTTCACATCCACACATGAATTTATTGCCAACCGTTTTTAGGATGGAGAGATGGTTCTTACAATGCAGACAAACTAACTAAACTACTTTAGGCACTTTTAATAAAAGATTACACTACTGTCCTGCAATGGAAAAGGAAGAAAGACATATTATTATTATTATTTTTTAATTTAAATTGAGTTCTCTTTTCCTATGTCAAAAATAACAATATGAATACAGAGATATACCAGACAGCTTCAGTCAGGTTTTACCAATTTACTGGGAACTTGTTAGACAGAGACCATGCAAGGTCTGAAGGTGAAGTCCACTGTGCACTTGTCTGTACGCATAATTTAGCAGGTGTGAAGCAAGAATGATGATACCAGAAAATAAGAACATGAGGTGAAAAATAGGTTTTGACAATATTAAAATTATACAGCTCTTTAGAGAGAACATTTCTGTTCTTCTTTAATGATACGATTCCTCTTCTGTATATACCCAGAATACATCTCAATTACTTTCTTTCTCATAAAATCCCTCAAGAAAATAGTGTTTTCCCATCCACTGAAAATCTCAGTAGTAAATAAAGTTTGTTTTCTGTTATTTCAATTGCAATTATCCATTGCAATTTTTTGGTTAAAAACATTACACAAAACAGTCATATAACAGCCCATAACCTTAAACATTTATTTTGGGAATGCCTTTAGTCTTTCATACGAGTGTTAATTCCTGTGGCTTATGATTCTGTTCTGTTCTAAATGTCAGATTTTCTAGTCCCTACACACACTAATAATTTCTTCTTCCTTTTTCAAAGGAAGCAGCTAATCCTGGAAAGTATGCAATTATGATGTGAGATACTGACTCATGGAGACAAAATAAGATGGAGATATGAAAAAAATTGCAACACTCAGGATAGCTAAAATTTAATTTTTCAACTTCTGATTCTCAAATGGAAAACAAAAGCTTTCCAAGAGAAACTGATATTGTATAGAAATAAATTAACAGTAATTATAGTTTTAATGGAAAATCTTTAACCATCTTGGCTGATTCACAGAAGTAAATATATAGCTGCATCTTCTGTTTTACTCTTGTAAGATATACTTCTTAAAGGCAGAGATTTCAGTGTTAGTGAACATGTATGTTCACCCAAAGCACACAAGGTTTTTTTTTTTTTTTTCAGTATGAGTAAGGTGCAAGCAGAATACAATTTCTAATGAATTGGAAGGAAGGAAGGAAGGAAGGAAGGAAGGAAGGAAGGAAGGAAGGAAGGAAGGAAGGAAGGAAGGAAGGAAGGAAGGAAGGAAGGAAGGAAGGAAGGAAGGAAGGAAAAGAGAGAGAAAAAACCCTCTGATCAAAATAATGTACCAAAATCCTACAGAACTCACAGACCACAATGAACAGGGATAACTGATTACTGCTAGCCTTCTGAATTCAAATTATTTCCAGAACTCCACATGTTGGCTTCATCACACGCACTGCAGATGAGAAATTTGATGAGAGAGGAATTTTCAAAATCAGACAATGACTAAGAATCTTATTCCTGAGACAGAATAAATCTAATATTATGCTATTTATGACAGGCTAAAAGAAAGCTTTTAAGAGATGACAGTAGGAAAAACTGGTATTGTGCATTTGAACTCTTTGTCAATAAGATCATAAAGATTAAACGGTTACAAGGCCTGAGTTTCAGATTTAATGCATTTGGAAACACTGATATTAAAGTATGGACAAAATACATACTGGAGATAATGCTAGCAGCCAATGTGAGTACTCTGAACTCCTCAATTTTGATACATAATTTATGATCTAGTTAGAAAGCATGACAAGGAGGGCAGAATCCCTTTCTCAAAGGTTTGGATCCAAGAGATAAGGAATTAAAGAAATTAACAGATGAATTCCTGAGAGAGGGCATAAGTTGCATTTCCCTCTCACTCCTAGTAAGATATCCCAACATTTGGACTACACAACATTATTGAAATTGCTTGAAATGATCTGAGACAATTTGTATCCCAAGTAACGCGTAAATAGTACTAGTTACTGTTGGGATTATTTTTTACTAACTCAGTTTCTGAATCATTACTCTGACCATGGCACAGAATCACCATGGCATAGAACTTTCTGCAAATTATTGTGAAGCCAACTTTCGGATAGATTGGTTTCAGTCCAGAAGCTTACAGAGCAGGCATAGAGCCTTATAACTGAAGGAACAGTGCATTGCAACAGATTAAATGTAAATTAATAACAATTTTAAAATGCATGCATTTGATCACGCAGCCTGGATTTCCAAGTGTACTAAGCTCTCACAGTATCCAGATGGAGTTACAGCTGCCCAGCTTCATTGCAGTCCAGGTCACTGGCACTAATTCAGAACAGTGACAGGAGACTCTGCATGTTTACAGTGACTACATTTTCATTGCAAGTTTTCATTGAAGCTACCTACAGAAAAAAAAATATCATATAATCTTTAAATTTCTAGAGCATCTTATTAAATTATACTGAGATTCCAAGAATGCTGTTACTGATGTGGACAATTCAGTCCTCACAGACATTTTTCTGAAAGATGTCAAATGCATCCTAATACAGTACCTGAAATATTCATGTTTTTCTTTCAAAATTGAGAAAATGATTTAGATACTTAGAAATTAATTTTATGCTTTGACCAAATATGAAAGTAAAAACAAACAAACAAACAAAAACTCCTGCAAAACAGTAATTTCAAAGACATAAAACCACATTAAAATGTAGAAAAAAGGCCAGATATTTAAAAGGCCTTTAAACACAGTTAATCAGTTCTTCACAGTACACTGCGATCAGCAGAAATATTTTACTCAGTTATATTTGTTTACCATATCCAAAATATGATACAAAATAAATCTGCTCCATTGTTACTATGCAGATTTTGGCCCTAATGCAATCAAAATCAGCTACTATGCATTTAAATAATCTCTAAGACAGATTCTGAGCAATAAACTGCAGCCAAAATGAAGATGAATTTTAATAAAGACTTCAGTGGAGGAAACTCACACTGCTCTTTTATTTGTCTCTACTAAATGCTGAAACTGCCCCTAAACTTAATACCTAAAAACTACGAAGAACAACTCAATAATCACCAACATCCATGTCTTTCATATCTGCTTACTGATAGTTCCAGAAAAGAAATTTTAAAAAAGCAATCTTTTGCCTAAATATTGTAGGGCTGGCTCCCAAATCAGAATGTTTTCCTTATCCAAAGCTAATGGTCTAAAACTCCAAATTTTGTAGTAACTGTTGCACCATTTATGATCTGTTTTCCTCCTTTCATTTTGCTTCCCATTTTTAATAGCAGTACAACTTTCTAAATGCTGTTAATTGCTTCACTGTTGGAATCTCTTACCTATTCTACTTTGCTATCAAAACCTAGACCTTGCAAGGCTGCAGGTAGGTGAATTTTTCAGTATCCAAAGCATGGATGTGGCAAGAACAGGGAATGTGAAACAGGACAAAGAGGACATGGGTTCTTGTTCCTCTACTGTGGGCAAATCACATCTTGGTAACGTGGTGAGAGCTGACAGTCAGCCGGGAAGAGCCTCAGGGAAGAACACCGCCTCAGCCTACAAAGTGTCTTTCTGCATTTATGCCTAGCAGTACCAGGGAAATTTCTCCAGGTAGTTCTGTGGCGCGAAGCACCATTTCTCATAGATCCTCAAGGAGGGTGTTGTCCACTTTTGCTTTGAGAGGATTTAAGCTTTTTTTTTCATGTGTGCCATATTATAAATGTGAATAAACAAAAGGCTCTGGCTTTATCAGAACCCATTTGAAAAGAAAATTTGTCCCAAATATTCTTTCTTTGATATCATTATTCTGACAAAACTCTCATTCACACTATTCTGCAAAGGATTTTAAATTGCCAAGGATGGGACAGTGGGGATGGGCAGTTTGTTCTTCACAACACCAACCAGGTGGCCTCTTTAGCATCAAGTTGGCTCAAGCACACATTCCAGTCCCAAACTGTTGTGCATGTGTTCCTGTGGCATGCTAAGCAAATCCTGACATCCTCTTCCAGCTCTTTCAGCTAGCACCCTTCAATCAACAAATTGCACCTTGGCATGAGCAGTAGGTTTAACATGGACTTCTGCCACCTTCCCAGTCCCAGGCTAAATTGCTATGAACATATGCAGAGTGTGTGTTGTTCATTTTTAGAGCTTTATGATGGCATATTTAATTGTACTGGAAGTGCAATTGATGGAAAGAGAGTTACAGATTGAATAGGCAATGCAGCAGATGTACAAGGTCATTCAACAAGGACTGCTCATTACTTCCCATTACCACCCTTGAGGAGAAACTGTAGTATATGCCAGGATGGAGCTCATGTTCTGACACCTCATCTTTCAGTTTCATCCCAAAGGCCATCTTTGTTTTCCTATAGATAACATTTTCCAATTGCAACGTTACCTTAAATTACAGTGATTCAGTAATTTCTAATATAATTCATGTATGTGAAGTTTGCTACTATTGATCCTATTCATTTTAAGAAAGATGATTCCTAGAAATTGCATTCAGTGTGTTTGTATTCTCACAGATGTGTTTCGGATCCATTTAACAGCAATAAAGGATAGATGCCTTGTTTAATTTTAAATCACATTAATGCTATTTACATTTATCTTTTATTTTAACTCACTGAATTACAGACTGATAAAATTTGTCAGAAAAGAACTTAACTTGCTCAGCAGTTTCTAGGGTTTCAAAACTTTGGAATTTTTGCTTCTTCTTATATAGCATTCATGAACAAAGATAGGTGCTATCTGGATATCAATAACTACACCACCATTTCTTAAATTTTTCTGCAAATCAGCAGGATTTTACACAAAACAATTCATAACTGTTTTTCAACAGCTGCCACTTTCTGAAGAGCAGCAGCCTTCAGAAAGGCCTTTCAGCCTTCATTCATTCCAAGCGATTTCTCAGAGCTGGAAGGAAGCGCTGCCCTTCCCATATCGGAGACACACATCTAGGTGGAGTCAATGAGGGATTCTTTAAAGAAAGCTCTTTCTAGGGATAATTCAAATTTCATTTAGCAGAAGGTCAAACTTCCTATGAAAGTAACATCTGCCAGAAACAGAAGAGAGGGACATCTGTAGTTATGCTCCTCTATACTAATCAGTTTTCTCACTAATATGAGGGAAAAAAAAAGTGTACTTTCCCCAGTACTGTTCCTGAATTTTGTGGTGGGAGATTACTCTGCTTTGCTTCCTGAAAATCTAGACATCTTCTGGGTTTACTGACTGGTGGCAGCACAGCCATCTCACAGAGCTGATTCTCACAGCTGTTTGAGAGAATCAGTCCTGATTTTCCTCTTAATATTTTTCTAGGTTAAACAAAAAGATGCCTTAAATTCCAGATGATTGTTGCTTTTCTGGCACTTTCAAACCTCCCTTCAGAATCCATCTTTCTTCTAAGAAGGACCTTTAAAGAAAAGCCATTTTTCAACCTGCCTTCATTGGCATTTCAAATTGTTGCCGTCTGCAGAGCAAGGCTTTTTGTTTAACAAATGTACACTGTGATTGTGTCTGTCATGGAATTAAGATTATTTCTGAAGCCACAGCAGAGATATCTCCAAATAAGAATGCAAAAAGTCATTTAACTTTCTCTGAATAACTACACATTAAACAGAAAATCTTAAAAGCAAAAGACAAAGGTGAAAGCCCGGGACATAACTTAAGATATATACCTAACTACTTGCATTGACTGAGATGAATCCAGTAAGCCGGGGTCCTCAACCCTGTATTTCAGTGCTAGAATTAAGAGTAGAGATTTTGACCAAGGCATACAATAAATGCCATATTTACATATGGGAAAATGATGGTTCTTGTTTATATTGCCTTTAATCCACAGTCTTAGACTGCTGATCTAACAAATGAAAAAGAGAGAGCAGTTGCAATGTTTCATTTGCAAACATTTTTTTTTGCAGAAAGATGTCAAACTTTTTGTGAAGAATAATTCAAGATAACTGATTCAAGTTGCTGTAGTTTGAAGTATTGTCTAATAGCTTCCAAAATGTGCTCAGTAATTGTCCTGAAACCTATGAAAAAATACTGTTTTTTTTTTTTTTGTCTAAAAATTCAAAATGTAGGAAAATGATTTGCTACATTCATTTAATAATAAATTGATAAGATTTATCTTACATGGCTGAAGAATACCCAGTAATTATGGAGAGCAGATTTTTCTTACTTATTTTCTTGCCATCCTGTTTCTTCAAGATCTGATATCAAATATAAGTATTTGTGAGTGGTCACCTATAAATCTCATGATATGAACTATTTCTTACAACTCAAACGGCTGACATAACATGTTCATTTAACTAAGTATTTTTTTTTTTTGCTGCACTGTGCACATCACTGTGCTGAGTCATTTTTCATGTGTTCGGATAATGTGTGGCCTTCAAGAGTATCCATCAGTCAGCAGATACACTCAATTAAGGCTTTGTTGTTTTTTGGTTTTTTTTAATGGCACACAATGCTTATTTATTCTATGGACAGCATGGCTGGAACAACTGATAAGAGCCCGATTCAGCGCTGGACACATCCGACTTTATTTTGTTTTTCTTCTCTCACTCTTCGTCACTGTTTATCTTTGCTTTGCATTACTTATTTTTTGTAATGATCAAATACAGTTCCTAATCTTAACATGATTTTCTACAAAATGTTAGAATGCCAAAGTAATTCCTTTTTTTGTTCATTTTTCCCATATATCCAACTGAAGAATTACTCAAAAGACATCCTATCCTTGTACCTCACTGTAGTGCCATGCCTCTTGGTTTGCTAGACGCACTCTGCTGAAAATGGCAGTGGCTGTACTAAAATACTGCAAGAAGAGACCATTTATTTGAAGGAAAAACATATACTATTGCTAGGGTTCCTTCAAAAGCAAGCTTTCTAATCGTTTATTAAAACACAAAAACTTCTGTTTTGTTTTGTTTTGCTTTTTAGGAGATGTTTCCTGTTGAACATCCTCGTTGAGAGAAATTAATGAAACTACAGCAAAGATAAAAATAAAAATTATCATAGAGGTTGGTGGCGTCATTTCATTTCTTGATAAACAGGTGGACAATCTGATTAAGTGCTACTAGAAAAGTAGGATTTCTAACATAAGTGCTATGAATGAGGATTAAAAAAAATTCGGAAATGGTCCATTTACACTGGAGTAAAATCATATGGATCAGTCACAGCCAGAACTCAAAGCACTGCTGCTTGCACCCTTTTTCAGACTAGCTTGTGTTCACTTTCAAATTATACTCTCTGTAATATTACAAAGGCACTACAGTCACTAAAACAGTTTTTATAGAGAACAATTTCTTGGCAAGTGAGTAAATCAGACATTATTTGTACCTGTCATCAATTAGCTTCCATTGCTCTTGTATTTTCAGTATGCTGTGCCAATTCCAAGAAGATATTAAGATTATGAAGATACCAATACATTAAGAAAAAATAAATCATTCAAAGTCTCATTTTGAACGGACCACTTACTAAAAAAAAATCAGTTATAAATTGTATGCAAGTTATTCATCTGGCTGTAACACAAAGTATTCTGACATGAGAATATTAATAGAACAATATGAGAGCCAATGAGGTAGCTCAAATTCTATATAGATAATCATTAAATAAATGCATATTTGGCTCAATAAAACATGATACAACTATGACTACAAATAATGTATTTTTACAAAGAGTAGAGAAACTCATCACTGTATACCTATGAAACCTCAAGGAAAGGAACTGAATAATCTCATCAAAGGAATGAATGTTAGGTGTACTGGAGCCAGCAGTTCATAAAATCTTGTATTTCAAATTTAGATTAACTTCTTTTACTGAATATTAAATTCTTATTTGCTTAGGGGCATCCCTTTAATGTCATGAGAATGTTGTAGGAGTTAATAGAAGAAATTCTGAATCACCAGCACTGAAGAAAATTGAATCCCACCAAGTGCATTGAATAATAATATGATGAGGAGGAGGAACTGGTCAAATCTTTATGCAGCAACCACCATGCCAGATAATGCTAGACGTATCATAGACAAGGAACAGAGCAGCCTTTCAAAAATTAATTAATCAACCTTCAGTTCACTGAGGTAATGCCTTCTTTGAAATGTGTTTCAGAATGGTTCTTTTGACAACTTCTCCTGTATAAATCACCACCTTAATTTCAGTTTCTGCACAGCAAAGGTAAGCCACATGAACATTACATTTCAAGACATTTCCCATACTTTATTTATCATCTTATCTATATACTTTAAACCAAAACACATAAACCACAGGACTGTTCTGTGTGAGAAGAATTTCTTCCCCCTTCCTAACTATGATGGGAATGTTCACAGGTGTTCACATCATGTCATTGTTGTCCATTAGGAAGTCCTACACAAGGGACAGAGAAAGGAAAGGATTTCAGCAGGTGGTGGGGTAAGTGTAGCTTCTCTCATCCTGAGAACAAGATGATCTGTTGTGGGGCAGGACAAAGATGTGGCCTATATTAAATTGCAATGTAAAGACTGAGATGCAGGAACAAACTGTAACATGAGAAAGTGAGTGGCATGATGGAGAAAGTAAATGCTCTTTTCAGATCAGATCTGTATAGAAATCTTTCCACAGCCCAGAGCCTGTTGTGATGTGAACCGCACCAAGGTGCAAGTGAGTTTCATGAGAAGGACTGGCCTTATATTCTTAGGCTGTTTCAGGAACCCTCTGAGAACCATGTGGTTCAAAGGCAGCTGAATCTTCTGCCTGGCAGTGGACTGCAGCTGCTACCATCCTGCCAGGTAATATGAACTCACAACAATTCAAGAAAGTGAGATGGCAACAAGCAGTCTCCCTGGGTTGTCCTGTAAGCCAGATGTCTTCTCATTCCAATTCTGTGTTAAAAAGAAACTTAAAACTGTAGGGAGCTTCTGTAATTTCCTAGTGGTCACTCTACTGTGATGCGTGGTAACACCTTAGCTCTCTCAGGGCACACGATTTAGTGTGTGGCTCTGGGTGTTACTTTGGAGACTAATGCAGTAAACAAGTATCTTAAGTTTTATTTTCAGCACTTTAAATGTGTACTGGAATGGACTTCTAAGCACCCCTTAGAAGGACTGTGAAGGCTGCTTCACATTTCAGAAGCTCTTTGGCTTTCGGTTAGATGACATGTTCAGAGAACAAATAGGAATGAAGTTGCTCCAGAAGGCTGCACCATCTCTCTATCAAGTTCACAGTGCTGATGACATTTTTCTATTCAGCTCAGTAATCCACCTTCCACTTGGGATCCTACTCCTCTTGTGTCCTACATATTTGTTGACTATAATTCTAATTACTAGGTGCTGTACAATTGTCAAGAAATTCTATCTGTTATTTTTGTAATATATACTGCACCCATTAGTGCAGTCTGTGCTTGCTTCTCATTGCTTTTCCATCACATACTGTGATGCTGCATAAAGGCTTTTATCCCTAGAGAGCTTTTTTTTCATGAAATGTGCTGAGGTGTTAGAAATCTATTCAAAACGCTGCTGCTATCTTTGACTTTGATACAATTAGCTAGTCAGTAAAAAAGCATGCTGGAATACACTATGAAAGAAATAAAAAATACACTGAGCCGATACCGAGTTGATTCAGTGCTGATGTGTTTAGCCGACTGTCTCAAAAAGAGATAAGTAGCAAACCATTTCAAAGATAAGTCTTCCCAAACAATAAAAAAAACAACCTCAAACTTGACATTTCCAAAGTGATGAATCTTGGATTAAATCATGTGAAATGTCAAAATGAAGAGAAAAAGAAAAATCAATAGCTGTGCATATGAAGCAATGTGAGGTCAACTGCTCTGCATTGCCAGTGCCATGTCACCCATGCCTTTTTAATAGCATTTTTAAAATGCACAATATCTACAAGACACGAGAGATTAATTTCTAAGACTCCATTTCTTCTTGAAAACAAAATTAAGTGCTTTATTTTTAGAGAGTTTGAGGCAGAGGCAGAACAAAATGGTGTATTTCCAAAAAAGTTTTTACTGAATCCTTGAGATTGGTTCACCCACTTCACTCTTAGCATTTCAGAATACCTTTTTCTCCTTGAATTTTACATATTTTTCCTGATGGGTAACTGAAAGCTTTATTCAGAGAAGAAACAAAGGGCTTAGAAACTGTCAGTTTTTGAAACGTTCCCAAGCTTGCAAACTTTTTTGTGGCAAAACCAGGATTTTCATGTTACAGCCATAGGTGTGGCATAAGCACACTGAAGAGCAGCACAGCGGCTCTCCTGCCATCACTTGGGCACCTGTCCCAACAGAGCACATGACTCTCATTCCCAGGCTATGGATGCTGACACTGTGGTCATCCAAGCCGACTGTCCTGGGCCCATAATGGAGATGTCCAATATGAACAATATGAATTTTCCCCGTATTGTACTTTAGTGCCCACGGTTAAGAAGTAGATCTGGGGCGTTTAGTTTTCTTTTGTGTATTAGCAATTTTTCTAACTTCATTTTTAAAGGTGAGGCACTGATAATTTTTGACAGGTCTGAGCCTCAGTATGGTGATTTGCAGCGAGGCGAAAAGGCATTATGCATAGGCAACTTTCCATTGCAGTGGGGTTTTATAGGCCAAAATGCAACACATTTGATTATGTTATTGCTAATACACAGCAAAAGATGTCTGAGAAGCTGAGTTAGCTGCTAATACCCTTGGACTAGCCTTGGATTAGGAGCTGCTGAATACAGAAATTATATACAGTACTGGAAAAGAAGCACCAAGTTGCAAAAAACCTTTATTTTTCCAGAGCAGTGGACCATAACGATTTTCCTTTTACCTCCAATCATTGTTCTAAGTTAGGTTTAAGAGGCTTCTCAATGAAAATACAGACTAGGCATAGAATACTAGCATACTTTTTAATGTAGTCTTATTTATATTTGAGAGACAAACAGAAGTGGAGAGGAACTGGATAATTCCTTAGGGGGGGTGTGAGCAGAGAGAGGCCTTTTCTTCATTTTTATCCTATCAGTGGGACAGAATGTTTATTTGGAAAGAAAGAGAAGAAGGAACTTCAGAGTAAAGAGGATGTTTGAAATGGTATCAGGGATTACACTCATAATGCTGTAAACTACATATAAACATATAAACTCCTAGAGCTAACTTCTCACTCTAAAGATAAATGTCATTAATTCACAATACCATCCCTAAACCTCCAAAGAGTTTCTGCATAAAAGATTATAGCATGAGCTGCTTTACAACTTTTCAGATGGAGACAAAAATGGAAACGACAATATTTTATAAAATACAGTCAGCACTAGTAAAAGAAAGCTGTCTGTGAAGTTTTGAAGTTTTTCTACAGTAGTTATTACCGATATTTTTTTATGCTGTTTATAGGGAAAAAACCTCAGTTTGAAGGATATGAGTGCACTATATCAAAAATGGCTTTCATTTTAAAACTCTTTTACAGCTAGGAAAAAAAAATCAACCAGCTTTTGAAATGAGATTTTTCACTCAACCACTCACTGTAGAGCTAACATAACTGTGGTGTCGAACCAGAGCAGACTGTGTCAGTTCTCTCTGTAATTACTGAGCAGACAAGGGCATTACAGAGTATGACTGAAGGATTGTTGTTTCCCAAATCTGGCAGGAGTCTTTCTGAACTGAATGTCATCAGTAAACATAAAATATTTATCATCTTTGATGAGCTGGTGGTTAAATAGCTTCTTAAAAATAACTCGGATTTTGCCAAGCAATATATCCAGAAACACATCTTTGAAAAAGAGGGGAAAAAACAGCTCCAGTTTCTCTTCCATTAGTTAATACATAGACATGCAAATATGAACTGTTTTATTCCAAAAAGTTTAAATTAGGGAATGTGGCTCTGATGTGTGATATCTATGGGATAGAAAACTGCAGACAGTGCAGTGCAGAAGATAATGCGCCATTTAGCTCTGCACTTACACCAACACTGATGACCAGAAATCACAAAGTGACTAAGGAGGGGAGAAAGGGTGCTTTCTGAATGCTATTTCTGAGAATCTTAAAAATCATTTTATGCTTGCATGGAATTGCTATTCATTTATTTATTTATTTATTGCTCGTAAACAAGAAATTCTTTTCACCAACCAAATTCTGACAAGAATGCTATGGAAAACATAGGCTAGCCAAGGAAAATATGGTAAATCAAGGAAAAGGCGCTCAGTTTTGTCAACAACATTCCTGGACAATGTGACAGAGCTCCCTCTTTGGAAAAACAACCACTGCATTGCTTCTGCAACAGAAATGTATAAAACCATTCTAGTAAATTTTTACTGGTGTTTTCTCATGTTTGTAGGAAGAGAAAAAAGAAGCTTTAGACATAATAGAGCATCCCTTAGGCAGTCCCTATTTACTTTTTCATCAAATAAGAACTTGGTACTTAATTACAGCTGATGACAAACCATGTAAGAGAGAGATGTGAAAAATCAAAATGTCAAAACAGCTGCATGGTCCTATGGGCGAATTCAAAGGCAATCCTGGAAAAGTTATGTTTTCAACAGCCTCAGCTATAAATTACTCTTGCATACAGTTTCTTCCTTTCTACGTAGAAGCTACAGAAGAAGATAAAGGTCTTGTAATTACTGCACCAAGATTTTTTCAGACCTGCAGCTCAGAAATCTTAACTTTAAAGCAAAATCTGAAAGTAAAAAAAAAAAAAAAAAAAAAAAAGGAATTATTGTTGCAGAGGATTATTCATTCCTTTTTTATTTATAGATTTGTGTCTTTTGGGATCCTGCCATTCCTGTGGTATGAGTATGTACCAGCTGTTTGTGAAAAAAGATGCTAGCTCTTCATCAATCTAATTAAACCAATACATTTTATTGCATATTTTTGCATATCATCAGTATTCTGTAAAATCAAACTATAAATGCTGTTTTTTTTTAAATATTAAGATGTATCTTGCAAAGGCATCTGCGTAAACTTCAGAGTATCTGTTTATCAATTTATGACTGTTCAAAGAATTTACTGTTAGCTTAGGACTACAGAAAAGGAGAGCTCCATGACCTTTCACATATACGCTTGTCAGCATTTCCTTAAAGGCTTCTGAGATGCCAGTCATTCCTAGTCAAACTAGGCATGGCATTAGAGAACTCATTGAGAAAGGGGCTTCCAGTAATGGTCTGAACTTCTGCTCAAAACAGGACCCAGCTAGGTTGAGGTTTCCAAGGTTTTATCCAATAAAGTATTGAATATCTCCATAGATGGAACAGAAGTCTTCAAAGTGCCAGGTTTCCAGAAGTACTGAGCAGTTCAGCATAGTAGATAGCTTTTATTAATATCCTTCACTGAACAAAATGCTGGAGTAGCCACTCAAGAGTGTCTAAGACTTTAAACCTGAGCACATGTTGTTTCACTGGGTTTACTGCTTGCAGAACAGGTGTTCTGCCTTCAAAACAAAGCTTCACAAAATACTGACAAAGCTGTCTAAAAATCTTTCTATTTACATTGCAATCAATGATAATAACACATTATCACTATAGCATCAGTTTAATTCTGAACGCTTAATTATGTTGGCTTAGTAAATACATTGGTAAACAATTAACTGACCATTAATGAAATTAAAATACAGATTTTTATCACTGTATAAAGGTAAAGCAAGTAGCTAAGTAGTTCAAAATATGAGGTTTGATTCTTGCAAATCTTCTCTGGAACTGTGCGCTCTGCCCATGCCTCCTCTATTCTATTTCTCAGTGTAAAGGAAACTATTTAACTAACTGGCATTATCAGGGATCTCAGTCTCAGTAAGAAAACTAATACATTCAAGGTCCATTTCCCCTGAGATCTGCCATCCAAGAACTAATTGCTTCATCTTATAGTTTGCAAAGACCCTGAAAGCCCAATTGAATAAGGGAATTAAGCATTTCAAATGTTTTCTAACAAAAGGTCAATTAAGAATTCAGCAGCTTTACAAAAACCAAACCCAACCCTTTAAGATGGCACTGGTAGTATTTGATTAAAACCATGTGTGCTGATGAAGGCACTGCCTTTCTTCTCCAGAACTGTTGTCTGTTTCCTTATGCCAACATCACTGCCCTTATTCAATCTGAGAGCTGAGGCAATCCAGACACAGCCTGGGAGAGCCTGAGTTTCTCATTACGTGTCATCCTAGATGTCAGAGAGTTGCCTCAAACCTTTTTCCTATGATGCATACAATGCATTCATCACCAGACAGAAACAGCCCAGAAGAAAGATTTCTTCTGGCTGATTAGATTTGATTAAAAACCTCTACTGATTTGAATACCTAATTGGGAATACTTTGGAGAGGAAAAAAAAATGTGTGTATATATGTATGTGTGTGTGTGTGTGTGTGTATATATATATATATAGTGTCTGAGTCTAGGCACAAGCATTTCTAGCAGGTCTACTACTGTGTGACTTCATTAAATGTTAGACTTCATTAAACGTGATGCTGCTTTAGCTTGCAACAGGCCAGATGTTAGGTTAATCTAACAAAGGCCTTTGGGCATAACTTAGCCTGCCTGAAGCTGAGATTCAGCTTGGTTAGCTGTATCAAATGCAGCTAATTACAACAGCTATCTCAGGACTGGGTGACTGGTCCTTATCTAATTTATTTTTTTCTCAAGTCTCTGTGATTAGGTGGTATAGTGCCTTTTGTCATATCTATTTGTGAATATGCATATGCTTTTAGGGACAGATAGTAATGACAAGGAGTTACTGTATGATGAATGAACTTCTTACTACCACAGAATTAACTACAGCATAAAGGAATACAGGAATACAGAGAATACCAGAAGCTCCTGAGCTATATGCAACTCAGCAATCATTAGTTACCATCCTCAAAAGCTGCTGTTGGAGCTGGATAGGACCAGTTTTAGAGGCTTTATGGAAAAAAAAATCAAAAAGTATCTAGCACATCTAAAATGCATCATATATAGAATACTGTGATGTAGAGTAAAACTATAATGCAATAAGACAGAGCAAGTTGTACAGTAGGTTAGCAAACAAGAAAGACCCAAGAGTGAAGAGGAAGCATTAATATCGACACTGCACTCCCCTTCTGGAAAATACTCAGGATGTCTTCTTCTCAACCAGATCTTTTACTGAAGCCACCAACCCTGAGAAGCAGTGTGAGGGCAAACATCTTACCCTTTTTTAGGAGAATATACTATAAAGTTTATGTGCATATGACCTAGGCAGGCTTGAGCAGGCCCAGGTGATCAACATGAGTTTCAATAAATCCAAGTGCAAGGTCTTGAACCTGGGTCATCGCAAGCCCCGCAATCAATACAAGCAGCGGGATGTAAAGATGGAGCACAGCCCTGCTGAAAAGGACCTTGGAATACAGATGGATGGTAAGCTGGACACGAGGCAGCAGTGTGCCCTTACAGACCAGAAAACCACCTGTATCCTGGGCTGCATCAAAAGAAGCATGGCTAGCAGGGAGGGAGGTGATCCTCTCTGTTCTGTCTGGTGAGATCTTACTTGGAGTACTGCGTGCATATGTAGAGTCTTCAGTACACGTGAGACACAGACCTGCTGGAACACGGTCCACAGTAGGGCCACAAAAATGATCAAAGAACACCTCCCCTACAAGGACAGGCTGGGAGAGCAGGGACGGTTCAGCCTGAAGAAGAGGAGGCTCTGGGCAGATCTGATAGCAGCTTTTCAGTATCTAAAGGGGGGCTATAAAAAGGAAGAGGACAGACCCTTTACCATGGGCTGTTGTGACAGGATAAATGGAAATGATTTCAAACAAAAAGAGAGGAATTTAGATCTGACATAAGGAAGAAGTTTTTTATGGTAAGGGTGGTGCAGAATTGGAACATGTTTTCCAGTGGTAGGTGCCCCATCACTGGAGACATCCAAGGTCAGGCTGGATGGGGCTCTGAGCAACCTGATCTAGCTGTAGATATCCCTGTTCATAGCAGGAGAGTTGGACTAGATGACCTTTAAAGGTAAATTCCAACTCAAAAGATTCTATGATTCTATGATATATATAATTTAACTGTCATTGTTCTCTATTAGAAGAGTTAATATCACTTAAACTGGTACGAGCAGTAATTATTTCATTAGAGCATTAAGACTGATAGGATCCCTCTCTGGAGATCCATGGGACCAGAGAGCACAAAGATGAGCAAGACCTTGAGTAACCTGATCTCATTAAACCTGTTCTGATTGGGGCTTGGATTGCATCAACAATAGATGTTTCTCCCAGCTGAAATTTTTCTGTGATTCTATGACTTCAATTAAATTACGATAAAACTGCAAAGGCTCATACTCTTGTTTCTGTCTTGTTATCATAGATAACCAAATATCAAATTGTGTTTACGAAGTAAGACTGCAGAGTAAAGCATTCAAAATTCAGAATAATATTCAGAATTATGACTAACCATTAACCTAAATAAATGCTATGCATTTAAATCATGTACAATTTTTAATTATACACATGAATCTATTATTCCTCCACCTCAGCTGCAGAATAGGATGAATCCTATTCACTGAACAGGAAGCTTTTCAATATATCTTATCTTAATCCAACATGGTCCCAAGCTGATATTTGATTTGGCTCTAAAAAGCGATGTTCCTATTCCAGTATTTCGTAAATTAATATCAAAACAGTGTCAAAAATTGTCTTTGTGAGGTGAATTGTTATTCCTTTCTATATTTTACAGGAAAAAAAAAAGGCAAAGTTTAAAAGCAAAGTTTCTTGAAATGTGAGTATGCCGTCTTTGACATAGCAGAATCTATGTTGTAATAGGGTATACTGTAAGTTCCATTACAAACTATACCAGAAAAAAAAAATAACTCAAAGAGTTTAATGGCACGCTGAGAACTAACTAGCCAATTGTGTACATCATACATTCTTTTTAAGTTCTGGAATCAATTCAGCAACAGAACTTTAATTCATGCATGGTATAACTTATGAAACCAGTGAAATGACATAGGAATATGTGGTACTGGGAATTACAGCAGAATATCCCGCTTTTGCATACTAACATGTATGCTTTTATATTCCTTTTCCTTTGTTAAGACAGAAGCACATATAGTATTCAGAAGCACAGAACTGAGAGAAGCCCAAAGAGAATTTCAACCACAGAACAGCAATGATTTAGCTACTACATGTGAAGAGATGGAGCTTTTGGGCTAAAGGATGAAATGCTGATGTATCACATGCTGAGATGAAAAAGCAATAGGAGGGAGAGAAACTCCAGACAAAGAGAAAATAAGCAGAAGACAACAAGAAGAGATAACACTCAGCAGATCTAGCTAGAGGGAAGGATGTACAGCAGCCTAATTCGAAAGAAAGAAACTCAAAGGCATCTGAAGAAAACAGTTCTTTATTATTTGAAAACTGATGTAAGAATAGGACCTAGATTAAAAAAAAATCTCAGAACAGTTTTTTGTCTGTTTGTTTGTTTTAAATGGTGTAAGAATTAAACAAAGTTAAAGACTGTAATTCAAGAGAGCAAACCATATTCTTTAGACAGTACAAGTTCCAAAGATAAAAGAAAATGGATGCAAGCCAAGGAGGATATGCTTCTACATGAGTATCACCTTTACGTGGCATTTGGTGTGTATCTAGTTAAGAACATATCATAAATGAGAAGACCTCTTCAAGAAAATAGTCTCCCGATATCAAAGATTTCCTAACTCCATACAATGTGGATATAAAAACTGGGATTTTGCCTTTCTGTTTTTCATTTAAAATTTGCTTCAGTTAGTGACATTCACACACTGCCAGCTCAATGAAAAACTTAAACATTTTAGTAAATGCCACTGCACAGCCTGTAGAGAATAAAGGGCTTATTGACATGCCAGCTTCCAACATAAAATGTCATGATTGCAGTATTGACTAAAAGCATATCAAAATAAACATCTGAAAGTTAAGGTAATGCTTGGAGCTTCAGAAGACAATCTTTTTGAGCTACTAAATTCACACTTAAATATATATATATATGTATATCCATCTCCTGAAGCATTCTGAGATATAAACTAGCGATTGTGTCTAAGTGGTTGAGGTATAATATATATATATATATATTTTAACCCTGCTTTAGGCAGCTTAGCTCTTGCCTTTTATCATATTATTTTTGCTCTATATCTTCACTGAGTATCATCCCATGGGCATAGCAGCAATGACTCTTTTATATTTTACTTGATCAAAATTACTTGAGAAATTGCCTTGGAAATAACATTAATAGCAAAACAATAGCAGAACAATATCCAGAACAATAAATTGCCTCTGCTACCCATTAGATACCAAAATAGTACCGAAATGCTTACAAATATAGAGGACATTCATTCATTGTCAGCCAAATCCAACCGATTTACCTGATTTGTATTGTAAATGGGAAAAAGAAAATCAAGAAACCACATTTTAATGACTATTACATTTGTTTTCTCACATGAGAGTTTGAAAGTTCACCAGTACTGTTGGCCAGTCACACTTTCCACTGACATTTGTATTGGATTTTGTCATGAAAGAATTTAACCAGCCAAATAAAGTCTTGAGCAAGAATAGTGGGTTTGGCAACTGTCTTCCAAACCAATATTTGCAATCATGATTAGGAGAAGATGGATGTATGAAATTCCTTCCTGCAGTAAATATGGTACCTTCATCCATTTTATTACTGAAGTAAAAGGAAATACGTATGCTGTCACAGTATCATTTATCAGTTTTATTTCTTTAATGCAATATACAGACAGTGCAGTCTGTGTTGCATACACATATGCAATTACTTTTATTCTCTGTTTCTAGGTTCCTCTTATTACTGAAGTCCTAAAATGCATCTATGGGGGCTGCTCCGAAAGTCATGCCTTCTATTTTATTATGTTGGCTCCCGATATCAGAGGCAGGTGTCAGTGGTAAGGAAGTAGAAGTGAAACCTTAACACAAATATTCCATTACATTTTACTGCTGTGTGACAGATGGCAGCCGAGGGGCAGTCTGACGGAACGGAAGTGCATCTGAAGCAAAGGTATGCCATGCAATTCCATCATACTGTAGAAATGGCACCCACTAACATTTACTGATGTTTGCTGAATGTTTATGGAAACCAAACAGGGTATGTGAGCACAATGAGGCAGTGGACGGTGCATTTCAGCAGTGGGAACAGTGACAGTGGGTCACCTCCACCGGTGTTGATTTTTATGAACGCGACATGGAGGCTCTTCTTCATCACTGGCAAAAATGCACATCTAACAGTGTTGAAAAATAGCGTTTTGTAGCTGAGAATTTGCTCTACTAAACAGCTTCATTGTGAATTCATACCTGTTGTAGTTTCCATAGAAATGAATAGGAGGCAACCTACATATTTGATACACGCTGCTCAGACTCATCAGGGAACGGTTTAAAAGCTTCAGTGTAATTCCTAACAATTCATTTACTAGACTCTTATAAGGAAATAGGACTTTCAAAATGTTAACTGCTATACCGTGAAAGGCTTCAGTCAAGTGCCGAAGTAAAGTCTTAGTTACTAGAGAGGAAGAAGAGAGCATAACACAAAGTGTGACTTTACAGTGGTTTCCTGAAATACAAATAATCAAAAGTTAATGGAAAAGTGATCAACAAGGGGACACAGCAACCACATGCCATTTGCTGTAAATTCTCTCAGTAGGTGGGCAAAAATTTAAAAAAAAAAATAAAATATATATATATATATATATTTGAGTACAAAATCCCATGTTTTGGCAATTGGATTCACAGTTTTGCAAATTGCCCGTGTGTTTTTTATACTAAATATTTTATTATTATTATTTTAAATCTTAAGAGCTTAAGCTTTCCTCTAAATAAATATCTTTTCATTAGTGCTCACAGGTACCTGGACATTTACACAGGTTAGATACTGGCAGATCATTGTGAAGTCTGCAAAACCAGGAGCTCACAGCATCTGCAGTTCTCTTTCCTTTTGATAAAGAAAAAATTATTCAAGGTCAAGTAACATAAAATTACTCTCAGCTGCTTGTGACAGATTTCAGCTGCAGCCCAGCAGTCTTCACCTTTCTCAAGTTAAATGATTTCCATACTTACGTAGACTTTTTAAAATAATATGAACAACCTGACATGAAGTAACAACTTTAAATGTTATCAGACATTATCTGGTATTGCTGCCATACAAATCTTCCTTTCTGGACTGTGACTGGCCTTTGTGGTGCCACTTTACAGTGCATCTGAAGTTAACAGTAGTTGCACTTCTCAGTTTATTTAGTGAAGTACTGTGGAAGTGTCCTTATTTCTTAAGATCTCTAGCTTTCTTTTGTAGTAGATATATGCATGCTGAGTTGGGTCAAACAGTCAAGTGTGAATTAAATTATTCCTTTTTTTTTCCGCTGACATAAGTAGCTAACCCAGTTTTAATCTGAACAGAGATATCAGCAATTATTCAGCTAGCACGCTGAAGAAACATGAAATGCTAATATACCTTTTTTGCTTTTTTTTTTTTTTTTTAATTAGAGATGTATTACACTGCTTTGTTGTCTAAAAGAAGATTCTTCAATGTGAAAGAACAAGGCATTATCAGTTCTAATTTAATCTTAAAACAACCTGGATACTTCCTTGTAGAGGATTACAGGAAACAAACCTGATTACATATCAAGAAATAAGGAAGCAGAAAAGGTAGAATCTCAAACAAGGCTAAATCCTATTACACTTTTTGTCCTTCTCTGCCCTTGTAGCAGATATATAACTTACACTGCAAAGAGAAAAATGGAAAAAATGTTGTTTTACTTTTGCAACTGTTTTTATATCTATATGATACAACTTTATTAAAAAAAAATATGAACTTATAAGAAAATGTTTACTGATGATCTTCTACCTAACATTGTTTAACTTGTCTCCTGGGAAGGGGCCTCTGTTGAGTACAATCCTGACTTCTTTGCCTGGGTTTGATGGAAGGACTGACTGAATGCTCACAGGGAAACTGCAAAACAGCTCCTGCGGTAGAAGTTGAAAATTAACCCGTAATACTGAGAAAAGCAACTTCTGGCTATATAGCAATCTGCTGTCTTATGAAAACTAATTTATAAACCTCAGACCTGCCAGATACTAGCAATTATTCCTGCAAGCTAAACTTTTTGTCAGCATTGGAAACAGGTACCCACAGAAATCCTCTCACTGGTCGCTTTTCCCTCAGGATCCTTAGATGAGTTGACAGCCTGCCTGTATCTCCATCTTCTGAAAGGTATGCTGGCACACGTGCAATATGTTACAATCTGAATTAATAGTATTACATGCTAAAGGCAACCCTCTACAAGGGTTCAGCCATTACATCATATGCAATACAGAGGAGCACTAGGTGAGTACAGTCCTCCATCTCTCTGAATATATTCTCTGGCTCAAAAGATCAGTGCCTGCCCATCCAGCTTACTCGGTCTGTTAAATTTGCTGTGAGCCACTGAAAAGCGCCTGACTCCCTCATCTTTATATCCTCCCTTCAGGTACTACAAATCCACATTTATTTTTCATCCTACAGAACAACCTATCTTAATTTAGCATATGCAGATAATAACTAAAACATTATCATACTGCATCCTTAAGAGAACAGACTATTGAAAGAAAGCAAGAACGAGTTTTGATGACTCATTTGGCCCCAATTCATTTCCCAAATGTGCATATTTAAGGCCTTATATTTTAATTCATATGAGACAAAGAAGTTCAAACAGTACTATTAAACTTGAAAGAATTTTGTTTGCAAGAAATCTGTTTAATTAGTATGAGTAGAAAAGAAGCAGAGACATGGGTTTTGAACTAAAATACTAATAAATGAGAAACAAAGAATAAGTGGAAAGTGAACCTGGAGCAAGCAAAATTCAGTCTCCATTACACTGCAGCCCAATTAATTCCATCTGTATTACCCATGTGTAACAGAACAAAACGGACTGGTGTACATTTTCACAGCAAGATACCACTTGCTTTCCTTCCACCCATAAACACTTGCTAGAAAGTAAAAAAGCAGCGTAACAGAACATGCTTATGTTCTAATTACTGAACATCTACAAACCTTTCATAAATGTTATTTTCATTTACATTTTATTCTGTTGCTCAGTGACACAGATCACAAAACATTTGTTTCCCTGTATTGTTATGAAATTTAAATATCAAGCAGTGTAGAATCACCAAATTAGTATACTTATTAATGCTACATTTTACTAGATGAGTACAATATACTATGTCCTTTGCACAACTGGTGGTAAAAGTGAAACATTTTACTTCAGTTGGAACAGCAGTGAGCAGCTGTCTTTAAAGATCAGCTCACAAGAATGATAATTACAGGATTTGCTATTCAACTCACTGTGTGGCCATCCTATCTTATAAATTAATTTTTCTTTGAATGATTAGCAAATGCGATAAATATTTTGTCATAGGGCGTGTACAGACAGCTACTGTGGAATCATTTACTGTGCAACAAGTAAATGTTGCAAATGTTGTTCCTTTCAGGTGCACGGAGATACATCCCACTTCTTCCACAGACTTTCTTTAGTGGCTCACAAAAGGAAATCTGAAGAATCTCCTACCTGGGAAACTATGAAAGCAAGAGATGGAGTAGACGCTAAGGACCTTCCCTGGACTTTTTGATTTCACGTATTTTGTATTTTGCTACTTTCTTATTGATTGAAAGCAAAGCTATGGGAAAAGGACACTTTAAAAAGACAGATGTTTACTCAACATTAAGGAAAAGATGCCAGCTGTATTGTTTACATTTACCACCAGTTCTCACCTCATTCTTTTGAAGTCAGATTTGGGTCTAACCTCCAAGGCAGAGGTCTATTTTTATTTGCAGATGCGTGTATTTATGTAATTTACATCTTGTGAGGGAGAAGAGGAAGGGAGCTGCCTCTAAGCACTGCAGGGAATTGCCTCATGTTCAGTCATTTCTTGTGAACCACTTCTTTATTCCTTTACTTGAGAAGGATTTGTCAGTCTCAAGAGTCTCTTGTAGTGACAATTCTCTCAGCTCTCAGAAGCATGTCACTACCTGTGGCTGTACGTCCGACGAAAAGAGAGTGCTAACTGTACTTTACCTGGCAGATTGGACTACTCATTGCATTGCCAGCTCCGAAGACAGAATGCATTTCCTTAACTCTGATCATGCCCTGCTACTTCACCAGATTTGTTGTCCAGCACTCACTATTTACTTGGCCAGGTGATACACCAAAAGGATTTCAGCATAAGAGAGACACTAGTTGGAGTGCTGGCAAACAAAGGTAGATTTTCCCAGCCTTAACTCCTCTGCAAAGAGTATAAATGTTCACTCCTGAAACGTAAGATAATTTCAGCTTAGATAGAAGGATAGATCATGTTACTTTCAGTACTTACAAGGGTACAAGTTATTACTGTCATTTTCCTATTGCACAAGCAGACCCTCTTCACTTGGTAGAGTGAACCATGGACATTTGTAATAAACAGACACACTGAGATAAGTAAAAATATTGATCTGAACTACAGGCTTCCTTGAACTAAGCCTACACGAGTACCAGCAGTTTTGTAAAATTTTACAAGTTTCAGATGTGTCATTCTCATACAGGAAACTAAAACCTGAGAAATTTCCCCAGCAATGGCTATGCAAACAGCTAAGCCTGCTGACCATTGCAAAGTGCACGTGAAGCCTCTTACCAACAAAATATCTCCCTCTTCTGTCTCTTCACTCTCATGCTACAGTAGGGTCCCTTACATTCCTTTTTGTTCTGCAGCATTTAAACACTTCACATTGTTTTCATTTTTCTTCTCAACATCCTTTGATCTGTCGTGCTCCATTCACAACCTACATGCATTAGTTCCTGCCTAACTATAACGTTACTGTTTTAGAGGTAGAGAAGGAAAACTACTGAAGACTGCTGAAGTGAACATCACCAACCATCAATTTTCTCTGGGAAACATAACAACATTCTGCATGCTTACATTCTCCCTTGGACAATTAACTGTCCTGTGATGTTGTGAGTAACATGCCAAGGGCTTCTGAGTTATGATTTTATCTCCTGTGCTGAGATATTCTTGTCAATATTCTTGTGCATCTCAAAGTCATTTAAAATCCATGCTTCCTATTGTTTTGAAGGGATGCAATCATCACCAGCTACAGAGAGAGAGAGAGAGATAGGAAAAGGGAAAGAAGATGAGAGATATTCAAGTTCTCCAAAACTACAGTCTTCCTGATTTGGCTGCCCTCAGAGGAAATGTATAATACATTGACCAGAAATGGCAGGATGCTGGGCAAGGTAAACTTGTTCTCCCTCCATGAAAGCCTTTGTAATACTTTTAAAAAGTCAGAGTTAATTTTCAAGGAAATGAAGTAGAATATGCAAAAATATTATTAAACCTGAATAAGGCACCACACAGTTACAAGCCACTCTACAGTTCTGAGAAGGCCTGTATCTTTCTTATTTAACCTGCTTGCTACATAAGAAGCCTTTCAACAAAATGTCCTGTTGATGTTGTTCTTCATCCTCCTTCTAAATAGCTTCTTGGAAATGGTTTTGGGGTTTCTCTGACACTTGTGCCTTTCTTCATTTTTATGTCTCTCTTTAATGCCTTTGCTATGCCAGACTTCCCTTAGTTTCTCACAACTGAAAGACCATTTGTCAGTGACTATATTTTTCTTTGCTTCTTTTCAGCCTCACTCTAGTTTTGGACCAGTTGTCTGTTCCAAGGACACACACATCACATTTTACTCTGTTCACATTGAGAAAGTCACTCTTCCTAACAGCTATGGTAGAAACTTTGTTCCAGTGACAGCTTAGTGTCTGCGCATGAGGACAGGACTTGCTTCGAAAGCCTTCTACTTGTAATTGCAGTTTTAAAGCCCTGAAATACACCTCTCTCAGGAGACATCCAACCTTTCAGTTTCTGATGAATGTTTCTAGATGTAAAGGCTCAGACATCACTTCTTCAAAAGGTGATGAATTTTTCCAAAGTTTATAGCATACATATTGTTAAATAGAGGACTACCCTTTTACATTAAACGGTGAGATAAAACTTAGTTCTTTTCAGAAACAGAAATAAAAGGTTCTGATCTGACAGGAATACAATTTTTCAGAATTAGGCTTTTCAGCCCTGATCTCGGTGACACCTTAGCAGAGGAAACAATACGGTATTACTTTTTAAAAATCCATTTAATTTTGAATCCAGTAGGAATTATAAGATATTTCAAAAAATAACTTAGTAGTGATCTTTCAATCTTCTGTTCTCTTTTCGCTACTTAATACTGTGTTAAAATGAATAATAATTTGCAAGATAGGCAACACTTCAGCAATGGATTAAGAATTTAGAACAGAATATCATCCACATTGCAGGGAACATGAAAATATGTGCATTGACTATCCAGCTGAACAAATTCCTTGTTTTCCTCCTGTTCAAACAAAAGACAGCACGTCAGTCTCTGTACTGTAGTTAGAAGGATCTCAAGATCTGCCATATGGAAGCAGAAGACGTCACTGGGGCAGTTGGAGTCTGGATGTGTTCGTCCTCTGCACAGCAAAAACAATCACAGAAGCTGTTCAGACTTAGCATGGCCTGTAATATCCTCTGTCTGCTCCATATTTCTGGCTGGCTGGGCGATAGTGTGGTCACAGGTTTTCTGAGAAGAACTGCCTTAGTGAAAAGGCGGCTCTCAAAGGAACTGTACTCTCTAAACTATACTGCAACATACAGAATAGAAATGATAGAGATCAGACCTGCTAGACTTATATTTAACAGAAAAATGTCACTTGTGCTGGCCACTTGAGATTTAAACCTTACAAGTAAATCATCGAAGTCACTGCTTTTGTGGGAACAAATAAGAGTTACTAACACAGCATCTGTTTTGGTTGTATGGGCAGGGAATGCTTTTAACTACAATGGTACGATCCACAGAGAGCAATCCTATCCCACACAATTACTCTTTAAAAAATCTATTTACTTTGCACTTCTCAGAGTTAGTTCATTTGAAGGAAAGCTTTAAGCATGAATGGCTTGGAGAAATGTGCATGACTTGTTAGAGTCTGTATCAGGTATCTGTATCATTTTTTTAAAGAATGGCATATTAGCAAGGCTGTTGCTTGAGGAAATGTTGGATCTTTTTCATTATAGCAATGTATCTTCTGCAAGTACTTACAGTCTTGCAGTATGAGAGTTAGAATACACCAGCTCAGAATAACAATATTTCCTTTCACTCTATAAAACTATACATATCTACAGAAGATGAAAAGCAGTCAAGGATCAGGTCCTAATTTCCATATACTTTATTGCTACTATTCCTTCAGGCTGAAACCAAATGCAGCAGAATGTACAGAACCTGAATAATTCCCTATCACTTGGAAATATCCTGCAGTAACATTAGAGATTGACTAAAATATCCAAAATGTCTTTTTCAGCAGTATCACTCCATCTTATATCCAGAGAAAAGTGGTATGGGTAAAGCAAAAATACACATTCTTGTCTTATGACTGTATTTCTCCTTTAGTTTTAAGGAACCTGCAGTTAAAAACTTTTCCATTCTGTCTACCACCTACAGAGCTGAAATGTCACAAGAACCCTTGCTGTCTCATCTAAGATTAAACAATCAATTTTGATGACTGCGGTATACTGCATTAATCACAGATGTTTCATTTTTTCTGACACTCTTTTATTGATGGGATGCTGAATTAGGATTCTCACCTTCAGCTTTTGCTCTTCTCTCCCTGCCTTCAGACCTTCAGCAATACCCCTCAGGCTATCATCCCATCATACTAGGCCAGTGAGAATCTGACTAAGACTCCTCTAACAAATTCTTTAACAAACTAGAGTAGTAGTTACTACTACTGTCTAGTCAGTACTGAGGCTCGTATCCAAGCTTCTAATCACTAAGGGCCGCTCAGTTCACATTAGTATTTTCCATTAGTGCTGCTGAAAATGCAATTTGTTTGAGAATGTCAGCTCTTCCCATTTCTGCTGTTTTCTCTCTCCTTTCTTTTCTAAAGAATGGCATGACAGTTACTTCCTGGACCCTGCTTCATTAATTTTGACTTTGTGATATTTCTTACGAGAACCTGTGGTAAGTATAACAACATTACTTCGCAGTATTGAAAGCAAGATTGTGTTTTCTGATTGTCTTATTTGCAAATGGATGATACAGTGTGGTGCAGGCAATGTACACTGATAAGACATCTCTTGATCTATCCATGAATAGTCTTAATAAATCTGTGCACTTTTCCATTTTACTTCTTAGCTTCTGATTTTCCAACTCAGTTATGTGATGTTGAGAAACTGGGAAGTTGGGTTGTGAAAAATTAAGATCTGAATTGCAGAAACATGCATACAGAAAATGAACTGAAAGGCAGTAAAGAAATTAGCCTACAATACCTTCTAATTTTGTAATTTTCACATCTGCATTGGCCATCAGTTGCAGTCTTTTGCAATCTTTATCAACTTTTCTTTATTAGCTTCCATTTAATTAAGTGAAGAAGTGTTTTCCTAACAAAACACCATTTCTCAAAGAGGATGGAAGCAGTGTTTGCTATGGAATATTCCCCCCTTTTCCTCTATGGAGAGGAGTATGCACTACTCTTCATTTCAGTTTTCTATTAATGTCATTTTACATGAAAAACACCCTCAAAGGCCTTAAGCTCAAAATACAACCCCAGCCCGATAGCATCTTAATGTGCTCTTGTAATGGATTCTGGAACAGGTGGCTAATAAATTAACCAGAGGTATGCAATCTATTATTGACTGGCATCATTCCAACCACATAGCTCTCACATGACAGCTTTTTCATGTAAATTTTATTGTATTGAAAGTTCCATTCGCTACCAAGAGAATTCCTTGTAAATAGAAAGAAAATGCAAATATTTCCTGCTTTACACAGAGCAATGCTAAAAAAAAAAAAAAAAAAAGACCAGCAAACTGTGTTTTACTCTAGATCTTTTCATCCGTAGTACATTAACTGGCAAATATATTTTGAATGAAAGACTTCGTAACCAAACAGAGAAAAAATTAATGTAAAAAGCTAGATACCTCTTTTGGTGCTTTTTCACACTACTAAATAAAACAACTCTATCTGAAACAGATTACATAGCTCTGCATTAGCAGAGCACTCAATACCACAAAATCATCTCAATTTTGCCACGCGATACTTCATAGACTACTGAGTGCCTTCTAAATCTTTTTATTGTGTGCAAAATGGCCCCTGTCTTACAGATCTCTGATCTTTTCCTAGTCACCGACTGACACCCATACCTAAACAAGCAAGGCGAAGGCATCTACTACATGCCTCCTTATTTCCTTGCGGGTATGAAGCGATGAGCAGAATATCATTATGAAAGTTATTCTAGAAAACGAGATTTTTATTCATGAAGGACAGCCAAACTCTCTTCCTCAAATTCCTATAGCAGTATGCAAGATATTTTCTCGCAGAAATTCCTGCAGGATTGTATAGGAGGGGCATGAAATAGATCACATTAGCTGTGCATGTCCATATCATGCACATGGACTCAAGCCACAGAATATATGACTGATGGATAAAATTTAAAAGGAACATGCTAAGAGTATAAGTGCTTAGTATAACAGGCACTCAGAAAACCTGCGTATCTTCATGACTAATAGGAAATTGAGTTTTACCTCCAAAATGATAGTAAAAGTGATTTAATTTTGTCTGCAGAAAAAAATGAATCGAGGTTAGTATTTCAAGCATTTATCACAGCACTTCTATATTGATGATATGGCTGGTGTTTTTTGTTTGTTTGTTTGTTCTTTTAGTGTGCTACAATTGACATGTATGTATGTCAGTATTCTTACCTTTATGTCAAAGGACACTAAGAGACTGATACTTCCTGTAATACAGTTGGATAAATAGACACTTTTGAATTGATTATTGTTTGTTAACCATTTCTACCTAATAATCCTACCTCGTAAATCTGATGGTCACTATACTTCAGAGAATTCATTTTCCTAGGTAAATATAATTTGTCCTTTGCCTGTCATATTGTTAATTCATCAGATAACAGATGTTATTCTATTACTTCACTGGGGATTTGGGAAAAAAATGTCTTCTGCTTTATGGCAGGTTTTGTGTTTTTTTTTTTATGATTCTGATACCCTAATTCACTTACGAGCAACTGTATTTTTCACCGCAAATACAGCCTGTGAAATGTAATAGTTAGACTTCTGTAGAAAAGGCAGTGGACAACATAACAGCCTAATTCTCTTTCATTGTAAGCATTTAGAAGTATACAAGGAAAATAAAGATTATACATACCAGTATTTGGACACCACTTATTAAATGAAAAATCAAGATCAAGTTTTCCTTCCTTGTTTTTGTGAGTACATTCTCAAAGTGAACATCAGACACTGCTGTGAGAGACTTGGAGAGTGCTTCTGTAGCCTGTGTAAGTTTTACAGCTATTCATCTTGAGAGTTGCTATACATAAGGGTTTGTCAGTTTGATGTTCTGTAGAAATTTTTCCTCTCAAATGCTGTCAGGCATAGAAGAGCTAATGCTCATATTGATTGGATAAGCCACATGCCAGCCATGTTAACATAAACATCAAAAACACTCCTGCCCAACAACTACTCTGGCCTTTTGGCAACTGAGCAAGTTTTCCATATTTTCAGGTTAGTCTGGTATTTACCTTTTATAAACACAGAGGGAATGACAAAAGCTGCCCTGTAATCATTTGTTCTCTTTCTGTGCTGCCCCCTGGGAGGCTTGCAGAGTGAGGCAGTGACTGAGGAGTGCTCTGGTTACCTGCGCCAAGGAAACCACCCGGGGGAATTTTCACTGAGGTGTAATGCTGAAACCTCAACCTGTATATATTATAATTATAATATATACAATAATTATTTATATTAAATATTTAAATAATTATTTGGAGCTTCAATAAGAAAATATGTTGACTGCAGACATAAGAATGGGGAAAAAAAAATAAAATCTAGAGTCACTAATAAAATTTGCCAGTGTAATGGCATTAGATAAAGAAGAGAATGCTGTAGCATATATGATAACTTAGATTATCTTTTCTTAAAACAGCATGTTGACTCCTAGAGATGTTTTATATTCCATGAGTCTTTGAATTCTGTGGGAACAGGAGATATTAATTTCTACACATGAGTCTTTCAGTTTTGAGTTCTTTTTATCTTCTCCCTACTGTCATTGCTTTTGTACTTGTGTTCATTTTGCATGGAAATTGAATAAGCATGATAATTCTTTATGATTTATACTTTACAAATAAAAACACAGAGCAGTCAAATGGTCTGTCTTGTAATTTTAAAAAAAAATGAAAAACTAAAATCCAGATAATGATTCTGTACATAGGGGACCTGTAAAACTAAGTATGATTGTATACTTCCAGTCATAGTCAGAATGCCAGCTGCACACACTGGAAACAACCTCCGTGTTAGAGTCATAACTTAGGAAGTAGAACATCTACTTTCTAATTAAGACTCAAAAGATTTGAGCCATGTGCCAGTAAGTCCTTTTCTGCTCACATCTGGAATAATGTCTGCAGAGGTGATGATGTTTGCTTAGAATACATTACAGGAAAGAGCGTTTATGAAAAGAATAACAAACCTCCCAGCAACGAATCCGTTCTTCCTCAAAAGCCTTACTGCATTGGGATATCATACAATGGTCACACCACTGCACTTTCTCTGCACAAGCACAGAGTCTGTCTCAGAGCTGTGGGAAATTAATTCGGTTACATTTTTTACCCCACCTCCCTGTACCCTTGGCCGCTTTCCCTTACTCCATCCTAAAGCAAAACACATTCCTTTTCCTGCAGCTTCTGGAGGAGGACTGCATTTTCTCTGAGGCAACAGGAACAGGATAGGTGCAGTTTTCTTCCTTGATGACTAGATTTATTAAGTAGATTTATAATTACATGCTGATTGGTGTAAAACTATTATGTAGCCCCTCTAACTTTCTCTGTCTTAAATCTCTGAAAATCAGATTTACTTTCTGTTTAATTTATAACACAGAATTTATCATTTCTCAGGTTGATATTTATCATACTATGCTACCTGAATAGGATCAGGGCACTGTCACACGGAGGAATTTTGCATGGGGAGACAGGGCTCCATCATAACCCTCATAAATAATTTAGAGAAAACTTCAGCCAAATCTTTTTCACTTTCCTGACTTCCCTCACTTCTGTTCTTATTATTTTGAATTCCTTTACATTCTAATCACATTTTAGTTTTGCATTAAGTTGAGGTGCAGTGCATTCTCTGACATCTTTCCAGTCATTTATTTGCTGGGTGGCAATATCAAGTCAGGTATTAGTAACAATCAACTTACGACAGAGATATTAATGTTGCCAGTGTCACCTGTGTTGCTTAGGAATGCTTTTGGAGTACTAAGCTTTGGTTAAACCATCTGCAGAATTCCTGATGATGTCACCTTGCTTCAGAGCCCCTTTTATTTTACATGGGTGACATTAATTATAAATCTCAAATTTCACTAAGGCATTTCATTTGAAAATTTATTTCTAATTTCAGCTTAGAAACTGCATCCTGTTTTTTGACTTCTGGTCATTCCACATTTACAAAGTCTTTTATAATATGTCTTTTTGGCAGCGAAAGTACAATACTAAATACTGTCCAACAAATATTTTGATGTAGTGATCAAATGAGAGTATGATTTACTGACCAATGTGTCATTAACTCAGCAGTTCTTGATCCCTCTAGGAATCTAGAGACTAGGAAATAAGTCTCTATTTTCCCGTTCAGAACAGACTGAAGAAAGATAAGAGGTTAACTGTAACAATCTGATTATTCTGCTCATTCTTTTGAGCTACAAATTCCAGACCATATCTTTCTTCTTGCCACAATAGAAACACCAAAACTGGCTAGGACAAACTGTAGGTTGGTAGCAATTTTATCAGAAGCTTCTTTCCCTTTTCCTTCCTATAACTTCTTATTCACTTGTTCTTCCTTATTCTGACACTAAATTGTGGTTTCATGAACTCTCACTCTGTCAAGGACTCTCTTCATTTGCTGATGGTGTGCCTTCTGTACAAGAACTTTTATTCTGATTCTGGGTCACCAGGTGCTAACATGGTAATAATAGATATTCATAAATGTTATATAAAACACTTGGTATATCTCATAGATTGCATTATTTTTACATTTATCAGGTTGACATTTAAATTATCTTGGCCATTTTCTGTACAATGTCATCAGAAAATTTCTAACTGCAAAGAGTTCAGCTGAAAATGCATAAAGTGGAAGAGAATATATTTAAGAAATAGTTAATAGGAAGAAGTAAAAATATTTCCATTATTTTTATGCAAGTAAAGAATGTCTTATTCTCGAAACATTTTAGAGAAAAACAAACAAACAAACAGTGATGGACTACTTGTCTCATAACTTGACAAATCACTTGCAAAATAAAGCAATTTTGAGATTTTCTAATATTTTTCTTGTCACTGCAAAGTACCCTACCAGTATGGTCTATTTCTACCCCACTGTGATGAATTAGTACCTCAGGCAGCTGTGTTCCTTCTACTGTGTAACACTAGCATTCAGACAAATACAAGGTACAAAATAAAAAAAGTGCCTTTTCAGCTGATTGTGTAGATATGCTCCAGTAGCATTTAACTAAAGAGAGTAAAATTAAAGAAGCAGAGGAACAGTATGTTATAATGGTAGTGAAGGAGTTGAAAAGGAAAAGATAAAAGCAAATAAACAGGAAAACAATTCAAAAGTGTAGCACTGTAGCCTGAGTAAAAAGCTAGACAGACTAGTCCTGCAACATTATGCACAATTTTGTGTTTTACTGCGTCATCCTGCAGTAGTTTCAACTGCAATCCCCTGGGTCTCAACTGTTGAAGACATTGAGCAAGACTTTCTCAGAGCACCGCTTCCAACTCTGGAAGTCATTCACACCTTTGGTCTCTGAAGGTCCAAAGTATACTATGAATTTTTATGACATTGAACAGATTTCTGGTTAAGCTTTTGAGAATTAGGCTTTTATGTTATGACTTTTTTCTAATGTGCATTGCAAATAATAGAGGGCAATGAGAAGCCTTTTACTGAATAAAGGAATATTTATCATTCTAGAAGGAAAGCCCAAAATTTTATTTCAGCAGCAGTGAAGACATCACAGCGTCTCCAACTTATACTTGCATATCCACATTATCTCAGCCTGCTTCCAAAGGGATCTAAAAACCTCCAAAATCCCTGCAGAAAGACAAGCATAGAACTGAAAGGGTGCTACAGGCAACCATGCCACACAGCTCTGTGTATAAAACTGTAGAAAGCAACCTGGAAACTGGCAGATATTTTCGTCCTATCTATTCCTACAGCAAGTTACACAACTTAATCCTTGAGGCAAAGGAAATCCTTCACAAAACCCTTAAGTTAAATAAATGATTCAGAGTTTTTTTTAAGTTTATAATCATTACATGGTCATGAGAAGTAACACAATTCAATTCCATCTGTCATAAATAATCATTAGGCAAGGATGAATGCTTACCAAATACAACAAAATGGGAACTGATGTTTATATATAAACAAGAAGTGCTAGACAATAAACATTATGGAATTATAAACATTCATGGAAAAAAAAAAAGTTCAAAAGATTAGATATTAACAGAATGATCCTCAAAGTCAGTCAAAAACATCCTTGAAATCATGCAATTCAGAACTTTCAGAAGAGGAACATTACTTCATAAATAAAATTATCCCTGTCTAGTCCATGTAATGTCACAACAAATCTACTTTTGTGATCATACATACACAGCAAATTTATCACAATAAATGTCCAGAAGGCAAAATAGATTCCTTCACTTCTCAATGCAAGTAAAACCTTACATCACAGGATCTTCTGAAAAAGAAATTCTGGAACACATCTTCAGGAGAAGTAAAAGGGGAAACCTCTTTGGCATCATATATGACTGGAACCTTGGAGTCTGCTATCAGGTATATATTTCAGGTATATATATCAGGTATATATATCAGGTATATATATATATCAGGTATGTATTTCTAAAAGCATTTTCAAAGTAACTCTGACAATCAGCCCCTAGTATTAAAAAAATAAAAAATAAAAAAAGCTAGCATAAGTCAATCAACTTGTATCTTCTCCTTAGTTAATGACTGACACTAAAAGGTTTCATAATTGTGAAAACTGAGAACCTTTTATTAGGGAATGATGTAAAATCTTTGTAAACAAAGAACAGAACCATGACTGGGTATAGCTGTAGCTAATGTCACACTGGTTTTTAATGGCAAATATGTTTAGCAATTTATTTATCAGACAGAAATTTGAATCCTTATTATTGGCATTTGACAGAAATCACCAGCTACTACACAGCACTCATTTGCAAAAGCTGCATTATTAAATGGACCCTCCATCACGTCTAACACCCAATTATCTTGTCTGAGTGATATGGGCAGTCAAGAAAGAAAAATAATTAGCATGAAGAGTGGAGAATTTCCAAAGTTCAAGAATTGGTTGGATTTGAAGAAAGAATAATGCTTTGATTCCTGCTTGCATGCTTAAGTTAAACATATTTTTAGATTTTTTTTTTATACTCAATTAGGATAATCTTTTCAGTATTTATTATGGCCAGTGAAATGAAAAATCAATTAGCTACACAGCTTTGCTCAGGAGACTAAACGGCGAAGCCCTGAGTAACCATGAAAACCCATGCAAATGCTGTCGTTTCCATGGGCAGAAACTTTGAAGGCTTTCTGTACTTACTTGGGCTGTGAGGTATAACCTGAACTTGTGCCTTCTCAAAATTAAATCTTTGTCTTTGTACGTAAAGCTTAAATAGTTCCCTATTTCATATAACTACTGCTATATTCTTCCACGATTTAAGAGACTGCTGCCTTTCTCAGACCATCATCTTTTGCATTTTCCAAAGTGGGAAGTTGGCACTGGGATTTGTTACAGCTGTTTATAAACTGTAGAAAAGAACATATAAACTTATAAAACTTAAGGAAAATCAATTGTACCATTTGCTTCGTTGTGGAAAATCATAACTAATACACAGGAGAGAGAATATTTTCACTGCAAATTTCTTCAGCAACACATTTGTCTAAATCAATCATATTTCAGAGTGTATTTCTGATTAGTTATGTTGCAAATGTCAACAGAAGTACAGGTTTCCAGTCATTCCACTCCAATCCTCAAATATGAATGCTTTTGCCTCTAGGTACACAGTACCTTAATTAAATATAATCCAGTGAAAATGATGAAGCCTATACAGTTCTGGTGCTTTACAAACCAGACATCTGACCACTTTACATTTACAACTTAATTGTTGCATTCACATTATTTTATATGTCCTCAATTTACAGGAAACTATCAGCTCACCAGAAAATCAAATAATTGGACTCTACTCCTTGATACAATATTTTCTGAAAGCAGGAAAGTGATTTCTTAGGACAATAATTACTTTGTATAATTTCAGAGATCTCTAAAATTATTTCAGTTTGTAATCTTTGTAATCAAAGTAATCCTTGACCCTCACTGCAGAGGGTCAAGAGGGATTCCTGTCTAAAGAAATCTGGCTAAGTTACAGTGTGATCATTCATACAATCATGGAGCCATCTGGGTTGGAAGAGACCTTCAGAATCACCAACTATCAGCCTGACCTACAGCATCCCACTATTAAACCATGTCCTTTAGTGCCACATCCACTTGACTCTAAAATATCTGTAGGGATGGGGACTTCACCACTTTGCCTTGCAGACCATTCCAACACCAGACCACACTATTAAGAAATTCCTTCTCATACTGTATCTCACCCTCCTCTGATGCAACTTGAGATCATTTCCTCATGCCCTATCATTTATCACCTAAACTTGATAGAAAATGCTCACTTAGAAAGGATATTAAGAATTAACCTGCTCCCACATGCTCAAATTATGTTTTGCTCACTTCCAAATGCACTGGCAAAAGCACAGGAACAGTGTCTACAGGAGTCACGGAGTGCTGCTGCTCCACATTCAGAAGGAAGCCCTTCTCCTAAGTCCAGCAAACCAGAAAACACTGCTGGAGAGGGTGACTGCTGAGCAGGATCTCACTGGTGTCAGGCAGAAGGTTGATTCTTTATGCAAGGAATTACAAAAGGCACCATCAGCAGGAGCAACAGTGGATTACAGCGCTCTTTCAGTACCTCATTTTGTGAAGGTATGCTTAGAACATTAACCCAACAAATAATTGCCAGCTAATGAAGTTAATATTAAACACAAAAATCATAATCAGGACTTCAAAAGAGAATTACTCCAAGGAAATTGGCTAGTAAAAATGTAGCAGATTTTTAGAAAATAACATGTTTTCAGTTGGCAGAGGGATAAGCTAGTAAATACTGCAACTGAGACCGTACAACCAACAAGAAATGCTGCTTCATCATAAGGTTCTTACAGAAAAAAAGTACATCATTTGCATTTGGGAGGTATTGGGCATGTTGTGAAAACATAATAAAGCATTTCTGAAGAATTACAAATGTAGTCACCTGTACAAAATTATTCCTCTTATCCCCAGTTGCTCTTTTATCATTTCATTGGTGAGGCAATTAAAATCTTAAATAAAAATTAAATGAATGCTAATGAGCATCAATAGAGAACATCTGAGGAAAGAAACCTATAACAGTGTGTTCTAGCAACCAACATTGCTCACAGGCCAGCAAATGCTTTTCTTTCTGAAACAACCAATCATTTGAAAGAATATGGGCTGGTATAGGTATACTACATAAATTCCTTCATAACAGCTCTCAAAACTAGAATTTAGTAAGCATCATAAAAATAATTTTTAAAACAATGATTTGAAATAAAAACTGGATTTCTGACCTTAATTGAAGAATTTAATCAACAGTAAACTTGCAGCTGGTCAGAAAATACAAATCTCAACTAAGAATTTTCTGTTAATGACTGATTATAAGGATGGTGATACCGAAATTAACAGTACCAGCAGCAATATCACTAGTATAGCATTTATAATAATAATTAAAAACCAATGACAATTGAAGTACTGCATTGTGATTACTGGGGGCTTTGCTACTGAGCCACAAATTAGAGAGATTATACAAAATCATCTGCATCACAATGGTCTGGAAATCAACTTGAAAATGCCAAGATGATCACAGATGTCACAATCTCTACTCTATAGTACGCCATTCCCCCCCAAAACAGTTTCAGCTCTTTCCTGTTTGGATGTTTTCTATTTCTGTTCTGTCCTTAGAAATATAAAGATGTAATTCACTGTTTTCCCTGGCTGCGTTCATTCTTGCAGTGTTGGTTCCAGAGCTCCAAAAAGCCTACCAAATAACTCCTGCTTAATTCAAGAGTACAAAAAATGGTCTGTGATAATTTCCAAGCTTCCAGCTTTTGGCTCTAATAATCTAATTTACATATTCACACATAACTTGTCTATGTAGAAAGCTTCAGAATTTAACAAAGGCACAGATTTCGTGGTGGGAAAGGAACTGCTTCACCAGCACTGCTTCACGAACTTCTGTTTATGTGCAGTGTAGCAATAAGGTTTCCCTATTTGCATAGATGCGTATTAGCTCTGATCTGGGGACTTCTTGTTCTCATGATGTATGTAGTTTTGGGATCCCTCCTTGTTTCTCAACTAGTGACCAGCACAAGAATATGCTGGGAACAGAAATGGGGAGCCTTGCTGAGAGAAAAATGTATCCTGATTTAATATGAACCACTTTTAAAAAGGGGTTTTTGGAAAGAGAGCAAATATAATGTAGAAGCTCTTTTTTTTTTTTTTTAGATTACAAATAACTTAGTTCAACTGAATTTTAACCAATTCTTCATTAACTTCAGTCCAAAGCAAGTTCATTTACACGTTAAGTTGTGGATGATTATAGAATGAAACCTTAACTTTGGCAGAACAAAGGTTCTATTGAAGACGCCACACCTTCCAGAGGTGACCTTGTTGAATTTTTCAGGTGACTTCAGTGTAAAATAACAGTTCTTGACAGAGCATAGAGGCACAAGACTTTGAATGACAAAAGTCAGAGGCTGTGCAGAAATCCTGGCTTTCAGATCATCCTCCCAAGTAGAGTGGCTGTGTGAGGGAGGGTCTCTCCCTTCCTGTTCTCCCTGAGGCCTGACATGACATGACAGATCTGTCAGCTACACAGCTGTGAGGCGTGACATCCGGCAGGTTTATGTGATGATGATTTAACAGTGATCGACAAGCAAAACTCAATTTGTAAATGCTTTCAGGATTCCTCTCTATCCATCAGCATGAGTCAAAAATCTATGCCACAATCATTCTGCCCTGGGAAGGGAGAGCTGGCACTAGCCTTGCTTGAGAGGATACAGAGGAAAGGCACTGCTGGCAGCTAGCTGCAGGCTCTGGCAACCAGGTCTGTGCAAAGTGCCTGAGCACCCTAGTGAGCCACAACAGAGGCTGGAGCTCAGCTCTTCCATCCCCTATCTGCCCCACAGTGGGGCAAACTACTGCTCCTACTAGGGGTCACAGTTATACTCCAACACTGCTGTTCTTCATAACTGCAGAGTTACTATTTTATAAGCTGGTCTTAAAATCAGCAAGGTGCAGAGAAGAGACGTGGAACAGTATCTTGACACAGTGCAGAGAGCAAAGATATTAGCCAAGTGTTGCCAGTAATCACAGGTAAAACAAGTTAAAATGTCTTTGTTGAACTTGTTTTTGACTATTCTTTTTCTGCACATATGTGTGTATTTATGCATGGAAAATAGAGGGCTATCCCAAGAAAAAAATGCAATGAACTCACTGTGGTTTTGTCTCTGCCTGTGTCTTAAGCAAAGCAAAATCATGATTCTAGATAATATGAAATACTGTCTTTTAAAATGAATTTATCTTCCACAAAAGCACCTTATGTGAGCATGCTTATCAGTGTCTCCTCTCTAGTTTTTCACAAGCAAATTCAGATACAAACAGCCAATTTTAGCAACTTGAGAGAAATCCAGAATACATATTCCTACAGCTTTCATGAGAACCAATACATGCATAAAAACAGAGCTACCAATAAATGTGTAACTGTGAACTACTTGCAGCAATTATTTTCAGTGGTCCAGTCAACTCACTGGGAAATACAGGAAAGAGCCCCAAGCACAAATTCAAAGGAAATGAAGTTTACCAGTCGTACTGCTCACACTATGATCATACAAATGATTCTGTATTAAAAAGAAAAAAAAAAAAGCTATGAAGTCTTTATTCACTGCTTTCCTGTATCCAGCTGATGATATCACTTGATTAGAGTGAAGTAATTTTTAAAAAATAATGCAAAAGAAAACTAGAAATTATTAATTTAACCAAGCTCAAATTAAAGGCCTGCACTTCTGAGGGGATAATACAAAATTAAAGTTAATTAAAGTTTCCCTTGGTAAATTAGATGGAGTCAATTCTATTAAGCTGCATCATGTTTTTTATGGCTGACAAGAGAGTTTAGTCACCAGTAACAAAAGAAAATATTTGGATTCTGACATCAGTGTAAAGTAAAATAAACGACATACAGCTTCTGCTTCAGTTAAATCTCTTTGCTGAAAAGCATGCCTTTAGTTACAGGCAGACCTTCACTGAAAAAGCCACAACAGAATCTATGATGGCTGCAGAGTATGTAAGAAGAATAGATTTCTAAACTCTTTTCTTCCAGAAAATTGTTTATACTGAGCCACTCGGGCATATCAAGAGGAAAAACCTGAGAAGAAATCAAACTCCTGAAACCAATAAATTTAGAGGGCAATTACCTTTAAATTGCAAGACACACTGATTACAAACCTATCACATTCTCCAGAGTTTCCAGGATAAAAATAAATTAATTGCTGACTGAGATGAGTGCTTGACAGGACATTTTATATTCCCAAACTCACGCATATGATAATGTACTGCTAGATCAGTAACTGCAGGTCAAACCAGGTGTCTCCAATACACTATATTGCCAAGGGAGTGAAAAGCTGCTACTTAGCTGGATCACTGAACTTGCAGAAGACATTTCTAATGTTTGGTGCAGTATTTTTGACTCGCTCAAGAAGCACTAACTAAACTACTAGACTCTTTTTCACATAAGCTCTGTGAATGCTAGAGTAGATTGGGTTTGATACGTTGAAAATATTACAATATTTACATTACAGAGATTTTAGGAAATTTAAGGATATGCTTTAAAGATCTAACAGACATGGACTCTATCCCTTTCACACTTGCTATAGAACTTCAGGTAGGAATATGCCCATAGCCAGTTGCTACTGACACCAAACAGCTTTGCAGTCTCTGCTGTTACCAAAATACATACCTAGTTATAAAACATATTTGAACAGAATTGTAGCAGATTAATCTGGAAAAAAAAAATTATTTGGCAGATTGTATCTGAGAAAGACTAGCTGTACAATTCTAACAGCTCTTCAAAAATCATACTTCCAAACAGTGATTTCAAAAGATGCAAATAACAGACTACTGAATTTCAGATCATGTTAACCATCCAGGTTTCTTTTAAATAAAAGAATGTCAAAAGCATCACATCTTCTATATTAATGGCAAAGCAACTGGTCTTTCTTTGTTATCAATGCTGAAATTCTTATATAGTTTCCATATGAACAAGACTGGAAAATGTACATGCTGGAAGTGTGCATGATTCTTTAGTGAGCCTCAGTGAATGGCACAAAGATTGCAAACCTTTTGGTGTTCAAGGTCTGAAGATCCCTTGTTCTTGTCCTAACATTAGGGTTCAGATAGTTTCTGCAACACGTAGAGATATATTAGTATAGCCTGATCATATATATTAGTATATCATAATGTATCATAGTATATCATTTATATTAGTATAGCCCATCAAAAGCTGTGGCTTTCTATGCAATCCATACACAGAGCTATGGGTTTTATTTTTACTAAAAAAACAAACAAAAAAAACACCCAAAAAACCACAATTTTTTAGCCATCTAATATCTTTCAACATTTGTTCTGCTGCAACACCAGTTGAAATTGTGCAAGAGAATATTTTCAAATTGTTAAGACCTTCTCTATGGTCACGGTAACAGACTAATACAATTATCTTAGCAGTTTATTAAACTGTTTAGAAACAGTTTACTGACTCTTGGCCTGAGCCTCTAAAAGTTAAGAGTCCCAAACAATTCTGAAAATGTGTAGGATTGAATGGATTTAAAGGCCATTAACTACATAAGCACAACTACAGCAACAAATCTTGACTAAAACTGATCTCTCCAGAAGTAATAGGGCTTACCTTAGTGATAGCATAAGCCAACTATTTCACTTCATAAAGAGCCAACTGGTAAAAGATTTAAAACTGCAGAGAATACAGGAATTATCCTTAGTATTCATGTCAGTGATCTGCTGATTCAGTTTGTTTGTGTTTTTTTTTTTTATTTTAGGTCCACCTTCTATAGGAATAAATAACGTGGCAACATTTGCATAGTGACTGATAATATATATGTGTATACATGCATTAATGATGAAGGACATATATAAACCATGGAATGAACTTTTTAACAGGGAAGAAATCAAGCATGAGACCAGAAGGGAAGTGCAATATTAGAAAGGGAAGTGCAAAGTAAGCTACTGAAAGTGCTACAAAGATGAAAGGCAAAGACAGAGCTGTGACTGCAGGAGACTTGAAATATGATGTGTATGCTAGTAAGATTAGGAAAAAACTAGGAAGGGAAGGGCTGGAGGTGCTATGGAAGAAGAAATATTACATTGAATGTCCTGAGCTGGTGACGTGAAAGGAATGGTTCAGCTGAGGATTGTGGGAGACCAGTGAAGAGAGGCAGTATGAGCTATTGAAAAACAAAGCCAAGAAAGAGGACAGAAAAGATGGAGTAAGGAGTGAATCATTGGTTTAGGAGGCCAAAGCAGTGTGGCAAGTGATGAAGCAAATACAGCTGTTGAACACAACATTGGAAACTGGAGTAAGGAATCTGGAGCAAGTAAAATGTGTGCGGCCTCATATGTTGATATGGAAAGCAAGGTGGTTCAATGAAAATCAGAGGCTGAAGAAGGCACCGAACCAAAATCAACTTGTTTTGACAAATCAAGCTCAGTTCAGTACCCTTCCTTAATGCTGCACTTTGAGCTTTATACTTACTATCCAACTAACTACACTAATCTACTAATGTAGATTGCTCAGAAATTAATGCCTCCAGTTTTTTTCCACAGAAGCTACAACAGATAGAAAGAGCACAGTAACGCTAACAGTAAATTATCAGCTACAAAACACTTATTTCTCAACATAAGCACCACCATTAGATGAGCAGATTCACCAGAGATGAACAAGAACCTGCATTCTGCACTTGTAAAAACCTATACCAGTGGAGGTGACCCACTGCTGCTATCACCACTGCTAAAACACACAACTCACCACCTCACTGTGCTCACATTCACTGTTTGGTCTTCAGAAACATTCAGCAGGCATCAGTGAATGTTGACCACCTTTTGCAATTTCTTACTTTTTTTCACCTGAGGCAATTGAGTAAACACTTCACCAACTTACATACTACCAAGTGCCTTTTCAAACTTTCAAAATAGTTACAAAACAGTAACTATGGTGTTGCTAGAAAGAACAACATCATCAGTTGTGAAAATGTCCCAATGATACTGAAACTAACATTAAATCTGAAACTTTAGAAACGGGAAACTGTTGTCCACTAAGTTCCTGAATATTGTTGTGTTCACCTCCATGTCTGTGTATAGTGAGCATAAAGTAAAATAAATGAGAGACTATTTAGGGAGTCCCAAGATTTACGGCTCTGCTTGGTCTTTAAGGTCACACTCTCTTAAAGTGAGTAATTGTTCATCCTGGCACTTGCTGCCACTAAAACAGTTGACAGCAACACTAATATCTAGTCACTAGTGATAAAGATATATGTACCTGATCCCCAACAACCTACAACCTAGGTACAAGGATGTCTCATGCATCTTTCAATTTGCTCCTACATTTTTAAGCTGGCAAACACATGCTCAAAGGAAAGTCACCTTCAGAGACACATAGGCACTGCCATGAATATACACATCCATAGCAAATGTATATCAGACTAACTTTTATTAGTATTTTATTTTTTGATATGTCAGATGGTACAGCTGCAAAGGAAAAAATAAATAATGCCTTTTTTCCATCAGCATTGCTGTATTTATTTCAAACTAGCAATCAACTTCCTAACTTGTCACACTTAAATTCAGGTGACCAGTGATGGTTAAAGTTACAGTCATAGCATTTGTGTTTGGCTGAGAAGTGGTCATTAGCAGTCTCAATTTACCACTTTTAATTTAAACTCCCATGCCAATGATTTTGGTTCTCAAAGCTATGACTGGCACATATGGATTTTAAAATCAAAGGGAAAGTAAACTACAGTTAAGAATTCAGCTGCTCAGATCGATGAAAAAACTGTTTTATAACTGTGTACTCCACTTAAATCCCAGCTGCCTGACAGAAAGTATTTAATGTTTCAAGCAGTTCTTTTCTCATTTCAACACTCAGAACACCTTTTTATTGCAGCAGTAACCCACTACTAGGTGGACAGAAGTGAACAGTTGATGTTATATCCTCAGGAAATACAGCAAAGCAAGTAAAGATGAGAGCAACCTAATGAGGCATGCACTAATACCCAAATGGTAAAAAGTGGACTGTTTGAAAGTTACTACAGTATGTCTTTCTCTTTTAACACTATTGATATTATGAATTAGATCACTATTATAAGATAATATCAAAAGCGTAAGAGTAATTAGTAAAGTGAAGAACATAATTAAAACTATTATTGTCATAATCAATGCAAAATATGTTTTTAGATAGCCATGGAAGTGTATAATCTGGATAATTTGGTCCAGTATCTCACAGTTAGCAGTTAATATGGAGTTAATTAATATCCTTTCAAACAGATAAACAGATATGTATCAATGTTATTTGCTAATATATCTTCTAAAATGAATGAATTAATGAAGGATTTCACGAAGGAAAGACTGTATCTATGTGTCTGTGCATAATGCTGGCATACAACACGCATGTTCACATAAATGCACAAGAAAAACAGAGAGAAGGAGAGAAGCAGGAGTCCATATACTATTCCATATAACAGAATATGAAATATCCTACCATTCATGTTCTATGAAACCCAAGAAGTCATTTAAAAATGTTAAAGAAGAATGCATTTGGTTATTTTGGGAGGATGTTATCAGTTTTGTCTCCTTTTTTTTTTTCTTTTTTCTTTTTTTCTTTTTTTTCCTGATCAGTCTTTCTTCAGTCCCATTTTTCCATCCAGAAAAAGACTGTTACAATTTTTAAAGAGTTTAAAATCTTTAATAATCTTTAGGTAAATTCAGATATATATTTGTTTTAAGATTGTTAATGTCACCCAATACTGGAGATTTCTCCACATCATAGCTGTAAAAGCCAAAATGCTGAGTGTGCTCAACTGCCAGTGAAGGGCTACAGAAATATCTGAATTCTAAGTCTGAAAAAGCAGGGCATCTGCATCTCAATGGAGCCATACTAATTTCATGGGTGGCTATGTCCCACGTGGTTTTACATATGAAAACATATCCACATATCCCTTACCTTCTAAAATGTAATTCTACTTGCCTCAGGGATCCCTGATGTAATGTTCACAATGTGCATAAAAGCAATCAAATTCTAGAGAATATGAATGCAGCAACAAACCTACTACAGAGTATATGGCACACAGAGGCTAACCCTTGGGGAACTGGGGCTAACAACGGACAAAGGACAGATGAGGGTGATGTGGAATAGGACTGATCCATTATCAGAGAGATCGGACAGAAAAATGTACAGGTAGTTTATATATCTAAAGATAGCACAGTAAAACATAAAGCATGATTCTTAATTAAAGTTTAGTTGAGAAACTTCTCAATGACCTAGAAACCTTAACTTTTTTTAATACGAAAATAACAGTAGAAGTAGCTACTTAAGTATATGTGCTTAATATTCAAAGTTTTATAGCTACTTAAAAATAATTTCTCAAGGAAATGAATACACTGTGTCACATAAAATTGGCCATGTAAGTCACAATAAGTAATACAATCACCCTGATTAAGATCTGGAGCATTTGCATTACTGCTAATAAATCTGTAATATTATTATTTGGTGTTGCAAATATTGCAGCTCTTAAATGGGCTATTTCACATTGCTTTAACTCAGAGTAATGGAATTCCTTCACCCTTTAAAGTCCAAACAGTATGGCCAATACATTATTATTCATTATTGCAATGGTATCCAGATGATTTTGTAGTTAAGAAGAAATTTCCAGATTGAAAAAGAACAGAACAGTAAAAAAAGAAATAAAGACTCTGCAAGTCGATTTTTTTAAGTCTTTAGGAAGCTTTTAGGAAAGTCTGGCTGGTCATAACACTGGCCACTTGGTAATATGGATGAGTATACTGGGCTTGCAGTACAAGAGATCAGAAACGCTCATTTAACATACTGTTTTTAAATCATTTACTTTTAAAGTTACTCCACACTTCTGCCACTGCAAGAGACAATATGTGATCCCCATCCTTGTGATGTAAACGTTACACTTCCAGGGCGTTTTATCGATCGAGATGGGACTAATGGCCTAGTCTGTAAAACAAGCCAGTTTCCATTAAGTGTCTCAGTGACGGGGCAGCACTTTCAGACGCTCACTGAACTGCAGGTCTCAGTGCTTTGCTTTCACTGAGGTGCTTAATGAGACTTGAATTCCCTTGAAAACCAGCGACTTACCTGTCATTCCTGCAGAGAACAAACACAGACTTTCCCTACTCTGAGTTCTCTCTCAGTAGGTGGAATAGCCACAGTATCTATCAGTAGTATCACTTCTTCTGGGTAAGGACTTATATTTTGTATCTCCCATAACAGCTTTTAAATGTCAGCCATATCACTACTAAGGAAATAGATCATACAGTTACGTTATTTAAAATGTGACTTGTCACCCCAATACTTAAACAAGAAGATGGGGCAGATAGTTTAAATATAGAGTAATGCAGACAGGAAAGAATGAAGTGCACTGAATTGATGAACTTGTTAGAAGTATTGAGAAGTGTTTAAATAGTTTTCATGAAAATGCAATTTTAGTGCTACATGGAAGAGTAGCTGAAATATCACTCCAGTAAAGATATAAATAATGCAAAATTATTCAAATATTTCCACAAAGTAAAATGATATTTTCTTATCATCAAATGGAAAGACCTTAATGTATCACACATTTTGTACTAGTTAGATTTAAAAAAGTCAGTGGTGAATCATTATTTACAAACTATTTTTATATATGCTGAAATACATTTTTGTATAATATATAGATGCATATAAAAATAAAGCTATATGTATTAAATGCTATGTATTTTTACCCTTTACATGATATTCAATTATAGAATAAGTTCCAGATTGAGACTGAATTATTTTAGATCTCCATCAACTCAGAGATCAAATAATACTGACTTGCTCATAAAATCTGACAAAGTCTGACATGTATTCCACCCACTCAAATTATTTTTGAAGATGTTAGTCTTATTCTCTCTAAAACTGCATGAGAAAATTGTATTTCAACGCCTGACATTATGACCATCATCTTAAAATGGAACAACAGAAAAATGAACATTTTATTTCCACGGATGTTAAAAAGAGTTTAAATTTATTATGTTTATGAGAATGTAAATATTATCTAGGAAGTACACCCAGAATGCAATTGTGCATATAAACATGGGAAAACAAGATCTGAATTTATTTTCCATGTGGTAGCCTGGCTTCTGGAACTGTTCAACATCCAATATTGCAGCTACCTAAAAATCACTTACATAAAAATGTCAGGCCATCATTATGAACCACTTGTGTCACAGATTAATGACTGTAACAGAAAAGCTAGAATTTTAAAGGGGAAGATAATGAAGCAAACATGATAGATAGTTTGGAAAAGAGACAATACATCCCTGCAGAATTTCTCTGTAGCAACACAGAAACGAACGGATATGTACTTTCAAATATGATACAAAAACACCACAACGTCATGTTAATTTCTTAGCAGCTGGGTACAGATGGCTAAATGGCACACAGAAGCTGTATCTTTCATGTGGTGGAGGTTTCAGGACGCAACCTCCTTCTACATCAGTTCTTGTGGACTGTGACATGAGAGACCATTCATAGTAAAGTTTAGCTTCAACTATCTCTCAACAACATATTTTATTTATAGTAAAAGTTGCCACTGAAACTGGCACCTCTGACTGATTAATTCAGGAACAGATCAGGGAGATAAATGCAGATAAGACTCTGCTCTTCTCTTAATCAGCTGGCATCAAAATATAAATACCAGCGAACTAAGTTAATACTTAGCCACACATGTTATCTGAAAAGGTACAGACTTCAGTCTTCCATGGTGTCAACTTGCATCCTTGACCACACAAAATTAACTTCCAAATACGAGTAAGTGTTTTTAATACAAATAAATTTCTCATATTAGAAAAATGTCATTTTTTTTCCTATTTCCTCTCCTCAAAGATTCTAATCAGAGTTGCATTACTTATAAACTGAAATTAATATTTTCTGTAATTTGGTATAGGAGAATGTTAAATATCAGCTTAAGTATTTTCTCATTATTAAAATGAATCAGTATTATATCATATATATGACAATTTTACATCACCAAGTCAATTCCTGACTAATTACTAAATTACATCTCTAGCTTGACATAAACACGGCAATCTCATACCTTTTCTTTATAGACTGAAGCCACTGTGCAGGCTGGACGGAGCTCTGAGCACCTGATGGAGCTGTAGTTCATTGCAGTAGAGCTGGACTAGATGGCCTTAAAGGGTCCCTTCCAACTCAAACAACTCTATGATACTATGACTGATCTATAGGCAGAAACTCTGATTCTCATTACTCTACTTACCTACACACTACACTTTTTAAAATCTTCATTATTCCTCAATTACAGGATAAAAAAAAAAAAGTGCTAGATAGTTTTAGGAGGACAATCTAATTTTGAAAAATGGAACCTAAAGTTTAGTATTGTATGAATCTGAGCCAGTCTCACAGAATCACAGAATCACCCGGGTTGGAAGGGATCTCAAGGATCATGTAGTTCCAACCCCCCTGCCTAGCAGGGCCACCAAACGTACACATTCAGATCAGGTTGCCCAGGACCCCGTCCAACCTGGCCTTGAACACGTCCAAGGACGGGGCATCCACAACCTCCCTGGGCAGCCCGTTCCAGGGCCTAACTACTCTCCTTGTGAAGAACTTCCCCCTAACATCCAACCTAAATCTTTCCTCCTTCAACTTGGATGCATTTCCCCTAGTCCTGCTGTTGTCAGCCCTTCTGAAGAGCTTACTCCCCTCCTGGGTGAAGGTTCCCTTCAGGTATTGATAGGCTGCAATGAGGTCACCCCGCAGCCTTCTCTTCTCCAGGCTGAACAAGCCCAACTCCCTCAGCCTGTCCTCATAGGGGAGGTGCTCCAGCCCCCTGATCATCTTAGTCGCCCTCCTCTGGACCCTTTCCAAAGTCTCAATGTCTTTCTTGTACTGAGGGCTCCACACCTGGACACAGTACTCCAGATGGGGCCTCACAAGAGCCGAGTAGAGAGGGACAATCACCTCCCTCTCCCTGCTGACCACCCCTCTCCTGATGGAGCCCAGGATCCCATTTGCCTTTCGAGCTGCCAGAGCGCACTGCTGGCTCAGGTTAAGTCTCTTGTCCATCAGGACCCTCAGGTCCTTCTCTGCCGAGCTGCTCTCAAGGACAATCAAGTCTCCAGAATCAGACAATTTGTTTCTCAGACCAACTTAATATAATAAAATGATCATTTTTTTCAGAACTATAAAATATAGTATTGGAAACTGGCTGAACGACTTGTCAAAAACTTACAGGATCATGTATCAGCTGTTTGCAATGCGTAACGAGTCAGAATTTATGAGTTACTTAGATAATGCACATTAATTTCTAAAGCCTTCAATGCAATTATGGATCAAGCACATGATTTAGATGCTGCTGCATGTATTATTTAAAGTTATTTGGAGTAGACAAGTTTAAAAAATGTTACTTTATATTTAGATAGAATGAATGCAAAGAAAATCTTTGCAAATGTAGATTAATTCAATGGTGAATGGGATTTCATTAATGGTGGAGTAATTTACAGGGCTTTGCCATTAACTTAAGCAGAAAAGTTGTGCTTCATTATCCAAGTGCACTGAGTGAAAGAGCTCAGTGAGACTAGAGAAGAAAAGTTCACAAAACTGTAGCTGAGCCACGCGCCTCTTCCAATTCAGCCAACGGGATATCTGTACTTGACTTCCAGTGCAACAGTTTTGAGACATTAGCTCTAATTTTGCTATTATATAATTTCTTGTATTTGTCTTAGAATTCCAATTTTCAAGAAGACATTTTTATTTCAAGAAAGAAATTTGGGAACAAATTGGTCTCATTTGCTAAAGACATTTTTTCTTAGATATGCTTTATTATTTCATTTTGTTTTGATTCGTTTTTGTATTATAAATTATTTCATTTATTCTTCCTCCTCAGATGCATATTTCTGTTAGGAGTGGTCATGTATACCACCTTCCTTCTCCTTTTGACTATAAAAATGATTCGACACACAGACAAAAACAAAAAAAAACCTCAAGCACTATTGCTATACATCTTTGTTCATTTATACATCACTTTACAAAGAGAAAACAACAGAAAGAAACAGCTTTGAATAGCTGCATCTGTACAGACTTAGATGCAGTCACACCAGAGGACCAACAAAGTATGAAATCGATTTAAGGTTGTTTATTGGAAAAATCCACTTTTGAAGCTGTATCCGCTTGAATATTTGACAATATTTCTGCTTAAGTGAAGATTTTAGGGAAGTCTTAAAGAGAAGATAAAAAAAATATTCTTACTTAATATGCAAAACCTACTTCTCAGTGGGAACCAGAGACAGAATATTAGATGGAAATAATTTTTAAGAAATCAAGAGTGTTTTATTTTTCTTTCTTTTTCTTCCTTGATATTGATTGTAAACCACCCTTTCCTCTGTCAGTCTAGGAGTCAGATTGGAACATGAAGTCTGACTTATGACAATGGCAGTGAAAAGCAACATAAATTTGTAAATTAAATGTGCATATTCTGGCTAACATGATCTTTTCAGTGGAGCATTCTTTGTGCCTTTTTTCTGTTTTTTTTTTCAGTGGAGAACCACTACAAATTTTACAACAATGATAAGACATTTTAAGAATGTAACATACTTATATGAATATGAAGGTAGCAAACAGCTGTCTCTCACAGTTATTTTGGGCAGAAAAAAGTAAAAGTATGTCATTATAAATATTATCTGGAAGCTAATAGAATTGTAAAATAAATTGATTTCCAAAGCTTTAGAAATAATGTAATTTTGAGTATGCTCTCAATCTCATTCCAATGTGCACAATTTAATGTCATTAATGTATATAAGTGAAAAACATTTCCAAACTGTGAGCCTAAGGCAAACGCATATAGAAGAGTCACAGAAGTTGAAGGAGAAGGGTTGTTGAGTATAATGAAGAAACTACATTTTAAGAAGTAAATGAATCGAAGCAACCAACATAATTGCTTTAATGACCTCATAGCAAACATCAGCAGAACAGGTTTGTAATTTACCATGTCCTTCTTTCTGAACGTGCTCTCTAAAGTTTTGTGCCAAAGTCAAGACACCTACAAACACGATTTGCTTTAGATTGACTAGTCGTGATGAATGTCTTCCTTTACTACCCTTGACTAAAATTACTCCTCTTGCCAAGAAAGCATCAGAAATCCCAGTTTCACTTGTCATGTACTGGGAACATGAGATAGTTGAGATAGATTGACAGTTGAGATAGATTGCTGTTATTTGTGGGTTTCCTTTTTTAATGAAACAGCTTTCAGAAATATTTAGGTAGATTCTGTAAGCAGAAAGTTCCCAATATAAGTGTGAACAATCTCATAAGTTGGTCAATTAACATTTGTGGCAGAGGTTTCTAATTACTTAAATCACCAGTTTATAACTGTAATCTCTTGTAAACTACCCCGCCAAGGATAGAATCATAGAATGGCCTGGGTTGAAAAGGACCACAGTGATCATCTAGTTTCAACCCCCCTGCTATGTGCAGGGTTGCCAACCACCAGACCAGGCTGCCCAGAGCCACATCCAGCCTGGCCTTGAATGCCTGCAGGGATGGGGCATCCACAACCTCCTTGGGCAACCTGTTCCAGTGTGTCACCAAGCTCTGTGTGAAAAACTTCCTCCTAATATCTAGCCTAAACCTCCTCTGTCTTAGTTTAAAACCATTCTCCATTGCCCTGTCACTATCCACCCTCGTAAACAGCCGTTCCCCTTCCAGTTTATAAACTCCCGTCAATTACTGGAAGGCCACAATGCGGTCTCCCTGAAGCCTTCTCTTTTCCAAGCTAAACAATCCCAGTTCCCTCAACCTTTTCTCACAGGAGAGGTGCTTCAGCCCTCTGATCATCTTAGTGGACCTCCTCTGGACCCACATAATTAATGATTCTTGTAATTACATATCATTCATTGTGAGAGTTACAACTAAATAAAATGGGCTTTGATTATCCTGATAAGGCACATGGCTGAGTGGTGTGCAGACAGCAGGTCAACCAATAAGCTTAGTTGACTATTTTGCTTAAAATTTCCAAAGTTGATAAATAAACATCTTAATCTTGATCATGGAATGTGCTGAGTGTCCTTAGCAACTGCTGACAACAAAAGGAATTAACGCAATAAAGGCATATTCCTTACACAGTGTTGTATGCAGTCGTATACTAAATACTATTTCACACTGTTCTCCACAAATACCCTTTTTCACAAATTGAATAAACTATTGTTATTAAACAATTGTTGAAGGAATTCTATGCAGTATTTTAGTGACTGCAACTTAAAACGGAAACTTGCTGGAAAAAGTCACACCATAGACAAATTGACAATAGTTATAAAAAATAGTGCATTATGCAATGAAATACACTATCATAAAAGTTGAAAGACCACACTGGTAAGAAGATTTTGGGAAAAATACTTTGTGGTATTGATTAACCTCTTTCCCCTTCATCTTCTACCAAGACTTTCATTTTTTTCTCCTCACACTGAATAACTTAAATAAATATATCTTAAAGCTATGTATTGTCTGACTAACTTAATGGATAACATTGCTGAATGAGAAAGGGAAGTAAATGGACTTGGGTTGACTTTTGCAGCATTAAAGAAATGGCTGAACATCAATATCTGTTAGCAGAAAGAGAACACATTTGTCACAGAAAATACCTATTTTAAAAATAATCAGGGCATATATTAAGACTTTAGTCATTTTTTCCTTGTGATTACTGTGTAACAATCAGAAATATCAGCAAAGAATAATTAGCAAAAAGTAGTCTAAACACACAGAAATGACCAGCAGACAAATCTTGTGGGTAATAACCAACTTTTCTGCACAAAGTTCTTCCTTGAAAACATTGTGTTTCTATCACTGAACGGCTTGGATTGGAAGGGACCTTGAAACCCACTCAATTCTACCCTCCCATCCATGGGCAAGGCTTCTACCCACCAGGGCCCCATCCAACGTGTCCTTGTACACCTCCAGGGATGGGGCATCCACAGCTTCTCTGGGCAGCCTATACCAGTGCCTCGCCACTCCCTGACTAAAGAGTTTCATCCTAATGCCTAGTCTACACCTACCATGATTTAGTTTAAAACTGTTTCTTATTCTCCTATCACTACACACCCTCTCAGTGTCACTCCCCAGCATTCCTGAAGGCACCCTTCAGGTACTGGAAAGTTGCTCTAAGGTTTCCCTGGAGCCTTCTCTTCTCCAGGCTGAACAAGAGCAGTTCCCTCAGGCTTTCTTTTTGGAGAGGTGCTCCAGCTCCCTTATTATTTTTGTGGTTGAGAATCAAGATTTGGTATTTTTGCCTTGTGGTTTTCTTTCCAACTGTAAATGTTTAAAGCATACACACACTGACACGAATATGCATGTATATACATATAGGTTCACAGATTTGCATGACTATTCACTGCACAATACTGATTTTTTTTTTAAAATTATATATCTAATTGGAAAAGATAGTGCTGCTAGGAAATGTCTCAAAATAGAGACTGCACATCTCATTTTTTAATTTATTAGTGATCTCTCTTACTGTCTTCATGCTGCATTCTGCGTAGGACTTTATAGACTGTCTCTAGCCAGTAACCATTGTGCTAGTATTTTTCTTCAAATTTTTCACATAAACAGTACTGGAAAGTAGTATTTTGCACTGCTCTCATAACAGTACAGAGTTTGGTGAAAGTATCAGTACAGCTGTAGGTATCAGGTCAACAAATGCCATACATTTCTCATTTACTGTAATCTATGAAAATGTCACGATATTTCTTATTTTATCAATTCACATGGCTTGTGCTCTGCTGGAGGCTGTTTTGTGACTGTTTCATAAGAGTCTTTTATGGGACCTGCTATCCCATATTGATAATTGGTTATTAGAAATGGCTGCTCCTTCAGTTTTCTACACCATCAACATAAATAGTATGGAAGATGGTATAAAGTGCTTTGCCAAGTCAATATATGAACAGAAACATTCTTAACTTTAAAGTTACAAAAGAGAATCACATCTACAGAGCTTAGAGACTAAAGAGGAAAAAAAGGAAAGCTGACTGTTGATTAAGGGTGAAAGTCCGATGCTACTATTGGAAGCAATTTTGGAAGACTGAGCATGGCACTTCTAACCCCATCCTAATGAGCATCTTGAAACTTTATCATTATCAGCCAGAGGAATTAATCCTGAAAATTGTCCTGGTAGAAGTAAAGCTATTGAAATGCTTTCCTCATAGCTGTATGAGTCTCTATGAAGACTACACTCCTATTATGATGATAGATGTTTACTCCTGGAAGAAGCACTGAAATCCTTCCGTGCACTGCTCAGTTCCCTCAGCTCTAAGAGAAAGATAAGAGGCTGCTGTTGCTACAGAAAATCCACACTGGGTTACAACTGCATCTCAAAAGTCACCTATACTAGAAGCCATTGGCCTTAAGTTATTTGGAAACATGAATTAAATGGACGGTAATCACTTTCTGACATTGGCAAGACTTTACCATCAGTTTAGAAAACATCACCTAAAATATATCTGCCAACGGATATAAGATAATATGAATTAAATAAAGGAATGGTGCACAGATTTCCAGTTTCAGAATCTGCCATAACACTTCAGCTAGGCACAGGCTCTCTGCATCAGACAAGCACAGGATAACGAGACAGGCTTCTAGCACAGTGACTGTGTAAGCCCAGGCAGAAGGAAGTCTCACATGCCACTTTGTCCACCAGTAGCAGGTCTTTGATATCATGGAGGCCAGAGTCACTCAGGAACTGCAGGACTGAGACAGGATAAAATGAGCTTTTTTGGGCAGAAGGAACACTTCTCCAGTGGTAACTTTCTGCCAAGGCACGAAAGACATGCAGAAGAAACCCACAAATTGAATGATGCTTGCAAAATGTCCCATTGCTAGAATGTGATTTTAGGGGAGGTCACTGCTTGTAGCACTCATAAAAAAGATGAGTAGAGGACTGCAGGCACAGAGTCCCACAGGAGAGACACGACGAGGCAAAGATGGAGATCAGACAGTGAGAAGAATACTCAGAGGCACTCTAGTTACAGAGCGCTACTCCTCAGTTGTGCCACTGAAAACGCTAGTCATACTGTCTCTACATACATAACCAGGCACTCAGGATGTGTCTCACAACTCCACTCCTCCAAACAGTAACTTTAAAAAAAACCACTGCACTCAAGTAAAAGAACATACAAATGCTTACTGAGTGAATGCATATGTTGATTATTATTTGGAAATAGGAACTATTGCTTTAAGTTCTGTTTTGCTTAATTATTCATTATTTACTACCTAAATTATGCATAAAAACCTCAAGTACTTCCCAGTTTTCTTTATGTAATGCAGACTCCAAGGTGTGGTAAGAAAGTTATGCAGTGAGGTGTCCCTTCCTTCCATTAGTTGTAAGAAAAAATAAATTACAATTCAGCATATAATTCTCAACCTCGTTACACAATGATTTAAAGTCTACTGAGTACAATTACTTCATGCTCAGCATACTTATTCCTGTATAAAACTTTATCACCCCCACAAATAAAGGCATCATAGCATAGTATGGGTTATTCTCATTTCTTATAACATTTAGAAACAATACTATACAAGATTAACACACATCTCTTCTTCGCTCATCTCTCCACCTGCAACATCTAACCTTTCCAACACAGCCTTATCCTGTCTTTGTTTGCTACACTTGCTGGACAAGACAGCATGTTCTGTAGTTGTATACCAACTATATTCTTTCTTTCTTGACTGAATAGTCAATAGACAGGCTAGGTGGTCAGTCGGCTGGCCTAACGCAATTGCGCTTTGCTTTTTAACTTAAAGCTCTAACCTACAACTTGGGGAACATAAAATCCAAGGGCACTTTTCACACTTCTATAATGTATCTTCAGTATGTCCAATAGACAATATGACTGCATAAACATTGTTTCCTTATGAAAGTCAGAAAAATAAGGCTACTGGATTTTTTGCACAAAAGTAATATGCAAACAAGTTGCGAATGGCAACAAATTGATTTTATGCAGCTTACAGTAGTGTCAATAAGTTTTTTTCTAGTATTCAATCAGATCTGGAAATGCTTTGCTCTTCAAACCATGAAGTGGTTTGCAGGATGCAGTCTGCAAAACCTTTTCAAAATTACTGTTACTTTCATTCAGTTTGCCTCTTGTCACTGTTAGAGCTGAGCAGCGTACTCAATCTTGTCGATGGTGGTGATTCCATGTAGAGGCAGTTAAGATTTTAATATTAGCTCCTAGAGATGAGTCTTAATCACTTTTTAATTAGTTCACTTCTCCTGTCAGCAAATGTTCTCCCTCTGATGCTCTCAAACTGTTCTCACTAACTGTGTTATAACACAGCTCTTCAGTTTCTGTGTATGCACATGGTACGTACACTTCATTGCATTAATCCTGCATTAATAGTAGAATCCTCTCTAAAAAGTGAGAAGAAAACCCAAAACAACAAAAAGAAGACTCCAATTTCAAATCAAGCGTCAAAAAACGAAAAGAAAAAATAAAGGGGGGGGGGGGGGGGCCCACAAGGGGTAAGTAAATCCAATATGCTCAAATAAAATAAAATGCCACCTCCTCAGCTAACGTCAATTATTGCACCTAACAAAATGATTTGGATTTAGAACAGCTAAGATATTGTTCCACATTCTTGAAAAAGATGTAACAATCGAAGAAAACAATTTGTATTTAATAGAGATTAAGCACTACGTAATGTGTATAGTAAAAAATATCAAAATATTATGTATGAAAAAAATACATACAAAAAGCAGACATGAACAGAAGATAAACATGTTGTCTATGTGTAAGTTACTACAAATAAAGATTTTTTTGAAATTAGACACATTAAAAAGGAAAAATTGTCTCAAATTTGGACTTTTGGTAATTCAGTCCTTGTCCACATTAGGATGTTTTGACCTGTTATCAACTTCCTATCTTTAACCTTGGATCTTTTGCTTATATGAACATGTACATGATTTTACAGCATCTGCCAATAAGTAGTGCCCATTTCAGGAGGATGATTAAAGTTAGAAGGAAATACTGTAACAGTGAGATTACTGCTTGGTGATATATCTGGAAAATATTTTCAATATAAAGGCCTGTAATTCTGGTAAATATGGCAAGAATCAAATTCTAAGTTGTTTACTATTTCTGGCTTCCAATAGAAATCAAAAAGGTCATAAATCCTTTTATCACAGAACATTAGCATGATTTACAAACATTAATAAAAGCTCTGCAATGAAGCTTTAGATATAAAGTCTTGTTTCCTTAGGTCAGATACTCTAGCTTTCTCCATACTACCACTTCTTTTTCATGACGAAACTAAACTCACAAAAAATGTTTATTCATGTCCTCTCATTTTCCATAAACCAAACCTCCATTAATTTTCTTCCAAAATCTCTTTCATATGACAATACCTTGCTCTCTTTTCCTTCTACATACATACTTACCAGTTTTATGATTTTACACAAGTTTCTAAGCCTACTAAAATTACTTTTTCTTTTAACTACATTTTATAGATGCCTCCATTTCATTTTAAACAATGCTTCCTCTTGCAAAGCTATCTTTTTATATCCAAATAAACCAACTGATATTCTGGAAATCTAGTCTTAAATTCTCTGAAGCCCTTTCAACAGTTTTTTTTAGCAATGTAAGAATTATTGTAGGGCATGCAAGCAGCCTACACTCTAGCGTTTACTATCAGTGTGTCACAAATTATCAAAACATTGGTCTTATTCCTGTTTTGAGTACACTGCAGTCAAAATCTATATCACTAAACCAGAAACAGACATCAGCAAAAAGCCTACTGCTTAAATACAATTCACAGTGCGTGTTCAGATAGCTGTGAGCCACTTTAAAAATAAGCTGTGTCTCTGGTGACCTCCACCTGTGCGTGCTAAGTGACTTGAGTTTAGTATCATGTAACACTTCCAAAAATAAGTGTATATACAGGGGGAGTTTCTGGCATGACATTTTTTATCTAATAAAAAAGGAAATAAAGTTTCATAATGTGATGTGTAGCCTAAGAGCTTAAGACAATTCTCATTGCCAGGCACGTATCATTAAGCATCTTATATAATCAGCTGTTCTGTTACTATCATCACATTAAGGGTGAGTGAGTAGTTTTCATGGCTTTCCCAATCCATTTTCAAGAGTATTATCAGAGTTACCATCACTGTGATTATCATCATCATCATCATCACAGCAAGCTGTTAATTTTGGTATGCCCAAAGGCAAATAAGTCATTACTTACTCATCAACAAAACTACTTGCTCCAGATACAAAGGTAGGCAGATTTTTGCTAGACTGATAGATCAATGAAAGAACCCAAGGCCTTCCTATAAAACAGTATTCTCAACATCAGCAGTTTTTGTAAATACTTTTGTATTTCCAAAGGCCTGCTGCCATTCCAAACCCTCATTTGGCCAATTCAGTTCCTGTCCTACATTTAACACTTCAGCTACAGTTGCAATGTCATTGCACAGCAGGTAAAAAATATTTCTGGAACAAATGTCAGCAAGAGATAATTCTGAAATAACCTTCTGATCTATAGTAGCACAAGCCAGAAGATAACACTGCCATATAGGCTGCTTTGTTGGTAACCTGACACTGCTTTTGCTGGCATAGAAATTGTTTCTATAGATGGAAGGGGAAATAGTTGTAGAAATTCACTATAGAACTCCTTTTATTTCACAAATTTCTCATAAAGAACTGCCTTCAACATGAATTTGAATTGAAATGGAGGGGGAGGGAAGCTCAGAAACAATAAATACAGGAACAATACAGGAACAATTAAAGAAAGACAAAATCTTTTAGATTACCTCATCTAAGAAAATGGCTCATACGGATGTTGGAGTATCTTACAGTGAAGCACGCTGTACTCATACCATGAAACTAAAGGAAACCAGTTCGCTTTTATTTTACCTATAAATTGTAAATTGATGGATAAAGCAGTGCTTTAGTTTTTCAAAACCAAAATCCTATGGAAAGACTTCGAAAAGCATCAGACACAGACTCCAGTTGTGACAAACCACTAGTAGATTCAGGTAGTTAAAGCATGCGCTCAATTTATACAGAAAGATGTTTTAAACAAATAGATATGATTTCATGCCCTGTGTAATAGGCTCAGTGGCCAAAACTAACAAAAACACTCAGTGCCCTCATCAGCAGCAACTGAAAGCTGTCACACATAAAAGCACGTTGCAACCTGCAAAGTATCAAACTCACTGACCCAGATTTCGAAAAATCAAAATGATACTCCCAATATATGCATGGATGACAGGGGCAAAGTAGCAGACATGCAGTACAGTGACTTACCATCTTGGTCTGTGGTAACTGTGATAGCTGTGAACTGCTTGGGAGAGAAACTCAACTCCGAGACGCCATTCGTGGCCTCGATTTCAAAGGTGTAGTTCACATGTGACACGAAGTCCAGCACCGTCACAGAGGAGTTGATGAGACCTGTGTGCCTGGGAATGAAGCGGATTCCTCCCCCACATATTTCACACTGGCTGGCATCTGACCCACATTTCTTACAGATGACACTGTAGGTGAGATCTTTTCTTCCTCCGGTATCACTTGGTGGGCTCCATTCCAACATGAGAGCCGTTTCGTTAATGTTAAAAATCACATTCCTGGGAGCAGAAGGTGGCCCTGGAAAGAAGGTAAAGAAAGACTGCTAAGTGACAACTGCCCATTTGGGGGGCGGGGGGAGGAGATACATAAATAATCATATTAATGTTAAGGCAATTATTTACAAACAGGCATTAAAACACTGATGACTGAATAGTGAATGAAAAGAAAAATTTTAGAAATTGTCTACACAATTAAATTCCTTGAATATTAACCAGAAAGAATAAATAGGCAACATTATAAGAAGTTGAAAAATCTAAATGAGTTAGAATTTATTTCAGAAATAATTTAGGGCAACATATAAATTAGTTGGGAATGTCCAAGTTAGGCTTGGTAACACAAATTTGCACAAAATATCAACTGATCTTGTAGGGTACTGATGTTGAGCTTTAACCACAAAAATTACTTCCTTATTCTACGTTTAGCAAAGTAGGCTTTTCTGATACTTATGCTCTTTGATGTTTTATAAGAGTTAAAATGAGTAAGCAAATAAATAAATAACAGCTTCGGAATAAGTACAAGAAGTAAAATTGTTTGTATTAATCCTGCAGTCAGATTTTCTTTTTTTCCCCCTATCATTTCCTGCTATTATCCTCTGGGATTTCTTTGCTGCTATTCATTAATGGAAGTAGGTGGTCACAGGTTAAGAGCATTAGACACAAAAGACAGACACACGGTTTTCAAAGGACACACAGTTTTCAAAGACAGTTTCTAAACATGCATAAAAGTTACACACAGGACAAAACTTAAGGCTTTATGCTACAGGTTTGTATGTAAGACAAATGTGGTAAACCCAACTGGTGATTTCTGTATTTTTGTTGAGTTAAATGAGCATTACATTTTCAGATCTCAAGATTAAGTCAGAGTGCACGAGGACAGTTCAGTCAATTGGTAGTAGAGCTTTCAAAATTTTAAACTTGCTTTACAGATGTTCAGGATTCATACAACCTGCCATTAAGACATAGCTATGAGACACTGGTTAAACTTTGAGTGAGCTTTTCATTATTCCAAGGACTCTAAAGCAGCCTGAAGGACTATACAAAGCATCTGAAAATGATCTCAGCTCATTGTTGTAGATTTCACTCCAGAAATTGAGCAGTGAATTCAGTCCATTCTGAGAAAGTCGGATAAATGAAATATCATAACTATCTTTTATAGAAACTTTTAGACAATCAGAGAAGAACTAAATAACCAAACTAACAACCCCCCCCCCCGCCCCCCCAAATAATTAATCAACACATTTATAAGTTCCAATTCAACAATCTGTAGCATGAGGACAAGGCCTATGCCCAAAGGATAGTCAGAGAAATCATAACTTTGCATTAGGAAGGAAGTTAGATCACTTTTTCCTAGTTATTCAATTCAAATTCTTAAATCTTATTTTTTCTTAATATTTGCATTATTTTAAGCTACTTTTTTTGGCTGAACAAAGATGCTGTGATTTAGAAAATAAAGCTTATGAGTAGCTCGTAAATATGTACCTATAACTGAAGTAAACTTATTTACTCAATTTCTTATTTCTTGAAGATGACCTAGACTACAAAAACAGACCATACCTTAATTGAAAACATTACTTCATCTTATATTTTAGCAAAATACTATACAATGGTAAAGATCTATACAATTATACCTATGTTTTGCAGAGAGAATTACTTCTAACTTGAAAGAAGGAAAGAGGCAATAATAGTTGCAGAACAAAATGTCACTGTTCATCAAAATTTATAATTTTAAAGTGATGTTATCTGTTTATTTATGCAGCATAAGAATAAAAGCTGGAATGCTTATAAAAGGAAAAACTGTTTATATGGCATGGGAGGGATGATGTGAACTAAGAAATGCTGGGGTTTTCTGTGAATTGTAGTTGAACATTTGAGTAGCTTTTTGACTTCTGATACTTTTGTAATACTAAACAGCAGGAGCTATGGTTTTATTAGAATGATTTTTGCCCTAAGGTTAATGAAGAGTTAGGTATTAGATTTCAAGCATTTGATCATTAAAGTACTTGGAGGTACTGTATTACTTTTTTTTTTTTTTTCAGTGGATAAGAAGATTTAAAATATTTTGAATTATGTATTCATTTTTATATTTACCTGCGTAAAGTTTATGGTAGGGAAAAAGTAAAGAGCAGTTATTATTCATGGTAGAGAGGAAATATTTGCTGAATGTTATGTGCCTCATTTGTGCTGAAGATGAATATTTCTGGAACCTGACAGATGAAAATTATTTTTGTAGTTTGCAGTTTTTATGTTCACAAATCATTTCGACTATTTCCTTCCTGGCCTCTGACTGTGATAAATCTAACAGTGAAATATGAAATAACGTAATATGGAAGTATTTATAAATGTAACTTGTTAACAATGACTATTTACATTGATGCTTCATTTTTCCACTGATGCGGACAGCAGAGGCAAGGTACAGCCTTGAAGATGCTGATGTAGTAAACAAGCCTCTACAATCTGAGAGTGTCTCAGATTTAAAACCTTAACTTCCTGTAAAATTACAATGACATTGGCAGTTGAAGCTACTCTGGAAAACAGTTTTTTGACTGGAATAAACTAAAACCAGAATGGATGAATTCAGCTTCAGTTCTTAGTATTTACGTGTAGAAGAGAGGATAATTATGTTTCCTCTAAATAAATTGCTATAATTAAATAATGACTGGTCTTAACAAATTCTCGTTGTTAAAACCAATGAGGAGTGTTAGGAATATGGAGGATGAGCCCAATCACATCCATGTGTTCGCATGACTTTAAGCTGATCTGTAGCCCCCATGAAACAGTTGATAATACTCATGCACTTAAAATTAAGCATGTGTGTCATCACTCACAGGACTGAAGCCAGTGTTTTGAAACTAGTTTAAATTTTACCTTACATAAACAACAGATATGACAATGGGTCATCACAGCTCAGGCTTTACATGTTACTTCAGAGGCTCCAGCAGGCCAAAACATATGATTTAATGTGTATCTGGGCACCAGGAAACATTTTTTTTTCCTTTAAAAAAAAAATTTAATTTGTTTAATTTGTAGTTCTATGTACATGTAAGGTAAAATTCCTAATTTTCTATGAATATGCTATATTCATGATTTGGGATTTAATTCTCAATTATAATAGGAAACATGAATTATTGTACATTCACAATTCAATGAAATAGGAGAACATAATCAATTACATTAGAGATGTCTGAAAGTAATGGCTGTCCGTCTGAAAAAAACTTCAGACACCCTTCATACTGAAAGCCCCTCATGCCAATTTGCATGATGATTAAATAGCTTTTTAATTGCTGTTAAATTATGCCAGTTAAACTGTGATTTCATGCAAATATTAAGCTGTAATGACATGCAGTGAATCATTTACTAAGATTTAGAACTTGGAACAAAGAGAAACAATTAATTCTAGCCCTCAGATTCAGCTAAATTATGTGTCATTGGGCTTTTATGAATGTGGCCTGATTGCTTTGTTATCATTTATAAATTATACAAAGATTATTCAACACATCAAAAATCTTGGCAGCAATAACCCTTCTGCAGACGTCTATGGGCAAAACTCTTGGGGATTTCCTTACACTGATTTTTAAGGAAATCAAGTATACTGGTGAAAATGATGGATCCTTTTCTCAACAGCAAAATTCGTGACTTAAGATTTTATGTAGAAGAGTAAAACACTTCAGATGGTTGAGCACTGGAAAAAAAGGCAGCTCTTCTGCTTTTTGGATAAAAACAGCCTGGGTGTGAACAATGTCATTTACAAATTATAATGAAAAAAACTATCACTACACTCTCTGTGGAGCAGACTGGAACTGATTTATTTTGGAGAAGAGGACTCACTCCAAAAGCTACAGAGCTGAGTTTATGCCTCATGCAGTGATTTGTACCTCATTTAACTTCTTTGTGCATCCTCTCCTTCCATGAAGGTGAAGTGCATTTTGCCCTTCGTGGAAGGAGGGAGGAGCAGTCAAAATGCTGCAGAAGTCTAGTGAAGGCAATGTAGTATTTAAACACTGGGCAATGACAGTCTGGAAAATACTTTCTGCTTTTTCAAGTGAGAACTGTTCATTACCAACTTCTAAACTCTAATAATTCACAGCGGATGTGGCTGAAATTAATCACCTCCTTAGAATACCCAGAATCAGCATCTAACTGTGTCCCCTGTGCTCATAGTAGCTTTCTTACATATACACATATATGCAATATAGATGAGTATTGCCACTTGGTTTGGAATGCTGTATGACACTTTTGCCTTTCCAGAATTACTTATTTCTTTCTCAGTGAGGCAAGAAGGAAGAATTTCCTCATGATAGGAACTGGTGACTGCAAAGGAATATTCCAAGTCTGAGCATAATCATAAATTGCACCCAAATATATGCATATAAATGACAATAGGAGCAGTAGAGTCAAAGGCTTCAAGCATGCTGCTTGATTTTACTGCTGGAAAACAGAGGTGGACCTCAAAGAGCTTCAATATAGAGGATACAGTTTGTAGCAGTGATTACTGAACAGAACATAAGCGCTATTGCTGCAAAATTGTTTAATTAATATGAAACAATATGTCTTAATATGTCTCTTAATATGAAAAGAGACATATTCAGACCCAGAGACCCAACATAAGTTTGCCTGTCTCTGACCTTGAAAAGATGGATCAGTCTATCCAATTACATAATAGTGGAAAATGTTAGAGTTTATGTACACAGTAATCAGATGGAGAATTAGGTAATGCTGCTATTTGTTGCTCACTGTATGTACAGAGAGATCAGTGATAGAGTACATTCACATATGGCAAAGAAATACAATAATGATAAAGAATAGTAGCAAGAGATTGACAAAAAATGTCAATCAAGTGGAAAAAGGCTAGGAGAAAGTAATTAACAATACATCCTAATGTCACTTTCTTTTTCCCTTCTATTATGCTTTCCCTTCTACTACGCTACAAAGTACACGCTCCTATAAAATACTGTACAATTTAGGAAAAACATACAATATGCACTTGTGCAGAATTAATAATACTAGATTCAAAGCTCAGCTGAAAAAAAATGGATGCCTGAAGCTAGGCTCTTAAATGCCTGGCGTCTTAAATCAAGGCCATTAATCTCCATACTGCTGCTTATGCAAGTTTTCCAGTACCAAGGAAAAAATACCGGAGTGAGAAATAATGTCTAACCCCACAAAGGAATGCGAAGAAAGAAAGAAGAAATCTGGGCACCTGATCTAGTGGGTGGCAACCTTGCACACGGCAGTGCATTGAAACTGGGTGCTCTCTAAGGTCCCTTTCAACCCAAGCCCTCTATGTGAGTCTATAATGCCATGATCTACCTATTTTAGCCATCTTGCTTTGCAGGATCTAGGGAGCAAATAAAAAAGGCATGAATGTAGTTGTTTTAAAATATTTGAAGATGAAGGGGTTTTTAAAGTGAATTCACTATTAATTCTGTGTTTGATTCAAGAATGAGTCTTGATTAAAAAATCAGAAGAAAAATGTGACTAACATGTCAGAACACGAATTTGCAGGTTGACATAAAAAATGTAGATTTGGTCCAAAAATAGTTATGTACAAAATTCATTTTCTTACTGTACAGCCCTTTCTCTTTATGAATTTTAGGTGGCTTATTCTTTCCTAACTTTTCATCTCCTCTTATTAGAGCAAAGCATGACAGTTTGGAAGAAACAAGCTAAATTCTAACCTGTCTCACACATCACTAGTATCTTTGTTTATTAAATTTAAATTAGTCACATCTGTACAGATCCTCCAAAAGCAGTGAGGTTGCATTTATGACAAACAATTTTAATAACTGAGAGCATAATTTGAAAGCAGTGGGGCTAAATATATCACTTAGGGAATAATTTGGTCTGCAGATTCTTCATTACTGATGATGTGAAAGAAGAGCACAGTCTGCCTGTCAGAAGCTTAGTCATTTGCAGAGCTGACAATTAGTGAAATAATCATCATTGTAGGTATAAGATGAATATATCTGCTGTTACATTCAATAAAGTACTGACACCTTGCAATCTAGGCTGAATAAGAGGTAATGCATGGTGGCACTGAACAAGGAACAAGGCAAAAACTAGAATGTGGTTCACTGTCTCCCTTACTATTTCTTCAAGGCTGAAGTGAGATGAGATGTTGTGGTTGTTTTTTTCTTTTCCTCAGTTCACTTGGTTGCTTTGCCTGATGTCCTCAGAAAAACAAAGTGGTCTGGCAAAAAGTCTTTACTGACAGTTTTCAACCAAAGCAGTTCTCTGCAGTTTTTTATAGTGTGAGGAAGAGGGATTCAGGGTGCTGTAAGTACCCACTCCCTTGATGCCACATGGATCACACACACCTCACAAACCTTACCAAGAGTAGTGAGTAGCAGGGTTTAAAACCGAGCCCTGAAAGACAATGAGGGAAACCTTTTGCCATGCATGAGTAATTTTTCAGAGAACTGTCCTTTGCAAATGAAAAATCAATGACATAAACAATATGGAGTCAGATGTACATAATGCATGAGTGAAACCATTGTCTTAAGCATGAAACTGTCAAGGGTGCCTGGATTGTGTGTTAGTTCTGTGGGTAAGTTTTCAAGGCCTGTGCTCAGGGCACTCATTTGACTGGAATTATATGTAAGCCCATCTTCCTGTGGGAAGTCTGGATAAACACAGTTTTTCCCCCTCACATATTCTGTGAAAAATGACAGGCCTATGTGCTTTGCTCCAGAGTGGTCTGACAGCAGATTGTGCTACTTGGGTTGAAGTCCTTATTTGAACCTTATGTGTCATGACATTATGTCTCTTCAGCAGCTGGAGACTGGGACTTACCCTTCACCTCTGAATGCTCTATGGTTAGATTAGACAACTTCCTGATAAGCTCCATGGATCTCTGAAATGTCATTTTTGATGAAGATCACTCATTCAGTAGACAGACAAGGCTTAGTCTGTGTAATGATCTTAGGAGTATGGAATGCCTAAAACTTCATGAATCCAAATTGTGTGGTATATTCCCAATTTACCCAGAACAGTGCCATATGGTGACACTACCGTTAGCATGGGAAAAGGTTTGACTCTACTGCTGTCAGCTCAGTTACTTTTACATGATTAGACACACCAAAAAATTGACTGTGCACTGCTAGTTATTGCAACAGTACTCTTATTTATTTTTTTTAATCTAAGGAGACAGGAATTTATGCCATATCAGTTTTTTGTTGTTGTTTATAATCATCCTCAGTTTTTTGGATGTTGCACATATTTTCATGTCTTCAAAATATATACTGATAATTAAAATTCAACATTGCTATCTCTATGACAGTGATTACAAACCTTATATTACTTCTCAGAACTACAAGTTAATAAATCATTGAAGTACAAAACATGTCAGTATTTTCAGGGATACCAGTACTAAATAAAATTCTGCTGTTCAAAATTTGATTTTAAAAATCTCTATTGGTAATTTTTAGCAGGATTCTTCATAAAATGTGCCATTGTTTTTTTAAATACAAAAAAGATGCATGCAAGAGAATTGCAGAGACTGGTACTGATCAGACTTACGGGTACATGCCATAGTTGGTGGATCTTTCTCAGCTCTGAAGTAACCTTTTTCACACTGACATACTGAAGTTGCTTCAACATAGGTTGAACTGTGTGGAGGGCACTTGGAGCACTTTACATTTCCAGCAAATGCTTTATAGAATCCAGGCCTGCAAGCTGCAAAACAAGAAAATAATGTCATTAATAGCAGCAAGATTTGGCCATAGGTAAAATCTGCTTCATGCAGTTATAACGCGTTGTCTTTCAACCTAGATACATATTATTCTCACCACTTAAAAGTTTTTGTTTTGGTCTACAGACAACAACAAAAAAATGCTTTTCTTGGTATCTGACGTGAAAACATTGAAAGAGACAGTTTCCTAATATATTGACAGCCCTTGCTGCTGCTTGAAGTTGTCACCTAGAAAACTTCACTAATGTCAGTAAACACAAGCACACTGTCTATGATCTATGTCTGTTCTGTATATTAATAAATAGAAGGAATGGGATACTTTCTCATTCTATTTATATGGCTTCCTTATTGAAGTAATGGAGATTCGCAAGGCTCAAGATGCTTGTCCTCATAATGCCTTGATGACAAGGATGACACCCCTGTTCTTACAGGTAGGTCTGATCTGTCCACAGTCCCCTGAGATGGCACTTACAGAAGGGTCATATTAGATGGGTCTTTTGCACCTCATTGGAATAAAGGCTGTGTGGTGCTGCCGCAACAATCTTTGGAGACTAGGAAAGAGGTGCCAATAAATCTAGCACAAAACTACAGCAAGCCTCAGGCTACTCTTCACCATGTTAATAAACAACTGGGATAGCAGCTGCCCTGGGGACAGATATTGCAATGATCAGAGCCCACTGCCCACCCAGCTGGAGATGGAGTACCAGAAGTTGCTGGTGACAGCACAACTTTAGATGCCCATCTGCTGGCCTTTAAAGCAGAAACAACTAGTTAAAATATGTTTTCATAAAAGTGCCTGGTTAGCATTCCGAAATATTATTTTTAAACTGTCCTCAGAAATTGTTACACACATTTAAACAGATTTCTTCCTTTCTTCTTCCAGCTACCACGTTTAAACACTCACCAGTATATTCTGCAGTTACTGTCTTTTGACTTCCCGTCAACGAACAGAACAAAAACAAATTGAAGAGCAATTCTAGCATGTACAGTCAGCACAGGCTCAAATTCCTCCTGATTTTCGCCAGTACAATGAAAGTTCTTGCTATAATTATTACTTTTAAGACCCATGTGGAGTTTTCTTGTTTCTCCATATTCAGGACTGTTTCCTTTACACTGTGTTACAAGAACTAGGCTGCATTTCCTTCTCTTGCAATATGGTAATAACGCTCTATAAATAAACACCAAGAATTATGAATTTTACAGATAAACTGTCAATTCAAACTAGGTTTGTCATTAAAAGGTACTAACTTTTAGATAACATATGCACAAATTAGTTTTGCTTCTGATTCCAAAGGACCTGTTTGATACCAAAGTGGTTTCATTAAGTGTCTGGGGGACAAGGAGTGAGAGGAGCTGAAAAAAAGTAACTGCTGATTCCTTACCAGAATCCAGAGCCAATTTTTCAAATGTAAGCATAAGAGCTTAATTATGACTCAACTATTTCAGCAGTTCTCCCAGCGAGTTCTTCTGACTATGCTGAATAGATGTGAAGAAGGAATTCTGCCCTGCCGTCATTAAAGAAAAAAAATAAATGTATTTCTGGTGCTACAGATTAGAAAGGTGGGAACAGCAGGGATTTTCCCTTTAAATAGCTGCTGATCTGATACCTGTGTGATTACAGTCAGTGGCAATTTTCCAATGATTGGAATGACAGTGGGTTTGGTGTAAGGAAGACAGCGGTATTGGTTATGCTGACTCTTCCTACCTTGCTGGAAAGAAGTAAGAGATGAAGTAAAGTAGAATGTGGGAAGGGTGCCATGAATGCTTGCTCCTCTTTTTCTCATGTCTAAACCCTAACATGCCTTATCTGAAGATGAATACTGTTTTAATAGCTACCTTTCACATGTGTGTTGCCACACAAAGAAGTCTGTGATTAAAGAGTTGGCAATTCAAGGTTATCTTTGCAGTCAAATGAATACTTTTTAAAATTCTTATCACTTCCAAAATCTTTTCTATCAGACATTAAATAACTCAATTTTCCCTTCCATTCCTCAAATAATAAAACACTTTGGACCGAAAGAAACACAGCTTCCCCTTTCAAGATAAGTTTGAACTTTAAGCTTTTCACTAATACAAAATTCAAAGAGAAAATTACTACCAATTTAAAAATGCAATTGTTTTATTCTGAAATGGTTTTCTGGAGTGTATTTAAAGTTTCAATACAGTTTGATTTGTTTTTGTCTTAAAAGCAAGCATGTATGCACTCATGGAAAAGCCAGGGTAAAAAATGGGTGAATATGTAGATCCTTTACTTTCTTTTGAAGCCAACCCAAATACATGCACCATCATGTCAGATGTATCCCACACATTCCAAAAAGAAGACAGCAGGGCATCTTTCATATGGTTATGCTTACGAAGCTGTTGAGAACCCTCCCCACATCCAAATGTAGAATAAGACAATCACAATTACTGCACACTTTCAAATAAAATCCAGCCTTTCATAAACAAGTTGAAAAACTCTTGCATATTCACAAGCCTGGGAGAACTCATCTCTTGGTGTAACTCAATGCTCACTGTCAGCATTCAAGGTGAAACAAAACGGTCTATTAAGATCACTGAATATGCAGTACAGGACTGAAATACCAGCACTTCAGCTGCCATACACAGTTTAGACTCTGCCAGCAAATATTATGCTTCAATGGCAGAATTTCAACTTTAACAAGATGTAATTGTTTATAATTTTCCATGGAAAACTTGTAAAAATTAGATTTACTATCAAAGTTTTTAAAAGTTTATTTAACAGAAAACATGTACAATGCCACATTTTAAGGACTATGATTTCTTTTGACTTGTTATGAATTAGATTTTGGCAGGTTGTTTATGGCCTGCTACTAAACAGGCACAAACTGAGTATATCTTAACACAACTCATGGTCTGTAAATCCTGGTCCACTCATGAAGAAAAGAAGATTCTCTCTAATTCATTGGCATATTTTAGCAAGACTGACTATGGTTTGGCCTCTTTCATGGAGCTTAAGGCTCTGTAAGACCACTTCCAGCTCAAAGCAATTCCAACCAACACTTAGAGGAAAACTGTACAAATAAGTCAATGGTATTTGTGTTCCATTTCCAATTTGTACAGAACATTTTGCAGAACTGGAGTCTGTAAATTATCTGCTATGAGATAACAGACTGCATCACTGCAACTCACTGTGATATCAAACCATATACAGTGCTTGAGGCATTCAACTCCAGAGTCCTAAAATCACATGGTATCTAAAATAAGGATAAAGATATGACTCCCTAAAGTGCATAATCAACAGAACTACCTACATGCTCAATGTTAACCAAACTCCTTTATGAAGCAGGATTTTAGCTTTTGCCCAGCTTCCTATCATTTCTATTTTTTGTTCTTCAGAACTCACACAGTGCACAAGGTGCATGATGGGCAAATCAGAAACTCAGAGACTTAATTATTAATACATTATGGTTTTGTATTTGGAAAGGGATAAAAAAGCCATCTTCTCCATGCAAAATGACAGCCTATGTAAAATACATTACATGTAAGTTGAAAGTTTGTACTAGATGCTTATGTATGCAGGAAATTTTGTCTTCTATGTGCACTTTCAAAGGTTTTATCACAGCATCTCCCTCACTCAGCTAATAGCTAAGTAGATCATTTGCAGATATTATTTGTGCGATGACTATCCCTTCTCCACATAAAAAGTTTGTTTTTGTGTTTGTTACCACACAGCATTGTTTTTTCTAACCTCTAAATCACTGAGAGGCATTTTATTTTCCCTAACTTTATCTAACAGAAGTGACTTTCAGAGCTACTAAGTATACGAACTGTATAAGATTTGACTTTTGTAAAGCCTGGGGGATGATAATAAAATATTGCCTTAGTGGGTAAATAATTAGCAGGGTGTCTGAATGAACAATTCAAAGACACTAAAGTTTTCTCCAGTGAAATACCAGGGCTCATACAGAGAAGTACTGGCAATTTTATTGGCATCACAAATGATAACACACCTATGAATGTGCTACTACTACAGCTTTATCAGGATTTGATTATGGTGTTTTAAGTTATAAAACCTTTGTAATGAGTATCATTTTCCTTATTTAATGTTTAATGTATGACATTTAGTTTTTGATTGTGTTATACATAAATGCATACAAAGAGAACACTCTGCAAAGCTCTGGTGAACTCTTCGAGAAAGTGATTTATGACTTGCTAGTGTCTCAGATTGGGCTGAGAGTAGGAGAAGGTGTTTATCCAGCAGTTGCAAAACAGTTTTAGGGCTGTTGGTGCTATGTGCAGGGGTGCTGAATGAGACTGTAAAAACAGTTGAGGTGCATTGTGCACCAAAGCCCCAAGACATTGTTTGCAATAAGATACAACCTGAATGCTTCCCAAGTGTAGGTGTATGGCACTTTCCAAAGGGTCCTGTGCTCTTCCCCATGCATGGCAGCACAGCCTGTGGCCATAACCACTCCAGAAGACCCCCCAGCACCTCTCCCCACTAAGTGTTCAGCTATGAGGGCTCTAGGTCAGTACAGAGTTCAAGTTCAAGGCACTGCCTGGACTTAGCCAGGGAGCCCTGGACACTGCAGGTCCCGTGGTGGTTCAACAACTCAAACTAATAGCTGGATATATATTGTAGAAAGTGCAAAGAAAGCTATGCTACACCGAAGTACCACTGGAATTCAGATAAATTGCCAATGCCAGCAGACCCAGACAAAGGCTGCACATGGTCTAACAGGCCCTGCTCTCGTGGCACTTCTCAGGTTGTTATGAGTAAGGGCTTCAATTCCTGCTAGATTGGACAATATTTTTAAGGTTCTTTTGTTTTATTCAGCGTAACAAACAAGGTAATGGGCCAATGACCAGTCTTTTCTAATCAAGAAAGCTATGGCTGTTGAGTGCCTTCCTCACCTGACAGGTACTCCATGCTGACAAATGCAGATATGGTAGTCCTATTAGTGGCCACAAAACTTTCTGCTTTAAAACAAAAAGGACATTTTCACTGCTGTGTGAAGCTCGTTATTGTGAAGGACTTACCCTGATTTCACACAGTTTTATAAGACCTGAATCACAGAATGATAAAATCACAGAATGGCGTAGATTGGAGGGAGACCATAAAGACCACCCAGTCCCAACCTCCTGCCATGGTGGTCAGGACTTACACCCACCAGATCAGGCTACCCAGGGCACCATTCAAGCAGCCTTGAATGCCCTGAATTCAATCCATCAACCGTTACCAAGAAAAGGGAACGCAAACAAAACTAAGGAGCAACTTATACACATGCCTGACATTTGCTGGTCTGTGTGCGGGAAACATTTCTCACGAAAATGGGATTTTTATAGATGGCTGAGTGACCATCAATCAAATTAAAAAAGAGAAGACTGCTGTCATTACAATGAATAGTAACTATCAGTAGCTCTGTGGAAGAGCTGGTTTAATCTTTCTGAAACATACAATTTGCTATGCTTTTCCACACCTCATACATTTTCTTAAATTGCTTACTGAAATCTACTATTGTACTATGAGACTGATATTTTCTATATTTGTTATGTTCTGTTAATATATAAATATTACAAGTTTAATATCCTCTTAATCTTTTGATATCTGATCACTTTATAGAAAGAGCAATCTAAGAAAGCCTGTTTGACTGCCTCTGTGCAGACAGTAAGAACTATAATAATATTTTAATCTATTTATATTCTATTAAATGTACGTAGAAAAGAACAAATAAGTATATAGAAAAGAACAAGAGAAAATATGATGAGACGCACGTAGTGTTTTACTTACAAAAGAATATGACCACAAATATTAGGATATTAAAAAATTGGGATAATAGAAGCTAGCATAATAGTCTTCAAATATGAGCACTATCTGATTAATTAATCTCATGTCTTTTCTTTGTTCATATAATCCTTGCTGTGTTCAGGTCACAAATGGGCTGGGAGAAAGAAGAGATACACTTTATGCAATGATAGTGAAACTACGTATGACAAGTTGTCAGAAACATGAGGCGTGATGAGCTACAGGAGGATGACCAGCTATGATAGATTATAGAATAGGGAACATACATGTAGTTGAAGCCACATGAATAAGACATCATATGTCAAAAAATCAAAAGTCTTCTTTGGCTGCTTTCACACAGATGGTACATACTCACACACATGCTCACATACAACTTAGTGACAGAATGGCTTAATCATTTTAGGAAAATGGACTAATTCTCTTCTTTATCTGCAGTAAATCTGATGAGATTACACAACTACGTGCTGGGATATGCACTCAAATGCATCTGTGTTTGTATTGCCAATCAGACTCTTTGCTTGCCAGTATCTTCGGATTTTTTATATTCCTGTTGTTTGAGGTGAAGAACAGAGGATAACGTTACTCACATCTTTTCACTCTGGAAAGCAACAAGGAAGAAGAAAAAAACAGGCAGGCTTTTTCAAATTAAAGTACATGATGAAGACAGGTAAATTAAATTAATTATTCTTTCCCTTTGTGATGAATCTGTTGGTTTTTTTTTTTTTCTTTTCCATGGCTTGTTTTCTTTCATTCTCATATTTCCCAGAATTCTACTGAGGCCATTTATTAAAATGATTACAAGCAATGACAAAAGAGATAATTGGTGTATATCAAACAGCATTTTCAGTTCATCTCAATACATTTTTTTCCGGTATAAAATATCAGTTGCAACATAACAACTGGAGCAGTGATTCAGGTCACATACCATGTTTTTAAAGAATCTGCGTTTTACCCAAAAGCTCACACAGACAAGGAGAACAGTCAATGATATTAATTTTATCGCTGCCTGTCATAGTAGATGCAATTCAATAGTTCATCAAAGAGCTAGGATCCACACGGCACAGCACAGGTGAACACTATTCTGCATTTCTTAAGCTGCTTTGTCAGCTACTTCTCAAAGCCTTTTAAGTTGGCAACTAAAGGCTTCTGATAAGAACAAAGAGAAACATCTTGTTTGCCACTGAGGTGACTCAAATAGCTTTTGCAGAGTGAAAACAAATTATATTGTTAAACTTGGCTTTTTGCATGCAGAGCAACAATTACTTGGTGACTTAAGCTGTTGCTCCTGTTGCTCCGGAGTCTATCAAAAAGCATTCTTTGTCATTGCCTGTAAGGGAAAGATTTGAGAAGTTTTGGAGGAGGACTGGCTGTCAGCACTGTGGCCTCCCCTTAACCTGCGTCAAGGGGAACACTGGAGCTCAGAAAAAGAGTTAGGGTAGGAATGTGCTCTTTTCTTTATTAACTACATGCAGAATTATAGTGTCACATTGCCTATGTATCATATTTATTACCTTATATGTTTTTTCTTAATGTCTGTGTAAACTAGGCACACTTGTTTTAACACATTGCCTTCCTAGACTTAAATACAGACTTAAACACAGTTGATTAATATATTTCTTCCTTTTCTTTTTTAATTTAATTTTATTTTTTTAATTCCAGGAAAGCTTCAGCACTACATATATTAAAGCAATCTCTAGGATTCTTCCAAAACAACATAACACCCACCACCTTTGTTCCCTCTCCGAGAAAACCATGTATTCTGTTTGGAATGTTAGTGTACGTACATGTACACATGTTACATAAAGAAACATGGCTTTTTATACAAAAAAGTATACGTACATACAATATAGTAGAAGAAATAAAACCAAAGGGGTAATGGGATATGTGATGATCCCTAATTCTTTTTGCATTACATTACAGGAAATCCAGACACTGGGACACCATGAGCTTAAGATCCATGTGATCTATGTCACATCCAATTTCTCAAATTTATAATGAGCAAAGTAAAATATTTCTACTGTGTATCAGTAAGTGTGTACGATGCTAAGGAACATATTAATAATAATAAGGTTTATATGTAAAATGGCTCTTGGTAGCTTAAAAGACTAATAGAAATGTTTTCTAATTCAATTTTATGTTATTTTTCTCCTCAGAAGTGTGAAACAAATCTAAAATGACTAATAGGAAAAATTGGCTACATTAAAAGAAGTAGAGGTGATCCCAAGATTCAGGAGATGCAAGAGTTCAATTAAAATATCGTTTATTTTACAGTGTAAAAATATATTTGGCCAATATGCTTAATTTTCAGATTATTCTATAGGTTCATATCCATGGAGATCATTGTGCTATGCACAGAACAATGCTCAATTCTCAAAATCAAATGTAGAATTATTAAAAGTCACATAGTTCTCTGTGGAAAAGGGAGGGCAACAGCTATATATGCAATTACTACCACATATGATGTACTTTAAGGTCTTTATTTCCTACACAACTATTTAGACTTTGTTTTGTAATTGTACCTTCCTGATCCTAAAGCAACAACAACAAAACTAAAGAATATTTACAATATAGCATTGCAAGAGAAAGGCTAATGCCCAAGACCTTGTAATTCATCAGGGAGAAACAACAAAACCCATACACAAACAGAAAATTCAATTATGTGTAACATTTCCCAAATAATGGACTAAATTATTCAGTTGTTTGGCTAAGCTTCAAGTACTAATGTTATGTTTCTCAATGCAGTGTAGACTGTTAACCTTTTTAAAAAAATCTTGAATAAGGACTTGTTTTTGTTTTCAAAAATATTTTTAAAAGAATATTGAAACACTTTTTTAGATTTAAGAATATGATACTGGAAGCATAGACACTATTCAAAGAAAGACAGGGAAAGTTCTATCAGTATGCATAAAACTTTCCTTTTCACTTAATTCTCAGGTCTACATCTACAACACCGAGATGGCAGGTAAGAATGGTTCAGCATAAATAAATTGAAAAGTGACAAAATTGCAAGTAGTTGAAAAGAGGCTCATTTGATGGGAAATATCAAGCAGCGTAACTATAGGTCAAGATCATGTCTTGCAAAATAAATACTGATCATAAAATAGGCTACACTGCTTTAAATAGGGTCTGCAATCTTTTAAAATTCATCTTTAAATGAATTTTAAGTTTTTCATAATCTTCACTGACGAATCAATATAGCTAATTTTTCAGCACAAGTTATAATATTGTAACTCATGTTATGTTTAGCTTAGATACACCTGCCTAAAGGGGCTACAGAGATGACTGTAGAGTTTCACTTTGCATGAGATTAATTCAGGTACTTCAGTGTAAGCACCAACATTGAAAAACAAATTCGAGCTAAAAACAAAGGCAGCTTTTATGCCACTTAGATGTTCCTGAAAGAGAATCAGTGATTATCCTCTGCCCAGAGAAGATGTGTCAGTGATCTGAGATAAACATGTGTTTTGGACAACCAAGTCGATAAAAAGGCCGCAGCTATTAGAATAGGAGTTTTTAACCATAGAGACACTTGCACAGCTACATCGCTGCAGCACTGTTACTGCATTACCACAAGGAACCATCATTAATAAAAGCATGATCTTTGAAGACTTGGTTCATAATTTCCAGGCAGGAACAGCAAATCTGGTTTAGTATTTTTAGTGGAAATTATCAGTGATTCCAGCATGTGAAGACAGTGACGAGCTCTGTACCTAAATATACTGTAAATGTACTACATGTGGCCCTAAAAGCTCTAGTTAATTGGTAAAGGCAGAATCTCTCCCTAAAAAGATGGGGAAGATGTTTCTGGAAAGTCCTCAGCTGACACTGTCTCAGCATTGTCTCAGCAATATTCAATAATTGTCTCAGCAATATTCAATGCACTGACAATACATAGGCAGGCTGTGCTCAGTCACAAAGTAAAAATACACTACTGCTATTTTTATCTACTCGAGAATAACAAAAAAACATCTCACCAAAGTGGCAAGTGACAGAAATGGCTGGAAAACTGGGGTAGTTGTATTAGCATTGGGAGAAATGAGACAAGACAGGCTGCCAGTTCCTGGGCAGGCTGACAAGTGGACATGGAGATCCTAGAGAGTCCTTTCCAACTCAGGATATTCTATTAACTGTTTCTGGCTTATGTGCGCTGGTCAGTGTAGAAGGGATTCCTGAAAATAAATAAGTTTTCTGAGGTAGGAAATATGCATGCTCAATTGCACTGCTATGTACCCAAATTAGTCTTTTTTTCTTTTGATGCTTTATGGAAAGATCCCATCGAAAATCTGCACTTAACCAGATTTCTTAAATCTTGAACTAGTATTTTCTACAGTGCCTGATTTTAAATGAAGACCACTGTGTTTTAGGAAGATAGTAAAATAATAAGTAAATTGGTCAGAATAATTAGGGAATACAACAGAAATGGTAATTGAGGAATGTGAGGGCAGTGGAAAAGCAGGGAAGTGATTACTAGCAATACATCAATGTGCACTCCTGGTATGAGAAAGGCCTGCAGGAGAAGTAAGGAAGAAAAAGCCCACTCCATCTCCAAGCAGTCATCTCCAGTATCTCTTTAGACAAGCAGGAGCATTATAACTCTAAGAACGCTATGGGGCAGTGCCGTGCTGGAGTGAATGGAACATATTCATCGAGTCCTCCACTTCATCAATAGCAGCCATAAAAAATCTTCATTTTTGAAGTATAATCTTAATAATAATAATGCATTTAATTGATTTTTAATCATTATTATGGTTAAGTTTTACTCTTAAGAAAATGTTTTCTTCATTCTGTCATTCTAGTAAAGCTGGTCTCTGAGTTGCCTGGAAAAAAAGCATTTTGCACCTATGTAAATCTTTAGAACTGAAACAGCAGACAGTCAGCTGTAGTAGTCATCATTCAGCATGATCCCTGCTGGGTGTCTAGAGTATAAGGCCTGTTCTACTCAGCTTGGGTATAAGACCTATTCTAGTCAGTTGCCCTGACATATCTGGAAACTGGTAACACAAAGACCAAAAAGGAGAAGCGCTCTAGTCAGGAAAGCTCACTGCCACATGTCAGAGAAGTGGTGAGAATGCTTTAAATCTCCAGGTGAACTTGGTGTATTTAACACATCTAGCTCCTATTCAATGCCAAGGCAAAATGGAAGAACTTTTGTGTCTTAAACTGAGTGGAGCACATCCGTACAATGAGTGTTGCAGTGGCACGTATATCCAGAGGTTGTTCTGGAGGTTCAAAAAAAAAAAAAAAGGAAAAAAGGGAACTATTGCTGCTGTAGTCAGACTAAAGCAATATGGAAATAAGAAATCAAGAAAATCTGTTAGACCAAGAGTACTAAGCTGTAGTGCACACAGGGAGCAGTTTATTTAACTTCACTGGGAACTATTCAGCATATAAAATTGCTTTTCATAAAGGAAAGAAGAAAAGTTGAAATAGTGGCTATGCTATACTTGATTCCGGAAGGGCTTTTTGTGTGGAGTGAGAAGGCAGAAGTGTGCTAAGTTTCTCAGAACAGCAATCACTATATGATTGTTTCACAAGTCTGGTGCTAGCATAGGGACTGAAAAAATAATCCATCCCATTTAAGTCATAGTCTTGTCCTTCTCTGCACTCTTCCACCTATTGTCACAGTGCTCGTAAAAAGACGAATTTCCTAATCCAACGTTGTATTACTAGCTTTGGTTTTAGTTCAAGTAGGTACCGTGTTGTATGCAAAATCTCTCCAGTATCATAAATACATTCAGATAGTGGCTAATGTGATGTTGGTTTCTAAATAGATTTTTCTTTCTTGTACTGTTCTATGTTACAAGCTTTATAGATGGTAACAGTTATAAAAATGTTCTCTCTTCATCTAAGCTGGAGAAACACTTCTTAGCATTAGAAAGATTCAACATATCTGTCAGTGCTTTCTTACTGATGTATGTACAAAAACTGATATATAAAGAACAGTTTGTTGATCTTATGGTATCCTTTCTCAAACCCTTCAGAGATATGATTTTTCCTCTATCTCCCTTTTACTGATGCTGTAAACTGATTTACCTCTCTAATACTTCTCTTTTCTCCTCTCACTTCCTCCCACAGTATGACAAAACATGTTTTTATTTCCAACTCTGCTTATGTTCAGTAGTTCATGATTCATTTCTCTAGTCCTTGTGCAAGAACAGACCATTTGAATTTGCAGTGCACATTTGTCTGTTCATAACAAGTGAGTCTGCTAGCCTGGGTTAATTAATTCTTATGACATCAATTATTTCATCTGTTTTGCGGATGCTTTTTTTGGAAGTGATTTTTCTGAGGCTGTAAGGTTTCAACCTGTGACAAGTAGCAAAACTTCCTGCTGTTAGTTGCAGCAACAACATTTTCTGTCTGCTTAACCCATTACTGCCAGACTGACTTATTGTGTAAGAGCAATAAGTTACCAGCACACTTCTCAAATAATTAATGACACTTGGCTTCATGCCTCAGCACACACTCAAGGTGTAAACTGAAAGCCTACTAAAGCTCTCCTTGACATGACTTATTACTTTATTACAAAACTGTAGAACAGCTTTCTGGAGAAGGCATACCTTGAGTGATCGTAATATTCCTACAGGCTGTTCTTCACAATAAAAACCTGAAGAATAGTGCAGTCACTATTTACAAGGATACCATTTCTTGTTACGGCCTTATTATAAGACTGTAATTTCAATAATTTAAGATCTCAGCACTCATTTTCTTGGATTCACAACTTTCTCAAGATCAATTGCTTTTGTAATAGACCAGATAAAGCTATACAATTCCTTTTGTTCCTTCTCTGTGTAACTGTCTCTCTTACACTGTACCAATTAGCAAGGAATCATAGCAATAAGAGCACTAAGCCATTGCAAGAAATATTTTATATCATCCAGCCTTCAAAAGGAGAGACCTGAAAATGTTTTTTACATACTTACATATTTGATTATGGTTGTGCATACAAGTCTGGATTTGTATGTGCAATCGATTTAAGCCTCTGCTTTATTTGCACATACAATTCAGGAGTTTGTGTACATAGACAAAATTACTGTAATCATGAAGAATGTATAAACGCCCAGAAGCAGGTGATTGAACGCGTGTGCAATTTCTGATGCAAAAAATGCTGAAATGTTCATCTAAAATCAGGCCTCCAGTCTTTAAAACATAATTCTCTTTGGCATGTTTGTAGAAAAACAATCACAAGCCTGATTATTAAAGACACTGAACATGATTAGTGACTCCTGAATCATTTCAACTCTGATTTTGCATATTCAATAACACTCTAAGCTTTCATAATTCTTTGGGAATCAAATACTATTTTCTTTTGTATTATCTCTGAAAGGTTCCAGGTTTGCAGTATAATAATGCTCTTAATTATTAAAAAATATTTCAAACATATCTTCATATCTTCTACATGACTGTACTAAATACTATGTAATTTTATTTTATTGTATGCTAGCTTTATTACAGAATCACAGAATCATTAATGTTGGAAAAGACCTCTAATCATCTAGTCCAAACTTTAACCCATCCTCACCTTCCACCATCTTATGTGAAATAATTTTAATGAAGCTCATCAGTTTGTCATTTATAAATTATGCCCCAAAATCTTTCCACCTACTTAAATCTCCAGTTTATGTCTAAATCTAGTACAAGCAAATGATACTTTAGACTAAAAGAACTGTAGACATTTCTGTTTTAGTAATTACTACACAAATGCTGTCTGCCTATAAAATGCAAGCATACTTAAAGATAGATCATGCTCTTTAAGAGTTCACGGGCCATACTACCACTGATTTTAATACAAACAGATATGATGTCTTCTGTGTTTTCAGATACTACTGTCACATTCTATTAGCAAACTTTTCTTTAATTACAGCTAATGATCAGTATAAGAGACTGATCTATCACTCACCTTAAAGATAAATAGCTTTCCTCTGTCTTAGTTTCTGTCAATTTTGCAAAAAATTGTGGTAGCACCACACAGAATTCTGTAAGTAGCCCATTCAAACTTTCATTTCCCTTCTCCCAGCATCCATGTACAAACATTTACAGTGTTTAACCCTAAATGATAATAATTATCAAATTGTATTTGCATACATGCAGATACATTTATGGCTTCCTACTGAACATGTTTCATGTTGTTTTATTTACAGCAGGAATAGTGAACACAGAATAATGAAAAGCTACGTTTTTGTTTAAGCGTGAAGCTTCAGATTTATGTAAGAACTGCAACCTTGTCCTTCCAGTAAGGAAAAACAGATTGAGTTTAGAAAGAATCAATTTTAAAAACACATGCTTGGAAGCTTTATGTGTGTATAAAACATAGACAAAAACTTACAAATTATTATTAGTCTTACATATAGTGGCAGAAAGAAGTGTAGACAGATGAATATTAAGAGTAACAATAGAAAAGGTGACAAAACACACTTTAATTCAATAAAACCTTTGTCAGCAGTCAGCTACCTGAATGATCTGTAAAAGAAGTTGCATGCATTTATGTTTTGTTGTTCCTGTTAACAGATATATGAAGTGAAATGCACAAACGTCAGCAAAAGAAATTGCCCATTTATCTTGCCGTCAATGTTCATATTTTATTTTTTTTAATTTTATAACCAAATGTTGCCAACGTCTCCAAACCCATCACCACTGCTATCCTTGCATTTATATGGATTTAAATATAAAAGTAATGCCTTGGAAACTCATTATAAAGCTCTGGATAAAAGATTCCAATAGTTATAAGACAGTAGTAAGTAAATCAATTTGTGATGCAAATTTAAACCCATGTAATAAAACAAAAATTCTCCTGGTGTCCTTGAGCAGGTGAGTGTTTCTAACTGGTGTTTCACTAAAGTTATGTGGGATACCTCTTCAGTCCTTGAGTCTAGAATGTTTCACATGATTGATGACAAGTATTAAGCTAGGTATTTCTACTGAGCATATTAAGATATTTCACAGGAATCTCATAAAGATGATCCATGAATTTAATATGAATTCTCAAATTACCAGTTTGATGTGCAAAATACTTCTTGCAATAAGACTTCTGTTATGGGTAGGGAGGTTTGAGCATCACGTAACAAAGATATGTATTACTGTAAAAACGTTTTCATTATTCATAAAATCTCAATGTCTTTCCCAGATTTGAAGAAGTAGCAGAAAAGGTTATTTCTAGATTTCAGCTGAATTGAATGTCATGGTTATTCACTACCTCTCTCATTTATGGCATCTACTTCTATGGTGTAAAGTGCTTTCCAAAGAAAGTAAAAGTAATTATCTCTATTCAAACAAACAAAACAAAACAAAACAAAAAAAAAGGAAGAGGAAAAAAGTTTAGACAGGTCAGGTGGGCTTGTTCAAGGTCTTCTAGCAAACTCAAAGCAAAGGCAAGGTCACTCAGCTTATTACCCTCACAATTCATAGTCTAGGTAGGGCTGTGGCTAATGGAACGAGGAACAAAACACCTTGGAACAGTAATTAGTATGAACAGCTCAATTACAACCAAATTTACTTCTTTTTTTTTTCAGAAAAACACTTCCCCACAGATGCAAAAATGCAGTCAGATATTTGGCATAAAACTGAGCATTCTTTGGCTTAAAGTTTGTTTTTTTTTCAAGTTACTGGCAGCAGTTTAGCAGGATTGCATGCTTATGATGTCTGTCCAAACCACAAATCCTGATTTTTAAACATATACATCTAATGTGACATCAGTTTTAATTCTGAAAACAAAATGTACAAATTTTGTAACATGCATATGTGCTATTAGTAATATTTCAGAGCAATCAAACGTTTTAAAAATGCCGACAAGTTACATATATATACTCCATATATAGAATTTTAAATACTTAACAGGTGGTCAGACATGGCTAAAATAATACCTAAAACAAACCAAAATAAGTGAAAACTTAGTACTGATTAGTCCACAGAACAGATAACTGCTGACACTGCATACCTATTTCTCATCAGGTTGTGAATTTAATTCCACTGAAGTTTAACTCAATTTCAGCTTCTAAATAGTCATTAAGAAGTGTTTAAGGCAGACAGGCTTGGAGTTCATAAATATCTGCAACTCCAAATAGGGTGTAGACACACAATAGTAAAGAGAGTTCTCACTCCCTGTGGACACCGGTTGTATCTTAGCTCTGCAGAAGTTAACATTACATTTATTGCACAACTGGAGATTGAAGAATGCTTGTAAGCAGTCAGTTTTCAGATTTATTTCACTTAAATTCATGTTTATCATACTGTGCAAAAAAAAAATGACTGGGAGCAAAATGTCAGTGCCTGCGTGTCTGACAGTAAATGTGGTTGTACTGCTATTATTGTACAGTAGTTTGAACTGTGAAACTCAGTGATTTGCATTTGTCAAAAGAATGACAACAGGCAATGTACCATCTGGTGTATTTGTTGCATATTATATTGCATTTATATACTAGATTCATTTTTTATTAAGAATCTAGAGAGAAAGAATCAGCTAGCTGTTTTAACAAACTCAGCCACAGTACTATAACTTACACTAGTCAGCTACTTCTTTAGTTAATATGTAGCACAATAAATAGTTGCATGTCACATAACATTAAATCTTAGGAAAAAAAAACAACAGAGTATTTTTCACTCCTTTGGCAGCACTGATAGAGTATTTTAATTATAACTTGGCTATTTCAATTTCAATATATGGTCACTTGTAACCGTCACTGTGATCATCCAGTCTGTATTGCTACATAACAGATGAACTTCAGCTTTGCTTAGCAATTTCTAGATCTATTTCAAACATGATGTATTTTAGAGTGACACCATGGAGCACTTGTTTTGTTCATTCCCCACTGTTTTCATTCTCAGAATTTCCATTTTTTCTTGTCTACCATGTTGATCTTTCTGCCCTCTCAAGCTGCTTTTCTTCTTTCTTCCTTTACTCTGTTGCTATGAATACCAGAGCATTATATTCCATATATGCTCTGTACTGAAATTCAGTAATGATTACACACATACAAAACCCCCCAAAATATGACGGGATTAAAAAAAAATAATAATAATTTTTTTCTTCAAAATACTGTCTGTACCTTTTCTATCTTCCTCTTCAATTTCTTTTAGCTCTGCTCTATATCAGTGTAAATTATTAGCAGCGCTCTTTAAGGATAGGACCACGGATAAATAGAATCTGACTTCCCAATTTGCAAAGGTCCTATAAGAAAGCAGTTGTTCTCTGTACTTTTTATGAAAACAAACAAACAAACAAACAAACAAAAGGATTACTCAGTGAAAGCATACATGCATCTTAGTCAGGCACTACTGAAATCAAAAGTCAAAACACTTTGTTGCCTGGGAAGTATAAAGCAGACAAGACTTTGATTCCACTGCATCACAGACTGAATCTGTACTGTACACTCTGGAGCTCTGTGTGAGACTGAAGCCTTCATTGTGTTATACATGCTACAGATAGTGATTGCTCCTGCTTCTCACAGTTTGTCCAAGTGTTTGAAATACAGTTCATTTGGAAACTTAGGGAAACCAAAAACCAAAATGCAACTCCTTGTATATCATTCTGCATAATGCTACTAATGTGATAGAATAACTTGTTTAAAAGAATGTAAACATTAATTGAGATGAGAAAATTCTCCTAAATAACCAAGGATAGGAAATAACAATACACCTCTTCACATTGGATTTGTATTTCTTAACATAAGAAAGGGATTAAAAAAAGCAGCAGCTTAGGTCAAAGATGAAAGTGAATCTAAGCAGTCCCATCACAGTGATAAACTTGCATGCATGCATCTCACATCTATGACAGGTGACAGGAAAGAACTTGACTGGCAGTGTGATTAAGAAAAGCACAAGACTGGAATTTACAGGATGCATTTGTCTAGGAAAGCACGCATAACTTCTCTGAAATTATTCTTGGTATCAGGTCATGCTATGAATCCATTATTTTGAGGATTACCAATAGGAATTAATTACAAGCTCTCTCATTCCTCTTCCCCTTTTCTTCCATCATATATCATAGGTGCTGCACTTTCAGATTGGATCCTAATCAGTCTCTTTTATGTAGCACAGCTAAGCTTTCAAGGCATACAAATATCACACAAAGAAGCCTGCCAGTTAGACTCCCAGACACCTTTAATAATATTTGGAAGAAAACAATGAACTTGGACCCTGTATGAATACAGAGAGAAAAATGACTTAACATAGCAATCACAAAGGATAAGACCAGAAAAGAGCCAACAAAACAGGGATGTCTGCAAGTTATTAAGTTTGTAATACTGCTGAAATAGAAAACTGGAAACAGCCTGCATTCAGTAGTACAAAATGTGTTAGGTTCCATAATGTCCCTTGCATCTCCTTCATGATCCAAATTAAGTCTTAAAAATTTCATCCATAATAATACAGCTGCTTTTTTACAGACTCCTTTTTAATGCAAAACTGACGTACACCCTATTTTAACAATGTTTGTAGAATAATGAGATTTGAATCAACCATGAGACTCTTAATCTTTATTAGCTAAATGTATAGGAAGATGAAAAATCTCCTTCCTATATAATCTAATCAAAACCCGCAATATCAGCTTCCAGATTGCAAAGTCAGCCTTTCAACTGAATGGAAGACCAAGAGATGAGGAAAAAATTAATTGTAAACATTAATGTAAATACCAAAATTCTCCGGTCCCATTAGATAAGCCGTGTCAGCAACACCTTTGGTCCCTCGTCTGCTCTTTTTTCTAATGTGACACTGTGTTGGCAGTGCCTTCAGGGACCCTCCCTAACAGGATGAAACAAAAAGTTTTTTCAAAGTTTTTCCCAGTGGGTTCCTGGAAAACTCAAACTGCACGTTTTCATGAGAATTCTACAGGAACTCAGAAATTGGGAGCACTTCCAAGCCATCTGGACAAAGTCAAAGCCAGAATGAACTTTAAACTCCAGTTCTTAGAAAAGAGTCCATATCAGCTGCCACCATCACAGCCAGGCAGAGGAAAGGACTCCTGTGGTATCTGTGATAAAATGGAGTTTCAGTCTGTGCTGATACTGCGTTATGGCAGCAAGCAGTTCACTATTTTTGACACTGATGCACATCAGGTACACTGACCCTTGGGGACACTGGGGAAAGACAGACACATTGCCCTTGAGTCCTGGCAATAGCCATCATAGCTTAACTCCAGCAAACATGAGAACTTGCCTGGATTTCTAAGGGCTTGCACTGACACTGATGTAACACTGTGGCCACAAAGATGAGAGCATCTTTCATGACAATGTGACTGAGACACCTAATAAGCTTGGGAGAAGTGAAGGGTGAAGGCACTGCCCTTCCCACTCTTCAACAACTGTCAGAGAGCCTGGGCAGGGTGACTGGGGAGACAGCATCACTGCTGAGGGAAATTTGAGGAGCCATTAAGATTCACACATTATTCATTCTCATAAGTGTCAACAAATAGCAGAATTTGAAAAATAACTTGGATTTTTGAAAGCACATAAAAAGAAAGAACTCCTTTCTCACCATAAAGAACAATACTCCTTGTACGGCTCTTTGAGTCCATGTAAACAAGTTTTCCCAGATTTCTAAAGCCATCCCTAAACCATAAAGATTAAAAGAAACTTTTTTTTTTCCTTTTTTTTTCCCCTTTTTAAATCATCTGCATAGATAAGGAAAGACTCTGAAATGTGACTTTGACAGTCCCCAAGGTAGGGATGTCTGTTTGCTTATGAAAATATTTCAGTGACCACCAACAGCATCATCTGTCTCTTCTACTTCATTTAAAACAAACAGAAGCAAAGGCAAAGTTTTTGATACACAGTGGAGCAAGGAAGCAGCTGGAATTACTCCAATTTATGCACAGCCACTCAGCCAAGCTGTTGCAATTGATGGTAATGCATTTTAGCACATCCTGCAGTGGGCACATTGTTTAAATAAAAAATACAGTGGCCACACATTCAAACAATGATGGGGAGCTAATGATCAGTTTATAAGGAGTGGACTGGAACTTCCTGATGGTTTTTTTGGACTTCTGGTAAGTTAATGCTGTTTCTTGTTTTATTAAATATTATACTTTATTAAATACATCCTTAATTATGTAATATCAAACAATTCACTACTGTAATGAGTGACTTCAGATAAACTGCAGAATTATCATTTTACTATACAGGCTTTTTTGTTCCAGAAATATGTAATGAAACTGATATTGCTAGCAGGTAATAGCAACCTCCCAATGATGGGGCAAGTCTAGCAAGTATGCCATCAGGTTCAGTGTCAGTAGTGCAGTGGCCAGGATTTAATATCCTATAGTAAACTCAACAGCTTTTCGGATGTAATATGCTGTATCATCTGTGCTACCTTTACTCATCTCAGTTCAGTACACTTTTTTTCCACTTCTGTGCTATGTTAAGCCCATGCAGAGCATACAGAAATAGAACTGAAAGGAAACGTAAGGGCATCTCCTGTGCATCACTAGCAGGAAGGCACTATGGAAAAAATGCAGCCTTACCAAAAAAGAGATGATTTAGGATTTCCCATACAGGCAGAGACCTGGACACTTCATGCAAGCACTATCACAGAATATAAACCCTGCTCTGCTAAGGAAATAGCCAATCAAAACTTACAAAGGTAAATTAGCAGCTAGTCTCATTTATGTATTTGTTTGTTTGTTTGTTTTCATGCCATGCTACATACAAGTGTCGGTTTTCTGTTTTGGTTTGCTTTTTGAGTATTACAGACCAATTTTGATGGTCTCAATTAGATTGCCAGTGGTATGTCAGAGCTCCCCATGACTGAATTCAGTGCATGAGCATTAACAGTTTCATGAGTGTTCCCTTGCTTAAGAACGCTTCTTACGAGATCTGTCCATATAAATGCAGAACCAACCAGTTCCTCTTAGTCAAAGTGAGCACTAGGACCACAAGGCAGTGAGTTTGTTCTGTCAGCCTCCAGGACATGTGCAAAAAGTAAATGGAACTGTCAGCAAAAGCAGCCTAGGGTAGCGGTACACAGAAGGGACATCTGAGGTAAATGTTTGTAACACAGGCACAAGCAGCACTGGATGTTCTTATCACTGTCCCAAAATGCTCTGCTGGTGACACAGAGGGCACATACATCCCTATTTGCTCAGTCAGTGTCTCACTGCAACTAATTTTTCTTCTATGATGAAGAAGCCCGGAGCAAGCTTTTATAAACATTCCAGGAACTGAACTAGATCCTGATGCAGAACACTTTGCCCTTTCGGTAATGTAGTTTGTGTTTTAGATTTTCTTAGTGACAACTTTTGCATTTTGCTTGAGTTTAACATGGCATTACAGCTGATAGGTGTTTCACTTTGTTACTGCCAGGTCCAGAGATACACCACAGCCAAGAAAAGGAAAACAAATGCCTGCAACAACTGATTGACAGTCCTAAAACACTTGGGAGAGGACCATCGCACAAGAAATAATAGCTTAGAGAAAAACAAATTAGGAGCTGATTTATATTCCAGGAGACATTTTATTGCCTGCCAGTCTCCATCCCACTGAAGTATTGTGATGGATTGGGGTGAGTGAAGAGAATTGCTAGGTGCTAGTAATGACTATTTGAACAATGAGGTGAAGGAAATAAGCCATGCTCTGCCTCTCCCCAGAACACTGTTAGCTTGTGGAGGGAATCAAAGAAGGGAATTGGACCCACTAGCCACTGGAGGCACCTCAAGATGTGTTTGTTGATCATATACACATTCACACTGAGGGCACCACTAACACCAGGTTTTAGTGAGTTTTAAAATCTGTATTCTAAGGTCAAGCTACTAAAAGGTAAGCGAAGACTGAAAGTGAATTAAACTGAGCTCTACAGACATTCCACAGAGCTGCCAGCCAGCCAGTAGTTACCTGTCAAACAATGGGAAGAGATCTAGCCTGTTCCTCCTACTAAAACCTTGCTGAAAAATTAAGGGGTGGGAATACACATTCTTAAAATGTTAATAGACTAAAACAAATTGGCACTCTAAAAAACCACCTGTAATTAAAATGCTATGTGCATGCTGGGCCACTTCTGAAATGATGCTGCTGCAATTACTGCTACCGTCATGAATCTGCAAATGCAGGATTCAGCCTTCTGAAGAGTCAATCCTACATTCCTAACTAGCAAGAGGAAATAATCATGGTAATATCTCCTTCCTCTGATAAAACAAACAAACAAAAAAACTTTTTGATGATATCCAGAGCCGGTAAAGTAGCGTTTTTCTGCAAAAGGAAAGGAGTAGCTGAACAGGGATGTGAAGATTGAGTTTGGTAGGTTGCATGTATGTAAACAGACTCGTGACTCTCCTCAGTATCTGTGGCCAGGATCCAGCCTGGTCTCAGGTGACATGTTACCATGACAATGTGTCCAAAAAAAAAAAAAAAAAAAAAGGAGTATAGGGAAACAAAGAAGATCAGAGGATCTTTTCAGCACACTATCATGAAGGGAGAATGTTAAAAACGGGTCTAAATTGCTGAAAGCAGTCATACTCCTAGACTGAAGAAGAGAAAGCTATGAGCTGACCTGATAGTGGCCTTTCTATATCTAAAGTGAGTGACAGGAAAGAAGGCGACAGACTCTTTATCAGGGCCTGTGGTGATAGAACAAAGGGAAAGGGTTTCAAGCTTAAAGAGGGTAGATTTAGGTTGAATATAGGAAAAAGTCTTTTACAGTGAGGGTGGTGAGGCACTGGAACAGGTTGCCTAGAGATGCAGTTGATGCTCCGTTCCTAGAGACTTTTAAGATGAGGCTGGATAAGGCCCTGGACAACCTGATCCAGCTGTGGTGTCCCTGTTCACTGCAGACGAGTTGGAGTTCCCTGTGAAGTCTTGGAGATATTTAAGTGCCTCAGGATGCTTTCACATTCTTTAAAAGCATGCCTTAATTCTTTCTTTGCTATCACATGATCGGAAATACTTGGGGAATATATACAAGCATGGAGGTGAAAAATTCTGAGAGCTCCTCCTTCTGAGTTCAGCAGTAATTCTAGAAAGATATCAATGCCTGCATGGGCAGGAAAGAAAGTAATACAAAGACCATTCTCCAAATTCTCTCTTGCAGGGACCAGATGGCCAGCACTGACATAACCGTATCCTTCTTAATCTTTCTGTATTCTTGTTCTTTGTTGAAGGATTTTTGAGCAACAACATCAACTGTCAGAAGAATCACAGTACACTAGTTAAGGAATGATGCCTTGGGAACAGCCATACGGACCGAGGATCACTTTATTCTCTGTCTTGTTGTTTTTGGTTTTTGGTGGTTTTTTTTTTCTTCTTTTTTTTAAAGCCCTGAAATAGATTGCAAAGCACTGTCTCTGAAAGAGAAATGTCTGGATCACATGATGGCAGAAGTGCCATTCTCCTCATGATGATTTTCATGACCTAAGAGTCTCAGAGATAGACTGCGTTCCAGGACATAGTAAAAGTAAGTACAACAGATCACAGAAAATGTTAATTTTAGAATACACCCGGAAATGAGTAAGTAATAATCCTGAGAGCAAAATCTCACATCTAAGGAGGTTCAGCAGTAAATAGAAATATTCTGAGTCTTGCAAGGCCACAGATTTTGCTGATGTCACACACTCGTAGCAAAGTCACTATGTGTTTTACTCTCTTCTTTAGCATTTGAGATTCAGCACATCTGGTTCAGAGATAAGTGAGGAGAGGCTGGAATGGAAACTGGTCACCAGTTTGATACTGATTTTCTCAGGGAAGAAATCTTAGGGAAAAGGATTATTCCTAAATCTTAAGAGCAGAGAGAGTCTAAGATATCATTCATGTCATTTTACCCTTATGGGGAAAAGTTACTATTAGTGTTTTTAATTTATTTTTAAAAATTGCCTTCTGTGGGACACGATATTCCTTAATCAAGAATGTTCCCCATGTTTATTAAACAATAATTTCCCATACTGTTTATATTTAATCAGTCTCTTGACCAACCAGATGCCATTGCCTTCATCACTGAAATAATAATAATTTAATATTAAAATCTGGTCCTGAAAATAATTGAACTGTGCAAAAGCTTGGAGGGCTATGAGCTTGTAAGTATGACTCACATAAGATCACGTCCTCTGAGGAACGTAAGTTTAATTTCAGGTATCTTTTCAAATGGAAAAATATGACCTTTGAGAATTTTATCATGTTTGAGAATAAAGAGACAAAATGGACTGCCCATAAACCCATTACATTTAAAATGAATGTGGATGATAAAACCTAACTTGTAGCTTTCCAAGCATTAAGTTCTCTGTAGTTCTTCTCCCATTTAGATGTGCTGATGTCTTTGCAGAATCCCCTGGCTGCATGATGCAACAAATCATTTCTCTCCAGCATTTAGTAAAGGGTAAGCCATTCAGGTGAGCATCTCATGAAACCCAATATGAGTTATTCAATCCAACCTAATGCATCTAAGAAAACAACTTGGAAACAAACATTTTGTAGAAGATGATTGCTGTAAGTGACAAAAGCAATGACAGTGAATCAGTGTGACAAATCAGAGCCAAACAAGGCTTAGTTTGTAACTGAAGGGTTTGACTAGATATACAGGTAATACATTTGCAACCTTGAGCAAGGCCCTTTGATGGTCAGTTCTGATGATACTTATCTGCAATATCATCTTCCTTCAAAGAAGCCCTTTCCCAGAAAGAGGTTAAACAGTTGGAAATACTTAACAGAAAAGCAATTAAGGGACTTTATTGCGCTGCATAAACTAAAAAAGATCAGAATAGCTAAATATGAGAAGCAAATTAATCAGCAAACAGCATAAGAATGGAGTAATACTGTAAATATCTGCAGACCATATAAACACACAGAACTAATCACTGAGAACAAGGTGGGGGATAGTTCAGTGGAAAAACAGTTTGAAGCTAGAAAAAAAAAAAAAGAAAAAAGTACAGTCCAGGTGATAAGAAAAAGAAATTTAGAAAGCAATACCAACATCTCTCTAGACATGAAGTTTTCTCTCAGAGAACACGGAAGTTCTACAATCAATGACATTTCAATCCCACTGCAAATGACTTGATAACATAAAACCATTTGTCTATCTTAAGCATCCAAAATTCAATGAACAGGTTTATATTATCCACTTCACCAAACACTGGCTTCACTAACTAGTGAAATTTCTTATGTATTGTGCCTACCTAAATCACAGTTCTATATATCGCACTTACATATGTTCACTATTTAGCATTAATAGCAGAATTTTCATTATGTCATACTGATAAAGTTACTTACTTTATACAAAAGATGAAGATCTGAAAATGTATTATCTGAGTTGTGGGTGGGTGTGCTGTGAGGTGAGAGAGCAATTATCAGAATAATTATTATAGTTCATTAGTGTCTAATGGTGTGTGATAAGGACTGTAAAATGCCTGCTATGTACTTAGTTATCTTTCATTTGGCATTCAGTGACAAAAAAGAAAATGATCTGTATCGTATGTACACACTGAATGGCTAAGAAAATAGGAAGCAGAACAAAATAGTTAGAGATTCAGAATAAAAACCAACACAAATAGAAATAAAGCAAACAAAAACTTTTCTTTTTATAAGCAGGAGCATCAACTTTGGGGAAAAAAACCCGCAATTAAAAACACTTTCTATTGTCTCAGAAAAGCAATTTCTATTTCTTAGGGTTTGCTAAAAAAGAGGTTGCTGTGTGTGTGTGTGTGTATGTGTATCCACGCATACACATGCATGAAGAACCACCAATTGTATATATTTTTAAACAAAATGCTTTACTTTCACTACAATTGACTTTTTTTAGCAAAAAGATGTCTGGCTGAATCAATTTAAACAGCAACACAGAATTTGGCAGCAATCCATTTCTGCTGAGATGAAACCAGCTGCTACCTAATCCATTGATCCTTTTAGCTATTGATTTGTTAATTTAATGAAAAATGAAGTTTTAGAATGTGAGCAAATTCACAGTGCTGAGGAGACAGGATTTTGATAGGTTCTGCTGCCAGATTAAGCTGATAAATCACACATGATTTAAAATATTAAAGATTTTCAATATGGCAGGATGCTTAAAGTATGAATCTAAATAGAGGAGTGAGCTGTTAGAAAAAACCTCTCAGGATTAAAAAGTATAATCTTGAAGCAACCAACCTGCCCCCTTTATCTTCTATTTACTAATATTGTTGATTAAAACAATTTTGCTGCGTTTCATGCTCCTATTCACTTCGAAGTGCTGAATTTAGCAGAAAATAACAGGTATGATTGTTATCACAGAGAAAATTAATGCTCGTTCTATCTAAACTGAGATAGCTCCATGCCGTAACAGACCTTTCATGTACATCTCCCCACTCTTCTTTTTTATCAAGAGTCTATTGGAAAACAGATAGAGGGTTCACAGGTGAAACATACTGTGCTCTTAGCAGATACCTAATCTGTGTACCACTGGAGAGCTCGGTATCTGCTGTCTTGCTCCCTACCTGAGGAATCATACCCATTAGGATATACTTGTTTTCTCATGAATTCAATTCACACAAGCGAATGTTTGTGACTCAGAAGTCCATAGCTGTATACATAATGAAAATGCCAAACTGACAGAGTGACCTCTCCTTCTGCTGGTGTTTAAAGCAGATCAGCAATTTACCACCAAAACAGTTTTTTTTTCCCCTGGAAAATCCTAGTTGCAGAAAACTGATGTTTTGGAGAAAAAGAAGTTGTAATGAATCTATAAAACCTGCCTGTCTTCCTACCAGCTGTCTTAAAGAGCTGTTAGGCATCCTAGGTTGCAAACAACTTCAGCTCTATCAGTCTGATAGAGGACAGAACTACTACAACTTCAAGCAGGCCAGGGGCGAATGCTGTAGGGACTGCCCCAGAAAAAGGACATCAACATTTTTCAGTGTTTCTGTTTCCATCAAAGGGGCTGAGAGTCTGTATTCCCAGTATAAAATGTAAAACAAAATATACAGGAAAAAGACAGTAACACTACTGAGGAAATAAGTCTTCCATTTGAAAATTTCCCTGAATGAGAGTTAGCAGTGAGATCAGTGTTCACCTGACTGCGTCAGTCGTGCACCTTGCAGGTAAATTCTGTAGGCTGCATCAGCACTTCAGAACAAGAGCACAGCGGCTTTCATAAAACTTCAGAAAACAGAACCTCTGGATAGACTGCAACAAGAGTGACCAATTCCAGCTTTAACATGACTTCCTGAGGCAAAAGAGAAGAAAACATGACACTGACAAGCATTAGCTACCCAAACTATTCTACAAAACTGTGGTTGTAATAGGTGAAAAGTGCTTCCCAAACACACGCCTTTCAATCTGCATAAGCAGAGAGTTTTATACATACAAAAGTACATCTGAATATCCAGTGTCTATGCTTTGTAAGTAAAAATGCAGAGTCTCAATGGCATGATCTGGAAATACAATTGACTGTACAAAATAATTAATAACTTATAAACTAATAAGTAGAAGAGTTTCATTCATTCACTGCAGTCTGCAGTCCATACTGTTGGTTTTTCTTTTCTTTTTTTTTTTTTTTTTTTTTACTGGAACAAAGAGGACACGTGGAAAAAGAATTTGCACAAAGAGTTGTAGGAGGATACTGACAAGGATAAATATGTATTTTTCCCCTCCAAATACTGAACTAGAAAGTGTGAAATTGAAATACAACAGAACAAAACCTAGACAGCTTCCACCCACAAGAAGTTGTTTCACTCATTTCTCATTTGTTACTTTTTAATTACTTTATTATTTTTTATTACTTGCTTTTATTATATCTGTTACATGCACTCTCCATATAATATCTACTGATACACGAGGGCTGCTCAAAAAATAACGGCTCCTATGTTATAATGTTGGCCCACAACAGCAGAGGCGGATGTTGGTGGTATGGCAGTAGTGGCTGAACCTTCTCAACAATATTCTGTAACGTTTTATTGACTTGTGACAGATGGCAGCAGAGGGGCAGTCTGACACAATCATGTCTGATACAGAAGTGAGTATGAAGCAAAGAGGTGGAACTGAATTCCTCCATGCAGAAAAAAATGCACCCACTGACATTCAGTGATGTTTGCTGAATACTTATGGAGACCAAACAGTGGATGTGAGCACAGTGGGTAAGAGGCCAAGCAGTGGGTAGTGTGTTTCAGCAGTGACAATAATGACATGAAGGACAAGTCACATTCTGGATGGCCATGCAGATTTTTATGAGCAAAGCAAGCAGGCTCTTCTTCATTGCTGGTGAAAATGCACAGCTAATGGTGGTGACTGTGCAGAAATAGAGCGTTTTGTACCTGAACTCACACTCTACTAAATAGTGCTCTTCTGCTCTTTATATCTGCTGTAATTTTTCATGGAAATAAATAGGAGCCATTACTTTAGGTGTGACCTACATATAAGAAATATAACAACAGTATCCTATTATTCTAATATGGTACTAAGTACCAGAATTCAAAGAGCAGCCTGTGAATCTTTGAGTATCCAATTAAACTGTTCAGACACATCAGCAGGTGAGAACAGTATTTAATGCAAAGACAGAAAACCAAAGAATTAAAATATCACTGATGAGATTAGCACAGATGAGATTGATAAGTTTGAAGGAAAGCATAAGCTTTGAACATCTCACATTTTCCATTCTATACAGGTCTAATGTATTATTGAAAACATGAACACAGGTAAGGAACACACAAGACAAATAAAATTAGAGGAAAAAAGTTAATATGTTTGAAGAGGTACAAGAGGCGAAGTAATGCAAAACAACAAAGCCCAGGAAAGCTAGCTTAACATTAGTATGAGTCTCGAGGAAATCTACATTTCTACAAAGCTTAACAGGCCAAGAAGTTCAGACTCACCAGAAGTAACCCAGGGTCAAAGCTATGAACTGTATGTACCTTGTGCAATAAAAACGTAAAGAATCCTTCATTCTGTGAAACCATGAATGCTTTATTGCACTATGCAAATGATCATCAGTGCAGCAAGAAAGTGATGAGTCTATCCTTCACAGATAGCCAGCTCAGCTCTGATAATGACAAACAGAACTACGGAAAGCGCTACTCTTTCTGCTATGATGTCTCCTCTGTGTGTACACACACGACTTACACACATCAATATATCTGTACAGATCAAGTATAATAAGGAGAATTAAAATGAAAAGACTTCTTTTTTTTTTTCCCCCCACAGGCATCAGCAGTGATTAGAAGGTTAACAAAATACTTGAAATGATTTTGAAACAAATAAATATTGAAGAACGATGTGCTATTTTCCTATCTCCAGTTATTCATTATTTTTGCATTGGAATACCTACAGGTTGGAACTGTGACATAATTAAACCAGCTTTCAGCTAGGCTTAGTCAATTTCCCTTGCCAGTCCTGATTCAATTTAAGATACCTTGTCCTCTTGAGTGGAAACCTCCTGTAATAGGAATGTAGTTAAAAGTGATGATGATGCCAAATTCTAAGTATTTCCAATAAATGTTTACGTTTCAGACTTTGCTATTCAGTAGCTGCTCTTTCTGTGTCTTTTTTAGGGATCTTGAATGATAAACGCTTGATGTTGGATTGGGCCTTTTGCATATCTGCAACTTAGGATTTTATACCCCTCAAAAACAAACAAACGAACAACCATTAATCATCCAGTAAGTCTCACTGACATTATTATATGAGACAGAATTTGTCTTGTATTTATGACCCTTGAAACTTGATGCATCATAGAATCTTCAAGAAGAAAGTAAACACTGTGGCTGTGAAATGAAATAGAAGATGATACATATTTAGTGTATACTTCTATTTGACTTTGAACAGTAAACCTTAGGGTAGGTCACTGACATAAGACTATACCAATATTTCCTATATTCTTTCAAAAACACTTACCTACCTTCTGTATTTAAAACAGATTTAATGTTCTCTTATTTGCTAAAGAATGTTGACTCAAGTCATGTCTTATCTTTTAATGTTTGTGTGAAAACTGACTCCCGGTATCATACTAAATGTTTGGGATAGAATTAAGCCTGTACCTCTTTTATTCTTCTATTACCAGGAAAGAAGTTATCTATGAACTAATCCTGAAACATGAATGAAGAATTAAAACTTAAGATATTTAAAATTAATACACAATTTGCCATAGAAACAGGTAACAAAATTTCTTCCAATAAAAGTTTGTAACTTCAATACATAGCTTCTGGAATCTGGCTAGTTTTGTTGTATTAGCTGATGCAATTAAAATAATAGGTTTTAAATGGGTTTATATTTCAAGTATGATTATGTTGAATTGAATTATTCCCTACTTATTATGAAAATACTAAATGAACATTACTCATTTTCAACCCATACTTCTAAATTGATTTCTATCCACTTGAGCAGGGCTAAATTTTTAAAATAAATAGGCAGATACTTTACACTCTCAAGTACTGTCTCAACTAGCAAATCCGGTCTAGAATGCAAAAACAACTGAACAAGGTCCAAAATTCACTACTGAAATATGCAAATGGACACATACCTAAGGGAGTCTACATATTGTCATCTGTTCTGTAGCCCCGAACTGGACTAACTCAGAATGATCCAATGTATTTTTTCAAAGCTTTCCATTTATAGATATTTAATTGTTGAAGAAATGTTGATGAAGTTCAAGGTGGCATGGAAGGAAGAAGACGGGATGGTGCAAAGCAAAACACAATAGGCTGGATAATTAGTCTTTTCCTCAAAAAAATATGCAACGATCAGTTCAATCCTGAAGAACCTAAGAAAACTCTCATTGTCTGTTCTACACAAAGACTTGTAGTAGTGGAACTCCAAAACAACAAATGAGCTTGTACTATCTGTTTCCCTGTGATACACAGAAACACCTCTTAAAGTTCCCCATCCCACTATGGCAACACTAGATGATTTGTGGAACTCTGAACCTAGAAGAAGAGAGGAAATGCCGCTTTCTCATAGAAGTGGAGCAATGTTGAGGATATAAAATCTTCTGTAGAATAGAAATTAAGATTGCTGTGCAATGTAAAGTGATACAGTTAATCTATATGAAGTAGTAATGTTTGGGAACAAAAGTAAGGCATCATTTGAAAACCTTCAACCCATCTTTCGTAAAAGAACAGCGGAGTGTTCTAAGGAAGATAACATACTTGTGTCTAGTAGGGAAAAATTATTAGGAATGATTAGTATATACACACAAGAAGAACAAATATATTATTGGAAACAGAATGAGGAATGAGACATATACATAAGATTTTACAAATAACATCATCACATACAGGAAAAAAAAAAAAAAAAAGACATACCACTTTTATGGAATGTCAGTAAGGAAGTTAGCAGTAAGGAAGGTGTCACTTCCTATCTGGCACATTAAGTCTTAGCAATCCTCTTGGAGGTTTCATGCACAGCTGGATGTCTGGGGCTCAGAAATGAAGCATTAGGGTTTAGTGGATACTTTGCAACAGAAAGAAAAAAGGGGATTTCTGAGAGACATGAGAACATTTGGATCTACATGTGCTGGTGTTCACTGTAACTTTCTCTATGTATTGCTGAACTGGTGTGAGGAATCCTGATACTCAGCAACTGCAGGGATGAACAAACAGGAGCTGCAGACACCTGGACTAGCCATTATTTATTCCCAGAACACATTTCCATATAACTGAAAGATGCTGCCTGCCTGCCATTTGGCTTTTTGATGTCCTCGACTTATTTTTAACCAATAAAATAGCATCAGTGCTACATTTCTACAGGGTTAAGAAATAATGAGAATTTATGCTTTCTACTTATACAAACCACAACCTCTTCATTTGTAGTCTTGAGAGGAGTAATTTCAAAGACAGGTATCCCTTAAAGTAGGTCTGCTATGTATATATCTCTCCTGGGATATTGGTGTTTAAAATTTTCTTTTTTTTAGTAAGAGATGCATGAGAGTTTACTGATATCTTTCTGGTATACTCACTCCAGTTTAATGGTACCTTTTGCCTTGTCCAGTCATTTTTCTCAAATAATGCAATCAGGTTGGCAAGGAATGATTCTCCCTCAGTGAATCTATTCCAGTGAATCTGTTCCCAGTCTCCTCCTTCTCCTTTAATGGCCAGGTTCCAAGAGAACTCGCCCCACAATAAGTGAGACTGACTTGTCTGTAGTTTCCCAGACTGTTATTTAGGCAGTTTTTGAAAATGAGTGCATCTTTCCTATGTGTGTATTGTTGATAGCATTGATAGCAATTTCCAATTTCACTAAAAATTCACCTCATATAAAGCACAATTATTTTGTAAATTAACAGACATCTGTTGAATCTGTACTGTCTGCAGTGTTTGAACATCTGTCCTATTTGCTTAAGTTACTAATTCACCCATTTATAACCCTCATTGGCTTGCATTTGAACAGCATCAACAATGGGGAGAGGCTACAATGATGAAACAAAAATCCACTGTTCTATACCACCCATACAAGTGAACCACATCCATGGCCTCAAATAAAATTGAGAAATACAGTCACAATAACTGTTATTATATAAATCTACTTAGTAGTGTCTGAACTTGTTTTCCCTTAATCTTGTACTGATTTGATTTTGATAATGATTCCTTCAAAGGGATGGACAAAGAATCATAGGATCATAGAAACACAGAATCATTAATGTTGGAAAAGACCTCTAAGATCATCTAGTCTACCTGCCACCACTAATTGCCCACTAATTCATGTCCCTGAGAACCACATCTACAATTTCTTGAATTCCTTCAGGGTCAGTAACACCACCACCTCCCTGGGTAGCCTGTTCCCAGGGAACCACCACTCTTCCTTTAAGAAAAGCTTTTTCCTAATATTCAATCTGAACTTCCCTGGTGCAACTTAAAGCCATTCTGTCTCGTCCTATTGCTGTTACCTATTGCTGTGAGAAGAGGTTGACTCCCGCTTCACTACAACCTCCTTTCAAGGAGTTGTACAGAGATAAGGTCTCCCCTGAGCCTCCTCTTCTCCATGCTAAACAATCCCAGTTCCTTCAATTGCTCCTCTTAAGACTTGTGCTTCAGACCCTTCACCAGTTTTGCTGCTCTTCTCTGGACATGGTTCAGGGCTTTGATGTCTTTCTTGTAGCGAGGGGCCCAAAACTGAACACAGATCTCAAGGTGGAGCTGAATACAGGGAGACAATTACCTTCCTGCCCCTGTTGGCTACCCTGTTTCTGATACAAGCCAGGATGCTGTTGGCTTTCTTGTTCACCTGGCCACATTGCTGCTTGTGTTCAGCTGAGCATAGTCCAGCAGCCCAGATCATTTTCCTCCATGCAGCTCTCCAGCCACTCTGCCCCAAGCCTACAGCAAAATATTGGGTTGTTGTGACCAAAGTGCAGGACCCAGCACTTACTCTTGTTGAAACTCATCTCACTGGCCTCACGCCCATCGGTCCATCCCTCATTTATGACCCTTTTGGCAAGTATCTAAAATTAAGAAGCAAAGTTAGATAGCGTTGGCTGTAGACAGACTTTTCTTAAGGACAAGTCAGATGCTAAAAAAGAATCCTACCCTTGACAAAAGCACTAAAAAGATCAGAGGATCATCAAACACTTTTTCAATTTGCTGCTCAGAAAACAAAACAAAAAGCTTCACAAAACTGCAGTGAGAACAAACAGTATGCTAAATGAATTTAGTTTAAATCAAGAAACAAGTTAACTCAAAATTCAGGTGTAATATAAACATTTGGTTTTCATCTTCATTTTAAAGCTAGGAAATATTTTTGGCCCTAGATAGAACATGTAAAAATTAGAAGGCCTAATCAACTTAACCAAACCACCTACTTCTGAAAGAGCTAAGCATTTTTCTAAATCAAGGCATTAAATAAAACACATTCAGAGGAATTAGGCTAGACCTGAGAAAGAAGTTGCTGGTGCCATTTAAGAAGGCCTAGCTTATCCAGGCCTAACAAATACAAGGCAGGAGTTGCAGGATACCTATGACCTTCCAGACATGTAGCTGAAGTTGAAAGATAACAAGATGTTTAAAATGGCACTAGATCCCACATTTCTACAACTGAATCTCACCATTATTAACTCACAGGATCAAATGCATTTCAAAATGCTCTGCATATCCAATTATCATAACAATTCTTTCTAAAAATTCTGAAGTAGACTATGCAAATGTATCCTACAATAGAAAGTAATTCTTTATTGGATATTGAGAAAGCATATCTTTTTTTTCCATGCCCTGCAACTTCCTAATGAGAATAAAAAAATCCAAATAGTAAGTCAATACGACTTTTTATTACACGCCAGAAACCAAAGCAGGGATCATTCCTAATTCTGTTTCTGAATAGCAGGAAGCAGTGCTGTTCATTATATCTACCTTGTTTTTCACAGTTAACTGCTTGAGGTTATAGTTTTTCAATATAAACACTGACTGTAATAAAAGAATAAACATAAGGCCAGAGGAAAGAGTGGCTGCAATGCTGTTCTTTGAAAAGAGCATATACATTCCAGATCTCAGAGCTGATTAGCTACGTGGACAGAGGAGTGGAAGAAATTAAGCTAAGACACCACAACCTCAGGGTTGAATACTGTTGAAACTTCATTAGTTCTGTGTTCTCCAGAAACTCATTATCTGAAATAACATCTGATATTTCACCAGAGTCAAAGGGAGCATAACAGCCTTTCGTATTCCCTGTCTTTTTGTATTTTCTAAGAGTCTCAGTCTAATGATATTCAGATTGAATAATAAACATCTGTTTAGTTTTGTTCGAGGAAGATGGTTAAGGTCAGTATTACCTGGCAATAACTAACAAAAAATTCATACGAAAATATTCTTAATGCAAAGAAATATAAAATAATTCAGGTTGAAAAGATGCTAGGGAGACATCTGGCCCACCCCTGACTTGAAGCAAATCTGAGGTAGATCAGTTATTCAGGAATTAATCAAGTCAACTGTTATTTTTCTCTTGCCCCCCTCGAAGTGGGGTGCACCATCTTCTTTCCTCCAGGCACCAGTAACCTCAGTTGGTAACCACGAACTTGCCTGCTATGTTTGATTTCCAAATGCCCTTGTGATTAATAAGCATCAGGTAGCTTAAATTGTTTATCACTGTTGCATGTTTTTCACTTAGATCTGGATGGGGCAAATAAGATGGTCTACCATACAGACGTACCATTCAGAGTTTAAATAAGTCTTCTGACACAGTGTTTGTGCTTACAGCAAACAGTGATAAGAAAGTCCTAGAATCTGTAAAAGGACATTACCAAATTCTGCAGAACACAGTTTAATATCAGGAATCAGCTTGTCTTCTTGAAAACTTGTGTTTTCCCAGACAGCTTTTACTATGAATATTTTAGTCACATCCCACCACCTGAAAATAGAAAGCTTCTTTCCCCATCTATCTGTATGCTCAGGAAAAAAACTTATTGATACATGGCTTTTATGAACTCTTTCCACACATGTCAAGCTTAAGAATCTCAGATTCATGTTTCTTAATGATCTGTTTCATTCCAAGCAGAAGAGAGGCTGGAGAAATCCCTTTATTCAATCTGTTAATTTTCCACTTCTGTATTTTCAGTTAGGAAATGTATTATTTTCTATGCTTGAGTTTTTCTAATCATGGTCCTCAGTCCGCTCTATACTGAATTGACTACCTCTCTGTTGAATGTGAGCAATTTTCTATAAGATGCAAAGCAAATTTTTTTTTTTACCCAATTTTTGCAATGCCTGTGCAGTTCCACGCTGGTATCAAGAGACTGCAACAGTTTCATTCTTCTCTGTAACTTTGTGGCCACGTTCTCTGAGATCAACAGCTGCCTCTTCAATTCTGCTCCTCTAAGTCATACAAGCAGTCTCCTGTTACCAACTGCATGAAGTAAATGAAATGCTCAACATGCTCCAGATGCAGGTATGTGTATTTGTGGCTTCAACTTTTTTTCCTTTTTTTTTTTCTTTTTTCCTTTTTAGTCATATACTGAGACTTATTTTCACATACTCCACTTTTTCCAGCAAATTTTGCATTAATTCCTACAAATTTCCATTCAAATTATTGCCACTGACAAAGCACAGGGTAATGTACACCCAAAGACAGATTCACTGTCAAGAATACCAGTACTGTAATCCATCAGGAAATTATGTACTGATTACAGAATGATAGCCCACTTGGGCTTATACTGCAAAGTAAAATCAGTTAGATTGTTATCAGTACTTTTTGCTGTTATTTGTTACAAGAATGAAAGGTGCAATGATACTGTTGGCAGTGAAAACTCTAGGAAAAAACTTATTTTCTAGAAGAAAAATACCATTATCTCCATTTTTCATTAAAAACTTGAAATTTTGTTTCTAATGACAACGTTCACCTATGTATTGGAAAAATTTATTTCTGTATTTGTTTTATATTCTGCTATGGTAAGTGAGAAGACATACTAAAGGAAGTATCCAAGTCTCATACTCTCATTTTACAGCACCCAGGGAAAAGTTTGATTCAGGAAGTCAAATGAGCACAAAAGGCAACTATGAAATAAGTTGAACAGACTTACTTCAGGTTTATAGCATTTTGCAATTTATAGTATTTATAGAATGTTATAAATGACAAGTCAGATGATAATAGATCTCTTGCGTTAGTATCCTGCCATGAAATTTTCACACTGTATAAATTCTAAAAGGAAATCTATAAAGTGTATTTTTTGTCATTGTATCAAAGTAATGACCGCTGGAAACATTAGCAATAAGCTGGGCAATAATCCCATTTGTTCAGATTCAGACTACTATTTATAGCAGAAACTCTAAATTTTATCACCATTGTTGGACATGGAGCATCCTCATGTCTTTGGTCTGCTGATAAGAGGTAGCTCCCACTGGGAACAAGGAATGCAAGAAAAGGGTTGTCCTTCTCCCCAGGGCAAGCTCTGACTAAGCACCACAGGGGGGTCTTAGTAAAAGAGGCAGCCAGAGTTATTTACCTTGGAAAAGAATGAGAAACCTCCCCAGTGGGAATATATTTCAGCCAGCTTCCAAAGACCAGATGCTGAGGTCATTCTTTTCTTCTGCAGGAGGCATTAAAACCTTTCCACTGGTAACAAGTGGCAGAACAGTATTTCTTATGTAGAGATAACACAGAAGTCCATCCCTGTCCATTTATTCTCAGTGAGCTCAAATTTCATTCTAAGGCAGTTTCCAAGCCCAGCAGCAGTGGAAAGAAAACACTCACAATCATTTAACTTCTAATAATGAAAGTAAGTGTATTTTATAGCTGCTCAGCACCTCAGGAGTGGTGCTAACATTGCTTCTATTTTTGTTCACGCTAAAGGGTAAGGAGTTCATCCTTGCTGCTCCAAAGGCAAAGGGTTTAGATAAAAATCTCTTTTTCTCTCCCAAAGAAGTTGGGGCTCCAAAATATTGTCAAATCGAAAATCTCAGAAGCTGTCTATAATTTTCTGCTAGCTTTTTCCTTTATTTATGCCACCTGCTGCTGTCCTGTCACAGCACAGCACAGCAGGGAACAGGAATGAAAGGAAGAGCCACAAACACACACGGCTGGATTGTGTTTTCCCAGTGGAGCAGCATGAGGTAAAAATGATAGGGATTACACTGCCACTTGCCCCGAGGCAAAATGTTAATAATGTAGGAAACAGACTTATGCTTTCTTCTCCCAAGGGGGAAAAAAAGGGATCTTTGATATTGGAAAATTGAGTTTTTATGCCCCTAAAGGTTGCTCACTAGCTTAGAAATGTATATTACTGCATGGGGTCATTAAAGTAGTAACATGATATTATAAGGGTTGGATTTTGTCCAAGAAATCAGGTGCTCATTGCTTCCAAAGGGTATCAAATAGCAATTTTTCAGATGGTCCACAAAATACTTTTTATTCCAGCACAGCTTTATCACCACAGCAAGTTGTTGGTTTTTTTTTTTTTGCCTTGATGTTTCAGAATTTTCACATTAGGCAAGTCCACAGGAAATAGATGTTATGGTCTGTTGACAGCAATATTAATTTAGACAAACATTTCACTGGAAAGTAGGAATAAAACATCTTTTGTACCTCACTAAACCATACAAGTTTAAGTCTAGGTACCAAGAAAGCAAATAGATTTCAGGTTATCCAGGATTGGCTGACACACCCAAAAGCTGTGCTGCTATTCCGCAAGACCTGTACAGGCTGGAGAGCTGGGCAGTAAGAAACCAGATGAGGTTCAACAAAAGCAAGTGTAGAGTCTTGCATCTGGGGAGGAATGATTGCATGCACCAGTACAGGTTGGGGGATGACCTGCTGGAGAGGAGCTCTGTGGAAAGAGACCTGGGTGTCCTGGTGGATGACAGGTTGGCCATGAGCCAGCAGTGTGCCCTTGTGGCCAAAAAGGCCAACGGCATTCTGGGGTGCATTAAAAAGAGCATGGCCAGCAGGTCGAGGGAGGTGATCCTCCCCCTCTACTCTGCCCTGGTAAGGCCTCATCTACAGTATTGTGTGCAGTTCTGGGCTCCCCAGTACAAAAAAGACAGGGATCTCTTGGAAAGAGTCCAGCGGAGGGCCACGAAGATGGTGAAGGGCCTGGAGCATCTCTGCTATGAGGAAAGGCTGAGTGAACTGGGTCTGTTCAGCCTTGAGAAAAGAAGACTGAGAGGGGACCTGATCCAGGTTTATAAATATCTGAGGTGTGGGGGCCATAGTGGTGAGGCCAGTCTCTTTCCAGTGGTGAGTGGAGACAGGACAAGGGGAAACGGACATAAGCTGCAGCATAGGAAGTTCCACACAAACATGTGCAAGAACTTCTTTACAGTGAGGTGACGGAGCACTGGAACAGGCTGCCCAGGGAGGTGGTGGAGTCTCCTTCTCTGGAGATGTTCAAGACCTGCCTGGATGCCTACCTGTGTGACCTGCTGTAGGGAACCTGCTTTGGCAGAGAGGTTGGTCTCAATGATCTCTAGAGGTCCCTTCCAACCCCTACAATTCTGTGATTCTGTGATTCTGTGATCTCTTTCTCTGCGGACACATCTAATCACTGTAGTGTTCTTTCCAGTTGTCATCCAACTTTCCAAATGTGGTACTGAGCTTATGATTATGAATCTAAAGAGGCATAATTAAATACTAAGTTCTTTTCTGTTGATTAAAAACAGTGAAAGTAAAGCAGAAATCTGGTATTTTTCAGAAGTAAGAATCCAATTTTGGGATTTCTGATTTCTTTCTTTACCCATGTTCACATTGAAAAAATTATTCCTGATCTCATCTCAGATCAAATAAAAATCATATCTCCTGTTTCACAGCAATAAATCACTGACAAATATCAATTCCAAAATGATAAATCTGAAGAAAATGAATTGCATTTGATTAGAAAGGATCTCCTCTCTGTAAGATATTTAGAGTGGCTGGCAGTGCACAGAGAACAAAATAAAATCATTGCTGTATCCTGTAAATGTGCTGATAGGAAATAGGAATCTGCGTTACCACTTTCTGATGCTCAGCAAGCACTCCTGAAATTACAGATACAAGAGTGACCCTTAGCAATTTTGCCTTAGGATCAATGCAGTTGATTGAATTTTTCATTTCCTTTGCATGGCTTTGGGTTGTAGCAACTTCTCTCCTCATACATAACTTATACTTCCAGTCTCTATCAGCATAAAACATGTATTAGGAGATTATTTATCAGTGTAAAATGGAATTATGAATACTTTTTGCTGAGAGAACAATTCCTTTACTGCATTAATCCAGCAACAAAAAGTCCTGATTCATGTCTAGCAAGATATGTTAAAGCAGATCAAGTATAGGTGTTCATTACAGGCTGCTATTCTTCTGCCCTACATTTCATTTTGTTAAGGTCTCCTAAGAGAAGCAGTTTCATTTAGCCTTGTTAAGCTTTATTTAGGGAGAAGAATGGAGAAGCAGGACCTGCCAGTCTGGAGTAGCTTTTTCAGTCCTCATCAGAACACATTCCAAATTGAAAATGCATATGTGAAGGGATACACTGACTTGCAATATTTACACTACATTTGCTTTCCTGATGGTGGTAATTCTTCCTGAGTGTTCTCATAACACAAATGACTTAGACCCTAAGAAAAACTGGAAACACAGAAGAAGCTATAACAACAAAGCCTGTAACAACCAAGTTAACCTAGCCAAATAACATGGAAAATGGGAAAGCTAAGATGTTAAGAAAATTAATAGCATCCAAAATTTAATTGACAACTGGTACTCAGTAATGTTTCCCTTTTTATAAAAAGAGATTAGCAGTTTGATGTATAAAGAGGTGCTTTACCAGATATTATGGAAGTGATCTCTCTCAGAGCCTTCACAGCTATCAGATACAAAAGAAACAGTTAATTTTTTCTTTTCAAATCTTAAAAAGGATTTCAAAATTGATTCAACATTTGAAATAGTATTTCTCTATGGAAAGCCAGGATATCCTCCTTTGTCTTCCTCTCTCTACAGATCATTTCAGCAGGAAATACTGAGTTGTAGCTCGCAGGAAAAGCCCAGTTTTGCTGTTTCATAAGAAAGCCCATTTCCATTTGTGGTTATGTGTAGTTTAAAAACAGCAGTGAGATATTACACAAAATGGCTGGATGGCATCAAGCTGTCTGAGAGCATCTGCTTCTCAGACCTCCTCTGATGCATGTGATGAGTGTTTTCCAGTTCTATCATCCCAATGCTCCGTAAATGCAGACGGACCTTGTTCCGTGACTGCATGTAAAATCAGGTGGTGGCACTGGGGGAAGATTCAGTGAGAAGTAGAGCACCTTGTATTTTTTACTGGAAAATGTCTGACTTTTTGACAGTCAGTGGCAAGGCGCGTTTTAAGAAACCTTTGGTCAAAGGATATTGCAGGATGCCTGCCTTGTTAGCTTCACCAAACGGCAAGGACAAAGCATTGCATTCTTGTGGGGTAAAGCTGAAGGACAGAATCACCAAACAGGGAAATGCAGATTTTTATATTGCATTATCCTTAGTGCTACCATCAAAGTCCAACTCCAGAAGAAGGAGTAAGGCTGGATGCACAGTGTCTTGCCCACTGAGCCCTGTACAGAAACTCCTCATATGATCACCATTCCTCATAAAAGTTGTGCCTCAGTATGAGCATCACAAGCAATAGAGCTTTTACCATATTCATATTGCAGTTTCAGGAGAACACACACTGAAGATGTTATCATTGGTAGAGATCTGTTTGTTCCCTGCTGGTCTTTCAATTTTTGTTTTTATGAGCTCCAGATATTGAGCAGATGTTTCAACCTGATTTTTTCTTTATAATTGATATAAAGCCTGGTAGCCATTCCCTCATGTTAGCTGTTCAAGACACTAAGGTAAAATTCTTAGTAAAATTAGAGAATGAAACAAATCTCACAAGAGGCAGTCATTTTCCCTTCCACTGCACCCCAAATACAAAGCAGAAGTCTTATGCAAAAAAAAAAACAAACAACACCAGTGGATGCTGCAGGTAGCATTTGTCTGAACAAAAGCAAATGTCTATATATTTGCATCTAACTTGAACTAGACACTTTTTGAGATCTTTTCTAGACAGAGGAGAAAAGCTCTTTCAGGCTGTCATTTTGATATACATACATATGCATTTTGATATACATGTCATCTTAAAGTGAATCACTAAAATACAATGTATCGATCTTGCTCAAAAAGCATCTATTTTTCCACTTACTAGAAATAAAGCCTCAGCTGTCTGTTCAGACATAGAAATCTCAAGCTGAATATGACGAATCTCACCTTGTTAGATTATAATGACTGACCTGTCAATCAATTTATCCTGTTGATAAATGACTAATACAGAATCACAGATACATAGCACTCATGATCCAAATAATTGGTTACTATAAGCACACAACTGTGGTTTCAGGGACAGAATAATTTACTGCAGTGTCTCTGCATGAGCATCAGATCTTTACACTGAAAACAACAGCTTAATCTGATTTCCCTGATAGCAGCACTGCATCTTCTAATTTTGTTATAATACAGATAGAGCAACGTGTTGTCCTCAGTCCCTGCACTGTGCAAGGGAGGTGCTGCCTTGGGCTGTGACAACATACCTGCAAACCTGTCCAGCTGCTGACCATCCTGTGGAACAAAGAGAGCTCTGAATATCTGAACATTTGCAGCTGTCAAAACCCTCACTTGCTCTTTTGTCTGTTCCTGCATTGCAAACTCTGGCATAAATCCTTTCAGCAGAGAAGTTTCTTTGCTCATCCTTACACACCTGCTTAAAAAAATATATGGCCTTCAATGCTCAGTGCTATCCATTTCACAGCTGGAAAATCGTATAGTTGAGAGTACTCAATTAAATTTGTCAGAAAGTTTGGACTGTGAAGTTTATCATCTCCCTCATTTCTTTGGGAAAAAAAGACGTCAGAATTACTTGCTCCATTTATCCTTGTATACAAGTCAGAAGAGGAACTGATGAAAAAGTGTATTTTAGAACATTAGAAACTGTAGTTTGAAAAGCATTTTTTAGATCTATAGTTCATAATGAAGTGTGCAGAATGATGATAAGGATGAGCTACCCTGAATAAGTATTAATTTCATTCCTACTTATCTGTCTCTTTTCCGTGTCATGGCTTCAATTTCAGGTTATGATTACTAGATAAAAATCCTTCCCTTAAGATACTTTAGCATTGTCTCTGTGTGTGTGTGTGCAAAGCAATTATGGAAAAGATCATTTGTTTTCTTTTGAGTGCAATCTCCATACTCAATGTACTGAACTAATAAATGGGGTCAAAAGTTCAAATAATGAAAAATGCAATAACCCTTGCTGATGACTATAAGAAAAGAGAAAGAAAAAATATTGGAAAGTGGAGAAGAAACAGAAAGAATTAAGCATATGTTGTAAGGACTCTTAACAAAGTACCTCAGTTCTTCTCAGAGGACCAGCAAAACTGAGAGGAAGGGTTGTTGCTCAATCTGAAGAGAAACCAAATAATTTTTTCCAACAACAAGTAGAAAAGAAAAAAATCTAGACTGGGAAAGAAAGCTTTTATTTTATTTTATTTTATTTCATTTTATTTCATTTTATTTTATTTATTTGCTTGAGTTTTTTTGTTTGGTTGGTTTCGTTGGTTTGTTGTTGTCTTTTGGTGAGTGATCTTAACCACACAAGGCAAGTGCTATGTAATTTTGGCTTTTCTGGAATAAGAAAATGTTGCACACGGAGATAACAAAATATGTAAGGCTATTAGCATCTTCAGTCACTCCAAATGCCCACAGATCAACACAGGCTGCTGCTGAAAAGAGAAGCCCTATCTCCTTTTGCTTTTTTCTCTCAGCTTAGCCACTTAATTAGTTCCCTCCCTTGCATAAGACTTTACTGACCTTTCAAATATGCAGTGAGTTGGATCAGCCTAACCAGTTAAGAGAAAAGCATTGTTCTGACTAGTTTACTTTGTGTCAGCAAATGATAGAGCTGATTTCACTCACTGTGTGGGTACTGAATTACCAGCACAGATGACTGGGAATCTGGGACTGGAAGATGTGGCTGAGGAGTCAAGCCATGGCTTTCAATAGACACAGCTGGACAAGAATAAGGGCACTGTAAAACGCAAGCTGCATTTTTCTGACCTATTTAGCTTCTGTGCAGAAGTCACTACAGGTACCATCTCCAGAGAATACACAAACACAAACAAGGCCAGTGGTAAGATGATGAAGGCAGAGCTTTCCTGTCCTGACAGTACACAGCTGTACTGTGACAAATACTTGAAATAAGAGTAAAGAGGAAGGTAATCCTAATGTGCATATTTGTGGAGGTGGGAGGATTCAGAGCAGCTGGACTACAGAGGAAACAGTTACAATTCAGGGGCAAAGACAAAATATCACAGAATCACAGAGTGGCTTGGGTTGGAAGGAACTTCAAAGCACATCCAGTTCCAGCCACCAGCAGTAGACAGGGCTGCCTCCCCACCAGCTCAAGCTGCCCAGGGTCTATCTAACCCGATCTTGAGCACCTGCAGGAATGGGGCATCCAAAGCTTCTCTGAGCAGCTGTGCCAGCGCCTCACTGCCCTCTGAGTAAAGAATGTACTCCTAACATCTAAACTAATCCCCTCTCCTTTAGTTTAAAGCCATTCCCCCTTGCTCTACCACTATCTGACTGTCTAAAGTCACTGCTCCTGCTTGTAAGCTGCCCTCAAGTACTAGAAGCTGCAATGAGGTCTCCCTGAAGCCTTCTTTTCGCCAAACTGAACAAGCTCAGCTCCCTCAGCCCATCCTCATAGGATAAGTGCTCCAGCACTCTGATCATCCTTTGTGGCCTCTGGACCCACGCCAACTGCTCCATATCCTGGAGGCAATAGGTAGGGCCTCACAAGGGCAGAGAATGTGATTGAAATACTTTGGGAAAAAGAGCCTATGGCTAGGAGCCAATGATAAAGGAGTGCAGAAATAAAATACAAGAGTATAAGGAAATGGACTCTGAAAGGAATGCAAGAGGAAAACAGCTACGGTGCATGAAGACCATCCTGTAATCAAACAATGCAACCTGAGATGGGAAACAGATGCTGGAACCTGAGAAATGGAGGCTGGATTTGGGAATGAAAGGAGATGAGGACTGTAACAAGGTGTCAGCTGAAAAAGGGCAAGACAGTAGTAGATTGGAATATGCTAAAGAGTTCCACTCATCATCAGAGGATGAGAAGGAAAACGGAACGTTTCCTCTTGACTGCAAGAACATTACAGTGTGACATAGAGACCCTGATCCTATTTTAGTTTCAGATTTCATGTGGAAATCACTGTGTTGTTCATTTATTTCAGCAGAATATCTACCAGAGAAGGGCGGTGTGTACTGCTCTGCATTACTGAAGAGGAGGAAGAGAGGAAAGACATGAGAAGAGGTGAGGTGGGGTATTGCCAGGCCTCAGTCACACCGGCTGCTTGGAAATCCAAAGGGGTATTTTGCTCTCACGAGTTTTGCTTTCATCTAGAAACAGCCTCACCCAGAGTGTACATGGAAATCAGTAAGGAAAAATTATTTACAATAGAAACAGGACTATAAGGACTGGGAATTAATAGGAAAAGAAAGATTTTTTTTTTATATAATGTTCCTAATTGCATTAAGAATAACCGACTGTTAATGGTGAAACAATCAGATAGAGACTGCTTAGAATTCATTTCTAATTGTACCTTCTATCTCCATCTGAGGGTAGATAATGAGCTTCACAGTCAGTTTTTGTTTGATATAAAATGAACTTCAATTAACTAGATGCCTTCATTTTTAAATCAAATAATAAATACGGTTAATGTCTTATCTGTTAGCAGGAACTTGCATTATGATAAAAATGAATATAATTAAAGATTATAAAATCAGTGAGAAAAAAATAAGTCTTGTGCACAATATAGCCAAGATTTCTTTCATTCTCAGATGGAATCAAACACCACAACCAGACAAAAAAAAAGTATTTCTTACAGGAAGTCATGCACATCAGTAAGAAAGCTGACATAAATTGAAGAGTTCTCATTTATTTTACATACTCTCTGAAACACCATCAAACAAACTGTGACTGCCAGAGTAATAAACCTAAGTATCCAGAACATGTTGTACACATAATATTTCTAGTTACACAAACCTAACCGCACACTAAGTGAGTTGATTAGTCTCTACTGCATATATTAGGGTGGTAAACATGCTGTACCCCATTGATTCACTCTCTGTGAAATGACACGAGTTGCAATTACCAAGTGATGCAGTGTGCAAAACAATAATCATTCATATATGCATACACACGGATTCACACAAACATGTACCCAAACACATTCAGAAAGTAATAGAAGTTCATCCAGCCTTTGCCAGCTGTTTGAATCATTTACATGCAGCAACATCTCCAGTTACCCAAGGGGTACATCCTGCAAGTAGGAGGGATGTCTGCTGCCTGCAAGTCCTTCACCTCCCCTGAAGCTCTCCAAGCAGCAGGAAGACTCACAGCCAGCACATGCAGTGGATGCCCAGCCTCTCTCCAGCTGTGAAACTCCTGCAAAATTTGGCTTCTGGGGCTGGAAGCACAGGGTTTGTAACAACAGCATGTATATAAGATTGATCTAAAGCCTGTGGAAGTCGTAGGGAACCCTTCAGCTATTTTATATTACCTTTGGCAAGTCCCTGTAGTTAACTCATGGGATAAGGGAGATGGACAAAAGAGGTCAAGAACATGAAAAGGTGTTAGACAGACCTTGAATAGCTAGTTTTGGGCTCAGTACAGGTTCTGGATGCCACAGAATGGTTAAAATAGAGATCTTTTTAATGAAATACAAAACAGAGTCTCACTTTTATTCATTTGAAAACTTAGCTGTGATGATGCTGTAATTATAAGCGCCCATACCTGTTTAATGTTTTGCAGGAGTTAATGTAGTAAATACTGTAGAAAATCAAGCAGTAGGAAAAAATATTTACTATTGGCTTTTCTTAGAAACACTTAGTACAAAATCCACAATATTGAGAGGGATCTAAAACTAAGAGACTTGTTTTACAGTTCATGCTAGCATAGGCACTGTGTTGATTCTTTGCTACAGCTGGGAATTTCACCAGCACGATTCCTGGTTTACAAAACTCCAGAGGAGACTGGTTATATTAAAAATGTGCTAAGAAGAGATTTTCTGAATGCTTCTTATTATCTCTTCTGAATTCAAGTCTTGATTAAAAATGATCAGGTTCATGCTATGTTTATTCATACTCATTTATTAAACAGTCAAACCTTAATTTGCATGCATGCATTCTTAAAGAATGTTATGAAGAAAAATACTTTTCCGTAGCAAGCCTCTTGCTCCAAAATAATGGAAAACCCACTCTGGCCATTATGTCCGCCTCTGACCTTGGGGACTACTGGCTTAGAGCCTGCTTGCTGCAGGTTGCTTGAGCTAAATGACCTTGCAGTCTCAACTAAAACATCTCCTAAGTGTTTCATAAACATCTTGTAATTATCTCAATAATGGGATTTGCTGGCTGTTACAGATATGTGGGTGTTTTTTTTGCAAATAATCCACCCAGGAGTGTCCCTGCAACAGCCCTGATCTTTTCAGCTGCTCTAAGGTAACACACAGATGGGAAGAAAAAATAGGCTGCTGTAATAATTAGCCTTGAAAATTCTGAGCATGGAAAATACACTGGGAGCGCAAACTGAAAATACAAACTTCCTGGTTTCAGACAAAGTTGGCCTCCTTCTGGTGCTCCTGAAAATTGTGCACCCCTGGCTGAGAGATAATTGCTTCTTGAAGGCTTTCAGCAAGAAACATACACACATAAAATTGACTTCTAAAACTTATTCAGATGTGCTTTTGACGATTTTACTCTGATCCCAATTTTCACACTCTGGAAACTCCATAATCTGCTCCCACTGCCAACTCACTTCACAGTTAATACGGATTTGCTATGTTTCTTTCTGCATATGTACACAGTAAATTTACATGACAATCTGTACCATGCAATTGCAAAAACAGCAATTACATTTTAATAAATGAATTTAACTTGACAATTTGAATTCTAAATGCTAAGGGATGTTAAATTCAAAGTGACTATCTAAAATGAAACTATCTGGCAAACTTTATGCAATCCATCAAAGTTAACTTGTGGAAGATTTTACATCCATAAGGCACTAAAGCAAAGACATCATATATATGTAACAATAGATTTACCTCTGTTCTTTATCAAAACACAACATGAGCTGTGCCAAAATTTATAAAAATGAAGTGCTTCATGGCTTACAATAATGACAAATGTATGCAAAACTATGTACTGTATTTGGACTATATTTAAACTGGAATCTGTAACCATTTGTTCAGATACTGCAGCTTTTCCCCATGGATACACGACCCTGTGTTTGGCTATTACTCACATACATCCTGTATGCTGTAGTGCAACGTTTACCAACCATCACTCATCAGGGAGAGGCCTGCAAACTCCTTAGCTTACCATTCTCTTCCTAACAAGAACTGAATTTCATAAGGTCTCAACAGAAACTTGCAATAGCCACTCTGATTCCCAAAATGCACCTCTTGGAATTCACAGAAATTTTTTTAATCTAATGTACTTGATAGTGATTTCCTAATTTCCTAACTGTCAAGTCAAATACCGAAGACCATAGTAAGGACAAGATAAAAGACAATGAATGAACTTTGAAAATTCAATTTATGTCTATTTTGTAACCTATGCACAATCAATGGATATTGGATATGAAGTGAATAAAAAAGCTGAGATACTTTGTTTCTGAATAGCATGTAGAATTGTGATGATGACTGATGCTGTAGGAACAATCTGAAATGAACTATTTATTCATATCTTGAAGAAGATATTTTTATATTGAGAGTTTTTAGAATTCTTGGTAGCAAAAATATTTGGATATATAATTTCATGCTTTAAAGCGAACTAATTATTAGATATCAGGAGAAAAGCAAATGTGTAGCAGATGATGCCACAGCTGTGGAGATCTTTAACTTCCCTCTGAAGTATTTGATTTTGGCTTTTACGAAAGAAAGGAAGTTGGAATTGGATGCTGGGTCTGAGTCAGCATGACAGCTTCTATTTTCCTATTTAATGGGATGTTGTAGCCCAGCTGCTAAGAAAAGTCTTATACTGCAATATAAATACATAAATAAAATCTTTTTTTTAAAAGCTAACGCAAGGTTTTCATTAAACTGCATAAGTGTTTTAGCCATCAGTGAACGTGTAGTAAAGATTTGAGTTTCTCACAAATAATCCTAACAAATGTCACTCATTTCCTTGCACAACAGCTGAAGCTGTCACCCACTGGAAGACTGAAGCAATTTAAGGCTGCAATTCCTCCTGCAAACACATTCAGTGTTTTTTGGTGAAAAGACCCCCCCACATATCCATTATTTCCTAGTTCAAGACATCTTTTCGTTAGTCAATTGTAACCTTAACAAATGCTAACTGTAGCATTTTCCATATAACTCTTCCCACCTTCCCTTGAAGTTTTAAAGTATTGATTTTCACAATGCAAATGACTCAAAATTCTTTTTATTCTTTCACATATTTTAGAAGTTTCCTCACTAGTTCCTCACAGAATGGCTTGAGGTGAATTTTTTTCCTCTCATTCTTATTCTGACTCTTATTCTTTATATAAAAAAAAATTCCATGTCTGACTGATCCATACATTTTATTTATTCTCCTCCAACCTATATAATAACCTCCAACTGGTTTAATAACAAAACATGTGGATCGCTAACAGATTAGTAGGAGTAAATATGTTCCCCATGCACAACCAGATTATTTTGCATAAAGCTCAGGCAAAAAGGCTGCAGTGCTGTCAGAGCTTTGGTTCAGGCATGCTGTCAGCTGTGTCAAGCAGCGAATGCACGTGGCACCAGGGCTTGTGAAGACCAAACAAGGGTAATTTACTGAAGTCTGTAAAGGAGATAGCAGTGCTGAAAGCTTAACACATCACCCATATTTCACAGCTTCAGCATTTAGTTCATTGAGGCCATCAACAATTAAAGCTATTCTTTGGTCTGTCTGACAATTTTTTAAGACTGATAGTGTTCTCAATTTTATTTCTTTTCAACCTATCTCGCAGACAGGCACTGTAACTTTTTGCAAACAGACACGCCATTCTCTGAGTTATCTGAAAACTGCTGAAACGGGAATATTAGGAGCATGATTAGAAAATATAATTGTTTTGGCACATGGGAAGCTTCCCTGGAGCTGTCAATTGATTATCAGGAGGAGAAACACCTGTTAGAGGACATGTGCATCAGGCTAACCATTGGTGGGATCCAGCTGGACCCTACACGTGTAGTAAAATTTGCTGCTGCAGTCTGTGACACAACTGTTAGCTTCTGTAAATTCAGAGCTATCATTCATGACCATCCACGATTAGAAAAAAGTCTGTTAGGTAAAACTAAGCAAAAATAAAACAGTAAATAATCAAAATAAATTTATTTTGATCTCCCTGCCTTCAACTCTCATAACAGCGTACAGTTTTCTTTATACTCCAGAAAAAAAAGCTTCAGAGTATCCTGGAAGTTCATCCCAGCTTCCTTTTTCTGGGGAAAAGGAGGTTGAGAGGAGACCTTACTGCTCTCTTCCCACATCTGGAAGGCGCTTACAGTGAGAGTGGGGTTGGTCTCTCACTGGTGACAGGACGAAGGGAAATGGCCTCAAGTTGTGGCAGGGTAAGTTTAAGTTGGATATCAGGAAACACTTCTTTACAGAAAGGATTGTTAAGCACTGAAATAGGCTCCCCAGGAGGTGGTTGAATCACCATCCCTGGATGTGTTTAAAAACCGCTTGGATGTGGTGCTCAGGGACATGATTTAGCGGAGGGTTGTTAGAGTTAGTTGTTAGAGCTACAGGGTAGTATGGTTAGGTTGTGGTTGGACTTGATGATCTTTAAGATCTTTTCCAACCTGAGTGATTCTACGATTCTTTGGTTCTATGATCACTACATCTGATTGTACTCTAGCAGTGATTTCATTTGCTAGCATCCTTGAAAATGTGGATGGATATTTTCACTGCATCGTGTCTCAATTTCGAAGCACAGTTTATCAGCCCATACAAAGAGAAAACAAATCAGAGGTAGGTGGCATGGACTTACTTCTGCAGGGGCAAGAAAGGACCTAAGAACACTCAGGAGTCAGATGATTTCTTGCTTGCATGTAAAAAGTGAAGTTTAATCTCTGCAATGCAACTAGAAAAGGGGTGATGAATATCATGGCTATGATCTGATTAACACTGATAGGAACCGAGCACTAAAAAACCCGCAGAAATCTCCAGCATAACATAAATATGCTGCTACTAGTACAGAAAACTTCAATCTCACAAATAAAAAAGTAAGAAAATATTTTGCAATCTGTCTACAAGATCATCACTCTTTAATCAAAAAGTTATCATTAGGCCATAGGATATAAATGAGTTTGGGGATTTTCATTCATTTTTGACCTGGAGACTTTTTATTGTAATACACAGAGAAATTCAAATGACACTGTACATTTCAAGCTGATGCAAATTGATAAGTCTGAATGAAAATCAGTGGGGAAGAGAACTCAAGCAAAACAGTATAGAATCATTAGTGGTATCCTGACACTGTATTAATGCAGATGTTACAAACTAAATTTTAATTTATTGACTGTAAGCAAAACAATACAGTACTGAAAACTGATATAGGAATAAGTACTCATAGATTTAATGCTAGGAATGTTTGCTGTTTTTTGTTTGTTTTTTTTTTTTCCCTAAGGGTGCTAATATTTAAGATACTGCTTACTATATTTTCAGTTGTTTTGTTTGCTCATTAAATTTCTTTACAAAGAGACTGCTTGATAATGTGTTCAGATGTGACTGAGTGACACCTTTCCTTCTGGGCCTTGGATCTGACTCACGTTCTCACCTACATCTGAAAGGACACCAGGGTGATAATGCCTGTGAGAAAGATGAAATAAATGGCAAGGAAAGAAAGTGTGGCACAGAGCTACCCTCAGCAACTACAGTGTTTCCATCACACAGGTTATGGAAATTGTGTTTCAGTCAGTCACTTCTTTGAACTGTAAATATAGACATCACTTACAGGTTCATGTGTCTCTATACAGTGCTCCAAAGAAACGTGTGTTGAGCTGACAAATATGATGAAGAACCAACAGTAGATAAGAACTTCTAGAGTGACAACTAGAGGTTGGACAGGATATTTGAACTGTGCCTGTTTTTGATTTTGTGCTATGTAGAGACAAAATCCCAGTTTATACTTAGAATACAGTCTGCTTAAACTTTGATTTATGGCTGATATTGAAGTAGCCTCTTAATTCTTACTGTCCTGTACTGAGAAAGAAATAAGGTAAATTAAGCTTAAGTTTCTTTTGCTGTTTGGTACCAAAATATGTGTCAAGCTGTGATTATGAAATAAGATCAGCTCTCAATAAAGGATTCTCAAAATATGTTAACACACACCCCAAATGCACATCTGCAATTTCCATGATGAAAATTTCACTTGCTTAATGAAGGCACGATGACTTCAACAAACATTTTAATGCTTAATATCCATCAGCAATTGTAAAATCTCAAAGAACTGTAATAATACAGTGCAAGTATTTACAGTCAAGATTTACAAACTTGAAACTTGAAACAGGAAACTTGAAGACTCGGTGCAAAACTGTGTGTGCATCTTCATGTCTGCATTTGCCAGGGCAATAAGCATGCCTATACCACATATACCATTATATATATATACACCATATATATACTAAGGTAATATTTGAAAGTGGAAATTTTGAATCCCTATATGTCAATCTCAAAATAATGGTTAAAGTCTTAGGGAGTCCAGGCAAAATTATTTAGTGATACAAAAACTTCAGTGAAAAGTTAGAATTTATCAGAAGTATACAAGCTGCTTAGAAAAAACTCAATAAATAATTCTTATCTGACATTTTTCTGTGTTTTTCTATGCAACAGCAAAGTGGACTTCTGTCTTGCTTCAGCTATTAGCATGTTAAAACAAAAAAAAACTTGCTATATCTATCCTCTTAAAAAAATCCATATATCATTCCCTGCCCAGCTGATTAGAGTAATGCAGTGGCATCACAGCATACCACAGTTAACCGTGAGATACTTAATTCCATGCTTAATATCATAATTAAGAAAATATCCTGTCCTACAGGAAACTTCTATGGTCACCATAAGAAATGGATACATCTGCAAGAGTTTAAAAGCTGTTACCCAAAAGTAATTGAAGGTTTGCTGCAGTTTTTTCAAGATGATGTTTCTATTAATTGTTCAGATGTACTAGCCCAGGAGGAACCCATTTACCCACAAATGTGATTATACATTATTTCTTGTTTCTTTTCATTACAGTGACATCCTTAGAGTTTCTTCCAATTGGAAAAGAGTCATTGCTTAGATGACTAGAAGAAATAGATGAGGTCTTTCTCGCTTGTTTTCAGTTTATTTTGGCTGGAGATTTTGCAACCAAAGCAAAAACATGATTAGTGACAAAATGTAAGCAGTTGACTTGTCCTCATTTCCACTGATCTTAAGCATTCCCTTTCTGTTACAGTGTAATTAAGTTTCTGGGGAATGCTTAACTAAAGATAAAATGGTGTCAATTCAAAATAAAGCTGCCTTGAGGACTAGTATTGTTCCAAATCATACCAACTGTTATTATACCTTTTGTCTTGTTTAGTCAGCAAGATCTAGGCAGCTAGCAAATACAGAGGAATCCACAAAAGGTGCATCAAACCTTCAAATAAGTGAGCAAGAAAACAGCAAGGGAAGAAAAAAGACAATTATACAGCAAGCACACCCATCTATTGGTATTGTCAAAGCTTCACCCTTCAAAGACGTGGTCCCTCATCTGGAGTGACTTATGCTTTTGTCTCCCTGATGGCAGGATTTAAAAATAAACTACACATTTTCAAGAGACGTGGTCAGACAAGGTAAAACTGTTGTGCTTTCATAATACTTAGCAAAAGTCTACCCAGTCATTAGATGACTAAACTTTAATAGCCTTACCAACACAGTGAAATGTGGATGCCCTGCAGAGTTCAGTGATTTGGACTTCTGCGTAGAGACAGGCAGAACTGACAAAATGCAGGTGAGCAGCTCAAAGGAATGCTTGCTGTTCAGGAACCTCTGCACTCGTGGGGGGGCCACAGGAGCAGAGAAAAAGACCGCCATGAAAAAACATTCTCATGGGAGACACCTACAGACAGACTGCAGTGGATTTTGTCTGTGGAAAACATTAAGAAAAAATGGAAAAAAAGGAATATAGACTGAAAGTCATTTGCTAAACTTCGTCTCGTGTCTCGGACTACTTTGAGAAAAAAATAAGGCCCTATTTTATTAAGGCAGGAATCAATCTGCAAGTGAATCAAAGCATTCAGCATCTAACACACACAGACGGTTTCCTATTCACACATTTTTATTCACACATTTTTGTTCATGAATTCAATTTTGGATTCAAAAACCAATATAATTATTGGAAAAAGTGTTCAAATTTCATCCTGCTGTCAGTTGTAACCTAGTAATATATTATGTATTTCTTACCAGAAGGAGCAAATATGTATGCAACAAATTTAAATTATCAGGGACAATCTAGGAGAAGTCAAGAACTGGAATAGTCTCACATGCTTAGCAGAGGGGTTGATTTATGCTAAATTCAGATTATCTGAATCTAAATGATTATCAGAATCAACTTCATGATCTAAATTAAACTGTGCCTTATTTCAGCTTGTCATCCAAAAGGAAAATCTCCACACTGCAAAGACCACATAACTTTAAAAGACTCTTTACATTTGTATTTAGTGCAATGCTTTGTATTAACTTTTATATCAAAATGAGTTAGAGTGACAACTAAAGTTTGATTATATAGTCAGAACTTTAGATAAATATATTCTAATAGAGAGAATCAAATCCAAATAACTTCCTTTTCTCAATTACTTTTTCATACAATTAATTAATAATGAATGCAGGAAGAAATCAGTGATGAACTGACACTGCAGAATGTGGTAACTATTCACCAATAAATGACACTATTCAGAATCAAGACTAAAACATCTGCAGTTGGTACGTACTAGTCAACACCATTTTTATAAAAGAAATGAATGTGATTTACCAGCTAAGTATTAATACAGCACAAAATGCAAAAAACCCCACAAACTGATACAATAAAGGCAATGAAATAAAGTATACTACTGTTAGGGCTGCACTACACCAGTGAATCTAGTTCCATGAAGGCAATTCAACTGTTAATCCAACATAGCAAATTGTAAAGGGTAAAGGAAAGCAAAATTTCGTTATTATTTAAACAGGGAAAGTTTTAGTTTTATCATTTTATAGAAAGAAATTTACTTGCTTACTGCTTTTATGATGGCTGTTGTGAAATACATAATAAAAATACCAGGACATACAGAAGGGATTTAATTTGAAATGTGGGAGCGTAGGAAAACTGATTGTTCAGAGATATAAAGTGACAGAAAAAACTGATAACTGAATGAGGCTGCAAATCAAGTTGAAAGACATCGGGAAGCGTATGGTTGTTCAAAGCAGTAGAGAGCTAACTGCTTCTTAAAAAGCACAGATAAAACACGCCTATGTATAGAAAGGAAGAGATTAACCTGTTATGAAGGAAAATGTAGTAAACATGCCAAAACCAATGATAATGAAGACTGAATGGCAAGAGGTGTGTAGCCGAATTTGCCAATCGTGTGGATGAAAACCCTCAATTAGTGTAGTCTATAACAGACTATAAAACAGAGATATGAAACAATGGGTGGAAAGAGAATTCTCACCTTTGTGAGGATGACTTATTCAGAATTGCATGGCACTAAACAGGCCAAAGATTTAAACAGAAGCCCCAAAAGAGAAACAGAATTGAAGACCAAAAATGATTTTGTGGATGGAGTTTGACAAGTATTTAGAAGGGAATCCAAATTACCTGCTCACCTCTCCTGTAGATACGCTGCTACAAAGACAACTTAGCAAGATGAGAAACCACTCAGAAATTTTACTTCGCTGTCATACCCATCCTACAGTACTGGGAATGTGCTACTGAAAAATAGCATACTGTAAGCTGGAGAAGGGCAGCATAGCATTCCCATAGCTCCTCATTATTGTGGTCCTCTCATTGTGCCACACATGGAGTGTGGGTTTTTGCTGCCGCTGAACAATAGGACTTGTCTCTTCCGAGCAAGAAGACTTCTTTCTGACCTCCATGTAGCTATAAAATGCCCCAAAGCATGACACATCAAGTAAAAAAAACATCCTGACCCTGCATCATTTTATGTAAATAAAACAAAACAAGGACAACATTAGATAAACTTCATTTCTGTCATAACTGTTTTGTACCAGTGTGAGGTATGGATGTCACTCTTGCCTCAGTTCTTGCCTCAAAACCAGGTCATACACACCAGGGTGGAACTATCTACACCAACTCCCCAGTCCCTCCTCAGGCCTCACAGCTGCAGTCCTATAGCATTTTCTGCCACTGACTTCCCTGTTAATTATTCCTCCCCATCAAGTCTTCACTTCATACATCTTTCCCACCCCAAGGGTCTCCACCTTCCCTTATCCTAGAGCTGCTGTCACACTGCAGATCTCTTAGGTGCGTCATGCTCCCAAATCAAGCTTTCTCTTAAAGTTTCCCATATTCTTTCTTCCCTCAGGTCACTTATTAACTGCAGCTGTTCTGACACTCTTTCTGCTCATTTCTGTAAATCCACTCTGCTGAATGCCAGCCCAGCCTGCTCTTACTGGCTACCAGCGCTGACTACTGCTGAAGTCAGCCCAACACTGAAGCAACGCCAACAGCCTTCTGGACAGTAGATGTAAATACCTCTGCTAACTGCTAACACCAGGAACAACTCATCCACTTAGGCTATACAACTCACTACAAGAGTGAAGGTATATTTGACAGTTCAGCAAAAAATGGCAATAAAATTAATTGATAGGGAAAAAAAAAAAAAAAAAAAAAAAAAAAGAGCTTATTAACTGGAAATGGTTTGTGTTAGTTCCTTGGCAATTATTTCCATATTCTTCACCATTCATTGTAAACGTTGAATGTGGTAAGAGGACACATACTTCTTCAGACAGCAAAGGATAATCTGCAAATATCACAGTCTGCTAATGTAGAGAAAAATTTGCATTTTTATCTGATGCTGTTTTTTAAAGTCCTCTCACAACTACAGGAGAAAAACAACGTGATAACTTTGCTCACTTGCACACTGCAGTTAGGACACATTGCTGGTGATTGCAAGAAATCACATGTAAGCATTTTGAGCATTTGATGTAAGGATTTTGTATGATCCATTATTGAGGAATGTTTCTGATGCCCGTTAGTTGCACGTCCTTTGTGTAAAAACAGTTCAGAGAGGGAGAGAATAGGAAAAAAGGAAAGTTACAATGCAGCAGTTACTGACCACGGTTTTTTTTTGTCAGGTTTTCTATACAGACATATTCAACCTCCTATCTTACTGTCTGAGAAGGTTTCTTTGTGATATGCTGCACCTTGCTAACACATTATGCTTGATTCCATCCTTTAAGAAAAGTACTCTTGCACATCAGAACAGCCTGCTATTTTCCCCATACCATCATCCTCACTGGCCTAACTGAATCAGCCTGTTCAGTAAGACAGGAGGCGCCCCACTTTCCAAAGATCCCAGTTTCAATTCTGTATCACCTGTATACACCCACAATCATATTGTAGGATCAAAAAGTACCTAGGAGGAATTTATCCTGACACCTGAAGCACGATTGCATATTGTGGAATAACACTAAATATATATTCATACATCAAGGCACAATGTATTACATTTTTTTCCATAAAGTAAGCCATCTCACCGCACGAGATAAGAACATGAATATCTCAGCCTTTTGCTTCTGCATACAATATCCTAAATGAAAATGGAAATTGCCTTGGGTAGCAAAAAAAAAAAAAAAAAAGGTACTTTTAATGACATGGATTTTTTCATCCTCTAGAAATATGTTTTTATAATTACATATTCTCTTTATGTTCAGCCCCTCTAAGAATTTGTTTATTGCAATTCATCACTAAGTTTAAAATAAGTTACAGCAGAATTATGTGGTACACACATACCATATGAAAGCATGTGTATATAATACAAAAATAAGTTGACATTTAGCTAAGGTGGGTGTGCAGCGCACAGGAAGAGAACAGAATTTAATTCAAACGTTATATAAGATATGCACTTATGCATTTATATTTATAAAATACGTGTAAGTGTTTACATTAATTAAATGGAAAATTTCAGATTTAAAAAGAAACGGCGCACCCTTAAGAAATAGCTCTTTGAAGTTCATCTTCTGTCTTGGCAGTTTGATTTTCAAGAGCGCTTAATATTAACAGTACTCAGTAAAAGTGATGAGAGGACGCTGGTTCTCAGCATTATGGAAAAAAAGATTTTGTAAACAGCCTCCACGGGAGAAGTGAAGTGATCATGGCATGTGAGGGAGGTCAGCAGAGCTTTATGGTCATTGGTATCCCATTTTGCAGTCTGCCCAGTGCCACTGAGGTGCAGCGTCCTGAATCCATGCAGTAACAGCTCACATTTCAAACCTCATCTGACTTCAGTTCAATGATTTACCAGTTGTCCTTTGGCTGATTTCTTTATGACCGTGCTAAGGACCAGAGGATTTGACGCTGGGCAACAGCAACAGTCAATATATTTTAAGCTGAGAATCTGTGCTGTCAGACAGGCTATTACATTTTTGAATGATGAAGAAAATGTACCTTCTCTGAGTGATATATTGACTAATTCAGTTAAGCACTGTATGAATTGCCAATTGCTTCTTCCCGTTTGAAAAGCAGGAGGGTTGGGGCAGACAGACCTCACTGACCAATGCTTGGAGCGCAAGTGGGCAAAAAGATGCACCATCAAGTTACTCAGTTTTCTACCTGGTTGCAAAATTCTTCACTTCTGTTCTCAGAAAAATAGGCTGCTAGCCATTTTTTCGTGCTCAATGATCACTTCTTTTGCAGTTAAACCTATCAACACCAATAACGTTGTGTCTATCTCCTTCAAACAGAATTCAGTTTCCAGGATTTCGAGGGTATGCAACAACCAACAGCTTTTCAAAGGCAACTGTTAGTAGTAAAAAACAAACAAACACACAAAACAGGACACAGACCTAAATCTCTGTGAATTGCCCCATGCACTTGCTGCTGGAAAATTGTTCGGGCACTGAGTAGGTTCTGACCGCCCTGCTCAAGGCTCTACCCACACCTAAGGATGTTTTTAATGATGAAAGTTGCCAATCAGTTTACCAGCTGCATTTTAGACTGAAGGTAAGATGCAGAATAATTTTTTGTACTTGGAAGAAAGCGTGGAATTCTGAATCTAGATAACCACTTTACAGAGACTTTTCCTCCGGTCAAGATATACCATAGCAACCAATAACTGACTGGAAGAACTTAGGCGTTCACAACTCATTTGACAATAACAAAATGCCCATCAAACAGGATTCTCTTCAGGAGATGGAAGATGAATCATCCGCATGATGATCCGCTATTGCAAGCACAAACAAAAAAAACAAAGTCCTGAAAAATTAATTGACCAATACCATGACAGATTGTTCTGCTTGTTTTCCTTGTGAACAGGAAAATATTTTAATAATCCAAGATCATCCAATTCCTTCAGGATTTACATTTCAAATTATGACTCATTTATTTTATAACAGTAACGCACCAGTGATTTATAATTTTGATAGTAAAATCCTCTCAGGGCTGAAATCCTTCATATGAGAAAAAAAAACATAATTTATTTTTTCCTTTATTGTTTTGAAGGTTATTGCTTTTGGCTGTGTATGCATATTTAAATATTCATATACATGCCTAAACAAAACACTGACATAATGTTTAAAAGACAGCATTTTACAGACAATTAGCTCATAGTGTTATTTATATCCACTTCAGCATTCAGGTCTGATTCCTGTCTTCAGTTCCTATCTTCAAGCTGGGCTTTGCTGTCCTGGTGGTAAGGACATGGTGGAGAAGCACCTGAAAAAAAGGCCTTTTAGCTGTGAACTATGACAAACGTAGGTAGATGGAGATCAAGATCACCACAGATCAACATTGGTGGTGACAGACCAGAAAGCTGGTTGCAATTGTCACCAGAGGGATCAGAGACAACATCTAGCCACGTAAGTCATGTCAGCTCAGCCTGCGGCTCTGGAAGGCCTTCAGGTTTACAGATTTCTCTGTCTCGAGTTCTTTGATAAACTTCAAAATATTACCGGTAACACTGTCAGACAGTTTGGGTAATATTTTAAAGAGCAGGACATTTAAAGTGATATTCCTTTTCAACTAAGAATAGAATTTCAGGAAATTTTTACCTCATTTCACTGAATCTAAACATATTACAATTAAATTTGTTGTATTTACCTCTGCTTCCTCTCTATTAGCAGGCACACTGAACCATCTATATAAGACAACTCTGAGCAGTATGAACAAATAGAAAGTACAAGAAAATAGAAAGAGGAAGAGAGCAGTAGTTGAATTTTTGTCTTTAAATGTAAACAATCATCTGTTAATCCCCTAAAGTAATAAAACAAGTGGTTTATTAACAAAGTGTTTTGAGGCAGAAAATTCTGCAGAATTTGAAGAGCTTTTTCTTACTCTATTCCTTTTAATATCTGTGCCAGGTCTCTGCCAGTGTTTGTCTTACATAATTCTATGAAGTCATTTATTAAATCTCTGTGATGCAAATGTTACGGAATTACACAGAAATAACTTTTGTATTTAAAGACAAGAAAAAAATATATATACATCTAGGAAAAAATATTTCTATTGATAATTTAGATTACTGTGACCCAAATGCCTGAAAGCTGCCTTTGCATCTTTCTGCCTTGTGCTTTAGCAGGAGATGATAACACGCCTGGTGTGTTGCCTTCCTGCTGTCACCATCTATTGGGCAAAAAAATGGGTGCTTTGATAGCACATAATGCTTAATAGGCTAAAAGCTGAGTGTGGATCTTAAACAGGGATAATAAGAATTACTGGTTTGGGGATTATAAATTTAATACTGCAAGCACTTTAAAAAATATAATTTTGCATCAATTAAAAATGGAAGTACTTTACAAGTTGTTCATGTAATATGATATGCACAGTGTCTTTATAAATACTCTTTTAATTAATATAATTCATATAAAATCCCTTGATTTTTGGAAGCTATTCTTGTAATTACAATTCAGTAGCATGTATATGGCATAACCTCCTAGAGACGAAAATCTTTTTAGCTTCAGAAACCGAACAGCTCACTTTCCTGGAAGAATTGAATCTCAGTCATGTTAAGCCAATCAGAACTGAAAGTACTCAAGTACTGATTTTCCAAGCTGCTATGCATTGCAAGCCAGGCACCCCAAAGAAGTGAGAGTCCTCGCAGTTTCTAAATCAACTACACTGCCATGATGCTCCCTCAGTACTTCATACCTGAAGTCCTTTTCCAGTACAAATGGAATACGGCATCACCTGAGGGCACAATGTCGCTGCACTATGCAGGCCGCGTCTGATCAGTGTGAATCTTGCCTTGTTCTGCTCATACCAACTGGTAGCAACAATTTCCCTCTGTTAAGTGTTAGTATTTTAAAATTTCAAGCTTTAATCCAGAAGGGCAGCTGTGGAAAATGGACAAATGGACATTATTGGTCACCGGTTGCTAATTGGGAAGGCTCCTGAGCACAGGGGAATCAGGGAGTGTCCAAAGGCATTTTCTAGCAAAATACACCGCATATATATAGTTCCTCCTGTTCTTAACTTCAAAAGTAGATGCAAATTGTCCCTAAATTAGTCAATCCAAAAAAGGGAAGCTCTTCTTCAAAAAGGAACAGTTAGAATGAGTCATGTTGCTAATCAGATTTTATCAGCATTTGCCATTTCTAAACCTTTTCTTAATGAACACACTGTTTAGATGAAGGATGCAAGGATGCCAACATGTCCTCTGAATCTGATTAAGCTAATTTTTAAGACAGAAAGTTTTTCAGAAATCTAAAGTAGAGATATAGAGGAAAAAAAAAAAAAGGAAAGGAAAGGAAAGGAAAGGAAAAAAAAAGCAGTGTGTTTGGTAGCTGATATATACCATTATCCATCTGCCTGTTTGGTTCTTCCCAGAGAAATAATGCTGCTAGTGAGGGCTCTGCCAACTACATTTGCAATTTTCTTTCTGTTTTAAATAGCAGGCAGTTTTAGATCCTACTTACATTACTCATATGATTTTCTCCAACTGAAAATCCTTCTGTTACTATTTTCCACTGACAGAGAAAATATTGTTTGATATGCAATCTGTTCCTTGCCTTACACGTTTCAAATTTCAGCTTGTCTCAGCAATCAGCTCACTATTTTCTCTTGACAAACAAACCCTCACCTCAGCATTTACAGCTCAGAAACTGCATGAGGAAAGTTACAATCTTACTGCCATTCCAAGGCACGCCTTTCTATTGAACATCAAACAAATTCTGCGGAAGAGAAAAACTGCAGAGGGATTCAATGACGCAGTATATTATTCCAGATAGCTCTTCTTAAAACAGAGATATCTTGAAATACGTGTTAGTAATATCACTACTGCAGCAAGCACAGGTTAATATACAAGCTTGTAGAAGGGAAAGCTAACTGTGAAGTGCCCCGCCTGAGCTAACCCGGGACAAGCAGCTTCATACATGTGTTGGAATGGATGACCCTTGTGGGTTCTTTCCAACTCAGGGCATTCAGTGACTCTGTGATTCATCCTATTTAGCAGTCATCCCAAAGGCAGGGACAGGAAGGAAACTTAGATTCAGAGAGCTGCAACTCCTCAAATAATGAAACCTCCAGATTTTCTAATCTCTGCCTTCCTAACTGGTCTTATACTGAGATGGTTAGTTTCCATTAAAAAGGCAGCAGGAACAGGAAGAAGGTACAACAGCGTTTTGACCCCAAGGCACAAATACTGTGCAGAGTACCCCTCCATCTATCTTTTCAGCCCAGCAGACTCTCAGAGATATGAAATATGAAATTATCTTCTCCAGGATGCCCAGGATGCAGATCTCTTCCCCATCTCTCCAGCACTGTCCTTGTTCCCAGGAATAAAACAGGTTAGGCAATAAACACAGCACGCAGCCTACAGTAAGCATCTCTCTGCTAGGTAACACCGGAACGGTAAGGACCAGAAGTGTCATGTAGCTGTTGATATGATGGAGCTGAAAAGTCTTTTTCAACCTATTCACATCTCAGCAGGTCACGTAAACATCAAAAATGCTAACAGCTAACTATCAGAATCCTCAGGAAAAAGCTAAAGCAGACAGATACTAAGCCAAACATTGACTGTCCATCACAGTTATCATTTCCTTGCTTGCAGATGAAGCAACAGCTCAACCTTAATTTGTATCTCCATATTAATTTTATATCTTTCTGATAGTTATGTGAACAACTACAGAATGTGTGAATCCCTGGAGGCATTCAAGGCCAGGCTGGATGTGGCTCTGGGCAGCATGGTCTGATGATTGGCAAGCCTGCACATAGCAGGGGGGTTGAAACTAGGTGATCATTGTGGTCCTTTTCAATCCAGGGCATTCCATGATTCTATGACTCTGTGAGGAACAGCCTATAGGCTGACAAATTGCTAGAGGAGATAAAGGAGAGGAGATACTCCTGTATGGAATTTTAATATTCTGAGTTTCATCCAGTAAACCTCTAATAAAGTGTTTGTCTAATATCTCTGCCACTGAGGGATGGCTCTTGCAAATTTTGCTAACATAAATGATTATGTTTCCTGAAAACGGCTTTCTTGTTGAATGAAGAAATCATATCCTTTTTCAAATTAAAACAAAAAAGTTGAGCTGTGAAAATGCAGCTAAAAAAGTAGTTAAAAAGTCATGAGCTAATTATATTTTTCCACTCTTTTATATACATTCCATCTGTTCGGCTTCTTTTTCTTTTGCTTCTTTTTTTTTTTTTTTTTTTTTTTTTTTTTTTGGTAGTTATGATAATATTAGTTATCCAGATGGAATATAACGTTACTTTCTGATTAAGAAAGCAGCAATATTCAGGATAAAAAGAGCCGACAGAATTTTAAAGCTACTTTTGTCAGAAGATAAGACATATTTCAGGTGCTTGATTTCAGGCTGCAGGATCTTCAAGTTCATGAATTCCATCTGCAGTGGCAGCACTTAAAAGCCACTAAGGAACACAAAATGAGCAGCCAGCACTGTTGTACAGCATCAGCCCAATGCAATTCTTTGTTCTGCATTTCACTGGGCAAGAATTTTGTGCAAATATACACAAACCTGTTGCCTCGAGTGTACCATACACTGCTCAGCATGATGCCGAAAGAGCTGCAACTTCTCTGGCATCCCTCTCTGTGCATGGCAAGTGGAGGGAAAGGCTGGGAGCAAGCGGAACCAAAATTGGCTGAAAATGGACTGCTGAATTAACTGGACTGGCTGCTAACTCACTGAGTCACCATGGGGAGCCTGTGCATGCAGCAATTGCAGCATTTCCCTTCTCTATCAATTAAACCAAGGTGCAGCTCAGCTTGTGGCCGGAGGAAAAAATCCATGTTATTGTCAGGGCGATGGCAAATGTGCACTGTGGGGACTACTTCTCATTCTACCCCCCCAGTGCTACTCATCCCAATGAGAGATTAACAAAAATTAATCTAATGCCAGTGACAGACTGAGGAAGAGGAAATCTACAGTTTAAACAAAATCCACCACCCTCTGGTGAGAAATCCTGTATGTTTTAAACAATTGTAGAACAGACTTGGCCATGTGGACTTGCTCTAATACAGGGAAATAACATCCAGCTCTCTTGCGAATTTAAGAAAATTGGAACAGCTTTTTAACCAGAAACTGTATTTCAAAAATCTATTTAATATTTCAGCTTCTAATCTGCTTGGGAACATTAAATTTATTAGAAATATGCTATTTTATCAGTAAATGCAAATGACAATTCAGTCTGCGCATCTTTAACATAAACAGCCTAATCCTAATGAGAAAATACATCTGTTCTGGTTTCTCACCAGCGCATTTGAATTACATCTCAGCTGAAGGCACAACCTTGATTTCCTGTTGACATCTCATTAACAATGAAGCTGAAGGAAAACTTGTCACAAATAAATGTAGAGGGAACACTGATCTAAGGAAGGATGCCATTTTTTGTAGTTCGACTCTCGCTGCACACAGAATTATGTAGGAAACTGATTTATGAAGAAAAAAACGTATTTTTCCTTCACAGTAATTTTAAAATATTTTGTTCGTCTCTTCAGTTGCAACTTTGGTTGCACTGAGTGCAGTAACTTTTTTTTTTCAAACAGAAACAAATGTAATGTAACTATCCTTTAGCATTCATAAATCAAAAGGCTTTAAAAACTTATTTCTTTAGAGAAAACCCTTCCACCGGGAGTCCTAACATTAATGTTATTAAAAGAAAGGTCATTCTCTGAAACATTCTCAAAAATGCTGTCGCTGTTATTTTGGCAAAGTGATATGGGGAAAGCTGTAGTTCTGTCCTCTGGAAATAGATGTCAACAATGAGGAAGCTTATCCTGAATTAATAAATATACATGTTGATTTTCAGCTTCAATTCTCTGGAATAATTACTGCACATCATCACATCAACAAGCCAGCAATCAGCAGTCTCAGTCTCAGGTCACTGACTGCCTTCTGAAATGTTTATCTCCCTACCACATACAATCTTCATGCAAAATTCTGGATCTTATTAGGCTGTTAACTTTTAAATATTCCAGCAGCTGAGGACTCAAACTGTTTGTGTATCAATTTTTAAATGTATGAGTGGCATAAGTAAAAAAAAATACTCCTAAGAGAGACTTTAAAATAGCATCACCATGAACTGGGTGGGTAATGATAATCATTAACAATCAGAATCAGAGTGAGCATGGTTCTGCACAGTTCTGAAAATGATTTTTCTTTGTAGAGTTCACCTACTTTACTTCTGCTGATCTTTATTGTTCATTTTTTGTTGCATTCTTCTGCTTTGAATTAACTTAATGGTAAAGATCAGGAATGGATATAGCTCTTTCAAGCAATGACTCTAAGGAGGCACTCAATGCCAGGACACGAGATCTCATCATTCAGGGCCACTAGAACAAAATTCAGAATTTGAACAATTTTCACTACCCATATGAAATAGGGACCGTTTTTCTTTATGTAGATTGTTGGTTCCTGTAAATGCCCTGCACAGATGTGGGAGTCATCTGCCCCAAAATAAGTACAGGGAAGCAAGTGTGTGCTTGCTCCTAAGAGAGCTGAAATACAGGTGATGAAATAACATTTTAAAAACCACAACAGATCATCTTTTACCTGAGTGGGCAGAAAGGACCCTTTGTTATCTTACTTTAAGGACTCTAATCCATCACTCCTTCAGGACCAAGTGGACACAGCCTGGCATCTCCAAGACTGAAGGAATACTGAACCCTTTTGAGAACTGACCTAATGAAACATCTTGAAGAAACAAGCTGAGCTTAACAAGCAGCAGAGCTCATTATATTTTGATCTCACTCAACAGTTTTCTCATATTATGCAATGCAGTTCTTCCAAAAATACCTTTAAAATAAACATAAGTACTTTTTTTTCCCCCCAAGAATACTCTTCTGTTTAAATGTGTTTTATGCTGATAATAATGACAAAATTAAAAAAAAAATGAAAAGAAAACAAATATTTAAAAAACAAGGAAAACGTGTGGCCAAAAATAAATGTTATCACCTGCTAATTTGCCTTCTGTGAATCTCTTTCTCTCAGCTTGAGATGTTTATTCTCTACTAGATCACCAAAATAAAGTGTTTCTCTAGCCTGCTTTTGTCTGAAACTATTTCAGTCCCACTGCAAGTAAGCTCTGCATCACAGTATTTATACTATGAAGTGCATTTTCTAAAGAGTAAAAAGCACACTTCAAAATACAGAAAAAAAACCAACATAATAGAATAAAAAAGAAGCAACATTTCTCAATGCTCTACCATTATTATACATGGCCAGTTAAGAATGTTTCCATTTATTATATTTTTTTAATCAGGTGTTGCTTTTTGTTTTATTTTTGTTATTAGCCTTTTTTGGTTTTTTTTTGTTTGTTTCTTTTTTTGTTTTGTTTTGTTTTGCAAGAAGCATGCTAACAATACTGTTACTCCCACAGAGATGGAGACATAGTGAAAAAGAATTATTTTGAAATTACTTTTCACGCAATTACCGCCCCGGTACAAAGGTAGAAGTTTAAGAAACCAACCAACCAAACAAATCCCACTCTAAAGCACTCAAAAACTTAAAATGAGAGACATACATAACACGGTAGATATAACCAGACATACTTAAAACTCTTATGTTTGGAATACTGCTGTTAGAATTGCTGTTAATGCTAGCTGTAATGATCATTGCAGGCTAAGTTTTATGGAGATAAATGATAGCATGAAAATTGAAGCTTGGTCTTCGGAATTGCAGAGGATCATTCTCCTTTGTGAGCATGACCACAGTGGGATAATTGCTCTGACATTTAAACATTTCCTTCCTTTTAAATTGTTTATGCCCTTTAAGCAAAACAGCTGATTATGAATTTCAATGTTTTTCATCAGTCTAGCTCTGAGATAGAGTCCTAAGTTGCAAATGTTTAGATAATTCACCAAAAGACATCCAACTATGCTTAATATTCATTAAACTTAATAAAATTTAAGTACTAGCAGATTTTCTTCCTTTTTTTTTTAATGCATTGTCAAAGCAAATCTTTATTGCTCCAAGACTGTTTTAATCAAAATGGATAGTTAGGGAACACAGCCTCTGTGAACACTGAATGAAGGGCAGTTTAATAAAGCAACCTTGATTTAAATTAGCCTCCCTAGTTTAAGCAGTGTGAATTGCACTTTTTATTCTGCGTGTAAATTATGAAATACTGGGTATGCAGTAAAAAATGTCAAAAAAATAAAAATAAAAAGAAGAAGAAAAATACATATTTTTTAAATATTGGTGACTGGGAGGAATGTTATTTCTGCTGCTTTGCTGAAAGGGTCACGTTCCTCAAGCAGATGGTTCCTGGCTCATACTCCCACTGTAGGAAGTGGTGCCCAGGCATCAGTTCTGCTCCAGCAGGGGAGCACAGGCTATCACCCTCCTCTTTTAGCAGATGGGGACAGAATTTACTCATGAGGACTATGAACTAACAACACAGAGCCTCATTGTGTCTTCTCCCTTGTCCACTCCTACCACTCTCCATCACTTATTAGCCACACAGGTGTCTCACAAAGTTGGCAAACAAAAAAGGAGGTCACTTAATAAAAGCAGTTTGTTCTCCAACTGCTCTGTGAAGGCCACAGGTACTTGCGGATATTTTCAAAAGAAACCCAGGGCAATCCTTTAGGATCAGTCTAGCATCTGGCAGAGATGCAGGTGCTTCAACTTGACCTGCACCAGCTGGGCTCATTTGGAGTCAGCACAGCTGTCAGCACATTACAGCCAAATTCTTGCTTCTTGAGAGGCTGCACTCGATGTTATTTTTTAATGCTGGCAACTCAGAAGTCGGTCGTGTGCTGTTTGACTATTCTAAACCCAGATTTTGCATGCACAGAAAGCAACAAGGGTTTCCGCCGGCAGTTTGCAAGACAATGTAATTAATAGCACTTTTTTTGTCTCTGACTTCCATTATTTACATACAGCCTGAGGTGAAATTACCACTGTCCTAGGAGGGTCTGCACAGTTTTACTGTAAAAAGCCTTCCTTAAAACAAATGACCTTAAAAACAGAAATAAATAAATAAATCTCTCTCTTAGTATTATTTTCCTATTCAGAATGAGTTTTGCAACAGGGAGGATATGCAGACGCTTTCTTAACTTTCACTCAGTACAGTAGAACAGTTGTCACCATTCAGAGAATACATCACCAACCTGTTCAGCCTGATCAGATTAAAACTGCCACTAATACCTGGCACTGGAGCAGGTTGCCAAGAGAGAAGGTGGATGCCCTGTTTCTGGAGACATTCAAGCCCTGTTTCTGGAGACATTCAAGTCAGGCTGGACAGGGCTCTGAGCACCTGATGGAGCTGCAGAGTCCCTCCCCTGTTGGCTGCAGGGCAGTTGGACTAGCTGACCTTTGAAGCTCCGTTCCAACTCAAACAATTCTGTGATTCTGTGATAATATCCAAAATAACACAAGCCCTTGGTAGAAGAAAGTAATGTCAGTGAGAGTTTTTGAAATCTCTTCCTTCCTCCCTTCCCTTTTCCCTCCACAACTGTTCCCCACAGTGTTCTATGGCAGAAAAGTGGGACACATAGAGGAGCAGGCTGCATCCTGGAGAACACCCTACAAAATGTGCAAGGCTCCCAGCCAACAGGCGCTCTGCTCCTCCCATGAAGTGGCACTAGGGAAGCCCAGCACAGCCCCTGGTGAACCACTCAGGCTCCCCCATCTGTGCTTTCAAATACATTTTGAAAGGTGGCTGAAAAGCTTAGGAGAGGGCAGAAAAAAGCCACAAATCCTACCTGAAGTCTGAGGAAAATGTTTTATGGTCAGGGCTGTAATGAGCTCAATCTATTTATTTATCTATCACAAACAACATTTTGTGGTGACTTAATTACAGTATATGAGAATTTCAAAAGGAAAAAAAAAGCAGATATTAAAGAGCTCTTAGGAGCATGGAAGGAACAGAAAAATCTTCCAGCAGCCAGAGAAAGAGAAGCTGAATAGAATCATATCAGAGTAAGGCAACACATTTTAACAGTGAGGATTCCCTCACCCTTCAAGTCCCAGGTGCAGACCAGATGCAATTCAAGACTCACAACAGCAAAACACAACTTTTACTTTAAATCACTCATGACTTGTCTCTAAAGCAGGGCTAATCTATATGCTATGCATTGCAATGCACTGCAAAGCACCAGTGTACAACCAGTCAATGCTCAGAAAGGGTGCATGCAGCTCAAGCTCCCTTGAGAAGCAGCAGAAGCTAACAGCCTTTTTACAGAAAGGAACAAACTCTTTTCAGAAATTGATTCAGAATAAGAAATAATACTTACATGTTCTAAATTCATTTCATTCTCCTTTCTTAGTTGAAGTCTCTCTTTGTCTGGCTTTAAAGTATTGGTTTAGCCAAAAAAAGCTGTGACAGTCCAACACCAGCAAAAGGTTGGCTAAAAACCATGGACAACATAGTCAGAAATTGTTCCTTCTCATAAATCTTTACCTGGGTTCTGCCCTTGCAACATTAAAGACAATTCCTTAGCCTGTATAAATCAAAAGCTACCTTGCTAAGAAGTATATTAAATCACTTAAGATGCATAAAATAGTTATCAATACTGAAATTTTGGAAAATAATGCATAAAATCTAGTTTTGGTGTGGGTTTTTTTTGCTTGTTAATATTAGAGAAGCACACACAGTACACATCTCACGTATCACCATTCTCTTAACCCTAGTAAAGCATTTCTTAAAACTAGATACAACTACACTGAATCAAATGAAATGAATAATATAACAGACAAATGATTTTGCAAAGTCCTCTGTCTCCTCTTGCACTAAAACTGGTATAAATACGGAAGCCACAAACGTGGCTCTTTGGCACAATGTCTTCCTTGAATCTGTGCTGCTTACTTTGGCAGGACACTGATTTAAGTGTGTGATTTAAGCATCTCCTTGGGCAGACCTCCTCACACCAGTAAAAATACAGCTGAATTGCAGGTTGTCCTTAACACAGATACGATGAACATCTGGGAGTTGCTCGGGTTAATGGGTATGTGACACAGCAAGGTGGATTCACTCACACATCCCTTAATTAACACATTTATAAATATTCATAGGTTAACTAGCTCTCTAATTATTCCCAGAGACTTAGGGAGGCCTAATCTTCTATTAGAACCTTGTCCTTTTATCTTTTTATCTACTAGCTTCTTTTTGACCAAATGTTAAATCTGGCATTTGAAAAACTGTGAATTAAAGAGTGCTCATTAGAATTTGGAGAACTCATTTCAATGCAAAGTTAATTTAATTAAAAGAAAGGGCAATATAAACAGCATGGTGCAACAAGCTAAGCAAGGAACACTAAAGACATGTACTACACTGTATTTTTTCAGGTGTAATACCACTTCGCGTTGGTATTCTTCACACAACAGTAAAGCTTGAGGCAAAAACTGAAAGAGCACTCACTATTTCATTGTACAGATAAATGAGTATGTCTCACGAGTATGCATACGTTTCAGCACACTGTGCATTGCATACAGATTACTGGCATTTCACTTTCTTCCTGTGTAATGGTTGGACTACGCTGTCCCTCCACTCCACAACCATCTTCAGGTCACCATGGCATCTACCTGATCCATTAGAATAAACACAAAAGCAGAGACCAGGCTTTCCGAGAAGATATGGTATGGCAGCCTGTGCTCTATCAAGACGTTTCGAACTTGCCTGCATTTAGCACATCAGCCCAAAGGGCAGAGGGGATGTAAATGCCCAACAGACTCCTGCACTGACACAGCTGAAGTGTCCTTGGTAGGATGGCCAGGCATCTGAGCTGCTTTGCGTGCATCAACTTTGCTGGCTAAATACTGCCCTCTCCCAGCTAAGTTACTATTCACTCACTCCTGATCCCTACTTGCAGAGAAAAAAAAATGCAAGGAGATTAACTCACACAGAAAAGTATTTGCAATTTCAACAAAAGAACTGTTTGGAATCATTTCTTCAGAATAGCTAAGCTCTTGAGTAATCTCATGTCCATCTCTAATAACAACTGAATGCTCAGCAAATAAAACCCACAGTATTTAGAAACTTGTTACCAGCCTCATTAGGTTCATCTCTTTCCTCTTTCAGATTTTCCTTTGCTTGAGGCAGAAGTGGCTTTGCAGTATCACAACTGAATATCACCTACAAAAAATGCTACACCCTGCCTCTGAGAAATAAAACATCTGTAACGGCTGAAATGTGAGACCAACAACCCTTCTTGCGAGGACTGCAACCCCAAGATCTTAGTATAAGTTTGGCTCTACCTGAGAGCCCAGAACCCAAAAGCAGGAAGGACTGAAGCTGTACTGCATCAGCCAGAACAGAGGACACATCACAAACCAGTACAGGTGCTTGCATATGAATGTCCAAACATATTTGCTCAAAGGCTAGAAAACAGACAAGAAATATGTAGAAGAGTGGCAGAAAACCCAGCTATTTCAAAAAGGAAAAAAAAAATCACTTCCCATGGTTGTGTTTCTTTGTTGTTTTTTTTTTTTGTTGTTCATTTGTGGTTTTTATTTTTTTGGTGGAATCAGGAAAATAAATCTGACTTGTAAGTAATTTGAACTGAAAGAAACAGTGCTGAGTGAGACAGATATTTCAAAAATCTTACGTTGACTACGGGGGATGCACTTGTAGCCATACATAAGTTATCAGGAGTGTGACTAAAGAGTTTGGGTGTTAGAAGTAACAAACATAATCTCAGAGCCAATGGCTTCTTTACCTGCCCAAAGCCTTCATACTGGAAGGCGAAGGCAAAAAAAACACAAGGCTTGTGAGAACAGTTTTCCAGCAGATTTGCTCAAAAATGATTTGATAATTGTGTTTATACGATGCATGGAGAAGAGAATTCATTGTTACGCTATAATCAGAAATGGATTATGTGTCTTTCGTGTTTGTGTTACGACGACATTAAGAATAAATAAAGTATCATTGCTTATAACACTGATATAATACTTAAGAAATACACATTGAAACCCTCATCAGCACTGTGCCAACTGCACTACTTTTTGGGCATTGTTTTGCATGTTTAAATTCTTTTCCTTGAAAAACACAATATTTCCTGTGATTTCATCCATTTTTCTTTTATTCACAACCATGATTCCCTTATATCCTACTCCCACTCTTCCTCACTATGTTTTCTCTGTGTTTCTTTTCCCCTTTTCCTCAGTTCTTTCTGTTTCAGTAATCACAAGACGTGAAGTATACTGTCAGTCTATAAATATTTCATCATGAAAAATGCACTCTGATTTGAAGACTTCAGGAATTACATTCATATTACAATGACAGATAAATACAAAGTAGTGGAGAGCAATTATAGCTGCTACAAAACGTAGCAATTAATTCTTTGCAAAAAACTGTAATCTCAGTTCCTATGTTGAAGGACACAAGTTAGTACTGAGTGGCATGTGTCATTTCATGCATAAAAATATAAATTATATTTCGATACTAAACAAACTCATCTGAACAGTTTTGAAGTGCACTAGAAATATTGTAAACACAATTAAGAAACCTGAAATGATATCCAGTCCTCCCCTGGCACTGCTAAGCATATCACGTTCAAGGAAACTAGTGCAAAATAGCACTTGAAGTAACCTGCATTGCTCATGGCTAGTGCCCACGTTACATCCTGGCCACGCTCACATTACATAGCATTTAATTCTTTGGTTTTAGAGTTTCTCAACCATGAGGAAGTAATTATTAATCTTTTGTGAAAGAAAATGCTGAGGTGCATTACGCTTTTCATGGTACCACTGATATAGCTAACAGTGCTTTGCAAATGATGAATTTCCTTTGGAGAGAGGCAATACAAAAGAAATAATGAATTTGAAAAGACAAGGTATTGTTATACAAGAAAAAAATTCTATAGAACAATAATGTTTGATATGTGCTGCTTGAGGTTCAGATACAAGCAAAGAGTATAATAAAAAAGGATAGATAGACCCAATGAGAAAGCAAATTAAGGAAAATACAGTAACACATAGAACATAACAGCAAGATTTTTTCACATGATGAATGAAGCACTGGATATAGAGGAGTACTGCGGGAAGTCAGAAATCTTCCTGAAGTTTTATATTTACAAATACAAGTTGGCCAAGTATAATGTAAATCTTTTCAGAAGTATCATTAAGCTTATCATTTCAATATGGCCCCACTTGCAGTACAGTGCCCTGATATGGGGTCCCCACCACAGAAAAGAAGTGGAACTGTTGGAGTGGTTCCAGAAGGTCACAAAGATGATCATAGGGCTGGAGCATCTCTCCTATGAAGAAGGGCTGAGGGAGTTGGGCTCGTTCAGCCTGCAGAAGAGCATGTTCCAGAGAAACCTCACTGTGGCTTTCCAGTACTTGAAGGGAGCTCATTATCAGGAGGAAGACTGACTTTTTCTATGGCACGATAGTAACAGGACAAGGGGGAATGGCTTTAAATTAAAAGAGGGGAGATTTAAGTTAGATGTTAGCAGGAAATCTTTTCTCAGAGGACAGTGAGGCACTGGCACAGGCTGATCAGAAAAGCTTTGGATGCCCCATCTTTGGAGGTGCAGAAGGCCTCCTGAGCAGGTGGGAGGCAGCCCTGCCCATGGCTGGGGATTGGAGCTGAGTGGGCTTTGAACTCCCTTCCAACCCAAGCCTTTCTATGATTCTATGAATTGTGCAGGATAAACAAATGCAGATGGTAAAAAAAACATGTCACTTGCAGCCAGACTGAATTGCTGTTCTTCTCTTTTGCAAAAAACCCTGTTCTTAGAAATAGCAACCTGGAAGCACTGATATTCTGGAAATGATTTAAAGGAAGTCTCTACAGAACAAGGAGTTTCAGGATAAAGGGTGTGGGTTTTTTCCTTTTTTTTTTTTCTTTTTTTCTTTTCCCATCCACTCTTTCTTTATGATCCTCAGTAGATATTCTTGTTCCTTTCTTAAAACCTTAATTTCAAAGGCATGCTTATATGAAATACACGTTCTGAATTTGTAATAAACCAAGATCCTCTTTAAGACCCAGCCACAATATTTCAGTCGTTTTTTCTCCATTAAACTGAAGCTCAGAACCAAAGAGAAAGTTCAAAACATCCCACAAACATTTTCATCCCTTTTTAAGGGAGCAAAAATGTTTGTGAGCTATTTTATAAATGAATAAATAAATAAATAAATAAATAATAAAAAAGCAGTATATGAAGGCAAATCAGGAGTTTTCATTTAACAAGCAAGAAAGTTCTCTACAGAATATTTCTTCTCATCAGAATTCAGCATGCTAGTCACTCTTGAAATAGGTGAAAGAGAAAAGTCAAAAGTTGTAAGTGGGATGAAGAGAAGATATATGGGAAAGCCATATTGCCCAAGTCATGGCAATTCAGGCACAGCCTGCCACATGACTATGTGGAGAACCAGTATAGTTTCCTCTGATGCAAAAGCAATTAGAACGGCTATGCTTATAAATATTTTGCTTTTAGCTTTTAATATAATGGACAGCTCTATTATATATCTGAAAAATCAATAAGTACAGATCAACAGAAATGCAAATATCAGCAGGTTTTGGCCAGTACTGTCTATGTAGAAATTCTGAAACACTTTCATAACATCAGATAACTTTGGAAAGCACTCTGACAAAAGCAGGCTATGCGGGCACTGGCATTTCAGCATGTTGTCACCTTTTTCCCTGTTGCTGTCTGTCCTGAATGTCAGTGTACCTTATATGTTGGAAAAAGAAACATATGAAGCCATCTTTCCTGCTCCAGAACTAGTTGTTAAAAAACGACTAGATTCTCCACGATAAATCAGGTGTTCTGCATATAGTATTCAAATCCTATCAAGCAGATATTCCCACTACTGCTGTTGAAGAGTGGGATCTAAAAGAAATGTAAAAGGCTGGCAGAGAACAGCCTAAGGAAATGCATTTCTGTAAGCATGATGCTATAATATTTACTGCAGCCTACAATAAATTAAAACAGTCTATTACACATATAAAAAGTATTTTGTAGACATTATCAGTTATGATGTTACTGTCAGATCAGAAACCAACCAGCCATTCGAGATTCCCCTACGTGTCAGATACATCAGAAGCACAGTGAAGCACAAGCATCAGCTCTGGTCTGGCCAGAAGGGGAGCTGTATGCGTGCTGTCTTACTTCAGCATAACAGATTTTCTTTTATCATCCAGATATACACACTTTTCCCCAATGGATTTATTTTAAAGTTTTTTGCAGTTTTAATGATACATTTTCAAACAAGGCTATCCATGTCAATAACCACTTGATTTTACAGCTTTCAGTCTTTCCATAAGAGATCTTGATCTCCTCTGAAGAACACTTCCATACCTACTATTTAGCTGTCATGAAGATCAAAGTACTTCCAACCTAAGACGGCAAACGATGACCCAGGGCTAAATATAAAGTGCACCAAGCACCATGACCTTCTCCAAAACTAACAGCATGGGAGGAAATAATTCAGCTATGTCTCAAGCTAGGCAAGCAAAAATTTAGTGACTACTTCTGAGACAGCTGTTACTGCTCATTAAAAAATATTGCCTTTATACATTAATTGCAATATAGAATATGATCATCAAAGTTATATATCACACTCACAGGTTTTATGCTAAAACATGAAATATCTGCACTTACACCATAAATACTGAACTGCATCTTAAGCTGCATTCTGTGTGATACTAATTTAACAAAAATCTTAGTTAATGTTACGAATCAATGAGCACAGTTCATGGTGAGCATAACCACTGCAATGATTGCAATCAGAGGCATAATTGCTGGTTCTCGCTTGAAATGCTGAAGGGGTATATTTTAGGATAAAACTGAGGTCTAGAAATGGGAATATCTGTTGTCTGCTCCCGGTTTCTGCATTTCCATTTACGTGAGTTCTGTAGGCAGAGTTCTGAAAAGCCATCACACTGCGATGGACACCCACTCCAAACTGCAGCCCCCAGAGACACAGTCACTAGAGCACTTTGCTTGAAAAACTCCACTACAGACCCCATTCAGTCTTTCCCTGTGTGATGGGAACATAACGGTTCTGTGAATAAGACCCTTAACATCTCTCTATTAGGAAAGGACATATGAGTAGCAATTATGATAATTAAACGTAATTACATTAAAAATAATTAGCACTTTAGCTATCAATTGCTATGCACTAGCATAGCAATTAAAAAGAGACCAAATTTCACTATACTCTTTATTACTCTGTTCTTCGTTCAAAACAGTAAAAGGTAGAGAATATTTTCTTTTCATGTGTGCTGTGTTCTCATTTTAATGGATAATATCATCATCTGAGCAGAATAAGTACTACCAGAGGTGACATAATTGTCAAAACATTACAATTTGGACTTTTTCCCAGTAGATTATAGTAACTTACTTTGATACACATACTTGTGAGAAAGTGAACAAAAGATGCCTGCCGTCTAACTTTCTGGTTTAACAGATCTCTCCTCGTTAAAGATATTTAAACACAATTAAAATGGGTAATTAGATCAAATTGAGTAAACTTCTGATAGACTTTACAGAATGAATATTGTTGCATTGCCTACTACAGAATACAGCATTAAAAATACTTGAGCTTGCCAGTGGGGCTGTTTGCACACGTATAACAGCAAAACATACGTTGGCATTTATAGAAAAATCAAAACAACCTATCTTTCCAGATCTATGAAGCTGGACTGAACACTGAGACAGAACATGTTGTCTTCATCATTGATAATCTTGTGAGCAAATGGGTGTTGCCTAAAGTGTTCAGAACGGGAACACATGAGAGATGTCTTGCAGGTAGAACAGAAGGAGCCCTGGAAGCAGCTCCAGTAACTGACAGGTCCCCAACCTGCTCATGTGGAGACTGCTGAGCAATGCCTTCTTTTCTGACCTAAAATCTGAGACTACTGAAAAATATTCCACTCTGGATGGAGACTGACCTTTGAGGCTTGGTTTTTGTTATCCACCAACAGATACTAATCATCTGATCAGAAAAAATGTGAGCAGCTAGCAAAACAAACTGCTTGTCAGTTATCAGTTCCCCAAATTCTACTAATAATATAACCAAAACATTAAAAAAAATGAGACTTTTCTGAAATGGTGTCATGATAAATGACAGCAATCCTGCTAGGTCCACAAAGTGACATTGGTCTGATTTGATTTGGTTGAATACAGGAATAATAATGCAAGAAAAGCAATATGTTCATATATCACTTCTGATTCAGATATTCACAACTGGATTAGAAAGAATAAATTAAAAAGAATCTAGAAGAAAGTTTCTTATCAGATAGACTGCATGAAATTGCATAATTTTATAAACCAATATGGACACACAAAGTTAAAGGAAATTATATCCAATGGAATAAACAGTGCCAAACAGTACTGTCTGGTAACTACTATTATCAAGGCAGTTTAAGACAGAGCATTGCCTAAATAACATTTCTAAGCTAATTACAAGACTGTCCTCCCCCCATCCTGTGCTTGCACAGAGATCACAGTCACTGCAAGACAAGAACTATGATGTATTTACTTCAGTGTATTTCTGCAGCACGCGTTAACATAGACCTACCTTCCCTTTTTGACAACAGATGCGAAAATTATAATTAAGATGTAACTATTGGGGGATATTTTTGACTAGTTGATGAGATACCTACCATTAGCATCACGAATTCTATAGGTCATTCCTAATATACTCATTAATCATTAATAGAGCAAATATTTGCTGGTCTAGTGAGGAATCCAATCTTTTTCTGTGTTGTGAAAATCCATTATTTAAATATTGTCTAAATATCTGTGTTATTCATAAGCTTGTCTCATATAATTAACTCTTCTCACCCCTGGCACTCTCCACAAAGACCTTCTGAGGCCAAACTGTTGGCTGCTCATACCCTGTGTCTCCTTGAAAGACTTCAGCAGCATTAAGTACAAGGCTGTTTCAAGCTGATTTACAGCCTGTGTTCCATCTCTAAGTGTCTTTACAGAACTGTGCTTTTAGGGATTGCAGACACTGAAGACATTTTAAGGAATTTTAAACTTTTCTCTGTCATTTCTTTTATGATGAAACTGCCACATTCAACTTCTATCCTCTACTGACACAATCTTTCAAAGTCTCTAAGGGATTTTGGATGATTGGCATAACCAAGGAACACATATGGGATAATGTCACTGGCCTCTTTCTTAGAAAAACCCAAGAGGTCAAGAGAATAAATCCTATGGGAAACAGGGACCCGGAAAGGATAGCAGGGTGGGAAGAGAAAGAGAACTAAGGGAGAAGAAATACCAATCAGATTTGCAAAATGCATTCTGGCAGTATATAATCTGTAAGCTCCTTAAAGAATACATTTTTGGTTAAACGGTCAGGTAAAATTGTTTGATTTTGAGCTGATTGCAATAGATCTTAGGGCTTTTTTTAAATATAAGGTCAAAAAGCTTAATTCAGGTCAAGCTATTATTACTCTCGGAATTTCTGTTTATAATTTTCCATTAGACCAGTCCTCCGAACGATGTATCATTTTGAAATAAATTCTTATACAACTTGACTCTTCCCCTCTTTTTCACTTAGAATAATATTATGAACAAAATATAAGTTCATGAAAAATGAAGCCTGAACTGCACTTATGGGAGAAAAGCTATCCAGACAAATCTTTTTTTACCTTAGGTTAGTCCCATAACCTAAGTCAATCCGCATAGCATCTTCTCAGGTACATGCATATGTATTCATTCTAAAAGACCACAGCCAGGTGAAATTTAAATACATACATCCACACACACAGGAATACTTAAGATAAACGATACTGTCTATCAGGTACCATTAGCTTGCCAAGTTATATTTTCCCATGGTCCGTGACTGAAGATACTGATGAATGATACATTTGTAGACTGTGCAACTAAACAAACCCTCTACCCCTCTGTAATCAACCCCGTTAATGAATTACAATTCAATATCTCTCGTATCGTTCAAATCCAAGTTCATTTTAAAATAAGAAAAATAATCTCTCTGGGAGGTGATTGTTGGGTAACGCTTGTTGCCAACATTCATTACACATCTGTAGTGTCACTTTTTCATCTGCCTGTGAAATATCTTCACCAGAGCCGGTAAGACTCCCCAGAGAAGTGGGCACAGCCCCAAGCTGATGGAGTTCAAGGAGCACTTGGACAATGCTCTCAGACATGGGGTTTGGATTTTGCACGGTGCTTTGTGAGGTCCGGAGATGGACATGGTGAACCCTGTAGCTTCCTTCCAGCTTGGGATATTCAGTGGTTCTATAAACAGGGAATTTGTAGCCTCCTCTGTGGTACATTTAAAACCTCCTTTGTAAAACCTCTTTCAGGGTTATTCTAGGTATCGTATACCTTGCATCAGCAAATTACATGATCTCTGGGGGTCCCTTCTAGCCTCACATTTCAATGAATGCTATTATCTCTGCAGGTAACAAACACATTATGATATGCTATTAATTCCACTTCATGTTTCAGTTGAATTTCTCCCTGCGTGCCATGACAGAAGTAAATCCTGGATTTAACTCACAGTCAACACCTGTAGTACTCATGTACACAGTTTAAAGGTGAAAAAATAGACATAGAAGCATGAACTATGTGAACTACACTTGCATCACACTGATTTATGTGTCAATATGATCTCATCAAAGGCACTTCCCACAGGTTAGAACTGGGTCCAGTTGTGTTTAACATCTTCATCTGTAATCTGAATGAAGAGATGGAATGCACCCTCAGCAAGTTTGCTGCTGATAAGAAGCTGGGATAAGTGTCTGACACCCCAGAAAGCTGTGGGGTGTGCTATCATTCATCAAGATCTGGACAGACTGGAGAGTTGAGCAAAGAGGAACCTGATGAGGTTCCACAAGGACAAGTGTAGAGCCCTATATACAGAGAAATATATGCATGCATCAGTACAGGATAGGGGATGACCTGCTAGGGAAGAGCTATGAAGAGAATGACCTGGGTATCCTGTTAGACAACACAATGGCTATAAGCTGGAAGTATGCACTTGTGGCCAAGAAGGCCAATGGTATCCTGGGATACATTAAAAAGAGGGTGACCAGCTGATCAAGGAAGGTTCTCTTCCCTCCTCTCTCCTGGGTGAGACCACATCTGGAGTCCTATGTTCACTTCAGAGCTTCTCAGTTCAAGAAAGACAAGGAACTTCTAGAGAGAGTCCAGCAGAGGAACACAAAGATGATGACAGACCTGGAGCATCTCCTGTACAAGGAAAGGCTGAGAGACCTGGGACTGCTCAGCCTGGAGAAGAGAAGATTGAGAGGGGACCTCATCACTGTTTATAAACATCTAAAGTGTGGAAGTGGAGGGGGCTGGGCTTTTTTCAGTGGTGCCCAGCAACAGGACAAGGGACAATGAGTACAAACAGGAATACAGGAAGTTCTGGACAAACATGAGGGAAAAGCTCTTTGAGGGTGACAGAGCCCTGGCACAGGCTGCCCAGAGAGGTGGCGGAGTCTCCTTCTCCGGAGATATTCAAGTTCTTTCTGGAGGCCTTCTTGGGCTACCTGCTGCAGGGAATTGATTTAACAGGGAATTGAATTCTATGATTTCCAGGTCTCCAATCCCTATGATTCAGTGATTTCATACTGTATCCATAGAGGCATTCACCAAGATTAAGACAGGCTGTCTTTTAGATGTGGAGAACACAAGTTAGTTTCATATAAAGCCCTGCAGCCTGAGGGCAGCCACAGGACACAGACCATCAGGCATTTATCAGGTGCTGCTGAGTGAGCACAAGGTTTTCACACACAGCTACATATATTTATCAAGTCCTCCTTATGCACAACCAGTAATAGCTACTGGTTCAGAAATCAATAGTTTTGTCATGTATTTGTTACGAGGAGTGATTATAATGCCCATTTTTCAATCAGGAAAAAAAAAAATCAATGCAAAAGGCCCGTTTACTGCAGATAAAGGAGACTGAAAAGCTTATGGTAATAGCTGAGGCCAGAAAGCCTTTAAGAGGAAGAAAGGCATATGAACCTCCATCTCATACAGCTGGAGTGTTCATGCAGATGAATATAATTGAACAGCAACTTACTTGCTTCTGAAATATATTAGGTAAAAGGTACAGAATAAATTAAAGCAAGTAATGCACTATACAAAACAGCCTAGTGTGAATGTGACATTATTCACTCAGCTTTTTAAGTGCTCAGTAAAATTAAAATTAAATCATAAATTCATACTGAAATGAAAGAAAAACATAAGTTTCATTGCCTAGGACTTCTGCATTTCTCATTTTATTAAAATCTACATAATAGGAAGCCTTTCTAGAACCATATTTATTAACAGTCCAAGAAATAAGCCAGAATGTTCCAACCGCTTTCCAACTGTTGTCTTGATAATAGAAGATATTATTCAGACAGTTATTTCATGCTAAAGAACTGCTTATTATAGCCATTACTGCAATCCGAAAGTGTAAAAGAGCATACTTAGATATGAAATTTCAGTTACAGTGACTCTATCTATCTACATGAAATAAATTCCTTCAGTTTTTCTGATATTGATTATCTGCAGTGCAAACATCAGTTAATAAATCCTCAAGCAAAAACATCCGTAATGAAAATAAACTATTATCAAATTTCCAAATGACCAGAGAAGGGGAAAGAGAACAAGACTAAATTTCAAGTTTGATTGAAAACACCTTAAAAAATGCAAGTTAAAAAAATTATTCAGTATGAGAAAGAGGGCCCAAAGTTCACATGGAACAAATAATTGCTTAAACCAGAATTGGTAAGCCAGAGGCAAAATAAACAGTCTTTCCATTCAGATTTGGAAAGGCATCAGATTTTGTTCACTTCATTTTGGTCTCTCAAAGTAGCTATGTTTCAGGAAGGATATGAACCTGGTCATGGAAATGAAGCAGAAAGCAATTAGTTTTTTCACAGCATCCCAAAAAAACTATTTTAAAGAAAACTTAAATATCGAGGACTTTTTTAATAGCATGAAGTGAAAACTGAGATAAAGGTGAGTGTTTTGCTGTATTTCATATAAATAAGAAAATAGAGCGAAGAAGAAATTTAGGTTGGAAGGACACTTAATGGTAAGGAGAGTGAAACATGAGGAAGTATTTTCTCTATCCATCGATGAATTATCTGTATAAACTGCTATTAGGAATGCTACAGATATTATGGATCTACTTGCATCAGAGACTTGGTATAGATGACTTCCAGAGTTCACAGCAGTCTTATAAATCTACAGTGGTAATTGACAGTAGTTTTCTTCTACCTACTAGCAAGCACACACATCTGTTTCCAAAGAGACATGTACGCACAATTAATTTCGTTAAATACACTTCACTTTGTGTCTCTTAGAGCGATCATTTTAACAGAGCTGTGTGAAAGTAAAAAAGCATTCTGTATGTTTAAAGGGAAATGAATCTGAAAAATGCATTATTTTTTCCCAAATAGTTTTTACAAAAGATAAAAGTGTAAGCTAAGACTTTCGTGTTGTACATTGTTATCCTGAAATCCTTTTCTGGGTAGAATTATCAAAACAGATATTAGCGAAACAGAGATAGGAACCTTTGCATGTCTCAAGACATACAGCTGGAGAAGTCTATCGAAAAAATTGTCATGAAGGTTAAAAAAAAAGGAAAATGATTTAGTGGAGGGTTGTTAGAGATAGGGTAGTATGATTAGGTTGCAGTTGGACTTGATGATCTTTAAGGTCTTTTCCAACTTGAGCAATTCTGATTCTATGAGACTCTTCATTAACTGTAATTACGTCTGTTCAGAAAACACAGCAGACATACCTGTAAGAAAAGATCTTCTGAACCTATTATATGATGTGGATTTTTATTTTTTAAATAATGAAGAGATAACTCTAAATTGGAGTTATGGGAACCAGAGAGAAGAAAAATTAGGTCCTGAGATGTGCTCAGCCAAGAAAGAAAAGGTGCACAACAAGTTCGATATCTGCAAATTTTTAATAGGCATTCAGTAAAGAGGAGGTGAGTTATTTGCATTAGGTTTTCAGGAAGAAGAAGTCGGCTGAAGCTGCATCACTGGAGATGTAGGTCAGTTACTGGGAGAGCAGTATTCTAGAAAAACACTAATGAGTGAAAAAAAGTTGTTAAATAGAACTCACTAGATCTTTTTAAGTTGTCTTTAAAGCCTGAATTGATTCAACTGGAATGAATGGATTTAATAAAATAAGATCTATCCTCCACTTTTCACTTACTGAAAATGTTTATTTTTCTGAAATTGCACTGAATTGAAAAAAAAAATAAAATGTTTTGTGTTCATTTCACACACTTCTGTTTGTTGTAGTTAAAGTAAATATAGGTTCAAATTCACATTCTAACATTCAGGCATCTGAACATACTACCCAAGTATTTTGGATCTAATTACATGTTAACAAGGAAAAATGGAAGCTGTGAAATACTTCACATTAGCATTTCTTAACCTTTTTCAAGTAAAAAATTCAAGAATCTACTATATTTGAATAAATATGTGACCATTTATCAATTATGGGGCAATATACTACTGTATAAACTCCATAAACTTACCATCTATTACTTTGTCCATGTTTATAGATTACTTAATGTCATGTTTGCATTATGGCAAGAAGTTAACGTATTTATCATAACGGAGCAAAACTGAAATAAAACTCTAAGGGAACAAGGCAAGAAATGCATATGGTAGCAGTTAATCTTCATCTGACAAAAAAAAAAAAAAAGAAAGAAAAATGCCAAAAGAAAATCATTTTTCTTTCTCAAATTTGGCCACTGTGTAATTTCAAAACTTGAAGACATTTTTACAATGGCTCTCAGAGTCAGTTTAGCTAGCTGTGTTTTATAAAGCACAAATTCTAGATCCCCCTTGCATATGACATTTCCATTCACTTCATATAAGCATCTACTGTAAGTCAAATAGAAGTTACCTGAAGTTCCATAGTATTTTGTCTGGTAAATTAATACAAATGCTTGACACATTTAAGTAAATAAGAGATTTACAATCTTTAAGATAACCAAAATAGGGTCAAGTGTATCACTAATTCTTTTATGTGAAAAGAAATTGGCATTATCAAAAGTACCACAGTGTCTCTGACTCAGATACCTATCAATTTGCCCATCTCATATTATGCCTTTGTGAGTAGATGAGAAGATAGAGAGGAACAGCTGTCTTACTGCATACAAACATTGTGCGTATGTACCAACGTGTACAAATGGCTATACAGCAGATCTTTGTGGATTTATTCACACTTTAAAGTTTTATGCAAACATCTGTGAACTAACATAAGATCAAATACACGTGTTGACATACAAGACAAATCAAGTATAACACACACCAGACACATGCATCATTGGGTTAATACTATCCCATTAGTATTGCTGTTATATTTTAATTGTAAAATAGTGTGGAAAAAACATGTCTGTATTTATATATATTTATTAAAATACCATTATGGTGCTATTGCTATGTTTGTTTTGAAAAGACTTTCTCCATTTTTAATTGTCATCATCTTACAAAGCAAACCCCTAATCTCAAGATTCTTACAAGCTAAGCCCCTGGCAAGCTAATGTCACATTCCTCTGATGCAAGGCAGACATCATAAGAACCACGCAGTATTCTTCAGCACTCATTCAAGAAGCAGCTTGCCTAAAGCAAGGTCATATTCAGTCCTTACATTGCAGAACCTTCCTGCGCAAACACACTAGCTTGTGGTGTGTCACCTCATGTTTATAGCAGCATTACTCCAAGTCTGATGCAAATTTTATGACCCAGAAGGTTATATCATTTAGGCACTCTGTCAGATATATTCAACCATATCAGTCAAGCTGTCTTATGACAGAAGGCAGCAAAGCCTGCACACCAGGACGACCAAAGGGTCTGTACTGTTGCTTTGTGGGGTTTGCCCCCAAAGGCTGGAGCATTCCGGCTGGCTGAGTCAAATGTGCGCTGGAGCACTTGGTGACCTTCTTTTAAAAATCACTTCCCAAGGTTAAACCACATTTGAAAAGAAGTGCTACAGCCTAAAATAACATTAAATGACAAGTGTGCATCCTTTCTGCCGCATCATTTCACAAGTCAGCTGTTGGAGAAACATGAATCATTTCTGTCGCACTGGGACGCAGCCAGAAGCGCTGCCTTTCTAGTTCTCTCTGCCAAAGGAAGAGAGAAAATAAACACATACATACCTACACACTCAGGCAGCTTTTCCCAGTGTACCACTGCCAAAATTGGTAAATAGGCAGATGTCAAGATAAATTCAATACAGAATTGGAAAGAAAAATTATCCCACAGCTTATAACAACTGATCAAAAAGAACATTAGTGTACTATGAAAGCATTTAATGTGTCTTTTGCTTCATCCTGTGTTCACGTTTGTATCATTAGACATCAATTCCTCATTTCTTCTAATTCATTCACCAATAGCCACAGGTATTTAGGTGTAACTGAGGAAAACCCATTTCCACTAGCCTCAGTCCTGTGCACGCTAACAGAAACAACGACATGTGCAGAAGTGAGCTAGAAGTTGGTAACAACAGTGAAAATAAAAAGCTCCTCATTTTGACCAGAATCTGATACACTGCAAAACTCTCAAGACATTTGTAAGATGAAGAAGGGTTTGAAGCACTTCAGGCAAACATGCACAGAGCAGTCATACAGCTTTTGCTTTTGGATGAACTTTTTGATGTATTTTCAGACTTGCATGACCAACTACCCCTAAGACTTCACTAGCACATGTTCAATAAAATTAATAGTATGTGGTAGGGTTTTTGACACAGCATGAAAAACCTCAAATGGTACTGATGATATACTAAACATCAGAGAGCAGAGATAAAAGATGGTATTTCTGGGTAAAGGATTTCACTTCACAGACACTGAATGCATGACCACTTGTCCTGAAATCTATCTGATTTTAAATAAAATAGCAAGAGAAGAGAGAATCAAAGCAAAAAGCTATAAATGCTGCACTGATGTGACAATAAATTCCATAAAGCAAGAGATTTGTCCCACGAAGCAAGATTTAGTGTCCTGAGCAAGCGATAAGCCATTCTAACCAGTTCTGAGTCCAAATAAAACAAATCTGAGCACAAGAAAACACAGATAACCTACTGGAAAGAAAACTGAATGCACATAAACACACCTTTGAAGTACTACAATAATGTTTGCCTCAGCACAGTGGGACTGTATGAATGTTAGGGATGACTCAAGTTCCATTCATTTTAAGACGACAAAATCTCATAAAGGTCTGATTCTTGTGCATCAGTTGAAACTCTGGATACACTCACATATCCACAGGTATTAAAATATATCTATTTTTAAACAACAGAGAAAAATTCCAGGAAAGTCCTAACAATTTCCTCACCCTTGACAGAGCCGACAAGTTTCAGGTGGTTCGAATTACTTGTCATCAGAGAAATATGAGCATCACAGAACTGTATTTGCTACACTGTTTATATAGATGACATACTCAGCTCCACAGCATGAACATTTTTTCATATGAATCATCGTATGAATGAAAATATAGGTAAGCCATTTTGCAAAATTCTGTTAATCTATCCTGCTCACCATTCTCTCTTTTTTAAAGATGCCTGTTCTTTTTGAACTATTATCCTTGCACTACATGAGCAAGGAAAGCAGCTGAAGACTCAAAATATCTTTTGCATGCTACTGCTCAGCAGATTCATTTCCGTGCATATTCATATTTAATCAGGATTCTGTCTTTTGCAGGACTGGTATTAACTAATGCCCTTTTCCTTTTTGAGTGCAATTATGAATGATTAACAAGACAAATAGTTCATTACAGATTCGAAATACAAGCTATTTTTCCTGAGTTCTATTTTGTACATTCAGCATTCTGCAATGCTGGCACGGCACTTCACAGCAAAGCACGATCAGTACTCCAACTTTGCTACTCTTGCAATGTCATCAACTACTGGAAAAATGTGTCTCTGATGAACAGTTATGATGAAGGCAGTGTCAGGATGGAGAAGTGAATCCAAAGACCATGATATGGAGGAACTGTATAGAGGAAGACACATACCACCCTATATCTGATGCTGGGGATTTCTTTTTAGAAATCAGAAACTATGTAACTATACTATATGATACTTACTATACTATAAATGCAGAAGGCCTAATATAATCTTGATTATACACCATTTGTATAATCACTCTTCACCTTCCTACACCTTCCCCCTTAAGAACAATGGGAGAATGCACGAGTAATCATTACAAGGAGAAATAGCACAGGTCAGAGCTTTGTATACTTCCACTTTGATTTTATTTTTTTGTTGTTGTGAGAGTGCCTTGCAACATTTGAAACTGTTTTTGGTTCTTAAAGTGCTAAACATGTAACACCTTGGAAGTCTGTGAGATAAGATTATAGCCATGTAGTACCTCTACAGTACTTGAAGTTAAAAGTCTCTTCCTTTTGAAAAGTCAGTTTTGCTCAGATTAAGTGAACTGCTGTGAAACATACTGCTTCTTTACTGGCTTCAGAGCAGGACCGGTGCTAAAAATATGGCATCACTCAAAGCATTTGAAGAGCTGTCAGAAATGTGTTTGTCTCCAACTGTTCCTTGTGGAATCACTAATAAGCAAAGAGTAAGGAAAAGGCTAAGCCCTAGCAATATGCCTAAAATTGATGTGTGAAAAGCAGCTGAGTCTTGCTTGCCATTGCCATGCAGAATAGCCATGGAAAGGCCCGTTCCAGGAGGTAAACTGAATTTTAACTTCTGAAAAAAAAAGAAGAAAGCTTAGGTGACTTTCAATACGAAACAGTTGTTGAATTTATCTTCTCCAAGAAGAGGAAGCATTGGGAAAATATTCATGCCTTCCAGACATAGCTCTGGAAGAGAAAGATGTAATATCAACACTGCCAGGAACACCTTCAGGGTTTCTAAAATACCAGTGACTTAATGGCGAAGGATATCAGTACTTCCTGATAAGGAAACAGTGGCAAGGACTGGGAGGGATGAGGCACTACAAACTGCGGAGATGGAGAAATTGTTGTGGAAACAAATACTGCTCCGTCAGGCAGACAAACTTTCCTTCAGAAACCTGTCAAGAACTCAGGATAGAGACTATGCTTATCAAATACCACTTCAGGTTTCTTTCACAAGCTCCATTAGTAGCTGTATTCTTCAGAAATGTCAAAGTTACAATTTCCTTCCCATTATATCTAAGGTGAATGGTTGAAGTAGAGATTATGCAGGCACAGCATGACTCACTCAGACACTGTCATATTCCAGTTACAGCTCCCACTGTGTAAATGACCACTAACACCTGGGGAAAAACAAACAAATGCATACACATACACACACAAACTCACTTCTATTTCTACTGAAAAAGATTTGAAATTAGGTATCTAAAGATTTTACTTATATCAAGATAAAGAGGTTGGCAGCTGCCTGTGGCGGGGGGGGGGGGTTGAGATTCATGATCCTTGAGGTACCTTCCAACCATAATCATATGCAAGATTTCATATCCTTACATAATTGTTCAGTAAAACTCTTACAAAAATGAAGAAACAAAAATAACATATCTGTTCAAATAAAATTAATACTACCTTTCCTGGCTGATAGGATTGCCTCCTAAGACTTCTGATGTAACTCCTGAACAAGATGTAGTTACTATTTCCTTACAAAAAGCCTATTCTACAATAATCTGCTAAACTGCTAAACATCTGCTAACATCTTCTAAACATCTGCTAAACTTTATGAGCCCTCTAGTCCCCTGATCATTTCAGAGCTCAGTCTCAGCTCCAACAATCTGCTTCGACAGATTGCTCCACTATAAAACAAAGTCTTGTGTATGTCGGGGAAAGTACTTCAGCCACCAGTTCTAGTGACTGAGGCTGGGGTAGTATGGGCATGACCTTCATTACCCACATAACAATACTCAGGAAGAAGTTGGCAATTGCTGAACATACTTTCTGACAGCGAACTTTTGGACTGTCCTAACACTGTGGTGATTTGATGCTTTTGACATTGAATAAGCCTACAGTTGCGGTTTTTAAGTTCTCCTTTGGTTTTTAGTACATAGAAATGAAAGAGAACTGAGAAAAGAGTGTCAGAGAAAACACAGCATGTACGCAGCTGTCAGCAAATTTCTGATGCAATTCAAAATAGAACATTCTTATTATGCAGTTTCTCATATCCAGCATTAATTATATTTACAGCAATTTTTAAAATTGCTCCATATATATAAATAAAATTACTAGCAAAAAAGACAAAAAAAAAAAGTGAGAATCTTGTGATTTTTATCTGACAAGCGCTTGAAGATAATTGTTTTCCAAAAAGAACCACATCCAGTACACCAGATCTAATGCACTGTCTTTAGGCCACAAAGATATTCACTTTGAGTCCATTATTACTAACAAAAGAGAAAACTGCAGTATTGTGAGAAGAGATAAGTACGGTATACATATATATACACATAAGTATACTATAACTTAGGAGATTTTTTCAGTTTGAAATTTCGGTCATTCTTGCATTAGTTACACTTGCCATGCATCAACTATGCAAGATAAGAAGCTGTAGGAGAGCTGCAGTTAAGAAAAAAGTACAGGAACAAAAACATGTTTAGTCTGGGATAATGGAGGCTGAGGGGAGACCTTACTGCTCTCTTCCAATACCTGAAAGGTGATTACAATGAGAGCAGGGTGGGTCTCTTCTCACTGGTGATAGGTGACAGGATGAGGGGAAATGGCCTCAAGTTGTGCCAGGGTAAGTTTAGGTTGGATATCAGGAAACACCTCTTTACAGAAAGGGTTGTTAAGCACTGGAATAGGCTCTCCAGGAGATGATTGAGTCACCATCCCTGGATGTGTTTAAAAACCCTTTGGATGTGGTGCTCAGGGACATGATTTAGTGGAGGGTTGTTACAGTTAGGGTGGCATGGTTACGTTGTGGTTGGACTTAATGGTCTTTAAGGTCTTTTCCAACCTCCGTGATTCTATGATTCTATGATATTTCTGTTGGGATTAATTCTCAGATTCTAGCAGTAGCTGTAATTTATGTTTTTTCCATTCTAGCTTTTATTAGTTTAAAGTTTATTTAGCTTTTATAAGATTAAACCTTACAATAAATATTACAATATAGATTAAACACTGTGAAATCCTTGTATATATTGTTACCTCGATTAACAGCATCAAGCATAGGGTTAAGTGAAGCATAACTTAGAGTTACTGATTAGTGATTGTGAAAGGATTACCTTCACTTTCCCAGAGAAGAAAGCAGCTTCAAAATCATCAATCTTTTGTGAAAATCTTGAGGGTGAGTTAGTATCTGTGATTCTGACACAAAACTAAAAGAATAAACACACAAAAGCGGGCAGAAGTCCAGAATCAGCAACCACCACTGTTTCCATACCAATGTTTCAGCTGCTGAGAGCATAAACCCCAAGGCAATATCTGCTGCAATGTGGTACTTGAGCCAACAGCACAATCTTATCTTCACTTCCTGCCATCATACTCAAGTATATTCAAGTAGGAGTGAGGAGTCCCCCGGTGATTATCAGAGGAATCAAATTCCTGGAAGATTACAAATCTTTCTAAAGCTTAACGACCCAGTCGAAAGTCTTTCTATAAACAAGATACTTGAGCTTGTGGATATTAATTGGTGTAGACTATCAAATTCCAATGCATTAGCTGTGTCTAAACGCATCATATCTGTATCTACTGCAAAATCAGTAATTAGTTGTGTTAGTTGTGTCTGTAAAGTCTTCTGCAGGACCTGCAGTAGCAACTTTCTAGTAGAAAGTGAATGAAAAAGGCTCCTAGAGCCTAATAGATATTGAAATCATTATAAAAGCTGATTGTTTATTGTTTGATAGAACAGACAATGAAGAAAAAGATTGTATTCAAATTAAGTCAGTAAGCTCCTACGGATAATAGTATGTCACTGAAAGTTACAGAAATAAACTACTAAAATAAGCTGTGAGATACTAATTTTACAAGAACATTAAAAAAAAATAATCAAGCCTGCTGTGTCAATCAGCTTCAGATATTATGGAGGCTGTAAAGGCATTCTTGTGAACTGTAAATCTTTCTTACTTATTTCAGTATTTACAAAGTAATCACAGAATACTGGTAACATAAAGAAAAAAAAAAAAGTAATCTTTGGCTTTTACAGAATACAGCACAACCTAATCAGGAAGATAATATAGACCCTGAATTCATGGTCCTCAGCTGATTTTGCTTCAAAAAATTCTATCTCAATTCTTCTCCTATAGATGCCTTATTTGCTGAAGTAGTCAGTTTATCTGGAGCTTATTGCTGCCATTATTATTATTACCAGCTGTACTGGAATAGTATCTAAGGGTCCCAGTCACGGGCCAGGACATGCTGCACCAGGCAGCGGACATCAAGAGAACAAAAAAATTCACACTTTCCATAGAGATCTTGATTTAAAACCTGTAAGAAAAGAATGCATGGAATAAGAATAGTTTGAGATGAAGATGTCAACCAGATGGAAAAGCAGACTGATGATAAAAATACTCAAAGATAGGAAAAAAGGAAAAAAAAAAGAGCAATTAGGTACTGACCCAGGGGAAATAGTGATGCTGAATTTAACTTATTGAGAAATGTCAGAAAGGTGCTATTTTCCTTTGGTGCAAAATTAGATAGAAGAGAGATTTAGTAAACACTCTTGACTGCCTTCCTGTCCTTCCCAGTTGCAAGACAGGACTGAATTTATACAGGTATGCTTCACATAAACTGTTTCATGTTTGGCAAAGTTAAGAAGAAAGAACATTTCTATAATGGGAACTAATAGTCAGCATTATTTGCATTTTAATTATTATATAGCTGCGGGAAAGGAATGTAACAAAAATAGCCTCTATGAAATAATAAGGTATTAACATCTAACTGATAAAAATATATATATACAATTCTCAATTTCGCTAGAGACTGGTGCACTTTTCCTGAAGTCATAAAGTAATAACATTGTAAAAGTTGTTCCTCAAAAGGATTATAATATCATTTGTCTCAGGCAATATTGAAATTAAACAAAAGAGAGAGATAATGAAAGCTATGCTCTCTCCAGACGTAGTGTAACTCAGAAATAGAACTTTGGAACTGAATTAAAGTGGTTAATAAGCAATGCAATCTTAATGGTAATTTTTCAATAACTAAGGCAGCAGATTTGTACTAAAATGTTCAGTGAAGCATCCTCCTAACAAGATTGTGATAAGAAAAATGCACTCTCATTCTAGCATCCCATCTCAAAGACTATGATTGAGAATTAATTAGAGCTTTCAGAGCACTGAAGTTTCAAAAAGATATGTAAGATTTTTTAAGAGGGAAAACTCATGTAATTGTGAGGCAGACAATTTGTTTTCTCCTATTCTCCTAAGCATTTCCTCTGCTATTTCTTGTAATCTGAAAATTCAGAAGCTAGGAAAGTATAGAAAATTTAGAATCCGCTTTATTTTAGATGTTAGAATATTTTATTGTTATTATTATTATTACTAATAATAATAATAATGATTTTTCTTTCTACTATGAGGGTGGTCAAACCCTGGAACAGGCTTGTTAGCAAGGAAGTTGATGCCCTGTGCTTGTCAGCATTCAAAAGGTGTTTGGAAAATGTCCTCATTCATGTGCTTTAACTTTTGGTTAGCCCTGAAGTTGTCAGGCAGTTGAAATCCATGATCTTTGTAGGTCTCTTCCAACAGAATTGTACTATCTGAGCTCCCTGGTGCTAATTTTTGAGCAGTACAAACAGAAACAGAGTTAAAGTAATTTTGATGTTGAATAAATTCTTCATAAAATCTGAGATATTCAGATCACACAATCTGATAAACATTCAGCTACATTGTGACAAAAGTGTAACTGCTATCGTGAAAAAATTTGTTTGCGATAACCATAAGACATGGTTGAAAATACCTACATAGGTAAGAAAAGCGGAATATGGCAACCAGACTGCATTTTAGATGTTGCACAGCAACCAGAAGATAGGCTTTAGAACCTGCACTGCATTCAGCTGAAAAGATGTTCAGGAATAGGGACTGGTCAGCTTTTACGGGCAGTTTTAGAAACAGGGATAGAGAAAGCTCCCTATTCTCAACCTGCTTCTATGTGCCAAACCTAACTATCCCCTCCAGCATGGGGAGTGAGCAGGTTGAGGGTCCTGCCATACCAGATAAGGAAACTACTGGAGCCCTTCCAGCCCCTACCCTCGCTTTGGATACAGCTTGGTATGCAGTCCTCTTTATCACCTCTAAAGTGGGATTTGCAGGGGTAGTATGGAAGAAGTGTTCCATCCAGACTCTGCAGAAGGGCCACAGGCTCCTGGAAACACTACTGTTCATTACTGTTCTGCCCCCATTGGTCACATTTCCTATTTGAGGTTGGCCTGCTGGATGGATAGATGAATGGATGGATGGATCTCACAGTAAGATGAAAAATGAAGGCAATCTGCCTGAAAGAACCTCACAGTGGCTCAAGAAAAATGGCTGGCATTCAAATTTCTGAAGTACATGAAATATTAACATGATTAATTCAAATCACTTTCATGCAAATCTTTTCTATAATACACTGGGAAATCAAATATAGTCAATATATATATCAATAAAGATCAGCCTGTACACATCCTGTGGTTTGATCAGGAAGCTTGATGAAACAGCAAAATGAATATTGTGCAGCTGAGTGCATACATGTTATGCAACCTATATACTATGCAAAAGTTAACAGGAACTGTGTAATGAAATACAGATTTGAAACACGAAGCAGCAGGTAGTATTTAGGAAATACTAAGAAGTGAAGAAAAACGAGAAATAGTTGCTTTGATATTTTATTATAGCCCCAGAAGACCCATGCCCCTCTATGCCATAAAGTACAACACTATCCTCCCAGTGATACAGATAATATATAATGGAGCTTCCTTGTGAGGATGATATATTGCAATGAAATCAAGGCTTTTATTTGACATAAGTTTCAAAAATAAACAGTCAGAAATACTGTCAGAAGCATGCTTCTCTTGTTTTAAAAGCAGCAGTATGAACAGTCAAAAAATCCAAACCAGTAAAAATAATAAAAAAAATATTACTGCATGTATCATAAAATGTGAAATGAATAAAGCCTCTGGAATACATCTGATAAAACCCCAGTGATGTAAAATTTTTGGTTTCAGTGTAATAAAAATACTTCAAGCCTAGAACAGAGCTAAAGATTATCATTTGAAATATAGCTCTTAAAGTATTTCTTCCCAAAAAGTTTGGAGTAACGCATGCATGAGTAGAAAATCTAAGTGCTGTTCATATATACGTATATATATAAATATAGACACAAATATATACTGACAAATTGTATATACTGATGTTTTTGATGAAGTTCTTGAGTTTTTCGTATTCAGAATGTCCATATTAAGCATGATAAGTGAAACTATCATAAGTAAATGAGCTGCAATGAAAACTTTATCATATTTTTGTATATTCCGCTGTGCCTATCCTTAGCGCAGTGATGTTCATGCTGTTGGCTAAGTAAGTTCCTAAATTTCATGAGTGAAGAGGATTCTGTAATCCTAAACATGCAGTGTCCTGGCTTTTTATGGACTACATGATGTAGAATTTAAATGAAAGAGAAAGTGCTGGCTACTAAATTAAAATTTCTGGAGTTATTAGGGTAGTTTCTCCTTGAGAAACTGAGAAACAGTAGGAGTCACTGTAAATACAAGTGAAATCTTTTTTTTTTTTTTTTTTTTTTTTAAGGTGTTTCTTTAACTAAATATCCTCTAAGCAATGTCTGTATTTTTAATAATAGCATTTTTGCATTTCTCCACTACATTACGAGCCCATATTATTAAACTTCATTTTACTGTAGTTTTTAGTGTACATTTCCTAATCAATTTCTGAAAAGGGATTATTTATATAGGGATCACTCAGAACTCCTGAAAGAAAATAATAAAAGAACTAGGAAAGAATTTAGAGGCATCTTCACAAACAGTATCCACAGTACAGTAAATAAGTTCAATTCACAGCCCCCTTCTGTCATTAAAAGGATGCTAAGCAACTTAAGTACATTGAAAAATGAAGCACTTCATTTGTAATCATCTAATTGTTCTGTATTTTTCAGCTGTCTTGGAGTAGGAGTGGAAACTAGGCCAAGCAAACTGCAGTCTTGAATCTCAATGCCCTTTATATTTTTGACAAAAATACAAGTCAAAGTATAATACAAGTCAAAGTATGTCAAACTAAGTCAGAGCTGCAGAGTACATAGATAACGTACATTCTGTGTTTCTTCATATCACACTGGCTGTTTAGGAATCAAACTCATGACAACTGATAACTATTTTAAAAGTAGAATTGTTCAATGAATTAGACATTGGCATAATGTACGTAAATGGCTCAAAAGTTAAGACGGAGGTGATGTCAACACAGCAAAACAATGTGAATCTCTTCAACTCTGTATAAAATAGAAGCAAAATAGAACCCAAAGATCTGGGTACATTTTAAATTTCCATGCATCTATCTGGCTAGCAGAAGTATCATTTCTTTTTTCCCTCCCTATTTTAACCCTAATCATTTTTCATTTAGACTAAACAGAATAGAGATAGCAATGCTGGAAAGTCTAAGACTAGTGAGAAACAAAACATTTGCAATATGTTCAAAAGCCGTTAATTCAATTATACTTTCTCGTTCTTCAGAGTAAACAATTACATTACTCTTCTTATATTAAGTGAAAAAGTATCATATTGTCTTACTACGAGATCCAACTAATACAATTAGGATTAATCTTTCTCACTCCAGCAGCAGCTCAACAAAGAAAATTGCATGCATCACAGCAGCCAGGCTGAAATCAATTAGAATTAAATATAATTCTCAAAATTATCAAAGGAAAATTCTGTACTATGTACACATTTACAACACCAAGAACATTTTGTCTAGTCTTACAGATCCTATGAATTCAAACCTCCTTACTGATCCTATGAATTCAAAGTATCTCCTTAGCTGACTGTCTGATTTCATTGCATTGCTTTATGAACCAGTCAAGCGACCAAAGATGCCTTTGTGGATGCAGAGACCAAAGGAAAATTTTGGCAGCTTCTGTTAGCCTTTTTCTGGCTCTACTGAAGAAATGCAAAGTGGAGCAGCAGCTGTGCCCTCCTTTGGGATACCGAAGAATACTTGGATGATACACTGCATTAGCTCTGATAGCCAGTGAAAAAAAGCAGGAGGTGCCAGGATCCCAGTGTCAGTATTTATGCCCTGAGTCCTTTGGGTTAGTACTACTGATGGCACCAAGAGGTTAGGTAAGCTCGGGAGGACCAAAGGTTGCAATTTAACAAGTACTGTCATAAAACCGAGGCACAGTGCTGTATGAACCACACCTGTGCTGGCACCAAGTAATTAAAGCTTTCTTTATTAAGCAGGCATATTCCATTGCCATGAAAATCATCAGGAATGTCTCTCTATAATGATTTAAGAAAGCAAGGTACTGAATGATTGCTAACAGTACAAAATGCTTAGACAAATTTTAGCTTTTTTTTTTTTTTTTTAATCTTATGTACAGTATCATTGTCTTCAAACACTGATCTTTGCATTCTTGCTGAGACTTATAATATTGTTTATGCAGTGAGTGCTCTTGACTAGGGTAGTCTACGCTCAGTAGCATCACTTAAAGGTTAGACTGTAAACGTAAGACAAGTAGTGCTGTACAAATTCTCTTAGGTAGTTCAACAGTGTTTTCTCTAGGGATTAGATTTATGTCATTACAGATTGTTCTGAGAAAAATGAAAGATAGCATACAGAAATCCTCTGTTTGAAAGGAATCTGTGTGAGCTCTTTTAGGACGCCCCAGCAACACTAATGCTGATTGGGACAGCACAGACCTCACTGGATTTCAGCAGTACGTAGACTAGGCACCAAGAAGCATTGCAGAAGGGTGCCATGCTAAGAATATATTGACTAAATTCATCGCTGCACAGATGATTGCTGCACAGGGGCAAGATGAAAAATTAATGCCCAAGGTCATGACAGGAAAGTGCACCACAAAATAGAGCATTCCATGAAAAACTTTCATACCGAGGTTTAAAAATCAACCAATAAAACCAGAAACAAAAAAGAAAAAGAAAAAGAAAAAGAAAAAGAAAAACAAAAACAAAAAAAACCCCACATAGCAGGAAAATTCATCCTCCTTTGGAACTATATTCGGACAAATGTTAATATACCCATTTCATTATACGTGATGTTTGTATGGCTGCAAGCCCTTCTTCTTTAGGAAAATTCCTATTTGTATTCACTACATTCAAGTTTTCTGCTCTCTACTTAATCTTATTAATTAGCACTAAACAATCACCATTTTCACGGGGTTTTGGGGAAGAACTTATTGATAGGTAGTCCTTAAAGCCAGGAAGCATTTCTTTTCAAACAAATGTTGATTTTTCAAACAAACCTACTTGTGCTTTCCTACTATTTCCCCAAGATACCTGTTCAATCACATTCACTTATTAAGATCAAATTACTGCAACTCTTTCTCTTTTGCCTTAGCAAACATTTTGCTCTGCTCACGACTGCCCAGAATACTGCCTCATAGATCACTCTGAATACTTCTGCATCCCATTTTTCCTTCTATTCCCCTCTTTGCCCACCTGTATTATAACATCAAGGGTAAGCACCTTGTCTCCATGAAAGCTGTGCCTGGCCCACCCAAGCACACTTACCTCAGCTTACTGCAAATTCTGCCATCTCTGGTCAGCTTCAGATGCCAACCCTCATTATGAACCTGTCACCTTCCCACTTCTGTGCTTCCTTCCTTTCAGTAAACATCTGAGAAGCTATTTCATTACTCCCAATGAGAAACTCCATTACACTTATTCTATAAAGCCTGCAATTTTTATTATTTTTTAAAGATAATTCTCAGTAAGATCATAGACTGCATTCCCCGACAACATACTGTTGTTTCCTTACATTTGCATATGTGTTTGTATTAAAGCTAATTGTATTTTTATGCAAGCATCTTGCCAACTTTTCCTGACACACAGGTGCCTTTGCACAGCACCTCAAAAATTTTGTTCTATTACTAGAGCACTTAATTAATATAAGTAACAGAAAAACAAAATACGGCAATGGGTGGAAATTCTTGAGCCATCTTTTTTCTTAGACTTCATATATCTCTAAAGTATATCACTATTTTCTCCTAAAGATAGAAACCATCTGACTTGTCAACTTTTGTTCTCATTTCTCCATCATGCTACACAAGTAATAATTCCTCCAATAGTGAACTGTTTGCACTGTGTCTTTCTTCTCAAACAAACCTCTTGTTAAATTAGAAATTCTCAATCCTCTTTTCCTTCAGCTGCTGGCTAAATCAATATCGTAATTGATGTACTCTCAGCAGAAAGCCGTCTCGCTTCTGACACTGCAACTGCCCAAACAAATTCAAGCAGCTTAGGTTCCTTCTTTTCAAGCCCAATTTCACAACAGTGTTGACCTTGTAAAGTCCTAGATTCCTGGAGCTGTTGTATGATCTTCTTCTATTAACCTCTGGGCTAACAATTTACGTTAAAAAAAAAAAAAATAAAAAAAAATCAACTGCAGTGGTTAAGATCAGTTTGAACTGTTTCAGTGTTACAATAACTCAGACAGACCCCTTGTACTCATTGCTGCAATGCTATTTCAACATCACAGAGGTGGTAGGAGTGCTAAAGACTTTTTAATGTAAAAATATATGCAATTCTTTTAATTAAGATTCCAGTCTTGTCGGAGTCTCAGTGGGGTACCCTTCTGAAATAGAGGTGCATACAGAAATGTTTTTACAAAATCTCACCTTGCACCTTAACTCTAATAATGCTGCATTTTAATCCAGTCCACGACAGAATTGAAAAAATATTTTGAGTTTTCCATGACCAAAAGGCATTTCAGAAGATTCACTTAAACTTTAACAAATAAACAAAATACAGTCCATCGTTCTGACTCAGAGACTGTATTTTAAATACACTGCCTACCTTGTTAGTATCTATGTATATGATACTGGATGTTAGTGAAACGTGCTTTATTTTTCACAGTTCTGAAATTACTTTATGCAGAGACTGAAATAAAAATTAGTGAGGTAGGACTTAAAACCAGTTTTTCATCTTTCGTAAGGAAGTAAAGAATATTGATGCTTGAGACAATGTCTCTGTTTGCATAATGTTTCTTGGCTTTGCTGCCACCTGCAGCAAAACAAAGGATAAAAGCCCAGGTTAGACATTTCTGTCCCACTTTGCATTGCTGCTTTTCAGTCATTACAATTTTCTGATCATAATGATTTTTGAAATTTAGGAGAAATGGACAGCTGCTTTCAAACTACTCTGAACTCTTCCAGATGCTAAACTGTTTTGTGAAAAAAAATGTATCAAGTCTTAAATGCTGGTTTTATTTCACTAAATCAAATATACATATGTATACATATATGTATGCATATAATTTTTTTTTTAGACTTTTCAAAGCATTTCCTATTTAAAATCTCTTCCATTTTAGTCAGGTAGCATTTTTAAAAAAGAACCAAACTTGCCATCGTTACGTTTGAATGTATGGTTCAGAATTCAAAATAAGTGCTTAGATGAATTTGAATGGCTTATTTAAATGTTGCTAAAATATGCACGTTTGGAAAAAAACTGGTGATACATGCACATCTTCTTATGATGAAGCCACAGGTAGAATCTTTATAATGTTATTTATTACATCATGAACCCCACTGGACAAAAATAAGTATCACTATAAAGCATAAGCAGATGGCTGGGCATTGGGATCGCTCATTCTTAACTTTAATTGGAAAGTAGGATTTGTCATATTTCCTGTTTCCAAAAAAACCACATCATTTAGGACTTCCAAGATGAAAAGCAGCTCAAGAAACAAAAACAATACATGCACAAGTTATCCCTGAATAGGGCAACTGCCCTGAGTGAGCCAAGCTTTCTTCTCCACCTTCTGTCAAAAGGCTACTAGACCCATTTGTCATGGTAAAAACACAGGGTCTTTGATTTATTTTTTACTCATCTTGAATAGTCAGTGTCCCAAATGGCCTTTTATTTTTTATTTATTTATTTTTGTATCTCCTGCTTCTTAGGAAACTTTCCTTGCAGATGAAAACTTGGGTCATAAATCATCCTATACGCAGTCACCTTCAGTGTAGGTCACCAGAGTTCACAGCATCTGAATATTAATAAGATATTATAATGGATAAGTCGTGCTTTGTAGGGAATGTATCTGCCTGCCTTCTATTCATGCTTGAGATCATGCTGACACCATCAGCTGATACTTCAAAACTTCTATCAAGTTCTAGGAAGAACCAGAAGCCATTTTGTATACTGCCCTAATTTGTATAGCTGTATACTTACAGAGCAATCTTGATACCGGATTACTTAAGTGCCTTTAAAGCAATGCACAATTTATGGCATCCAGAATTAAAAAGTCTGATTATGGAAGTTTCACTCTTAAGAGGTATAGGAAGTAACCCTTTGAGACCTTTCCCTCACAACCTGCTGTATTTCAAACTCTTACCACAAACTTCACAGGCCCAAAGGAAGACAGCTCTACAAACCAATCCCTGACAGAGACAGTTTAGTGCCAAGAATTGCAGACATTGTCCTGATTATTTCAGTATTGCCACTGGTGTAGATATAAAAAGCGTCAAGTTAAATAATGAAGAAAAAAAGCAGAATGTCTTACAGGATGTAGATGCTCTTGCCGTACTAGCAACTTATTTTTGGCATTTTTGTTCTAGAACTAAAAAGCTGATATAGCACAGTTTGCTGGATTGCACCCCATCCCACATGGCACTAGAGAATTTACTTCAGCTACACCTGTCCATGTACAACTGTACACACAGTGTTTCCTGTAGCCTTAACTGAACCTATGAAATCTTCATTAAGGGAGAAGGGAGAACTCCAGTTTCCTTCATGGATCTGCAACAGAGTATTTGTTTTTCCTTTTTGTGTGTGGGCTTCCTTTGTTTTAGTAGCCTGGACATAAGAGTTCATGACATTCTGTTGATAATTTTTCTTCCTCACTAACCTTTGTCAAAGGAATGACTTTAAGGACAACAGAGCATGGTTTATGACTGTGTCTACTACTCTCAGCTGCTGAGAAGATATCTTAGCAGTTTATTGCTTTAAAATACTGCTCAAAGAACCCAGCTGAGATTAGTCACCCTGCTGGGTTTCAGTGTAGTACAACTACAAGTGAAAATATATGAGAGCCCTGTTCCAAAGAGTTTGAGAGCTCATCCTCTCTATCAAAAGTGATTTAATTTTTTGGTAGCTATTTAGATTCAGTTTCAAACCACAATAAAAAGAAAGCACAGCTGATCTTCTGTTTGGTCACAACACAATGAGCTCCTGGCAGCTTAGAAACAGCAAAGCTTCAGAAATAATGAAAAGGGGAAAAAGAGCAGAAACTCAGCAGTGAATCCATATTTTCATCCTGGAAATTGTATCGCACAAGCTGAAGGGGAGAAATGTTGCTTCCATGGAAACAGATGCTGAAATGGGAGAAGGCAGAGGGCCAGGCATTTTTCCCTGCTGAGCCTGTAGAGACCATCACAGAAGTTATTAATACCTAGAGGAACAACTGTTTCATTGCAATCCTCATGGTGCTGCTGCTCAGCCCAGTGAGATCCTCCTAGCACCAGGGCATTGCCTGTTTAAATTGTGTAACAAGAAAAAAAACACAAAGAGGCTTGGGATGCTGGGAATAACTTTTCACTTGCCTACTGGAGTTGTGTTTTGCAGTCCCAGATCCTTACCTATTTGGAAGAAAGTCTGTCTAAAAGCTCCACACAAACTCAACATCCTTATTATGTTTTCTCCATAGTAATCAAATCACTGGCTTCAAATAATATAAATTGATGAATGCAGATATAATTCATGAGACAAACAATATTGTTATTTCTGTCCATGAATCACCAGCAAAGAACTTTTTCATTTGCTTACTCAAAGTTATTCAAAAGCAAGTCCATAATAGAAGATCTATACATTACTCGTAGGCAACGCATTGTTGGTGGTTAAATTTAGGGATCAGAGTTGTTTGTGGTGGGCACAGAGGTGGGTCTCATGCCTGTTCTCATTTCTGTTCTCTAAATGAATGAGTTCAGCTTTCAAAAGAAACAAGAACACATACACCAGGACTAATGGTAACTCAATTTCTGTCTCTAATACATGTTCAATAACAGTTTCTGAACAACTCATTACTTGAAATTAAAAGAAAATAACGTACTGCCAAAAAGTAAGAAATGAAAAACAAAATCCAATATCATCTAGGTAGATATCAAGAAGTTATGCCCATTGTTTAAAAAAGTACCAAACTTGTAGGAAAGTGAAAATATATAGTAGTTGAGTTTCATTAATGAAGAAAGACTGGAGACAAAATATGGAGATAAGTAATGAGGAAGGAAGCTGCTTTCTTTCGCCCCAGAAGAAACACTTCCTTGAACAGCAGTGATTTTATTTTTAGGATAGCTTCAGTCAAAAGACCTTAATACAAAGAAACAGCTAGAAAAAACTATCTACGCATCCTTCATGATTCAAAGCAAAATTGTATAGAATTAAAGGATGAAAAATGAACCTCTTGCTTGCTACGCTGTTCTTATTTTGTGTCTCAATGGGAAGAGAATGACAGATGGAAGTATAAAGTATGTTTACTCATATCAGGCCTTTGATATGCAAATGCTTGTTCTGAAAGAATGAGAAATACACTGACCAGCAGACATCCCTTCAGAAGAGAAGCATCGCAACCTGAGGGAGAAGAGAGAGATAAACACTCCTTGGCAGATGTATTATGAATACTGACTAGGGCAAGTTCTGCCACAACACTTTCCTGAGGGAAGTATTATGTTTTCAAATGTAACATCTTGACAATATTTAAATGCCAACTGTGAAAGAAGAGTGAAGTATCCCAGGGACACTGCTAATAAACAAAATACATTCACTCCTCCGCTCCACTTTTATTATTATTACTTATTTCAGCACATTGGTAATTACATTATAAAACCCCTGAAACAACACAGACAAACGCAAAGTTCAGCCTGAGAAAGTTTGCTTTGAGAATCACCTTATTTTAGTCAATGCAGACTTCAGGTGAGTCACAGAGCATTACCTTCAACCCCTGCTCTGAACCACTGGCTGGTAGAGCAGAACTGTCTCCATTAACCACACTGCAAATCAGCAGAGACCAGCCTCTCCCACACTGCAATATTGTGCATTTTCTGACAAGGTGGCTATAAATATTAATATTACTTTAAAACCTGACCCAAACCGCTTTAAAAGTTTGTGACCGTAAAAACAATAAAGCTAACAAAGCCTCATAAATAGCCACTAATATGAAAGTGCTTGTTGCAAACCTACAGGGAAGCAAGCAAGAATGGTTTTCAAATGCATCTAATTACTTTCGCACATGTGAAAACAGTATTTCCTTTCTTCTCCACCCTGCCACAGTACAGATTAGATGCATGGTGTGTGTTCCATAAAGTTCAGTGCACATCACTAAGGTAACATTTCAGAAACAGTAAGAATTAGTCTAATAAATGCAGCAACGATTCAACAATTTTATTTTTTGGTTGAAGACTTTGATAGGGCATGAAACAAGGTAACTGCACAAAGACGGTAAAGATCAAAATAGTATCACTAACTTCCATTATGTTAAACATACTCAGTGAATTGCACATTGTATTGAATTATTGTTTAAGGCCCATCGAGTTCTCCATCCATGCATAAGAATAATACTTAAAGATTTTTCTTAAGTTATCCTTTTTTCAGGGTCCCTGCCACATCTAGTTGTTCATAGCAGAACTGAGGGCAGAGATTTCTGTGTTGCTAGCTGCTTTTGAGAAAGGGAGCTATTATTACTTTGATAGTTGTATCACGGAGTTTTCTCAGTAATTACAGCTACTGTAATCATTTATTTGTTCCTTAAGGCCAATCTTTTTCATCCCTGTTCCATTATTTTAAATTAAAAACATACGAAGCAAACAACAATCCATAAAGCATTCTTCAGAATGATAAAGCAGAATAATTGCAAGAAGATCTTAGAGGATATATGAGGAAATGTAGAACTAGCATTCTCAAAGTTGAAGTCGAGAGCAAACACTACAGGAATATCTTCAATATTACTGCTACTCATTCCCAAAGTAAGGGAAGTTTCATCACGCTCCTCTCCTTGAGCAAGCTAATTTTGGGTTAAGCTGTTCTGCTGATGCTATTAACATTTAGGTAAAGACAACGTGGCCCAAACAAATAACAATTACCAACACTGCTTCTCTAGCAACTACACTGTGTTTTTTTTTGCATGCAGGCAACTGTAAGAATTACCACAGACAGTGATTTGGTCAAAAATCAATAGGTTGTTTTAGAGCTACTGCACCTTCATTTCTTTCAGGTTGACCTAATTTATTCCCATGGATTAGGAAAGTCCATAAATCAGGAACATGGTTAATAACAGTTTCACAGGCTTCCCTTGAAAGACGACCCTTTTAGTTGTCATAAGTAATTCCTTTTCTAACTGTAAATATCCAGTAGATTCTGTCATTGTTTGCTACACCTTAAAAATCATATTTTTAGTTCTGCAAGGTTGGGAGTTACTCAAGTAAAAACAAAAAAACCAAACCTTCAAACATTCTGAATTTCAGCTTTGACACTGATGATATAATATTTCTTTCTGACCAGGAAATGACTATTTTTGTGATATGTTTACAATACAGTTGTTTCTAGCTACAGTAAAATAACAGTACAAGTTGTACAAACTCAGCCACTGGGGAGCAGCTATGTTAACCAATGATGTCTACGACATCACTGTCACTGAGACATTTGCAGAACTAGCTTGAACACTGCAGCACCAATAAAGAAGCGATAGTAAAATGACTGGTAAATAAGTAACAGGTGTGTGGGCACTAAAACATCATCCCTACCTCCTTCTCACTTTCATGCCCTTGGCCATCCATTCTATCTGCTGATTCTCTCCAGATGTATCCTTTTTTCTGAGATGATGTCTGGGAGTATCCTGCACGTTTGTTTCTTGTCAGAAATGGTGTAGTTCACTGTGGATTGTTACACTAGATAATATATTTTGTGAAGATACAACATTTTGTTTAGAGACAGCCTGTAAGTAATATTTTACATTTACTGGAGAAAAATAGACATTTTTTTCCCTGTAGGCTATGGTGATTAACATGACCTATATTTCAGAGGCAACAAAATATGCTGACACAGAGAAATCCTACAATTATCTGCATCTTTTTTTGATTTATATTATGATTATTTGTTTCAGCTACCTGGAACATGAATGGATAGTTTTTAAATTTCTTCTCATTTACTGAGGTCACTTACGTCTTTTGCAGAAGAATTCTGCAAAGTTTCCCAGTACTTCATATTATGACTTTTGGAATTTTAACACGTTGCAGAGTGACGCCTAATTTAAAAACGTCAAAGCCATACATTTGCATATAAATATCAGCTCACTAGCATAAACGAGCTGTGTCAGAATACGTTTCCCACAGTTTTCCTTCCTATATTGCTCATTTAAAACACAAAAACCCACATCAACTGCATGAAGAACTGCTGTACAAATGTTAAATCACACTAACAGTGAAATATGAATGTGCCTGCTCATCCCTGTACATGCTGTCTGACCTCTAATCTGAACCTATATTTTAACATTGAAGTTGATGGTTTGATTTTATTTTTTCCAATTGTTTCTGCACACCTGTATGAGCAGTTAGTTAGTTAGTTAGTTAATCACTGATGTCATTCTGATTTGTATTGACTTAATGAAAATTGTCCATTATTTTCCTTTGGAAACCACAAAACCAAAATTCCCTCATAATACTCCAATAGCACTCTGACCGCTCCCTGAATTCAACAACAAAAAGAAGCAAGCTAGCCTGAACAGCAGAAAGGATTCAGCCACACTATGCTCATTCTATGCAAACTAAATTCTAAAAAAAAGCCCAACAGGTTTATTAAAGATAGCATGCATGTCACTATTCAGCTTCTTTCTTGAATATATTTGTATTGCTGTGTTCATGCTGCCATAGCAAACTAACCCTACAGCTTGATGGTATCTACTGCCTATTAATTTCAGCTTATGGAGTCACACTGGTTTTTGCTACTTTCATCACCTAAAACACATTCTTAACTTTGTCTCTCCCTAATAATGATTGCCCATTGTGTTTGCTCCAAAAACACTCTGGAAGATGGAATTGGCCTTGTTTACAGTTTACTGTTGAAATTCATGAACAAACCCTAAAAATTCACAGAGCAGAATAGTAAGAATAAGCACATTAAAATAACCGATTTGCAAACTTAGGCCAAGTTTCATTTTAAAGAAACACACTGCTTGATCCTGCTATCAGATTAAAGTTGTTAACGTATCAATAAGTCCTTTTCACATTATAATTATGTACAGTACAACCTTTAAGGGTTCAGTGGTTGCCAGCAATCACCATGTAGACTAGGTAAGAGAGAAAACATTTTCATTATCCAAGATCACCTTTCAGAGTATTTCTTGAATCATCTTCAGTCACAATCAAATAATATAACTTCCATCACATCCCATCATTCCATTCCACATTCACTACTATTATTTACCATATTCTGTAATACCACTATCTAGGATTTAAACAGCCTTCTTTTCCTCTCCTGTCCCTGCCTGTGTTTTTTCTGTTGTTTTATTTTTCTGTTTACTACATTTTACACCATCATCATCAGTATAATTCATAATAATTAAGGAAGGCACTGCAAAATGAATAACACAAAGGAAAAAAGCCAAAATGTTTTGAACAATCCAAATTTCATCCCTAGAAAACAATCCAGATTTATAGAGAACAGAAAAAGAAATTTTACAGATTCAGTCCTTCACAACACAGAATTTCTCTTACTACCATGGTTTTTCATGACCTGTTAATTACAGCAATAATGCATATAATTGAAAGCAACTAAGATAAACTATGCATTGTAAATAGCCAAAATGAAGTACATGCAGATGTAATCAAATACATTATTAATTTACTGTAGAAGAATCCCTGTTTTGATTTTGAAAGGAAGCAAGTATTCTTCTACTTCTGGATTCCCTTTAGAGGAATGTTAGGAATGTTTAAATGTTAGTGGCCGAACACATCTCTACGCATTTCCCCAGGTCTCTCCTCCCTGTCTTCACTGCCTCCTGACATGGAGGAACTGTGCAACGTTTTCGTTTTCTTCTAAATGTGGTGGAATATCTATTTTGATTTAGAAAAAAATCAAAAAATACTTTGACAACGATTCAAGTCTGATATCCCAGTGAGTCAACAGCAACATTTTTGTAATTAAAACTACATCTGAAAAGTGATTTTTGTCTTTCCAGTTTCTTACATTAACTGCCAATACACTGCAGTTCAAAACAGTGACCATATTCAAAAGATTTTAGAAAAATGAGAAAAATCATTTCCAGTCCTGACAACTCAGTTCTTCCATGATGACCCGTTTATACTAAAATTGAAATCTATATTTTGACTCTGCAGAAAAGAAATATTGCTTAAATTTATTGTTCCACTGGGACTTTATTAAGGCTGCTATTGAACTGTGTATCATTTTAATTAGAATTAACACTTTCATCTTGTTTATGAATATATGTAAGATAAGCTTTGAAATATTTAACATCTGGGAATACAGTCAAGCTGTCACAGCAAAATTAAGACATTTCACATACATAACTATTATTATTATATAATAACCAGATACCAAATAACTGAACATTCATTGTTAGCATTTGGAGTATAATCTCTATGCATAGATTTCCATGTCCTTTGGGAATTTATTCATGCTTTGATCATTATCCCTTTGAAGCAATGCTTCTTTAAAGAGACACATTTCAAGTGCAGTCCTTGGCTCTGTTAGATGTTTCACTAGTAGGTACGAGACCTGCTTTACATAATTTATTCTACCTTTAGCAGACATATGCCTAAAAGAGCATTGTTGCATTAAGTCGGTTCTCCAGGACAACCTTCCTTTACTGAGATATTTACTTCACAGGCTAGAGTGACTATTCATAGGCATTAGTGCTTAAAGTCCACCATCAGCAGGTTGACCACTTCTGCAGAAGTGGTTCTGATTCTGCAGAATATTCTCCTGTGATATGATGGAACTGTTAAAAATAAAATTAAGAAAAAAGAGTCTTCATGAGAAGGACTTCCAGCATGTGAACTAAAACACTACTGGTCCTTGTTAGCGTTGCGATTCATCAGCAAGTAAATCTCTGTTAAATTTAACTCCTTAGATGCCCTTTAATCACACACACAAAAAAAACCACTAATATATTGCCGCTTTTACTATAAGAACTGAACTGCACCCATGACAGCTGAATGTCAAGTAACAACCAGGACATCACAACTGAGGCCAACTCCCCAGGAGCTGCTGGAGAGGAAGCTCTGGAGTAGCAAACAGCAGCCAGTAGCTGAAGTAAGGAGCTCTGGGAGATGAGATACCTAGGGGGCATCTCCCCTCTATGAGGGACTACAGGGGCTGTGGCAGCAGTAGGCTGGGCTGGCTCTGAAGGCAAAAGAGAGCTGTCACTTGTCACAGCCACCAAAACAATGTCAAGGTATATTAATTCAAGTCGTGGTTAAAAAAACTGATACGAGCTACCAGCTGTAACAGCACTAATTGCAATCCATATTATAACAGCTTCTAAACTTTGCATAAACCTTTGGGAAAAGGCAGTGTTTGGCAACTACTAACCACTTGAAACACCAGAGCTCCTTTAAGGCTCTACAGACCTCCTTCACAACTGGAATTCAATATCCAGTACATGAGCATACCAGCTGGATGTCAAATCCAAGTGGTATGAGAATTTATCATAGAATGGCCTGGGTTGAAAAGGACCACAATGATCATCCGGTTTCAACCCCCTGCTACGTGCAGGGTCGCCAACCACCAGACCAGGCTGCCCAGAGCCACATCCAGCCTGGCCTTGAATGCCTCCAGGGATGGGGCATCCACAGCCTCCTTGGGCAACCTGTTCCAGTGTGTCACCATGCTCTCAGTGAAAAACAGAAAAATGGACCAATCTTATTTTTACAAGTCAAACAATTCTATAGACTAAAATCTTTTTTAGAAGTACAAACTTGCATGCTTCTCAAGCAACAAATAGCTATTTCCCGTTCACAAATGGAAGTCCTTGGCACACTATTATCAATACAATTTATTTTTTTTTAATAAAAATAAGTGGAAAGTAAGGCATGACTAGTAGAAAGACTAACAAACGTAACAAAATCACAAATAGGAAAGCACAAATATAAGGGGGAAGACTGCACATGATGCATTCAATAAGATGTAATCTTTTTGCCTGAAAGCACCTTACACAATATGTAGACTATTTATTTTGCTTCATTTATCTTTTGAAGCCATTATTCTACAGAAAAACTTCAGAAAAAATTTTGCCAGGAACTTGCTTATAATGAGAAAGCTCTTTAAGATATACACAAAGAAAGTTGTTACCAGAATCTCCAAAGCATTTCCCAGCAAATCAACTCTTTAGATAGACATCACTTTTTCTGTATCAAAATAAAAGTGCAAACAGTGAGCTTTTTCTGACTTGAAGTCAACCTCTACCTTGAGAAAAAGATGTATGATATTGCACAGGATTGTACAAAATGTCTTGCATGTGTCTTTTGAATACCTAAACGAGATTTGAATGCATCTAAATTACACAAGATGAGAGTGGGATAAACACAAGGATTTGAGATACACATAAGCTTGAAAATATTTACATAAACACCAGCAAGATTGATGCTGGAAAGCGAAGACCAACAGTGCATATTAGAGATATTGGTAATAGCAGGATCTTACTTGTTCAGAGTACACAGATATGGGATGCAGCACAGATCAGCAAGCAGAACATTCCATGAAGTAGATCAACGATAAAAATAATACTAATATATATTAAAAAAAAACAATAAACCAGAGTTTTTGTTGTTGTTTTAGTTTTTATTTACTTCAACTTAATCTACCAAGAGCTCACATTTGTGAGTAGCCTCCTGACTGCTTTGGATCAAATGATGCCTCTATATTTTGGGAGCTGTGATTTCTGAGAATCTTCTGAATACTAAATGCCTTTGAAAACTATATTAGTCTTTGACAGAATGAATTTCAAGTCTACATCAATAGTTCTGTATAAAATAAACACTTCTCATATTATTTTCAAACTTATATTTCGGAAAGAAATTAGTCAGCTAAAGCCAGGTTCATCTCACTTGTATGCCCGGAGTTCTAAAAAGCAAATACAGTTTGTATACATATAGAAGTGTATATATTTGTTTTTAATTTTGTGTGTGTGTGTGTTTGCATGTCCAAGGCCAACTTTCCATCAGAAATAATCATGTTCAATTATTTTACTCTCACTTGTGACTCCCCGGCTAAATCATGCAAGAGGAAACCTCTCGCTGACTGCTTTTCAAGTTACATTTCTCAGTATAAATGCTTTAATAGAACTGAATAAATAAAATGATGGGTAACCTCAATGGTAACAGTTCCATTACAGAATGGAATATTTGTGAATATTTTAGTCATTAATAAACCTGCTTCAGAGGAAATAAAGGTGATTATCTTCAGATTTCAACTTCCTGAGTTCTCACAGGTACATGATCTACGTAATAATAATAATACCAATAATACTCTAGAATGTTTTATTTCTTTAAGTAATTAAGTAATTTATTTATTTCTTTTCAGTAACTGTGCTCAGCAAAATTAGAAAATTGCTTATTCTAGAATTTAATTCAGTTTCATGAGAATTTGTGGCAAAATTCTCTCTACACATACTGTAAATCTTAAGTCTGTGTAGATTTAAGAGAAGATTGTTATGTTTAAAAAATAAAATCCACAGCTTACTGCAGAGTGAAAGCAGTGATCATTTGGTCTCCGGTTTTTTTCTCAGAGTATCTTTATTTTATCTCCTCAGAGCACCACCACAAAAGTCAATGATGAATAAAAATTCTAGGAACATTATTTCCACAAAGATAAACAGACAAATACAACAAACACTTATTATGCCATAACTGCTACCTCTCTTCAGTATATTCCTATGGAAATCATGAAGAGTTATTACATTGCAGCACACAAAGTGTTCATTTTCCTGATTACAAATCACAGCCTCCTCAAAATGCATTTCTCTTCTGCAGTACTCATTGTGGACGCTCAAATTCAATGAATTACACAAGGCAACATCAGCAACTTTTTATTAAAGACATTTTTTAGTAACTAAATAATTGTATTTTATACTTTCTTCAATGTTCTTGTCAGAGAAGATGTCTTCAGAACTTATTGAGACGTAAATTTTTAATCAATTGAGAAAAGCTAAGTAATAGAGAACATTCTCAGCCATAAGACAACCCCCATCACACTTCCCTAGCTGGAGGAAAGTTTCCCACAGCTGTAACAGGACAGTAACCAACACTGACCATTCACAGACATTAAATACGGCAGGCTGTGGTTTCCATTCAAGCAAAACCCACCAACATTTAAAGTATTCCACTGTTGAAACAGTTGAAGTTGATCATGTGTAAAGTGCAATGAACATTTTCCAAGTCAAATTATCTTTAGATGGTTGAGCTCAAGCTTCAGCTAAGTGACTCCCAGGAGAAAGAAAATATGTGGCAAGTAAGAAGAGTTTCTATTACCCAACAACTAAGAGGTACTATTTTGGTTTTTTTTGCAGATTCAAGTAGGCAACATCCATTTCAAGGGGAAATCACAACACAATGAGAATAATCGGACAGAAATTCAGAGTTAGTGCCTACCTTCTTCATATTCAGTGGCACCACAGCCTCTAACCTCTCTGTCTTTCTGCTACTCTCATTTTACTTGCACACTGGCATGCCCATCTGTTGACTTCTGATGAGTAAACCTTTTGGAATTTCTTAATGCTAGATGTCATGAAATAATAAGGTTAGACTGATCATTCTACTGTGACTGGACAGTTATTGCTGGAAGATTTCCTTTTATATAGGGAACTTCATCTGCACACAGATGTAAAAAAAAAATTGTGAATGACATACAAACCCTTCCTTGTTTCCTGCTCTGGCACCCTCACTGCTCACACTGCCCATTTGATCCTACAGAACAAGAGCCTGGCGCTTAAACTGAGATCTTCTCCTGTGCCACAATCCCAAGACACAGCCCTACATTCAGCCTGCAGTGCAGTCAGGAGAGCTGCCACACAGGTTTGATGAAGAGGGGGGAAAGAAAAAAAAAAAGAAAAATCACATCAAAACCACTTCAGAAATCTTCACTTCAAACTTTAAAAAAAAAAAAAGTCAGGCAACAACTTTAAAACGTTTGTTCTCACATAGTTGAATAAATATATGAACAGAATTGTATGCATTTGTATGTATATTTTACAAAACTCAAGAAAAACAGATTGTTTCCAGGACCATCAGAGTTTTGCATACAATCATCACTACTCTACTACTTTCAACACAGCAAGAACAAGTAATCATAGTATACTACAGCACACTAACTATATATAGCATAAAGTGGACCACTGCTAAACATCAAATCATGCATCACAGAATCACAGAATGGCTTGGGTTGGAACAGACCTCAAGGATCATCTAGTTTCATCCCTGCTGCCCACAGCCAGCCACCAGGATCAGATTGCCCAGGAAACCATCAAGCCTGGCCTTGTACACTTCCAGGAATGAGGCATCTATACTTACTCTGGGCAACTTGTCTCAGTGTCTCTCCATCCTCTGAATGAGGAATTTATTCCTAACACCTACCTTAAATCTCTCATTTTTATTTTAAATCCATTTTCCCTTGTCTCATCAGTATCTACCTGCATAAAAACTCAGTCCCTCTCCTGGCTACAAGCTCCTTTCAAGTACTGAAAGACTGCACTGAAGTCTCCAAGGAACCTTCTCTTCTCCAAGCTAAACAAGCCCAACCGCATTAACCTTTCCCCATAGGAGAGGTTTTCCATAATCACCTCCATTTGATCATCAACACGGCCCTCCTCTGGAACTGCTCCAACTGCTCCACATCCTGTAAGCTTGGACGCAGTACTGCAGATGGGCCCCACAAGAGCTGAGTAGAGGGGGACTATCACCTCCCTCTCCCAGCTGGACACTCCTCTTCTGATGCAGCCCAGTATACAGTTTGCCTTCTGGGCTGCAAGAGCACACTGCTGGCTCACATTCAGCTTTTTGTCCATCAGGACCCGCAAGTCCTTCTCTACAGGGCTGCTCTCAAGGAGTTCATCTCCCAGTCTGTACTCATACCTGGGATTGCCCTGGCTGAAGAACGACACCTTACACTTGTGGCCTTGTTGAACCCTCATTAGCTTCTCATGGGTCCACTTTTTAAGCCTGTCCAGGCCCCTCTGAACAGCATTCCTTTCTCCTATTGCATTGACTGCACCACTCAAGTTACACTCAGCAAACTGAGGAACTACCATAAATACATGCCCCATTTCCTGAAGTACATGGCTGGAGTTTAGATCAGGTGCAATTTTTGGCAGTACATTAGCAGTCATTTTTGATTAAACATATACAGAAGCTCCGAACAAATCGTTATCAACTACTTTTCTGTACTATTGCCTACAGTATTGCTATGATCCACAAGTAATTTTTTTTTTTCCAAGCACGCTCTTGTATTATGTTAAAAAAAACTCTCTATTTAGTGATTCAGCCTAAAAATTGTATTGCTATTTGAAATTTAAAAGTGACATTTATCCACATTTAGAATTCAAGTTAAAATATATAGCTTAGGATAGGCAAGAGAGCACATTTTTCAGTGGAAAACATATATCCCTAATAATCACTAAGGTTTAAAGTGATTTCACTAAAAACAGTGAAAGTAAGTCATTGAGACTCACATGTATTATGTAAAGTAACCCATTATTTCTTAAGAGTAATAAAAAAAACAGAAGTATGACCTTCTTCCAGAGCACTTGCATATTCAGGAATTTGCTACAAATTCCAATAAATTTGCTTTAAAAAACAATCCAACTCCTTAGAAAGTTCTGGAAATGCACAGTAACTCACAAGTACTGTTAACAACAACATTTATATTACTTAGTGAGAAGACAAAAGTGTGGAAAAGACTGCGATATGAAACAGTCATCTTTGATACCAAGAATAGGGAAGAATTCCATTAATTTGGCAGTGCTCCCTCCCCCCCATTCTCTGGGATGCCACTGGAGACATGTGCTAAACAAAACATGTTGTGTAATGAGTTGTGTAACATTGCAGAGGGGGAAAAAAAAAAAAGGTATGAAGAATAACCATGGAGTTAGTGCTGGAGCGATCACCAAACCGATCATTCATTCTAATGTTTTTCATGTCACCTCTGCCATTACTTCTCCACATGCTCCCACCTACCTTCCCCCTCTTGCTCCTTCACAAATACCCACTGGCTTTCTGCACCTTTTGCAGCACGTGCAGACTGCAACAAAAAGGAGGTTTCAAACAGAATTTATTTGTAGTCTCGCATTATCAGTATCGCCTCTTGTCTACCCTCTATTTTAAAAGGAAAAAGACACTTAATACTTGAAACAAATACATCCATGAGAAAAATCACCGGTGGCAGTGTGACACATGCCATATCACTCCACACAGCCACCCAGAGGCAGGCAGTCCTTGGACATTCTGCAGCTGCCCCACTTCATGACAAGGCAGAACAGCCACAGCCCTCCACACATTCAGCCTCCCTTGCAACCCCTGGCTAACAAAAACAGCAGCACCCCTTATTGTCAGCAATTTCTGGTGTGCTGGAGCAGATAGTATCCCACTTCTGCTGCAGAAAGAACTCCAACTACTACAGTTAAAGGGTTCTCTCTTAAAAAGATACTGTGAGCTCTTCTAATTTAAGGTTTAATCTTATTTTGTCCCTCTCTGCAGTCCAAGAGTTTGTTGTTCCTTCAGTTTCACTTTACTGCAGTGCTCAAGGGCTGGCAGAGAAACAAATCTCAAAAATAAATTAAGAAAAAATAATTAGAATAAAAAACACTGCATTGCCTCTCTGTAACTACCGGTAAACCTGGCATTTCACTGCCATGTATTTTGCTTCTCATACCATTAGACAAGTACATAAACCATGACTATATAGTGAACTTATGTGGTTTTAATTACCAGATTTCCATACAGTAGCTCACTTGGGTTTAGAAAGCGACTTCCTGATTGATACAACACTCACCAGTAACAAAGACATGTCACAGATTCATGGAGGGTAGGCTGGTTCATACATTGTAAAATGAAAGTACCTTCTAATCAAATCAGACTAGAAGAGTGGAGAAAGGCTGCCAATACAAAAACCCAAACACAGAAGCATTACCACAGTTTTGAGTAATGAATAAAAGGAGGAAGTATTTGTTCAATTCAATTTGTTCAATCAAAAGTTCCACGTTTTTGTGCATTAGTGTCCCTTGGAAGTGTTGGGGAGTGGGGGAGGAGGAACACGTGACAAGAACAACTCCTTAAAATACTCCTCAAGGAAAAAAAATCAACTTCCTGAAGTTAAAATACACTTCTGGACTGCATTTGATTGGCTGAGAGTCTAAAATGGATATAATCATAATTAGTATTTGCTATTGATATTCTTGAATTTTTATGTGTAAATGCAAACCTCAATTAATGCAAATAATTTTTGGTAAATCATTTAAAAAAAAATAATCAAACTTAACAGTCAACCAATTGTTACTATACTATGCCAAAGAGATCCAGTTTGGACAAGTTTGTACGTTGTAACTAATGTAAGCAGGACTTACATAAGCAGCAAATAACAGAACATACTTTACAGACACCAAAAATTTGTTTTGAGAATTGTTACTTAACCTGTTTCATTAGATCTGTTTTAAATGTAAGAATAACATGCTTGCTTTGTTGCCCAGGTCATCCAGTTCTCTCTCTCGCACTGTAGCTTCCTGCCATGTTCACCCTTGCTCCTTTATCAACAAAGTCCACCGTAATTTTCTTTCCCCTTAGCTCACAATCTAAAAGTAACCCTTTGTTCCTTGTCAGGATTTTTTTTTTTAATGCATTTAAAGCCAGACAAAAATAACAGCAAAAACCAAAACCACCACGCCTGATACTGCCTGTGCATGTTCTGCATTTGTTGAATTCAGGATGACCTTTGTCTGGAATTGAAATTCAGAGCAGATACCCCATCGCTACTTTTAATTATGCTTATGAGAAGCATCTCCTCCTTTAATGCAATGACCATCTCTCCACTTGCGAGCGAGGCTGGTATCAATGATTAGAAAAGCATATTGGAGCTGTTTGTGATTACTCTTGCCAAATTATTGGAGCCGACTCATTTATTAATGCTTAATGAAATACAAGAAAATGTTGCTGCTATTTCACTTACATGGTTTGGAGAAGACAAATCTTGAAAGCAGATTCAGATCAAAGAGGAACAGTTTATTTACACAATCGGTTCAGAAAAGATTTGCTTTTTCCAGGTGATATCAGTACGAAATGCACACAGCTTGTGAATAACTGTAAGCCTATTGCAACAAATGGGATTTTTTTTTCCCCCCCCATCAACTTCAGCAAAGCAAGATAGTGTCTAAATCAACAAAACATTCTGTGTGGTCTCTGAATTCTCAAACTAGTCAGGTAGACATTTGGTAAATTTAGGTACTCTAATCAAATTATCAGTTCTTCCAAAGACGTTGTCACACTACAACAGTGCTTATGAAAGCAACAAAGGACTGGGAGTAATGATAGCTTCATAGGCAAAGAGGAATGCATACAAAACCAAAACACATTGTAACAACTGAAGTTGTAACATCTTGTAGTAATTCCTGAATGCATAGTGTTTATCTCCACAAGTATCAAAGCAGATATGTATTTTAAATTCTGTGACTAATAAGCTGTACTTGCCATAAGTAACTTATTTTCCTCACAGAACCTTTCACTAATAAGTAATTGAAAATTTGACTCAAATCAAAAATAGGAAAAATATTCAAATATGAATCTGTATCCTGCCCACCACCCAATTACTTGCCAGCAGACATTTCAAAATACTTATTTTGCAAGTTAATGTAATGCAGAAGAATAACAGTGGCCATCAATTTAGATTAGTTCTGATCTGAATGCTGTAACTCTCTCTTTCATTTCCAATACATTCATTATTCCGTCAGTGCCTATGAGAAGCACTGACACAATGGCACCGAGAACCTCCTAGTCTCAGATTTACAACTGCAGTGGGAGGGACAAAAGGGTTCAGGGAGACTTTGAATATCTGATGATTGTGCGAATGCATTTTACAAATAGATGCAGCGTTTGGGGTCCTGTCCCTTCTTTGTTTCCATGGAAACAAATGTAAAATTAACCCCCCTCCCTCAGTAAGTTAGTAACATCCACGTGCTTTAAGTTGGGTCTTTAACTTGCAATTAGGAATTACTGGTTGGTGACGTATTTTTTGCATTCTAAGATCTGATTCTTGCCTCAGCCTAGAAGCAAAAGTCTCAAAGCAGGCCATTAGAGCTGGATGGAAGACTGCTGTCAGCTTAGCTGGCGAACTCAGTTCACTTCATAGTACTCAAACGTTCTCATGGCTGAAAAACAGCCACTCAAGCATACATCTCCACCATCAGCTTTGGCACAAAGGCAAACACAGGTCATCTTGACAGCAACCTTACTAAGATTTTGTTTGCATAATCGAACTACAGAGTGGGCGCTAATAAAATTAAATTGCTGCTCATTTTGAAAGTAGGGCTTGTCCTACCATTCTGCCTTTAGCATGACATTTATCAAGAGATAAGACAAACGTACTTTGAGAAGCTGTCAGGAAAAGTAGTACTAAAATTAAAATACTACGAAGATAACCGAGAGGAAAGCATCAGACAGCTGTGAAAATGATTTCAGAAGACATATGGAAGCTCTGTTAGATTATGATCTTCTAAAACATTCATCTATTGCTTTTGGGACAGAAAGCTAAGAATATATGAACACTCGAGGCTCCAAACATTCCATTCAATTTAAAAGGTAGCCATTCAGAAGCAGACTGAGCTGTCAATTGAATAAATAATTTGAGTCAATGCACAGAAGAATCATTTCCTAGCAGTTTGCGTGGGTTTTGGTTGCTGGTTTTATCGTTTCTGTAAAGTTTCAAAGCGATGATTGAGTACAAATGCATTAAAGAAAATCCTTCTCCCATTAAAAGGGAAACCTCTTGACCTTATGTAGAAAATTATGTTTGCTTCCAGTAATGGCAAAAGTATATCTTCACAATGAGTATATTTTGATAATTAATGTCAGCAGGATCAGACAACAAAAAGTAAACAGATCTCATTTTCTCATTCCAATGTATAATGTGATTTTAACACTCTTTATCACTCAAGATTACTGCACAACTTGCCAAATACTCACATGAGTATCTCTTCCTCAAAGTATTTGGACAACTGCAACCTCACCTGTGTAATTCATGGACATGGACCTTTTTTCCTCCATTTTGCTACAAAGCAAAAATTGAACCAAAGCAGATGGCCACTGAGGTACTCTCCAGAAGTCAGTACTAGACTTACTCCAAAGTCTATGTGAAACTTAGAGATAGGTGAAAAAACCCAAGCATTTAGAAAAACAAGATGTTTTGTCAGCTTCAGAAGCAGTGCACTAAAGAACAGCTAGCTACCACACATCTCCACAGTCTGAAAAGACACATGCCTTTAACAGTTAAGCACTATCCAAGAAGTATTATCTAGAAGACCTCCAGATAGACATTAAGTCTCAACGTGCACACACTCAATAGGTATCAGTCTCAGATTGACTGCACAGAAGCTCACAGACTTGGGCTATTCAAGAGATGCAGATCATTTTAAAAATTCTGAATGTAAACAGCACAGTGGTCAAGTCAACAGAATTTTCCATTTGTGCATTAACTCCAGTTATCAGATTTTGACACCACGACATTTCAAAAGCAGCAAAGAGGAAGTTAATGAAGCATAACATTTGGATTCTGTAGGTTTTACTTCAATTTTGAATAAGGACTAAAACTTCTCTAATTGAACTCAATTTATGGACTATTACTAATTATTCACAGAAGCATTAAAATCTCCCTTTTTAAAAAAGCACAAGTTACCATGTTAATTACCAGGTCAATACTTCTGGTTTTGTGCACCTACAGGAAATACTTAAGTCCGAGTTAACTGACTAGATTTCCCTTTTTAGGAATACAGAAAAAAAAGGGATAATTTTCATCGTTGCTAACCTCATCCTGAGATATGCATCTAAAACAGGTCAGAGGAATCTGCTCCAATGTGCTCACTTATCTCCACTCATTACAAAAGAAGTCAAGGCAATCGGTTGTTCTACATATATTCCCATCAAAGGCATTAAAACTTAAACAAAATGAACATCATCTTTAGTAACTAAGTGCTTTCTTAGAAACCTACAGCGTCATGACTTTTATTCAGAATTATCAAGGTCATTTAAAGATATTCCTGAGGAACACAATGAAATATTTTCAATATGATATGGGCTATTTAGCATTCATAGATCATAAATCTACTTTTAGTTTTCTTACCGTGACAGGAACCATCCACTTCTTCATATCCTACGCTGCAGATACATCGTCCAAGAGGCACAAGCCAATCCCCATCTGCTCCACAATACAATTTTGGAGTATCACGTTCCTCAGCACTCTTCACACAGGAGCCCCGCACTTCCACCAAAGAGGAAGAATCAACCCTTGGAATAGTATCAGGAAACATGGCCAAGTTACGGACTGTGAAAGGGCACTTCTTGTAATAAACACGGACTGAGACCAAAGCAATACATGCTCCAATGTCCTGAAATGCAAGATAAAAGCCTTTCTTGTTTATTGGCCCAACCTCACGAACTTCTGTGTTGAGTTTAAGAATGCGATCACCCAAGTCCATCTGAGTAAAGCTCTCATCAGCTGCAATAGTATCAATTTTAGTGTACTGGTTTGGCTTGAATTTTAATCCATGAGATTCATCTGATTCCATGTAGTAGAGATTAAAAGTTTCCTTGCAGGTTCCCACTACCCACGGAATGCTGTTGCAGTCCCTCAGGGTAAACTTCATTTCCACATAGATTTTCTGTGCAGCATCACGGGAAATCCAGTTTGTTCGAAGCCAGTTGTTTTGGTTTGGTTCCATCACATTGCACACCTGGTACGTATGAATGGGATGATTGTGTTCATCCATTTCAGTAATGGCATCCCACTGAAAAGAAAACAGACTGTTTGAAAACCAAGGAAAACATAAATTTTGCTATCTACAGAGCCAATCTCAACACACATAAATGTGAGTATATGAAATCATGGCTGGATTAAAAACAATTGTTTGTGTCGAGATTAGAGTAATAATAGTAGTTAGAAGCAAATACCAGCTACAGAAGTAGCTACAGAGTTTTCTACAGAGTAGAAAAGTTTTCAGAAATTCAATAATAAATTTCTATGAATTAAAAAAAAAGTCTCTGATCAATGTGGCTTCAATAGAAGATAGAAATAGTGGCCATAATTGGTCAGTACATCTATACATAGACTCAGATGTACATAGTGGCCTGGAGGTGTTCAAGGCCAGGTTGGATGGGGCCCTGGGCAGCCTGGTTTAGCATTAAACGTGGAGATTGGTGGCCCTGCATGTGGCAGGGGGGTTGGAGATTCATGATCCTTGAGGTCCCTTCCAACCCGGGCCATTCTGTGATTCTGTGATTCTGTATAAGCTCTCCTGATTTACACAATTATTGTAGACACAGTTAAATGTACAGGTAAGAGATATTTCTGGCTCCATAGACGCTGTATTACACTCATTTCTTCTTAAATAAAAAATAAAGATCTATCACAGGCATCATATCATTTATTTACCCCTACAAATTCTCTTATAAACTGAACATGAAATAGGAATTATCATTTTTATTTCTTTAAGTTGTGTGCATCAATATCACTGAATTGTTCTCAAATGCTGGTGGGAACCTATGCCATAAGGCCATTGAAAACATGCATCTACAAAAAGCCATCCATTTTTGTACTAAATACAAAAGAATTATTGAACATCTAACATTACATAATCTGCTACTCTAAGGGATTGCCAACAACTCCAATTCAGTTTGAATAAAATTGAGTCAGCTTTCAATAAGCACTCACAATATCAATATAGCATTAAGCATTGATTTCTTTCTTACAAAAACAGAGCTAGTTGTAGTTTCATACTCCAAAATATTGCACCCCACTATAAATTCTTAGTGTGGCCTTCTGGATATACTGTTCTCTTATGGCATTCTAGATATTACCTCATATAGTCAACAATCCAAAAGCTTGTTACTAAATATTACTAAAAACACCCAACTATGATGTTTTAGTAGAATGAAACATGAAAATACACACTATTTGTGTTCATAGTTTAGCATATTTGGAACAGATTATTTATAAATACACATTCACTTAAAATAATTTGCCTGCTAAAAAGAAACATAAGGTTAAAATTGAGACAGCAGTTCAAAGTTGAAAAGTTTATGCAGCATTTTTGCTCTTACCAACTTCCTCATCCTTGCAGTTAGTTCAGTTAAATGCACAGTCTGGCATTTAAGAATGTTATGTTAATTATATTCAGGTGTACACATGTAATATGTCAAAGCCCATGTTCAAATTATGCATAATATGCAATTCTGAGTACAATAGCAAGATAAGAACCTTGCACATTATTATTCAAACATGAATTCAAGTATCTTTAGCCCGATGATACTTCCAAGCCACAAAGTTTTCTGCTTTAATACAGACAATATCAATATGTTCTACTTCAAAGTTAGACTTCTCATGATGCACTTTGACTACTTAAGCTGCACAATTTTCATAATGTCTACTTCGCTCAACATTACGAGGAAGGTTGGCCCTTGGCCTTTCAGACTGAACAAAATTAGGAATTGAGTTCAGTTTAAAATTTTTAAGAAAAAAAAAATTTAAGTTATCTTTTAGAAACATGGTGAAAAAAATACTTCATCATCTTATTCTGTAAAAAGGTAATGTATTATTAAGAGGTAAGGTCTTCATTTTTAGAAACATCCCCAGCCATCAGATGAATTTTAAGGCCCATGTCAAATTGCAAATATGTACAAAGCCTGCTGGCTTTATTTTTTGAGTTTCAGAAACATCACTTGTTCCTAGATGAAAGTGAGGGTATAACATCCCCATCTTCAATAGCTTTCACAGAAACAAAGCATGGATGTGGGTGGAGAATTTACCCTTTCTTCTGCAGGAGCAAACTGATCCATCATGCAGGAGGTAGCAAGAAAGAAGTAAGTACTCTATGGTTTCATTAGACTGCAAACTTGGCAGCTGGAATTCAAGTGGAAATGGAATTCTAAATGGAAACGAGTAAGGCCTGAAAAGTTAGATTTCTGATTACTGCAGTGTGTATTTGGGAATTACCCAGAACAATAAGCTCTCTACAAAAGTCAAGGTCTTTACAGACTGTAACTTTTGAGATTTTCTCTATCTATCCATCACAACACGAGCAATAGCCTCAAGGTCTTATTTTAAAACCCATGAAACATACTTTAAAAAATGATTGTTGGACAGGTAGTAGTCACTGGCTGTTTGCTACCTCTTAAGAGCTTCTTTTATTTCTAGGTCTTATGACCTGTGTGAGTCTAACATACATTCAGAAAGGACAAATTAGATCAGAATTCCTGCCAATATGAGAACAAATTCAGATCTGGTCAAAATTGCACAATGGGAGACTAGTTACCACAGTATTCATTTCTGAACCATTGCTTCTAAATTAGATTTTGAGATACAACCAAAATATGTCCTGTATCAAGTAATACATAATATACCAAGTAAATCTTGGCTTTGAGAAACAAGAAAAGGACTTGCATTCTCTGACGGGCCTGCCCTCTCCTCTTTTGCCAAGCACGTGGCACACAGTTCGAACTAAGATTCCACAGCCAGAAGGAATTAATAAAAGCGTTTAATTAAAATACATACTCTAAGCCTTAAAATCTTGGCAGTAAAGATACTTTACTCCCAGCTGCCCTCCCCTGACACAGCTCCATGCCGTTCCCTCGGGCCCAGTCGCTGTCACACAGAGCAGAGCTCAGCGCTGCCCCTCGGCTCCATGCGAGGAGCTGCAGCCGCCATGAGGTCTCCCCTCAGCTCCTCTGCTCTGGGCTGAACAAACCACGGACCACATCCGCTCCTCTCTCACCTTGGCCTCCAGACCCTGCCCCATCTCCGCAGCCCTCCTTTGGGCGCTTTTGGATAGTTTTCTGCCCTTGTATTGTGGCACCCAAAGCTACCCCCACTGTTCAAAGGGAGGCCGTGCAGTGCACAAGAGAGCAGGAAAACCCCTCCCCTTGCCCAGCTGCCGGCGCTGGTACTGATGCACCCCAGGATACGGCTGGCCATAATTTTGCCTGGCACCAAAGTGAGACTGCTTGTCCTAAAGATCCCACTGCTTTCATTCTTGCCTTTCTTAAAAACCGGACAACCTTTGCCAGCTACCAGACTAAGCAGATGTCACTTCAGCAGAAGCCCTATTTGCGCCTGAAGGATTCACTATGGTGTTTTATTTTCATACGCAACCCTGCAATAAGAAGTTTTTCCAGTTAATAGGGGTAGTTACATCAGCTAGTTGGAAATGTTTATAATGGGCTGATATTTATATAATTTCACGTGTAGTGGAAAACGCTTCTCCTACAAGTTGTCACATGGATGGGTGAATTAAGAGTGGGTTCTTCATCTCAGCCACCAATCCCAGCAGTAGCAATGTAATCTAGGGCAGTAGTTTTAGCATCTTGCACAACACCAGGTTATTTTTATTGATATTTTACTTCGTTCAAAGAAAAAAGATACTTGGTAGCAGCTACTTAGGTCCAAGCCCTTAGTCAGTAGGGTAATTAACTGAAGAGTCCATCTACCCTTAGGACTTCTGCTGCATTTGCTTCTGTTGCAGAAAATACATAGCACGCATTAGATTAACTCTGCAGAACAACGACTGTGACTCAGATTTAGGGGAAAAACTATACAACTATGCAAGGTCTGACTGTAGAACAGTTGATCTAAGCCTTAGGTAGCCAGGATGATTAAGAAAAATTTCAGTGCACTCAAAAATGCAAAATCCACAATGGTGACTCACTTTCTGATTATTGTCATGAAGCACTGAACAAATGCAAGAATGAGCTTCTACTGATGGTCCAGGTTTCCTTTGCTCTGTACATTATTATGGCATGTGTGAATGCTTTCTTAAAAAAAGTATAATCTAGTGAGATTTAAGAGATGAACCCTGGGTAAGACCAACTTCAGAAATAATACTTCTCATCACTTGCTTGTGAATTAGACTGTGAGATCAGAAAAGGACAGTCCCGGTCCAGCTTTATAGAAGATACCATAGTCCTTTCAGAAGGAAAGGAAATCTTGAATCCTGGACATAGACCATTATACATATACTAGAAGAGATCAAAACTCTAAGAAGCATGGTCACGTTTCAAAATACCTTATCTGATATGGAGCTCAAACTACCAAGGCAGTCAATCCATATGGCCACAATCTAGGCAGCATCATAAGTCATCAAAGGAAAAGATATTCACGGTGTAATGTTTTTGCTGTCTGGATACCACAGAGAAACTATCAAACAGAAGCCAAAAGTAATGACACAATCTCTTCCATTCTAGACCAAAAGGTAGCAAAGCACATTTGGAAAAGGGATACACTGAAAAATTTCACATGCATGCAAACACGCATCTCCTTGGGGAGCCCAGTTACTGAAGAAATAGGGGAGGACACGTCCTAGCAGTTCCTCAGCCTCCCTTTCACTACTACTTTCACTACTCCTTATCTCTGTATCACTTGAGAACCAGTCACTCCAGCCTTTGCGATGAGCCCTGAGATTGTTCCTGCTACAGGTCCTGTGGCTGTTCCGAGTATTGTGATAAAAAAAATTGCCCCCCAGGAGCACCACATCCAGAGGGACAGCCCTGTGGTCACTCCACAGAGACAAGCACCATGGTTACTCCAAACCCTGCAACAAACAAAAGAACTTGCTCCACAGTCACAGTGAGTCCAATGCCATCCAAGCTGAAACTAAGACAGATGGCTGTGCATGGCCATCCAGAACCTGGCTTGTCCTTCATGTTGCAGTTGTCACTGTTGAAACACATCACCCATTCCTCTGTTCACATGCACTATTTGGTGTCCATCAGTGTTCAGCAAGTGTTGTGCCATGGGCAGGGTCACCAATCACTATAGCAGGCTGCCCAGAGCCACATCCAGCTGGCTTTTGAATGCATCCAGGGACAGGAGTCATTTTCCTCACACTGCCCCGCTACTGTCATCTACCACATACCACAAAACATAAGGGAACAATGGTCAGTAGTTCTACCTCTACTGCCATAACCACCACCATCTGCCTCTGACGTCACAGGCACACATAATGATATAGGACACACTACTTTCAGAGCAGCCCAGATATACATATATATATATATATATGTATGTATGTATATGTGTGTATATATATTATATATAAATATATATGTATGTACACACACAAAACAAGTGATACACAAGCAATTACTCACCGCAATTACTCACCACCCACCAAATGATGCCCAGCCAGCCCCAAAGTCAAGTCTGCCCTCTTGATTAATTCTCCACTGTTTTTCAAGTTTGTTTCACATGGTATGGAATACCCCTTTGGCCATTTTTGGTCAGCTGTCCTAGTTCTATCCCTTCCCAGCTCCTTGTGCCCCACAGCCCTCTTGCTCACAGGACAGCAAAAGAAGCTGAGGAACTGTCCTTGGCTGCTGAGCGCTGCTCAGCAATAATAAAAACATCCATGCACTATCAATATTTTTTTCCCCCCAAAGCCAAAACATTACATCATATCAGACACTGTGAAGAAAATCATCTCTGTCCCAGCTGTAATCAAGACAGCTGAGAATCCAGACTACCATAAGGGCAGGGAGAGATACCTGATAGAAAAAAAAAAACATGTCCTCAGTCCAAGAGCTGAGCCTGCCTGCTTTATGATTTAGTGCATGCAGTACCATCCCTTAAATGACTGATTGCTTTTACCACTCAACACCTTTTAAAGCCATGAAGAGCATAAAGCTAAGAAAGTGAGTTAAATGCATGCATTTTGAAGTGGTAGTTCCCTTGACACTACACTGAAAGGAAATAATTTTAAAAAATAATTATACAAAGCAGTTATATAAAGCAATCAGAAGATGAGAAGTGTTACAAACACTAAAAAACTAAATCATACTAGGACATAAAACTGGAAAAGCAAAACTAAAGATACTTAGAGGAAAATAAAGTGACAGATCACTTACTTTACCAGCAAGCACTACAGGTTACAGCAGTGAAGAACTTGCTATAACAGTGTAGATGCCTTTTATCTGACACCACCCTCACCCGCATGAACTGAAGCAATGACACTTCTAAAACTCATTGTATCACAGCTGTATTCCTTTAAGCACATTGCCACCCCAACAGGCTCCTTCAAAACTGCCATTGGTCTTCTTCAACTGTTGTGCTACAATGTGAAACAGAGCCCTCTCCCATTGTGTACAGCAGGCCAAAATACTTGCTGCCAAGTTGCTGATGAACAGCTGAAGGTGTGCATTTTTCATTGATTACTTCATGTGATCATCATCATACTAGCAAGTATTATCACTATGTACCAACAACAAAATTCATTACTTCATTTTATTTTCAAGCTACTTATCTGTTTCGAATGATCAGTATCAAAAGAAGAATGACCACAACTGCAGGAGCTGAGGGGATGACAACTTGCTATTACTAGGATTGCAGGAGATCACATCAATAAACTAAAATCAAAGGTAAAAGCAATATTATCCTACCCTGCTGTTAAGTGAATCTCAGATGTTTTGGAAGGAAAGTCTGAGAGGTGAGCAGGAAAACTAATTATTGCAAGCTGAATAACATAAGCTGCAGCTCTATTTATTTGCACATAAGTTCCTAAGTTTATTTAAACTTTCTACATTCATGCATTAAAACTTTCCGTATTATCCTGGTTTAATAAGTAAGGCACATTAACAATCAGCTGAATAACTTCAATTACAGGCCAGAAATACACTTAATCAATACATATAGAGACAAATACGTGAAATAAAATTTCAAAGTCTGCAATATGTACAAACAGATTTTCAGATACTCATACTGGCTGCATCCATAAAATCTAAAGCAAAAACAGAAGAAAACAAAAGGGGAAAACAAAACAAACAAAAAAAAAGACAACAACAACACTCAACCAGTCACTGGTGTCTTCCAGCAAATTAACTTCTTCATGCTTCCTATGTAATTGTGTATATACTGATAGCTTGTCTAGCATTGTCTTCTGTGGGAATCCACATTTTTAATTAGATAAAAACCAAAGATATTTTGTAGCTCAATTTGTGGCAAAGATATAGAGTAAAAAATTATTTTACTATCTTGAGTAGACAGAATAACCTTTCATATAGCTTTGTTCATAAACTCAGTGTAAAGTGTATCCTGTCTTTTCCTTGTTGCATGTACAGCTTCAATTAATTTAGGTACATACTGAGTACTGATTTGTTCATGACTGCATATTTGGTGGTGGAGTAGGTTGGTATATCTACTTTCATCAGTTTGCAATCTCTTTAGATTCATGCAAATTAAGGGACATTTAGAAGGGATTGATTTAACACATAACTCCCTGTGATGAGTTACTGTAAAGGACACAGCAGAAAACACTTTCTGTGGCATGCAAGGTAAGTCTCCAATGCTATTAAGATAGTAGACATTTTGAAAGTTCACATCCCCTTCCCTTATGGGTGGGATGCAGCAGGTCCATACAGATGCTAACTATATATCCCTTAAGTGTACTGTTCCAATTTTTAAAGGGAAAAAAGCACGTACAGAGTGAGTTGAAGAGATTTATCTTCTATTTGCTCTATTGTTAGTTCACTAAGCACTGTTTTCTTAGAAAAACAAATAATTCACCCTAAGATATAGCTAACAAACTTCAATTGTCCAAAAGGGCCTTGTTTGTAAGATGAGTCATCGCTCACTGGGCACTCTCTGTTAGGAGTGTGTCCTGAGAAAGTCAGCTGTAGTTTCCAGAAAACCATTTTTCACTGAAGGATGGAGGCATAAACATCATCTATCTTTTATCCCTTTGAAGGGATGGATTGAACATAGCTGTAAAAATAAAATGTAGTGGCATTCCACCGTATCAAAAACTTTACTTCCACCTAATGTAATGTCTAATGAAAGCATCTTTTCCACACCTCTTACGGAAAAGATTTTGAAGCTTCTTCAGACTGGTGGTCTCATATAAACAGTTCCATTCTAGTTGCAACAATGTCAACTGTCACAGTTTTAGCTGTTAATCGTCTACTGCAGTTATAGAATCATAGTATCATTAAGGCTGGAAAAGACCATCTAAGATCATCTATTTCAACTGCCCACTTACCACCAATGTTGACCAATAAACCATGTTGCATAGTACTACATCTACAGATTTCCTCTACAGAACACCTCTAGGGACAGTGACTCAGTCACCTCCCTGGACAGCCCGTTCCACTGCCTGACCTCTTATGTAGAATCATAGAATTGTTTAGATTGGAAGGGACCTTTAAGATCATACAGCTCCAACCCACCAGCCATAGGCAGGGACACCTCCCACTAGACCAGGTTGCTCAAAGTCCCATCCAGTCTGGCCTTGAATGCTTCCTGGCAGGGGGCATCCACAACCTCCCTGGTCAACATGTTCTATTTCACCACCCTCACAGTAAAGAATTTCTTCCTAATATCTAGTCTAAATCTCTTCCAGATTAGAACCACATCTCCTCATCCTGTCACTACATGTCTTTATAAAAAGGCCCTCCCCAGCCTTTCCACAGACCCCTCGCAGGTACTGGAAGGCTGCTGTAAGGTGCCTCCAGAGCTTCTCCAGGCTGAAGAGCCCCAGCTCCTTCAGGCTGTTCCCATAGGAGAGATGCTCCAGCCCTTTATCATCTCTGTGGCTCTCTTCTGGACTGCTCCAATAGTTCAATGTCCTTCTTGTGTTGGGGTCCTCAGAACTAGATGCAGTACTCCAGGTGGGGTCTCTCCCCACCTGGGAGGGTTTCTTGATACCTCTCTTGATGCAACACAAGATACAGTTTCTAGGCTGCAAGCACACAGTACCAGTTCATGTTGAATCAACTGACAGTCCCAAATCCTTCTCTTCAAGACTGTTCTCAAGTCATTCTCTGCCCAGCCTGTGCCTGTGCTTGGGATTGCCTTGACCCAGGTGCAGGACCTTGACTTTGTTGAATTTCATGAGGTTTGCATCTCAAGCCTGTCCAGGTCCCTCTGGATAGTATCCCTTCCCTCTGGCACATCAACTGTACCACTCAGCTTGGTGTCATCTGCAAACTTGCTGAGGGTGCACTCAATCCCACATTATATTACCTACAAAGATGTTATATGGCAGTGATCTCAGCACTTATCCCTCAGGAATGCCACTCATCACCAGACTCCACTTGGACACTGAGCCATGGACTGCAACTCAAAATGTGACCATTCAGCCAATTCCTTATCCAGCAAGTGGTCCATCCATCAAACCCAACTTTCTCCAATTTGACAACCAGGGTATCATACTGGACAGTGTCAAATGCTTTGCACAAGTCCAGGTAGAAGACATCAGTTGCTCTTCCTTTATCCACTGATGCTGTAACTCCATCATACAAGGTCACCAAATTTGTCAGGTATGACATGTCATTGCTGAAGCCATGTTGGTTACCACCAATCACCTCACTTTTATTTTCCACGTGCCTTAGTAGAGCCTTCAGAAGGAACTGCTCCATGATCTTGTCAGGCACAGAGAAAGACTGGCCTGTAGTTCCCTAAATCTTTTTTTCCCCTTTTCTAATCAGTGGGAACTTCAGAGTGTGACGACCTTTCAAATATGATAGATAGCAGTTTGGCAACTTTATCTGCCAATTCCCTCAGAGTCCATGGATGGAGCTCACTGGATGCTCTTTAGGTGCTCTTTTCCTGGTCTGTGATCAAACTTCAGGACCAGGGCACCCACTACCATCACCAGTCTTAAAGTTGGGTGGATTGAAGATCCCTTCTCCAGACCTCCTGACTAAATTGGAAAGTTTGTTGCCAAAGATGGTCTTCCCCTCCTCTGAGAGATTAACTCCATCTGCCCCAGAAGACCAGGTCTCTCAAAAGAAATTTCATGACATAAGTACATGACACCACTCCCTTAACCATTTCTTGATTTTCTTAATGCTATCAGTCCTTTCACTCCCCATCCCTTTAACTGGAAGGACTGATGAGAATACTACTAGAGTGCTCCAAGGCCTTCACTACTGCTCCCAGCTCCTTATAGTCCTTGATATTCTTCAGGTTGTTGTGTCACTGATGCCTACTTGAAACTGCAGCAGCGGGTTTTAGTCTATGGGATGTACAAGCCTCTCTATCACATCCTTGTTGCAGGCTCCTGGCAAGCAGCAGACCTCGCTAGATAACTGGTACCTCTGTGCATACCAAAATAAAACTAGGCATTTGTTTTTTAAAGTTCTAGTCATTCAATAGAAGTTAGTGTTAACAGAAGTCAGCATCATGTGACTACCTCACAACCTACTCCAACTAGATACTTCAGTGATCAGAGGCCACGTGGTTGTGTATCATACATCTATCCAGCACAAAATACAGAGAAATTTATAAAGCTGAAAACTACATGTCAGAGGGAGAAGACAGTAAGAAACATGTAGCAAGGGCAAACTTTTCCCCCAAAAACCAACAACCACAGCAAAGAGTATTAAGTACAACTCTTGGACAATTTGGCAAAAATTAGAGCACTTGCATTCTTCTACAAGAGCAACACCACATACTATGAATGACATCAAGCCTGAGCCATATAATTTTCATTTTAAAAATATACTAGTTATTAAAAACATACTTAAACTTGATATTTTCATTTGCTTTTAAACTTAGGGATTCTTAAAAGAATGCTAATAATTTTTAGCTCAAAACCAGTTTTTCCTGTATCATGATTAATAGTATCTTCACATTTTCCAGATTTTTCCAGTCCAGCTGCTGCAAGAACAGCAACTGCCTTCTTTAAGTACAATGAGACTTTTTCCACCTGACTGAAATCTAGAGCCATATTTGGACTTCGCTGTAAATAAGCTGATTTGCAGACATGCTGAGCAGAAACAAGCTAATGACAATTCATAAAAACTGTGATGTTCAAGGACTGTCAACTGGAGGTCAAGTTAGACAAGAGGATTCTTTAATCATTCACTGAAATAAAGCTTACACTTCGTAGCATGCTGTGCTTCAAGAATGCTGTAGCTCAGTTGTCACCATCATCATTCTCCTAGGCGAACTATAATTCATTACATTACAGCTGAACACAGTTGCTCAGATACTAGCCCAGTGTACCTGCTTAACATATTGCCTGCCAGCAGGATATCATTTCAACACAAAAATAAGACTCATTTAGGCATACATTTTCTGAGTACCCAAAACAAGGAACAGATTTTGGTATAAGCCTTCATGTGGTAATGTTGGTTTTTTTGTTCCTGTTTTTTTGTTTGTTTTTTTAAACATTTCATTTAAAAAATGTTTTTTTGTTGTTGTTGTTTTTTTGTTTTTTTAAACATCTTCATTTAAAAAAATGAAGAACATTAGCAAGATTCAGATTTTTATTTGAAGCTTCTATGCAAGTCCAGGTCTTCACATGATGAATTTAAGATAGTTCAGCAACTATTTGAGCTAATTAAGAAACATTGGGAGAAGCTTTCATAAGAAGATTAATGCAATTGAACATATGCACACCAAGAAGTAGAAAATCTTCACAGATAATTAAAAAATTCTTTTCATTGGACTGAGCAAAGTTTGCAGCATGAAACAAGATTTTGTGAATTTTGTTACTAAAGTTATGCTTTCAGCCAACCTTCCAGTTTTCTAGAAAGTAAAAGTTGAAGTATTCTCATAGGAGCAGAAGGGAAAAAAAAAAAAACAACAAAAAACAGCTCAATTCACATTTGGGAGTTAAGAATTGCAGAGAAATTCCATGATGTAGAAACAAAAGGTTCCACAAGAGCTGTAAATCCAGAAAAGGACCTCAGTTTGTTTCTTCCTATTTCTTTTTCACTCCAAGAACTGTCCTACAGATCACAACAGTTACAGTTTCCAACTACTCTATATAAGCCACTCCATCATACAGTAAAGTATTTATCTGAAAGGGAAGTCATCAGGAGGTTTTCACAACTTGGGCTTTTCACAGCATAAATAGAAGACTTCAGAATGAAAGTCTGTCTCATAATTAAAAACAAACAAAAAAACCTATTCTACTGTTAAATATATAAACTATTGCCATCAAATGATTGATTATGATCATTGTTTAGTTTCAGTAGCTCTAATGTTCAGCCATTATTGCCTACTTTTTGTGATTGCAGAATGACAGCTTTACAATGCTTCTAATTCCCTACAAAATGACTTATTAACAAATGATCAAACTGGAAAACTGAATTCTGCAATTCCCTCACAGTGAGGATGCAAAATAAATCTGAAAGCAGTAATTCTTCCTTCTTACAGAAATGACCCAGCTGCCTTCAGAACTTCCTCCCTTTTTGAACTTTGTGTATTTGAGACAAGATCTGGGAACAAAATATCTCCCCACAAACCTTATTTGGGTGAGAAAAAACAGAAGCCTTTAAGAAGGGAATGAGATGCAGAGAACACCAAGTCTCTTCATGCCATGGAACAAGGGATGGAGCTTTTTTGAGAACACAGAAGATGGAAAACAAGCATATAACCCCAGACACCAGATCGATTTGTGAGTCCTTTAGCACATGCTTCTCTCCTTCATCAATCACAACCATGTAGACAGGAATAAACAGACAACACTGTATTTGATTGAAATAGATTTAACTCATCTTAAAAATGAATATTTCTTTTACTACATATTGTTTGTTATACATAGCCACACAAATTGCTTAACACTTTTCCGTACTCCCATCTGCAGTACAAGGCTCTTAGGAGTTTTCATGAGAATCAGTCTCAAAATTTCCACCTTTATTTGTCAAATTGATGAGACGTGTATGAAGTCCAGTTTCAAAAATTTGTCTGCAATACATTTTGAACTATATAATCTGCTAATCATAGTTTCAGTATCTTCTGATGAAGTTACATGCCTGGGAAATATAAATACTTGCCAAGAACATGGTGTGCTAAATTCAAGTCATCCTCCCCACCCTCACCCTCCAAAAAGCACAACTCTTTTCTAACCCTTGCCAACTTTTTGCAGAGGTCATTGCGTTACCTCATAGTTTATGCTCAGATAAACCTCAGATGATTTCCAACTAAGAAACTACGTGGGGGTATTTAGTGTTGTTACTTGCAATATGGTACTCTTTTGCTCAAAAGATGAGATGGAGGATGTTCAAAATGAAAACTAGTTTTGTACATAAATTGAAATATGTAGAGTATTTCCCTACAATTCCTTCTCAAGTTTGCAGTCATCTCTTGAAGCAGATACATTAAAATAAGTATTCACATATGTATGTTTTCTAATGAGCTCTGACAATAATTAGCTTGCAGCAAGCTGGAATATTTTAGTACACTACCATCATTGTTTCCATCCAACCTCACAAAAAGTTTCAGTGATCTTTACCACCACCAAGAAACCCATACAGTACGCATAATAAAGTAAATGGCACTTAATGACTATCTACACTTCCATTTCAGTTCCAATATTAAGTATCAGTTTCTGAAAAATAATCTTGCTGCTTTTCAGAAAAGCTAATTATCTGGTTGTTCAGATGTTTCAAGTAAACTAAGCACTCTGAAATTCACCTTTTACAATTGCTACTGATAAGAAAAAAATCACTGACGCAATGGGGAAAACAGGAATTTGATGTGGGACAGAACAGAAACAAAGTTGACAGTATTTTTGTATTCAGCTGCTGTATTGCTCATTGTTTTGAGCTTGTAGAAAATGTCATCTCAGCATAGCTACAAAAATATTTGTGTTATGTAAACAGAAACAAAGGACTCTATACTGAAGCCTTAGCTAGAAAAAACACAATACGTATGAATGGCCTAAAGATTCAAGAGTTTATTCATAGAAAAAAATTACACCCCCTTCCCCCCCCATGTAATGGGATTTCTGTACCTGACCTCATACAGAATACATTTCTTTGAAATATGGTACAGCCAACCAATATCTTTACAAATATCACAATTCTTCGCACTGCATGTGGACCCAGGATTAAGATAAGAAAGAAAGACACTGAAAAATTTCAGATGAAAGTCCCTTTAAGCTGCCTCTGTCCAATAGGATAACCTATTTGTTATGGAGAGTGACTTATAAATGTCTACCCATATGTTTTCCACCATTAAGAAAACCACAGTACGCTATAAGAAGCTTACACTGGGACTAGGAAATATAAGATTTCTATGTCAAATCTAGAGCTAAGATTAAAACCAGTGTATCAATAATTCTGACCCTCTGGTAACTGATAGGAATCCCTATTTTGACTCCAGTTTTCCCAAATGAATTTCAGAATGCTTGGGCTCCTGGACAGCCTGGTCTAGTGATTTGCAACCTTGCCCACTGCAGGGGGGTTGAAACTAAAGGAACATTATGGTCCTTTTCAACCCAGGCCATTCTATGATTCTATGATAGCTGCCAGCTATGTCTATAAATACAGCTCTACCACATTTGCTAGCCCTAGAGAGATGGGATCTTAAGTGCATAACTTTCTTGGCTTGCACTCACCCTTTCCTTGCTTCCTAGTCAAAAGAGGTTTATTTACCTAGACTTACAGCCAAGCCATTTCTTGACTTGAAAATAAAACAACATTGAGTTGGAAGTACAGAAAAGTCCTTATCCAAATACAGCAAGATACCCAGCTTCTTACTAAAAAGTCCAAAAACTGATCAGAAACGTTTGGGTCAGGTACTGAGGGTTCATTACTACTCCATACTTGCCAAGTGTTTTTCTTCTAGGCGACTACCAGCTCCACCTCCTACTATTTACATTTCTTTCAAGTTGTGAAGGCTGTTAGCTGGAGTCAGCTTCAGGCTAGTGTTTCATTACATATTGCTTGTGCCCATGACTTGCAGATTTTGTTCCTACCCCTACCACACACAGTCTATATCAGCACTTGTTCCTGCTGCTGCAGTTCACAGCAGTTTAGTTGTTTGAAGCTGGAACACTGGCTGTGTCAGAGACTACTCCACAAAACAGTTTCACGACACTGGCTACTTCTTTTTGAGTGCACTTCTCAGAAAGTTATTTTTAATTATCTCAGCAATACAATTCACAATAAACTGTTAATAGTATAACTGAGAATGATGTATTAGTGCAGCAGAGCAGCTTGGCACGCTATCTTTGCTGCCAAGGTATCAAGAAATCATTCCGTCTGTTGCTAAGAGCTCCATCCCTATCTTTTTGATGAATGTTTCATGAATCCAGCATTCTGGAAGATAACTATTTATACATACAGTTCCTAATCTTATGATCATGGACACATCAGGTAATGACAATGATAGTTTTTCTATAAATCACACAACCAGACTCAGTGATTTATTTTACCTTCTTAATTTTTTTTTTGTCTAGTGTTCTGTTCATTGGCTCCTACCAGAAAATCCAGCTGTATTAATACTAGTGTTTTTTCTTTTTTATATACAGAAACTTTACAGGGCACACCATTAACGTCTATTAACATGCACAGTATGCCCAGAAACAAGGTGATTTGCCCTTGCTTCCGACGTTGCTCAAAGCTTCCCATAAAAGCTGCTACAGACTCTATGGACAGGGACTTAGTTGATTGTTGATAACAATGTGCAGATCTGAAAGAAATTCAGCTTCACAAGTGCTTCAGAGCATAAACTGTCACCTCTGTAGCTGCTTCCTGCCAATGGTTAGCTTGCATCTTCTGGATCATAGGGAGGAATGATAATCCCCACCAGCCTAGTGTAATGTTTAGAAAATAGTGCGAATGGTGTAGCTACTTAAAGCTACATTATTTTTAATACTGCTTCCAAATAAAGTTTTGTTGGAAAGACAGATGAGTCAGTTGTATAGGTTTTTTTTTCCCCCCTGCAACTTGCTAACTTACATTGTCTCACAGAATACTGGTCTGTTAAAATGCTGTTCTGCTGAAAAGCTCTGCAAGAGTACCAACAATGCTATAAAAGGTTATTAATCAATAGCACTGTATGCAATATCTAATAAACGCTAAACCCCACAAGTCAGGTATTTTAAAGTCAGTTTTTCTTACTTCAGATTAAACATAACAGCCATTTCAACAAAAGAAACAAACCACAAAAGCATTTCAGTAATCTTTGATAATATAGCTTTCCCCATCCTTTAAACCAAAATCTGTTAGAGAAATCACAGGAGGAAGAGACAGCTCCAGGTTGCTACTCAGTTTCAACTTTTTCATCAGCTAGCTCAGGCCATTTAACTTTGTTTGTTTGTTTTTTACCTCCTACTTTATTTCTATCAAATAAGTTTTTACAGCTAATTTTTATTGTGCAACACGAACTGAGATAATGCAAATACATAAACAGCTAATATTTTCTTCAAAAATTATCTAAAAATGATGATACAATAAGTAAAACCATATATATATTAGCATTTCTTCTAAGTGCTCCAGAGCGCCTTCTCAGTAATATTACTGCATTTCTCAGTTTTAGAAACATTACTTAAGCCATAGTTGTTAAAATTCTGCCTCCGTACAAATTGAGCTTTTTTTGCAGATATTTAAGTTCTGAACAATACTCAACATACTATTTTGTTTACCAACTTCGGTGAAACTTAATGAGAGGAACTGTCAAATTACCCTAATGGTGTTTTTTAATGTATGTATGTATTTTATTCACAGCTGATAACAGTTTTTCTATTATAAATGGTTTGTAAGGAATAGGGGAAAAATAAAGAAAAACCCTCAAAGCACAGCCTCAACTTCCAAATAATATTATTACCAGTATTATGGAGGGAGAGAGCTAATCAGCACAAACGCTACAGAGCAAGTACAAGACAGTAGAATAACCATTCCATTAAGAGACAGGCAAGGATGATTTTATTTGAACACCAAGACTAGTTGCTTATTGCTAGCAGTGGCAAATAACAAACACAGAGTGATTTAGGAGCAGGGTACTATTATGTCTGCTCAGTGCTCCAGCCGTTTCCCAGTCTTACTGAGCTGGGGTCTCCAGGAGCCCCCATCCACACATCATAACAACAGCAACAAAAGTGAGAGACAATGGAATACAAGAGTCTTCATTGGACAGGATGGAAGAAATGGTTACACTCATAGTTGAGCCTTGCAACTTTCAGAATTGTCTTATATTGACTTTGCCAAGCCAAGATAAACAACACTGTAGGATCATGCTAGATACTTATTTTCCTTATAAGTCATTTAAAGTCACATTATAATTAACTTTAATGGATCATATACTTTTAATGGATCATTTCCATAAAACGCAAAAGGCAACAAAAAGGGATGTTGCAATTCAGAGAGTTCTCAAGCAAACTCTGAAAGAATAAACCAGACTTTCTAAGAAAACTGTTCCTTTTTTTTTTGTTTTCCCACCTAATGTTCCTTTGCACATTCTCATATGCAATGTTTCTGTGTAGAGGCAGCATAAAAGCATATAAGGCAAATTTTTCAACTTGCACAAATTGTGGCAGTGCTTGAACAAGTATTCCTTCTTTAAACATTTTCTACCTCTACTAAAAGCTCAGAAATTTATGCTATTGACCGCTTTCCTGCAGTAGCTGATATTAGGAAAAAAAAAAAAAAAAAAAAAAAAGAAGTAAAAAATATAATAATAAAATGAAGATATTGAAGTGCTTCCTTACAGAAAGGAGCAATCCTCTGTCTGGCCATGCTAACTCAGTATGCACACAGGTAGCAGTACCCACAGCAGCATCCCAGTGTGGTGAGCCAAGAGGCAGGCTGGTGGTTTTAATTAAAATGCAGTCAGCTGAAAAATCATTAATATTGCAGAGAAAGAAAAACAACCTTTATCCTACTGGGCATGGCTAATAAACTTTTGTTTTTTTAACTCACTGAGCTCCATCTGTGAAGGTTAAGAGGAAGGTTAGCTCTGGGAAGACTGCAACTCTGTCTCGTAGACCCTATGATTGCATACCAGTCAACCCTTACCTTTGCATGCAGAATCAGATTTTATTACAAGATCATTATTATTAGAAATTAGCATTACTTACACATTAAAAATGTAAATTTGAAGCAGGCCACCAAAATACAGCATACTGAACTTGTATTCTAGAATATCAGACAACTAATACGTCAGGCCTCTGGTAACTTAAATTTTGACAACTTAAAAAAACCCTGCAATTGATATTCTAAACAATGAAAGTAAATGGAGGGATTAGTACTCTGATGATAACCGAGAACATCGTAAGAATACTTTGCAAAATAAGTTATGTTTTCCAGTTGAAAATATAAGTAAAAAAAGAGCCTCCACAAATTGAAAATTTTTGAATAGATCAATTGAATAAATTTCATTATTAGGAAATGGTATTTTCTACTTGTACTTGTCTAGAATCTACTTTTGGGGCTATTCACTTATGTGCATACCTGTATCTTCCCTTATTAGATTAAATGAGAAACCTTCTGTGGTTATATACTTTTATGGTCATATGGTTGAATGCTAAAGAATTCACCTGGATTTTCATACCTCAATCCAACAACACTTTGTTATTATTATAATGTAAACATTATACTGAGCAGTTGCAGAAAGCATTTGAAATACAAGACAAACTCTAGGTCTCATGGCATTTTTACACTATAAACTTTTTCATTATTAAAACAAAAAAACACCACTACATATTTGCTGAAGTTATGTAGAAGTGAGAGAGCACTGGTGATGAGGGTTTCAAGTAACAGAAATAAAGGAAAATCATACTGAAGGATAGATTGAGTTAGATCTTCTCATTCTCCACTTTTGATAATGTGGTAACCTGCTGAACGGCAGAAGAATTGCTTAGGATTAAGTAGTTCAACTGCCAGCTAGGAATACTGCCTATTCTACTGATTTTCTTTAGAACAACAGAAATATGGGCAGCGCATTTAACCCCTTTATGCTCTAGTTCTCTGCTTACTAGAAACAAAATAATGATTCAGATCATCAAGCATACAGATGCATGATTTTGACCACAAATCCACAGACAGAAGCAGCAAGTCAGATAATGACAAGTACAATAGTAATAAGAAAGCATACAAGAAAAAAAAACCAAACAAACATATGTTTAGTTGAACTTTTAAAAGTAATCTTAGGAAGTCCAGGAATTACAGGTTACTAAGTATCTCTAGGCGCTGGACTCCATAATCCTTGTGGATCCCTCCTGTAACACAATGGAAAGCACAACAGGCTAGCAGAGCAGCAAGATCTCAGGCTATATGAGTATTCACTCAGACACAATAGCAGTGTGTGCAGAAGTAAGGGAAACAAGCTTCCTATCTTCAGAAGACCTAAAAACCCCCAGGTAGACAGGGATCTGCACAAGAGATGCCCCACCTCCACTGCCAACCCTGAAGTAACATCTGGGAAGGGGTGCATCCACCCCTTCCAGTCACTCAGGTGCTCTGCATGCATCTGAGCTCCCCTGGGTTGGCCCTGCCTTCCCACCAGGTGTTCAGTCACTGCTTCAAGCCACGACTCAGCATTTCCACTACACCTTCCAACTCATGGTATTCTATGATTTAATAGTTTAATTTTCTCTTCAAACACATATACTACAAGAATAAACAACAATGACAAATCACATAATCAATAGAGATTTACGTGTTTCTGTACCTAGTCTTTTCTCTACACACATTTCCTATTAAAGTCCCTACAATCCCAATTCTGACACCATCTCAGTTTGAATTTCATTTTTACAAATCTGCTTCTTTTTTTTTTTTTTAAACAGAGAAATGATTCAATTCTGCTTTTTTACTAGTAAAAAAATCCTATAGATGGTGATAAACAGATTATGTTAATTTATTTCCAATTCAAACTGTTGATCTTGTTTTATTACCCTTGGCAAAGAATATTTCAGTTTCTCACATCTGCAAGGATAAGGCTGCTTTGAAGAGCAGGCTAATATCCCACAATCTAACATTTCAATTAATTTGGAATGTGTCTTACTGATTAATAAGTTTTCACAGAATTGGGTGTTTCATCTGTATTCATATCCACATTAATGACTGCCTTCGTTCAGCATCACAGATAAAATATTTATATTAAGATTCTGTAATTTTCATTTTGTTATTAAAATTTGATATTATCAAACTTTTCTCTCCTATCCTGGCACATAGTACAATACAGTTTTGTAATGAGATTCTACACACCTACAGCCCAAATAATCTGCTTCTTTTGCCTAGCTCATATGTAGTCTTTTGACCCCTGCAGAGAAAGGGGACTGTGTTTTCCTGTTAGAAAAGAACAGAATTTGCAGTACACTGATGGAATTGTTGTGACAGAAGCTAACACCAGCGTGTACTAGATATGATTTAAAAGACACTTTGTTCTGAGGACACGACACCTTTCAGAAACATGCATTTGTATCCATTAGTGTATGATTTTTTAAGTACAGTAACATCAGTGCTTATTAGTGTAGAATAGTAGTACATAATAGTCATACTCAGAGAAGGATGCCCAAAAGAGTCTGAGGTAAATTCTCAAAAGAGCTATGAAATTCAACTCTAAACTTTCAAGAAACTCCCTCAAGTCAAGAGGTTTCAGTTTCCACTGCAAAATGTACCCTTGTTTCTTTGATAAAATGAGACAGAATTGTACTTCTCAGTACTCTGCAGTTTCTCTTTGACCTATAACAAAAGAAAACCCATATTCAAAGCAGACTTCAGATTGGCATATGTGCTCAGCAGACAGAAAAAATTCTGGGCCTATTTCTACCCCTATAGTGAAGGGAGGAAAAAAAACATACAGAAAGAAAACCCACACTTTTCCTTATGTAAGAGTAATGGTTACTTAGTGTACATTAAGAGACACCTGTCCCACAGTGCTGTCTTCAATCACAGCTTTAGGCATCATGACCTCAGATAAAAATTTTTCTTCTATTAATTTTGTCATTCTCTTAAAAAATTGTGGTCACCTTGTGCCCAATTTTGAGGTTTAGTACCTACACACAGTCATCAAGAAGACTTTAAATTTTCTGGAGGGCCAAGAGGAAAAGAGCATGAAGGGTATTACTTTTCATCTTTCTTAGAGATACAAGTCACAACCATGCCTTATACTTCAAAAACTGCTAATTCAAATAAGAATTTTTGACTTCTATTCCCTCTAGCAGTTCCTGACAATAGAAATATTTGATCCAGTACAGACTGCACATTATCCATTTTTAATAGAAATATACTGTAAGATGTCAACTACACGTTTATTTCTAGTTCATGCAGGTGGAGCTTACCAATGGCAAAACAAAAACAGCACTTGCAAGGTACACATAATGTGGGTGATGCAAAGCAGAAGCCACAGCCCTGAAGAATGATAAAAAATCTGTGCCAACCTTTATTAAAAACAACAACAACCCTAAAAGATAAGCCACAACTGGGATTCCTTATTGGCTGTTTGAATTTTCCTGCACCATTTCACATCTCTGCTTCCCAGTGATGAACTTCTGATGCTGTTGATGGCAAAGTAACTGACTCTGGAACAACTTCCTCCTCGTATGGAAACAGTCTTTGTAGGAAAAAAAAATATGTCTTTAGTGATGACATTCAAATTGTAAAATTGTAAAAAACACAGAACAACTCTTTCGTTTGCATTTCTTATTTCTCAGTATAGGCAAATCCATTGTACGAAGGAGGCCCTTTGGAAATAAATTTAGAACCATTTCTTTTTAAATATTTACAACTTACTTCAAGGCTTTGTTATAATGAAAAGTCAACAGTTATTATCTGTGTAGAATGACTAATATCAAGAAAAAATCCTGCAAGTATTAAAAACATTTTACAGAAACCGCAATAGGAGTACTGAAAGTAAGCTGGGATGGGAACAAACTTGAGATAGATGCTTTTAATTCAAAGATCGGCTGGAAATGCCTGCTCTGTCTGTACATCACAAACATAACTTTGTGCTTTTTAGAAATGTATGTTCTTTGGAAAGTATTTCAAGATGCACTTTATAAATTTCATGAAATAAAAAAAACAATTACATTTGCCTTATGTTTACTTTCAGCTAAAATAACAATAGCCACAAGCAGAAACAACAGCTGATAAAGTACCATAGTCAAAGATAAGAAAATGATTTTTCCCTAATTCTAAGGTTCTAGTTGCATCATCCTGTTACTCAAAATCCAAAATTAGAAACCCAAAACTAAAAACTTACACACTGCATTGCTCCTCACTTAAATTTCATTCTGAAGTACTAGTATCCAGATCTGCATGCGTGTGCAAGTCTTCACTCCAGCACGGAGTATATACATAGTGCTATCTGATTTTAACCTATTATTCAAACTGTATGGCTGCTTCTAATTTGCTTGCTTACAAGATTTTACTAAGAATGAGTTCAGTGAGTTTCAGGTAGGTTACACACCACACAGAATGCTGCTTTTCAATATGAACAGCTAACAACTCTCTTAACAACCCACCAGTAGCATACTGAATAATAGCTTCTGCACTGTCCTTAGAAAGTTTACCATGCCACATAAGGTGATGCAGCAGTGGTTTGCATAACAAAGAAGAAAAAATCACAAGTGACACCTGGAGGCCACCCAGCAAAGCAGTAAGTGGTCATGAGAGGATGGGGTCTCACCCAGCTCACCCCTGGGGATGGGGCGCTAGCTGCCTTCCTGGGCACCTGCTCTAGGATTTGATGGTGAACAGTTATTGTCCACTTAGAATTTCTCTCATTATTGGTTGCAGTCATTGTGTCTTTACTTCTCTGAAATCTCCCATAACCAGAAAAAAAAGGCATTTCAGTCCCCCTGAGCCGTCTCCTGGACTAAACAAGCTCTGTTCCCTACTGCTTGTTGCGTGTCATGCGTTGCAGCCCCTTTCCTTGGTGCCTTTCAGATGGAACTCTTTCCATAAAAAACAAACCCAAAAACCACACACAGCTTCTTCTGGAAAGTTTGAAATGCACATCATTTTAATGGCCAAGTAAGCTAACAAACTAGCAAGTGAAACTGCCCAACAAAAAAGTCAGGCACTAGAACACAACCAACTATTAATTTCGATTAATAATTTCTATTATTTGGTATTAAATATACAATTATACAATAGTAAGAAATTTCTGTAGCGGCCCATCTCATGATTTGGTACATCTGCACTCCCCTCGATCACTACCAGGCACAATTTCCAGGGTGAGACTCAAACCATTCCACAGGCCATTTTTAATAGGCAGTGTGCACACAGTGACCCTCTCCTGGAAGCCAGATGACTCTAAAACAGCTGAAAGTTATTGCAATGCACATCCCTAAGCATCTTTAATTTACTGATACTGATGTTGCCTATGCTTCCATTATCTTATCGCAAGGACTAGACCAGAGGCAGTGCTTATCTTTTTTTTTTAGTTAACATTAAAAAAAAAATACACATCTGTAGCTGATGTTTTGTGATAAGCAAGAATAAAAATACTCCTCTTCATCAACTGTGTAACGATCATATCAGTTCATATCTGCTTCCAGTTAAATTACACCAGGGTGCAGAATCATACTCAAATCACTCAGTGCCACCCTTGCCCTTTGCACCAGGGAAGGCACTTCCACTGCAGACAGACAACAGTTGATCCTCAGTACATCATACAGTAATATCAAAATCCTGTCTTTCACTGAACTCCCTCCTGTCTGTGCTTTACAAGCTTTACAGGGAAAATAAGACTATTCTACTTAGCTGCAGTACATGCATAGCCTGGACAGTAAATATGCAAGCAAAATGCAATTAAACGACAGAAAGTACCAGTTAAATACTCTGTTCACAAATTATGCATGGCAGAAGTTTGCTTTTCTTTTCAAAGTTTCATCATGGCAAACATAAAAATCTGAGTAATCCAAAATAGAGTACAATTAAAAGGAAAACGAGAGAAACTTTAGATGGCACGTTTTCCACCTTAAAGTGTGCCTATGGCTTTTTTTAGCAATAAAAAATGTTAATGGCCCATAAACTATCTAGCTGAGACTGTGTTCAGAACTAATTTTTCCACAGAAGTGATATACTTGTAAAACTGCTTTTCCAAGGAACTACAGTGAAAATATTGTCTAAAATTGAAGAGCTTGAGAAAGGTCATAAGGAGCTTTGTTTCTTCATATTAAATTTAAATTTAGTTTTATATTACGTTAAAATTTTTATTTTACTAGTTGTACAAATGGATACAAAATATCTTGAAGTGTTGTCTTATAAGACTACTTCAATTTCAATTATTTAAAAGTAAAATTGTTTTTTAAAGTTATCCAAAATTAATATCATTCCACTTAAACATTTTTCTTTTATTATGCCACCCACCATTTTCCTATTTAATTTAAAGACTCTTCTGAACATTAATTATCATATTTCATGAGTACATTAATTTTAAAAAGGCAGAGAAGAAGGGAAGTGTGCACTAGTTCATTTGGAAAAATGAGAATGATAACAAAGCCTGACACGTCAAATAGATAGCTTTCCTGTTATCTTTAAAAATGAAGTTGATAGAAAGTCGTAGCATCCAACCAGACAAAACAGACAGCTGCTCTTAATCGAAATACAAATGAGTTGAAAAATACTTCATACAAGAGATGGATATTTCTGGTAACAGAACAATACTACTGCTTAGCTTCAGGGTTTCCTTTCGTCTCCAGGGATTCCTTGATAATGCAAAGGTATCTATTTCTTAGTCTCTATTTTCACATTTTACTTTTAAGAGGATGTTGATCCCCCCCACAAATAACAGCACTGCGAACCTTTGAAACAACACTGTGCATAAAAACATCAGAATGTTGTTCTATGGTATACTTCATAGTTCAGCATCACCAAAATAAACAGTCACTTGTTGTTTGCTCAGATCTGCAGTTTCAGTTGTGGATGATAGCTGAAATCGATGGAAAGCCCTGCAAGAGCCATAAAAACAAATGCTCTGTGGCTTCTCTCAAATCCCAGCATGACTTTCTGTAAGTGTCCCCATAGGCTGTTTCATTTAACAATAGGGATCAGTATATGAGTTTAAGGACCAATATATTAGTTTAGCAAAAGGAATAAATGAGTGCTAGTTCTAAATCTTCTCATTTCAACTTTGCTTGGTTTGTGAACAGTGTTGTTTTTCCTCAAAGATTTTGCTTCACAAGAAACACTGGGGTCACAATAAGCTACTTCTATCTTTGCATCCACCAGGTGCAAAGATTTTTTCCTTGGATTGCACATATATTGTTTTGGAAATTGCTCATTATGGCCTAACAAGCAAAGGAAGTTTGCCAAATGAGAGAAAAACAGCTAGAGGTCAGCCGAAAGTCTCGGCGATGAAGCTGATGATTGGAAAAATGGGGAGAAAGTAAGCGGTTGTACAACCACCTTACATGCAACTGCGCATGCCCGGAGGGACATTACCATATACTAATGAGTGACTGGAAAGTAATGAATATGTATGTCAATGTGCTGCATATGTATGTCTTAACTGCTTAAATGTAGAACCTGAACTCTGAGTGTAGGTGCTTGATTTATCTAGTTGCCCAGTACATATCATGAGGAATAAAGGAATGCTGCCTTCTAACACCAAACATTGGAGTTAGAGGGTTTTCATCATGGTTTATGGATGACAGTAGAATACAAAAGATTCTTTAATATTGGCTCGCTGGGAACAAGGGATTGATATTTTGAGCCCCTCTTCCCTAGTTTATTTCTTCTTTTCTGAAGCAGCATCCCAGAGGGGTTTACCAGCTCTTCAAGTATCTTTAAAAATCATTAAACATACTTAAACCACTTATTTTAGGCATCAAACACACAGCAAACGAAATGATTAAAGCATATGACCAATATGACAAAAATTACACAAAAGTGTTTGAATCCCTTAAGAAAATATGTACCCTTGAAACAGTACAGTTGCTCTGATAGTCTAAATATTGATCATTTGCACACAAAACAACAGAAAAGCAAATTAAAGTTTATCAGGTGGTAGGAAACTGACATTCAGGATCAATGAATCACTCTGTTATATTTAATCCCAATTGATTCGAGAAGTTCAGTACATTTTCCAAGCTTGTCTTTATGTCACATCATAAAGTGTAAGGCAAATGGAAATTTATTAAGCTATGAATCCTTTATTACTTAAATTCAATAAGCTCTAAAAGGCTCGTCCATAAATGGCAGCTCAGGTTCTCCGTGTCTAAATTTTTTAATACAATAAAAAGCTTCAGCAAAATAGACGCAGTGGTCTAGTGGCAGCACACGGTACTGCAGTAGCCAATACTGAAGCTCAACCCACTGCTGGCAGCCCAGCAGAGGGTGACAGGACTGCAGGGAGCGCAGGCTCAACCAGATGAAAATTGAGTTTTATCAGTGAGCAGCTGAAGCCAGAGATGAAGCTACCAATCTCAGAGAAAACAAGGTTATCCCAGAATGGAAATTTGTAGGATTTGGTGTAAGTATAAAATCGTATAGTATTTCCTGTTTAGGAAGGAACTGGTTTAGCACTTCAATCATTACTTCAGCACTTAGATGAAGCCAAAGGGCATGACCTGGACCTTCTTTTTAGACAGCAAAAATTGATCTAAGCAGAGCACTGAATAAGCTATATTGCAATTTGCAATATAAAATCCCTGCCCCCTCCCTTCACATTTCCAAAATTACTACTTGTAGAACTGGTGCTTGTCAAACCATACATACTTGAGAAGCAGCTCAGAGTACAATAGAGCACGCTAAAATGCTGTCTACTTTCATTCAATCCCACTCTCATAGGTAGTGATAACCAAAACATGTGCCACAACTGCTTCTGCTGGTGCTGCTTTTTTCCCTCTTCCTCTGGTCTCTGCAGCATCCAAAGCTGGACTTTCAGGGAAGCCACAACAACCAGAGCATGCAAGTCTCACTGCAGAAGTGTAACAGAAGTTGGCACCTACCTTGTACCCAGCAGAAATCCCCATCACAGTCCTTAACTAAAGAACGGGCTAAGTCCTAGTAATTAGACAGGGCAACTATGGCTCAGCAGATCTAACTGCAGATATAGACAGCACAAAGTTGTTCAAGAGATAACAAGCAACAAGAGACCATAGAAATGTGCATCAGAGATATTTACAGCCAGTACTGAATTGCTGCATCTGACAAACATGCACTACTTTTATTTAGCTCCTGGACTGAGATTAAGCTCTTGCAATTCATCCAAATGCAAACACTGAAATGCAACATGCCAATTATAAAACTAACTGCCGTTTGGGATCCCATACTTAATTAGTTTTCATATTCTGAACACCTAATAAACAGTAAGTCCTACATGGAATGTTATAATACTTGGAAATGTGATGTGAATCTGCAGTAAAATTGTACAATACACTGTACAAAGAAGCATCCTACACAGCATTTTTTGAAAAAAGAAAGCATTGTCTGCTTTTTTGGAAATGTAACCAATTTGGCTCCACTGGAACAGCAGCACAAGCATCTAGAATAGAAGCAGCATCTGATGTGAATGTTCTTCTCTAGGTTGTCTTGTTTTTCCTCTTTAGAGCTCTGTTAACTGGGCCTGGAAAAATACAGGAAAGCCATATCAACTATTCCTCATGGGGCTTGTCTGCTGGTGCTAGCAGCTTTGCAGCAGTGTGTACCAGTTTTAAATCCTGATACATGCTAAATGCCAAATAAATTACAGAATTCTTCTACCATACAGTACCTGGGTCATATTTGTCAGCAGAAAAAATATTTGGACTGCTGACTGGGAAGAATTGGTTTTTAACTGAAAGCTGAGCCAGTTTTCACAGTCAAACATCTGGGAAATTATTTACGTTAGGGATCCGGGGATATCAGCTGACACTTGGCTGAACATGAGCAAGCAGTGTGCCCACGTGGCCAAGAAGGCCAGCAGCCTCCTGTCTCGTAACAGAAATAACAGAGACAGACAGACAAGGGAGGTGATCATCCCTTGGCTCTCGTGAGACTGCACCTTGAGTACTGCATTCAGTTTTGGGCCCATCACTACAAGAAAGACACTGAGGCCCTGGAGCGTGTCCAGAGAAGGGCAACAAAACTGGTGAGACTAGACTAGACTAGAAAACCTTTGAGGCTTTTAGGTAATTTCTTCAAAAAAGTCCTCAAATGCGAACATAAAGCATTGCCTGCTTTTCCAACAGAATTAGTCTTGCCTGATTATTACGGCAACTCACCCCAGAGCCACGTAATTATTGTTCTATTTAATAGAAAAAAATGAGGGAGAAAACTGGATTGAAGTAAACCAAGATTTTCTCTTTGTTGGCAAACAAACAAACAAACAAAAGTTGTTGGGAGGTGCAAAATGAAGGATGAAGGATGAATACATCTTTCTAATGAAGGATGTATTAAAACAGCCCACCTATTTTTCTTCCCGCTTTTTAAAATCTAGTTCTTTTTTATCTTATACATTCTCTAAATATGCAGAAAAAAGTCCTACTTTGGAAGTGACCAAGCAAAACCTGAGTTTTCCCACATAGAACAGCATTTGCCAAAATGGAACAAAATTTCAAATTTGAGTGATTCCCTTTAATACTATGTTTAGTGACATCATTAAACAAGAAATAAGTCTACAGCATCCAGCTGCATTTTCTGTATGCAGAAAGTATAGTTCCTATTCAAGGTACCATCTTTTTAAAGCTGGATCCCACTTGCCGTGTTTATTCTTAACCAGGAATCCATCTCCTTTAGTGTTATAGCAAATGAAATGAACTGCTTTGAATGCATTTGTTTTGCACATTAACATTTGTCTTGATCTGTGGGTTTTTTTTTTTTTAATTATTTTTTTGTTGTTTTTAAACATTTAAGAAAAAAAAAAAAAGGTACAGTAACTTTGTGAAAAGGACATTAATCATAACATTGAGAACCTGTGAAGGAATAAATGCATTTTCAGTCAGCCACAGTATTCAACACACAGTGCTCTTAAATGTTAAAAGGATTCAAAAAGTGAAGAATTCTTAAGATTCTCCCCCTCCTCAGTTTTATTCCTTTTTAAAAATCTTAACAAGCTTTCCCAAATCCATTTAGTTTGCATGCATAAAAAAGAAATGATTATTCACATTTAAAATAAAAGATTACAACATACAAGAGAAATTTACTTAACTAATATTAATTCACTGCAATGCCAAGCAACATTGTCACAAAGTATAATTTTCAGTTTGCTATGTTTTATATCTCATGTAAAAATACATAAACAAGAAAACCTATCAGAAAAATATTGTGCTAGATCCAGTAGGTAAAGGTTATATGTCAGGTGAAAAATATATTTTCCATGTTGCTATTCTTTATTTCTTCCCTAGGAAAGAATGAGATTTAAAAATAAGGGATGGACAAATTGAAATGTATGTAAACACGACTCAGCGTGGAATGGACCTTGATCAAAATACGGTGTTCTTATTTAAAAGCTCACAAGAACTGCAAATGTGAAAGAGATTAATTAAAGTGAAGTTAGAAATACTGCTATAAGATATACTGCTGGCATGGTATGTAATTTAACATTGCTACAACAATAGTGCTATTCTATTCCACTTTAAGCTCTCTGAACATGAATGAAATGCTTAACGCTGTGGGAATACTTGTATTTTTATGAGTCTATTAAAAACTTCACTAATCAAAATTACTTTTCTTCCTCCTGACTTACATACAACCTCATAACCTAGCAGCATCCATATGAGTGAACATACTGAGACTCAGATATCTTTCCAGATACTATTTGTGTAAATTTACTCCTACTAATTCTAAAATCTAAACTTACTCTGCTTTTTGGTTTTTTTGCACAGTCCTTCTCCTCCTCATGTTTTTCAAAATCACTCAAGAATGTGAATCTAGACATTGTTTCATCTGTAACCACTAGATCATCATAGTTATAAAGAGAATGATGTGCAGCTGGATATTTCTTACGCTGAGTTGCTGCACTTTTCTGACTATCCTTTTGCCACCTTTACCATTATCTTAGAGAGTTTACAGATTATCTTCTTGCTTTTTTATGTGTATATCACACAAAACACATTGCCATCTGCTGTATAACTAGCACCTTTATGCACTATAGGAACATGGGTACAACATAGATGTACACACATCACTATTAAAAGAAAATAATAAATGTAAGCTTCATGCTTACCTCTCCAAAGGGATGTAACAAATGTGACTTCAAAGAAGCCAAGACAACTCTGACAGCAGCTTACTTCTCCGCTATTTTATGCGAAGTTTGTCATCTTTTTTTTTTAATTGTTTGTTTTTAAATACATTCACAAGTTTTACACAGAAGCGTATCACATAGTGATCCAGACATTATCAGAAGAAACTGCTGATACTGAAGGTATTAAAACAAAGATAGAAACTGGACAAAAATTACAATTCTTCATCAGAAAAATAGTTTCTTTCCGAAAGTATTATTTATTTCAAAATCACTTATTTAGACTGGCTCATTCAGACAAGATTGTACTTTATATTCTCTTGCTCACTTTGGAAAAGCTATTTTCAATATGGAAAATTACATTAACTTGCTGAATCACTTCAGTACTTTAAAACCCTTAAAATAGTTGCGTCATTGCTTTTTAGTTACACAGTTCCAGAAACATTTTGTTATTGTTTTGCCCTTTCATCTTCTATAGGATTTTAATATACTCTATAGTTTAAATATTTGGATTTTCCACTGTCCATAAATTCTACTTCTTAAAATATCTCTACTGACAGACTTTGAAATGAGAATGAGATTTAGACTACTTGCATCACTCTCCACCAGTTACCCACACATTACTTATTCACTTGAGCTATCCAGTGTTCCCACAATACATCAATAATTTCTAGATAAATTCCTACGCATTACTTTTCAGTTACCTCAGTGACAAACAAATGTATCATCACCTCTGTCAGAACTTCTAATCAGCAGATCTCAAAGGTTTTGGAGACAGGGAGTGAAGACTGCATTGGAAATTCTTCACTTTTCAGTAAAGAATCAGCTTGTTGACATGACCAATTCATAAAACCCAATTTCATTTTCCTGGATTTCTTACTTTGGGCTACTTAAGGATGAAGGGAAAAGAGGCAGTCCAATATAACACTGTAGGATTTCTGGGAACAGCATTTATTGTTCTGATGTCTCAAAATTCTCAAGTGTTCTAAAGCTCAGAAAGATCTCAGAAAACAGAAGAATCTAAATTAAACGTTTTTTATCCAATCCAATCCCATTAGTGCTTTTGTATTTAAAAGTACGAGACTTTTTCATCCTGATAGGAATTATTAATCTTGGCAGCATTCCTTGTACACAGATGCAGTTTGCCATTTATCACTCATGCTGCCTTGGGCTGCAGATGAGAGGATGGAAACAGTGAGAACCCAAAGCAATAGCAGAGATTGGAGAAGTCAGAGACGTGGTCTTTCATCCTCACCGCCAGGTCGTATCACCTCTTGAAGCCTTACAAAAGAACAGAAATGAAAAACAAGCCTACAAATTTTATGTCAAAAAACCACAGCCACCCATCTGTGAAAACCTGCAGCAGGATTTTTGCAAGCACATTGAAAGATCTGCCTCTAGTTGCTCTCATCAACATGTCACCCCATAACTTCTCAAAAAAGGTCACCAGTGTGATAAGCCTCTCCTGCTCTGAGTGCACTTCTCCCATGAAACCTTACTGGGGACATGGGGCCTGCAAGGCCTCTGACAAGGTGTCCTATCCCAGGTGCTCCACTCACAGCTGTTCTGCATGGCAGCGTCTCTCCTCCAAAGAGGCAAACCAAATGCCATACCTCTGCCAAGCCTTCAGAACTGATATCACAATAGTGAACCATTGAAACATACAGAAGTAGCCACCTGGGGAAGTCTTTATGAAATCCTTTTTCGTATCTAAATTCTATTGACATTGCAGGGCAGAAAAGCAGGTGAGAGCCTGAAGCCATGCACTTCAAAATGCAGGAGGTACTAGACAGTGCAGTATGTCATCAGCAACATCAACAAAGCTTTCTTTGCTTACAAAATCAAAGGGTAGGATGAAGAGCAGCTGAGAACCACAGAAAACAAATATTGCTGTCTGCCACACAGAGAAGAGCCAATATAAATGCTGCAAAAAGAATTAGAATGATTTTTCCAAAGTTTTTACTGCAGCTAAAAGCCTAATGATAATAGTTAAGATGAAGTGCCTAGCCAGGGGAAATGTGTTACAAAAGCAAAATTAACAGAGGGCAACAATTGAAGATGAGTTTTTAGTACACAAACTTCACAAGCACAAGCGTTTCCTGCTTGTATTCATATGAGGCAGATCAACTATTCCTAACTGAACTTCACACAGTCTACATGCTAACTGAATCTGACTGAAGTTCATTCAGGAGGGGTCCAGGCTCTGTTGTCTGTTGAACTGCAGTCTGTAGGCACTGCTGCAATCTTAATAAAAACAATGACAGGCAGGATTTATAGTAGGTGCTAATATATCTTCATAGGACATAAAAACAGTTGGCAAAGCAATTCTGAGGGAAGCTGACCTTCAGCTATATTAACAACAAAATGTCTAAGTGTCTCATAAATGACTTACGTAGCTAAATTTAAATTAAAATTCATAGAAGCATCTTGCAAAAAAGGGGGAGAACCTACTTAGGAAAAATGTAACACTGAATTCTAACTAGGAGAGAAAAGCCTACAATCACAACATGCTCTTTACAACACATACTGAACTTACCCAGATCAAAGCAATTCATCATCAACAATGTGAGGTCAGTCTTTTTTTGTTGTCAGTTTTTGTTTGCTGTTTTTTTGTTGTTGTTGTTGTTTGTTTTTCAATGAAATTATGCCCCAAATTCATCTACATCACAAAAACTCCCCACCTAACTCACGACATCTACACTTCCATTTTCTAATTCATTTTTTGTCTTTCTACTGGGGTCAGATGCAAACACGACTCCTGTTTGAGCAGTAGGAATTGTTATTCCTATACAGTTTTTATTCCCTTGCCACGGAAAACTAGTTCTGTACTTCTGTATATGTTTCTGTTAGACTCTTTACAGTAGTAAAATCAGCATGGTGCTAATGTTAAAACAACCAGAAAGTAATGAAAAGACAAATTCTTTTTCATACTGTTCAGATTTAGCTATGGATTGCTAGCTGCATTCTGCTATGCTGCAGTAAATATATATCCACAGCTTTCATGCCTGTAAAGGTAAAAGTGCCTAATTCCTTGCACTTCTTGCAGTAAAACTATTTCCTGCATGTCTGCAAAAGCAGAGCTGATATTGCATTTGGGGTGCAAGAAAACCTGACAAAGATGTACATGGTGGTCATCTTTGATGAACCCACTTATGCTCAGATGAAAGAGGAGTGAGGGCTGAAGACCAAGAGGAGAAAACTACTGAAAAACTATTAGAATAGTACACAGTAGTCTATGAAAATATAAAAGATTAAAATGTTCAGAAGAGAAAATGTAAACATAACTTGCATTACCATCTGATTCACTCTCCAAAAGCAGAAATGAGTAAATACTTTTAGAAATATATTGACTGCGATGAATATCGAAAGTAAAAAATGGAAAGTTGCATTCTTATGATTCCATCAGCTTGAGAGAATAAATGACATTTCTGATTCATTTTCTAACAGAATGGATGACAAAGTTCCCTTTGAAAGAGCCTTAAGTTATCAGTCTGACCAATTTTCTCAAAAAATAAAGGAGCAGGTAAAATGCTTTTCTTTGGAGAAATGAGACATGAATCAGCTTGGGCAGTCACCAATATTTATGACAGATAAAGACACATATGAGTTTACTGAAATCCTGACAAAATCTATACCATTTTGTTTTTGACCAAGCTTTAAAGACTAATTTATAGCAAGACCAACCTGGATAATAGGACTCTCATGAGCTGCAAACTTGGACAAATAATGAAATATAAAAATAGGAAACAACTGTTCTAAAAGTTTGTAAACCTGTAGCTTTCCCATAGCTTGTCTCACAGGCTTTTATTTTAATGCACTTAGAGTGGGCAGATGCTTCTCCTGAAGTATGATCAACATTTAGAAATCACTACAACAAATGCAATCAGAAAAAACAAAATGAAGTCTACTGGTAGCAAGCCAGTCTGTAACCCATGAGATTCAAACATAAAACAGGGAGAGAAAAGAAGTTCAGAAAAACATGTGCAAGATGACCAAGAAGATCAGGCAGGAAAAAGGCACACTGTATGTGTGAAAATGGAAGTAGGATTCTGAAAACAAAGTGAAGAAAGCTTGTAAACATGAGAACACAGAAACAAATTTTGCAAACAAATCTCTTACGAGCTTATTCCACTGTTGGTGCACACTGACCATTACAAGACTGGTCCTTCTTCCCTGCTTTGGGAATTTTGATGGATGGTCTTACAATATCAAGATACAATAAAATGAATAAACCAGACTGAATCTCGGTTATTGAAAAAATCACAGTCACTGGGAAATTTAATTTGTTTGGTCATTAATGTTTTGTGGCCCTTTGGACAACTTTGTATTAATTTTTCAGGAAGGTAGGAAAAAGATTTAATACAACAATCTGAACCTGTGGCATATGTTAAAGCAAACACAACTAAGACTCACGTGAAAGATCTTCCCAAAGCCTTAAGACAGCAAAAACAAAACAAAACAAAAAACAACAACAACAACAACAACAAAAGCAGGCAGAGAGCAGTAGAACAGAAATACACACAAGATTAACAAAGGCATGAGAAAAAGCTAAGTTTTTGATACAACAAAAAGCAAACATTGAGCTACAAAGGCCTCAAGGTGCCTGTATTGCCACCGATCTTGAAGCAGAATTTGCCTTTAAAGCAGAGATCTCCAGAATAGAAGTTTGCAGAGCCACCCATGAACAACAAGGCCATTGTGCTTGTTGAATGAAAGCAGCTAGATCTGCTCGGCCATAAAGGCAGTGCACTCTCCAAGCATCTGCAGTGCACAGCTGAGCCTTTCTCTTCTCCTTTCTTCACCACTGCTGCATCCCAGCCCAGGACACAGATCAGTCTTGCAACCACAAGTTACACTTTCACATGGAAAACCGAAGCACATAGATCTAATGAGATCTCAAAGATTACCTGGCTTTCTGGACCTAAAACATTACGAATTTCATCCTGCTTTTATCTTTAAGGTTTGCAGAAGCTATGATATTCTGCATCTTTAAGGTAATTAGAAGCTTAATTAACATCTTTATTGTGGCCTGAAGAATATAATTTAGCTTCTAGAATAAGACAAAGCTCATGCTTATAAAACAGTCAAGATAATGAATGATTTGAAAGACAAAGCAGTAGGAGCAGAGTGAAACAAAGCCAGGCATATCAGCTAAGATGATCAGCACAACATTTTATTTAATGTTTTACTAATAAGATTAATAGGTGGAATAAATATTCAGATATAGTATAGTCATTTCATATACACAGTATGCTAATTGGTCCTAATTATACACTAATAAGTCTGTCGGAGGTTCACAGAGCTTGTATAGCATGCAGGTTTTAGACACAAGATCAGAATAGGCTAGGAAACTTTTCAATCATATATGGTTTGCATTTTCATTTCTGAAAAAAAATGCAGAAAATGCAGAAAAGTTCTCAAGAGTATTCTGAGAAGACTCAAAATGAACAATGTTGAAAATTCACAGGCTTCTTTTCCTACATCAGCTCCACAAGAACAGTAGCATAGTTTGCATATTTGCCTAAATAATAAATATTGACCAGTAAGTTTGAAAGATGACATTTCCAAGTCCTGAGAAAATACTGAAATCAAATAGAAGTTCTAAACATGCAATAATTTAGTGACTAGCAACAAACTGTGCTTATGAACAGTAAGAGATTACTTTGGGTTATCATTGGCAAAATATCATTTCTCTTCATGAAGGTAATCTGCTTCCCTACACCTTTTACTAACAAAAATCATGTTTAGACCAACAGTCCACACTGATGATTTCAATTCTTCTTTCTAGACTGACAAATAACAAAATTAATGCAGGTCCATGCTATGAATTCAGACCTACTTTACAGATTCATTATGTTACTACCCAGCAACTTCAGCCAATTGATACATGCTTTTCATCTTTACATTGGTAACAGTATGAGAATATTTAATACGAATAGCTGAGTTCAGGCAGTGCTGTTTAACAGTATCTCTTGCCTATAGTCATCTAAAGAATTGTTTTCACTCTTCAAAATCTTTTTTTCTTAAAAACAAACAAACAAACAAACAAAACCAAAAAAAAAAAAACACCCCGTGCATGGAGCACAAGAATAATCAATTCTATTGCAACCCAAATGAAAGACAGTCAACCATAAGTCAAAAATAAACGATGCCACAGTAATAAAGCTGGCATGTGCTTTTATCTGGAGATAATTGGGCATGTCATAAAACTGCATGAACTAGTAGAAAAGATGTCCAACTTCCAGCCAGTGAAAATAACAATTTTTCTGTAGGAGTTCTTACTGCAGTGGTTCTTCAAATTCAGATACCTGATAACAAACTCCCTGCCCCACTGCAAAATAGCTTTACCACATATCCTCAATCTTTTCCATTTATTTTTTAATATGTAATTCACTTCTAAAGCAGTCAGAAAATTTAACTACCAACATCAGTGGGACTTGCTCACCTTTTTCTACCAACAATCTGAGCCTTAGCTTCACTGCTAGTGATTAAATTAGCAAGTCAAACAAGATAAATGCAGGAGGAGGAACCAGAAGCATATTTACTGCACCTTTTATGCCAAACTGATTATGCTGATGGACAGAATTTGCTTTTAGATCACTAATGTGTCTATTCAAACAGTCCATTTACACTGTTTTTACAAACCAGTAATTCCACCTATGGAAAATTTTCAGAGCCTACTGTTCTTACACATTAAAAGGGGGCAATTGAGGGGAAACACACAAACTAACATCAGTAACTTCCAGAAACTGGCAGTTTGCCTCTTCATTACAAACCCAATGTGTTCTCTGTTTATTGAGATGGACAAAACATTCCCTACTTGCTCAGCCAAAGACTTTTGGCAGGATATGGACAAGTATTTAAACAATTTTAAAAGTGAGAACAATTCAAAGAGAAAAGAAAGAGAACAAACCTCTTAACTGAGCATGAAAGAAACAAAGAAACAAGGAAACAAGGAAGGAAACAAGGAAACAAGGAAGGAAGGAAACAAGGAAGGAAACAAGGAAGGAAACAAGGAAACAAGGAAACAAGGAAACAAGGAAACAAGGAAACAAGGAAACAAGGAAACAAGGAAGGAAACAAGGAAACAAGGAAACAAGGAAACAAGGAAACAAGGAAACAAGGAAACAAGGAAACAAGGAAACAAGGAAGGAAGGAAGGAAGGAAGGAGATGGCACAACAAAACAGAACTTATCTTTACCTAAATACTCATATAATTCACTCATTTTTCATTTTGTCATTTCTGAAGTGGATTTAAATAATTATCTGACTTGCTTTGAGAGAAGGTGCTAGCCAAACTATGCACTCTTACCTACATTACAACTATTGTAACCTATCTTAAGCTATTTTCACTTCTGCTTTTCACTGAAAAACTTTTTTTTTTTCAGTCATTTCCGTGCTAACCTTAAAAGAAGCACAGTCAGAAAAGTCAGTGCTACCTAAGCAGCTTAAAAGCAGTTGTACCTTCTTAGTGTCAAAGGCACTTTTTTTTTGGACAGAAAATAAAATCTTTCCTAGTAGAGCAACAGTTATTTCCTTGGACCCTACATCTAGCCATTTCTTTGGAGTTTTTGGATTTGAGTTTTTTTCCAGTCTTCTTCTGATCTATTTTTTGTTTGTTTGTTTGTTTGTTTGTTTGCAGAGACATCACAGTCTGCTCTAATGCCTCTTATTTCTATGAAATCTATAGCATCTGGTAGAAAATGCTAACACCATTGCCTGCAGCATGGTACAGATGGGGTCCTTCTCAAGCCCATCAGAAAGGAAACAACTTGCCCAAGCTCTGCTTGTATCTGATGCTGCAGAGAAGGCCCCGTGAGCAGCTGGGAAGGAGCAATGCAGCATGGAGAAATCATAGCCTTTCCACAGCTGTATGGTTCACCATTTTCTGTGCTGATCTCTGAGCTGCAGAAAGTTTTTATACACACACACCTCTCAGAGAGCTGCTGAAAGGCTGAGGACATGGCCAGGAGCATGGTTGCCATTTCCAACATATACATGTGGCAGCACAGGGAGTGAAGAGGACAGGGCAGGCAGTCAGTGCCTGGTACAGACCTTGGCTGGGAGAACACTATCACTGCTGCTGCCAATAGCTCCTGTTATGGCATCCACCTGGCAGAAAGCCATCGTCTCTGCATCTCCTGAGGCCTCTCCACCAGAGTAACAGATATTGCTGTCCAGAGAGAGCTCCTCAGGGAGTATGCAGCCACCAAGGCTTCAGGGTGTGCCTGAATTTTCTGTTGGTATCTGGCAGGAGCAATGAGCAAACCTATGGGAGATGTACCCAGCTGGAACTTCTCACATTGAGACAGCTTTGCGAAGAGGTGGGAAGACTGAGCAGTTCAGGGAGTCAGAGAGGGAGATGGATTGGTGGAATCTGCCATTCCTGAGGTAGATATGCTAGCTGGCCACAACACAAAAATGAAGGTTTCCATACTCCCTGCCATCAGGCAGAAGAAGGGGACCTAAAAGGCAGGGGAAGGGAAGCAAGTTTCTGCTCTGGGCAGCAGGTGAATCCTCTCCCTTCTTCCTTGACTACTTCACCCTTCCAAGTACCCTTATACAAGTGGTATGAAGATCTAGAGTTTTAAAATAGAGGCAGGGGGAAAAAAAAAGAAAAAAAAAAAGTGAATTCCAGCAAAGAGGAGGTCCTACTGTTGCCAGCATTGGAGAAATAGCATTTTTGAAGATTAAACATACATACATACATATATATCCAGGGATTAAAAGAGAAGAAATGTGGACAAATAATAAAAAGTCCTCATCAACACAGTAGGAAAATCAGCTGCAAGGGAATGGGCTGGAAGCAAGTGAAACTACACAATATGTGAACTGCATCCATTTGACTTATGGTATGAAATTGTACAACAGAAAAATCAGACAAAATAATATATATATATATTATATATATATAAAATATATATATTTGTACATATATATATTAAAAAAAAAAAACAGATTATAAAGAGATATAGTCAGGACTTCAAAAGAATCCTTTCTGAGTAAAAAATGCCTTCCATGTGTGATACAGGTCTGTTAGAAAAGAAAAAGGAAAAAAACTGCATCCATTTTGCTTAGTCTAGCAGTATGGAAATTTAGAGAAACACTAAGCTCTGTAAAACAAGAATGTAATGCACTTTAATGTACTTATTTTTCTTTGCACCTCTTGTGAATATAGGTAGGATAAGAATAAAGCTTAAGGAGTAGAAAACATTTTACCTCAGTGTGTGTGCCTGTTGTTTGAAGGTAGGCTGAAATTTATTTAATAGGACTCTGCCATACTCACCCCAAAATGATACGAAGGAGGTTTTTGCTCTGCCGCTCTTTTGTGCTCAAATGTTTACAAAAAGCAACAAGTTCCATCAAAGAACAGTCTTATAGAACTTGCTCTTTTGTAACTCTTTGCCAAGTTTTCAGGAATTTCTAGCTCCAGCTGCGTTGTTGCTTTGAGTAGCTGATGCTATATCTATTCTTGATGAAAACATATATGCACATCCTAGCTGAGTGTTTTCATCGGGTATAATTCTCATCATGTGGATTGACATAAAATAGAAAGCCAAGCCATTTGAGGGCACTTCATCCTGAAGGACAGAAGATAACAAAATGGGGAAGGAAGAGGGAAGTAATTGGCTATTGTTACGTAAAGAATTCTTAGCTACACCATCAGGTGCCACCAATGTTTTATGAAGAGACATTTGCATCTTCAAAGCAATGAAATGCTGCTTAAAGTAAGCATGCTAAGGCTGGAGAGTGCTATCTCCTGAAAAAAAACTCAAATGAAATGCATTGCAAGGGAAGAACTGCTTCTCTCTCAAATCTCCTAAAGGATACTGGAAAGAAAATCAGCTATAAACGGTTGCATATTACATTAAGACGGAGCTTACAGTTGATACAGGAAGATAAAGTCCCCATAGAGGTGTATTTTGGGAGAGCATCAGCAGTGAATTTTATCTGAGACACTGCTCAGGCTTAAGCCAGAGTAAATACAGCCGGCATTTACAAATAGAAAGTATTATTGCAGGTTTTCGTTTTTCACACATCATGTATATTAAGTGCTGTCCAGTTTGGATATTGAACATAAATACTTTGCAAGCCATTTTCTCTAAACCTAAACTGGAATCAATGGTGAATAAGTAGCTAACTGGCTAAAAGCAAGGTATTCTTTATCTAAAGTCTGCAGAGCAAGGTGCTAGGAAATGCCTAGGTTTGAACCGAGAACTGGTTTAGCAGCAGTGAGAGGAGGAGGGCTGTCCTGTGATGACAAAGACAAACCTACAAAGCAATGATGTTACAGGAGTCTGTTGTAAAATCTTTGTTTTAAAGCTAGCTTTCATTCAGAATCATATAAACTTTTTAAAGATATTGGCAGTAAAAAAATTATAGACCCCTCTGGTGAGTTGTGAATTTTGTGACATATCTATACTGCTAAATATCACAAATACATGACTAATTTCATACATCTGTGATTTGAGGTACTTACATAAATTTTTTTTAGTATCACAGTCCTCCTGCATTTTTTATCCCACTTACATATTTCTTTCCAGAAATTTAGTACAGAAAAAAGGGAATAAGAAAAAATACGATGAGACATCAGCAGATCACAAAGAAAATACCTGATACTGTTCCCTCAAATAATATATCCAAACAGTGACATGGGGAGAACTGCAAATGTTTTGTTCTGCCCTCACTGTTACCACTGATAACATGCTACAGACCATACATCTATACTGAAAGGGTTTTGAAAACCGTTGTGAGGCTATTCTCAGAAAAACTCACAGTAACATTTTCACAACCAAGTAGGCACACTTTACAAGAGGGATTTAGAAAACAAAGAAGATTACTGTGTTGGACTCTCTGGGGGAGTTTCTTAGGACACCCCAAACTTTCATTTACACTAGAATTATGGTAAGTTTTGTCTTTTCATGTCAGATTACATAAGTATATGTTTGTCTAAAAGTAGATACACTTAGGGAAAAGGAAGGAGATTTTACAAAAGTTAAAAGTAAATTCAGTAAGCAGTATTCAACTTCATGCTCTCTTTGATAGCATGTTTCTAAAATACTATCTGTTTCTGCAGCATTCTCTCTGTGTACCATTCACTTAAAACACAGGAATGGCACTTTACTTTTGCTGTTTCCCTGTATCTGTCTGGAGATGTCTGTGTATATAGCTGCACATTAAATTTATCACTAGGACATCTGGTGTCAATTTCAACTTGTTAAATATAACCATTCTTTCTACTTGATTGTGAAAGTTGTATTTAATTCTACATCTTTTCCTCCTAAAAGGAATTTATGGAATTAAGACTGAACCTCTGCTTCAAAGTCTGAATTCTTCTTTTCCCTACATATTTGTTGTTGTTGTTGTTGTTTGTTTTTTCTGTTTGTTTGTTTTGCTCCATTCAAGGAAATTCCAATGAGGTTATTGCAGCTTTGGTCTTTAAGGTTTTCTCGATGTTCAAATGAAGCACAGTCATGCCACGAAGAATTCTAATTGCTGTGGGGCTGCTGAAGCAGAAGAGGGAGTAGTAGCATCTCCTGTGCTTCCACCCAGATAGCAAAAACAGAATTCTCGCTAAATGATCCTTAAGTTCCAAGTGCATCTTCTTTACTGTATTTAATTCTCTTGTCTTTTTCCTAGGTAATACTATGTGGTCAGTACCATAAAAACATTGTAGTTATTGAAGTATGACATATACAGTTTCATCTCAGTGACCAATGACTTAGTATTAGGTACCATGTCATTTCCTATCACCACACACGCTGTAATATTAGTATTCACAGAGAATAAAAAAATCACAGAATCATAAAGTGGCCTGGGTTGAAAAGGACCACAATGATCATTCAGTTTCAATCCCCCTGCTATGTGCATGGTCGCCAACCACCAAACCAGGCTGCCCAGAGCCACAGGCAGCCTGGCCTTGCATGCACCTAGGGATTCTTTCCCATTCAAGTTTTCCAGTAGGATTTATTGGATAACCTTCCAATATAATGTTTCTTAATCAATCCTTTCTTACTGCTGTAGACTTTCTTAAAGTTGGTCTTATAATCTTAAGGCTGCTAAAAATCTAGTGTTTTATTTAGAATGCTGTACAGTGTATCACTTAGAGTGACCAACATATAGGTAGGTTTTCTTTTTATTACATTAAGGATAACATGTCAAAAAAAGTCTTCTTGTAATACAAACTTAAATGTAGTGCTCATAAGATCAATTTGTCATAAACTATGTCTTTGTGCATACCAACTACAACTTTTAGACAAATGTATTTCCTTGTTCTAAACGTGAGCTCAATCTAGTTGATCTATTTTTTTTTTCTACTACTAATCAGGAAGTAGTTTAAGAAAGAATCTGTAACAATCCTTCTTTGAGGCATCACAGAGTAAAAAGATTCTCTTAAACATTCCCTTAAATCAAGCTGTATTTTGAATTTCATTGTCAGAGATGTCAAAGTTACAGAAAAAAGGAACCTCAAAGTTAACAAAGGAGACATTCTGAGTAATTTGTATATGGCAAACTACTGAAGTAACTGCTGTTTAAAATAGATGTTGTGATTGCTATTTCTAATTACAGCATTTCCAAACAGATTACCTTTTGTCTAACCTTCTTTTAAGTATATATTTGAAGATAAATTGCCAATATACAACAAATCTATTTAAATGTGAAAGCAGATGGAATCTTTTGAAGGTAATGCAAATTGTAGCTATTGGAAATGCAGCAATAAAGGAAACTAATACAGGCTTCTCTGACCTGGTAAACTCTTTAAAATATTGACAGAAAAAATACAAGCATACGAGGATGAACTGTTTCAAAATGTTGAACAATCTAAACAAAATTTGTCTGGGATTTAAACACTCATCAATATGAATTGTACCAAAGAATAGATTAAATGGTCATATTCTAAAAGGGGTGAAGAGACTTTCTGAATTGGATATTGCTTACTATAGAGAAAAAATACCATCTAGCTATGAAGAGAGATGCAATCCCATTCATTATGTATAGAATTATTAAAATATGTGTTTACTGTTTTACTTTATTTGCTTTCATGCTGTCTATACGACTGACAGAAAAGATATGAAAATAAATTTCATATATGGAAACATCTGCAGGACTAAACGATTGCCCCCACTTCCACCTGTGTTGCAATGTCACTTGGTGCTTTTTTTTTTTTTAATCTGTACTTCCATATATCTTTTACTGCTTATTGTCTAAGGCAGTCTTTGTGTCTCACTACCTGTGTTTCAATATAGTATGTGCTATTTACTTTATGGATAGCTCTGCATTTCTCAGGTACTGAAATGACTTTAACCAAGTATTCTAACTGCAGTGTCTCACCCAACTTTTATTGAAAAGAACAGCAGATTTTAAATTAAGAAAGGAAAAGAATTCAAGCCAACTAACATAGAAATGAAGATAGCTTCTGTAGAAATAAGGTTTTTGTGATTGCTGCTTGCCTGTCTGTAATTCCTTTCATTAATACCTTTTCAATCTCTTGGCTTAATCTGCAGAAAATCTCAATGCTACAAATATTTCAAAAATTTTCTGAAAATCAGAGCATGAAAATAGTGACCCAAATGGAGGAAGGCTCCAGTGCAGGACTTAAGTGCAGGCTGCTTCTGTTTGGTATCTTCTGTGTGCTGGCTGCCCAGAGTGTATCCACGGAACCAGGGAGTCCTGATAGACAAGAAGCTGGACAGGAGCCAGCCCGGAAGGCCAACAGTGTTCTGCGCTGCATTAAAAAGGGGTGGCCAGCAGGGAGAGGGAGGTGATTGTCCCTCTCTACTCTTATGAGGCCCCATCTAGAAGTGCTGCATCCAGGCCTGGGGTCCTCAGTACAGGAAGGACATGGAGTTCTTGGAGCCGGTCCAGAGGAGGGCCACTAAGATGATCAGAGGGCTGGAGCACCTCTCCTATGAGGAAAGGTTGAGGGAACTGGGATTAGCTTGCAGAAGAGAAGGCTCCGGGGAGACCTCATTGTGGCCTTTCAGTATTTGAAGGCAGCTTATAAACAGGAGGAGGAATGGCTGTTTACATGAGTTGCTAAGGGGGAATGGTTTTAAACTGAGACATGGGAGGTTTAGGTTAGATATTAGGAGGGAGTTTTTTGCACAGAGGGTGGTGACGCACTGGAACAGGTTGCCCAAGGAGGCCCTTGGGATGCCCCATCCCTGGAGGCATTCAAGGCCAGGCTGGATGTGGCTCTGGGCAGCCTGGTCTGGTGGTTGGTGATGCTATCAACAGCAGTGGGGTTGAAACTAGATGATCGTTATGGTCCTTTTCAGCCCAGGCCATTCTTTGATTCTGTGAACCAGCTATATATAGCAGATAGCACATCTTGCTGCTTGCCTTTGCTGGACAAGTAACTACAACACAAAGCTATTGTGCCACAAAGCATAGACAATGAGATAAAATAGAGATTCAGAGTACACATCTACAGAAAACCCAGCTCTGCTCTTAATGTGTCTCATAGATGACTTACTTTAGAGAAGGTACTTCATTTTTTATCATTGAGTTCTTGTCTTTTTTTCAGTACACAATACTTGTTATGGAAGCTGTGGTTCTGTATCTAGATCAAAAAAGATTATCAAGTTCATTAAAAGAATAACAAGAGTGAGTGACTGCATTTGCCAAACTATATAGAAGGTATTAGAAGCTAAGTTTGAAGTGTCCACTAATGTACCACGTAGCTCAAGAAGCTGCAGACACTTGAGAAGCACTGAAAGCTTGATTTACTCACTCGATTAAATGGTGTCTATTATGTTATTATCTTATTCACATACTTTTTTTTTTTTTTTCCTGGAAAATTTTCTGGAAAATGTGGTATAGATAGCCCCTATACACATTTCTGTATTTGAAAGAAAGTTCATCCTATCAAGCATATGCTGAGGAGTGTTTCTCTAAAAGTTTAACCTAGAATCATAGCATCTAAGAGCAAAAAAAAAAACAAAAAAGAAAAAAAAAACAAAATCAAACAGCTTGCTGATGGACACAAAACAAAGGTTCTTCATTTAGGAAATAAATAGGTGTTCATAATCATCTGACTCTATTTTTCTCTGGAGTCTAGTTCTTTCAAAAGTGGTCTGTGCTAAGTAGTTCTTAGGTTTGTAAATACACCAGTTGAACTTACTAAGAATTAAACTGTTCAAACTGCCATCAAGAACCTGGATACCAACACACAATCTCTTTATTCTTCAAACTTAACATTGATAATAATAATAATAAAACTGATAATAATAATAACAAATTTATAAATGTTTAAGATTGAAATCAGTAAATTGCTAAGGAAAATCCGATTCAGCTATCTCATTAATTCTTCAGAAGAAATATTTCCTTCTGTTAATTAATCTTTCTGATCTCAGATGATCCCATGTATTGAGACCTGCAAACGTCACCTACTTCCCAAAAGCTTGCAGTTATACTCTCCCATTCAATACCAGCTAACAACTGCAAACTGCACTTGCTTTTCTATCTTGACTTTCTAAGTGAGTTGAAGTATTTTTAGCACCATAAGCATGCTCTCAATAAGTGTGTATGGCTGAGCTTGTTCTGATGGATCAGATCTAGTTGGCCTTTTTTCATCATCTTGTGCTTTATAATCACAAATGTACTGATCTTCAAAATACCTTTTTGAGATGGAGAAGGATCACCTTGTGTAATGGAGGTACTGAAACAGGAAAATTAAGTAACCTGTGTGAACAATAGTCTCCTCTAGCCAACCTCCCTGTGAACAGCTGATGAGGTGGTGGAATCTCTGAGACAACGTGCAATCTGTCAATTCCATTCATGACAAAGGTAAGCAGCACCACTTTGTATTTCTTGTGACATTTATTCAATCTGAACAAAGACAATATCAATAGCAGTTACAAGCCACCTGTCTTAGAAACAGGCTTCTGTACTGACAAAGTGTCCATCTTCTATGAGTAATGGCATGTAACACTAACATATGTCAATAAACATACCGTGTATCTTAAGTCTTTTGACACCCTATCAACATATTCAACCCTTTTCAATGCATTAATATTTTGAAAACCAGGCTTGGTATTCTATCCACTGAGAAAAGACCACAAAGCAGAAACAGAGGGATTTGAACCATAGCACTATGAATACACCACTTCAAAATTTCAAATCTCTTTTAGGACTCAAAACAGAATTGAAATTCCAAAACTGAAATTAACTGAAAGAGGAGCAGGATTAGATCTCTGATGAAAGCTTTACTGCATAAGAAACATTGATTTAGAGATTAGCAAAAGATATCCTCCATCATATTTAGGAACAGGTTATAGATCTGCTGAGACGCCTTGTGCATTTTTATCAGCCTGTGCCATTTTTTCCCCCCAAAACATAATTGATTACATAGCCTCGTTAAGTGAGTAATCTGTGCCACAAGTTATTCCAAGGGCAACTAAGAATGGTATTTTTACATACTTGGAAGAGAAGACAATATTTTCAGAACCACATTCTCCTGATTCAGCGTATGCCAGGGCACAAATGTAGTACTGGCATAAAGAAGACTGAAATCCAGCTTCAGGCTTCCTTGTTGAGCATTTACCAGGATGTGCTGCTTGAGATAGATTTAGGCATTAAAGAGAAAAGTATAGTCTGGAATTACACATTTCCTTTTCAGAGCATCTGATGAAGAAATGCTGTGATTGCAGGTGGATTAACACTTTTTCAAGGTATTTGAGCAGGTATACTTTGTAAGCTTAGTATCTGGCTATATATTCTAGCTTCATAAACTGTCACAAATTTTGGAAATGCAAAGACTAAATAGTAATCTTATCTTTTGTATGTGCTTCTTTTTGTTTATTCTGAACATACATTTTCTTCACGCTGACTACCAAAGTACTGAGATCATTCTATAGAGCACTCACAGATGGCACAGATTTGAGGAGTGAAAGCAATCTTTTTCTTAATCTTTTTCTAGTAAATAACCTCAGAAATGGTAGTTGGACTGCTGCAATTTTGTTAAGACTGGTAGAGGTGCTTACCTTTATAAAATTGAGCCACAGAAGTCTGTATTTATAAGTAAAGAGTTCTTAAACTGCTGTGTAGAAAATAGAAGTAAAGGAACAACAACACTGGAATGCCAAAGGTTCTTGAACTTCGTTAATGCCACTGTGTTAAAAGTCTGAAGAGTTGCTTTAAGGTAGTTTAGTTTTACTTTATTATAGAGATTGTAGCATTGCACTCAGTCATGCGTAACATTTGTTTGTGACTACTGAAAGGTTAAAGGACTGTCCCCTATAATGAGGTATGGTCACTGTTAGTAAAACGTAACAGAATAAATTTAAATGAAACTTTGCTTACTATTAAAGGGAGTCCATATATTTTTTTCAAAAATAGCCTGCTTTCATCTGCTAAGCTTCTTCCACAATTTGTTTTAATCTGTGTATCTTTAAGGGTTTACATAAGTAATTTCATCAGTCAATGCAGATATCTGTCAAATTACATCTGACTGGATATTTCGTTTTCTTCCAAACTGTCTTAATAGAACTAATGAACTATTACCATTTCTACACTAAGCCCAGGAAAAGAGTACGATAGTTGTTCAAAACTGATTTTTTCATGTGGTCCTCATGTGTTCCCATACAGCACATTTTATGGTCTCATTATACACTGACATTTCATCGACTGACTTGCAGACTAAAGTTCTGTAGTTACAAGAAAATTACATGTTCACTGTCCATCAGGCCACCCTGCTCACATACCAAAACTTCCAGAAGAAACTTTTCTACCAGTAGCTTACATAAACTCATTACTTTTTATTTAGCTTTTGCCATCCAAACCATAAGGTGTTAAATAGCAATAATGCTATTCTCATGTCACTGTATTTCTCTGCTCAGCCACCCACATATGGCCTTGATTGTTAGCTGGCAAATGTATTTTCCATTACATCCATCTCAATACTGAGTTTGTAAATGTGCATGTGTGATACCTCATCTAGTCAATAGAATCATAGAATCATAGAATAGCTTGGGTTGGAAAGGACCTCAAGGTCACGAATCTCCAACACCCCTGCTACAGGCAGGGCCGCCAACCTCTATATCTAATACTAGACCAGGCTGCCCAGGGCCCCATCCAACCTGGCCTTGAACACCTCCAGGGACGGGGGCATCCACCTTTCTAAACAGAAAGGTGTATTTTAAACTAGACCTAAGAGGAATGCAAACAATTGTGCATCCACTCACCGTTATACAGGCCCAACTTTGATTTAGTTCAAAAGAAGTATGTATGGACAGAATATGGGCTCTCAGACTCATAGAGAACTTTATTTTCTCGGTGTAAAATTGTATCTAGTATCTTCAGTTCTGGAGATTGTTGGCACCTCCCAAGTTAACAAATTATAAGCAGATATGAAAGCCAGAACTAAGGCGTTTGGAAAGATGAGCTATACATTAGCAAATGGTCTGAAGTGAAATTGCTGTCATTCATCCACTGAGTAGGGGTGCTGAAAAAACAATCTTGGCAGGAGGGGACATCATGCAGTTTCCCTTCTCCTGCAAGTTCCGTCATAAATTTAGGGCACTGGATGGAAATGTAAAGGAGTTGTCAGTCTCGCACTATCCCAAGTTACACAGAAGGTGGCCATCTGATGCACAGCTACATAGAATAGGAGAATGACTTCAGTTGGAAAGGACTTTAAACATCATCAAGTTACAACCCCCCTGCCATGGACAGTGCTTCTTCCCACCAAATCAGGCTGCCCATGGCCCCATCATCTCATAGAGGTGCAGCTCTGTGGAGCTTAAGGTGAATGAGCCATTACTCATAACCTGTACGTGTAGCCATACTCTACTGACCTTCTCTCTGCTACAGTGTCAAACACAGTTCTTTTACAGAAGCAGTGTTTTCAAAGTTGTTATACTGAAAATGGTTAAGAGTCTACTAAAATGCATTCACATGAATCTCTAAAGTGTAGTTATAAGTTTTCAACACATTCAAATGATCGTAGGCTGAAGATTTCATCCACAACATAACTTTGGTTACCATTACAGAGTTCTAAACTTGTATTATAAATGTGTATGTTATGCAAATTATTTCTCACTGCACATGTTGATAGTTGCATTTTTATGAAGTCTGCCCAAAGTATGCAAATTTGAAAAATTCCATTAAATTCTGAACAAAAAAATCTGTTGGAATAAATGCTCCTAATTTACATTTAATTGTGCTATGCTTACCCAATTCCACTAGACAAGTGACATTTTAGTAGATTTTGTAATTCAAAAATTTTCAATAATTGTGTTGTGAGATTTAAAATTTTTGGAATCTGCATACTGTTTATGTTATTGTTTAGCATTTTTACATGCTGAAGTAAACATTTTTATTTCAGGGACAACAAACAGTTTTGAGTTCATAGCTCTTAATAGACTAATTGAAGTCAAGGCAATAGCAGTCAAAATTTCTGCTCTGTGTAAGGCAGACCAGAAGAAAGGTTTTTCTGCAGTAACAATCATGTTCTGAGATAGTCTAATGAATGAAATTGCCCCCACTTGCAGACTTGTTCTAATTTATGTCCACAGATTACCATTACCTTAATAACATTGCTACTAATATTTTATATGGAATGATAGTGGTGTCTCCTAACAGCTGCTTCATCTTCATCACTGTCGTAATAGCTACGCTGTACCCCAGCTTAAAATTGGACAGCAAAATTCCATACCTAGCAATGACATCTGAAAGCAGAAGCAGCCACACTATGTCCTGTGGCCTGTTTTGTTACATTTGGGAAGTGTCCAGTGAACTCTATCTCAAATGAGTGCATTTTTTTAATCTTTTACTTTTTATCTTAACATCTGTAGAAACTGTACCTTCTGGAACCAAATACTTCAATTTTTTCTCTTCTTAACTTAATAAATTACACTGCCTGAGCAGTGATGCAACATACTGAATCATCACCGTGAAATGAATGTTCATTATTTCATCTCCAGTTGAGCACAGGACATTTCAATGTTTAAATTCTTCTCATCACTCTTTAATGTTAATGCTTTTTATTACTATTATTAGTATGGAAAACAGTCATTTGAAAGACGACAAATGCAGTGGGATTCCTCACTTCAGTGGGAGAGGAAACAACAAGATCCAATGTTGCAGAGAAGATCTGGTGCTCACTTTAAGCTGTGATAGGTATTTAAGTAATCATCAGCATCTTAGGGAACTTTGTCTTTTATTGATATCATTTCCTGCAACTCACAAGAAAGCCTTAATTGAGAAGACATGGCCCACTACCTATAAAAAAAGAGTTTTTAACACTCCACTCTTTGTAGAATAGTAAATTTTACATGAAGTCTTTTTCCATTCACATGTATATCTCATGTCCTATTCTTTTATTCTATCCAGAAATATTAAAAAAAAAAGAAAATCAAAAGATTAAAATATTGCCAGATAATTACATTTCTAATCCATCTATTCAACCCAAAAACAATGAATCAGCTAAAAAAATGTGCTACCTAGCCATGCTGAATCTCCATATTTCACAAATTTTAACACTTTTATTAGAATTCTCTGAAGCAATTTGAAAGCCACATTTCTTTAAATAGGCCAAACTGCTTTCAGATTTCCTTTCTGTCAGAAATATTTATGTGAAACATTTGTTTTGAAAAGGCCCAACAAAACAATTGCATTTTGCTCATGTTCCTCTACTGAATACATGCGGACTTGCAATACATTCCAAATCAGACAAAGGGGGGGCAATATTTATCTAAACAAATTCAAGTTGATTTAGCACCTTGCATTGGCAATTTCTGTTTCTTCATCAGTATACAAATGACTGCTGTCTACAGTGGTTGAAGAAAGTCTGAGGGCAGCCATCGTAATTTAAAGATCGTATGATACACGCATTTTTGCTCCTGGTGCCATATTTCTAAAAGTCTACATCTGAATGCTGCAGTTCTGAGCTACAACTGAGGTGCACTCTGCAACCTTTGCTGAATTGCCTATGGTCACTCTTGGCATGCATTTGCAGCTCTTCATTCCATTTCCGGTGGCATCACTGAGCCTCTGATGAAACAAAATGGTTGTTGACAGCTGTCTGAAACAGTGTGTCAAGCGTTGTACTTGAAAGTGTGTTTCAGCTGAAGTAGGGGGAAAAAAATCACATTTGTGATCCTTCAACACAGAGAACTATTTGCATGTCATAGATCAAACGGATTAAAGCTACATGAGGAAAAGCTCTGTTGTGGTATATCATATGATTTGATGAAATTTTCTAAATGCAGTAAAACCAATTCCCCCACAAAACTGCCTAGTGATTTTCTTTAAGAAATGTTCTCCGTGTAAATTCTCACTACAATAAATATTGTGTTTAGAATGTTGAATTAAAAACCTAAGTATGCTATCAGTAACTGTAAAAATGACTTACTACAGAGAAGCAGATCATTATACAGAGTATTGCTCTGTGAAGATGGAAGAGAAAGAAAAGCCTTCTTAATCTTTAAAAGTTTTTTAATTCCAGTTGTGGTCCAAAACTGGCTAGCCCAGAGGTAGCTTGAGTGAGATAAGCCACTTCTTTTTTACTGCATTTCCCAGCTATGATTTGATCATTTCAATGGAAGAATGCAGCATTATTTTATCAGCATTAGCTTGACTTTAATAAGCTTAAAAGGTTAAAAACTGTTAGCTTTACAGAAACATGAAGTATGTGGAGCTCCCTGGATTGGCAGTGTGGAAACCCACAGCACACAGGAGCAGATAATGTGCCCCTGGGACACTGAGTTCTGCTGGTCCACTTACAGCTGGACCCATTCCCCTGTTCCTGCTGGAACAGTCCTGCTCCAGGGCAGTGACCATGAGAAGGTTACTAAGTTAGTGAAGCAAATAATAACACTGGGACATTAGCAAAACTCTGTAACTATACAGAACAGGTAACACACCTGCAAACTTGACTTGATGTTGAAGAAAAAAAGATAAAGGTCTTGTAGTGTTACAGAGCAGCCCAAAGGGACCTTTTATGCAATGCATTACATACATCTTTTGGTACAATGAAATTTTGTTATCCAAGTCCCCAAACCATTCCCTATTTTTATGTAAGTTATATTCCTTGACCATAGAACTTGAAATGGTTCATATTTGCTTCTGTGAATTGTTCTTATTGTAAGCTTCATTTGACTGTTTTGATACAGGCAAAAATTCAGATTACTGGTAGAAATCAGTTTTTAATTAAGATAATTACTTCTTTGATGGAATTATATTTCATTTCAAAAGGCATTGCAAAAAAAAAAAAATTGCTTCTTTGGATGATAATACAATCAAGAAATAAAGGATATATATATATTTTTTTCTAAATCACTCAGCTACCTAGCATTCATCCCCCAAAACAGTCTGCTTTTTCTCAAGAGTGTATTTCTAGAGGACTGTGAATACCTTACTATGTTTACTATCATTTTTTAACCTCTACAGCCACAGCACCACCATCTGCCTCTGAAGTCATGGGCCAACATCATAAATCAGCAGGCAATACTTTCAGAGCAGCCCTTGTACTAATCTAATTAAAATTGGTGCTTTTCTCAGAAATAAATACTGCCATCCTTGCAATAATACCTGATTACACATTTACAGTAATTACAGCATACTAAATATTTTCCATAAATAATTGCTTTCCTACTAGCTTGAATATTACTGCTAACAACAGTAACACTGATAACATCAATGTGTTAATAACCTCATAAACCTTCTAGCATTAGGAAACATGATTTTGATACATTTTGACACAGTAGGAAATGGATAATTTGTTCACTGAACTGAAAATCTGACTGAAGTTTTGGGGCAGATCTTCTCACTTCCAAATTTCCACGCCTATAGTTTTTTCCATTCCTGTTCACACAGCAGTAGCTATAAACTACTTCAGCAATAGAGATCTATTTAAATCATCAATAGAAAGAGACGAAATAGTTGCTTCATCATTTTAACAAGGGCTCTAAACTAATTTTTTCGTAACAATAAGAGATTCTTTCTCCAGAAAGAATCGTTTTCTGCTTTGCTTCAATTTTAAAAGGAAGAATAAACTCCCTACTTCAGTACTCTTGGTAGCGAAACATATACTCTTGAGTGAAACCTAAAAGCATAAAATTAAATTGATGTCCTGGTATCTATTAATCCTAAACAGCACAATACTGATTTGATGCTCATAAATTCCTGATATCTACAACACGTAACAAAAACTTGAAGATCTTTGTTTGTGCCTTATTAAGTCTGATGATATATTTCACAGAAAGAATAGATAACAAAATTCTCTGAAGCAAAGAAAGAAATGATTTATATCAGGAAGGTCATGTTTCCTGTCAAGCTGTCCTATTTCTAATACATGATACTAGCAATTTGTGAGACTGAAGTGCTTGGAGAGAGTTTATGTATTGATAACTTCTTTCCTGTGAATTCATACTTGTCTCAAGTATAAATTTGAAGAAGGCCAAGGGGGCAGAAAGAAAGCAGAAAAAGGCTACTGCATGTCTACTTGTGCTTGTACTGTTGCAGAATTTTAAAATAAAAAAAATTACTGGTATAAAGTATATTTGGTCTTTAATTTCAAGAACAAACAATAAGGCAGATTTCCAAAGCCTGAAAACATTTCCCTCTCACAACCTCTAACCTATCATTTCAATACAAGCTGAAAAAAAAAGAGGTGGGATCTGCTTTTTCTGTGATGAAAACAATGCATTGCATTGCCTTTAGTGATCTCTTCCATGATTTGTGCGAGACTCTAGACTAACAGTAATTACTTCCACGTTCTTTTCTTGTAAAGCAGCAAAAAAAATTAATTGTATGGAAAATAAAAACAAGGCTAACCCACCCTGAAAGAATATAAGAAGGCATGTAGGAAGTATGTAGGAATGCATACTTGGATATGCAGGAACAGAATTAGGAAATCTAAAGTCCAGCTGAACCTGGACAGGTATATGAGGAGGAATATCAAAGGCTTCTATAGATATATCGGCAAATAAAGAAAGACCAGGGAAAATGTGTGGCTTACTACCCAGTGAGGGAGAAATCGTGAAGACAGATAGCATGGAAAAGAATAAGGCAATTCCTGATTTTTTTTTTTTCCTCCAAGTTTATTGGCATGGTAAATGTGAAAAAGCAAACATTACATTCATTTTGCAAAAGGGCATGAAGGAAGACTAAGAACTAAAGACTGGTGAGCTCAGCTATTCAGACAGTTCAGACAGTCAAAGGAACATAGGTGAAGGAGAAGAAATTGATTGAGAAAAACCAGCAGAGGCTTACAGGGGGCAAATTTTATCTGATCAACCTGATCTAATTCCATGATGACATGAGTGGCTGTATGGCCAAAGACAGAGCAATGATGGCTGTTTACCTTGACTGTATCAAAGCTTTTGACATGATCTGCCATAGTATTTTTGATTACGTGCAGATAGTTTGCAAATGGTACTCATGGGGACAGAGAGAGATTGATATTATGGAGACCAGGGCTGTCATTCTCAGGAATTTTGACAAAAAGGCCAACAGAAACCTGAAAAAATTCAACAAAAGCAAATGCAAAATCTTGCATGTGAAAGAGAAGAAGCCCATGTAGTTTTACAGGAGATAGGCTGGCCAGAAAAAGTTATGCAGAACAATAAACTGATGTGACCTTACAGTATAAGAATGCTGACGTTCTGCAGAGAGTTCAGGGGAGGTTCAACAAAACAGTGAAAGGCCTGAAACATGTAAAGCTATAATGCTATAATTCAGGCTGCTATATTCAGCCCTAGAAGAGATGGCTGAACAGGCATCCAACTATGCTATCAGCAGTTAATTTACGTCTAGTTACAGAGAAGTCACCAGTGATAGCACACAAGGAAGCCACCTCATGTTGCAACAATGAGAACGGTGGTCAAATATATTAAAAACAAACAAACAAACAAATAAATAAAAATAAATTGGTCACAGTGAAGACAGGCAAGAAATTGGGCTGTTTGAAGTCTGTGGAGTCTTCATCTTTAGAAACCTTCAAAACTTTCCTGAAAAAAAGTCCAAGCTCCCTGGTCTTACTTTGAAATTAGCCTTGCTCGGTGAGGGGTTGGGCTTCTGAATGTCCTTCTCAACCTAAATTGTTGTATAGTTTTATTATTCTCCTTGCTTGCATTTAGCACTGTTAAGACAGAATCTGTGATTTTCTCCTAACAGTGACAGCATCAGAAATTCAGAAGTCATATGATCCCATTCAAATATCTTTTCCTCAAAAGGTATACATGGGGGTGATCCTTTGTCTTCTGATCTTCAGAATTCAACTCTTATAAAGCTATATTCTCACTTCTACACAGCTGTTTCAGTATATGCAAAATATCACTGCCATTGCCATTTTTTAATTGCCTGCTGCTCTGACATGTCAGTCCTGTATAAACATCTTTACTGTCTGATTTCTCTCTTTAAATCATATAGTAACTCTGCACTTTCTTCTCTATTACTGTGTCTTCTGTTGTGTCCCTACACAAATAATTAGGCTCTTTGGCCTTTAAACCATTTCTCATGACAATTTTGCCATTGTGCTTCCAAGAGATTAGATGACTAATAGATAGAGAAATGGTAGTAAAAATGGGTTAACTGGCATCTGTTAAATAAAATAAAACCTTGTTTCAGCTTAGCTTCCTGTTTACTTACATCTCTTCAGCATAATGAGTTAATTTTCCTGTATAATGGCAGGCACACAGTATCAAGAGAGAAAACTGAACAGTGCTAAATCCTAGTGATCAAAAAAAAAATACTCAAACATTGCAGCTTTCTACTCTTACAGGAGACTTAAGAGACTATCATCTGCTTCTAAGCTTATATATCCCAAAAAGATTCGTGGCCATGAAAGCAGAGATCATGCATAAATATGACCTTCTTGGTGATACTCAATCAAATTTCTAGTTTTGGCCACTGGAAAGCATAGATGTATTTTCCCTTTATTTTTATTAAATGAGTTATGACCTTTATGCATACCTTTTCTGAGATAAACATATTGTTCTCCTATAATAAAAAAACATACAGATGGCATACTGTATAAAAAACAACTACAGTGTTTTTGCTTGTTTAAAGTAAGTGACCACTCATCATTTAATATGATAGCTTTTCCTGATCTCCATCAACCACTTACAGTAAAACATTATTAAAACTTAGGTGTTTGTCATCTGTTGCAGGCACAGCACGAGGCTGTACAGAAGCAGTGAGAGCAAATTCTGCCAAAGGTGAAGGCAGAACTAATGTGAACACTGGGAACTTTCAGAAGCTTTTAAATTAAGAGGAATATGCATAAAATAATTGTACATGATTTCTCTTCTGTATTGTGACTGTTCATAACAGCATCAGATATATTTGCAGGCTGAATATAAGGAACTCATTTTCAGTGGGACTACGAGAGATTGCAACTTAAATGAACGCTCTGCAACATGTATAAATTCTGTAACAGAGTATTTACACTTCTAGAATATGCATACATTTGAGACTTACTGTGTACTAGAGGCTTCAGAACTGTAGTTTGAAGAGCTATCATTTTGAGAATTTGTTGGTGCACCAACAGTGTAGTATAATGACACTTGCAAAGCCAATAGTAAGGTATGGTTTATATCACCAGAGTGACTACTTGTGTTGGTGAATATAAATGATCCTCTTAAACAATGTAGGTTACTACATAAAAGTAGATTATTTTTTTCCTACACTTTTTGAGCATAAATCTGCAACGCCATATAAGCGTTTTTTCTTTTTTTAAGTGCCTTAAGATAGCTATCTAACATATAGGAGTTTTGGGGTTTTTTTCAAAAATCATCATTCTCCTCTACTTCCATGTGCTATTAATGAATAGATCAAATGTAAAGTTTCATGATCCTTGATTCCACCCACCGTTCCAATTTTTTATATTTCGAGGAATGTTTTTGTACCTGAAGGAACGTTCTGTGATAGTAAAAGGCAGCTCAGAATAAGTTCATTTACTTAGACTAAATAAAAAAAACTGTAGGGGTAACTTGATACAAATGCACAATAACATGATCTTTCTCATCAGTGTATTGCACTTTTTCTCCTTCAATTTTATGAATAAATATAGCCTCCCTAAATTTTGACATGGAAATGGAAATAGAAATGTTTCCTTTTTCGAACTTTGCCTGATTTCTCTGATCATACAAGTATGGTGAAAGCAACAGCTTTGATTCAATGTAATCTTAAATTAATGGACTAAACTTATAAACTTTTACCTAATTGTATTTCGCCAAAATCGATTGGAGTTACATGTCAAATGATCTATTTTACTGATCTGAAATATTTCTACTGAGTGTAATATTCTCTAGTTTAGCTGAACTGCATTGCACTAACCCTTACTCTCACTTTTTATTGTTGTTGTTTTTTTTTTAATGCAGTCTCCCAAAAAGCAACCATTTTGTCAAGTATATATTGAAAAGATACTGAGCTGCTAAGCTTTATTGAAAATCATACTGTATTGAAACATCACTGTAAATTTTTCAGACTAATATATTCCACTGCAAGATAATATACTATGACACTTTGAAATGCTGATAAAACTCATGTCTAATCTATATTGCATCAATTTTACCAATTGTCCTATGTCACTCTCCTGCACTTTCAGATTACTCACTCTGATTATCTTCACTTGCTTTTCTGGCAATTTAGTTATGTTATAGATGCAATTGTTCCAAAGCACTTAAGGCATCTGGTGAACATTTGGCATGATGTGTTTTATCTGATTTTACCCATCAGCCTGAATGAAAAATGGAATTGTATTGCAGGTCTATATTCGGTGATGAAGTTGTACTTGCTACAAAAAAATAACAGTAATACAAACCAAGAGGAGATGACCTCATAATTCACAAACTTTAAGAAGTGATCGTGTCAACATGTGCTAGGAAAACATCTCTTATGTTATATTATCTTCTGTTTAAAGTTGATATTGGTATCTCCAAAATCACTTATTGGCTTTTCATTTCAGTGTAGATTTCAACATTCAAACTAGAATAATACTATTTCTTTATTCTTGTTCCTTGCAATCCATCTAAACCCAGTTATTCAGAATAACTTAAGAATAACTCAGTCCATAATGCAACAAGTTCAATATTACATAGTAAATATGGTTTAAGAAGAGTTGTGCTCTCTTACAATTTCTTATTTCTTAAAGTGGTTAGTGTAATACACGTTTCCAATTCAGTTTTTATGCAAAAGGCCTTAACAACTAGCAATTTGAGAACATCTTTCAACCAAAAATTTCCTGGACAGCATTTTAGAATTCATTTGCTAGCATAACCTTAACATAAATGCACAGTTTTAATAAAGAATCATGTATGATTGTAAAAGTAGATTGTAGCATACACTGCTATGCTAAATGGACAAATATTTCTGTTTTCCAATTGTTGTTAGCTGGAAAACAGTATGTATTTCTATAATATACACTTACACACGGGAAGGTCAAAGAGCTGTGTTTTAAGGGAGTTGCTGAGTTTTCTGTTGTTTTGATAGCAGAATTATTTTTATTCTCATTTTTAAATTATGTACAGTGCTCTGAAGAAGTGAACTGACATATATTTTACAAGTTCAGGATCTAAAGGTTATGTGTATAATAATGACCACAATCTACAAAAAAGAATGGCAGTGTTTAGAGTGCACAATACTGTAATCATGCACTAACATGACACAATGATGAGAGGATGCACACAGCTGACATCCAATTTCCAAACTATTATCAATTGATAGCAGTATAAACACATATGGGAAACAAAGAAAACATCCCCACCAAAATACTTTCAATTACGTGGACGTGGGAGACAGGCACAAATCCTCAGTCTAACTGAGATTTGGCAACTGGGATCATGGCATCTCAAAGGCCAGGTGTAGTTGGGGATACTTTTCAGATGGTGGTGAAAGGTAAGAAATGGAGACTGTGTATTTGAATTACAAAGTATTAGAGTCTTCTAAAAGGGCAAATTTTCACTTGACTTGGAAAACTCAATCATAACGCTGTTGTCATAAACAAAGTGCTTTGTTATTAAATTATCCTATATATGGTCTGTCATTTTTGCTTTAAGTACATTAAACTAAAGTCATCATAATTTCTTACTTGTCCCATTTTCCAACTGACCAACTGTCTGTTACTATTTCTAGACATAATTACAAATTCAGCACAGTACATGGCAAAATGAATGCAGAACAGATTGATCACTGAGGGGGATCTAACTGATGCAGAAATGAAAATGTTGCAAGCCTGCTGACAGATTGGAAAGAAATAAGCCAAATGAACAGACAAACGCGGCCAGAAAACTTGTGAGACAGCAGGGTATGAAAAAGCTAAACTTACAACAATTGGGATATAACAGTAATTCCAAACATGGCTCATCACAAGACAAGCAGAATTGTACAGACACATCTACAGATATTTACATATTCTGATGTTACTTCTGCTATTAGCAAGCCAACAAGTAATTAATTCAACAAATGCTCTCTGTACTTAACACAGTATCTTAATTAATTTAAACCAAAAGTGACAAAACTGAGAATTGTCAGGGTTACCTAAACACTGTGAATTTTCTTCTGCAAAATGTATTTAATTAACTGTCTATATAAGAAATCAGAGGAAAAATGCAGCATTCATTGATTGCTCCTTTATTCTTGACCACTCCTAGGACTCATACTGCAAAATTCCACTACTAACTTTGTGTTGCATTATTTTTTTCCCTTTGGTAGATGAAGTCAAAATTTTACAACTTCTTAACAATATTCAAACAGTAGAAACACAGCATATCTTGAACAATAAAGAGAAGCCTAATTATGCCATTTTCTATAGAGCTTTTAAAATTAGACTGGGTTCCCTTTTCAGAGGACATGTTAATCTCTCAATTCATTTGAGAAGAAAAAAAAAAAGCATTATTTAATTATTTTAATGGATTATTTTATTATTTTATTTTATTATTTTTTAATGGATATCAAAATCCACTTTCAGCTAAAAAATTTTCCTAAGTTCCTTCTTCCCTAAGATGCTAGTCTCTCAGCTGCACTTTAAGCAATTCTTTTGTAACTACTGTACATTCCTTGATATTTCTGAAAAAAGTAGCCTCTGCCTGCATAGGGTGCATCCAAGGAAAATGGAAACTTGCACCCAAAGATGTTTACAGTAAACAACCCAATGCTGCCCAGTTGAGTGTATATTTGAACAATAAACACAGGTCCAAATATTCATGCTCTGCTTCCAGAGTAACCTGGAATCTTCTCTTTGATTTTGTTCATAGTCGTTGATCCACATTTAGGTAAATAACTTTACTTTTGGTAAGAAACATTTAATATATGCTATTTCTATACACTAAATGAAATTTGTACAATATTATTCCAGTATATGTAATTATATATAATTATAATTTTGTTTCTAGAAGGCACTATTTCTAGAAGGCACATGGTCAAATTTTTGAAGAGAAATTCAAATGTATGTTTTCAACTTCGGAAATTTAGAGTAAATTCCCTCTCTGATATCAGTGTTCACACGGTTGTTTCTCTCATTTTCTTTCCTCACTCCTTGTCCTGTGATATGTTCTCTCCTTTACTGACACACTTTGCCAGGGCTGCTGCCACCTTGATTGCTGGGCCTGGTTGTGACCTGCGTTGGGACCACTGGTACCAGCAGTGCCAAACAGAAGGCAGCCCCAGCCTTGCCTAACACAGGAGGCCTGCAGCTCCCTGCTACCAGTGACTTCAGATGGACACTTGCTACATTTACACGGGTAGGATGGAGGGGAATGCTCTGAGAAGTCTGTTATTGCAACTTCTGTAGGGTTTCACGTGTTTTAGAAGCATGTACTATCAATATGATCCGTGTGTGTACCTCTGGCAGGTAGAGAAGACACAGCCAATAGCTTGCATCACACACATTTTAAGATCAGAGAATCATAGAATGGCCTGGGCTGAAAAGGACCATAATGATCATCTAGTTTCAACCCCACTGCTGTTGATAGCATCACCAACCACCAGACCAGGCTGCCCAGAGCCACATCCAGCCTGGCCTTGAATGCCTCCAGGGATGGGGCATCCACAACCTCCTTGGGCAACCTGTTCCAGTGCGTCACCACCCTCTGTGTGAAAAACTCCCTCCTAATATCTAACTTAAACCTCCCCTGTCTCAGTTTAAAACCGTCCCCCCTTAGCAACTCATGTAAACAGCCATTCCCCCTCCTGTTTATAAGCTGCCTTCAAATACTGAAAGGCCACAATGAGGTCTCCCCGGAGCCTTCTCTTCTGCAAGCTAAACAATCCCAGTTCCCTCAAGCTTTCCTTATAGGAGAGGTGCTCCAGCCCTCTGATCATCTTAGTGGCCCTCCCCTGGACCTATTTCAAGAGCCCCATGCCTTTCCTGTACTGGGGGCCCCACGTCTGGACACAGCACTCCAGATGGAGCCTCACAAGAGCAGAGTAGAGAGGGACAATCACCTCCCTCTCTGCTGGCTCTTTTAAGATCAAGGAGTTCCACTATGCCAGATGCCTGCTGCATTGATGCCAGGGTCTAGATGCGAAAGTACTCTGCTTTGAGATAGAGGCCGAGGCACCATTGTTTCCTCTGCGTTCACACAGAAGTGGTAGAACTTAGTCCCCTGTTTTCTTTAATAATTGGAAAAGAGCAAAGAAATCCATGAATGGTAAGAACTTTACACTAGATTCTAAGTCACAGCCTCCAAGTGTACTTTACTATTTAGAAGGATTTTTAAAAAATCCTTGGATTAAGAAAGTTGCTCTCTCAAATATCATGTCACTCAGCATTAGCTGTGGTGTTATTTTAGACAAACTAGGAATTTCAATAGAAGTGTTTTTCTTCCACTGTCATATTCCCAAGGGTATTGAAAGTAATTACATATGGTATTGTGCAAAGCCATGAACTTTACAAGGCTGGATTTCCTCTGCTCTATGAATCACACCTAAGAAGCACCTAAGAAGAGCTGAATTTCACTTCCAAGGAGTCTAAGCATGATGAAGTTGATGCAGAACTGCTTTCACCATGCTGCTTAGCATTACTGAGATATTCAATGCTCACAGGGATTACATATCATCATTCTTATAGTTCAGAAAAGACAGCTTTTGGTGCAAATGCAAACAAACCAAAAATAAGTAGTAAGTAATAATTAATTAACTCTCATGAAGAAGTGAAATCGAAGAAAAGGAAACAGGAAAAATAACTGAAAAATTACATAAAATTGCACCAAATCCATCTTTCACTAATCTTCAGAAACAAAGACAGAAATGGTGGCTTTATCCTAATATATCACTTCTTAACATGAATTATAACACTTTCTACCACTTTCTCTGATAATATTTCTTTACTACATCATACCTATAGCAGTTATATTTAAAAATAAAACTCTAGAAAAAAGGAATTAGAAATGTCATTTGAAATGCAACTATTTCTTTTAGCTAGAACTTAGGATTTTTCCAAAAGTATTCTCTAGTTGAAACATTAAAATGGTAAAAAATTTTGAACCATGGTTCTTACAAATATTAAGTCAATTTTGTACTGCTATCACATACTGACTTCTTTCCTCTGTATAATGTAATGCTGTTGACTTTAATAAGTCAATGAATTTAATGAATTATAGTTACTGTTGTTATCCTACTTGTGACATTAAACACAGAAAGAAAAAATGTGCAATTCATTTCTTAGTAAATCTTCCTACACTTACATTTGTTTTCACTGAAGCTCTTTTTTTCTGACTACCCTTCCTCTGCAAATACCAAACACACATGATGAAAATTTCTGTTAAGTTCTACTATATGCAACAGCATTGCACAAAAAAGACGCATGGCAATATTGAAAAACTTCTCTTCATATAGATTCCATTGATTCACAAAATTATCTAATTGGCTTTGATTAATTTGCTGTCAGAAATACTGTTTTATTATAGACTCGTAACTTTGAAATACATGTAGTCACATTACCCCAAAGGAGTCAAGAAATAAAAAATTTAATAATCATAGATTATAACTTATCTCTAACTACACCGGCTAGTAGATTCATCATCATGATTCCCAATAGGAAAGAATATTCACAAGAAAGCCACTGCAGTAACTATTATTCTGTGATTCTGGCTTGTATGTAGTAGTAAAAAAAGAAAATCTTTCACAATCAGAAACAGTCTCCAATATATAAATCAAAGTAATTATGAAGAACAAAGCACATTACTCCAGGAAATTTCCCACGATTTCCAAGGAAAGGAAAAAAAATCTGTTGGTTTAACTTTCGTCAGACTGTGATCCTGCACTGTGGGTAAACCAGCTGGGCTTAAATTAAAGCCAAATATTCATAGAAGTGCCACTTCAAATTCATTAGAGAGAATTCCACTTTTTACTGAGGTGGTTTGTGGTATGTTTGGCTCAGTACATCGATACTTCGTAAAAGGTTTGAACAGTACAGTATCTGTCACATTAGTGTTTCTGGAAACAATTCTCACCATTCTTATTTTCATTTGAAATGTGCAAATTTTCACATAAAATTTGCTTTATTCTCTCATTTTTAGAGTCAAAGGGCAAAATGTCACAGGAAAGAAGCCCTGGAAGTTCAGAGCTGAGGTAGCACACTGAGGGGATAAACTCAAGCACTGAGTTCTACTGAGCTGAACAAAATGTGAAAGGAATTCAGATAGTTGTGGAGCACAATCCTAGACGAGTGTATGTCAGCTTGCACATTGCTTATGTTTGTATACAATCACAACAGTATATATAAAACTGAATTGAAACAGAAATAACCAGTCTGTGAGCTGACACCTATCTGCAGAAAGTAGGTGATGAAGCAGTTCTGCTGTGTTGCATTGTGGAGGACCAAAATTAGGTATATAAGCAACATACATTTTTGCAGATATTCTGTTAAAGATATTGTCCCTAAGGCTAGGTTTGTACTATATTAATATATTTATTTGTATATTATGTATTATATAATATACTATCTATTATTTGTACTATATTAATATATTTATACTACATGTGTATATTAAGACAGTGGTAGCAGGTGAATTATTATCCGTTCTGCTTATTTGGTAGGAGAGTCTCTGGTGTGGCTTTGATATTTGCCAGCCACCTAGCACTCATCTAATACATTTTCTGGTCATGGGACATTTGGTTAGGGCACATCAGGAAGGGAATGCTTCCAGTAAGTGCTTAGGATGAGGTCTGTAGTGAGCTAATGGGTACCAAACAAAAAGTCTACATCTGTTTTCTTCTGATACATCTATTCTAACAAAACACAGATATATAAAACCTTATCTTCACAGAAGTTAAACATATTTTTAATTTTAAACTTCAAAAGAACTATCCATACTTTAAAGATAGGCAGATGCTAATGCAGTTTGGTAAACAAAAATCTAAATTTCCAAGAACTTTCATTACAAAAATAATTATCAATTTAAAAAGATACAAAAATAGATTATCAAAGGAAGAAGTTCATTAGTTTCCAAATGTGTGATCTAAAAACTGCACTCTGTAAAGAGAGACTTAGCTAAGAGCAAGTATTCAAAACAGTTTTGTGGAGACATACACCTCTGTCTTCAAGGCCAGTGCACAGATCTTGATTTATTTAACAGAATAGACATAAATTATTCAGCTGCACATGGAGCACCTATTTTGAATTTACATACAGACATCTCACTTGCTACCCTGTTTGAAAATATTAATTGTGCTAGCTGCATAATGCAGAGCTCAGAGCTGGTTTAACTGGAACTGGTATATTCACAATATTCACAAAGCAATGCTGTACAAGAAACATAAGGAGAGTTTCTGACAGCACTTGTGTCTACATTTTTTGCTCTCCAAGTAAAAAATCATAGCCTTTCAGAGTGTCAGCTGTCTTGGACTTGGTGCCACACTAGCTTGGCTATGCCACTTGTGACTCATTTGATACCTTTACTAGATTTGCTCCATAATCTCTGCTGCAGTTGCACTCCAACAGGTAGTGTAAGTAGTCCTGAGACCTTCATCTACTGCTAAAGCTCATCATCATGCTCATTGTCAGACCTCAGATAGCATATTAGATGAACCACAAATGTGACTGGTTATGGCAATTCCTAAATTTGATTTTATCTAAAGAAACAGTAACTGCTGAGTTTTAATGAAGAAGAGATAAAAAAACACATGGAATTTCATTACTTCTCATGAACTTCAATTTATTGATAAACGTTTGCAATGGACTATGTGCTTTCTGACTGCAGGGCAGAAAGCTTGAACTAAGTAAAATAACTTTGAGTAGTGTGAACAGACAGAAAGAAACTGAAATAAGAACAACAAAGGTGAGAAAATTCTTGATGCAACGACAAGAGCAGCGAAAGCAACTGCCTCACATTATTGTGTCATAGAATGAAAAGCTAAAGCTAATCCCCTTAGCTTTCCTACGTGAAAGTGCAATCCAAAACTAATCCTTTTAGAGTAGCTATACAACATAAAAAGAAGTATTTTTAAAAATTCCCTTAATCATCATGGCAACAATCAGACAGCTGAAGTCAATCCCCTTAGCTACCCTACATGAAACATGGAACCAAGCAATCTCCTTAGTTATGCTGGTATGAATTAACTCCATCAGCCTTTTAAACTCCTTGGATATAAAATTATTAGTGTCATGCTTCTAACATGCCAAGACCCAATGTGAGTACACATTGCTACAGTAAGTTGAACATTAGTAGTCAAATTTTATGGTGTAAATTACATGTCCAGTTCTCACCGCTATATCACTTCCTAATTGGAAGCATAATACAAGGATATACAATACAATATATATATAGTTAGCTGAGAGGCAAAAGAAAATATTCGAGCTTTTCATGAAATAAAATGAAAAATTTAAGAGTATTCTGTACTGTATGGAGAGCTGATAAAAAGTTCTAGCAGAGGATGAGAAATTATTGAACATGGTGATGATATTTAGTGTATCATCACATTACTTAGCTGTTGTGCCAATAACATTCAGTTTTTTCTATGAAATATGCCCATTTTTTAACACTGCAAATCAAATTCCAAGAACTTTTGAAATAACTGTTAATAGTTGAAGTTATATGTATTTGTTCCATTTGGTGATAGTCTTGTTTAAGAGTCTTTGTTTGTATGTTTTAAACAGATGAGTTAATAAGATCCTTCCCCAGTAGTAAGATACCCAGAGGAAGGTCATCTACCCCTCCATCAGCGAGTCCAGAGAAAAAGATTTGGTTGTTTCTAAAATACACAGAATGATCAAGCCTCCAGAAATACAAAATGAAGTAAGTACTATTTTGCCAAGTGAGACCGTCCACTTCTGTTTACTTCAAGGGTATATGCTTGTCTTAACAACACAAGAATCCAGATAGAATATCTGCATTCTATATCTAGAATGTTGTTCCACATCTCAAAGCACTAGTGACCTTTCAGTTTATTTCTGCAGGTCACATATCGCATTTTAAATTCCTCCAAAGGGTTTCTTCTCATTAAATGCAATAGAGGAGTATTATACTCATGAATCTGAAATGTAGTTATAATTAATATTCATAAATGTCTGGATTTTCTAAAGGTTTTTTTTTTTTTCTCTACAAAGTTGTAATTCTTAAGAAGAATTAAATTTCCTTATTAGCAGTCAATAAACATATCTACAAACTGCCTATTTTACACTTTGTGAAGTTACTTATTAGGATTATGTGAACAGTTTCCAATTCTGCTATGACTGTTTGCATAAATACATAATCCTTGTGGTAAAGGACTCCATACTTGGTTGAATCCCTTTAAGGAAAAATGTATTAAATCATGTGCAAACTACTACGTAAATTATATCTTCTTAAATCTGTAGTTTTCAATTCTTTACATTTTGGACTGACAATTGCTGTGCATTTTAAACTGTTAACTGCTCCCCAGAGAAGAGGTTTCAAGCCCTAGCATAACACTAGAAATTTAGAAACAGATATGTACAGGCAGGGAGAGCAAACCTGAGAAGAATTTCTGTGGCATCAAGTTTTCAGTTCAGCTGGATGTTTTCAGTAGTCTCAGCCTATGGTAAACCTATGGTTTATCACTTCAGTGTTTACCACTAAGAATAGCAGGGACATAATCTCATCCCAGATTTGAATTTATAGAAGATTTGTCTTCGGAACAGCAAGTGGGACCACTGCAAAGCAGCAAGGAAGTCAAGAAGTATGTGTACTAATGTACAGCAGGGTACTGATAGACAGTCAGTTGAATGAGCCAGCGGTGTGCCCAGGTGGCCAAGAAGGCCAATGGCATCCTGGCTTGTATCAGGAATGGTGTGGTGAGCAGGACTAGGGAAGTCATCCTGCCCTGTACTCAGCACTGGTGATGCCTCGCCTCAAGTACTGTGTTCAGTTTTGAGCATCTCAGTACAGAAAGGACACTGAGGTGCTGGAGCAGGTCCAAAGAAGGGCAACAAGACTTGTGAAGGGTGAGGAGAGACTGAAGGAACTGGGGCTGTTTAGTGTGGGGAAAAGGAGGCTGAGACCTTACTGCTCTCTTCCAATATCTGAAAGATGCTTACAGCAAGAGCTGGGTTGGTCTCTTCTCACTGGTGACAGGATGAGGGGAAATGGCCTCAAGTACCTCAAATGGCCAGGTTAAGTTTAAGTTGGCTATCAGGAAAACTTTCTTTACAGCAAGGATTGTTAAGCTCTGGAATAGGCTCCTCAGGGAGGTGGTTGAGTCACCATCCCTGGATATGTTTAAAAACTGTTGGATGTGGTGCTCAGGGACACGATTTAGCGGAGGGTTGTTAGGGTAGTATGGTTGGATTATTATTATTATCTATTAGTATAGATTTAACCATACTTTATGGTTAAAGTATGAAGAGGAATCTTTAACTAACAATAAGAAAACTAAACGTGTTAAGCCCTTGAGGACTACAAGTAACATGGAGATTTCAGACAATGCCAATAGAGTCCTTACTGACCAGTGTCAAAAACAAATCACAGAATGATAGAATGACAGAATCATGAAATGACAGAATGATAGAATCACAGAATGGCTTCGGTTGGAACTTCCAAACTCCATACCACAGGCAGAGCTGCCAACCACTAGATGAAATACTACACTCCAAAGGAAAAATTCTGGGAAATAGAGCAGTACAATTTTATTTAATTATTCCCCAAACAAGCTGGTCCTAACTGCTGTATCAAGAATCACTTAGTGAGAACTGCTGCACAGCAGAAAACTATATATACAATGTTTTCATCCTTAAAACCGTGAACTCCCATGCAATGTCTTAGATTTTAAAGCAACATCAGAATGTAAATGATTCAATGCGATTTGCAAAGTGTATAATGTCTGTGCTTAAGTATTTAAAACAGGCCTGGAAGATGACCCAAACTTGCAGATTTCTTGATAAATACTTTGCTTTCCTGTAACTTCAAAAATTAAGTCAAAGTATCAGAACGTCAGTAAAGTGTCCAAAAATATTGGTCAATTTTTGTTTTAACTCCTTTTCTAAGTAAAGCCTTCTAATAAAGGTCAGTCTACTGCAAATCCTTAAGGGTGTATTAATTGTTTTAATTACACATAGAAGATCCACTTTTAGTATATAATTGCTCCTGTCACTAAAGACGATGAAAGCAGGAGTTTCATTCAATTACTGAACATAGCATATAAGAAAAAGCAACAACAATAAAGCATCTTTTATCTTTCTCTCTAGGAAATAAAAAACAAAAACAACAATAACATATTTTGTGCCTTTTGTACAATTCACAGAGAATGCTTTTCAGAATATCCTGATATTTATCAACTACTTAAGCATTTATGAGAGCATTTTGTATGCATATAGGAATTCCAAGGAAGAAGTTCCCATGAGGTCAGTATAGTCTCTAAAAATACACTGGTTCAAATAAAGAGGTTTTCAGTATGCATCTGGTATTTCCATAAATATTGCTTTTCTTCTATTTTCTTTTTTCCTTTCTTTTTCACAATTTTGCAATGAAGGCGATATTCAGTTTGATATGGTTTATAGCTACATTCTTGTGCACAGAGAATGTTGAATTGTCTCAGAAACAATGTCATATTTAATTGGGAATGGGTATGAATTTATTTTTGAATTTCAGAGTTTTTACATGCTGGCAGAAACAGTAAAAATTCTGTAATTCAACACACCTGAAAATATATCCTATGTAATTTTTAAGTGAATTATACTTGTTTTCCCAGTCAAGTATGTTTTCCCTCTCAAATTATCCCCTTTTCCCTACAGAAAAAAAGGAAAGAATGTGGTAGTTTTCACTAAATTATTCTTTTTTTTCTTACTCCTCCTTTTGTCCTCCTAAGCCATGATATGTAGGTGAAATTTGCAGTGACTAAAAAGCTATTTTCTATGTGCAGAGAACATAGATATGCAGCCCATATGTAGTATTCTTATCTATTTTAACTTTTAACCAATGCATTATAGAAAAAAAAACAGTATCGAGTTTAGCATACATTTTGTGGGATTGTGGCACAGAAAAAAGATGGATGGTTACAGTGCTCCACTACCTACACTGTTTCTCATACTTAGAGTGGGAAGCATAACAGAAAATCTGAGTACTGCTACTGCTACTCTATGCCTTCTTTTGCAACATAAGATGAAACATGCACTGAAAAATAATCAAATTGATTCATGTGTTATGGTTAAATTACATATGATAGATAAGATACATTATAAATCAGTATACTAAGAAAATGAAATTAACAGCTTTACATTTGCTATTTGGTAGTTTCTGGGCACTAAGTGCATGAACTAATTCTGACCAAAGTACAAAACAAATATGTTTAAGGAAAAAAAAAAAAAAAAGACATTTTAAGTAGTACTTTTGCTGCACTAAACATTACAAGACTGCCTGTTTCCCTGATCTTAATTGTAATCCTGATCCTAATAAAAAAGGGTTTTCAACAGCACACAAAGTCCCTAATAGTCATGAGAGTATACAGACAAGTAAGAAAGAATAGGGTGTATTTGGTACGTGAAGGCAGTGGGGAAAATTTACTCATGGACAAGAACAGAAACAGCCTCACTACTCACAGAATCATAGAACAGCTTGGCTTAGGTTGGAAGCAATATTAAGTATCTCATTCCAACTCCCCTTTCATGGGTAGGGTTGCCAACCACTAGATCAGGCTGCCCAGGATCCCAAGCAAAGCCTCCAGGGATGAGGCATCCACAGCTTCTCTAGGTAGAATGTGCTGGTGCCTCACCACCCTCTGAGTAAAAAATTTCTTCTAACATTTAACCTACATTTCTCCTTTTAGTTTAAAACCATTCCCCCTTGTTCTGTCACTATCAGATCATGTAAAAAAGTTGGTCCCCTCCTGTTTATATGCTCCCATCCAACCAATTATTTATCCAACTAATAGTCCAGCCTTCAAATCCAAATCCCTCCAATTTAGAGAACCGGGTATTGTATGGGATCATGATAAAGGCCTTGCACAAGTCCAGGTAGACAATATAGAATCACAGAATCATAGAAGGTTCATAGCAGGTTGGGAAAGACCCTAAAGATCATTGAGTCCAACCACGACCTAACCATACTACCCTAGCTCTAACAACCATCAGTTACCCTTCCTTTGTCCACGAATGCGATCAATCCATTATTATGGTAGATATGAATTTCAGATACATGGATCCAATGTGGATTTTAACTCTGCTATTTTTTATGTTAAAAGTCAGAGAGGATGAAATGGAGATCACAGAATCACAGGGGTTGGAAGGAACCTCAAGAGATCATCTAATCCAACACCCTTCTAAAACAGGTACCTTACAATGAGATGATAAACTCTCAGCTTGACGTTCTAGTTAAGAGGACACCCTGCTACAAACCTGGTAATAACTATGTTTCTGCTTAGCAGATATCCTATAGTAATGATTTCAGTTATGGACAGAAAATTTTGCCTTTATTAGGAACATATTTGTATACAACATCATCTAAACTAAAAAGGAAAGGAAAAATAATTCAAACAGTATATACAACGTTATCATCATAAAATTCAGACTTACTACATAGTAGATTAAAAACAAAAATTGCCTTTGGTTAAGCAGATCAGAGTCTACTTCTATTGTGTTAACAGATGACTATTGAAACATATAACTGCTCTGTACTAAACCATTCAAACATGCTTATAATCCTCCATTCTATACATTTTCTTGAAAGTGGGTGTTAGTTGTTTTTTTTTTTTTAATTTACAGATAATTATATCTCATTGTTTAGGGTATGAATGCTTTAGATCTGTTACTGCACAGTGGCAAGCACAAATGGGCCCCAATGTGTTTGCAACATCCAAATAAGAATATGACTATGTTTACCAATAGTTTTTCTCTGTGGAATGTGTAATCAGATGTTTCACACAAAATCAAATGAATACTAACTAGAATACTGCACAGAAAGGAGGACATGATTATAGATGAACATGCACTGGTAACACTGCATCCATTCAATGGGGACTCAGTCATAGCTAGGGTTTTAAGGTAGGCACAAAAATTAAGATTTTTGCCTCTTTAATAGGAAATACTGAGAAAAACAAAAACTTAGGCATGTGCCAAACTACTTGCACATTGGCAGTCAGAGAGATTTTCAAGAGAGTTTTTCAAGAAAACTTTAAATGTTCTAGGAAATGTTCTTAAATGAAACATGGGAGTGGAATCTCAAAGGTAAACCACCTCAGATTAGCAACAGTAATTCCTCTACAAAAGCTTTCTTTGACAGCTGCATGTACCTAATCATCAAATCCCTTCAGATTAATATTCATCTCAAGAAAAACAACCCTCTATTTACCTTTTTCCTCATACACCATGCCTTAAACATCAAAAAGGGTTCTAAATAAAGCACTGCAGAGCACAGTGTCTGATTATGTTCAAATTACTGTTCTACTATGTAATTTAAAATATTTTTCTTAATGTTATCTCTAAATTCCCTAGATTGTGTGAAAATCTGATTAGCTTCTTTCTTTCCTTCATCTCTGTTAAATGTTCTGACAGCTAAATCCCCACCTTCTATTAAACTTATTATTAAAACCATATTCTTGGTGACACCTTTGAAATCTGACTGCTGAGCTTTCACAAACTATGTATCTTTACTGCAGCAGAATTGTTGTAATAGAGATTTTTAAACTTTCAGATGCTTTTTCTTAGAATTGTCCTCAATTCCTGGATAAAGCATTATTTCTTACTCTTTTGCAGTATCTAAACAGTTGGGTGCAACTTTCTGTCTCATGGACTATTCAAAGATGTTTATCTAGAATAGAAGTGAAAGACTTTATGAATATGAGTCTTCTGTGGTACTGACTTTTTTTTTTCCTATTGACTTTATTTTTGTGTAGTGGGTCTGGCACAAATGGAGTTAACTTTCTTCATAGCAGCCTGCATGGTGCTGAGTTTTACATTTGTGATCAAAATACACGAATGTTTTAGTTACTGCTGAACAGTGCTCATGCAGTATCAAGGCCTTCTCTATTTCTTACTCTGCCCACTCAAGGAATAGGCCAGGGGTGGGAAAGCAGACCCAAGTGACCAAGGGAAAGCCCCATCCTATATAAATGTAATGCTCAGCAATACAGCTGGTAAGTATTCTTCAGAGTATTTGTTGCTCAGAGTCTGGCTAGGCATCAATCTGCTGGTGGGAGGTCATGAGTGATTGTTCTTTTCCTCACAAAACTATCAGGACTTAGGATTTTTTCTCACTTTTGCCTTTCTATTTCTCTTCCCCACTCTGCTGGTTGGAAGTGAGCAAGTAGCTATGTAGGGACTCAGCAGGCCGTCGGTCCACCCGCCAAAATATGACATTAAGGAAGCAGAGGCTGTCTTTGAATTATACCTTTTTCACTGTCATATTTCTCAAAACACAGGGCTCTTATCAGACTAAAATCTGATGAATACTTTCAGATTTCTTAATTATGATTCTATATGCCCTAGAGTATCTTGTTTACCCCACAAATTACCCTCCCAAAAAGCTATTCGATTGTGTGATATTTATGTATAATGATACACAAGTATTTTACAGTATTCAAACATAGACTATAGAAACTAAAAACTATGATTATATATCATATAGTTATGTAGCATCATATATGCAATACAGAAACAATAAAAATGAAACATAACTAAGATTTTTCTGTAACAAGACTATTCAAAGGTAAGTTATTTAGCAAATTTTTAAAACACAGGTTGATATAAATATTTTGGTCAGGAAAATTAATTCAAGGATGATGTCTGTTTACATCTCTAGGAGTGGGAATACCTCTTATATCTAATGAATAAATTACTATGAGTTATAAAACAGCAGTTCTGAAGACAACCATGAGTTATAGTGAGAATCAACTGAAAAAAAGCTCCTGGTATTATTACTACAGTGAAAAAGCTAGTGGGAACTCTTTGATGTTTAAACAAGAGAATAGTAAAAAAAAAAGGGGCATGATGATTTTAACTGTATAAAGCAGTAAATCTGACTGTAAAACACTGCATACTTCTGTCAGTATTTTTGAAAAAGAAGAGTCACACAATGACTTGAACTTTGGAGAAGTAGAAGGAGGAGCAATAAGGGTCTTCATCTATTTAGATACAACATGAGACTGAGAAGGAAGAACAGCAGGAAACAAGAGGAAACTTTAGAAACAGTGATCTAATTAATGGAACAAATTACTGAAAGAACTCTTGAATTTCTACTGAAAGAATTCTTCGTTACTTGATGTCTTTTAAAAAGATAGACTTTAGTGAATTGCTTCTTACTGAATTAACACACAGACAATGCTTGAAAACTTATAGCCTGTGATGTCAGAGCATTCTGATGAATTGTTCTTTCGGGTCATTAATAATTTAAATACCTACTGAGGTTTAATGGTTACAATATTAAAAGTGAAGATTAGAAGTACTGTTGATATTGTAATTCTCATTGCAACATGAAATTTTCAAATCAACCTGTCCTTAATATTAATATGACCATGTGGGTATGCAAATTTATCAGTTTACAAATATAGATCACTTATCCTATTTTCTTTTCACAGACAAATCTAAACAACAGACAACTACAGTTAGGAGAAATTGCATTTTTTCATGCTATAATCTGTACTATTATTTCATTATTGTTATATTTTTGTAGCATGTCATTCTCCTCTGCTTGTGGATAACAAGATAATATGAAAAGCAGAACACCTTTTTGGGCAAGTATTGCTATATCTACAATATACTCCCTTTCTTTTTCTTCTGATGTCATATTCCCACCTAAGCATGTTTAATGCACTAACCTCACTTACTTAATGTTTGTGTTAGTGTTTTCCCTATATACGACTTAGTTTTATGACTCACATAATGGGTCATCTCATTCATTACTATTTCCTTACTAATTCAATATCTCTCATTTATTACTTCCCCACCTTACATCCCCTCTTGCTATATTCTGTTGAGTCTAAAACTGAATCTATTACATGTATTACCACTTCACACAATAATGTCATACTTCCTATTTTCTTTTTTAGCTTTTCTGTAACCTCTAAGAAGCTAATATCTTACCCTGTTTTCTATTGCTTATGTACGCAACGACTTCATATGTAAGAGTGCAATATTTTCTGCTAACTGCTGTTTGTTGTTAATTTTAATAAAGAAGAGGGATCTTTATATATATGCTAATCTTTGTATACATGTTTTTAGGCAACTTAAGAAAATTCAGAAAATTCTAAAAGGATTACTAGTCCAACTATTGTGTAAGAACGCTCCTCGGGTATACTGACCTGATCACCATAATAGCTAACAGTTTTTAAAATAAATTAAAATTAAAATTAAAATTAAAATTAAAATTAAAATTAAAAAAGGGAAAAGTGTAGATGTAGCTACACTGAAAGAAAGTTGGCTCTGGAAAAAAACACCATTTCAGCTCTGACTGAAAATAATACAAAATTTTTTTTTAAAAAGCATTAGTAAATGAGTAGTGCTATATCAGACAATGCTAAATTCAAATATGTGTCACCATAAGCTCTTGTAATATCTTCTAATGAATTGAGAAGGAGGTAAAAGTTAATTGTAGACTGATACATATACTTCAAAAGAATTATGTTAGCAGAGAATAATGAGTTTGATAGGGGAAAAAAAAAAATTAGTACTTTGACAAGATCAGTCTCAACAAATTCAGGATAAAAAAGAAACCACCCTAAAAGTACATGTTAGTGGCAGTTATTCAAAATCTTAAAAGGTTGCCCAAAGAAAGAAGACACTTAAGACAGAATTTCTTCTGTGGATAAATCAATTTTTTAAAAAATTAAAAAAACAATTGACAAGGAAGTTGTTCAAATAACTAAAAGGACCAGGATAAAAAGAATGTCATCCCCTTCACAGCTGTTGAATAACATAGGAAACTTCTAGTAGGCTGATGTTATACACTTCTAAATTGCTTCTACTGCTTCTACTGTTTAGACTATATATTTTACCTATAATGACAAGTTAAGGCATCTTCTACAAGACCCTCCCACTTTTAAATAATTTCTCATAGCAATGTGTTATAAAATCACCTTGCCCTTCTTTTGTACTATATTTAAAATAATTTAGGAGCTTACTAAGAGTCTACATAGAAGTGCAAAGTTAGATTAATGCAAGAAGCACCAGTGTTTTCACTATATTCTTCTTCCAGTAAGAATGCGACATTCCAAATATAGTGGAAAACCTGCAAAGTAGATTCATTTAATACAAATAGAATCTCCTAAGTGAAGTACTAATGGTAAAAGTTTATCAGCAATAGATGGGTCATTATAGCAATGGTCTCCAAACCATAGCACACAAACAAACTTTGCACACAAAACTGTATTCTGTTGTTTATTCAGTGGGAAATTTAGAGAAATAAATAAATAAAAGGAAGGGAGAGGGAAATGAGAGGGGAGGGAAAGAAAGAGAAGAGGCAGAAAGATATGGAATTTCCCAAGGTACAATATTTTATTATTGTTACTGCTAATAGATCAGTGAAGTTTGAGGAACACTACATTTCAGTGAGGGTTTCCCTATTTTTCCTTTCTTCCCTGAATTTCAAAACTGCTTTAACCACTAAATCTGTGCTTAATCCCATAGAAAAAAACTGATCTTCTAACTATCACAGCACCACAGAGTAGTGAAAAAAATTAAGAAGTATCATCTTTCCCCAGGTTCACTAAATTGACTTCAGCTGGAACTCTGGCTACTGGTTCATATGATCTCAAGTGGCCTGCTCACTCATTTATACTTAACTTTCTCTTTTTAAATCCATGAGAGAGTTCTTTCCCACTTTTTGTACCAATCCAGGCAAAATTTCTACATTTTAAAAGTTATGGAGTGAGAGTTTGTTGAGTAAATTTCTACTTTCCTTTCATAGTACACGTGTTTTCAAAAATCAGTCAGACATTATGAAGTATAGCCCAAAGAACAGAGAAAGTGTCAGGTGTGTCCATTATTAAAGAAGGAATTTTAGACAGCCCATCATTGAAGAGCTAAACTGGAACTCAGTCAATAAAAACTGATTTTGCTGACCTCAAGGATATTAATTTACACTGCATTTTTGTAGTTGTAAGCACTTAATTTATTATCATTTCAAAATGCAAGGAAAAAAACTGACAAGCAAATAAGAAACAATTCTAAGAAGCAGCATTGTATACTCAAGCTTCAGGAAGGCTGTACAAACAACAGGGAAGAAAATGAAAAAATAAATCATGTATTACCAAATAATGGATAATACTGTTTGCATGACTCATCATTGCAGCTAAGTGGTTACACTGCATATAGATGCTAAATAGAAAACCACTGTAGTGTATCTTTGCTTTCTTGGTTATGTACCAAGCATGTACTTTCGAGAGGTTACCAAAACTGATAAAGGTTGTAAGTTTGTTTTTTTTTTTGCATTATTAGTATACTATAAATAAAAAACTAGGAGGTGAATGTTAAAGATCTGCAAACTTCAGAAGAATACCTCTGTCTAGTTTTTTATTCTACTTCACCCTGGCCTGTTTAGGTTCTTTGAGGCATACTCGAAATTATGCAAATCCCAAACATTAACAATTTCAGTTGCTGTTTAATTTAATGGAAACAATATTTGTGACTGAGTATGCCCATAAATTAATGAATCCTATTAATGTCAGTCTCAAGAAAACCTATCATCCCATTTTTCTACTGCCAGAAATGTTCTACTGTCAAAGTAGTTTTGCAATTGTGCTTTAATGACTTTATTCTTGCATACAAACACAGCACACTGTATGGGAACTTTTGAGTCACGGCCTGAACCACTGACTGATCACCTGGGAAAAGGACTGGGTCAGCCCTGGGAGCACAGGTGAAGACAATTCAGCTGTGTGACCAGGAGTGGAGCTTGGCTGCACCTCTCTTACACCCCATTTAAGGACTGGTTGGAGATCCTTCTTGTGGAGTTTTTCCCTGTAGTGTAGATCTTTGGAGATGGGTGAGCATTGCTTTCCTGTTTGTCCTTTTGCTATTCTACTCCTGTATTGCCTTTCTACTGCGCTAATCAGGGCACTGTCCAAACATTTCTTTAGCTGGCATGGGGCATCAACTGTCTCTCTAGGAAGACAATTCCACTGTTTGAACACCCTCACAATAAAGAAACTTTTTTCATACATAGACTTCAAACCCCCCAGCATGGTTTTGTACATTGCCATGCATTCTATCACTAGTGACCTAGGAGAAGAGTCCAGTACCTCCCTTCTCCGTTCCCTCTCTCCAGGAAGTTGTGGAGAGCAATGAGGTTGCCTCTCAGCATTCTTTTCTCCAGGTGTCGAATAAAACTGTCCTCAGCCTTTTCTCACAGGACGTATCTTCCAGCCCTGTTACCAGCTTTCTTGCTCTTTGAGTGCTGTCATGGTCTTCAATATCCTTTTTATACTATGGAGACCAGAACTGCATGAATTTTCAAGGTGAGGCTGCACCAATGCAAAACATGGCAGGAGAATCACTTCTTTTGACTGACTAGCTATACTATGTCTAATGCATCCCAAAATGTGGTTTGCCCTACTGGCTGCCTGAGTACACTACAGGCTCATGTTGAACCTGTTGTCAACCAACACATTCAGATCCCTTTCTGCTAAGCTACTCTTCAACCACTAAGCTACTCCCAGTTTGCACTTGTATCCGATTGACTGCTAGCTGTCCAGTGCTCCAGTCTGTCTAGATTATTTTGCAAGGCCTTTCATCCTTCCAGGATTCGACAGCACCCCCCAGTTTTGTATCATCAGCAAACTTGAGAATGCGATCCTCTCCTGCATGCAGGTCATTGATTAAAAATACTAAACAGGAATTGCTGTAGAACTGAGCACTGGAAAACACTGCTGGCACCATCTACCACGCAGATTCACTACGTTCACCGTGACATTTGGAGCTCTACCATCAAGCCAGTTAATCACCTAGTGTAGCACGAAGCTATTCATTTCACAGCTGGACAATTTGTTCAGAAGGATGACATGAGGATCTTTATCAAAGGCCTTACTGAAATACAGAGAGATTCCATCCACTGTTGTCCCTTCATCCACTGAGCAGTGACCTTGTAATAGAAGGAAATCAAATTACTAAGGCAAGACTTTCCATTTACAAACCCATGCTGACTATGCCTAATAAAAGATTTGTTCAAATATCCCTTTCAATAGTCTCCAGGACAATCTACTCCATAAATTTTCCATGGACTGAGTTTAATAAGTCTGTAGTTTCCTGTGTCTTCTCTCATGCTCTCAGGTAGATGGATGCAGCATTGGCTAGATTCCGGTCAGCAAGGACCTGCCTAGACTCACATGAGCTTTGGTAAATTGTTGATAGGTGCCTAGCTATAATGTCTGCTAATTCCTTCAGCACTCTGGTGTGCATCCCAACTGGATTCATGAATGCTGAGCTGATACAACTGTCCCCTTAAATGACTTCAGATGACAAATCACTGTTCCCTTAATCATGATTCTCCAACTCTGAGGTCTAGGCAGCTCAAGATCTGTAGTTACTGTTAAATACTGAAGCAAAAAAAGGAATTAAGTGCCTTTTCTTTTTCTTCCATCTTGTTATCTGATCATCCACTACAAGTATTGACCTTCTGCAGCTGATGTACCTGAAAGAGCTATTTTTGTTGTGTCACACCACAGTGGACAGTGTTAAGTCGAGCTGAGCTTTGTCTTTTCTTGTTTTCTCCCTGCAGATGTGTGCTGCTGCTTAGCATTCTCCCTGAGAAGCCAAACCTTGCTTCCAGAGTGTCACAGATGATATTATACACTTCACTTGTAAGAGAGAAGAGGCAGTTGTATTTTACTGCTATAAGGTAGTGACTTAACAAATCTTACACGACTTAACAAGATTCATGATGGTAAGGTCACTTGATTATGTACTCAATAGACAATCAGCCAAAACTGTTAAGGAGACCCTCCCATTGAGTCATGAGGTTTAAAACGGACCCTCTGGCCAATGGTTTATGTCTAATGAATTATAAGTGCAATCAATCCTTTATGTCACTCAATACCATATAGCAAGTTAGAAAGCTATTAGCAGATAAGAAGTCTCAATCTTGTAAGAAGTTTCAAGAAGCTGTCAGGTAATCAAAGTGAAAATACGTTGCACGTAAGGAATTTCTCAGCACTGATGAATAATTTTGAGAAGCATCCCTACTCCAGGGGAAGATTCTGGCATTGCTTGCAGCCATGCAATGACAGCTCAGAAGGCCCTGGGCCATCCATTATTTGTGGGGTAAGACGAATGACTGCTAGTCATAACTGCATACCAGCCATATTTGATCCATACATGCTATTTCCTCAGAGTCTACCTTGTTCAGTTATCATGACCAGATATATCCATCACAGCCAATAGTGATGGTTGTTGCCTGAGAGGGATATAGGTGAAAGGCCAGATTAGGGAGACAGTGCATCATGACACAGAGATCATATATTTTCTTCTTCTCTAGTTGCAAGGCAAAGTTTCCTGCTCAGTCAGGTAAGTCTTCTGCCCTGCCTACTTGACTTCTGGCACAATGGGATCACGTGATTCAGGCATTTAAAAGGTGGTTCTTGAAAAAGCAACTGGCTCTCAGACTCCTGAACATTTCAGACTAAATTGCCAGAGGTTACTGCTAAATAACTCCCTCAGAAGCTTAAAGTATACACCCTTAAAGTGCAGGCTGCCAAAACCATAAGACACAGCCTAAATATTTTCAACCCAAATGTCCTTGTTGTACAACGTCTTGCTGATTCTCAAACAAAAGATGCCTGAGGGCTCATCTCCTAGTTGGCCTATTCAGTACTTCTGGCCAAAAACATATGATTTGTCACCAGGTGACCACAGCCTTGAGAAGACTGGTGAAAGAGTTCTGATACTAATTGATCAAGGAAAGGAGAAAAGAGAATAAGGTAAGAGAGGATAGGAGAGGAGATAAGATAATGTCTCGCTCCAATTCATAGGAGGGAAAGGAGGTTCTTTTAATATAACATACCCGGCGTGAGATTAAGAAACCACGGTTCAAATGTTGGTCCAACCAGTTTATTACAAATCCTAATCAGGGAGACAGGGAAGGGAAGGAGGGTGATAGAAAACATAGGAAAGAAGCAAGAATCATGTAAAGCAGGGATAGTCAGCACCAGGATCCAGCAGCGTCCCGTTGCACAACGTTTAAGGTCTGAGGCAAAAGCAGCCTCGGGGGGGAGGAAGCAGTAGCAGCAGCACCGTGGCCAGCTTCTTCCAGCTTTTAGTAGGAAGAAGTCGCAGAGCCAATCCAGGAGGAAGCAGCAGGACTAGGAGAGTCCGTCAGCATGCAGGAATTCCTTAGTAAGGAATCTGATGGCAGACACCTTTGTTCTTCTTCAGCATTGTGGTAGAGTACAGAGCAAGTCCAGGAGGGAGAGAGGCAGGTCGTGAGGCTTCTCGTGACAGAAACCTCTTCTTCATGAGGAATCTGGTTCCAGAAAACCTCCCTTCTTGGTTGTTGACTGCCTCATGGCCATTAAGCTGCAGCTTCTCTCTCTCTCCTTGCCCCTGTCCTTGTCCATCTGTGTCCCTCAGACAAAGGATTTCTCAACCCTTCCCCAGGACTTGCTTGGACTTGTCCATCTGAGTCCCCAGCAAGCTTTGAGACCACGTAAAAGAATAATCTCTTACAGGGATGAAGCAGGAGACTGTAGACAGAGCGGTGCAGTGATGTGGCCATGTCTGTGACAGCGGCAGAACACTCACACTGGGATCATGTCAGGAAGCTGTAATAGAGGCAGTGCTGTGGCACTTTGGCCTAGGCCTTCAGTGAGTGCAGTACACACCTGCTAGTGGCTATGGCTCAGGTGGTCTTCATCACACCAGTGTTGATAGGAATCATCCCTTTGGGAATTCACCTGGTGCATGGCAATCTGCATGAGCACATTCAGCTGCACTGAGCAGCTGAGCGTGTTCATGGCTCAGCTATTGGACAGCACGGAGCAGGGAAGCCAGAGGCAGAGCTGGGCAGTCAAGGGAGACCTGCTGCTTGCTACCCTGCTGTACTGTCAGCTCTGGGCCTTTACTAGAGTCCTTTTCCTGCTCTTTGGCTTCCTTTGATGCATTAGGAAAACAAAATATTTGCTAGAAAGCAGCACTGAGATTTAATAATACCAGTGCTCCTCTTGTAACAGTTGTCTTTTTTGTGTTTGTAAGCAAATTAACATCTATGAATAGTTTTGCTTTAAATATGGCTTTTTTTTTTTCATGCTGCTACTTATCACTTTGGCACTTTTCCATAGCTGCTTCTTGTTTCTGGTATGCAGAAATATATTTGATAGCACCTTGTCCATCAAGATGATGCTTGGAGTGCAGCACAATTACTTGGGCACTTTCTTGAATATTGAATAGATTGAAGCCAGCTACATCAGCATCATGGTGTGGCCAGAAAACTGCTGAGGCATGTGGCCAGGAATGCCCAGCAGCCTAACTTCGGCCTCAACTGTCTCTGGACCTGCACCCACCTTCTGGTGAGTACAGGCTTTTCCTCCCAGTGCTTGAAGACAGTTGTGATTTGCCACCTGTTGCAAGAGGGATTGCTCCTGTGACTGGACGATCTTTTGAGATCTCAGCAGCAACCTCTTCTGCTGCCTGGAGAAGAAATGTCTCAACACCTTTCTCTTAGGATGTGAGAGGGTCCCTGAGGACATGGTCTTGTTGCCATTCTCTGAACAGCTGGACCCATCAAACTCTTCCAGCACCTGGTGCAGAAGCCAGCTACCCTCACCTGGGAGCTGTGCAAGTTTGAGGAGCTGTGTGATTAGCTTGTGAGATGCTGACCCTGGAAGAAATCTCCACTGACAGTGGAAGAGGTGGGGTCTCGCACAAAGCTGCATGTACAGGACTCAGATGGTGGCAGATGATGACCCTCCATCTGCAGGAAGAAGTCAGGATGCAGAGAGAAAGGAGAGAGAAGGCCCTGTGCAGCAGCCTGTTGTGAAGAGAAGCAGGATGTAACGTTTCTCCTCACAGTCATGGCTGCGCAGGGCAGAAGTGAGAAGCACTAATTGTGCTCACTGGAGGCAGAGTGGAGAACCTGCCCACCACCTCTCTAGGTGCTGGTGCCACAAGGCTGAGCATGCTGAACAGGCAGAAGACGTGTCTCAGTGTACATTTTCTCAGAATAATTTAAATGAAAATACTACAGAAATACATTCCAGTTTAGTTTTCATCTTCAGTATCTTTAATATTTTATAAGCATAAGTAATGCGTTGTTCCATACTTTAATAGTTCTATGCAGTTTTTCAGTATGATCGATTGTCAAAAACACGTTCATTTGCTATATTTTAATGAAGTTTGTCAGAATAAGACTAACTCAGAATAATGGGAAAACATTGATTTTGATCAGCACTTCTGCTTATCTTTTTGAAAGAACTCTCATTTGCTGTGTTGTTCATCTCCACTACTTATTTTGCTTTGTTGTTTGTTCCTTTTTCCTGCACTGTTTCAAATGTCCAGCATTGCCACTAGGTCTTGGTGCTCACAACAAACTTTACAGGACCAATACACTGAACTAAGACATTTTCTTTCAATGCACTGTGAGAAACAGAAGACCCTTTTTTTCTTCAATCAAGTACTGCTGTATGTAACCAGTGTCTCATTCTCCTTCCTAAACTGATCATGCTGCTTCTCCAAATCATGCATTCTTTTTACCTGTACAAACCTCAAAGGTGTTGCAAAGCTTCTTTGCTGAAGTGCTCAGGAACCTTTATCCAGTTTACAGCTTATATTCATTCCTGCACAGTCAAGGCTTTGTTTCCCATGCTCACAGTTACTACCTTTCTATCTTGCATTATCACTCCAGTCTCTTAAATGTCACAGTAAGCCTTATTGCTTATTTTTTATATGTCCTGTTTTCCTTATTCTAAGAACCTCTTTACTCCCACATTCTTACACTAACAATTAAAATACAACAACAGAACACAATTTACTTATTGGTAAATTCTCTAATAAAACTCCAAGCACTGCTTTAAAGGTAAACTCTCTCTATGCCAATGAATGCTTCTTACTCTTAAAACATGGCAAAGTCAGCCTGTTGCATCAATATGCTGCAAAATGAATGTCAAGGGTAGGACTGACCAACCAAAGCACATATTTTATAATAGCTACATTTTATATCAACTTTAAGTGCATTTTTACACTTGTATATTGTGGCTACTGTTATCAGATTAACTAAAGCTTTTCAGAATTTACAGAATATCTAAATTATATCTAATCTAATTTCCAAATGCCAACCTCCCTGTTTAATTGAATGAAATTCATCACAAAACTAGAACAATAATTTTTTGCTGTATTTTCTCAAAACAGTATATTGCAGTATTTGCTTTTTGCTAGAGAAAGTAATAATGTGAAAATACAGGGATAAATTTAATATACGAGATCATTTGCTTCATCTAGGTTTTCTGAAGAAAAAAAATTTGCAGAATTATATCAGAGTACATGAGACTGAACACAAAATGAGACCCATGGAAGTATCTATAGCAGAATAAAAGGATGTCTGGAAATACAACAGGCTGAAAAAAAAAATGAAAAAAAAAGTTATCCATGAAGTTTAAAATAGCCTGAGATTAAGAAATGTCACATTGCTTGAAATCCCTGAGGGCAGAGACACAGAAGGCATTTTACAAATATGAATTATTAAGGATAGACAATTTCTTCTTCCTTCAGGAATTAATCACAAAAAATATATATATATTAAAGTGGAACAAGATTTTTCACTCAGAAAAATAATACTTTCTGAGCTAACTTCAGAAAATCCAGAAAATCTGTGCCATACACAAGAAATAAGACAATGCCAGCTAATATAAAAGCATGTGATACACAACCAAAAGCGTTGATTGTTGACAACACATACAATGATATCAGGACTAGAAGCCAGTGTGATAACAGTTAAATGCTCCAGGACACTATATCTTAGTTCAACAGTTATAATACAGATATCTCTTAAGTTCTGTCAAGTGCATCAACTAGGTAGAAAGAGAACACAGCATCTGAAATGTAGCCATTGTCAAAGAACTGACAGCTGTCCTTCAAACAACAAAAATACACCTCTGTCCTAACTTCAGCTGGCCACACCACCTCCAAATATATCATATACCTGCAACACTCTACAGCCTTGAACAGAATGTCAAGTGCCTGTCCAATTTGTACTTATAATACTGTAAGTCTGTAACTTTAAACATGAATAGTGAACTTTAATCTGGAACAGTTCACTGAGCAACAAGCCCGAGTGAAATATTTTTTTCAAAATGTTTATACTGGTTTAATGGCATTATCATATTTTTAATGTTCTCCTGATTTAGCAAACCTGATGCCATTTTACTAGATCCTTATTTTATTCATGTTGTAAAGTCAAAACTTGAATTTCCTTCTAATTTACAAAAATAATGCATTCATAAACATAGCCACAAATATAAGAATTTTTAATATGTAACTTCAGGATGCGTAACACTTAGAATGAGATTTTAGAATGTGATGGACTCTTAAGCAGAAAAGCCACAGAAGGGCATAATAATGTGCACTCAGATCATTATTACATCTGTTATTCCCTTTTACACCACAGGCTGGTCTAGTCCTGAGAATAACCAAAATCTTTCCAACAAGTCCATACTGCAAGAACATCCACTCAAGTATAATGGCCATTCACTTCAGTAGTGTCAGAATTCCAAATTCAAGACAATAAAACCAAAATGGTGACTGACTTACCCCATTTAAAGGAAATGTTTTCCATCCTAATTCTCCAAGGACAGCTGTAGTATCAAGCAGCACAACTGAAAATGGAAAAAGAAATGGTATGTTTGTGGTATTGCTTGGACTAGACATATACAAGACAGTAAAGTATAAACTACTGTGAACTGAACTAGTTATATCAGCCAAGTACATTTGCTTAGAACTCTTAAACCAATGAAATTATGGAATCACAGAATGGTTTGGGTTGGAAGGGACATCAAGAATCATCAAGCTTCAACACTCCTGCTGCGCGCAGGGCCACCAACCTCCATATCTCATACTAAATAGTACTAGAGTCTGCCCAGAGCCCCATCCAACCTGGCCTTGAACATCTCCAGGGACGGGGCATCCACAACTTCTCTCGGCAGCCTGTTCCAGCACCTCACCACTCTCTCTGTAAAGAACTTCCCCCTGATACCCAACCTAAATCTTTCCTCCCTCAACTTAAAACCATTTCCCCTTGTCCTGCCTTTATCTATCCCTGTAAAGAGTTGACTCCCCTCCTCTCTGTAGGCTCCATTAAGGTACTGGAAAGCTTCAGTGAAGTCACCCCACAGCCTTCTCTTCTCCAAGCTGAACAAGCGCAGCTCCCTCAGCCTGTCTGCATAGGGGAGGTGCTCCAGCCCCCTGATCATTACTGTGGCCTTCCTCTGGACCCTCTCTAACAATCTGTCTTTCTTGTACTGGGAGACCCAGACCAGGACGCAGTACTCCAGATGAGGTCTCATGATGGCAGAATACAGAGGGACAAAAACCTCCTTTTCCCTGCTGGCCACCCCTCTACTGATGGAGCCTAGGATACCATTTGCTTTCTGAGCTGCAAGAGCACACTGCTGGCTCATGTTAAGTTTTTCATCCATCAGGACCCCCAGGTCCTTCTCCGCAGGGCTACTCTCAAGAATTCTCCTCCCAGTCTGTATGCATGCCTGCAATTCCTCTTGCCCAAGTGCAGTGTTGGAGTAGGAATAAAAACACCTAAGTTTTTGAGGCTTACATCTCGTTATTAAATGTCTCAGAAGATATAATTCTACAAAAACTAAACCTTTTTTGCAGAAATCATTGCTGATTTACTATACACTACCAATGATGCTTCATCATTAAAAGGCTTCTGAATATGTGTGCATGATTTTGCAAATTCTTGCCTTGAAATCTAGAAATTCTGTATATGAATTTAAGCATTAAAGCCCAAAATATGAAGAAAAACGAGAGTTTCAAAAGAAAGATGTTTTGATGAAAATGAAAAAAAAGCCATAAGCTTTCAAGAAGTAAATGGGAGTTATACAATACACAAATTGTATAGTTCTGAATGCAGAAAGACTATGTTAGAGTTGGTCTTTTAGCTGGAATATCACAGTGCAGAAAGCTATTACAATTATTTTGTATAGCTTCTGCAATATTTATTTTTTTAATATATGACAGGATGTGCATTATTGTATATTGCAAAACACTTTTGCACTATTTTAATATGTTAAATTACAGTAGCATCATTTTTTCTCTTCACTACTAATGTGAAAATTATACACAGTACAGATCATAGCAATAAGGAATCTGACTGTGAACTAAATATTTAGTACATGAGATTTCATACCTACAGGTACTACTGCCCTCTAATGGAATTGTTTAATCTGACCTAATTTAATTTTTAAAATGTAAATTACAATTTAATATAAAATTAACTACTGCATATTGCAATTGATTTTAATTGTCAAGTTACTATGTTTTGAAAGCTCAGTTCCTCCTCATAGCCCACAAATTACCATTCCCCTTCTGATAGCTAAATGATGGAGAAAAATTAAGCTATTATCATTTCACAGAATCATAGAATGGATTAGGTGGGATCTTAAAGACCATCTCATTTCAACTTCCCTGCCAAGGGCAAGGTTGCCAGCAACTAGATCAGGCTGTCCAAGATCCCATCCATCCCAGCCTTGAATGCCTCCAAGGATGGGGCATCCACAACCTCACTGGGCAGCCTGTGACAGTGCCTCACTACGCTCTTCCTAACATCTGGCTTAAATCTGTCCTCTTTTAGTTTAAAGTCATTCCCCTTTGTCCTATCATTGTCAGATCAGGTAAAAAGTTGGGCTCCCTCCTGCTTATAAGCTCCCCTCAAGTACTGGAAGGCCATAGCAACGTCTCCCCAGAGTGTTCTCCAACCTAAAGCAAGCCAACTCTCTCAGCCTTTCTTCATAAGATAGGTGTCCCTAGCATTTCGATCGCCATATTAGCTTGACAGCACTTCGTGTACATTTGGGGGTATTACGCTGTTGCACATTATCTTCCATCTCTTTCTGTGCACTGATTGTTTGGACAATAACATCTACAGCTATATATATACAGTTATATATAGATAGATAATGTGTGTCTATAAAACATTACATAGCAGACATCAGGTCATCGCTTTTTTGCTTAATGGAAAACACACACTGGCATGCAATCTACTAGGGCATATCAGCTGATTAGAGGGAACCTGGTCTAAAATCTTCCTTAGTCTTCTGTACTAGTGGCAATTAAGAGTTTTTTGGTATTTGACTGTATGTTGACTTCTAACCTCAAATAGTCTTATCAGCAAATTTACAGCCAGGTAACAAACTCAGCATTATCCAATTAAATGTTTAATCATGAATCTAAAAAAACCAATGACATTGAAAAAAAAAAATATTCCAAAAAGACTTTACTCAGAATTTCTTCACTGTTTCACCAGTTTACAAATCTTTATTAATAATTCAAAGGTAAATTCAACCTTTTATTTTACATGCCCCATTTCCAAAAATGGAAACACTATTCCTTCGAGACCACTGCTGCCTTTTCATTACTTTCAAAGCTGTGATTTACAGCTGTTGTAATACTTTCTGTTTGCATCAGGCTCCCAAACTCCTATTCAAGACTAAGAAAAGCCTCTTTCTATTTGATCTCCAAAGCATCAGTTTCCTCAGTTACCCCTCTAGTAATACTATACCGAGGATCTGTCACCTTAGAAAACTGAAGTCAGTAGCTTTAGATGTATCTTTTCATTAAGAAGACCAAATGCTCAGTTGATTTCTGAGAACACTGCAGTTCATCCTAGGTACTTTTTTTCTTCTCTCCATCTCTCCTCCTTGCCTCTCAAGCAAACCAAACTTATATGGGTTATTTATAAATATTTTTGTTTCTCAGCTGAGATTGTGTCCTACTACTTATCAAGTACTATTATTATATTTTAATTCTTTAATTAATTTAATTAATTAATTTAATTAAACAATTAAATAATCAAATAAAAAACTATATTTTACTGCTAAACCTGTGGACTTGCAGGCAGAAACTGACTTTTGCTATTAGCAATATCAAAGTTTAGCATGTTGGTTTAGTAAGCTATGACTTAATAAACATCATCAAGGTATTCAGAACTAATAATTCAAAGGAACAAGGATCTAAACATGGGAAGGAAAAAAAAATTCATTTCTTCAGTGAATGTTGAATTTATTAATTTATTGCCTGAATTAATCAAGTACTACCCAAAAGCTCAAAGCTACACATTAAAAAAATTAAAAACTAAGAGTGAGTTCACCGATGGTAAGCCACATTTAAATTTAATACAATCTAATAATATTTCCTGTATATTTACAAAATAATCCCCATAAAAAAAACTGAGTTTTGTTTATATACAACTTTTGATACATTTCACCTGATAAGCATATTTGTGGTTACATATGCTCACCTATAGTCACGGAATCTGCTACAGTCTCAAACTGAGGAATTCAGACAACTACTAACCAGAATTAGAACAGCAGCATTTTCAAAGTCAGAAATGAAAATCATAAAAGTTAAATGACTTTGCAATAGTACTTCTACCAAAAAACATAGTGTAATTACCAATCAAAAATGTGCAAATAATGGCAGGTCCAGTAAACAGAAAAGTTACGGTAATGGAATACAAATCCCTGTAAAGTAGTGAAATCAACAGAAGCAGCTACACAAATGAGGACATGGATAAAGTAATAAAGTTCTCACACACTTCAGTGATTTTGAGATATCTACACAACAGACTTCAGCGTGGGACAGAGATACCCAAGCTAGCTTTAAATGAGGTAATTAAGAATCAGTATATCCCCACCAGTACAGCCCTAATGGCAGACAAATTTGCACTGCCAAGAAACTCCCAACTAACAGCTCCTTGGCAGAAAATTTACCCTGCAAAAAAAGTTCCAGACTAAGAGAAATGCTCACATATAAGTACCAAGTTACATACAGGAATGAACACTTGTCTGGCTTTAGAATTGTGTCAGTTTCTAAGGAACTGAAAATTCAAACTCACAGAGACTACAGTGGACATTACCTATGATGATTAAAATGAGAAAGCTTCCTAGAAAGCTGTATGTATTGACTCATGTCCCTACGCTTACGTGTTTATTCTCCTTTCTCTGCCATGAAATGTCCCATTCCTCGTAAATGAGACTTCATGCAAAGAGGTCACTCTGGAGAAGCCATTAGCTGCCACTGCAAGTGAAGCACACACCTGGAGCTGAAGTTAATATTTATGAAAAAGCAATAAACAAATTGCTTGCAGCAAAAACATGTTATTGTCATTTCTGACACCAACCTCCATCTGTAGGAGTCCAATCTTTGAGGGGACACAGACTATAAAACTTGCAGAGTGAACAAGACTCAAAGAGTTCTGCTATTACAAAGTAATGCCACAACTAAAAGTGAAGAACCATTACAAATCTATCTGATGAAAAGAACTAAGATTTAACAGTTGCATGCCACTCCTTAAGTAACCAGACCAGGAGTGATGTCATTTGGACAACAGTAATATACAGATTTAAACATTTCTGTAAACCTACCGATAACGTCATACTTCATAATTTAAAAGTGTTTGGCTTTGTTTTCCAATATATTTTAATATATATTACATAAACAATTATAACTCATTATGCCACATCAAGCTCCATTTCCCCCCCCCCTTTTTTTTTTTTACATACCTTACACTGCTATTATTAGACTTTACAATTGAAATTAATCTTTTTAGAGGTTTTGCCAAGACCTGAGGGAACTGGTTTATTTAAAATTATGATGAACATAGCTCTGAGGACTGGCAGTGTGGAATTTTAATTTTGACTGTGCTCTGAAGATGAACCCTGCAATCGGTACAACCAAGGAAAAAGTCTTCCAGACATTTCTTTTCTCCTTTCTTTACATAGCTCCAGACAGTCTGACCCAATATTTTTAAAAGCATGAAGGATTTCAGCCAAACTAGTTCATGGATTAATTGCCTGGCATCACAATGAGCCATCAGATCACCTAGACTACCCTCCTGCTCATTGTGGACAAATGCATCTCAATGTTACATCTCTACTAGGCTCAGTGGCCACGCATGTTGCAACAACTTGTTTGGCCTGGCAGCACACTCTGCCCAGTTATCATTTGCTTGGTGGGGTGGCCAATTCCAGGTTTGTAGATACCGGATGTCTCTACCAGGCAGGGTAAAACATGCACAAATAGCAGATGGAAAGTTTTACTATCTTCTAGAAGTGCAGTCATGACTGCCTATGTCTTAAGACAGGCAAATCTGGCACATTTTTTTTTTTCTCTGAAAACTTACTTATCAACTGTAATGTTTCCATTTATAAGATGTAACCTCTGAGCTCAAGTCTCTCACTTCCAGCCCTAATATACTTGCAATGGCTCTCTTCTGAAGTGACAGCATTTTCTTTTTCCCAGTTTTTATGGCCTTTCTTTCATTTTTTTTTAGACAGATATTACCTGAACCGTTCTGAAATCACTCCTTCTAACAATACTCATTAAGATAAAGGACCTTCCCAATTTTTATAACCTGTTTATATATCCCTGATCACATCAGACCACTTTTTACTGCAGCACAGCACTAATAGGAAGTTATTAATCTATCAACATCACTGTCCTTTACTGAATCACTCCTTTTTACCATTATTCTTCATTTTGGTTTGCATTTTTCTTAAGCCCATTTGTTCTTATTAAAGCAAGTCTTACTTTTAAGGACTGGCCTTTAATAAGTGTTACAGGCTGCTTTCTGCTTACATATCTTTGTTTACTTACTTTCTACTCCACTATTCTTTCTGCCAGCTGCTGACTTAACATTTATTTGCATGTTACTAAAGAATGATGTTAACCAGTCAGAATTTTGAATTGTGTATAAGGAATATCTAAAATTCTGTGATTTACCAATCACTAATAACTACTTTAAGGTTTCTTAGATGTCCACGTACTGAATTCACTTACTAGAACCTTTGATAAGGTTTATACTGCCAGAATACTTTGTGTTATTTTGTCATATTTTATAAAATCTAAACATATTACCTCTGTGGTTGTCTGCCTGAGGTGGAAGGAGAGAAGAGATAAGTAATATTCAAGTTATCTTGGCAATTAACATATAATCAGCTGGAAAATACTGTTAATTCTTTTGGTTTTGACCAGGCCTCTTTTCTTTAAAACAAATGAACTGGCATTCATTCCATGTGTATCAATTGAGACCTTTCCAGTATTTCCATTATTTTGCATGCCACAGCTATTTGGTTTAGGCCTGATTAATGAGCTGTGGTAATAAAAGACTGGAAGCCCCCATCTAGATAGCACTTCTTTAGAAAAAGTATATAGGGTCACAGCAAATCATGTAGCAAAAAAAGTATCAGCAATGTTGTGTGACTGAGATAAATAAACAGGTTTACAGCACCGAAAAACATAAACTAATCTTTCCCACTCTTCAACATTTATAAGATTTTTCTAAGGAAGTTCTGTGTCAGATTTTCAGTGCCTGACATCAAGAAATATGGAGATAATTGCCAAGAGAGTGCGGGTGAGCACCGGGAACGAGAGCACTAGAAAGGCTGAGCTCTGGAAGGCTTTAACTGCACTGGACTCATGCACCTTGGAGGTCAAAGAGGGGCTTCCCAGTCATGATTCCCAAAAGTATCAAAGTCAGTTTAAGCCAAATAGAATGATCTGATCTCTTTACTAATAGTAAGGAAGAAGGGACTTAAATTACAGTAAAGAGAGTTTTATGTTAGACTTTAGGAAAATCCTTACTACTTCTACATTGTAAAGAACAGAGATAGTTGAGACTAATTGGAGAGCTGAGGAATCTCCAGGATAGAAGGCTTTTAAGACAGGTTAACCATTGCTTTTTACATAAACTCACACTGCCTTAGAGCAGAGGGAAAAAACTGAATGACTTCTCAAATCCTCTCCAGCACTGATTTTTATAAAAATCTAGTTTCCTGGTTAATGGAGCTTCTCTTTCCTTTTCAAACTAGTACTTTAACACATACGCTCTTCCAATACTCTTAAATTCCCTTTGTCCCTAAACTCATTAAATTTGCCATTAGTTGCCCAGAGATCTCCTCAGCCAATTCTTCCAGGACATTTGGAAGAGAATTTTCTATGCCAGGTGGTGGGGAATGCTTGACATTTTTTCATATTATATGAAGAAAATGCTGATTTCTAAATTTCTAAATTCTTAGCACCTTATTTTCTTTGTTTCTTTCCAAATATAGTTCAATACCATTCAAACGACATCTTTTATTCATAATAGAGAAATTCTATTTGAGTATTTTGAGACATGAACTTTTACCTAACATAATTTATTTTATTTTAAATTTCCTTCAAATTTACCCTTTTAAGTTTCCTTTTTAAGTTGCTTCCCAGTGGATATTTATTTACACTTTTATACTTTTTTTCCCTATTAATTATTAGAAGTGCTTTTATTTCTGTTTTCATGCTACCTCTAAAATAAACCAAGCTGTTATCCAAAACTGGCCTTTTTAAAATTTATCAATGATTTTGCAATCAGGAATTTTAAAAATTAATTTCCACTTTGGCCTTTTTCTTTTTCATATTTACATGTATGACACAACACACATAATTCTCCTCTGATGAATGAAAACAAGTCCGGATAATTTTTCATGTACAAAAACCAGCACCTCTTTAATGATAATTCACTTTTCTACACCAATAAGTTCTTAAATTGGGTGCAATATTTCTTTACATTAAACAACTGTTCTTTAACTTGGTGGCATTTTACACCTAGATACATGAAGTCTCCAGTGAGAGTCTTCAAAAACTAATTCCCTCACAGCACCATTTTTCTTTCCATATATTCCATACAGACATATAAGGAGTAATTTTTTTCTAAATTGATTCAGTTATCTGTTTCAGTGTCACTGTTCCCTGCTATTACCTGAATACATGTTATTTCAAACCCAGTGGCTCTGTGCTAACAACATTAAAACAAACAGTAATAGTAGTAGTTCTTTTGTCCAAAATCCTACTACCCACCTTTTTTATTCATCCATATTTCCACAAGAGAACTGTATTACACAGCAAGATCATTTTTAATGATCTTGAAATGTATTCCCTTTGTTAAATAATTTTACGTTTTTCTACAGTTTCGTAGTGCTCCTGCTACTTCAGAGCCAAAATAGTTACCTTTTCTGTACCTTACATGCAAACATGCACATACTCTCAAGACTAGAAGGCTGCTTCATCTCTCTCCAGAACATAAGCACACATTTTTTATGCTAGAAGCTTCAGTTTTACTTTATCCTTTTTCACACTGCCATTCTTCCACTCATCATGAATTTCTTTTTTTTCCAATGTTGTATTGTCATTAGTTTGCCAGTCATTACAGACCCCTCACTAACTTAGGTGCTCCGAAAGTAATGCCTCCTGTTTATTTTCATGGAAACCACAGCAGATACAAAAAGCACAATAACACTTCTATTTGATAGAGAAATTCTCACCTACAAAAGCACTATTTTTCAACATGGTAACCACCATTACACGTGCATTTTCACCAGCAATAAACAATAGCCTGCATGCCACCCTCATAAAAATCTGCACCAGTGGAGGTGGCCCACTGGTCACAGCTGCTGTGATGGCATCATTGCTATGGAAATGTGGCCCATGCAGTACATCTTTCTCTATGCTAATATCCATTGTTTGGTTCCATAAACATTCAGCAATCATCAATGAATGTCAATGGGTGCAATTTTTCCACAAGGAGGAATGCCATGCTGTCACACAGCAATAAAATGTAATGGAATACTGGTGGGAAGGATCATTGTCTACTGCCATAGCACCAATTTCTGCCTCTGACATCATGTGTCAATGTAATGAAACAGGAGGCATTACTTTCAGAGCAGCCCTCATATGCATTTTTGCCAGTGATGAACAAGAGCCTGCATGCTGTGCTTGTAAAATCCTGCACTAGCAAAGGTAGTCAACTGTTGTTGCCACTGTTGAAACGCACCACCCACTGCCTCACTGGGCTCACATACACTGACTGGTCTCCACAATCATTCAGCAAGCACTGATGAATGTCAGTGCATGCCATTTTTTCCACATGGAGGAATTCAGTTTCACCCCTTTGCGTCACACACACTTCCATATCAGATGATGTTCTGTCAGACTGTCCTTCTAAAACATAAAAGGACACTGGCAGAAAGTTTCAGCCTTTACTGCCAGGTCACCAACATCCACCTCTGATGTTGAGGGCCAATACAATAAAATAGGAGGCATTACTTTGAGAGAAGCTGTTGTACATCAGCGTTACCTCACTGGGTTAAGTGCTAAATAGAAAAAAAAAAAACAAGATGAAGCTCTGATTTAGCCTCTTTTTGTACTTTTTTGGGTGGAAAGTGGTGTTGAATTTTGATTATGGATTGTACATTTTTATATGACAGTGCTATATAAATATGCAAGAAAATAAACCAAATTCTTTACTTCATTGCTGATACCTAAAATTGCAAGATACCATGCTGAGAGATGCAATTTATGTAATTTTTTAAAATGAAAGAGTGTCTTGTACCTACTGAGAGAACTGATAGAGGCAGAGGCAATTGATTCCGGATGTATCTTCAGTACTATTATTCTACATACTGTCAAACCCCTGAAGCTAGTGAAATGGAAGCAGCAACTAACCTTGGAATGACACAGTATTTCATTTGAACAATTAAGTGGATGAGACATATTAAAAACCAACGCTGATTATTATAACTCATTGTACGTAATTTTTGCAAGTCTGCATGTTCCCTCCTGTTTACAACTCACTTGCCAAATACTTATTTTTTCAACTCCATATGCTTTTCAGTATTCAGAGGGATAAGCCGCTTCTTTCACAAACCATGCAGAGTTTTCTGTTTATTATTCATGCTATGTAATTAATCTCTGATAGCATCAACACATCACTTTACAATAATAAAACACAAACATAATGTATGATTGTATTTGGAACGGGGAGCTGTAAGGACATCCACACAACTTTTGTTCAACTGTGTGAACAAAAATGCAATTTTACAAGTATTTCCAAATAACAACTTATGGGGACATAATGGGATGGAAAAAAAATCTTACGAATTTGGTCTGGATGAGCCTGAACGAATGAACTTCAATCACAGTTAAAATCTTGACACTTAAAATTCTACAAGTATACCTAATTCATTTAATGAATTCCACAGCACCAACTAATTTAGATATTTTTCTTTTACCACTGTCTTCTTTGTAAATGCTTCATTTCATGTCAATATTTGCTTTACCTTGACATGACTGCAGAAATTTTGATAGATACTTGGAAAAGTATACCCTTTAGAAAGTAGAAAGCCCTTGGCTCTCATATTTGGGGAACAACAGACATCGGTCCTTACGTGTCATTTGAATAGAAACACTATAATGAGAACATATTGTCAGCCTGCTGTCTATTACATTTACTGTGGACTATTTTTAGTATTTCAACACCTGCCCTTCTGACAGTAAGACAGTGGATTTTTAAAAAGTGGCAAGTCTGTGTCTACATGCTGCCAAGGTTTACCCTAAACTTAAGGTATAAAATAACCAAACACAAACATTTTTTATTTTAACAGTAGCATTTTACTTCCTTCCTAATGCTACTTTGTTGTCAAAGAAACAACTGTAATACTTCAAATACTTATCAGAATGCTTTGATAAGCAATTGTGATTTACAATTTATAACCTGTATGCAGCCCATTGAACATACCTATGTCTTGTCATACCTCTATGTAAAAAAACATAATTAATGATTGTATTTTATTTATGGTTTTATTTTAGGATCAGGAAATATTTTAAATGCTGGACAAACTTAAAAATGACTGTTTTATAAAGTTGGAGTTAAAACCATGTAAGATAAAAACCGAAACAGATGGAATTATTTTCAAGATACAAGAACCCTTACACTCAAACCAAACAGTAACACAAAATTTATGTTATCTTTTTCCATCATTTTTGTAGTCTGTTTTACATATCATTAAAATTATGTAGAATATTTCTCAAATGCTTAAGTTAAAAAAAAAAAAAAAAAACAACCACAAAACTAGAAACGATAGATTTGTTCTGAATATTAGTCCATTATACCTAATTGCTTATGTTTAAATGAGGGTTGTTTCTGCTGAGACATCATGTAACAGGTAGAGTTCATTCCTGAAGTAGTCTCAGTCCAATTAAAAAAGGGAATATTTGACCAATATTTACATTTACAGTTCTTTGACTCAAGGAAAGGTATGAAATCTGTGTGGCAGTTCTCTACAAAGGATCTTGTGAGACTTCACTGACATGCAAAAAGGAATAATCAAGAAAATGAAGAAAAGAGAAATGACCTTTCCTCCTGTTTTGCAACAGATCTCTCAGGAGCCCCGCTGCACGATGACCTAGAGCAGGAACACGTTGTTGTACAGTTTAACTAGAGACTGCGTCACCTCCACACTGATGCAACAGTCTGGGAAGCAAGCAACTAGAAAATATATCTGTTGTGCTGCAACACACAACAATTTCTGCACTTAATTTTTTCTGGGATAATAGCTATAATGCCAAATTATTCAAAGCTTTATCTCAACTACGTATTTTACTGCTTCACAAGTTGCTTTGCCCTAAGATGTTGTCTGTTTTGAGGTCTAACATACATTCTTGCTTCCCCAAAATGAGTCCTGTTCATAAGTACAAGAAAAAAAACAATTACTGATGTAACGAGAAAGCATATTCATGTTTAGATTTTACATACACATAACCCCTGAATTTTCCTCAGGTAACAGTGAAATGAAGACCAAATAGGTAATATCCTACTTCTTCTAGACTATAATACAGATTTGCCCAAGAGCACTGCGTCAAAGCGATTTCAAAGTGATTTAGTTGAACACTGCAGTGACTAACGGGAATAAGACAGGAGGAGACCCTCAAATCCATAGCTCAGCCAGAAGGAACAAATTTCTACATTTGTAATGCAACAAAAGAGGTTGGGTGTTGCATTGTCAGCCCTGCAGGATAGGTAGCAAAAAAAAAAACAACCTGAAGAGTAAGTTTGGGCTGGTAGAAATCTTCACATGGGAAAAAAAAGTCTTCAGATTCCAGGGAAATGGTGTGATCTTAATCGTTAAGCTTTTATTTCTAAGGCATTTCTTCTCAGAGTGCATTTCTGCTAAAATGAAGTAAGATAAATTAATATGTTTTGCGGACCCAGAAAATAACATTGGAGCTGTTTATGTCACATATCTGTACTATTTTCCTAAGCTTTTGATTTTTTGGGTGAGATGCAAAGAAGTCAAGGACTAGCCCTGATAAAAACAGGACTCACATAATTAAGATAACAACCCAGCTGCCCTATGTAGTAATTTTCATTCTGACTTGAAAAAGCTAGTTGATATGCAATTCACCATCACGTTAATGTCAACACTAGATTGCTGGGCAGATTTTTCTAAATGAACATGAACACCTGACAGTTTTATCAGCTATATTTATTAACCTGAGTGTATCTTCATTAGGGAAATTAGAAACGGTGAAATTCAGACAAGTGGATTTCTCTTTCCTTGCAATGGCAAAGTACCCATGACTTGTGTGCTGAAGTCAATCCTGCTAGGTTGAGACTTCGTTTGTGGAGACATGACACTAGGCTTAACGTTCTCCACTTTTCTGTTAATCTTTATTTGTTCTGCATTCTTACAAACACTTGCTTTTATATCTTTTACTACACTAATGTTTTTGGAGAGATGGGAAAAAAAAAAGTTACATGGCAACAATCCTTGTGTGAAAAAAAACACACAGAAGAAAGGTATAGCCACGTATAATTGTCACGCAGGCTAATAATGAAGGTAATACTTCCATAATTAATGTTCCCACACTCTACGTTTCTTGGGATTTCCCCCTTTAAACAGTATAGAAACTTCTTAGAGGAGATCACGAAGATAATCAAACCCAGCTTATTCACCTGCTTCTTCCTGCACTGCACTGATTCAAAGACCCAGCCCCTCTATTAGTAAAGTAAAAAATGGTATTACACAGGTTCACCTTGCCCCATGAAAAACTGGACAGACTGATACAGAGGTACTTTCAAGAATCTGACCTGTCTTTTCAAGTAGAACGAGAATCAAAACCAACACAGACCTCTTCCTTTTAAATAGAGATGGTAGGAGAAGGACAGCTGATGAAGTGACAGATAGGGACTGGGAAGATAAATGGCCACTGCTTATTCAAATATGGTTATCAACATGGTTAATTACTAACCATGATGAAAAATTAGCTGTTTGATACTCTGAGGAACAAAACAGGCAGATGTTAGGAGAGGTACAAAGGCTGAAACAACTGAAGAGAGCTCATGCTTGACTTACAGCATAGCCCCACGAAGAAGTTTTTGTGCATCTCTAACTCAAGTTAACTCAAGTACTGAGGCAAGGATCCAGTTCAGGCAAAAGCAGGGCCCTTGGAGATGCCTATTCCCACACACGCAGCCACAGGGCTACAGAACACAACTGAGAGTAGGAACGAGGAGAATGAAGCTCTAACCTATGGACAAATCAGATACGGAAAGAGAAGCTGTGAAGCATGCAAGCAAGCATTTCTGTGGCCAAGAGATGTAGAACTGGCTTACTGGTGAAAGAGTGGAGACACAGATATGCCTTCTGAATGCAAAAGCACTTTACTACTCTGTCTTGAACTACTTATGTAGTTCAGCATAACTTCTTAACTGTAGGCTGTTAAATAAAGGTTTACCTAGATGTAGTCAGCGTTTTTGTGGGGTCGTTCCTATTTTGCAAACAGAAAGTTATGATACAGAAAGCTCATATAGCCCATAAATTGCAGATCTCTGAGGTACTTAAGACATCCAAATGGAGTATTTAGGGACACGGGTTAGTGGTAAACTTGGCATTGAGGTTAACAGTTGGACTGGATGATCTTAGTAGGCTTTTCCAACATAAATGATTCAATGATTCCCCTTGTTTCACTACTAGAGTACCTTCTTTTGCAAGCGATGTCTGCATGAAGTGGCACTGACAGTGGAAAAGCATATCTGCCCGTGTGGGGTTTAATCCCAATTAATTTCATTGTTGCAATTTGAATTACCAACACAAATTTATTCTAAAGTTATATAAACAAACCTCCAGAAATGACAGGATATTATAATAATCCATTGCAAGTATACAGTAACACCTCAAGCACGATGAACACACTCAAATACAAGAACAAGCTCCCTGACAAAAAAAACCCAAGAGACATACAAAGGATAGCAAAGGGCTATCCTGTCTGTATGTGTTTGGCTTTTTTTTAATTGTTAAAAGTGATGCACTTAATAATGGTTTAAACTGTCAGCAGATAAGGCAAGTCATCAGTAGAAACACCAGCTCTGGGAATATCAAAGCAGAAGCACTCATGACTTTCAAAGGTGTCAATGCTCTCAAGTAAAATAACCAAATTGCCTCCCTTGATTTCTGAGTGGCATCTCATTTGCTTAGTAAGTCACCCACTTTGAAAGTGAAAGGTTTAATACAGCTGGCATTATGGCTATACTGTATAACATATACAGAAAAAGAGTCTAGAAGATTAGAACTATGAAAAATACCACCCAGAAAGAAACTCAAAAGGCAACTTGGAAAACATCAAGTTCACATTTGACTATGTTAAATAGTCTCTTTCAATGCAGAGCCTCAAAAATATACCAAAGTAAATAAAAGTTATTTGAAAGAAGACTTGTGAGTTGCTCCACTCATGACAAATATTCCCAGAGATATCCCCAGCTTAAATTCATGATGATAAAATCTTTCCTCTCTCCTTTGATTAAATATCCACATAGCCAGTCAGTTTAATGTTTTCCAGCTTTGTAATTCTCTCTTTCACTGAATCAGTCTGTCACTTTTTCCACTAGCTCTTCATTTATAATTTATGGTGTCAAGCACCAAGCTTCCACAGCATGAACATTTTACAGGTGCTAGGTCAGGCTGTCAAACTAAAGCACATGCTAATAATTGCTAGCTTTGAAAGTCTTGGTCTCTTTACTTACAATGGAACATCAGTATGAAGGCTCAATTGTTTTTACAAAATAATCAGGTTTGCAGTACTTCTAATGCTATCAACAAATAAATATACAACATCCTGTCATCTACTTGACAGGAAATAAGTTTTGACTATCTAACCAAAAATCAAATTGCTTTAAAAGATTGCACTGCATGGAAGTGTTTGTCTCTACCACAGTCAGACTTTAAGCTTTGAGTGACATACTTTTAAAGCACGTATATAGACATTAAGATTTCAAAGATAATTGAAGAGCATAAAATAGATCTGAGAACGCCATCATTCATGCACTAAGCTTTTATGCCTGACCTGTTGAATAAGTGGTTTCATATTCAAGAGTGTATCTTCTTTTTCTTTTGTGACTATATGATCATCAAAATGGAGAAATTAAATGTTTTTTTTTCTGATTTCGCATTAAGAATAAGAAGTAAAAAGACTGCTTTTCTGTATTACTTTAGGAATTCTTTTGAATTTTTTAGAGTGCAAAAAATGAATTGAAGATGACACAGGGAATATTTTCCAGTATGTCTTTTCCTAGTCCATTACTCTTAGAACTTAAGCAGCTACAGAAAAAAAGAAAAAAAAAAATAAATTAACCTAACATTGTAATACTTTCATAAAAATAATTAAAGAAAACAAACCGACTGCTAAAACAATGTAAAAAGTAAAACCACTCATTTCTGCTATGGCTGAAAACAGTCTGTTTTGTAACTAGAGGAAGTCATGTGTAACACACATGAACGTGGAAAGAATTTGTGAGACTTCCAGTGACCTGAAATGAACACATCTGGGGCACGATGATTTGGCAGATACAGCATAGCATCGCTGCTGCTGGAAATTCAGTAGCATTCTTCAGCTGACTTAGTTCAAAGCACTGCTTTGAAGGGCTGCTTGAGACTTAAGTGTCTGTTAGATATCCCAAGGATGCAAGGGGAATGTCATTGAAGATAGCTGGAGTGCTGCCAGGGGACTTTGAAGGCAATGCCAAATATAGACTATATAATACTACATCCACAGTTACTTCAGAATGTGGGAACCTTTATATTTGAATGAGTATCACGAAGGTAAAGTTTGAAATATGCTTCATGCCATTTTTCTTAAAAAGTTTTTTTTCCTTCTCTTTTGCAATTCTGTCTGAAATATTTGAACCTAGAAAATGAGAGAAGGGTACAAATAGCATCATGACTGTGGAGATACATTACTCTTAAAGGAAAAACAGGGAATAATTTATAAGATCATCTTTGCTCATAAATTAAGCTTATTTGGGAGGGATAGCCAGTACAGATACATGTATCCAGGATATTCATCTATGATTTCGTGTGAACTGACTTGACTGGTAGAGCTCAGAGGATTGTGATCAATTGTGCAGAGTCCAGCTGGAGACCTGTATTTAGCAGCATTCCCCAGGGATCAGTACTGAGTCCAGTCTTGTTCAGTATCTTCATCAGCTATCTGGATGAAGGGATAGAGTCCACCCTCAGCAAGTTTACTGATGTTACCATGCTGGGAGGTGTGGCTGACATGCTAGAAGGCTGTGCTGCCATCCAGTGAGACCTGGACAGACTAGTGAGTTGGGTGGAGAGGAACCTGATGAACTTCAGTGAGAAGGAGTGCAGGATGCTGCACCTGTGGAGGAATAACCATATGCACTAGTACAGGCTGGGGATGACCTGCTGGAGAGGAGCTCTGCAGAGAAGGACCTGCATGTCCTGGTGGAACAACAGACTGGCCATGAGCCAGCAGTATGCCCTGGTGGACAAGAAGTTGAATAGTGTCCTGAGGTGTATTAAAAAGAGTGTGATCAGCAGGTCAATGGAGGTGATCCTCCTCCTCTAATCTGCCCTGGAGAGGCCACAGCACAAAGAATGCACTTTAAGCAACTCCTCTAGGAAACTCTCCTGCTCTTGCAAACCCATCATCTAAAGCCCCAACCAACATATGCAGTTTCATACAAATTTTCTGTTTTCACCTTTGTCTGAAGATTTTACCAGACATAATTAAAGCACCATGAAAGCACGCATGGAAGATCATCAACATAGCATTTTAAGTTCTACTAATGAAGCCTTCCAAACTGCATGTTTTACTAATCTAGTTTTCTATTAAAAAAATGTACTACAGTATGGTTACATGCTTGTTTGAAAGTCACAAAAAAGAGTGACAGAAAAAGAATGAACCAGTATGACTCTGCCACCTAGACCCAGATTTAATATACCTTTCTACATGCCATACAAGTCTTACAGAACATATAATTCAATTGTTCTCCCTTGCCCATAAGGGTCCCTGATTTTTAAGGGCCTCTACTTGTATCGTCAGTCAAAGACTAACTGGATCACCAGTGAATTCAGAAGTAAAGCTGGAGAAATGGAATACAGTGTCATCTGCAAAAGATGCAAGTAGGAAACTAGCTAGGAGGAATGAATACTGGAGAAAGACAGAAAATAGTTGTCTGTGGAGGACAGAACCAGAAACTCTAAATACTGAAAGTGAGTTTGTGAAGGACAGGTACTTTTACCACAGTGAGCAAATTTGAGTGATTCTCCCCTGAGTGAGTATTGTAGGAACTGCAGTTTGCTGAAAATGATTAAGGTCCGAAAGATTAATGATGTCTATGAAGCACAGAATGGATTGAATGGGTGGACTGGAGCAGTGTGACAATGAATTCTCCAGGAGCATAACGTGAACAGATGTGGCTAAAAGGACATATAGTCTTACAGAGTTGGTGGCAGAGCTTAAGAGGATCCAAAGATACACTGAGTTACCTGAGGGAGAAATGGCTAGCCTGAAGGCTAATGTTTCAGGAACACCAAAAAGGAAAAGCAAAAATTACACTGAGCAGCAAAAAAATAATTAACAGCAGAACTGGGGTTGCAGGAAAATGTGGATTGGAGACTATCATATAATTAGGGAGTGCACTGAAAAGTGCTAATGGATAGCTGGGCTGTGTGGGAAGATGACAAACATTGAGTGCATTAAAAGATGCATGCACATTAGAAATAATGTACGAGTTGGAAAGAAAAGGCAGCTAATAGGTTTTACACATATTTGCTCTCATTAAAATGACTTGTCATCAGAACTGTATCTAAATTCCAAAATATATCATCAGTAACTGATTTTTCCAAAATTCTAAATCACAGTCTTTCAAAATATGGCAATTTACAGCACATATTAAAACTACGACAACTAAACTGTCCTCATTTCTACTTCAGACTTGATAAATGCCTATCTTGCCGATCTGCAAGAAGCAAGCTTTCATCTTCAATAATGATAGAGTATTTGTGAAGTAAATGTAGTATCCTTAGTAGATTTAACAAACATTAGTTTAAGCTGTTGAATCTATGAATTGTTTTTGCCCAAATGCATTTTGTTACATGTATTTTTTCTTTACATATATTAAAGATGAGTGAGATTATAACAAAGACTAAATAAAGAATGAGATGGAAAGAATTGGTGTTCAAAGGAAGGGTGTTAGGATGATGTTGTGGTTTAATCCCAGCAGGAAGCTCAGTACCACACACTTTCTTCTTTACTCTCCTCAGCTGAGATGAAGGAGAGCAACAAGAAGGTAAAAGTGCAAGTACTCATGGGCTGAGACAAAAAGTTTACTAGGTAAGCAAAAGCTATGTTTACAAGCAGAGCATTTATTTGTTGCTTCCCATGGGCTCACAGGTGTACAGCCACTCCCAAGAAAGCAAGGCTCAGCACACACAGCAGTTTCTTGAGAAGACAAACACCATTGCTCTGAACGCCCTTCTCTTCCTCATTCTTTCTGCTTTTGTTGCTGAGCATGAGGACATGTAGTGGACGACATTCCTTTGGCCAGTCTGTGTCACTGTCTGGGCTGCATCCCTTCCCAGCTCCCAGTGCACTCCCAGCTCCTGGCTGGCAGGACAGTAAAGGAACAGGAGAGCCCTTGGCTCTCTGCAAGCGCTGCCATGCAACAGCTAAGCCTTCAGTGTGTTATCAACACTATTTTCATCAAAAATCCAAAACACAGTATCATACAAGCCTCTATGAAGAAAATTAACCCAGTCAAAACAACGACAGATGAAAGTTAAGAATATATCCACAAGCCTAGTTTTAAAAAAGAAAAAAGATAAAAGGAGATAATACCTACTATTGAACACAGATTTATTATACATATTTTATAAACCGTCATTTATCTAAGGCCTTTCTTTTCTTGCAAGAGCTACCTACCACGGTGTCTGAGCAATTTGAAAGTACTCTGCAAGTTGCTTTCCCTTGTTCACCTGTTCAAAGTCATTCTCAGCTTATGAATATAATACTGTCTCGTGGCAGGTTTTTCTACCCTCTATGTGAATGCAACCAATTATTGTTTAACGTTGTTTCCCACCAACAATAATGAATGCCTTGATGAGAATCTCAGTATGCTTTTTTGATTGTCCACAGTCCCTTCATTTCCTGTGCTTGCTCTCAATCAGAACAAGTGATTTAAATCTCATACTTAATTTAAAACAGATGAAGGGGGAATTTAAGATGTTTCATTCATGTAAACGCCAAATTTATAACAATGAATATTATCTTTTATATTGCTGTACAGCTTAATTTATTTCATCTAAGTGCAATAAAGCAGAGTAAGTACTGAGTGATCCTAATAGCCAAGAAGAATCAAATTAGGGAAGAAAAACCTGATATCTGAATTATAATGCATTAAGGTAAAATTACAGCTGAATTTGAGCATAATTTCATTCAATTTGACTTTGAGAATGCACTGTGTTTTCCAGGCTTAATTCAGAATTATACAGATAGAAAAGTATTTTGAAACGACAAAAGTCATGAAAGATTATTTGTTTTTATAGCTAAGGTATTATTAAATTACTATTTGTGTGACAACACTGTGTAAATAGCCAATATTCTAGCATACTGTGTACATTTTATTCTATAAATGTCAGAAATAAATCTGAGTTAGGAAACTGAAGCAAGCTGTAAAAGCATTTTAGCTGCTTTAAACAGAGAGCAGAAGAGGTGAGGATGTACATAAGAGGCATGATTTGAGACAGAAAGTATATAACTTTGCAATTTTCACTCAATTTCTCAAAGACTAGTCATGAGACATACCTTATATAATGTTTAAGAAATGTCCTTGGTCAAAGTAGTTTTGACCTAATAGGACTTTTTCATGGGAGAGGCACTATGCACACAACTGAAGGCTGGAATACTTTGTAGGGAGTTATAGGGAGAGAAGGAATTACTCTTTCTGTAAAATAAAAAAGGGAGGACATCAAATAGAAATAGTAAGACGATCCAAAAGGAGCTAAATATACACACACAAGCTGCTCTGAAAGTTATGTCTCCTATTTATTTTCATGGAAACTACAGCAGATACAAAAAGCACAATAACGCTTTTATTTGATAGAGAAATTCTCACCTACAAAAGCACTGTTTTTCAACACAGTAACTACCATTACGTGTGCATGTTCACCAGCAATGAACAAGAGTCTGCATGCCACTGGTTCACAGTTGCTGTGATGGCATCATTGCTATGGAAATGTGGCCCATGCAGTACATCTTTCTCTATGCTAATATCCATTGTTTGGTTCCATAAACATTCAGCAATCATCAATGAATGTCAATGGGTGCAATTTTTCCACAAGGAGGAATGCCATGCTGTCACACAGCAATAAAATGTAATGGAATACTGGTGGGAAGGTTCACTGTCTACTGCCATAGCACCAATTTCTGCCTCTGACATCATGTGCCAACATAATAAAGTAGGAGGCATTACTTTCAGAGCAGCCCTCATATAAATATATGTATGTGTATAAAAAATTTAGCAGCAAACAGAGAAGATTAAGACTCACACATATTAGCTGGTGACAAGATAAACAAGGCCCAGTCAAATGACAAAGTAATGAAGGAGACAAATTCCACCACAGAAAGTGGCAGGTATTTTCAATAGAAGTAAAATCTCACCTACAAAACCACACGTGCTTTTGGACGCACTTTTTCAAGAGCAGACAAATCAAAAAGGGAAGAAGAACAGGTAAAGGCAACAGTAACTGGAACACCAGCAAAGGAGCAAGTAGGTGCTATCTACTAGCAAATGCAGTTTATAAATACATTTTATAAACCATCCAATGGGAATGAGGAAACGTCAATTAATTAGACTGAAACTGACAACTAATCAATTCTTCATACAGAGTCAGGTGAGGCATCTGCTTGTTATAACAAACCTCCTTTCCAATCCTGTGTTCCTGTTACAGACACTCCATGCTGAGTGTAAACAGTCCTAGCACATATCACTAATGCAAATACTACCTTCTCTGTCGTGAGCAACAGAAAAACAAACAAACCAAAAAAACCAGTAACATTGCTTTTTTTTTTTTTTTCCTCTCATCCAGGGAAACTAAGCCTGTTGCTAAAGGATAAACAGACTCTTCCACTGTTGATTTCCTTTCCTAACTTCAAAGGTGTTGGCAACTCTTCTTATCCCACTTCCTTTTGGAACACAGTCACGAGCACTTAAATAATTCTTGAACTTCCTCCATAAAGCTACAACATAGATCTTTCTGAACGACTCCATTTATCTTTAACATAAGTCTCCAAAGGACATAACCCACATTATGGACTAATAGTCTGTAAAACTGAATTTTATGAACTGTAGCAGTTTTGAGCAATAAAAATTGAATCAATGAGCTCAAGTTCATGACATTTCTTCCCCATCCTACACTGGAATAAAACCTTTTATTTTCTCTACTAACACACTTTTAAAAACACCCAGAACTTCCTTGGAATGTACAAACCAATACACTTACACGTGTAATTTTTTTTTCTCCGAAACTAAACCCGAAATTTTGTAAATTGGAATATTCATGTAAGAGAGAGTCAGAAGAACTTGACTTTTAATCTTTTCTTCCTCCTTCCTACAGTCTTCTCTTCTTCCTTTTCAGAAATGTACTGTTCCATCTCAAAATTTGAAAAAAAAAGACAAAACAAAACAAAAAAAAACCCACTGCTGTTTCAGGAGGTTTAGTATTAAGTTTTATCATTTTACTTCAATGAATCACAAAATCATAGAATTGTAGGAGTTGGAAGGGACCTCTAAAATCCAACCCCTGCTGAACCAAGTTCCCTACAGTAGTTTGCAAATGAAAATCATCCTTACAACTGCATAAATATGTTTACCATTCCTTAGAGAACACTACTTCCATTAAGTTTACCAACAACAGTATTTTTTATTCATAAAATGTATAATATCAAGAGGGTGTCTTAAACACTTTCTATAGCTTTCACTTAGTTTAAATCAGATCAAAATCCTTTCAATGTGTTCCATATGGTAGCGACCCTGAAGCTCAAACATTGAAAGCAATTGTTTTCTGAATCACTATGACTTCAGCTTCAACAAGTACCAGGCAGTTCAAAGAATCAGGTTATTTGGGCAACGCATTCACTGAATTTGGAGTAATCGTATCTCATTTGGATATGAGATCACTGGATGTCAGAAAAGAAACAATCCCTTTGGTCAAAGAGTCAAGTATTCATGTAGCTAGCTTAAAATACATTAAATTAAAAAAAAACAACAACCAAAAAACCATTTTTTTGCACAGCCCTTAACTAAGTGGGCCCTTAACTGATGATTATTATGCAGAATTTGCCAATAGCAGGACATTTTTATTCTTTTTTAGATTAAGTATATAGAATCACAGAATCATAAAGTTTGGAAACACCATTAAAATTATCTTGTTCAATTATCAACCCATCCCGACCATGCCTACTGACCACGTCACTCAGTGCCACACATACATGCTTCTTGAGCACCTCCAGGGATGGTGACTCCATTACCTCCCTCGGCAGCCTGTGCTAAAACCTCACCGCCCTTTCTGAGAAGAATTTTTTCCTAATATTGCATGCTATAGTTAAGTAAAAATTTCCAACCGGAAACTGCTTTGGTAGTTGATCTGATCTGATCTGGAGGGGGAGAAAATTCTCATCTTCTCAGGTGGTTGCAATTGCTCTTACCCTGAGAATACGAACAAAACACACAAATTTGTCATCCTGCAGAGAGGTTTCTCATCAGAGACCTTATCAGAACACCTCACCAGACTTCAGTATTAATGTCAACATTTTTTAGGGGTAAAAAGGCAAAAGAAATTCCAAAAATTGAAAAGGGGAGAAAAAAATAAATACACATCCACTTAACTGCAATAACCCAGTAGAAATACGTCTGCTCCCCTAACTTTATTTTCCATTCCTGGGCTCTAATTTAGTTTTTAAACACTAATATTGGTACCATTCACATCCCATAACACCTGGTAAATGTCTGATTCTTAGACCTCTGCTGATCCTCTATGATGCAGCAAATCAGCTTCCACCATTTTCCTTTTTCTCTTTTGTGTAAACCAAACATTTCACTTTTGAACTACAACATAAATGAAATCAAGGACATGCTGACTGAACGCAGCTCCAGATAACTTACTTCAACCACTGCCATTTGTAAATGGTCACACAGTAAGGTTTTGGGGTATTTTGTTCTGCTTTGAAAATATTTTGCTCCTTGAGGATTTTTTCTTTCATTCCTACTTTCTAGGATATGCAATTAGATGCAATGGGAATCTTAGAATTCACTACAGTTATTGTTGGGCATAGCAAGACAATGGACAGAAATGTCCATTGCTAAAATTCAGGTTCTTTTATTGATGTATTTTGCTGAGTTGCAAAATACTTGAGGTTAAAGGAGACCTCCAGAGTACTTTGTTCAAGCAAGCCCTCCTAGGCTTTGCCCAAGACCCTGTCCAGGCAGTGTGTGAAGATCTCCTAGGAGGAGACCTCACATTCTCTCTGTGCAGCCTATGCTAGCACTCCATGAAGGAGTGTTCCTTTACGTTCAGATGATACCTTCTGTGTTCCAGGTTGTGCCCTTTGCCTCTTGTCCTGGCACTGACCACAACCAACAAGAGACTGATTCTGTTCCAGGTGCAGGATTCTGCACTTCTCCTTGTTGAATTTCGTGAGATTTCTGTCAGCCTATTTCTCCAGCCTATTAAGGGCCCTCTGGATGGCAGGACAGCCCTTTGGCCTATCAGCCATTTCTTCTGGCTTTTATGTCATCTGCAGTTTTGCTGAAGATGTCCTCTGCTGACAAGGAAGTCATCTTCTCAAATGGTAAAAGCCAGTTTTCAAACAAAACACTTTTCAAGTGCAGATAACAAAGAAACTTGCTCTTACAAACAAATGTATGGAGCAAGGCAAGGTGGAAAATCACTTCTTAAATGATTCTGGTGCAACTAAGCATTACGAAATTCAAAATTTCTCATAAAAATAAGTTAAAAAATAAATAGAAATAGTTTTCACATAAAATAAACTAGATTATCAAACATGCATCCCTCTAGGCTACAGCCTCACCAATCAGATGATCTGAGAGCAATCCAAGTTCTTGCACCTGGGCTGTGGCAACCCCGACTTATGAGCACAAACTGGGGGATGTAAGGATGAAAAATAGCCCTGCTGAAAAGGGCCTGGGGGTACTGGTGAATGACAAGCTGTACATGAACCAGCAATGTGCTCTTGCACCCCAGAAAGCCAACCACATACATCCTGCACTGCATCAAAAGAAGCTCCACTCTGCACTGATGAGACCTCACCTGGAGTACTGTGTTCAGAGGTAGAATTCTCAGTAGAGATGTGGACTTGTTAAAGTGTATCCAGAGAAGGGCCACAGAAATGATCCAAGGGATGGAACCCCTCTCCTACAAGGACAGACTGAGAGAGCTGGAGCTGTTCATCCCAGAGAAGACTCCAAGGAGGCCTGACAGCATCTTCTCAATATCCAAAGTGAGGGTGGAGGTGTAAGAAAGAAAAGTACAGATTTTTTGCAGGGTCTGTTGTGCCAGAACTAGGGGAAATGGTTTAAAACTGTAAGACAGGAGCTCTAGGCTGGATATGGATTTTCTAGGGAAAAAAAAATATCACAGTAAGAATAGTGAAATATTGAAACAGCTTGCCCAGACAGATGGTGGAAGCCTTATCCTTGGACACATTCAAGTTCAGGCTGCAAGGGGCTTTAATACTGTAATCTAGCTGTAGATGTCCCTGTTCATTGCAGGTGAGTTGGACTAGATGACTTTTAAGGGACCTTCCAACTCGAAAGGTTCTATGATCTATATGGTAATTTCATCATCATTTGTTCATTAACCTTTATAATGTATGTACCATAATACATCTGAAAAAAAGAGTAGAGGTAGAAATGCAAATCAGGAAGAAGACTGTTAGTAAATTTTAACATTCTCTGTGTGTAGTTCTAAATGTCAACATCTAATCAAGTCTAATCTATTATTGATTTTCTTTCCTGCTTTCAAAATGTCCATCTGTGTCACCAGTTTCAATCAGCTTTTATTTCTTGAGGCACCCCTCTCCAATATAAGATAAATCTATCAGACTACAGCTATTAAAAATTAGTTGCTAATTTTCCCTAGTATGTTAAAAATTCACTAGTGAAAGGCTTCAGGACATTATTTAAAACTACTCGTTACTACATTTGTAAGGAAAATGATTATTAGTAAAATGGACAGACTAAACATTACTATAACTTAAAAAAAAAAGCATATCATGAGAAAGTAAAAAAGGGGAAAAATAGTTATGAGAGTGATAGTGATCTCCATTCTAACCATGGCTATAACTCAGGTTACCTAAGTAACATTTTCAAACACACTTTTTTACCTTTCAAATATTTTGCATATTAAAATGTTCACTCCGAATTCAACATAGAATATTTAAATGTTTGAAATGCATTTCTGAGAAAACATTTCAAATAAAGCTGCTCAAATATTTCCAAGAGCAAGACAAGGGAAAATATGTTTTGCATTTTTAATTAACGAACACTAGTATTTCTGTCATTTGGAGTATCTTGATAGCAGTTCACTGATGTCCTTTGCTATAAGTTCACGTTTATCCAAGCTGAACTTGTTCATTATATTACACTGAAATTTTGGCACTGCCAAAGCTTATTTGTTCTTAATGCATTCCAAGTTTAACAGACTCTACATACCCATTTGACTGTGCTGACACACAAGCAACAGAGCAAACAAGCATACTGCAATCTAAGACAGAGAAGGTGCGCAAAAGGTTCTCTCCTTGTATCTCCTAGTTGCCAAATCAATAAGTGCAGCAAGCTTTCAGCAGTATTCTCATCCCAACAGACCTCAGAAAGACAAACATCCCAAGTCAAATGCAGCAAAGTGAGGAATGGAACAATGAAATAAAGGGAAATTGTGGGACATAAATCATCTAGAAGAATAAGATTAAGAAAAATAAAAAGAGAAGAAGAACAAGTAATGTTATTAGGAGCTAAAGAATGAGAGGTTGTAGTCATTGGAGCAGTTATGCAACCCAGAGAGGACAACTTCATTGTGTAACCTCTAAATGAATATACTTTTCTTCAAAATTCCTTTGTTGCTTAACACAACTTACTGGCAAAGTGCATGCTTTCATGTCTTATGCCTATGCCAGGTAAAATGGAGTCTCTCTTGCCTTAATTCAGATTTAGTAGAGGATTATTCTGTCAGTCTAAACAAACCAGCATTCTATGTGAATGATCAGTGAAGAGGAAGAAAGTAAAGATCTTCTGAAAATGTAAAAAAAAAAAAAAAAAAAAAAGGAAAAAAAAAAGGTCATAAAGGAAATTCATATTAATTATATTTTTACATTAATGGGATTAGCAATTCCCACATTTAGGAAAAGCCAGCATACAAGACACTAAGACTCATGGACTACATCAAAGATAGCTGGACTCTAGGACTGCAGGGGTCAAACTTGAACCAAGTGGATAAAGCCTCTGTTGCTGTGGGATTGATGTTTTGCCTTCAGGAAGACTGTTAAGACACACAGTGTGGCAAGAAAGTTTCAAATCTTTAATTCAATTCCTTTGCATTCAGCATTTTGACAAATTGCGTTTTGACAACTTTTTAACATAGGTTCAAAATGTTCCAAACAAAGAACTACTTAGTTATGTACAAGAAGAAAAAAAAAATGTAATGAATTTAGCTAAAGTATACATTGAAAGCTAAGGTGTCGTACCTACTTCTATCTCCATTTGTCTGTCAGATCCTGAGTGTATCACATAATAGAAGGTGTACAGTTGATCAATGAAAGTATCACATCTTCCTGATACTCAATTTAACACAAGAAACCTAAACTTCAGAAAAAGATAGCTCTCAGAGTAGTCAACAGAAGCTTTTTTATGAGCATATGAAAAACTGATTGCTTAGAATGTGCAGTGGGTGTCAAAAGCTGGCTACCTAAGATAAAAGTTTTGGCCTTTAATTCTTCTCCTCAATCCAGAGGCTGAAAGGAATATTGGGAAAAAAAATTGTTTTAAAGAGATTAAACACTGGAAAAACAACTCTGTATGTAGTATAATGTTTGCACAGGGACACGTATTAACAGCAGCAAGAAATGTTGACTCATTCATTCCAGCCATTAGCTTTCATTTTTCTTCTCTAAACAAGATGCCCCTTAGCTTTAGATAGCCTACAGAAAAAGGAGACATATGATAACACAATTATAGTCATCTTCATTAAGAGTAACCATTAATATGACATTAATAGTGGTGAGCAATTACTTGCACAACACTTAATGTATAGACTAATATATAGTTGTAACTATTTCCCTTTTCCCTATCTTAGTAAACAATTTTATCTCAACAGTAATTCTTACTTTGTTTTTTCAGTTTGCTCCCCCATCCCACTGGGAAGGGGGCAATGAGAGAACTGTGTGGTGCTCAGCACTTGTCGAGTTAAACCACAACACAGACGTTTCAGTGTATTTCTGAAATTAGGGAATAAAACTTTTTTTTTTCTGTTTTTTTTTTTAATTCGGAGGAAAAATATTTTTATGTCGTCTCTGCAGCAATTGGGTTTAGTTTTTCATTGCATATGAAAACAATCTGAGATCAAGTTTGGTTTAGAAGTTCATGTTTCTCCATTTCTAAATATTAACAGTACATATATTTATCTAAATAAAATGTTCCTCCAAGAACTAAAGTCCACTAAACTGAATGATTAAAACTAATATAATCCTCCTAGTAGTTATTCCTACTGCATCATTCTGGCGTGTAAACATTTAACAGTTTCAGCAATATAAACAAAACAGAGTGGAAACCCTACAGAAAGAATGCCTAGATCTCCTTTCACTTTTTTTTCCTACTATGTCCAAAATATATTTGGACATAATTTTCAATTTTAGCCAAAACATTTCTTTCATTTTATTTTAAATCAGCAATTTTTATTTTAAATCAGCAGTTGGAATGCATTGGGAGAACTGGATTGGTACATATCAGAGAGTTAATCACTTGTACCAAGATTAAAATGCTAGTGCATTATTTTACAGAATGCATTCTAATTCACTCTTTTATTCCTTTATTTTAAACTAAGAAATATCCAGCAGCCAGAAAATGGAAATTATAGCAGCAAGTACACTCTAACCAAGGGTCCTTAGCCTCAATTATACTGTTTGCTATATGTGACTTTTCCCCTTTTGTCCTAGGAGCAGAAGCCATTAAGTGGATTGAAGCTGTGAAACTCCCAGTAAATCTACCTTTTGCTATGTTCTCATTCTATGTATGTATCTTCAGAGGAGCTTGTTACAAATGGTGCTTCTGCCCATCCTTCTTTTTGCATAGAATCGACACAGCTATGATTTTATTCTAAGCTTAATCTTCTACAATTTCAATGAAGGAATGCTGTATCACAAATGCAGTTAACATGTCTGCATATTAAAACATTCTAGATTGCTTCGGTTGTATTAGCACTTTTCACTTAAGCACCACCTATGGTATCCAAGGAAGAGTAGCACTGACCCATGAGGAGCAGGTGTGCATCTGGTCATCATTAATCTGGTGTTAGTCTTCTTGGAGAAACCATCAGCAAAGAGTAGACACCTTCAAAAACTGTCTGGAATTCAGTCAGCTCAGAATAAATAAAACTAATAAATCTACCTAAACGCAGACCAAAAATTTTTAGTAAAGAGTATAACATGTTTAAATTCTTGTTTCTTTAATGACTTGAAGTAGAATCTCTCCCAACACAACATATAGCCTGGTTTTCTGACTAGAAGTAGATATACCTGCTAATGACCAATTACATTTTTATTTTCTTGCTTCTCTTACTTTACTGCATCCATAAGGTGGAAGGAGCAGGGAAAAGTGAGCACTAGAAAACAGATAGATAGAATTTTAATGGTTAGCTGTCAAATGTCAAATATAAAACCACTATTGAACTTCACTAAATATGTATTGTTCACACAATGTCTGTTTATAATCAGAAATTTTAAAGTAACCATCAAAACTGAAATGAGATTAAGTACTAAGCATTCTGCTACTAACAAATTGATTAGAGAATTACGGAGCTTGATAAGCATAATTAGAATATATTACCTAACATTTCTAGTGAGAAACCTTAACATGTGTTTTTTGACTCACGTAATTAGCGAGCTCACTATAATCCACTTGCAAAAGTGAAGGCTCACTCCAAGTTCATCAGATCCAGATTCAGTTTAGAATTACAAGTGCACACAGTTAGCCTGACAAGGGAGGCAGTGGGAGAGGCTGCTGGAAAGGGAAGGAGAGTGAAAGGAGAGAAGAGGAAAACCTTTTCTATGTTTCTGATGCTGGGACTGTTTTGGGCTAGATGGCAAAATGAGCAAATAAGAAGAGACCAGTCCCGGTCATACATTACTAAGCAGTATGTGACCAGGTGAGCAAATGAAGCACAGCCTTCTCTGGTATAGAATACAAAGCAAGAACAGTAATTTTTCATCACAATTTCAGTTGTGCTCCTTCTTTGCATTAAAATCACAGTAACACAGAACTTTCGCACAGCGGAGAAAGTATTTGTCCCTCTTTTCTGGGACAGAAGTATTTGTCAGGGGGAGTGTGAGAGTGAGGAAGAAAGATGTGAAGACTTTGGGATTAAAAACAAGTTTTGTGATACACTACTCTTTACAGGGAAACATTCAGACCTGAAGTACCTTAGCTTCGATTCGCCAAGTTTCAAGCTTGTGCTTGATGTTCATACATGTATTCTACACTATATTATCACTATCATTTTGTAAAAAACAAAATGTTTCTGTGGCTTTGAATCAAGATTTCAGAATTCATAAATGTGAATTTTGTGTTTTTATAACTAGAGACAAAATACTTTCAAAATCCTAAGATCATTCTACAGAAAGGAAGTTTGGTTTTTTTTTTTAACCTAATATAATCTTCTCATGAAATATTTTTAAAGATATTTTACAAAACTGACTCTACTAGATTGTCAAAAGAAACAGCAGCAATATTGCAGTGCTTTTTAATCTGGTCCCAATTTAAAGACAAAAGACCCTATTACCTTAAAAACAATGACAACTGTTGGGGCTTTATGTATATAGAATGCAATTAGATTTTAAAAAGCCCGACATATAAACCTGTGGTTCCTGCTAGCTTAAAATTTCAGGTACCATGAAACAACTGTTTCAAGAGAAGGCAACTGTTTTCACAGTATCACCAACTGGGAGGAAAAACACCTGTGCATTGATTGCATGAGTGGTGTTTCTTTATTATATATAAAAGCATCTAAAGCATAATAAAAATGCCTGCATCGATTGAAAATAATAAACCTCTGATGATTAAATCATCAATATTATCACGGTGCTCAGTATTTTTGTTTTCTTATGGGATGGTAGAATTTAGTCCAAATCCAGAGATCTTAATAAGTGCTGGAAATGCTAACATACTGATATTTTACATTGTGTCAGTGAGACTATTCAGTATAATTTTTCCAACTGACTAGGAAAATGTTTTTGTTTTTGTTTTTTTCAATGTGACTGATGAGCTTCAGATACCCAAATAAAATAGACACTTGATTTAAAGCCAACTTAGCCTCAAAGCTGTGTTCTCCAGCAAGTTAAACGTTGTACTTGCATTATAAATGGATGCTGCATTAATTGAAGAGTTCTCCTTAATGCCTTTATTTTAAACAGACTTATTCTTAGACATGGGAAAGCACAAGTCTACCTACAGACATACATACACACACACAAGAAAAGGTCTCACAAAAGCAATAACGAAAGCATCACTGGAACTAGTATAAGGATTGATGGAATAAGAGGTAGACTGGAAAGCTATCTAGAGAGGTTAAAAGAGAAACGAGCCAGCTGAAGGTAATTTCAGTGTTAAATTTTAGGGGCTTTTGTATGGTATGGTCTGGAAATATTCTGGCATCATTATAATAGAAGATGGACTGATGATTATTTTGAGGAACAAATATTGAAATGAAAAAAGTATTTGCAAATTAAGTATATTAAACAAACACAGGTGTTCAGGTTACTAAAAAGTCATACAAATCTATTCAAGAATTGAAACAAACATTACTAAAATGTTCAGAATTTTAAGAAATTGTCACAAAGTTGACAAAGGCAAAAGCCATGAGAAAAAAAAAAGTATCATTCAGAAATTAAAAAGCAACCTAAGAAAAAAGTCTGAGAAATATTTTTTTCATAGAGTTAAATAAGTTAATTTGTGCAGATCATTGTACAAAAAGAAATCCTGCAAAAAACCCTATGTTTTTATTATGCAAGAGAAATCTTCACTACTAGTTCTCGGTTCTGACACTCCACTATGAAGACTGGTGTACCATTTACAAGTTCAAAAATGGTTTCTGAAGATGCCTTGTTCACAACTGATATCTTTCTTTGACCTCTTCCACATGATACGTGGTTTCCTGATAACAGAGCATAATGCATTTGGCATTATTTATGCCAAATAATTTCTTTCCCTACTTCTGTATTTCTGTACTGTTCACCCTTCTATCTCCGTATCGTGCATTTCCGCACTAAAGGGCACAGCAAACAAAAGGCCAGCCTCTTCTTTATGTCAATGTCAAGGCAGAGTAAGCGACCCTAATGGAGACGTTCCATTTTACACATCCAGCTGAATGAAGGAAATATCCTAACTGTGCTATATTTGGATCCAAGAATAATACAGTATTTCTCAAACAGCATATGTATATCAGCTTCTAAATATAGGTGATTAGTTAAAAGAGACTGTAATCAAATTAGGCTTCTAATTTTACAAAATGCACTGAATATTAATGCACTGTACATCTTACTGACAAAACATCTACTTAACTGACTTCTCTAAAATTCACCGTTGAGAAGTCTGACATCAGATACCCAGGAGGGCCCTCAGAGTTTGTAACGAATTATTTAGATCTAAAATATGTACCTGGAAATCGAGGAGGAGTTTTCCATAGGAATATAACTGAATTTCTTGCAAACTCCTTCCTTCTTTCATTTGAAAACTATTTGATGTGCCAAAAAACAAAGTTTTATGTTGAAACACTGACAGTTAAATTCATAAGGAAGTAAGAATGGTCATTCTGGATCAAACCTGAAGTACAGCTACTCTGATTTTGAGGTCCAGATGGAGAACAACCAGCAGCAGATCCTTTGGAAAGAATTTAGAATAGGAAGCAAATACAGAGCAGTCACCATCTCCACCATCACCACTAACATGTTAGTGTTACACTGGTTTCTAGGAACTGCACTGGTATGTTTCCTAACATAAGCATGACACCCGCTGAAACTGAAAACACTGATCTCCATGAATAAATCAGGAGAGATGGAGAAAACACTGCTCACTAACCATCAGCAGTTCTCTTCAGCCTATATTTCCATAATTCCTTCCAGCATTTAGCTTCCTTTCTTAACAGGGCCAAGCTGTGTAATTCTGGAAATATTTCAGTTCCTCTGAGGTGTTTTCACACCCCAAATTACATGAGAATTAAAGAACAAAATTACAGAAGAAAGTAAGATCTTTACTGACAGTTGAGCTATACTTTTTTCTTTTTCAAATTTATTTCCATACTAATCATCCTAAACTGCTCAAAATAACAAAATATCCAAACAGCAGTTAATACTGCTAAATACAAAGCCATGAACGTATCATGAAGCACTAACTTCAATTCTGTTCACTTCAGGTATCTCAGATATTTAAGGCATCCAAATCTAGGCTTTTGGGTAAAAAAGTCATTTTGTGCATATCTACATCTGTGGAGGTTCCTGAGTCATCCTTATCACTGAAAAACAAATAGGGTAGAAGTAATTAAAAAAAAAAAATATCTTAATAGAGCGGGGCAAATTTTGTGTTTTCCATACATACTTAAAAGAGAACTAAACTTCTACTGCAATAGCTTTTCTTTTTTGGTCTAATTGTGTAAATGATCACAAAGAACACCAGCTGGACAACTAAAGCAGAATCTGCCACAGTGAGTACAATGCAGGCAGCAGGACAGCCTACTTCCCAACACCTGCATTTCTCAAAGGATGAGGCATCCTCTAACAGTAAAACATCAGTAAAACAGCATCTGTGTCATTCAGAGGAAAGTTCAGCCTCTACCCTCAGCCCTGGTTTCTTTAAATTGCAAGAAATTTCTGAGTACTGAATTCAAAAAGAATCTCTGTGATAGACTGTACTTACTTAAAAATAAATATACGGATAAATACAGGCCAACATCTTTGAACTGATGAAGAACTCAAGGTCACTAGTGAACTGTCTCAGATTTTAATATGTGAATCACAAGGCTCTATTACATACTTTAAGCTACCCAATTTACAGCAGGCATAATCAATGCGAAAACAGATGCTATATCAATTTTGGAATTGATGCTTGACATTATTTCTTAACTTTTTTTTTTGTTTTCTTTGTTGTTTTTTTTTCCAGGAGGAAATGAATATTTTTGCCTTTTAGAAGGAAGCATAAGAAACGAACCTTGCATAACCTAGCAAGATATAGTGACACCTGGTAGCTGAAAAAGCATACAACTTCCTTTTATAGTTCACTGGTAGACATGATGAAGTATGCAAGCCCTATAGTTTATTTCAGAAACCAATTGTCTGGTGAAAGATAACAGCAACTATAGTTTCCAAGAAACTGGTATGCAAACATTCTTTCTGGTTAACATACGTGGAACACTTACATGCATGCTTAGCAAAGGACAGCATCATACTATTAAGTGATGCTATCTCTATCCTAACAACTCTATCCTTACACGAAGATCACATTTCTGAGGCTCTTATTTGTATCTTCAGGTCTGAGACTATTTGCTCAATCCAGCATGTTCTAGCAATCAAACCAACCAACAACTCAGGCTGAAATCTTGCAATAATACAACCAGTTTGTAACCAGATGTCACACTCAATCAAAATTTAGATGAACACGCATGCACTCAACCCACACTATTAATTGAGCTTTTTTGTTTTGAGCAGTTCAGTTTCAGACTGCAGTGATACAGGCTCCTACGCAGCTTCATGGCCTTGCTTACCTACAGGATTTTTCTTAACAGTAAAATCTAGTTCTTGGCATGCTCATTATTTGTTTTTTGAACTTATCACTCCATTAAGATGAATGAGTAAGCTCACTTCTATGTCAATAGTATTGTTTCTGTCTGGCTTGCTACAGATACTGTAAGACACCATGAATTGATTTACTGGTTGAAGAAAGACAACCTGAGAGTCTTGGAACTATATCAAAACAAATATCTTTTTTGTTCACAGAAAACAAACAAAAAGATAAATTCCAGCATGGTTATTTATAAGACTGAAGTGCATTAATTCTCTGAAAATCCCTGCTTAGTAACAGAAAATAAATCATTAAGAATGAAGAGGAAGGGCTTTCTGTTTACCAGACTGGATTAATAAGCTTATTCCGCTTCCACATTTTTCCCCCATCAAACAATCCGAGCAAAATCTTCCTTTGCAAGTTTGTATTGGTGCTGGTATGCTTGTAAATACAAAACAGAAGGCCAAACATTTTGGATAGTAAAGCTACGCTGTTATAATGACTATAACTACTATTAGTGAAAAGCCAACCAATTAACGCAAACATGTTTCCAAGACACAGCATCTGAAATATCACCTTATGAAAGTTTAAGAATTTATTTTTTTTTTTCCTCATCCAACAGCACAAGATTTCAAAATATTCTTCATAGCTGAGATTCTAAACATTAGTCAGTGGCATTTTAAACTTACACGCTACGTAATGTGCAACTGCTTCACTGTACTTATTTTCTTTTATTCAATTTCTGGCTTCACAGAAAGTCATCAATAAGAGTTTAACATTATGTTTATTGCTGGCATCTTTAAATGGGTGAAAATCCAGTATATCTCCAGTTCATGTGTTTGGTTGAGTTAGACTAATTAGAAGTCTATGTAAAATGGCAAAACCAAAGACAAGAGATCTTTCTCTTTATTAGAGGTTTCAAAACAAAGAGCAGAAAGAGAAGTTATTCAGAAGTTAAGAAATTTATCAGTACTCTGTGCACCCACTGTCTCAATACCTGAACTTGTTGGGAAAAGTTATGTCAACATCAAAAATCCACTCCAACCTTGATAGACTTTTCTCTGGGCGAATGGGCAATAATTTTCCTCCATTTAACTGCTTTTTTAAATTATTACTAAGTTAATCCCAGGAATATTGAGTATTAATTTAGTATTTTACATTAAAATATCTTAATCCAACTTGCACTATTTAATAAAAATTCTTTACTGTTGTCGTGTAGAATGTCTCAATTATTCTATAGCACACATGAATTCTTTCAAGAGCATCCCTGTGTCTTGTTAGGTCTTGTGGTAATGTGGCAGACGTTAGTAAGCACTAATGAGAATGACATAAAAGAACTGCGTTGTGCTGCTATGAGAATCTGATGTTGTCTAAAACACGAGTAAGGACAAAAAGCAATAGAGCATTAACATGATTATATGTTATCCATTTACAGACTGGAATTATCCATCACATTCAGTGCAGAAGAGGTAACGCAATAGTATTCCTTGGAACGTCCCTACCATATCTGATCCTGATTGCTGAAGGGTTTAGTGCCTGAACTATCACATCTTCCTGCTTTCCCAGTGTTTTATTCACTCTTTTTACTGTTATCCATGTAAATATAACGAACACAGAAAAAAGAATGTAAAAGCGAAGCGTGAAAATAAATAAACTACAAATTTGGTAGTACTCCACAAGTAAAAAGCTGTTTGCTCATTACTTTCCAACACAGCCATATTCAGCACTTCTTTCAAGAATAATAGGTAACATAATTTCCGCTAGAAGCAGCATTTAGAGCTGCCCTTCAGCTCCTGCATTTTCACTCACATCCCAGTAAAACCCCTGACTGGGAAAGGTAAATTGTACAAAAGCAAATTGTAAAAAATAAATAAATAAATAAATAAAATTAAACAAACAAAAAGTAGGAAGGACTCTGAACGCAGAAATAGATGCATCCTACCTCCTCCACAACTAAGTAGAGAGATGTATAATAAATAAACAGTTATGGAAGTGCTTTGCTCTATCCAGATGTTCAATAACATAGAACACAATGTTTCACAACCGTTGACTTTTTTTTCCAGCTCTTCCTAACAACATTTGATACCATCTGAGTGTGCCGCTCATTTTAATCTTCATTTCTATAAGTAGGGTGCTTCCCTTTCCAACCCAGGGGCACACTGCTTCAGCACGTACATTACAACCTAAGCAATTCAACAACCGTCTTCAGCTGGACCTGATGAGCACGCACCTGTGACAAAGGCTCTAAATGAGGATTTTTTCGAGCAGCCAAAGCAGGTGTTAAGGGCAACCATGTCTCTTAACGTGAGCAACGCACCCTAAAGCCATCTCAGCACGAGCCAGCTTTATCCCTCAGCAATCCCATTTCACATAGCGGGATGCCACCGCTCTGTCTCAGCGGGGATAACTTTCAGTCCGCCGCAAGTTCGGCCGCTCTGGAGGGCAGCGCACGGCCGCGGCCCCGCTCGTTTCCGCGCTTCGCTCCCACCCGCACCCAACTTTCACGGGCCGCCCCCAGCGGATGCCGCCGGACAAAACCCCGCCGGGCGGCTCCCAGCCGCAGCGCCCGCCCCGCTCCTCCGAGCCGTCGATCCCGCCGCCCGGCGGGGTCCGAAGCCCCCCTCCCCACAGCCCCGCGCCCGCCGGAAAGTTGCGGCCCCGCGGCCGCCCTCACCTTGGTTGGAGGCGCCGTGTCCGCCGGCTGCGGGGCGCGCCGTCAGCAGGGGGAGGAAGAGGCCGAATCTCCAGAGCAGCCCCCGCGCGTCGCAACACCCCATGGCTGGGGCCCACCGAGCGCCCCGCGTCCTCCTTCAGGCCGGCGGGGAACGCCGCGGCGCGACCCCCGCCCGCCTCCCGCGGCCCCGCCGGGGTCCGGGGCGCGCCGCGTTGCCTGCGTTGCCGCCGGGGGCTGCCCGGGCCGGGGCGGGCGCATCCACCGGCGACGTCCCGGGGCACGGCGGCGGAATGAGGGAGAGCGGGCAGACGGCGAGGGGTGCGGGAGCCCCGTGCCGCACAGCCGCGAGGGGCGGCGGCGCTGGCGAGGGGGAGAGCTTCGGCAACTTCGGGCTGAGCCCCGCTGCTGGGCGGCCCTTCAGCCCCGTAGAGGCGCCGCCGGCATCTCCGGCAGCCTCCTCCGCCGTCCGCGCCTCATCCCCGGCCGGACGCAGCGCCGAGGGGCTTCAGTATCCCATAGCGGAGGAGGGTCCTGCCCCGCCGCCGGGCTGCTCGGCTGCAGGCGGGGTGGCGAGCGGGGCTGGGCGCCTCCTCACGCTCCCCGCGGCATCAACAAAACTTGCGAGGCGGCATCGCCGCCGCCTCTCGCCCCGCTCTGTCTCTGCCTCTCCCTCTCAGCAGCGGCGGCTCTAATGCGATCTCCGCCGCTCGCTCCCGATCTGCGTGTCGCGCTCCCGGCCGCGGCTTTTGGTGCCGCCGCTCCCCCGCCGAGCGGCACGGCCCTAGCCCGGCGGGTACCGGTCCGCCGGGAGGGCGGCGCGGCCCCGCGCCGGGGGCGCTCGGGCACGGGCGGCCCGCCGGCCAAACGGGCGGCCGGGAGCGCGCGGGGAGAAGCGCGGGGGGGAGAGACTTTGGGCGGCGGCGGCGGCCCCTCCTTAGCCGCCCTCAGAGGGGAGTGCGGGCGTGAGGTGCGCGGCGCGCCTCGGCGAGGGGAGGGGAGGGATGGAAGGAGAAGAGGCGCCCCCTCGGCTCGCAGCCCGCGGGTCAGATGCGGCCGGCTGGGCGCTAGAGGGGGTTAGTTGACAAGGCAAAACGCCCGGCCGCGGCGGCGGGGCCTGGAAGGAGCCTGACGGGAGGCGAGCGGCGAACTTGGCGCGCGGCGCGGAGCGGCGCTCGCTGGCAGCAGGCACAGGTGAGGCAGGTGGAGGTACGGCTCTGCCTGCTGCTAGCCGGCCTGCGCCGCGCCTCCACCCCAGGCAGTGCGCGCTCTTGGGACGGATTCGCTGCGTGAGCGCTGCACTCGGAGCTGTGCCACGTGCTGGAGTTTTTTCTTCTGTTTCTGTTAGTTGAGCATTTCGATTTTCGGACTTATTCAAAGACAACAAGACTTATTCAAAGAGAAAACAGGAATCACAGATTCCCAGAATTTAGGGGCTGGAAGGGACGTCTCGAAATCATTGAATCCAACCTCCTGCTCAAGCAGTTTCCTACAGAGGGTTGCATGGTCCAATGTGCATACAGGTCTTGAGTATCTCCTGAGAAGACCACCTCTCTTGGTAGCCTTGGTGTCCTTCTCACAGTAAAAAAGTTCTTCCTCATTTTTGTGTGGTTCCACATTTCTGTATATGAGTTCCTAAAATCAAGTGTACAAATGCACGTGTAGAAGAAAAGCTGTTTCATTCCCAAGGTTTCTGTGCATCCACAGATCCCATGCAGTCAGTAATAATGCAGTCACAGTGTCCCAAACCAGACCACAACAGAGCTCCTCCTGAGCTCCTGAGCTGTCTCCTGTACAGACACCCAGAGAAGCTGTATGTGGAAATAATCACTTTGTAATGCAAGAAAAAAAAGAATATATTCAGAACACAGATTTAAGAATCAGGTCTTAGATTATTTTCAAAGGAGTCTTTCAGAGAACAAAGCCAACAATGAAATACACATTTGATTTATTATTTTTTTATGTGAATCCTTCCAGCTCATAGCTGTTCTGCTGCAAAATTTCCCACATTCAGCTGAAATAACAACCTCACATAAAGAAATGAAATCCTATTCAGAAAGAAAGCTTAACAGGAAAAGCATAAGGAAAAAAATATTAGTTGTCGAATAGTGATTAGCATTTTGCCTTAGTTTCATGGTGAACGTGTTCAAGGAGAAAGTTCAATGTTTAGAGCTTCACCTGAAATACATTGTGAAGCATTGCAATCTACAGTGCCTCAGCATTGTTCTACTTTGGAAACAACAAGGTCAAAAGAAAGTAACAGACACACTGTATGGTTGGGCTTGGGGGTTATAGATGAGAATTCAGATTCTTTGTCTGCTAAAGTAAAGTGCTTTCCAACTATGCTGCCAGAAGAAATTAGTGCAGGAAGTCTTATACAAAGTCTGTCTTTTTAAAACGGGACAATTGGGCCGTGCAACACAACTGCTTGTCTTGTTCCTTAACCTCTGAAAAAGTCTTGCCATGTGTTAATGAGAAAGTGCAGTGCACTCAGCAAAAGTAAACTGAGATTCTCTCCCTCACATCTGCTATTGCATGACACACATTTCAGCTTTTTATAGCAGGTTTTCCTCAGACAGCCCTAGTAACACACATTGTATATATGTGGATGCATTCTCCATATACCCCATACTCTCCCTAAGTGCACTTGTGTATCTCCATGTACATCTGCATAAACATCATATGGGCACACTGTACATTATCTCTCTTTTGTTGTCAATAATGAAGTAAAATCAGATTTTCTGAACGCAGCTTAGAAGGTCTGATTTACCACTTGTTTTGTCTCTACATGTCACATCAGAATACACCTGAATACAAAAAAAAAAAGCAGGGAGTGAAAAATGTGACAGGATCACAGACAAAATCTTTTTATGTCTTTTTCACAATCTAAGGGAAACAGTTATCTAATAAAGGAGCTTTAACTATATTTTATAGCCTAATGTATTATGAAATCCAAATTAAATCTTAATTGTTATGCTTTTGCACTTCAGATATGTAAACATGTTAAATGTAACTGAGGAAAGTAAAAATATTAAATATAAATAGGTAGAGTCCTGTTTACATGCCAGTATTTTCCAAAATATATTATTCCTTAGTAGCGGGTAAGTAGTGCTTTAGATTTATTCTGAGCACATAACTGTACCAGCTAAACAAATATAAATGGATTTAATATCTTTATATTCTAATTTCTAAAGAGTATCTTTTTATAAGCAAGGAAATCCAAATACTGTCACTCTTAAAATGAAAGATAATTTAATCTATCCTGGAAATGGATTATACCCATTCTACCTTCACTGCTATTTCCTTTCTGCTAAAAACAAATAAACAACAACAACAAAACAAGAAAGGAAATGTGACATGGGCACAGAATTATATGTAATATGCTGTACTTTCTTGTTTGTATAATTAAGTATATATAATTTGCCTTTAATGTGTCATAGCTATGTTAATTATAATACTTCCTGTAACTTCCTGGGGAAAAAAAAAAAAAGAAGAAAAAAAAAAGGAAAACTATTCTTTTTTTTTTTAAATAAAATTTCTCCGTAATATAGTGTTGTGTTGTATGTTAGTCCTTTGAACCATTATTCACAACTGCATGTGATCTAGTGTGATCAAAGTGAACATTTTATTACGACACTGACAAAACAGATTAAAACAGATTTTAAGTTCCTTCTCCATACATGTCAATAGGATTCTATGATTTTAAAATTACTTTGATATTCGGACCCTCATGAATATGTTTTAGAAGAGCAGCACTCACACATCCTAACCTAAAGTATAATATGTGTACTATTAAGAACATAATGTAATACTGATCTCTTAACGGTCTGAGCCAACCATGAATAAAACTCACTGCCAATTCAACAGTGTAACCAGAATTGAACCTGTTTATAGCATATATCCTACCCAGGATGATAAATTACACTTTCCCAAGAAACTGAATGTATGCTCTGGTTGTTTGTTGTTGTTTTTGTTTTTTATAAAGTATATTCATATTTCTATTGAATTAGAAATCATACAATGTTCATCTGAATGAGTATGCCTCTTAGTTTATTACCACTTCTAATTTTTAGCAGACTGAATGACAGGTTAACACTGGAGAACTACTGATACTTTTTGTGTGTGTGTGACTACCATAGCCCCATATATGCTTATGGTATGTGCAGTGATTCACGTGAAGTATTTACAGATTGTGACAGTTTTCTGCATTCAAAAAAGTTCCCTTCCCATCCTTAAGGGGAGAAAAAGAATTTGCTTTTGCATTTCCACATTAATTTATAAATAAACAAAATAACCATTTAAAGGGGTGATACAAGCACATCTATTATCGTTTGTTTTGGGTTTTTTTGCTTTTAGTTCCTATATTTATATAGAATCCTATATTTATATAGAATAGAATGTAGATCTCTACGTACATCCGTATTTTTTTATCAAAAGACAAGGCAAAAGTTTAAAGTTTATGTTTTGCAGAAAAGTCTAATAATAATAGAATAGTCCTGGGATTCTACCAAGAGTAGCAAATTGCTTGGCAGTGAGTATTCTCAATATTTCAGTTTAGTAAGTGGAATTGTGCTGCAGCAAGGCAAAGGAATTCCAGATAAAGGCAGTAGAATGAGTTCAGTCAAGGGTCTGGAGGAGACGAATGGATGATCTAGACCACAAAGATAAATCATGACCTCAGTGATGGTGAAGGAGAGAAAATTTTCCTCATAGTGTGGGCAAAAATATGTCAGAGATGTAGGTATGACTGTAGTTTAGTAGAACATTCGAATTAAAACGCAAGAGAGACAGAATTATGTACTAATCAAGCTTGGAAGTGCAAGAAATGTAGGCTTTTGTATAAGGGCTTTATCAATCTCCGTCAGTTCAACAATTCCAGCTATTTAATTGCAAACTGTCTGAAAATGTTAACAGAGTATTTTTCATGAACAAAATGCTTTTGGGGGGTGGGGTGAAAGAAAAAAAAAAAAAAAAAAGAAGGAAAAACTGTAGTTACTGGAGAAAGAGATTTTATTCAAACTCTCCAAATAGTCCCCTTGACATAACTGAGAGTGATTAAGTGAGGGCGTACTTCAAGACTGTGTCTGAGCTGTTTATCTCCTGGAAGTTAAAGGACTTACATAGCACTCTAAAAGCACATAAAGCTTCATAGTTTCTTTTCTAAGAATATTTAGAGCCAATTAATGATTGCAGCAAGATATTTATTTAGTAATTAGAAGTAGTAATAAATATAGCCGTAATTGAATGTTTACCACTGTAAATATTCTAGGTTACCGTTACAAGATTAAATGCCCAGTTTTAAGTACCTAAATTTCAAAGTTAAACACATACCTCTGTAAAAGATGCTTACATTCATATTTGGACCTTTCTTTATTATGATGAGGCAAGAACTCAAATTTCATGCCATACTCATGAAAATGATGAAACCAAAAGTGAGGTCAGATTTATTCACTTTGTAGATAGTAATGAAACTACAGAGTTCAGAGTTTTACTTTTGAATTGTTTTATTGGACCTGCCTATGTCTGACCACTTGAGTTTTATAACACCTCAGAAAAAAATAGAAAAAAATCACATGCTTTAGTATATATTACTTCTGAAATCAAGCCCTGTGGCTGTATATTATTTTACTTGAACTAAAACCATATCAACTTAAAGATTTGAATCTATCCTGATTGTTTTTCCCTTTTTGGTACTGCTGCCTTGTAGCAGAAAATGAGAGAATACTGAGGTTGGCTCAGTACAAATAACAGCAAAGGCAAACAACTAGGCTTATTATAAAGACATATATTTTTGCCCTTATCCTACTACAGCTTAGTGCAGAAATTGCTTCAGGCATTGGAGCAGACATGTTTATCATTACCACAGATTAATGTTCTGTTTGAACAGTAACTCTTATTTGTGCTTGCATTGTCTTACCAACTGGTATGATGTGGCATATACATTTCTGCACACCAAGCTGAGCTAATCTCCTCTAAGAGAAAGCAATTGCTCCCATGGAAATCTAGTGATAGTCTGCAATAACCATATTGTATGTGAGACATTGGTCGCAATTATGTCAATATGGCTGATCTAATCTGTAACTGCTTCTGGAAATGGTGAGTCAAATATTTTCAGTTATATGTAATGGTCCTTCACACCACCACAAAGTTAATCTGGTACAGTCACTTAGCCATTCTACACAGAATATTCCAACTAACTCTGAAAAAAATGTTAGCATTGAGCATATTATTGCAAGTCTGAAAACATCTATTCTTGGCACGCACTCACACTGGCAGAAAAGAAGTAGCCATTCACAATCACTTCTGTGAATTCAGTCCTCTCAGGCAACCTTTAGTTAAACCTTAAAACATGAAAAAGAAATCTTTGAATGCTGTCATAATTTCCTAATTGAACTTCACAGGATAGCAATCTGTCACTGAGCTTATCCATTTAAAATTGTCATCAAATATCCAGCATTTCTTAGTGTCAGAAGCCCTAATATCGCAGTTTTGCTTGGACACCATCTTCCTTTCTGACAGCAGTAACTATTCAAATAGTTTATGTTTGAAAGATGCATTTGGATGTCCAGGGTAATTTTGCATGTAAGTCTAATGAGACATGGGATTATGTCTTCCTACCTTCCATTAAATATTTATGTCTGTGTATGTCTCTGTGTGTGTTTGTATAAAAATAAATATGCACATGAACAAATGATACCTTTTTCAAATACGTGCACATATATACAAAAACACTGCAGTTCAAACGGTTGCTCTTGATTTTACATGTTCTAAGAAATCATGTGTTGTGTGAAAATCTCAAGTAGTTTGTGTACCCTAATTATGCATTGGCAAATTAGCATTCATAGTTGCTTAATTTTTAAAGATGTGATCAAATGGATAACGAATTTCAGACTTGTATTAACTACTATTTAGGAAGCCATCCTCTAAGTCTGCCTATCTTCAGAATTCTCACGTATGAATTTCCTAGCTTTTTACATTCTCAAGAGTTTAATAAATTGTGTATTCACATTATTAGATGCTGATTGTGTCATTATGATCAGTAGACATTTTTCAATACCTGTGGAGATGCCTGTATTCCCAGAGCCATCAACCCTTCAAACTTATCTTGATAGAAGATATATGTCTAGAGAAAAAGCACAGAAAGTGAGACTAAACTACATTGTTCTGTCCAAGGCTGGTTCTTAGGCTTCATGCTTTGAGTGAACAGCCACGACATCCTGAAAATTCTTATAAGGTCTCTGAAATTTATCTTTTATGCTTTTCTTTCTCACTTTCACTACAATCACAGAATCACAGAATCACAGAATCGCCTGGGTTGGAAGGGACCTCAAGGATCATGTAGTTCCAACCCCCCTGCCTAGCAGGGCCACCAAACATCCACATTCAGATCAGGTTGCCCAGGACCCCGTCCAACCTGGCCTTGAACACATCCAAGGATGGGGCATCCACAACCTCCCTGGGCAGCCCGTTCCAGGGCCTAACCACTCTCCTTGTGAAGAACTTCCCCCTAACATCCAACCTAAATCTTTCCTCCTTCAACTTTGATCCATTTCCCCTAGTCCTGCTGTTGTCAGCCCTTCTGAAGAGTTTACTCCCCTCCTGGGTGTAGGTTCCCTTCAGGTATTGATAGGCTGCAATGAGGTCGCCCCGCAGCCTTCTCTTCTCCAGGCTGAATGGCGTAACACCTTCAGGAGAAGAAATTGAGGTAGTTGGGTAAGTGTCCAAATGTTATTCATGATAAATAAGAGTGCTGTTAAAGAAGGCTGTTGTGTGCCAACAAGCCTTCTTTATAAAACCTGAAATTTAATTTCTGTTTTTGTTTTTTTTAAAAAAAAAAAAAAAAATTGAAAAGATGAGAACTTAATTGTTAACAGTGCAGATTGGAAATACCTTTTTGACACATTACCTTTGTCTTTGTCTTCTTTGAATGCACAGGATCAGTAGCATTCAGGACTTAAAAATCAAGTGAGACAGCAAGGAATTACAAACATCACTTGTCAGCGTTAAAATGTAGCCTACAGGAGGACAAATTTGGTTCTATCTTGACTTTTGCTACAGTCTTTTTCTATAACAAGGAAGATGCTAAAAGCATTGTTAATCTCAGGTAACTGAATTTATCATGTTTGTAGTTGTTGTCAGTTACAGATAAAAAAGGTGGCGACTGGAATCACCAAAGTTTAAAAACAGTCTGATCCCTTTGTCCTGATTCTGAATGCATCTCTCCCTTCCTGGTTCCCAGCATATTCCCACTCTAATTTCAACTAGCATTTCTCCTACGGGCATAAAGGTTTTGAATATATTTCTTGGTTACTACAGCAGCTACAACATTAGGGAAACCTGGAACGCATTACTGATGGGAAATTGGAAAGAAAAGACCTTCCTAAGTTTTGCAAAACATATTAGTTTTTATCCAAAATTTTGGTAAATGAGAAAAAAAATTGATACACGTGTTCTGATTTGACCCAAATTTAGCAACTAGTCTGTGGTACTATATGGTCAGACTCCAGTTTTACATAGTTCCATTTTCACCACATTAAAAGGACAGGTGAAAAGGAGCCTTTCTGACAAGAGGTTTGCTTAAGCCTTGAATAAAAAGGAGGTCTCGCTTTCCTTTGTGTTACATTCTTGATTAAGTCTCTTTAGGTATGTGTGACAGCTTCGGCCAAACTATACTGGAAATAACAAAAGGAAGCTATTATGCTGCTGTTAACAGCTGGCACAAATTAAATGAGATTTTTTTTCCACAGTAGATCACCACAGAGTGAAAAAATACCAACAAAATTACTAAGTGGGGGATATATTTAGGTTATAATTTTAAAAGGAAATCAATCAAAGAAATGCATTTGTGAAATGCATTTCACAAATGCAAACATTTTGTGAAATCACTGCGGGAAAGGATTTATATTTTTTTTCACAAAAAATAAAATAAAATAAAATAAAATAAAATAAAATAAAATAAAATAAAATAAAATAAAATAATAATAGAAAAAAGTAAAAATAAGAGGTGTGTATGTGTGATGAATATGTTCGTTTTTAATAACCCCTGGGAGGGATTACTTTGAACTTTTATGCTTCTCTGCTTACAGTGATGATCTCTACACAAATATCTGTTGCTTTCTCTTTGCTATAATTAATTATTTCCTAAGAACTTCTAGCTGCCTTTAATAATAAAGCTTCTTTGCTGCCAGATCTTCAGCTGGCTGACTCTCACTAATCCATGCAGTGTTTTCTAATAATGTGGAACGGGGTTTTAACACCTACTTTCTGGATGCATGGTTTCTCCTATTCGCTAGTGTTTAATTCACAGTAAAACTGACTATGGTATCATGCGAATTATATAAAAAGCACCTATGCACCTTGACTGTGTAAGGAGATCCAATGTAGGTTTAGAGGTACTAAGAGAAAACAATTTTCTTTAAAGGCTTTGAAGAAGAAGTATAGTCAACGTTTTATTTCATACTTGTTATCTTCAGCAACACACAAGACTCATTTTGGGACAATCTTGACCACTGAAATTACTGGAAACTGGTAGTTTTTCAGTGAGGCTGTGCTTTTGATCTTTAAAAAATATATATTTTAAACAAAAACATTGCATCACATAAAGAAGAAAATATTCCACTTTGGATCCTGAAATCTATTCATTTGGATCAGTTCAAACATTTTTCAGCTTCACTGGCAGTTAATACATAGTATGAAAAAGAGCATAATAATGCCCTCAAAACTTCAGAGCAATTACCCCATATAGTACTATTGTTTTTGTGTGAAAAGAAATATTTCTGTAAATACACATAACTGAATGTATTTGTTATAGTCATCAATTGCTGATGTAATAATAAAAAAATTACAATAATAAAAGCTTTGTTATATATATTGGTAGCTAACAACACTGACTTATTAGCTTAACTATTATAAATTACTTAGCATTATACAGTATGAAACGTGATCTTTTGACCTTTATTTAATCTCAGAATCTGAGAGACAGATGCAATAACTGAAAATGCAATAAATGGGAATTAAACATGTAACAAGCTGTTTCTAACGAACAGGAATTTTTTGAAGAAATTAAGTCTATTGGAAATATTGATTCAAATAGGCATTTGAAATATTTTGGTACAAATGCTTTTAATAGTCTAAACCTGCATTTCCAAAACACCTTTTCAGTGTGGACCTCTAGTACTCCTGAAATGTTTACTAAATGCTAGATTGAAAGTAAACAGTAAGCAGAAATGGACACTTTTTCTTCTAAGTATTATCAAGCTAAATAGTGTTCTTATAGAGATGAGAAGGATGAAATAAATTTGTGTCACTGCCACTGCTTTTAAACTACATCACTTCTAAATACTTTACACAAGAGGAGCATTTTCAAACTCACAGCATAAAAATACTTCACAGTATTTGATAATCAAAAAACAGAACACTTTCCTAATGCTCAAGAACTGACAAACAACCTAATATGTCTTACTCAAAATACTGCTTTTTAAGACTGAACTGCTAATGATTCGAACAATGCCAGTTTTTAAAGAAATTGGTCTTCTAAGGGCTAGTAGTATAAATAACATAAACACAGTTTGAACAGAAGATGTGAAAAGAGTTTTAAAGTGCATGACAGTTTTTACATAGTGTATGGATAAAAAATGAGAGTTAGAGCTAAGTTTGTTGGTTATCTGTTACATACAAGATGCCACTAGAGGGACTTGTACAGCCAAGAGTAATTTACAGGAGCTTCAAAAAGAATTGTGTATAAATTATTACCAAAACTTGAAATATGAATAAGCAGTGGTTATAGTTATATTTTTATATCACACCTGAAAAGAACTGTGCCTTTCCATCTCTGTCTTTTCTTATCAGCATTTTAATTCTTTTTGCAATTTTCACATCCTAAAAGACAACATTAGGTGCACACTTTTTATATTATCTATATCACATAACTAAAAACAGACTTTGGTTTGACTTCTGAATATGGATTAAATACCTTTAAAATTATTCTCACTCTCTTTGATTAAAATTCAATTTGTTCAACTCAAACAGTTCATTTGTTTCTGTGCAAGCAAGGGAATGCAAAACAGTATGCAGAGTTTACAAAGAAACCTCATAGATGAAGATTATGAATATTCCATGAGGTGAAAGAATTGAATAATTTTCAAATGAATGTTGAGAAGATGCCTTTAAAGTGATCTAGCTGCACCAAATGAGTAACCTGCTAAAATGGGATAAGGACTCTTCCACCCTCTGTTTATAAAATGAGCACTTGAACTGCAGAAGAAAAGATACTGCTGTTCTTTCAAGATTCTCTAAGCATCTGTTTCATGTAGTAAAATATTCAAATTTAGTCCAAGAAGAGAAACATTGGATTGCTATATGTAAGAAACAAACTGACAGTAAAATAAAGAGCCAAACTATCACAAAAAAAAAAAGAGATTTGTGTGATTGTCTGCTATAAAGCTGAAAGTGGGGTTAAAATACATCAATAGCTGGCTTCATATTCATTCCAGGCAATGACCAAATTTATATTAATTTTTAGAAAATGAAATGGATAACAATTTATTTATATTAATAAGAAACATATTTCATGAGACTGTTTTGTCCACTGAAGCCAATCCAAATCCCGCTATAATTCTAGATCTTTTCAAAATGCACTTTTAAAATCTTAATAATCAGTGTTCTAAAATTCCTGATGCAAATGAGTTGAAGTATTGAAGGCAATGACAACTTTGTTCTACTGAAATGGTTGAATCTATTTCAAAGCAGAAACTAGAAACTTAATCAATAACCCTTCAAGTTGTAAGCTCTTTTATTGTAACTGGAAAATATTTTTTGACAGAAAAATAAATATTTTTAAGCTTTCCATCTCAAATTTGAAAATAATTTTATATTGCACAAAAACTGTATGTTAACTAAAAACCTGTTCTTATTTTCAGACTCAATCAAATGTGAAGTCTTAGGAAATTTTTGGAATTAGTGAGAAGGTAAAATATTTTAGCAGACAAAGTGTTAAAACTGATTTACAAAACATCATTAGTTTAAGAAGAATGAAGAAAAAATTAACATGTTCCTTATATTAAAGAAAATAATTTAAAAAAATAGTGCTAATTTTATTAGAGTTTTGGCTCTATATAATTCTGTCATTTTGAGATTTTTATAACAATTATAACAATGCTTTTATTTTTACTCATGAAGTCCTTAACAACAGAAAACATGTTGACAATGAAAACCTGTTCAAACCTATAAAATTTTGATTAAATCAACGAGGTAAATGAAGCTCTCTGACAAGAAGTTTCCAGTCACATGTCCTGATATGCAGTGATCATACAGCACACCAAATTCTATTTCTACGGTGATAATGTAACGTATATGGATGATTATGTGACTGCAGAGATGATAAAAGCAAACCTTACAAAAAACAGACACTTACAATTAGTAGAAAAAAATTACTACTTTTTTACTAGCAGGGCAATTACTTCTAGGGAAGAAGATGTTTCTGACTTACCTTGCCAATAACATTGCAGGCAAACCTTGATTATCTCCAAATGAGAACATCTGAATGAAAACTGAAGCACAAAGGAAAGCAGTCAGTGCACAAACAGACACATTAAAAAATATGTTCATGTATGTAATTTAACTGGATGTGACTGTACCATTGTAACCTAATCTAAATACAATAGGATATATTCATCAACTATTGCACACTCTAGTGGATTCTTTTAACTTTTGGCCCATGAAGTTATCATTCCTCTTAATCTCACATCTCACATCCTTCCTGAGCATGTAACATCCTTTTAGCCTGTAAAGGTAAGTTGACTTTTGCTGCCTGTAACTCACATATACTAAACTACTAAACTGTCCCTGATGGCAACCATATATTTTTCTGTGTATTATCTTACTCTAACATCTAATACCTGGATTTACTAAAAGAGGATTAATTGACAGGTCTACACCACTCTGACAAATCAAGATTATTGTTTTCTTTTAGATTAAAAGGGCAGGGTTGAAGTGTAGCAGGGCTGTAGCTCATGCAGGGACCAAGTGTGAGGGCTTCAGCCAGCAGCAGCTCCCAAGGCAGTGGTCAGCACCAACAGCAGTCTCCCTGCTGTGCAGTGCTGTTGGAGAGCCTCCCTCTGTAGCCAGCAGCAGGACAAGGAAAAACTCCAGCTGCATGGGCTCTAGACTCAGCACCCACTCACCCCAACACTTCCTCCCATTCACAGAGATGCTCTCAGAGCCCCAAAGAGCTGTTCTGAGCCTTAGACTTAAACTACCTTCTAACGTGCTAGTATAATCTTTTCCAAAAATCCCTTAGAATAACCCAGATGGTTAGCTGCTTATTTTGAGGCATTGAAGACATATTTGGGAAATACTATTCTTCATAGTGCAGAGCACTCCAGGTAGAAGCAGTCGCTGCTCTTGTGCAGCCTGTCTGCAGAAAAAAAATGTGATTTCGTATAGTGCTGAGTGGCCTTAATGATTAGCACCTGTGCACTGTAAATTCAAAATCCATACTGAGAAATCTTGTTGCCAAGATCTACAAGCATCAGAAGCATGCAGTACTTGCTATTTAAGCATATGCTTAGTAAAGCCATGCTCGTGTTCCAGGGAAATCCAAATCAGACAGTAAACAGATCTCTGTTCTCTGCTCACAAGACCCAATATATTATCTGTACAAAGTGGTCTCATCTGCTTCAATGTATGTCATGACATGCATTTTTATTCAACATAGATGGAAAATTCACCCTAGAAAAAGTAAATGGCTACACTGGACATCCTCAGCTATATCTATTTCAAATAGGATAAAGAGCTCATTTGCCATTTGATACAGCTGCACCCGTCCCAGCATGACATTGGGAAGGAACTTAAGCAGATTTGAGCCTTTTTGGACATCCAAAGTAGATTTGGACCCCATCAGGCGACCAGGGAAACTAGAAGAAACTATTGGGCGTGTGAACTTTTAGGGAGCTGCAGAAACTTTTGCTTCAAAGATCTAAATTTTGTTGCCACAGATATCTGAAAATAGAGGTAGAGAGCTCATGTAAACAGTTTGTGATGGAGAACTGTGATCTTATGATATAATTTTGATTTTTTTTGTGGAGTCTGACCTTATCTAAAATGTAGTTGTAACTAAAGGAGTGTGAAGTGAGAAAAGTGAGAATACATGAATGAAGTATTTCAACTTATTCATTATTTTACAAATCTCTTTAGAGATTTAAAATTCAGGCAGGTACAGAACATACAGAAACAAAACAGAAATACTGTCTCAGCTAGATACTGATCTTTGAATTTAGCTACGTCTTTTAGATAGCAAAACTAACACAATAATAGCAGCATTTACTTTTATAAGCATGAATATTTAGGAGGGATTGGAACATCAGAAAATCTTTTTTTTTACATTGGAAATTTAAGAGCATATGTTAAGACAAAACACTTTTTCCACTGGAGAATGTAAATGTCATTTTGTCTCTTTCCTTGGCCCTCACTCCTTCTTCTGTTCCCTTCATGGAGAAGGGAAGAGGATTTAGAGTTAGATTTCCTGTTAGAGTTGGATTTCCCAAAGCTGTCTTTCTTCAAAAGTGATGAATATAAATAACTGTATACTCCAGAAGGAGAAATTCAGTATTTTAAAGAAGAAAACATTTTAAAAAAGGTAGCAGGTGTCATGCAAACAAATTGGTCTTGGACTGTTTTCATCATGATATTCAGCATTTTACCTTCAGTATTCCTGAAACCAGAGCAATGATAGGAAATGACCAAATGCTTCCCCAAAGATTTTACCTTGGATTTTACATCTAATCTTGCCAAAGGCAGTGTATAGATGGATCAGATTTCTGAAGGTGATACTGGAAGAGAAAATAATAAGAATTCTTGTTTTAATAATGTAGAGGGCTGTTACATAATATTACTTTCAGAACCAAAATTCTCTTTTCTAAGTATTTTGTGATATATTATTCCACGACTAATACTTTTAAAATTTGCCATTTCTTTTTTTCCCATGAAAAAATATCCTTCCTCTTTACTGGTGCATTCTTCATTGGTTTTGTTTGAGATTTTTCAACCCTTTTTTAACTTTTTTTACATGCAATTAAGCATATTTATGGATAATATATTTTTTTCCAATGAATCTGGGAATTTGTAAGCATTCTTGGAGAGACATTCTTTTAATAAAGACATGAAATCTGAAAGATATATTTTGGCTGGGGAACTCTCTCTCTGTTTTTGTTGCATTTGTTTGTTTGTTTGTTTGTTTGTTTATTATTATTACTACCACTGCTGCTGCTACAGTAGAGTGCCCACCAAAAGAAGTAACATCAAAAGAAATGCATGGAATTGTGTTTGTAGCCATCTCCAGTTTCTTTTGAGGCTTCCTGATGAAGCCAAGACTTATTCCAATATTCTCAGTGCTTTCCTGTGTCTTCTCATCTTCTGAACCCAGATTCTTACATGCTGGGTAATTTGTTGCTCTGCCTTTACCAGTGTCAGTTTTGGATTCCTAGCAAAGAATGCAGCACACAAGGTATCTGACCTATTAAATATTATGATTTTTGACAGAAAACTTCTTTATTCTCTGGCAACCAATACGCTTGCCAACGCCATCTGGATAGAGGAAGCTATTGTAATACTTATCAAGACGTTCTCCATCAAGTCAGAGGCTGACAGAGACACAGTACAATCATTAATCCTCCATGGGATATATAGTGACACAAGACGCTGCTTTACAAGCCACAGGGGACCACTTGCCTAGCAGACTGCCTAACTGTTCTTTTTGAGGAAGCATACAGTAATTTACAACTCCTGTGCATAACAGGGTTTCAACTATGACCTCCACAGAGTCTCTTGTGCATATCTTCATTTGTTTTGTTCTGTGAGATCAGAGAGATGAATTCTTGTTAACACCACATCCCCTAGCCAGCTTTTATTCTGAATACAGAACATGGATGTATGTAGAAGCCTGAGCACTGAGTTGTGAGTTTGGTATTTTAGCATAACACTTTTAGAGACTGCATCTTGTACTACAGTCTTGATTTAGGAATATATGTTTTCTACAATGCATATAGGAATAATGAGACTCTGGGATGGAATTCATGGCAAGTAATATGTCAGAAAGTGGAAATGTCTGTGCTATCAAAAGGAAACAATCAGAAATTCTAGATTGCTAAAATGAATTATTATTATTTTTTTTTAACTCAGAATTTATGATCTTTCAGGCCACAAAACTGTGTTATAGGGTGGAATGGGGGGCAGATTGTTTTGCCTGACGGTTACAATACTGCGACCCACATCCACAACCAAACAGAAAATGTTTCTAGACATTTATATTACAGGCTGATTCCTAAGGATGGGGCCTAAGATGATGTGGGGGAATTTGGGAAAATGTTTTGCTTCCTCTTTTATCTGTTCTTACCATCCAGATTCGATATTAGCCTTTTAAAACTTCCAGAAGCCCTTGAGGTTACAAACAAAATTAGAAGGAAAATAAGTCTTTATTGAAGCTTTTACACAACACACTGGAGAAAGTCTTTTCCACTGCAGACAACAGCTGCAAGAACTATGTCAAATGCTGACATTTTCTAAAATTTCAGAACTTTGCAAACATAACCCACAGTGTCTCATGTGTGGCAATAGTAAAAGGCCATGTGACTGAAGAAAGAAAGAACTGCAAGCAATATGAAAATCTTTGAACTGCTGCTTGTCGAGAAGAAGCCTGTGGAGAATCTGTAAGGAAAAATGTCTGCATTTTCTTATCCTAAAAATGAAGCATATCAAGCTTCATTTCCGTACCCACAGTTTGCTTAATTCCTACAGTGAGAACATGTAACCTTAATTATGTCTTCTCACAGTGGAATACAATCTAGTTTTCTCTAGATAAGTGTGCTGTATATTATATTAGGCAAAATTGTTTCTACTTAAAATTCCATCCAATTCATTTGTTGTTAATATCACTATACAAGAAAAAAAGAAAAAGAAAGAAAGAAAAAAAGGAAAGATTTTTGATACATTCACTTGAAACCAACATATTCATTTAAAATGTAGGTAGTGAGGTAGTATATTATCCTATCAAAAAGCTATGCTTATACATACATTCCCTACTATACCATGTTCAGACTGTAATTTTTTCAAGTCAGTTAAACATTCTGCTTTGAATAATTTATTTATGGTGAAATTGTAAGCTGCAAAATCCTGTCAAATTTCATGCAATCTGCTGAAAATAATCAAATAGTTTTAGGGTTGATATTACATGTTACATGAACCTCCAAAGTGATTGAAAGAAGACACTAAATAAATGTATTTTCTTGGTTATTATAGTGTAAGAAAGGAAAGTATAAGAGTAAACAAAAATTCAGGAAGCAAATGAGTCTTTTTTTTATTTTTAATTGAGACAATGAAATCATTGGCATTCTTAGAACTTGAAACTTTGAAAATTGTTTCTTAATTTGCTGTAATGAGTCAGAGGTTTGGCTTATACTTGATGACAATTGCCTTTTCTTTGACTATCTAATTTACACAGCAATAACTGACAGTAGTGTTTGGCTTTCTTATGAAAATTAGTGTACAATTTACGTAAGCTAATAAAAGCACTATATTCCAAAATGAAACTTTTACTTATATTTCAGGTAAAGCAAAGATGTGTTATAAAAATAACCTTAGTCCTTCTCTCCTGCTGCAATCTTCATGAAGCCATGGCATTTATAGGGTGGTTTCCAATTAAACATGGGAAAGTACTTTATTAAGGACAGTTCTAATATTCTTAATGGAAGAAAAATTTTTTGAATAGGGAAAATGAGATTTGCCCTAGGAAATTATGCAATCTCTGGAAAAATAAAATAGCAGTCTGTTTGCCACAACAGAATGGTTAAACCTGCTGACCTGGGCTGTTGAACAGTAACAGGAATAATGCTCCGCTATTACAGCTCATTCCTTCATTAAAATAAATACATAAATGAATAAACTGAATATACTGTTCTAACAAGAGATTAATACTTCATTTAAGACACAATTTAAAAACTACACAGTCCACCTAGTATTAGACTATTTATTTGAATAAGTAGACAATTTACGGACAACATTATTCATTTTATGCATTCTAAAATGCCATTAACTATGCTATTCACAATCTTATGTTTATTTCAATAGCTAATTCTTTTGTTTGAGATGTATCTGACATGCCCTAATTTTCCTTTTAGGCTAGACCAGTGAAGTGAAGAGTAACCATTTCAAAAGTCAATGGATAGCACTGGGATAATGAGCAGAAATGAGCATCAATGTTAACAGTTCCTGCCCTGATATACACAGATTAGATATCAAGAAGACAAATTATTTCCATGAATGCAGGACTAGCGTTCCTGAAATGGCTTTCCATTAATTCTATATTAATTTATTTATTAACTAATTTAGTTTTAAATGGATGATAAATTTACATCAGACAGGATCAGATTTTCCTTACTAATTGCAAAGTATATTACCCTATCCATGAAATTATGACTGCATTCTGCCTTTCAAGAACAACAACAACAACAAAAAATTGGATAAATAGAACTGCTGCACATTACATCAAGATATCCATATATAGCTCCTCCTCTTATTTAACTGTCTGCTAATGTAGGCTTCAGCTTGTTCTAAAGCTCATTTCCATTCACTTTCAAGTTCTGTATCAACACCTTTTTTCTTCCTATGAAAAATGGATTCAAATATTAAGTGATTTAGTGATTGTCATTCTTTTTTCAGATCTGAAGCTAAGGAAAACTTCAGTAATTTAAACCAACTAATTTATTCAAGCTACAAGCAAATGTGGATACCAATTAGTGAAAAAGAGACCTGTGCTTACTTCCTAGTTCTCCAGCCACTAGAGGGCAAGGCTCTTCTGCATCTTTCTTCATTTAAGAAAGCATTTTACTTCAAACACATGCACTTCCATTTCCCGCAAAGCCTTTGTGGGCTTGAACATGTCATTCTACCAGATATATCTGAACTTGAATCCTTTCTCCGCTATTGAGAAATGTTCAAGGAATAAATAAAGCCACAAGATGTTGTTTTTCTTATGGCTACCAGGATTTTGTTGTCAGTTGTCATGGTAGACAAGACAAAAGATAGACCACCTTTCTAAGTTAACCTATGTTAACTCAAGTCCCCGCTTACTTTAAGTGTGCAAACTGCATCTTTGTGTTTATTATTTTATAAATCTATTAGATGCTTCAATGTAAATTGAATAGAGATGTCAAGAACTTCCTTCAAATTTCAGAAATTTGAAAGGCGATGTTTATTTGATAAAGGTCAGCTCTGATTTTTATTAAAAAGAGTACATTTTTGTTCTGTTTTTGCTTCTGAATCAATCTTTCTTTTTCTTAGGAGAACATTTCCCCTTCTTCCAAAGATATATAACTCCATACTTCTTACAGTGGCAATCTCACCCTCCACCCCAACCCTTTTTTTTCTTTTTTCTTTTTAATTTTAACACTGTGATTTTTAATACATTCTGTGGTGTTTTTTGTTTTGTTTTGTTTCAATGAAAACTTTGTCTCTGCTTATGAATTCCAGAGATTTTGGTTAGTATTTCTGTTCATTACTTCTGATTGGGGTGGATATTACAAAGTCCAATGTCTGCGTTTTGGAATCAGTAATACTCTGAGATCTTGTCTATAGAGGATATTTTGAATCCAGTTGTCATTGTTCCTTTCTCCATAATCTTTTTTCAGGCTTTATTGCTAGAATAAGCTTATCTATTAAAGCATGATTGAACTGAGTAAATGTCTCAAATTATTGTCACCTTTCAGGATTTGCTTTGGCTTTTTTGACTGCACTGTTTTTCCCTACACATTTCTATACGTCAGTTTTTACTTCTTTGTCCTTCATTTTATACAGTTCTCTTCCTGTTTTGTTTCTGCTAGTGATTTCTTTTTTTCCATGTGATGTTTTTAAGAAGGAAATATTGCATTCATGTCTTTTATTAAGATTCTTTCATCTGTACAATAGATTTGCTCATCAAAAAATCATCCTCATGGATGTGTTATGACTCATACACTGAATAAAGAAATGTAGCATTTGTCTGATAAGCTTATAATGATAAGTCTAAGTCTTCTAACACGTGGAGTGTTCAGTTCAATTCCGTTTGAAAGACTTTGAAAGACTTAAGACTCAACATCCTTTTAGCTTCAGGAATTGCATTTTTCTCACACCAATCTGCAGTTGCTCATGATGTCATCCCCTTCTGCATTTAACATTCATCTCAATTCTCACTCAAAACACAGATGACTTGTGCTTCTGGCAATACCAAAGTGTTGATAGGCAGTTTTCTGGAATGGTTAGCCTGTGGAAGCTGTGTTTGTACACCTATTTATAAGAACAGGTGTTGGTGCTAGGTAAACTTTTCTCACAGACTTCAGTCCTGTGTCTGCAATGTCTTTCACAACAGTTTCTGCCTCATCTCAATTCTCTTATCATGGAATATCAATTGATCATTTTTTTCCTTGTCCCTTCTCTTCGATCTGCTCCACATGGACCAATTATTTGAAGGAGAAATTTTCATTTGCACAGCTCCACAAGAGCCATGGATTTCAAGATTAGGTCCTCAATAAAGCCATCAAACAAATACAGAAAATAAAAACAGTATTAATTTAAGTGGGAAAGAATGCAGAAACAGACTGAGTTGACCTACAAAAAAAATCTGTGTATGTAAGGACTGGAAGACAATAGCTTTCAAGTATGTGTTATGCCAGAGATAGCTGACAGATGTTATCTTGTTATGTTAATATATTATATTTCTTGACATATCATGTTTCATGGAAAAGACAGTAAAAAGGACTTGAAGCCCTTCTGAACAGCTGAAACTCTACCCTGGAGAGGTATTTGTGCTATGTATGTATGAGTGAAGAAGTAATGTGCCTGCAGTCAGATGTTCTGACTCACTTCACACTCAGCAGCTCTGCCAAGTCAGTGGAGTTGCACAGTGCTACTAATGAAACCACTGCAAGTGGAAAGATTGTTATAACATTTAGAGCTACCTGCCAGTTTAGAATATATTGCCTACAATTGTTCTGAATAATTAGCACTGCCAAAAACTGCAGTTCTCCAATTAAACAGAAATTTTATTTAAGATTTTCAAGTAATTATGATTTGAAATATGATTTTCAACCAAAATGTAGCACTTCCTGAGTAAACCTTAGTGGTATGTATAAAAATAGGAGCAGTGAAGGACGAAACTACAGAAAAGACCTACCATTCTTTTAATTTGTGTTCTACTCTAGCATTATGAGTTGTACATAAAGCTGGGGGAGAACTAGTAAGCTGTTTTCATTGAATGCATTTCTGATTACTATTTAGAAAGCAAGGATTCTTTAACAGTCAGTATAAAACAGTATAGTAAAATATGTTCTTTAAGATTTTCTTCTAAACAAATATAAGAATTATTAGTTAGATAAGTGAACAAGTAAGCCTAGTACATGCATTTATTCACCTACTTAAATGCAAATCATATTTAAGGAATCTAAGAAAAGTGTCTCCTAACTTTCTTTAATTGATCGAATTTACACGTAAGTATCAAGTCTCAGAAAATAGATTTCTGCTGAGAAATTTTACTTACAGAAGAAAAATTTTCTTGATTTTCAGCAAGGATAATGCTTCTATTGTACATATCAATATTTGTATTCCTTTACACATTGAGTGATGGAGAATAACCTAATTAAGCGCTGTGTATTAATTCTGAGGCTTTCTCCCTGGCATAACTCAAGTCACTTGTCCCTTTCAGTAAGGATAAAAGACCGAGTTCCTTTAAACTCAGTCCATAGGCAGAATCTTCTGCGTGTGGGTGATGAGTAGAGCAATCATTACCATTCAACCATTTACAACTGTACGCATCTCAGGAATTAAACTGAGGACGTGAACTAGCAGAATAATGAACAATAATCACTAGTGAACTATTTGTATCAGAAAACCCACCTGGCATATCGTGCTAAAAAAAAAAAAAAAAAAAAAAAAAAGAATATAAGCACTATTTCAGTGGGAGAGTGGGTGTTCAGTATCATTTGACTGCTGCATGTTGTTGACTTTGCACCATCAGTTCGCCATGCACCACAAGAATGATCACGATGGTATCAAAGGATGTAAAATTATTTGGGATGCAATTCGAAGAGAGTTTTCAAAACAGCCATTCAAGTTCTACAAACTACTAAATCTACATAAAATTCTTAGCAAGGAAGAACGTAAATTCTTAGCATGAGATTTCCACAAATATGGTAATATAAATATTGGACTTGCTAGTAGGCAGTTTCAAATGGGGGATGAAAAGGATGTTTAGCCCTACTCCAACCATTTTAAGCAGAAATCCTATTTACCCCTCTCATTTCCTTTCATGGCATCATGATGTCTATTCCTTCCTATAGAAGAAACAGTTTTTGAGAAAACTACCTTTTTTCCTCCCATCCATTAGTATAATTATCTAATTATTGCAAGAAACTGTTTATTATTTTTGCTTATATAAAATGCATGTTTTAGTTATCAGACTTGCTGTATCTGTAGCATTTTAGGAAAAATTTGCATGTAGTTTTGTATATTAAGTAACATACAAAGTGTAATATTCATTATAATTATTGTACTCTCTAGTGTATAGAACAGTCTTGAACTACACTATGCTTTAGTGTGCAGTTAATATATTCTACATGAACAACTAGATTAATTGTGTGTCTAGTAAAAGTTACAAGTATAATTGCATTGGTTTCCTCATAGCATTTTGATTTACAATTTGAATCCCTTAAGGAGAGAATTATGACTGTTCTCTTTCTAAATAAAAAGAAAGTAACAAGATAGCTTTTTTAAACTAATTCTTATATTCAATTCTTTCATTTTTCATTTTGCGTTTAGCAGGAATTAAGTTGCTATTTTTTATTCCAAGAAGTCTTTATTAGGTCTTTTTGAGATGCTTCTTCTCCCAGAGAGAAAAAAAAAAGAAGAAGAAGAAGAAGAATGAAGCAATGAAGCCAGCATCTGGAACTTCTAATTTCTTTTCAATGGCTTGATCTTTGATTTTTGATGATGTAGTTTAACGTCTTCTATTCTATTTCTCCCTATTTGGTGGAGTCTTGTGAGTGCACATGTGTGTGTTTGTGCACATGTACCTACATGAGCACATACTGATGTGAGCAGTGAAGCATAGTTCACATGATGAATTAACTTGGTCTTAGGACAAATTTTGAGTGATATTTCTTCGGTTGCAGTTAGAGGTGGTGCAACATTATCTAGAAATACAACAGCTATTAAAATAATTAATAAGATTAAGGGTCTTACAAGACCCCAAAAGAATCCAGCATGATTAAGCTACCTGCCATTTAGAGGAAAACTATATGAAACATAATCTTCCTGTTCTTCTGCACCAGAAGGGCACTGAATTTAAATCACCTCCTATAAATGCATGCATATTTTGATCAGTACATCTCACCTGAAAGTTCAAGTCTCCTCTTTAGTCAGGCTATGTAAAATCAAATTCTCTTGAGCAACTGTATAAGTATAGTATAATTTATATTCCAAACAAGTTAAAATATAAGCAAGAAGAATATCTGGGTACATTCTGCAAAGATGCACTAGACTCCTGGAGTCCACTGAGTATAACTTCCTCATCCAGATATTAGACAGATCAAACAGGTAAAGCGTCACTGGGTCTGGTGCTCACCAGTGTGGAGGAGATCATTAAAGAGGTGAAGACTGGAGGCAGTCTGAGCTTTAGTGACTGTGCCCTGACTGAGTTCATGAACTGGAGGAACACAGGCCCAGCAAAAGAGAGTCAGGACCCCGAACTTCAGGAGAGAGAACTTCTGGCTGTTTAAGGAATTGTTGGATGAGATCCCCTGGAAAAATATCATTAGGGACACAGAAGTGGAATAGAGCTGTCAGCTCATCAAGGACACCTTTCCAAGAGCACAAGAACTCTCCATCCCCCTGCAGGAAACCTGCAAAGCTGAGCAAGGACCTGCTGCTCAGGCTGATGGAAAATAAGGAGAAGTACAGGCAGTGGAGGCAGGGATGGGTGGTATGGGAAGAATGCAGGGATGCTGCCTTGACATGTAAAGACAGGATAAGGAAATTCAAGGAGCAGATGGAAATGAACTTGGTAAGGAATGTGAAAAATGACAAGGGGTACTACAGGTACACTGATCATAAGAGAAAGGCCAAGAAGCATGTGCCCCCTCTGATAAATGAGAAGGGAGAACTGGCTTCAGCAGACATGGAGAAGGCTGAGGTACTCAATGAGTTCTTTGCATATGCCTTCACTGGCATTCAGGCTTCCCATGCCTCTTGTCCCTGAACAGGACAGCTTCCCCCGCCTGTCTCTAGGTGGAGGAGCAAAATCCCTCCCAGTGTAATAGAAGTGCAAGTTTGAGACTGCCTCATAAGGTTGATTTTGTATAAATCTATGGGGCTGATGACATTGCATTTCAGAGTGCTGATGTAGCTACTTGATGTGGTTTCCAAGCCACTCACCATCACTGAAAAGTCGTGGCTGTCAAGTCATGACTGGAAAAAGGGAGATGTAATTCCCATGTTCAAGAAAAAGAGAAAGGAAGACCCAGGGCAGCACAGACCAGTGAGTTTTGCCTCTGTGCCTGGGAAGATCAGAGAGTAGGTCATCCTGGAAGATATGTTAAGTCAAATGAGGGATGAGGCAGTGATCTGAGACAGCCAGAACCGTTTCACCAAGGTCCTGACCAATCTGATGGCCTTCTATGATGGAGTAATGGCATCAGTGAACAAAAGGACAACAAATGATGCCATCTATCTGGCTTGTGCAAGGCCTTTGACGTGATCTTACACCACGTCCTTATATCTAAACTGAATAATATGGATTTGAAGGCTGGACTATTTGGTGGATAAAGAGTTTGTTGGATGGTCTCAGACAGAGGGTTGTGATCAGTGCCTCTGTCCAGATGGAGGTCAGCAATGGGTGGTATCATCCATCTTGGGACTTGTGCTTTTCAGCATCTTTATCAATGACATAGACAGTGGGATTGAATGCACCCTCAGCAAGATTGCTGATGACACCAAGTTGAGTGGTGCAGTTAATATAATAGAAGTAAGGGATGCCATATAGAGGGACCTGGACAGACTTGAAAAGTGAGCCTACAAGAACATAATGAAATTCAACAAGGCTAAGTTCAAGGTATTACACTTGGGTTGGGGCAGTCCCAGGTATGCCTGCAGACTGGGAGAAGAACTTTCTGAGAGCAGCCCTGTGAAGAAGGACTTGAGGGTCCTGATGGACAAAAAGCTGGACTGAAGCCAGTAGTGTGTGCTTGCAGCCAGAAAGGCTAAGTTATACTGGGCTGTGTCAAAAGAAGGGCGGCCATCAAGGAGAGAGAGGTAGGTGTTTGTACCCCATCTACACTATCATTATGTATCTCCATCTGGTGTATTGCATCCAGGCCAGATCCACCCAGCACAAGAAGGATGCAGAGCTGTCAGAAAACGTCCAGAGAAAGATCAGAGGGGAAGAGCACCTCTCCTATGATAAAAGATTGAGGAAGTTGGGCTTATTTAGCTTGGAGAAGAGCATGCAGCCTAACAGTACTTGAGAGGGAGCTTGTAAGCAGGAGAGAGATTGACTTTTTAGATGGTCTGATAGTAATAGGACAAGGGGGAATGGTTTTAGAATAAAAGAGGGGAGATTAAGGCTAGATGTTAGGAAGAAATTCTTTACTCAGAGTGTGGTGAAGCACTGGCACAGGTTCCCCAGAGAGTTTTTGGATGTCCCATCTCTGGAGTCATTCAGGCTGAGTTGGATGGGATCCTTCCTGGGCAGCCTGATCGAGTGGCTGGCAGCTGTGCTCACGGCAAGGGAACTGGAACTATGTGATCTTTAAGGTTCCTACATACGGCAGTCTATGATTCAATGAAAATTACACCATCAAGCAGGGAAAATCTTTCTGTTGTTATAACATACAATCTCATGGACATGCTTTGCAAGCTGTATATCATCTCTTCTCTATCACTTTTCTATCTCATTTACAATTTCTAAGTTTTAACGCCAATTCAGTAAATTCTGATGTGCCTCTCCAAGATGCACTGTAGCTGTATCATTGGTATAGACACATGATTACTCTTAAATCTCAGTGGTAGCTGCTCTCCTAATGAGCCAAGATAAAATCATTAAAAAGTAATTGTGTGCAGGTTTTACAGATAAGTCTCCGCTCTGGGACAAGGCAATCCTGACAGACTGTAATATTTCTAAGGCAATATACTCCTCCCTTCCTGTTTAATGAGCCATAGATTTTTAATCTGGAAGTTTTGGTGATAGGTAGGAATGCACAAGAGGTCTGTCTGGAAGTATCTGCATGTTGTACGTGGCTGTATTCAATATACACAGTGAAAAGATGAGAATAAAACCAGCTCTAAATCTTTCTGTAAGTTCTGTGTTACGATCTGTGCCAGTTTCCTGTAGTAATTTTCAGTTACAGTACACTAGCCCAGATACATATTTTCTTTCAAATGGTGGGCTGTGCTTAATACTCCCTTCTATGTAAGAGAAGACATTCAGAAACAAGGATTGATTTATGTAGTAAAACTAGAAGAAATTCCAATTCAAATTTATAACAACATTGAGAAAATTACTGCAATAGAAAATTTTCCATCCTTCTTAAACAAAATTTTAAAGATTGAGTACAGATATATCATAGTTACATAGAAACTTATTGGTGTTGGAAAAAAAAAAAAAAAAGATAGATAAGATTTTCTGGTAGTAATTAGAATATTCTTACTGTACAATACTATATTCATAATCAAACATAGTCCACCTCACAATTATTTTGTAAGTACATTCTATGAATTTAGGAAAAGTAGCAAATGTGAAGCAAATAAGATATTTTCCATTGCATCTTGAGAAAACCATACAATCTACAAGAAAATAATGACACAATTTAGAAATTGCTGGTCCGATTTTCATCTCACAGGAATGCATCTCACTTAAGAACAGCCTGCCATACAACATACTCCACTTTCACCATTCTATGGCAAAATTTCAGGCTTTTAGCATCTCCTGAGCCCTACTGTACCTCACCATTGCCTGCTTAAGATCATAACCCTGTTGTGAAAAGAGAAAAATCCAGTGAAATAGTTTAATGAAAAGAGCATGTTCTGAATTTAGAAAATAGCATACTCTAAAAATTTTTATAGCGCTGCTAATCTGTAAAAACAATAATTTTCCAATTCTCTATCCCAGTTCTTATCATCTCTTGAAGAGAACAATAAGAAGAGAGATAGCAAATGGCATTGCAGAAATTCAAGTAAAAATAATTGTATGGAAGTGGAGTCAGCTCAGTAGGATATATTCCCGAAGGCTGGAACATCCCCAGACAAAGAGAGCACAAAATGCACTTACTAAATCTTCTGTGGGCAGTATGTGTTGAAGTTCACTTTCATTTAAACGAAAAAGACCAGTAATTAATTTCAGCATTTGATCAGAAGAACTCTCTTTCTGTCACACTTAGCAGGGGAGACTGGAATTTTGTACTTCCTCTGGTGGCATTTATCTGCCATTTGTTATTTTAATTTACATCTGAAGAGAGAAACAATCAACTTGTTGTGCCAAAAACTCAAGTACCAATTAATGTGGGGGGATTTGTAATGTCTCCCTTCAGAGTCTTCAAAGGCATAATGAAGAAATGCAATTTCAGTGAAATCTCTTGAAAAAGAAGTTAAGAAAAATAGATATAGAAATGTGCACACCATTAGTTAACAATTTTTCTTACTATAGATATCCACATATATGTTCCAGTATTGAACTTCTCACTATAAAAACTCAAGTTATCCTGAACTACTGTCATGAAGAGATTCTTAATTACAAATTTTATGAGAAAGGAGAAATCTCTTCTATCACACTGTAAGATCTATTTAACTTCCCCAATCATGAAGCAAATACTGCTTATTTTCTCTCCCATATGGTCCTTCACCTTCTTTTCCACCACCTATACTCAAAATTGTTCTTGATATTGATGACAGTAATGGCACCTGTGCTGTCCAGCACATTCATGTTTCTGTATTTATTATTTTACACCTCTCCCCATGACTAACTGATGCCACACTGCAAAGAACTGTACGGCAAAAGAGAAGACTTAGGGCAGGCCCTGATCTTGTTTATTTACTAGGGTTGTTTTATGAAATTTTAATCTCAGTGGAGAAATATCAGACTGAAAGAAAGAGATTTCCGTTTTTATTTTAAACTTTCCTCTAGAAATTAAGATAATTTTATAGGCCAAATATGAGTTCATATTGTAATGAATAAAACTCTTACTTGATTTGGCAAGAGTTTTTCTGGAAAAATGATTGAAATCTGGAGGAACTGGCTATTTTTAGCCTGCCATCTAAACCTACATCTAGGCTGTTACGTGCCAGGAGGCATGCACCTCTTGCAGAATCTCAGGGTATGGATTTGATTGATACTCTATCAAATACAACACCACACTGAATCTACCCCTTACGGCTGAACACATTTCATGTTACCTGATCTACACATTTCTCTTACACTACAGTACAAGACTACTAGAAATACATTCTATGAAAGCAGCATTTTTCTAAATGATGTTATTAAAATGTATAAAGCAATTTCTTCAGCCTTGTTAGCCAGACAAGCTATTCTTAAGATTAAAACCAAGAAAGAATCAATAACTAAAAAACTGGACTGGAAGCAGATTTGACTTGTACACTTGGTTGCACTGTATTTTTTTATGTGACCTTCAATGATTGTCTAAACTATGGCAAATTTTTCCCTGTGTATAAAATATGGATTACAATTCCTTATGTCTTTGCAATGTAAAAATTGAGATGCTGTCTTACAGTGAGCTCTGCAACATTTCAAGTTTTGTTGAAGGCTGACATCTATCCCACTTTTTACTCAGGAGATATGGAACTGCTTAGAGAGTATCTTATAAAATTTAGCTGAAGAGGTGTGTTTTAATTCTTTTTCCATATTCTGTTTTTTATTTCATGAACTACATAATCATAATGAACATAATAATAATGAACATAATAATAATGAACATATATCTTTAGCTCTCTCATGCTTCACTGATGATAAAGGAAAATTTGACCAAAATTTTTGAACTCTGTATAGTGTTCTAGACTTACTGCTTTTCTAATTTGATTGCTAGATACTATAGACTTTAAATAGATGACTGATGACATTTTCAGCAGTCTCCAATCTCCACGAATGTTGAACATTGTAAATTGCACACTGAAAGCTACTGATTACTGAGTTTCTTTATACAACTGAGCATGTTCTATGCTTTTGAGGAACTAAGTCCAGCTCTTCAACTTTCTATTTTAATATTACTTCCAGGCTATTCATAAATGACATCATCCTTCTCACCCACAGACTTTTGAAATGTGGGAAAATATTCAGTTTTTACAGACCCATGTAACTTAACTTTAATAAATCTGTTTACTTTCAGAGTAGGAAAGGAATATATATTAAAAAAAAATAGGTGAATGAATTTTCCACCGAGTCTCTGGCTCAGTGCATGCTGCTTGGTCAGTGCCTGCCTTCAGAGGTGCTGTAACAGAATCACTGACTCTGTGTCATGTAGGACTGACTACGTCTTATTTCTTTTGTGTTACAACACTGATCAGGTTGACACAATGTCCCCGATCACAAAGATACTCACTCATGCTTCAAAACCACTAACACTTCCAGTCTGGTAGAAATCTGAGGCTTCCAGGTTACAGAATGAAGACAGAGATGCGCACAAGAAGGCTAGAGGAAATCAAGCTTCTGTAATTCATGCAAAACTTCAGTCAAATGTAGGAAAGAATTTAAAGAAAATAAGTAGATAAAAATGAAGCATGAAGTTTTGAAACATATTTGGCAGTTTGCGTTAGAAGAGAAACCTTTCCTAGTAAAAAATTTGTATAGTGTGCCTTTCAAGGTGAGATTCTATTCTGTAGTAATGGCAGATTTTCATTGCAATATATTCCTTGTGTTTCCTACCTCTGCAACAAGAAATAAGGAAAGTTTTATTTGCTGATTGTTTTCTTTTTTTTCTTAAATAAACATCGGTAAAGTATACGTACGAAAGGGACCTCATGAAATCTCATGTTCAAAGAAAAATGTATCAAATATTAATGAGAACTTTTTTCAGGAAATGACAAAGTCTCTCTATTTCATGAGAGGTACAAGAAAATCCATTACAGGGTCAATGCTCTTGTTCAGAAACAGAGCTATTTTACTTTACTCTTTTAGTCAGCTGTACAGCTTGTTCTACCAATGTAAGTGAACCTCATGGAATAATTAATATTCAGACTTAATACAATGCAGATGAAGCATATTTGCCCAAATAAAATATATCAGGACAAATATGGCTAGTCTTTGGGATATGGTATAAGAAATTTTTATTTTAATTTGGAAAGTAAATATAGCAAAACATGCATACCTGCAACTTTTACCAACAAATTGACAAAGTAAGTTTTATTTATACAGAACTTTGAAAAATATTTATCACCTTTTGAATTTATGGCAGTAGTTTATTGCCTTCTTTATCTTTTCTTCTGAATACTCCGGTTGTGCCACTCCAAAGGATAATATATTCCTCTAAAAAGGCTGACTAGAAAAGCCATGAGAATTTATTCTATCTGAAAATTCAAAAACCATTACAGAATATCAATTTCATTTGGATGGAAGTTTCAGCCTTTACACTGCCAAAATTCCTTCAAAGAAGCAGCTTTCTCTTCTTAGTTTCCTGTAGGTATGGATGTGCTATCTTGAATTTACATTTATATGTGGAGTTTTAGTGTTTAAATAGCTTTTTTTCAGAAAGGCATTAAGAGCCTTTAAATCAACAGAAAAAAGAGAAAAACAGAATTAGCATTAATTAAATGGAATAAAGAAAAACAAAAAAAGTAACATTTATTATACAAAATGGCTTCCAAAGAACTATGACTTTATCTATGCCATACAGAGAGGGCAATTACTGACAAAAAGCATTCAGTGGAAAAAAACTAAAAAAGATCTTTCTTCATACAAAATACACTGCATAATGGAAGTTGTTAATTATGGTATTATGGTATTAAGTAATCCTCATTTATTTATTTATCTATTTATTTCGACCATATAATATATGTTTTTATTCCCTCATTTATCTTCCCACTTTTTTAAAGAAACAAATGATGTTGAATATAGCTGTATTCCAGCTAATTTGATACTGGTTTACTTTTGTCCATCACAATCATAGAATCATAGAATCACAGAATTGGGTTGGAAGAGACCCCCCAAATCATCAAATTCTAATCCCCTTGCCACAGGCAGGCCAACTGTCTAGTACTAGGTCTGGTACTAGACCAGGCTGCCTAGGGCTCCATCCAACCTGGTTTTGAACACCTCCAGAAATGGGACATCCACAGCCACTCTGGGCAGCCTCCAGCATCTTACCACTGCATCTTACCACTCTCTGGCATAAAGTACTTACCCTGACATCCAATCTAAACCTTCCCTCCTTGAGCTTAAAACCATTCCCCCTTGTCCTGCCACTGTCTACCCTTATAAGAAGTTGATTCCTCTCCTGTTTATAACTCCCTTTAAATACTAGAAAGCTTCAATGAGGTCTCCTCACAGCCTTCTCTTATCCAAGCTGAACAAACCCAGCTCACTCAGCCTGTCTTCATGCTGGGGGGAGCTCCAGCCCTCTGATCATCTTTGTGGCCCTCCTCTGGGCTCTCTCTAACAGCTCCACATCTTTCTTGCACTGGGGGCCCCAGGCCTGGATGCAGTACTCCAGATGGGACTTCACAAGGGCAGAGCAGAAAGGGACAGTCACCTCCCTCTCCCTGCTGGCCACCTCTCTTCTGATGGATACCATCAGGATGCCCAGGATACCATTGGCTTTCCGAGCTGTAAGAACACACTCCTGGCTCAAGTTCAGTCTCTCATCCACTAGGACCCCCAGGTTCTTCTCCTCAGGGCTACTCTCAAGGAGTTCTTCTCCCAGTCTATAGACACATCTGAGATTACCTTGACTCATGTGCAAAACCTTGCAGTTTGCTATGTCGAACTTCATGAGATTCACATGGACCCACCTTTCAAATTTGTTGAGGTCCCTCTGGATGGAATCCCTTCCTTCCCTTTTGTCAACCACATCACTTTGCTTGGTGCTATCAGCAAACTTGCTGAAGGTGCACTTGAGCCCATCATCAATGTCACTGAAGAAGATATTGAAAAGCACCGGTCCCAAAACAGACCCCTTGGCAGACACCCCTTGTCACTGGCCTCCACCTGGATATAGTGCCATTCAACACAACCCTCTGTCTGTGGCCTTCCAACCAATTCCTTATCCACCTAATAATCCACCCCTCAAATCCACATCTCTCCAGTTTAGAGATAAGGATGTGGTGGGGGACCATGTCAAAGGCCTTGCACAAGTCCAAGGAGATGACACTGGTCGCCTTCCCGCTGTCCACCCTTGTAGTCACTCCATCATAGAAGGCCACCAGATTGGTCAGGCATGATCTTCCCTTGGTAAAGCCATGCTGGCTGTATTGTGTCACCCGCTCATCCCTTGTGTGCCTTAAAATGTCTTCTAGGAGGATCTGTTCCATAACCTTCCAAGGCACACAGGTGGGGCTCACCAGCCTGTAGTTCCCTGAGTCCTCCTTCCTCCCTTTCTTGTAAATGGGAGTGACATTTCACATTTCCTTTTTTCCAGTCCCTGGGGACTTTGCCCAACAGCCATGACTTTTCAAATATGTTGGAGAGCAGCTCAGCAATCACATCAACCAGCTCCTTTAGGACCATAGGAAGGATGTCATGTATACATTCAGTCTCATGAGGTGGTTTTACTCCCCTAAGTAAAGGAGATAAGGCATAAAGCAACTAGTTAAAATCAAATTTGTGGAAATTTAGAAGTCACGAAAAATATTTGCTGGAATTGCTTAGAAGGCTTCAGTCACTGAAGACTGGATATTTAGTTAGAATGTCAATAAGCTCTTAACTGATCTCCCTGAAAACTTCTGAAGAACTGAAATAGAACATTATAATCTACCCAAGAGCAGAATTTAGAGCCAGACAAAATGTCATGAAGAAAGCAACCATTGACACCATACATGTTTTTGGAAATGCTTGACCCTTTGACATAACATTGGTCGTGGCTGTATATTGCACTGTAGAATAGTAAAGCATTCCCAAATTTGTGACTAGGAAGGTGAAGCTAAAAAAAAAAGGCAAGATTTGACAATGTCCACAACAGCTCCAAACTAGTCCCTGATTTAAGATGTTAAGTTTTAGGCCTGTCATAGAAATTGGGGCATATGCTTTCCTGAATGAAAAATCCAAAAACCTTACAAGAACATCAAATGCTCTCTGCAAGAATTCTGTCCACAAGGCAGAATTAGGAAGATTGGATTGTTTATAGAGTTGTTAATAAATCTAATAAAAAGTTTGATGTTTTTCCTGGAATACATGTGGACCTTAATTAGTTCACTGAATTTTCAGCTGGGAGAGTCAAGGTCACAAAACTTGTCCTCTTCAGCATTGAGTTACATCAATACTCTGTATCAACAAATTCATTTGAATAAATATTGTTCTGCTTAACTTGAGTGGAAGTTGGAAGGAAAATCTTTTGCTGCTTAGCTACTTTCACATACTGAATTGTTTTGCAGCTGGGTGCTGCCAGTTCATTTTTGTCAGCTTTTCATGACAGTCAAGATGCCCTGTTCTGGTGAAACTGCAAAAAGGCAAAAGGAAAAGACAATGTCTGATAACACCTACCTATGTTGAGTAAGTCATGTAAAATGTTCTCAAACTGACACACTATCTGAGAGCTTTGAAACCAAAGAAAGCTTGACATGCCAGCAGGTATTAAACCCACATACCAATTCCAAGCTTTTGATTCCATTTCATTTCTACTATAGAATTGCTGAAGGAGTTCATGATTAGGATAGATACTAAGGACTTGTTTTCATCAATTAACTGCTGTCAGAACTAATATGCAATGTTTGCTGAATTACAGCCTACCATTTCAAACAATATTAATATCATATATCTGGATTGTTCCTTATAGTAATGCAAGCATTAAATTAGGCAAAAAGTTAGGCATCGTGGGGGATGACCAAGAAACAGAAGGTTAAAGAACTGGTAGGACTGCAGAAGGGAAGTCATTTGGAGAGTAGATCCTGAAGATCTGCTAAGCAGAATGGAGGAAATAAAAAGGTATGTGTCTTCAGAGATGAGAGTGGCAACTCTGTAGGTTTGGGGGAAAATATAGAGACTGGGATAAGGACTGGTGCGTTTAAAATGGTTAATACCTGCTGACAGGAGCACATAATGGCAATGGTGGACCTATGGATGCCAAAAAGCATCAGGAAAACAACTTGTGTTCTAATGATTACTTCAGCTAAGCCAGACAGTCATATTTTAAGGCCTTGTAACTAGCTAGCACAGTAATGCCAAAGAAAGTCAGATTCTTGTATTTCACTAGTGGTTTTATTGCAGCAAAGTTTTAGCATAGGTTTGTTTGTTAATCTTTTTATGGTTAGAAATAATTTTAAAAATATATAGATTTTTCTTGTTTGATTCCATTACAAATGTAAATGAATGTCTTTCTCAGGGAAGTAGAAGAATCATGATATACAGCAACTTTCTTATTGAATCAAAAAGAAATCTTATATCCAGAATGAGGTTATTACATGAAGATGAAGGTATAATGGTTATTATTTGTCTGGCTATTAATGTATTCTTTTTTCTCAAACTTGTAGGACACAGAATATCAGACATTAAATTATTTGCAGCCTGTATATGTTCCCCTCTCAAAAACATTCTTATATTTTCAGAAACTTTTTGTGATATTCTGCCATGACTTAGTGCACTATTTTCCAACAACATAGAACTAGGAATATTGAACTTGCTTACAAAATCACAGAAGATTCTTTGTCATGAAGATATAATAATCTTATCACATCTAGAGTGTACAATATCTTGTCAAATGCAGCTAAGAAAGTTTAAGTGTAATTAGAAACTAGCTACAGCAAAACTACATTTATTCATTCCTACAAGTTCCTATGATGTTTTGTACACTGTTGATCTCAACAAATACATTATGTTGAATGCACTAGGATTGTTTTTTTGACACTGATATATTTATGTACAGCGTATGCTTATGACTAACCAGTGCGGAGGATTGAGTGTTAAATGATCAAATTACAAGAAAGAAGAATTTAAAGATTTTTGTTACAAACTATTCTGAAGTTTGAAAGAATTAGTCAGGCGTCTTAGTGCAAGTCTCCAACAACAGAATATGACTGCCTCAGAAACCTGTATGAGACTTGCTCAGTATTTCTTTTCAGTAGTGCTACCCTTACCGACTTCATTATGGCCTTTATTATCTTTCACATCCTCCTTCTTGAAGAGTATGGCATAATCTGTTTTCCAGCCCTCTTAAAGTTTTTTTAAAGGAGAATCCAAGCATTGAAAAGAGCAGTCTTCTTGTAAGAGGCCGATTGGGAGGATTTATTTATATTGATTATTTGTTTCCAAGAAAGAGCATAGGAAAAAAAAGTAGTTTGTGGTCTACTGCATTCTTTTACTACCCTGAATGATTATTCACTATAGTGATCAGGCCCTAATGACAGCTCAGTGCAGCAAAGTGTGCAATGTCTCCTAGTACACAAAGGAGGAATTTGCATTCTTTACAGCATGTATGCCTCAACAACACAGTACTGGACAGAAACCATATAGCTCCCAAAAAACAGAAAAACACTAAGAAATATAAACTAGTACCAATTTTGTCCTAGTTCTGGATACTGTCCATCAACAGGAATTGTGTGGAAGAGGAACCACTATAACCACTTTAAGCAAAAGGTTTTAGGAGATTTTAAGATATGAAAAGATTAAATGTTAGATGTCATATATCAGCAGGCATGGGCTTGCTATAGAAGAAAGAATAAAGTGTCTGTCTGGCTTTAGCCCTTCTGTGCCACAGAAGTCTGAGCAGCCACATTTCTCCCCTTTTAACTGTTATTTGGCAATAAAACATGAAATATGTTCTACTCCCTGTTTACTCAATGTGCAGTATTTTTCTGTCTTTCAGACCTGTTTTACAAGAGAAAGCATATCCTATTTAACATGATACCTTGAAGCCAGGAAATTGCTTAAACCTCAAAACCCCTTGCTTCGGAATTTATATTATGAAGTTATTCCATAGCTATATGGCTCCCATGAGTTAAAAGCCATTTACTTCAAAGGCTGAAGCACAATCGTTTGAATATACTCACAGGGGTGAAACAGTGCTGAAGAAAACACTACGCTGCAGTTCAAACCACCTTACTGTGGCTGCGACTTGATTTAAAGTACTGTTTTCCAATCCTGAGTGGAAGCAGCAGCAAGGTACCCATAGGGCTAACATCGGATTGGGCCCACTGTGATGTTAGGCTCACAGCGGGGCCTGTAGCCAAACAGGACTGTGGGAGCTGCAGCGTGGCCCTGCTGTGGCCTTGCTGGGTACAGACAGATGTTCCAGGGGCTGAGGCAGAGTCCTGGGGGGAAAACTCCAGGGAAGTCCTGTGAGATGAATACTTCATATATAACTACTGTGAAGGCCCTCATTTCTCTTACCACTCTCAAGTGAAGGCCGCAGGCTCCTGAAGGCCGAAGCTCCTCTCTTCAGCAAGTGCCCCTCTCCCTGCATCACAGAGGACTGTGCCTTCGGTAGGTCTTTGAAATTAACTGCCTTATTTGACTGCACACAGCACGTTATTTTGCCTTATTTTTTTTATTTTTTTTTAATTTGATTGCTTAGCACCTCTTCTACTTGAACAGGTATATCTGGAGCTGCACAGACTCTGTAGCTTTCAAAATCTGAGGGTTGGTCTGTCGTTATTTCAGTGTTGTTGTGCCTATTCCTGTCTCCAAATCCCATTATCATACAAAGCATTATATATATATGTATATATACACACACATTTTTTTCTGCACTGTGACCAGTCTCTCTCCAAAAGTGGTGTTTAAGAGGCTTCATACAGAAAGTTAACTACTCCTACTGGGATTATGATTGCCTATGTCTGCCTTACTACACAATGGGATATTAAATGATAAAATAATTCACTGATCTTAGTCTACAAAGTCTGTATAAAATAATACTTGAAGAACATCTTCCTATTTTTACTCCTCCCAGGAATTTCTTTGCAAATATTCCATCGTATGGGGCTCCCAGAAGTGGTAGCCTCGTATGCTATGTCTTGGACTGACAGTTATGACTTACGTGCTAGCAGTCATCAGAATTATGCACAGATCTTGGCTAGAATACTATCAAAAGTGTATTTAACAACAAAGAATAAAATTAGTTCAAGCAAAAGACATGTCTGAGATTACATTTTAAGTTATTAACCCTCAAAATTCTACCATATTCCATCATTGTTTTGTTTGTTTCTCTCATTACTTATATGTCTGCAACATAAACATAATTCAGAGTATCCTCTGAATTTTAAATGCTTGATGATAGGTAAGGGTAAAAATGTTGTTTTGAGGGGTTTAATATAGCATATAAATTCATAAGTGAGCCAACCAAATGTGAAATTGTTCCACAGCCATCACAACCTCAAAATTCTAGTGGTTCAGGACAAAGAAAATATTTTTAAAAATATGTTACCATTGCATCCTTTAGGGAGCACTGAACAGTATTTGTTAACTTATCACTGAACAGACTCAAGACACCTACATTAAATTCCTTTGTAATATTGTTACTAAATTATATACAAATTCTGATCAGTTTTGCTTTGATGAGAGCCCTGTTTAAACTGGCTGTAGTATTTCACCCTTTTTTTTTTTATGAGGGTGTTCCATGCAGCAAGATTCTAGTTCAGGAAGAGAATATTCTCAGAAATGGCTGTTGGCCTTGAAAACAGACCATGAGTAGTTGGTAATCAGCTATGATGGTCCTAGTCAAGATTTCCTACTGGCCTTTATTTTAAATGTTTCCTTTTATTACAAGACTCTTCCCTGTCTATATTTTTGTTTAGCACCCTTCTCAGCCACTGGATTTGCTGTTGTCTACAATATTAAATCTGCACAAGCATTCATTCTTGTACTCTGGTAAAACAAACAACTTATTTGGACTACTTCATGTTCCTAAAAAACTAATAGAGAAGTATCAGTGATACCCTTCTGTGAAACGGAACATACATCTTATAACTCTGACACTTACTCTATTTTCTTTAAAAGCTTCTTTATTCAAAACATATTTTCCCATTGTCTTAATGAAATAACTGCTTGGCTACTTAATATCTCACAGTAAGTGTCACATCTTTTGCCAAGGAAAGAATTACCGTATTGCAAAGATAGATGATAAAGATCTAAAGCAAATCCAAGGCAAAATGCCAAAAACATTTAAAATTAAAAAGCTATGAATCAGCAATATGAACAACACACTGACACACAGAGATAGAGGGATTTGTTTGTTTAGAACAAGGAAATCACTTTGCAGTGATATATGATGTAATTAATTCTTTTCAGAAGCTGTTACATTACATTACATTACAGGTGCCAAAGTACAAAAACAACTTTAAGAATTACCATCTTTGGCTTCATGCTCCACCTTTAACAAAGAGTTACAAATTTAGATCTAACACATCCCACCTGCCTGACAGCAAGAACTCTTGTTACTTAGAATGCTACAGTTGTTTTTCAAAGGATAAGCAGTTCTTACTTGGAGCCATAAATTATCAAAGTAACACTGTTCAATTCTGCATTAGTAATAATACTTGTTTATTATTTCACCAATCAAGTAAAATTTTGTTATCAGAAGACTATCTGACTGTATGTAATTTTGAAGTTAGTCTTCAGGACTATATTACTGTCACGTTTTAAATACTTTAACTTAACTCTACATTAACCCTTTACTTACTTAATTTTTATGAAAGATTTAAAATTTATTTATTTATTTATTTTCCCTGTAGATGACTCATTCACAGTTGAATAAAGCTGTTAAATGGAACATTCAACCTGAATTCAATCACATTGTCTCAATATCATAAGGTATGTACAATTCTCATTTAACTATGAATATTAACAGGTCACTATGTAAACATATAATTATCTTTCCTTCTTATCAAGCATCAGAATCAAATCTCATTCTGTAAAAAAATGCTTTTTCATGTAATATTTAACTGTTTTGTTTTCCCACTGCTGTGGCAATGTTGCATCTCAGTAGACAAAAGCAGTAGTCTGTTTGTGTTATGAGAAAAAAACAGACTGCAAAGTAGGAGGAGATTCAAAGGTTACATGAAATTCAGAAGAGATTTCAGATTAAGCTGTATTTCTGCAGCTGTCACTGTGCTAATGACAAAGATATGGTGAAAACTGCTGATGTTTGCAGTACTATTTAGATTACATTTTGCTTTGAAATACAATAGATTTGGCCAAATCCAGCAACATAAAAAGAATGGTAGAGAAAATATCCTAAAGCTAGCAAAAGATGGGTCCAAACAATCAATGATCATCATTTGATATTCAGTGATTCACAGGATTAGTGATTAAGATAGTTTTCCTTGTTTTGCCATCTGAATTTCCTCGGAATTTGTGGTTTTCATACATAATTGTTGTTGTGTTTTGAGGTTTAGCTTTCCCTTTTTACTGTTAGAAATGAACAGTAAGAGAAAATAAACTGCATGGACATCATACATTAAGGAAAGTGGAATGCAGCCTGCAAGTTCATTTAGAGTAATTCTGTTGAGCTATAGGAAATAGTTAATGCAGTAATTGTGATTTGATATATTCTCCTTGCTCTGAAACAAACTTGTAGGTATATTAGAATGGAAGCTCTATAGACACACGATTTGAAAACACTAATTAAAGGAGAATTTTCTGTATAGTATCTTTAGGATTGTGACTGCAGAAATGTGTAGGGGTTGGATTTGACTCTGTGAATAAGTTTCTGAAATTAAAGAAGGTTCAGTTGAGGGGGGCAAGAGCAATGTACTCATAAAGCTCAGAGAATAGTGTAGGGTATGACTGAAGACAGCTGATGAAAATAGCAGACTATCTCATCTCAAAGGGTACAGAGAAGGTGTCTTTTGTGTTTTTGTTTTTTTTTTTGTTAAACAGCTACCAACAGCTGTTTAATCAACTGGTGATTAATCTGGTTAAATTAAACTGGTGTTTAATCAACTGGATCAACTGGTGGTTTAAATGTTTTCCACTGAGTTTGTTAGAAGAGTGTGAAAATCTCTCAGAGTTAGCAAGACCAGCATCAGGGAAACGAATCCGTGGATCAGCCCAACACAGAACATAAAAAAACTAAGCACATATAGAAAAAAGAGCAATGAACTTGAATTGTTTTCAATTTATGTGTTCCTTCCCAGTGACTGGGGCTGTCCTGAATTGTGGTATCCTGAGCCTGCATAGACCGCTAATGTACTGTGATTCTACTGCATACTGCAATTGCTATATTGCAGTATATAAGTCTGTATGGTGACTTCAGTACAACTCTATATCACTTTTCTGAATCCAAGTTTTATGCAACATCACATATCTTCTAATAAGCTAATTTTATATTAAACATTGCACACAGCATGCGAGGAATTTCTTTTAAAAAAGAAAGTAGTCAGGGAGTATTGGACTCTGACAAAGACTTACAATAAGAAGTGCCAGAATGTTGCATAGTACTTTTAAAATCATGACTCATAGTAGCAAAAAACATTATGAATAACATTTTGTTGTTTCCTTAATTAGTAATTATATATATGGCATTGTGTCCATCATTTGTCACACTGACTATATGAGATTCGTTCTTGGATATATCATTAAAAACATATATTTTTTCTTTCATGGCCTGCCTTTAGGTCTTCTATATTTAAAAAAAAATCTAACACACAAAAATTTTCCATATATGATTAGGTAGAGATGTAGGAACACATTTTTTATATGATACACATTATACACATTTACTGTGCTATATTTTCAAACACAAAATAATGTAGATTTAAATGATGTTATGATAAAGATACACTGTGAGGTTAGAATCAGAGTGTAGGCTGATCTTAAAATAGATATACATATGTAATTAGTATAGTATTGGCATGTGGCAAATATTACCATATTAGATGGCATTGGAAGAGGAGACTTGGGACTCATTATGAAGTGTAGGTAATGTTTGTGATATAAGATGATGTAGCACATGATTGGAGGGCTTTTATTTAGTAATGTGTCTCATCACTATGGATAGCAAGTCAGTGGTGGTATAGAAATCAGATACATCTTAAAAGATACAATACAGAAACAAAAATTTGAATTGTACTTCCCTTTTTCAGATACAGATTGCCTCATGCTGAAGTTTCCTACTGATTTTAAAGATAACAACATTATGCACAGATAAATTTTCAAGCAGCAGAACTCAGAACAATGCGTTACTATGAAATCAAGTTCTACAGATTTGCATCCAAACTTAACATGCTGTATTTCATCAAACAAGTTCAGATGGCAGGGGATTTTCTAGATTAACAATTACCTTCCTGTGTCTCTTCTATATCTGGCTGCTGATAAGGCTGTCTACTTGTCTTTTCAAAAGCTTTTAAATTAGAAAAGACAATATATGTACAAATTATTGCAAAATAACACTCCTGTGGAAAAATATTCTTTTGATTCACTATTTAAAACAGCTAATGATATAAAATGATACTGAGAAAGTGCCACTGCTTTGTTTCCAATACAGACCAACGAAGGTCACAATTACAAACAGCCACATTGTATGATAGCCTAAAGGGTCTTAAATTCTAAGCACTGGGATTAAGCTATAAGAGAGACTTCAATCATGGGCACAACACATTTTGTGGTACCTTTGAGGAGTTTAGAGTAATAAAAGTTGCTTGAGCAGACATAGCTGCCACTTAGTATTAGCAACCAATAGTGTGACAGAACTTGGCCTAAAATTCCCCAAACAAGCAATTCTAGAGTAATGACTGAGTTTACGTAGCTCAGCATCATTTAGTAAAGATTTTCTGTTCCTAGAACATGATATATTTAAACACAAATTTTGATTTCATAGAAGCAACACTTTCTGCAAATTATTTGGAGGATAGGGAACATTTGTGATTGCTACTTTAATGCATCAAACCCCCCCGTATTTGTGGAGCTCAGAGGTTTGGCAGGAAGCCTACAACATGGTAATCCTTGCTGATCTTTTGTTTGTATCTCTTTTTATATCAGCATAATTCCAAACTGTCCCCTGCAATTTACCTATCAGAGTGCAATTTTGCCAAGAGAAGTCCTGTATTCTGTTAGGAAGGAGTAAAAGGGCACCTCCCAGATGGTGTGAATAGAAACTGTGTTAGAACTGCTTGCTTATGTGCACGAAAAGTAGAAATACTGTTTATGTTCTGCTCCCATGAGAGTTAAATGTCTTTGTTTTTTCCTCTTCAATAGATTTTATTCAGGAAGAAGGATTAATTTTCATAATCTTCTATCTTCATTAATACATGAAGAAGTTTTTTTTTAGGACTGGGAATAGATTTTCCATTTGTTCTTGGACATGCTGGTTCAGACAAGGCAGGGCTCCAAAGATTTGATATTAGAATAGGTTGACTTAAATATATATTTATTCACGTTTTTAACCATTAGATACAAAAGTATTTCATCAACTGTAATTGCTCTCATTGAGTCTGAATCAGTGTTGAGAGGTGAATAGTCTTATCTGAATCACAAATCTCTTGCTAACCAAAATCAATGAGAAGTACAAAAGTGACCTGAATTATGAGCTGACCCCTTGTGTGACCAGCAGCAGATTTCAGTTATTGGATTATCTCCAGGATTCGATTAATGCTGTACAATTAGCTATTGATTTAGTCAACATGCATCATTCTTTTGTCTTTATACATAAAGGTCTTGCCATTCAAACTCCGCAGTAGTTGTATATCTAGACTTACTCCCAATTTGAATTTTATTTTTTTTCCCAGCATAATACATCTTCTTGTACTGCATGACTTTTCTTACAGTAACTCAGTAAAGAAAACAAAATAAAGGAGGTAACAGAGCTGGAAAAGAGTTTATAGAGTATATAGAGTTCAGGATATATTGAAGAAATTCAGTTCTTTTAAATTAGAACCAAAGTTTTCACTTTTTCAGAGGTATACTCTCAATGAGCAGAAGTATGTAGGTTGTTGTGAACGTAATGCCTCCTGCAAAACACCATTTTTGCACATAGTCACCACCATCAGCTATGCATTTTTTGCCAGTGATGAACAAGAGCTTAAATGTTGCACTTGTAAAAATCTGCATGGACATCTGGGATGTGGTTTGTCTTTTATGTCATTGTCACAATGCTGAAATACTCCACCCACTGCTTCACTGTGCTCACATCCACTTTTTGATCTCCACAAAGGCATTTGGCAAGTGTTGATGAATGCCAGCGAGTATCATTTTTTCCTTACAGAAGAATTCAGCTGCACACCTTTGTTTCATACACACATCCATTTTGTCAGACTGCTCCTCTCCTGCCATAAATTACACGGCAACTAAATGTAAGAAAATGCTGACAGAAAGATTCAGCTTCTACTGCCATACCATCATGGCAGTCTATCTGCTTCTGATATTGTGGACCAACATAAGAAAATAGGAAGCACTGCTTTCTGAGCAGCCCTTGTACTTGTTCTCTTGAGTACCATTCTGCAGTGAAGTCTAGGAGCAGCACATTCAGATGTATATGAAAAAGAAGAATTGATAGAACTGTGAGTAAGATTACTGTAGTGAACTGCATTTTTGAGGTCTTTCTGAAGTCTATGGACAACGATGTTTCACACAATAATAAAACAAGTTACTGCATGGCACAGCACAGTTTTACTTGAATTGTTACAAATTATTGTACACGTACTGAGAGGTGTTTTGCAAAAGAAAGGCAGAGCCAGACCTGTCATTTTTCCCAGATGAAGGTCTTGAAAGTAATTTTTCACTTACAGTTCTCGGAAGCTGTGACAACTTTCGGCTCTGGAATAAGTGAGTATAGTAAAGAGCAAGCTAAAAATACTGCAGTGAAATTAGTGAATATTGAAAAAAAACCTAGCAGAGGGGTTCACTGATCCCTTTTTTCATTTGTTATTCTAACAGCTGAAACTGCATTACGTGCCTAGAAAGTAACAAGTATTGTCTTGATTACACAGATTAAAAGCCCTGGAAGAGCAGTCTTTTTAGCAAAAAGAAATCAAGCTCAGATAAGCATATGCTGTGCCTTAAATGGTCACTATAAGAACGGGTAATTCAAGAGAGGAAAGTAGGAGAAAAAGGCCTTGGCAATTTTTGTGCATTGTGGTGAAGCAATGGCTGACTGCTCTCTGGGGCAACAGGGCAAAGCCTGGCAGACAGTGCACAGGGAAGGACATGGGGCAAATGGGGCAGCCCCAGTCCTGGGGATCAAACACCTCTGCAAACAGGTGGTGTCAGGATCAGATTAGATGAGGGAGGCTGCTTGGCCAGGAGGCAGAGAGCTCCAGATTCACTTGCAAGACTGTTGTGCGAAGTTTACCTTAACAGTTAACTCTCACAGGAACATGATCATTCTCAGGAGTACCCTTTTTCAAGATGAGAAGGTTGGTTTTGTAAGATCATCAGTAGTTCTCAGCACCTTATGAGGATTTTACCTGAATTTTATACCCAGTTACTTTTTGGACATCCCATTATGCTAAAATAAGACTGAATTTACTGTGCTGACACTGTTACAGTATGTCCTATTATTCTAACCTATGGGTCTTCAGATAGTTTCATTTAAAGTTGTTGTTCTAGCATTATTATTCTAGCCTTCCATCAAGTAGACCAATTGGCAGAGCACATATTCCCTCTTGCAGTGACTAAGACTTCTATATAATATTGAAGAAAGCGTTGGAAACCATTTACTGTAATGAGAAAGCTACAGTGAAGCATTTTTACATCTTTATTAATGATTCTGAGAATTTTTTTCATCATTTGAGTGGAAACAGAGTCACAGAATCAAGGGTCCTCTGGAGATCATCAAGTCCAGCACCCTGCTAAAACAGATTCCCTGGAGTGGGTTACATAGGATAGTGCCCAGGCACATTCTGAATGCCTCCAGAGAGTGAGACTCCACAAGCTCTCTCGGATTCCAGATGGACAGTCTTAATGGTAAAGACCAAAGCAAAGAATTAGTTCAGTACCTCCACCTTCTCAGTGTCCTCTGTTACCAAGGCACCCACAGAAGTCAACAGCAGGTCCACATTTTCCCTAGTCTTCCTTTTGCTATTGACATTCTTAAAGAAGCCTTTCTTGTTGTCCTTACCTTCCTTGCCAGATGTAAGCCCTGACCTTTCTTGTTACATCCCTGCATGTCATGACACCTTTATGAAATATTACAAACTGCAGCAAATAATAGTTTTTGCACATATTTAACCATTACAAATTAAATGGTAAAACAAAGCACTGTTAGGAATTGTTATCTTATTTAATACTGAATTTTAATTAATTACTTTTCCTAAGTTGATTATATAAGCCCAGTTTCATCAGTCTTTCCAAACTCTGTTTTCTGAGCTCTTGTTACATAATATATCATTAGCCTTCAGAAATTCAGTCATATAGTCTTTCTTCTAGATAATGTGTGATGACTTGAAGGGAGACCGAGTACAGAGAGTAACTCAGCAGGATAGGAACGGCTATACTACTACAGACATACTAATGGGGAAGGAAAAAAATCAGTTTTCTTTAAATTTTGTATGTACATGCTCGTCTCTAAGTACCTTTTGGGTTTTTCAATAATTTTACACTTAACTGCCATAATTGCACTACTTGTCTTAGTGAGATTAAACATATCCCCGGGAGTATAATCTCATTTTTGCTCAAGAAGAAATCTGTATGCCACCTTTCCATTCATTATGGTGGAGCAGCTGGTGACTAGTTAATTTTTATGTATTACTAACTGATTGCATGAACTCTACCTTTGTCATTTCTTCATCTAATATGAAAGGTTTACATTATTTACAAACTAAATGAACTCAGTAGTTTATCATAACAAAGTATAAACGCATGGTGTGATTTTAAATGATGATGCAGTTTTCACAAGCAATTAGTGTTAAGTTTCTCTACCACTCTTACTTCATATTTTAATGTTTAGAGGTGGAAAACAGTAATTGAAAATTACATTTCTAGGCAGACTGATGTGGTAAATAAAGATGAAATAATTTTTTGATGCTTGACACAAGTTATCATAATAGAAAATAACTGTGAGCTCTTGTGAGTTTTAATAGATACGCAACTAAAGTGTTTATCAAGATACCTGAGAGAGTGATATGCCAACAAGCTTGTTTATTGATTTAATCAAATAATATTCTAGATTGGCAGTGCAACATGGATTACTTGCATTGAACTTCTGAAGCAGCAATCTTAATGCTTATTTTAAAAACAGTTTTAGAGCTGAGGGTAAGCTTTCTCAGTAAAAGTAACAATAATTTAATCAGATTTTTAAATATATCACATGAAATTGCTACTTAAAAGGTGTTTCTATTTAAGAAGTGAATGAAAAGATGATTGTAACATCAAGGCTTTTCAAAAACGAGTGAGAACAATATCTGCTGATTTTTTTCTTTCCTGTATTTTAGTGATTTTTTTTTTCTTTCAAGGCTAAAGCTTTCATCTATACTTTTCCTCATCTTTTGTAGTATTAGTGAGATGTTTGAACACCTTTCAAAAAGCACTGTGGGCATACAGAATTGACCTAGTTTCTGTCAGGAACTTGAATCTAAACGTTCACTGCCTGCATCTCTACAATTTGAACTTTATCCCTTAAATGAGCTCAGAAATTGCAAGAACAGACAACCCATTTGAATAATTTAAAATAAATGAAAAACAAAACCAGTCGGGAAACCAAATTTTCCTTATGGTTAGAGAGAAAAAGACTACCAGAGATAATAATTTTATAGATATTTTTATTGAATTATCTTTTCTCTTGAATTAATGTATTTGGAGCTGAGATATTACTTTCTGAAGTTTTGTTACATTGACAATATTCAAGACTAATGTACAATTGCATATCTATTTTATAGTTCAGGATATAAATATTTTTAAATAATATTTCTCTAATATTGGATTTCCATACATCTGGAACCTCTAGTAGGAAACTTACTCCCCAGAATTTGTACAAATGAATCTAAGATAATTCAGGTTTTCCAAATACCAAAAAATGCTTCCAAATAATCAGAACATTTTTCAGAAATATCCTCTGTGCTTTTCCTTATGCTGTTCTCAAGGAGATGACTTTCTTATTTCTTTTCTTTGGGGTAGAACATTTTACACACAATTATCTGTGTTGTACTCAGCAATGCCTTTCACAGCATTCCTCCTTCTGCACTGTTATACTACTTCTCCACCCAGTGGTTCAGCTTCATTTTGTAACTCTCTTCTCCTTTCCAATGTACTACTCAAATTTGTATCTGATTGCTCCCTCCATTTTCCTCTCACCACTTACTTCACCATTTGTGGCTCTCTCGTCTTTAGCCTTTTCCTTCCTGCATGTGGAACTTTCAGTGTATCTCTAGAATGATTGTCACTATTAATCTTTCCAAATTTCCCTTAATTTCCAAGGTCTTTATCCCTCTTCTGTCATCCTAAAATTACAGCTTTGCCTTTCTCCATTGATACTGTTCTACTATGTTCTACTATGACCTATTTTGGTAAGAAAGTAAATCTGAAATCAGAGAACTGGGATTTTGAGGACACAGGTGTAGTAGGATGTTCTTCAGTTTCTGGTATGACTTACACCTTTCTATACCTGACTGAGTGGTAAATCTGCTTTAGGACTAAAACTAAATACAATTGTATAAGTAGCAAAGCTGAAGCCCATAGCTAATCCTATTTGCAAATTTCATGAATTGCTCAGCTACTGCAACTGCAGTCTAGCAGAAACTGCTGCTTTTAGCATATATTATTAAAAATATAAATCAGAAGGATGGTTTCATCATTTTCATCTCAATTACTTTGAAACCCTTTCTAAAGACACTTCATTCATTAATCTTTGTATTGACTGGTTAGATTTGACTTAATACTGCCATAGTAACTTGTCATGGTTCTATGGTTTTTTTTGTTTTTATTTTGGGTTTCAGTATTCCACATCAAAACATCATGTAGTGTACGGGGCATTCTCAATAACCAAATCAATTTTGTCAGAATAGATCCTAAATCGTGATGGTTGTGTTCTATGTATCTGTTATTAAAGGGAAAAACTTTTAGTGTTAGCTATGAGCATATTTCATGCTTTCTTGATCAAGGAAGAAGGAAGGAAAGGAGATGGATGAGGCCAGGGGGGTGAGGAGTTGTTATTTCCTCATGGTAAGGGAGTGTTTTAAAGTCATGATATGCATTAGTGCTTTGTTTCTTTTTTCCTCATTGCATTACTACTCTAATACTCCACCTGAGTAAATGAAAGTTATCATGTATTTCATGTGTTCCTTATTTAATTAAATAAAAAGACAGTACATATTCACTGGAAGAAGCCTCGAATCCCTGGAGTGTATCAGTCACTATAAAGGAGAACAATTATGTTCTAATTAACCTTTGGAATTCAAGAGAGCTTAATGATGGCCAATAATGAACATAGAGATTTGGGGTAATAGCAAAGTCCAAGTAAATGAAATCTACAAAAATGAAGGGAACAGAGAAGTTTCAACATGTTTGGTGTTTGGACAAACTGAATGGCTTTTTTTTTTTTTTTAATCTTCTAGAAAAGAGGCTTTGTTTTTGAATTTTTTTTACAAATTACATATTATCCACTACAGTCTATAGTTGATGTTTGAATTCCTTGTGAAGCCACTTCTGCTGATCTCATGCAAGAATTAGGGCAGTCAGCGTACTGTTACTTGCTAAAGAGTTACAAAGAACTCAGCCTCCTGATCCTAGGACTTCATGCAATTTTGGAGATTTTTTGGAATACAGGAATATTTTTAGACCCTACGACAAAGATGAAATTTTAGAGTTAAAGTAGCAAAACAAGACAGAGTAAGCTTTCTACAGAGACTAAATATATTGCATACCTGGTTTCTCTAGCCAGCTTCAGTTAGGGGAGGATACTCTAAAAATGGAGTGAGTCATTCTAGAGGAAAAAGAAAGTGACAAAACTAAAGTGGGAAGAGAAGAAGAGGTCAAAGTGAAGAGTGAATTCACCAAGACTGACAAACAGGAAAGGACAAGGCTGGATTGAAAGAGCAGTTTGCATAATGCCAGGAAAATGCAATAAAGATATTCTCTCAGCACACAGAGGTTTATACTTCAGCTGTTTTTACAGCAGTTTCTTCTCTTCGCAGGTTCTTCCTAGTATTTCTCCTCAGAAGACACATTTTAAAGAAGAAAAGGAGAGCAGAGCCTTTCTTGACTAATGTTAAAAGATTAAAATAGACTTTTTCCTTCACTTCTTCCTTTCCTGCCAGGGAACTACCAGAATATCTTCATCTGTTATTTTTCAGTGCAACACTGTAAAACAATTCCCCTATCAATTTCTATGCTCCGGCATAGCAGCATGAATGTGGAACAGTGAGAATTAGCTAGACCTTTTTGTTATAGCAATTATCATTTTTCAGAGAGCTTCTGCATTAGGATACAGAAAATGAAGCAGATCTCTTTAAGTATTTTTTCAAAACCTACTTTACTGTAATGAAACACTGTAGTAGTGGCAACAAATCGCAAATGGTAATTTGCACTCACTATGCAGTCCAATTAAAATTCTATGTGAAAGCAATGACATGATAATATTTCAGTCTAATATTGTAGACTTTGCCATAGCTTCTCTTGTTCTGGACACGTTAAGTGCTTGAGTACTTATCTTTCTAACATTCGTTTGCCGGTTGACATTAGATTACTTTGGAGAATGGAAATATCTTATGTTCTTTTACTGTGTTTCTGCAGGATGTAGAATGTACCATTTGATATACAGGTAGATAAAATACTTTTTTTTTTTTTTACCAATCAAAGTTCCACAGAAATGATCACATAATGTTTTTAAAATGATTAAATCTTCATTGTAAATTTTCCGTATACTCTAACTTGATTGGCAGACTAATTTATAAAATGTGGAGGGCTAGAATTAGTATGGTTTTTCAGGTTGCCACTGATAAATAATATACAAAAGGAAAGGCTTACAATGAACCCGTCCTGCACTTTCATTATCACTACTCCAAGGCTAATGATTGTTCCTTAAGATTTCTCAGAGTTTGCACTCTTCCAGTGCAAACACTTCTACATTTGTGCCCTGCGATAAAGCAAAATGATACTTCCTCTCAAGAAAGAACTGCATTTTCTTGTGACTGGAAAATTCTGTCCCACGTTTCACGATGGCAAAAATCTCAGCTTTCAAGAAGTTAGTTATATGTTCCTCTTGAAACAAAGCATTAATGAGAGAGCTGTCATTGGCTCCCTAAGATATGCTCACTAGAAAACAGATGCTGTTGCAACAGGCTTCGTCAAGCAGTGACTCCATTGTGGAATTTTCCAAAGAGCCAAAATAATTTATACTCTATTAACTTCTAAATATGAAGTATGGCATGACAATGTTTGTACTGAAGAGTCATTTTTGCAAATCTTTGCTTAGGTAAGGTTTTCTTCATCTTGTACTGCTGGGGAGTAAATTTCTGTAGGAAAGTTATTGCCTGTAATAGTAAAATTAGAGACATTTTGTGCAGAATCATAGAATATAAATAGCGGAGAGGACCACTCAGTGGAGTTGTATCCCTACTGGTATGTGACATGCAAAAGTGACTTCAACAACAGTTGCCAAAGAATACTTATTTTTCTAATTCATACTTATTAGAATAGGCCCTTCAAGTTTAGCAGAAAATGATAGACTTTATTTTGGGAGCATTATTTTAGAGAACTTAGAGAAAGGAAGTTAATATATGCTGTTGGGTTTGCTAAGTCTTTGGGAAGACATAAGTTGGCCATCAGCCATAAAATATTAGACTTATTTTGAAATAATAGTAATTAAAAAAAACCTCTGAAATGTGAAATTTACTCAAGCAGTTACTGTATTTGAAGACTGACACTGAAAAATTCCCTTCTCTTTGCCCTTGGTCCACATCATTTTTTTTCACAATGGTTCAGTTATCAAGACAAGATCTTCAGTCCTCACAGAACCCTCTGGAACTGGAATCCAGATCCTCAGAAAACCGTTCAGAGGTGCTCAGAAAAATCATGCTATTTTGCCTTTCCTATGTAGGATTGGAAGTCTTCTATATATCCTAATTATATTATTTAATATATTTCTGAATATATTTTGAAACCCTTATTCTTGAAAGCTGAGTCAATCAGGAACATCAAATTATGCTTTACTTCATTCTTGTTTTGCTGGCATCTTGTCTGATAGGGTGTCATTTGAGATGTCTGAAAGGCAAAGATGACTGGAATGTCTCTGCTGATCTATTCAGCCTATCCCAATGCCAATTCTATTACAGACAAGTTTTATCATCACTATGAAACTGAAAAATTGAGCTTGGCAATTGATTTACCCATAAAATAAAGTAATTATTAGGGATGAAAGTCTTCCCTGAGTCTTAGGTAAAGACCTACATTGTCCAAGTTGCTGTAAAGATTTGAAGCAACTTCATAAACTCAAAACTGTATGTGGCTACTATTTGATCATTCTAGTGACAATAGTAATAGCAAAAAAATCTGAGGTTATAGAGTGTGAAATGAATAGCTCTAAACACAGCTTGCTAGATCTGGGAGAGGAGGCATGTTCTGGGATGCGTGGGATGCATTAACAATACGCTGCAATGAAATAACTTAATGAAAATACAGCTGGCAACAGATGTGTATCTGAATGACTGTAGTAACAGACTGAAGCCTAAATTTTAGCTTACGTATGTTTTTTTTGCCATGTTTCCCTCTTTTTAGTAGCACTTTTTGAAATAACATTGCTTTGCATGATTGAATTGAACAAAAGATCTTTCGTTTCTTTCAGTTACTCTGAATATTTTCTTACATCTCTCCTAATTCTCTGAGTGTTGCTGTCATCCTTGTTTTCATCTTCTTCATTCCTGATCATACTCACTTTATTTTTTTCTTGCAGTTTCCTTGAGATCCTCCTGGTCACAGGAAGTTCTCAAGAGGACCTCTTCTGCTAAGGAAGAAAGCAGTTTCTTTCATTCAAGGGTATTTTTCAGGCTTACTTTGAAATGAACTTTAGAGCATGGGTAAATGTCTGCAGGTGCAGATACTATATGCTTCCCCAAGTTCAGCGAGCAGAGAAGTGAATATCACTTTTGCTCTTCCATGAGAGTCAAGTTATATCCACCTCAAGAAATCCATTCATTTTACATGTAAGATTAGAAAACAAGAAAATAATTCTACATTTTCTAATAGCATGAACCAAATAAAGATTTATTTTTAAGTTCCATGCCTTTTCATTCAGCACTGACATGAGTTAGAATAAAATGCTTAGTTGTCAGGTTACTTTTATTTTCATTATTTTTCTTCTTAGTATTTTCACCTTTTTTTTTTAATTGTTTTGAGTATGAAATGGTAGGGTATATTTTTGGGAGCCCTTTTCTATTCTTACCGGGCTGAAAACACCGTGTCAAACAATATCATTTTTTATTAAAGATCTTGAATTCTTTAAAACAATATTCAGACAGGGACAACTGTGTCACAGAGAGATAAGATTTTATTTTATTTTTTCATCCTTACATTGTTATATTCTTCCTTAGCTGTTCAGTATGTAATTTAACAAACAAAATAATATATAGTAAGCATCAAGATTGGCAGTATTTCTTTTTATAACTGAAATTAAGACTACTTTATGGTGAAAATATGCTACAAATTAGACTTTAGATTCCACAAATCTTCAGGTAACAATTAGAATAATGAGAAGCAGAATATACATGCACTTGCTTTTTTTTTTTTTGTCTTCCAGTTAATCCAACAGTCTGTGCTTACAGCTGTATTTTGTAATGTTTTGAGAAATTAGAAAACATACCTAGGCACAGAGTGAATTTACTTGTTCTCTTTGGATGATGTATTAAATTAAGAAAAAGAATGTTGCAGAAGCTTCAATGTGTTTAAGCCTCTGGCTTAGGCAATCTGACTTAGAAACTGGATAGGATAGAACAGGAGACATTTCACTGAGAAGCACCACCACATCTCTCTTAGTGCTCTTGAATTAACAGAGGGGAAAGAAAAGCTCAGGTATGATGAAGAAATGGAAAAACAGAAGGCAAAAAAAACCCCAGCATCTGATGTCTGTGAAAACTGTACATGGAGCAAAGGGCCATGTAATCAACAGAGAAATTCAATTAAATTCCATTAATAAGGAGCACATAAATATACAAGCTAACTATAAGGCCATCAGTAACAGATGAAAATAAGTAATTAAACTGTAGTTTTCTTTCTGCTGATTATTGAAATCTAAATGATTTCTCAAAACTGTGAAAAATACTAGAAAAACTAAGGGCGTGTAACAAGTTAGTGACATCTTAAAATGTATGAAGTTGAATAGATGAAATAATTTTCAAAATATCAGAGATGAAAAATAGAAGAGAGAACGCTAATAAAAGTTTTTAGAAATGATGGTTCTAGTCCATCACTTTCAGATGTAATGAAAACATCCATATGAATGTTTAAGTACCTGACAGACATAGGAGCTGGCTACTTAGTCAGTTTTTTCCTCCTTAAAGCTGGACAAGTTTTGACTCCTATTCTTACATTATTCTTTCATAATACTGTAATGGTAGTACTACGTAACTCTATAGAAGAGGCATTGAAAGAATTTATTTCTTCAATTATTTGGAAGAATTTATACCTGAAACAAGAAATGAAGCTTGTGTAGTTCACTACATTTTATGGATCCAATGTAGGAATCATCGGGCAGGACCAGAAGTGATTTTTACCTGTGGAAACTGCCAAAACTTTTTCCGGATACAGTGCTTAATGCATTGTCCATCTCTGTCCTGCTTGTAGGTTGTTTATACTTCCCCACATACCTGACATCTGTGGAAAGGAAGGTACATAGCTCAGAAAGATTTTATGATGCATTGTCTGGGTTTGTGGTTTTCACAATTGAGGGATCAGAATAAGGGCAAATGCCACACATTATTACTGCCTGACACTTTAGGTGTGACCTTTATGGATAATAATGACAAATTCTGCCTTGGGTCAAATGTTAGAAAACTCTGACTGTTTAAAATACTTTTCTTTCTTTTTCTCTGAATTATTCCAACCAGTGTTTCCATAGCAATAGAAACAAAAACCTACTGGCAGCTTGTAGGCAGGCAGCAGATGACAGCTCTCAGTACCAGATTTCAGCAACTGACTTTAAAATAACAGTTCCAAGAACCCACTGCAATAACAAGCACAAAGATTTTAGTACAATATTGGCTCCTTCTGTATGTGCTACTTTGAAACAGAAGGAAAATGCCTTGAGAATAGAATTATTATTCAGAAGAATGTTTATGCCTATCTTCTGACAACAGCTGCGTGTCCTTTTTGGTTTGGTCCTGCAATGTATGCACTGTGCATAGTAGCTGAATACTATTTATGTGATTCCTATGTGATATTGCAATATGTTACAGAGAAAATATTTGTTCTCTTGAAATACAATAGTGTGAGTAAAGAAATTTGAAGAAGGACTAAAAGATTCTAGCTTATGGAAGAGAAGAAACTCACAAAACTTTGGGTGGAATTTAGGATGCTTTTTTCCAAGACCTAGTAAAGGAAGATTCCAATAAAATAACTTAAAATGAGAGGATAGATGTTTTGGATGTTCTCTGGAGAGCCCACCAGGAAGCAACAGTGAGGTACTGCTTAAGGACAGGTTTTCACTGTGCTTCTGAGTCTTCCAGCACTGATCAGAAGAAATTGCAGAGAGCCATCAGCACAAAAACTGCACAGCCCTTAGCTGCATTTGCTGCCAGAATAATGCTGGCCTTTTTCCCAATGACGCTGCCTTATGTGTGGGACTCATAAGCTACTTCTACTTGGTAAATCAGATCATGAGCATAAAGTCTTTCTGTATTTTGTTGTTGTTCTTACTGAGTTTTTTTCTTTCCATATCACAGACATTGAAGCTGTTTTCCATGCTAAAACTGAGTACTAATTCCTTGTCCTAGCCAATATTTATTTATATAATAAGATTATATAATATTTATTTATACAATATTTATATTGTATGCTTATCCAGGATAAATCATTTGGATTATTGTCTTTTATTTGCAATCATATTACAGAAACTTCTCGTTATCTATCTGTTACATCCCACTTATCCCTTTTATCTTGAAATAGTTTTTTCATTCATTAAATATAGGTTTCTAGATAGCTTTTCCCCTTTGTTTTGCCATTATTCACTCTCCATTATATTTTAAATCTGTCTTTGCCCTCCTATTTCATTAATTCCTTGATTTAATTATTGTGTTTGAATCACTTATCTTTTTCTTTATCCGAATGATCTGTTGGTCCTGTTGGTTGCTGCTTGCTCAACATGTTGGCATAAAATTGTAATATCAGTGAAAATAATCAGATTGTAGCAGGCAGTCAAACAATCCAGATAGATTCCTTGGCTGTTCTCTTTTAGAAACTGGAAGAATTTTTTTTTTACGAAATGGTTGACTCTTTTCCCAGTTACAACAGTACAAATCTTTGTACAATCCTTTAATATTGAGCACTTGCATTATACAACTTCTTGTATTTTTAATATTTCCATGTGTGTCACTGTATGATTGAATCTGTCCTTGTTGCTTTACTGTTCTCCTAAGTACACCCAGGTTTTCATTATTAGTTTTGGAATGCATCTTACACAGCTGTAGGTTGCCAGAGGAATCTCACCTTTCTAAGAGCCCATTTCTTTTGTACATTTATCTTACATTTGTTTTATGTGGCAATGGAAGAAAAATTACTATTTTCGCCTCTTCTTTTCTAGTTAAGTGTTAGTTTATGTTGATAAGGTGCACAGACAAGATGGTTGTTCTCACTTTTTTTGTGTGACTGTAATATTGATAAGCTTAAAATTATATTTTGCTTTACTGTCGCTGAAGTAGGTAGCGCTAAATAATATGTCCAAAGTGCATGTTACTGCAACAGCAAGAAAATAAAAAGCCAAATACGCAAATAAATTTCTTATACTGTCATGATCCTACGATGAAAATGTATTTGTTATTCAACAGGATACACAAGTCCATTTTCTTCTTGAACAGACAGATGGATCATTCTCCAAAAGCCAAACATGCCACACAATGTTTAGTTGCTTCATGCAAAGCTCACACTGACACCTCTTCACCTATTCACTGTCCATCTGAGGATGACAAAGCTAACTTACTTCTACTAGCAGGAACAGAAAGAGACAGTACTGAGCATCTTTTCTGTATCACTCAGTCTATAAATTGTTTTTCATTACCACATCTTTTACCAGCAGGAAATCCTACGTTGGTATCAGTCTTGGTTCCTATATTTGTATTTCATCTTATCACCTGCAAAAGTATGAACATGGTACTTCACATACTTAGGATGTTTCTTTTTGACTACCTGATTGTTCTTTTTTGGAAGAAAAATAAAGTATTTGTGTATATTTAATAGAAAGTCCATTTGCACACAATCATTAATTTCACAATTTGTGCATGCTCCTGGATTTTTCTTCTGTGGTCTGCTGACATGTTTAGCAGCACATTACTGCAGTGTGACTGACTCACATTCATTTTCCAAAGAATTTGCGTGGGAGCTAAAAACAATTTGGCATTGGCTTTTGTGACTGAACCACAGAGCGTTAAGTAGTGTCCGAACATCTTGCTATCTCACTGTGAAAAGATAGTGGAAGCAGGTTTTAACAAAGCAACAAGGCTAAAAAAGCTTTAAAAATATATATATTTTACATTATTGATAAATAACTATAGAGATAAACATGGTGTGTGCCCAGGGATGCAGAATGAAAAGTGACAGCCATTCATAACATTTTCTCTCTGAGAAGGAACTTTGGGGAAACAGTGAAGGTGAAGTTTAGTTCTTGGTAAAAAGGCAGCCATACACTTGTGGTCGCTTCCTACAGTAGCCTAATGGCAGATTTTGAACAAATTGAAATACCCCTTGTCATCTATGGTTGTGTGTCCATGACACAAGTCCTCCTATATCATGTGTCAAGAAAATCCATCTCTCTATCCTCTTTCCTTCTGAGTATAGTTGCACAAGGGGATAGATTTAGGTTAGATATAAGGAAAGAATATTTTACAGTAAGGGTGATAAGGCACTGAAACAGCTTGCCCAGTGGTGGATGTCCTGTCCCTGGACATTCAAGGTGAAGCTGAACAAAGCCCTGGGCAACCTGATCTAGCTGTGGATTGCCCTGTGCATTGCAGAGGAGTTGGACTAGATGGCTTTCAGAGGTCCCTTCCAATTCTAAGGATTCTATGATTCTATGTTTCTATGAAAATGTAAGAGTTAGCCATCAAAAACATTCTTAATACTTATCAACTATTTCTTCTTCTTTCCATAAAGAAAAGTAGTATTTAAAACCTCTATAAGCTTAAGTTTTAAATACTGGAAGAAGCTGTGTAATGCTTTCACTGTGGTACAGAAACCACGAAGTCTGTCATTAAGAGACAGGATGTTCCTCTCAGTTAGGGATTCTGAATTGAAAATTTAATGCAGTTTGCCTTCACTGGTCTTGGATGCTGGAAGGTCTCTTTCTCATGAAATGCTATCAAACATCTTCACATCTGGTTCTCTTCATCAAGATCTCAGAATGTTTCAAATACAAGCCTGTATTCTGAATTTGGAGCCTGCTGATTAATATCTCAGGAAAAAAAATAATTCAGGCTAACCTTTGCATGTAAGAGTCTAAGTAGTGTTTTGTAAACTTGAAATTCAGCCCTATGTTTGAAACACCACAGTCCTGCAGCACATAAATAAAACCATATATTTTATTTACTGATATAATCCCTTTCGCTCTTTTTCTTATAGAAAGATACAGGTTTGCTTGAACATTTCTGGGACAGTAACGTCTATTGTTTTCTAATTATTTTTTTTAACACTGTTCAGTAGCATTTCGAAAATAACAATTAGGAACTTAGTTGTATTGTAAATTAAATTTATTGCAGTATGCTGCATGTATGCATACTTGCATGCTTCAGTCTAATTTGGCAAAAAGTTGGCTAGCTTAGGCTAATGTATGAAACGTCAATACACATATTTTAATAACTTCATCTAAATTTTAAAGATATAATTCAGAATCATGTTTTGTGTGTGTGTTTGTAGTAAGTGAATAGAACAGATGGGGAAGGCTCAATTTAAAATCAAATGTCAAATAATCAATCAAATAATCAATTAAAATAATTAAAATAATATTGTTCACTTACAGAAAAAGGTTTATCTTTTGATTCAGACACTGTTCTACGTAAATATATTAGAGCTGTGTATAATTATGAATAATTTAGCTTAAGAGTATGTGATTATTCTAAAGGGATTTACAGATATTTTCACCTGAAATTATTCTCATAATAAAGACTTTGAATTCTGCTTGGTGGTTTTAACACAGTTACTGATTCATAACTGATGGTAAAGAATTTTCATAGCTCCTACATTTAGATCATAGACGTGCTCATATTCTTGATAATCCTCCTCCCCCAGGATACACCATCAAACTTCTTTTTCTATAGTTACGTTGATGCAATTGAAGCTCTAAATATGCTTAAGATTTGTGTGCTCTCAAGATGAATCATACAAATGCACTTGGTAAAACAGAAAGGAAGTGACAATTTTCAAGGGAAATGTTTTCAAATCTGTGACATAACTAAAACAATTTTTTCGCTGTGAAGTGAGGAGACCCTATTGGTAAATACCAATGAAGTTTAAAAGGAATTTGATCATGTTCAATGAATAAATATTTCTGATATTATACCAGCTGGTAGAATGTAAATGCAGTTTGCCTTTTTCTTTGAATACTCAAGGCTGAAATAATATCCCCTTGCGTACATCATTGCTTTACCACTGTATTTTTAATTGATTCTTAATTATTTTTTCTATTAAAAAATGCCTTGCTTGACCTTTTGCATAAGCATTGTCTACAGTTTGAGTCATGGTGATGAATCATTCACATATGTTGTAGAAATTTGCTGTTTTCTCTGAAATAGTAAGGTGTTATATTTAATTCTTGAACACTGTCCATAGGCTAACACCTATAAGAAAGAGAAAGAAATCTAGAAATGTCAGTAAGAGAAGTCTGCAGTTGCTGCATGTAGTGTAACTAAATTTTCATCCTGAAGTTTATGCATTCATTTTAGCAAATTAACTCTCTGAAGCCTTTTTCATCATCAAATAACTGTAATATCACGAATAACAGAAGGTCATTTAATTTAAAACATTTGAGGATAACAATTAGAATATCAGCTATGGAAAATATTGAGCCAGAATCAACTCTTACAACTAACTGAGAAGTCTGGTTGTTGACTAAGGCATATTCCGCTTAGTATCCCCACCCCAGGAGTAGGTTTTACAATTGAAAGAAGAGGAAGTTCCTGCTAAAAAGCTGACCTTAAAGATCATCGTTGCTATTCATTGATATTCTTTTGGATGTTGGGGCAGCTAAGCAGCAGTAAACTTTTATTTAAAATTACTCTGATTTAAAGAGCAAGAAACTAGCCTGACTGAAAATTATTCTCTATTCTACCTATGAAATCATGCCTGCCAAGATTCTTGAATATGTTCATCAAGGAGCCTTTCTTTGCTTGTTAAAATGCCTTTTGTTCAAACAATCTCTTCCTGTTCATCAATATTCCTTACAGCTTCTCACTACTTAAGCTCTATGCATGCTATCCAAGGGGGGGCTGGATGCTGCTACCTTTCTTCATTCCGAGCAGTCTCTTGAAATAAAATTGAACTGAAGTAATCAGTCCTTACAGAATTTCATCCTAAAGCTGAGACATATGGATTGACTGGGATAGTAGCTGAACTCTCAAGCATTTCTATGAATCCTCTGAAGTTTGCCTAGCATTATTAATGGTGTATAAAATCCTCTAAAGTCAGATGCAGCCATGTTGGTGACATAGTTCTGGAACTTTCACAAGCAAGGTAAATTAATACCAATGACACTACTGTCATCAAGGCAGAAGTTTACATGAATAACACTGTGAGAGTTCAGCCATGTTTGAGTTTACATATGTAATTTCAAACGCTTAAAATGAGATATAAGGCAAAATCCAGGTGAGAAAATATATAGGGATCAGTTAAACAGAAAAGCTAGCATGGGAAAAAAGGGAAAGTTATGCTGAAGGAAGGAACTAAGGAACAACACTGTCTTGCCCAATCAATGTTATTTAGCAGCAGAAGAATTAATTTCTGCAGCATTAATAATGTTTTTTTCCCTCTAGGGAACCACTTATTCACGGATTGACCCCTTGTCTGGCATTGTGTGAAGCACAATTTTGTTAATTAAATATCAGTCTCTTGATTGTGCTGGGCTCTTCAAATTAGCCTATTAGCAGTTTAACACAATTAGATGAATTTAAAGCAGCGTCCTTGCTTAAATGAAGACAGCGCTTGTTCTTCTTTTACAGCTCTTTTTGTTTCAGGAAATACGCATTTCCTGGATATTATAAAATGCTAACCTGGCATTGCAAAGACTGTCCTGTCATCTCAAGCTGAACACTATTCTCACTCGGAGTGGCTAATCTTTCCCTGCCTAAAGAAATATCTTTAATTAAAGAGAGCTGCTCCTCAGGACCAAAGTACTGCTCTGTGGAGTTGAAGTGGCAGAACATGATCCTTGCAGAAATTATGTCTTAAAAATGTTCACAGCATGGAGATTTGGTGGGTGAGATTTTAAATTTTTTTTTCAGTTGAATCTGTGATTAATGATACATCTTGCAGAAATCATTAGCTACAATCTCCCTAGCAGCTAAGACTTGGGGAAATAATCTCTGAGAAATAATTTAGAAGTTTAGAAATCTAAGGTTGGAAACCAGTTTTCTGCCCTCATTTTTTTCTAAAAAAAAAAAAAAAAAAAGAACCTATGTAGCTCTGCAGATGTGATAGATCAATGTTGCTCAGTTATTACAGAATTGTCACAAAATCATAGAATCATTTGAGTTGGAAGGGACCCTTAAAGACCATCCAGGCCAACTCCCCTGCAATAAACAGAGACAGGGCATCCACCAACTCTCTGGGCAACATGTTCCAGTGCTTTCTCAGCCTTATTGTAAAAAAACCTCTTTCTTTATATCCAATCTAAGTCTCCCCTATTCTAGTTTGAAACCATTTCCCCTTTTCCTATCACAGCAGATCCTGCTAAGGAGTCTGTCCTTTTTTTTCTTATATCCCCCTTTAGACACTGAAAGGATCTTGCTACCTTGACTTATTTCAATGTGTAGGCAGAACCTGGGGATAGGTGGGTAGTTATGTGATAGGACTCAATGAAATATTCCTTAAAGAGTCCTTGAATATGAGGTAGCTAGCATTTAAAAGTTGACAAATTTTGCATAGCAATTTTCTGCAGCTTGAGAGTGATAAATACACGGATGAAGATTTGAAATGAGCTCACTTTTCAATTTTTTTTTATGACTAAATTTCTGTCAACAGAAATACAGTTGCTTTAGTTATATCCATTCAAAGTATAATTTTTCAAAAATGGATGAGATTATGAAATTAGTCATTTAAAGTTCTGGAGTTGCTTCTATGGAATTGATGAAAAAAGCTAGTGGCTATTGAATCCAGAATACATGTAAACCACCAATGAATAATTTTATGAAGAAAGCACTCATGCCATTAAACAAACAGTGCAGATACAGAAAGCTTGATAAAACATTAATGATACTTCTCTTCACCATAGCATGTGGTTTCCCCAGAAAATGTTCTTTACTACAGTAGATCTTAGAGACGAACCTGTGAGTCAGTGTGAGTTCTGCCTGTCATTACAGTGATCTGGATGTGTTTGGACAAATGCAGTTACAAAAGTATGCTTATATAAATTGTTTTACTGAGAGCAAGTAGCTGCAAAGAAAACTGTAGAAATTCACAATTTAATTTTTCATGTGCAAGCTAAAACTGAAGCATAACACTTTTCATTGCATCTTTCTCAATTTTCTCTGTCTAAAAACAACATTCTAGAATTGGAAATTACTCTCAACTGATGATGGCATCTTTAAAGATGAGACAGAAATAAGAACAAACTATAAGGACAAAATAATTTACAAGAAGAGATTTCTTTTCTTAGATGCTTCGATACTTGTTAAAATTGTCTCTTAATAGGTGTTAAATGCTGAGGCTTACATAAAGCTACCTGAAAGATCTGAGAAGTTGTGCAGTTCAATTTTTACATTCTTATTGTTTTCTCTGTCACACTGTATCTGAATCAAAAGTCTACAGAAGTAGAAAGTTTTGGAGAACAGACAATACTTTTGTATTTGTTGGGCTTTTGATGTGGACCACTGAAATCATATGGAAATCTCACTTTTTTTTTTTTTTTTTAGAACTTCTGGATTTATTACTGAACTAAGTTCACATCTTGTTTCCCATAGGCCTGCTATCTTCTATGAAATTATAACACAGCAAAATATATTCCATAATCTTCCTTTTGTTTATTGTTATAAATTCTGCTCCTGTGGTAGTTCATTAGAAAATGTCTTCCCTGAATTTTAAAATATCAAAGATACAGTCTCTCGCCGTCCATTTCTCTTCTTCCTCTCCACATGGTTATTTTCATATAGATGTCTATGAATAAAACAGTGTTTTTTCATCATATTTATGATAGGAAATTATTATGCTTTAGACCTTCTTTACTTTTTCTCAAGTTTTAGTATTCTCTAAATAAAAAATATAATGTGAGCAACAGTAAGAATCTTATAATCTAATTGACAATGTGGAAGAAGAAACTAATTCTACCCCAACTGATCAAAAAGCTGGTTTAAACGTAATTTATACCATTTTTACCATTCTTATTTGAGATGGTTGAAAATATAATTTAGACTTTTTTTTTTTTTTAAAGATTAAAAAAAATATGATTATATCTCAGCTGGAAATCATCATTGTTCAACTCCTATATATAACTTTTCTTCCTACAGAAAGGGTTCTTCGTCTGTCTACTCTTCTGATGCAGAATTCTCTCTAATTCCTAGTGCTATCATAGCTCAAAAATTGAGAGCAGAAGCAGTTCAAATTTCAGCCCAGTCCTCCACCATAAAAAATACAATTATGAAATGTTCAGTGATTCTCTCTCTACATATAATAGACATATTTCAGAAATGAATATTGCAAATTTTGCCTGAAAACAGATTCTCAGACGTCTTTTTGAAGAAGCAGTGGGAAGACAGTTGATTGAAACACCAATTCTAATTTCACCGTCTTTAACAAAACATTATCTTTTTATTAACTTGTTGATTTCTTTGATTAATTCAAGGTTACTCCATAATTAGAGATGTTTTATTACTGTAGCATTATACTCCAAAGATCAGTAAATCTAACATAATTAATCTAGGCTACGTAATGCTGGCTCCAAACTACAGATAAGATTTTGCTGATGTCCTATAAGTAAAGGCTTCTTTGTTTTCTTCCCAAGTTTATGCACAGAACATTATTTTTGGTTGTTCATTTTGTTTTCTTTTGCCAGAGAGGGCAATTAAAACACTGTCTGAAATGTGACTTCACTGAGTAGTCCACTTTTAAATTTCCCTTAAGCTATGTGAAATTTTATTTTCCTGTGTTATCCTCTCTTTACAACATTATCAGCTGATCTCAGAATTTCCGATTCAGTCAAGCTGGCAGTGTTTTATTGCTAAATGTATCTGCCATCAACTGCAAAAACATCCTAATGGAAAATGTCCCATGAAATAGGTAAGAAAGATGAAAAACAAGTACAGAAGAATCTCTAGAAACAATAACTTCCCATATTGTGAACATCAAAAGAAAAACCTTACTTAGAAACATACATTAAAATATGAAAACCAGTGAAAGTTTACAGAAGAATCATGAAGTCTGAGATGGTGTGGGAAGGAGGTAGAAAGGCTATATTATTGTTTAGTATACTAGCAATTTTTTTTTGCTTTGTGTTAAACTCATTAACATTTCCCGTGCTTAGAGAAAGATTAGGCATGAGTTGATAAATTGGTCAGCATTTGCATACGCTCAGGTGACTGTAGGTACAATATGTGGTTAATGTCATGCCTAGTGGCTTTATCAGTCATTGTGCCAAAGCATAAGCTTTCAGTAGCAGCTGTTGGAGGCAACAGCTCATTATACTGTTCTACAATGCTAAACTTCAGGCATGGGAAGTAGAAGAGAATAAAATTACAATAAAGATGTTTAAGATGTGTGGCTATACATTAGACAGCTTCTTAGAATGAAAGTGAATAGTAAATATCCATTTTTTACGCTCCCTATTGAGCTATTATGCTCTTGTACAATAGGGGAAAAAAAAACAGAAAGAAAAAAAAACCAAAACATCAGAAAATAAAGGCCAGATTTAGATACAGTGAACAAGAGAGACCTGTTTCCCTGTTCCCACAATCAGTGTTCTCATCTGTATATCCTGTGCTGTGCTGTTCTCCCTCCTCCTTAAGAAAGAGAACTGCCTTTTGGAAGGGGATTCTTAGTTGTTAAAAGCATCTTAAATACACAACACACTAAACTTTGGCTAAATGGGCAATCTGTACGATGACATCATACACAGCTCCAGTAGTTATGATAGGTTGCAGTAACCCTAGGCTCTAGCAGTGCCCCAAAATATTGATGTAAACTGGATGAACAACTGAAGAAATATCACTTCCCTTGAATAATAATATCAGATCACCACCATGGACTCTGTCAGCTGTACAGAACAGAGTTAAAGGAATTGTATTAACTCCTGTCTTCAAGGCAACAGTAAGCAAACGTAGCTTGATTTACCACCTGTAGCCTTTCAACCCTTATCCTTTAAGATGAATATACAGGTCTTTGACTTCTCTGAATGCTTATAGTTTTCTACAGCCAACAGTAGTGAATGTTGATTGTTGATGTTGGAAATGAAAAATAATTTCTGCTTGGAAAATTTATTGTAAACAGTAGAAAGTAACATTTTAATAGAATTTACCCAGAATGGTAATGATGGAGAGGATGTATGTCATTCTGTTTTCTAATCCTCAAATAATAATAATTGGTAATGTTTTTCTGTTCTGATTCATGCAAGTTTGTAAGGCAGTTAAAAAAAAAAAAAAAAAAAAAAAAAGTCAGTCCATATAGAGAAGTTAAGAGCATATTAAAATATCATTATTCTTTGCTGTGCATAATGGCTTTATAGCCACCTCAGCAGAACTAAATAAACAATGTAAAAATCACTCTGCAAATATTAAATTTGGTTTCAAACTCAAGTCAATTAAACTTAGTTAAAAGATTGTTGTGTTCTTCTTCATGAATCTATCCTCTGTACAGGTTGCAGCATAGAAAAAAACTAAACTGATGTTTGTAACAAATATTTAGAAATTGTTTTTGAAAATCGCATAATATTTACCAGTTGAGCAAGTCTAGTCAGTAGTACAAAAAAAAGTCATTAGACAAAGGTATCACTTACAAAATTTGGACAAAACATTCTGATACCTGTTTCAAGTCCCACAATCCTATTTAAAATAACAATCTACTGGAAACAAACAAACAAACAGACAGACAAAAACCCACCTCAGTATGACATAAGTTTAGCAGAGGAAATATTGACAATATTGAGTCTATTTTAGAGGACACCTTTAAAGAAGAAAGTAATGATTAAAAAAAATAGCATATACAATCATCTTGGGAATATTATGATTTTTTGCAAATGTTTATGGAACAGACATCAATAATATCTGAATAAGTGTGATTTATACACACTGTGAATTTGTCTCAAGGGTTTTCCAATACCTTGATATGAATTCTAAATATGCGTTGAGACTATTAAACATCGAAGGCTGTACATACACAGAAATATTTTGCCAAATATTCCTGCTATGTTTCAAGACAAGTATGTTCTCTTCTGTCACTGATTTCTGGTATACCACCAGGAGAGCTTCATGAAGAGCTGTAATAATTTATGTGAGACAGTAAAATCTAGTGGATTAAGTGTAGAAAGAAATCTGCAACTACTTTTTCCAGTTTGATGTGTTTATGCTTGTACGTTTGATATATTTATTCTTGCACAAGACTGACTACAAATTAGGAGCAGTTTTAATATTAAAATGAAAAGATGTGATAATTTATGATGAAGTAATAGAAGCTACCCTGCTCAAACAAGGGCAAGAATTACATATTTATTTGGATGAGCCACTAAACTTAGGGATGCAAGATAAAGAATAAGCAACAAAATCTTTAGAAAATTACTGTCTTGTACACTTGCTAGGGGACATGCTCTGCTTTCTCCACCACACTCAGGAGGAGCTGAGAGGAAAACAGGAGCCCAGCTTGTTCGACACCTTCTGCATGGGCTCCTATATCTGCATGTGGAGAAAAGTACAGGCTGGCTCCAGAACCAGGTGAAAGCAGCCTGGAAGCGTCTGCCTCAGTCGCATGACTGCTTCCTGGAGCTGCTGCCCTCCCGCCACTCATGCAAGATCAAGCTGAGCACCCCCTCCACGAACACTTTATCCACCAGGATGACTCTTGGGGTACAGCTTGATGAATCGGACACATTCTCGAGCATCGAGTAGGCTGAAGCAGGGCCCAAGTGAGAAGCACCACTAATGGATCTTGTTGTAATCACTGAGGGCAGAGCGGATAACCTGCCTGTCCCAGACACTTCCTGGGTTCTGGTGCACAGATGCCAATCAACTGTTTGTGAGAAGAAATGCTCTGTCAGTGACCATCCTCACAGAAATCTTCGGGGGAATGTGGGCATAGGATGCTGAGAGCACCACTGCCGCACAGCTGGGGAGCATTTCCAGAAAGACAGAAGCATGAACTGACTGAGGTCAGAAGGGACATCTGCAGGTCACCTGCTCCTACTTCAATAGCAAGAGCCGAACTCTTTTCAACTGATGCTAATCTCAATTTTACGGTGCTTAACATTGCCAGCCTGTGCATTGTTTTCTGAAGCCTTGAAGTTAGAAATTCAATTGGTCACAGCCAACACAGGTGCATGAGAGAAAGCTTCCACTTAACAAATGCAATTTTCTTTAGCTACAAGGTTCCCCATCCGGATGACTCAGGAAAGAGAATAGATAAAATCTTTTGGATTTCAGCAGAGCTGTTTTTCAGGGTATCCTTATGGATCAAATGGCCAGCATACAGCTGAAAAAAACATAATACGCTCTGTGAACAGTTAGCTGTTAGGTCAGGCCCCAAATGGGGTCACATCAGGCTAGTGGCCAGTCACTAGTGAGGTTCCCCAGGGTCATTTCAGGGCCAGTTCTCTTCAGTATTTTTATGAATAACATGAATGCAGGACTGCCCCTCTGATTATTATCCTTTACTGATAGTTCTGGCTGGCAGTGATGAAGTTGCTCAGAGAAGCCCGAGGATTATCAAAAAGGACTCGAGGGAGGCAATTAGTGGATGGAGCAGGTGTACAGGTTGTATTTTCCCCCATCCTTTCAGTGGCAGGGCAGGATACTGTAAGGAGCAGGAAAATCCTTCTTCTAAATACATAAGTAAGAGACTGGTGCAAATGAAAGAATTTTTTTTTGTTCTTTTTTTTTTTTAAACCATGGGGCAGTTTTCTCAGCACCTGGCCTGCTGGCTGCTAATGTATCTCTTCTGTCTCAAAGTGGGAAAGGGATCCTTGCCCCAGAGGTGGCAGGGCTAGTTCAGAGGGAATTAACCTACATATGAAGGGTAAAGAGGATAAAACCAGGCCTACTGGAGATGAGTCTAGAGGAAGGATGATGGGATTAGGGGTGGGGCTAAGGGCTCAGCTGAAGTACATTTACACCAATGCACACAGCATGGGCAACAAACTAGAGGAGTTGGAGCCCATTGTAAGGCAGGAAAACTATGACTTAGTTGCTATTATGGACATGTTGTGGGATTACTCCCACAACTGGAGTGCTGCAAGGAATGGCTACAAGCTATTCAGAAGGGTCAGGCAAGGTAGGAGGAGTTGTGGTGTGGCTCTGTACTTTTCTTGAAATTTTCTGCCATGGTTTTATTCTGCTTTTTTTTTTTGTTCTCTTAGCAGATGGCTCTTTCCTGTGCCCAAATTCTGGTTGCTTCTCCTTTCTAGTTGTTTTTTTTTTTTCATTTGTTTTCTCTCTCTCCTGCTGACAGACAGATGGGGGACGGGCTGGCTGGCACTGAAAATGTTGTGGAGAGATTTAGTTTCTATCTCACTATAAGAACAGACTGTTCCTGTGGTATTTCTTTGCAAATAGAAGGAGAACACTCTGAGTGCCAAATGGCATTTTCCTGGGACTGCTCTGTTCTTATGGCACTTTGGAGAGTCCACAAAGATGTTTGAGGAAATACTGCAAAAAAGATAACTGATTTGTGTCCTTTTGAATTCCACACACCTACTGCGATCAGAGACTAAGTACTTGACCTATTCAGCAGTTTCCATTGAGTGATATCCTGAAAGACAAATGTAGAATAGCTGGATTTTACTCTTCCACTGCAAGCCTAGAGTTCTCAAAGCACAAAATGTTTTCTGATGAGAAAGGATACTTAGTGTATATGTTTAATAGGAATACTAAGTATCTACGCTCATTTAAAATGCTCCTATCTGAGCATCCTGGCACTACAAAGTACCATCAATGTGCATTGTTACATTCAGAAACCTGCTGTAGAATACTTCTGCCCCTTTTTAGGTGGTAGATTTTATGATTGAATAAATCCATGTTGCTGATTTTATTTTATTTTATAAATTCAGATAGGCTTTATTTGAATAGTAAAATTAAATTCTGTTCCATAACACTTCTTCATGCTTACATTTGATTCTTCAAACTATAGATATACCAGTAAATAGCCTTCACATAGGAAGAATGTCTTACCTGCAGCTAATAGTTTCTGGGAGCACACCCTTTTTACAGCGAGAATGGGGTTGGTCTCTTCTCACTGGTGTCAGCTGACAGGATGAGGGGAAATGGCCTCAAGTTGCGCCATTGTAAGTTTAGGTTGAATATCATGAAAACCTTCTTTACAGAAAGGGTTGTTAAGCACTGGAATAGGCTCCCCAGGAGGTGGTTGAGTCACCATCCCTGGATGTGTTTAAAAACTTTTTGGATGTGGTATTCAGGAAGGTTTTTTGGGAGTTAGGGTAGTTTGGTTAGGTTGTGGTTGGACTTGATGATCTTTAAGGTCTTCTTCAACCAGAGCAATTCTATGATTAATTCTGTTCTTACCTTCTGTGTTTAAAAAATAAAAAAATAAAAATCTTACCTTTGTTGTTAAAATAGAGACAGAGAAATTCTGCAAAAAACATCCTTCCCAGAAGTAAATAAAACAAAAGGAATATAGAAACATTTTTACGTGGACTGATTTTAAGCACCTTGAATCTTTCTGCAGCTGAAACTATCTTCATATGACACTCAAAATGTTGAAATTCAGTAAGTCAAAAGAGTTTATAATTGTAGTGGACTAAAGTAATCCAAAGCTAAGGATAAATTTTACCATTTCTATTTCCTTTAATCATTTAGAAGCACATTTTTGCTCATAATTGAGATTGAAATGCTTAACTCTGAATTTACTTTGTTAAAATAATTAGTCAAAATGGTAAATAAGAAAGGTGAATTTGTCATCTTCTTCCTTATGACTCATTTCATTTGTCATATTTGCAATTGTGTGTATTTTTAGTCTTTATGAGATAGATATGCAGTTAGGAATCTGGGAGCCAAAATAGATTCCTTGCTTCTGTCTTCTGCAGCAAATGAGTTTAGACAGGCTTTTATGGATAAATGTTACAGAGAATTGATGCTTAGTGCATGAAATTTTCTGTTTTCCCTTTATAGACACTGTCAATCATCCCATATTTCTCTAAAATTGTCTGGAAGGCAGGTCCAAAACTGCATAGGAAGCATGTTTGTTTTCCTGAGGAAAATTAAGTTCAATTTTTGTGTCTCTATGTATTTGATATTTGGATTTTAATGCCTTTTGGGGAAGAGTGGGGAGAGGAAGAAAAGTAGTTTTATTTTGCAAAAAAAAATTCCATTCAAGTTCTGAGTCTTTAGGATCTTGGACACAATATTGTGACATATGTAACATCTTACTTGTTTGTATTTTAGTATAGACAGTAGTAGAAGGTAGGCCATTTATTCCACCAATTATTTTGGTGAAGTACCCTACAGAAGATGTGATATGAATTTTTCTATTCAGTTCTTTTCCTTTCAAACTGTTCAACTACTCAGAAAAGCAAGAAAGAGGCAATCTGTTATGGAAATAGTTAGACATGTGTATATATATTTATGTTCAATGGACAAAATAAACATATAACAAAAGTATTATTCAAAATTTGTGATAGTTGTATAGACATAGCATACAAGATATAAGGATATGATTTGATTGTTGATCTTGTGGTTGATTTCAAGTACAGTGATGGAGATGAATAAGAATAGATTGGTGGAAAGGAATCATACAATCAGTAAGGTTGGAAAAGATCTAAGATCATCAGCCTGTCCCCACTGTGCCCACTAAACCACATCACAAAAATCGCAGGAACAAGAAATTTTTATTTTATTTATTATTGTTTTTAAAATGAATCTGGCTTTGTTATGTTGTCTCGGTATTCGATTACCAAAACAATTTTTAAAGATTTTTAATCATGTCAGAACTCTTAATAACTACAGTATTGAGTAGTTTAGAATATATAGTTGACTGTTAAAGGCCTAACAGCTTTTCCAGTCTAGGGTATTGATGTCAGTCAATTTCAACCTCATAGTGAGTAGATATGAATACAGCAAACAAAAGTTTTATATAAAGATTCTCATCTTCTATTTTCTAGTTCAGGTGTCTCCTGAAATGCAACAGTAATCTCCCCTGAATTCACCTAATTGCTATTCTCAAACTAACAGTGTCTCATTTAAAATTATAAAGTTCTTGTACTATGTCATTTTTCATTACGTGCTTCTTAGTAATTTCCTTCTTTTAAGGAGTTTGTATTTAACAGTTTCAGTTTCTTCAATTTCAGAATGAATTGTGCATAAATCAAATAGGGATGATTAGCTAGTCATTTAGGTAGTCTTCAAGAGAGGATAGAATTTTTCCTGGTCATTAATTTTACTATGATTTCAATGCATTTTCTATTAGGTATAATAATAGATAGCCATCTAAAGTCTAAGTAAATACATATACTTAAATACCCTTTTGTACAATATTTAGAATCAAAATATGTCGTTTGCGAAAGAGGGACCTTAACTGTGAACTTATGGACTGTGATATTATGTTGGAAGTTGAGTTTGTGGCCTTTGTAGAAATGTTTAATCACATTTTTACTTAGAGTGTAATAGAAAGTATATAGAGGAAAAGTAAGGTGTTGGTAATTCATTCTTCTTAATATATTGTCTATGAATGAGATTTAGACATCAAAATGCTGTAGTTTAAATTATTGCTTTGATTGCTTAATGTAGATTGCAATCTGTTGTTGAAAGACATGAATCTCAGAATACAGATTCATATGTGCTGTCTGATATAACTTACTACAAGTGAACAGAACACTGATGCTACCTGTGAGAACATACCATAACTCATTTTGCAGAGGTCTAAGCTAATGAATGTGTAATATGAGCTGTTCCCATATTCAGTATGAATAACTGCTTAAAGTCAAAGCAAAGTAAGAATTGAAAGCCAAACTGTTTAGGTGTATGATTTGTGTGCTTTGCTGTGCAATGATAGTCAAGTACACTGCTGTTGTTAAGCTTGAAGAATGAGGTCAAATCATATCTTCCTTTCCCTCTGTTCTTCACTTCCTATGGAGAACCTTGCATTCACTTGGTTTGTGTTTACAAGGCTACTATTTTCAATTCTTCTAGCTAAACATCAAGATTTGTATTTAAGAATATAAAAAGTAAGCAAGAAAACAAAAAACCTCCCATAAGACAAAAAACTCCATGCGTAGTGTTTTTTTCCCCACATATTGAATACTCAATATTTGAGAAAATACTTGTGTCACACAAATTTAATCTGACTTTGTAAGTTAACTCTTGATTATTATTTTTTTTTTTAACCATCTGTAAGCTTTCCTGGTTTAGATCCAACATCACCATTAGTGTAAGAGCTGTAGTTTTTCTTTAAACTTGCTTAGGAACAAGGTTAGTTTCTCTGCAGAGGTACTTGCTTATAGAATCTAATCCAATATAGAGAATCAAGCCAGAGCTAATATTATTTATGTGAGTTTTACATCAGAATGTAACAAATCTGAGGCAGAGCAAGCTCTTGCCTGCCAGGGATACAAAGCAAGACCATTATGGTTTCCTGAAGTAATTTTCTTTGACAGAGGGAAAAAAAAAACAACAAGAAAACAACTCATTACTTCCTTAGAGGTATTGTTTCCAACTAACAATGTAGAACATAAGCAGCTATAAAACATTATCACTCAAAATGCCTGAAAGACATCGGAATTTTGTTGGGCAGAAGATCAAAAAGGCCTCAGAGCTCAATTCTAACCAATACATCAGGTTTCACACCCCTAGAACTCTAGAAATTTTGAGAGCAGAAGAAATAGGAAATGAGATTATCAGCTCCTTACATTTCACAAACTTAACCAGTTGGCTTGTCACGTTGATGGACAATACTGTATGGAATGTAGAACACAAACCTTCCAAATATAAACAATTTTCTCTTGATGTGTTTTATTTCAATAGAGTATGCATTTATTTTTTTTTTACACTGAAATAATTGTTTTAAATTCAAATATTTATACATTTAGTTCCCATTTTCATATTACTTTCTTTATTTTATCAATGTAATATATTGGAGGTGTAACAAACCAAGATAGCAAATATCAAATTGGAATTGTTTCTTACAACACTGCCTTAGGATTGTTCTTTTTATTACTTTTATTTATTTATTTATTTATTTATTTTGTGTCACAGTCTGCAAGATCTGGAGTTTAATCATCATTACAAATTTACTGATCTATTTTATATTTTTTTATGATTACAGAGAAATTTATTTCTTTTTTATTTTATTATAGTTGCTTAAAAAGCAAGGTACTACTGTACTGGTCAGCTGGTATTTCAAAATGATCCAGCTCCTTGTCCTCCTAAAAGTTATGAATAGCATACATGTGTTCTACCAAGTATGTGCTTCCCAAAAATGGCCAAGTTATTTGTGAGCATTGTACCAGAGAGCATAATTAAATTACTGTAGAACAAATGAGGATCCTAACAAGGGTTTTTGATGCTCAGCACAATACCTGTATCTCTTATACACCCTCTCATCCCCTTGTATCAGCTTAATTCTGTAAGCTTCCAGGACACAAACATCCTGAGATGGAGATAATCAGGAAAGAGTCATCAGATGGGGCAGCAATATTGATAGGAAGCTGTCTATTTGTATCAGTTGGACTGCCAGCCCAATTATTACTTTTGCTATTTCCTCACTTCCAGAAGTCTAATAAGCAAAAACCTATCCTTCTACCTTTCATCATTACTTGTTCTACTTGTACTGGGTGTTTTCTGCACTGAGTTGGCTTAGGATTTGTCCAGCCATGGCTCAGTGACATTTGGCCAAGGAGAAGAGAACATTCTCCTCTTCCTCATTCTTTAAGCACACAAGCATGCACATGCTCTCTTCTGAGAGCATCTCTCTACTCATCTCAGGTGGGGAAAAATTAACAAATGAATTAAAGACAACTGTCATATTTAAATGCTGTCAGGAGAGTAACTGAGTATGAAAAACAAAGTCCCCATTCCAGTGCAGAAACTACCTTCACTGCAGAAATACAAAACAAAACAAAAAGCCAACCATCCAAACAAACAAAAACCAAACAAATAATGAGCAGATGTAGCATTTTGAGATTGCGGTGTTTCTGTCTTTCACCATAACTCTATTCCAGTCGATCCCATAAGCAGGAATGCATTCACCGCTGTCAGACAGCCAAGATCTATCCAGCTGACAAACACAGCGCGGAGTACGTATGACACCATCCTCTGTGATTTTTTTAAGGCATGAGGATGAACTCTTGCTATCCTCCTTCCTCTAAAGCAACAGGACATAAAGAGAGAGAGCTATACTCTGCTCCATAGGCACTCTGCTGGTTTACTTGTTCAGCTTACATATCACCACAGTATTTAGTAGGCAGATTAGGTCCTGCCCTATGTTCAGCCTAAATTGACCCTGCATGCCTCTACCCATGCCCTTTGCTGCCTGGGAGCATATGGCCTCATTACTCTGGTGCAATAGCCTACCTAATATTTTCTGCTTCTGAGCAGAGTTTATTAACTTGGCCTCAGTCAAAACTAGCAGAAGCCACATAGCTTCCAGCTGGCTCAGAGTACAGAGTGAGCACACAATCATCTGTGAAACAGCTCAGGTCCATAGCCCAACTTAATGATGCTTTTAGAAATCAATTTAGCTTGCATATAGCATAAGTTGAGGAAGGGTTGTGGAAATCAGAACTTGATTTCCTTTCCCCTTCTCAGTATGCACTCAGCAGTTTAGAATAAAGATTTATAAAGTGCTGTTTAAGAAGCATGTATTCATCAACTATTATGTAATAAAAAGAGATTACAGTGAGTATAACTGAGAAATAGAAGATGATAATTACTTTATATTAGTATCATTAAGTGGCCACTTTTTTATATACCATTCAGTCTTCAGCATTTCTCAGTGACATACTTAAAAGTGTTACTTTTTTCAAATTCCTATACGTTATTATAAATACTTTCTGTTCTTGTCTGAAGGCAGACTAACAAAAAGAATGCATCATCCTTAAACAATTCATGTTAGATTTCTAAATTGTTTATAGCTAACTTCTACTGAAGTACCAAAAGAAGCAAACATCATGCCTAATTCTGAATGCAGTTGTGATGTTTTTGCCTTCCAAGATCCTTGATTTGGAAGTAAGTGATGAAATGTGGTGAGTAGGCTGAGGTGGTGACACCACCTGCAGCACTGTAACATGCAAATAACTTCCTTGGGTATGTGATCTTTCTTTCTTTTAGTCACTTGTGGAAGAAATGAGATTTCTTACTATATTTCTTTCCTATGTTAATTTAGTTTTGATAGATAGAAGAATTAATTTTCTTCTGAAATCACAGCCATTCATATACTGTAAGCTTTGGAGGAGAATTTGCACTTCACTTGATCATATATGTATAAATTAACTTAGTGTAATCTAGTTCTGTGTACAGTATCTTCCTAGAAATATTTAGACTTGTTAATGATGTGTAGACTTGTTAATGCTGATTGGCATATTAATCTTTAAATTGTATCTTTCATAACTTATCCAAATTTTTTCTTTCTCTTTTTCTATAGTTGAAGTATACAAAGCATTTTCTATCCACACCCTTAGAAGGTTCTCTGTGGCCACAAGAAAAAGTGTTGATTCATTATTCTGCTTGACTTTTATATTAATATGACAGAAACCTGAGCATAAACTAATGCAAAGTCTTACAGGGAATGTAAATCAGGGAAAAAAATCCCATCATAGTAAATAGCTCAGAAAATATTTGATTGTATTCTTTTGAACAGTGAAACAAAAACTTATCTTTTGTCAATATAATTGATACGTGTTTCACGCAATCAGAACTCTTGTCCAGAAGACGGCAGAAAATAAACAGGGAACATTGCTAGGCTCAATGAATACCTTTTTTATTAACATGCGATACAAGATGTGAACTTGTAGGAAAACTTAGGTACTGCAGAGTGGCATCACATAGTTGTATTTGATTTCTTCTTCAGACATGGGAAACAAGAATGCTAAGTAGTGGTACTCCTTATTTCTGATTAAGTTTTCAGCTCAGTAGGTTGTTTTTCTTTTTCTTTTTTTTTTTTTTTTTTTTTTTTTCCTCCTGCACTTATGGCACTAGGGTTATGTGCAAGACAGATGCTCAGCCCCAAGCCACATTCTTCCTGTGGCTTTCCTGCCTCTGGTTTGATTGAATATGAGCACAGCACTGTTTTTTTCTCCTTGAGACAGTCTGACAAATGTTCTTTGTGTGAATGGTGCACTTGGTTGCTGTAGTAAACAGTCTTCTTTTTATCCAGATGTCAGGAGAAACGATGGCTTCTTCACAGTGCACCTGAACTATACTGTATCACATTCCTCTGGGGAGTCAGAGGCTACAGATTCCGTCTGACACTTCTTTTAGCAAATTCACAGGTGATTTTAATCAGGCTACGTTTCCTTTCTGTGGAAAATCAGCAGATAGCTTCTTTTATTCATTCAACTCTGTGGCATTCACTTTCTGGAGTTCTCAGGAAATTGTACCACCAAAAGGGAACCATTTCTTAGCCACACAGCTGTGCAGCAGGACAGAGAGAAAAGCAAGACCTCAAGCTCTTAAATAAGGTAGGGATGAAGAAGTTAGAGTAAGGAAGCAAAACTGCTTAGGTCCTGGGAGGAATCATGACCTGTCATAATGGAAGTTTGTTTCTTTGTTTCTAATTCCATGCTAGGGATTCATATTGAAGCTCTCACCGGTGAGAGGAAAGATAGTTTTCAGTAGTTTTTCAGACTGTGTGGATGTATTAACAATTCTTCTCCGAAACTTCTACAAGCAATACCAATAATTCAGGAATAAATATATGTATGACTGTTACCTTTGGAGTATGTGAGTGTATGGCATCAGCTTGACATCCATCTCTTCACCTCCTTCTAGCAGACTTTCCAGATATCTTTAATAGGATGTGTTGGTCTGCAGTGAGCATAACGTTCAGTAGCAGAAAATGAGCCATGCTGTTTTAGAGCCAGGAACCTGATAGCAGTAGTGTTGAAACTCTCTAGCTGGAGTTTTCTGTCCTAACTTTGCTGAGTAAAGAATATAGTTTATCTGTCTCCAGCTTCCAAAGCTGGTTAAAGATCTGCAGGGAATTGTTTTTCTGTTTTTTTTTTTCCTTCAAAACCAAAAGGCTCCTTAACTCATATTACTGTTTGCAAGGAATGGGACATGATTCAGGGTGTTACCGTTACGTCATGAGTACATAGCCAAGAAATAATTGGCACATGAAAACAAAAATCTAGCAGTCAACCCAAGTGAGGTGACAACTATAACAAAATAAGGAGTGCTGTAAGGACTTTGACAGTTCTCATTAGCAACGTTTTCTGAGGGAAATGCCTGCTTTGCCAGTTCTGGCAGCAAGTCAAGAAAACAATACAAGGAGTGCAATTACCTTGGGCACTGAGCCAACTAATTTCGTACTTGCGTTTTCATGCAAAACACATTAAGGTTTGACATAAATAAAGGTATCAGTATACCTTTTATTTTTATTGTCATGTTCTTGACTTAAAACTCTTCAAACTAACTGGGAGAATCGCATGTGGAAGCTTCTTGAACTAAGCAGCCTTACTGTAAAAGTATATTAAATATAATTTTATTTTTTTTAAATGTAAAATACGACTTAGAAGGTTACTTCTGTAAAATGATCTTAAACACTTTCCTGCCTCATTCTGACTTTGTACAGAAATAAAGCAAAAAGCTAAAACCAACAGTTTCATGACATGAAAAGGGGTAGCATGTAGGAAGAAGCAGTGAATCTACGGATAATTTCAAGTTGGCCTTCTGAGGCTACCATTATTTTCTGCCTGTAATTAGTCTGAGATTAAAAGACATCTACCAATATATTCATGCTAAAAACTATTATAAATTAAGTAGTTGCATGATATAATTCCCCTTCCTCTCGAATACAATTTTTGTGCAACATACAATTCCACAATTTTGAAGTTATGATCAGTCATTTTGTGCAGTCTGGAATATCACTATGTATGAATATAAAATGAGCATCTTTCATTATCTATCATGAATGTCTGAATCAAGTGAGGGAAATAAGTGTATATTGTTAATGTTTTTACATAGTAGGTTTGTTTTTGTTTTAAATATTCCTATTTTCATTAACTCATATTGTTTTGATATTATCCAACCAAACTAAGTCCAGCATTACTATATTCATGAGAGATGCAAAAGGAAATATTAGTTCTGTAGGTGTAGCAACAAAATTATTTAATCTACCTTCTGAAAAAAATGAAACCATGGATCAAAGAAACAAAATTTCTTTCAGGGATGGAAATAGTGATGATCCTATCAAAAGATTCAGATTCATTTAACTCCTTCATAATACTCCCATCTCACATAAAAAACCCAACACCCCCACCCCCTAAAACCCACCTGAAACAAAACTAACAAAATAGCCACTTGTATTAAAAACATCTGAAAAATGCCCACACAAAATCAGCCGAAGGGAAAATAAAACAAAAACAATCACACCTGGAAAATAAATAAAGAGGGGAAAAAAAAAGCACACCTAGGAAAGCAAACGAACAACTGCAATAAGAACCTGGAAAGCACAAAAACAAAATCACCTCTCAAGGTTACTTGATGCCTGTGCAGGGACTCATCTAGAATGTGGTGATGCTTTACTGACAGATCCTCGTTAAGTGATTTGTTGTTTTTAAGCTATACTAGCTTCACTAAGAATCTTGTTAAGAATCTTGTTAACCTGTAATAATTGTTTAAACTACCATCTTATATTTATTTATATCGATAAATATATTTCTGCCTTCCTCTTTTGAGTGAAGTGTGCAGTGCTTTAGTTTCCTTCTGTGACAAACATCTCCAAAACACCTGGAAGACAAAATAAGCAGACAAAGAAAACTTTCTTGTTTTCAGTTGTCCACAGTTGGTTTTGACAGAACAAGATTTTCTTAAGCCTGGATTATGCGTTATGGTGAGCTTCCTGGTAATACTAAAATTTAAACTTACCTTCGCTGCTTCTCTGTATTAGCAGACAGAATGTCTTCTGTCAAATACACCTGTAGTCTAGGACAACTCTTCTACTTCAGGTAGAGTTCAAATAATGTTCTGAACTTCTTGCACCTGTATGTAGTTTTTCTGTATTTATTTCTTATAGCATGATGTACAAAGAAATTGGCTGAAGGTGTCCCAGTGACTTGCACTGTTATATTCAACCTGATTTTTGTAATGCATGTAGAACTGGAAACATTTTTAAATAAACTTCCGTGATATTTCAGATGTCTGCATATGCAGACAATCCTAATATTTGGTTTAAGTCTGTCCTTCATGTTCTCTCTTGTCCCTGCAGTATCACCATAGCATAATCAGTAGATACTCATTGAGGTATATGAAGAGGTCTCTCAGACAAGTATTTTCTTCATAATCCCTTGGTTGTATCTAATTACATCTTCAGCAATTAGCCCATGGCAGTGGTTTTGTACTACTGTGCCATGACTACACACCATGAAGCTAGGGTTGGATTGGCAAGGGAGACTGCTTGTGCAACATGGTTCAGCTGCACCTTGAGATGTTGAAGTCATGGACTGTATAGGACCTCATTAGTGAAAAAGCACAGTGGACACATGGTGCACCTTCCCAGTTTTCTCATCTTCTTTGTTGTCTTCCTCTGATTTAGAAAGTGGCCCTGGTATCTCAGCATCTACAGCAGAGAATACATATGGTTTACTTAGCATGTTTATATGTAAGTGTCAAATAAATCTCCTTTTGAGAGGAAGAACTACAAATTGTGTTAAATACTGGTTGAGGTCCTCAGAAGAGCATTTGATTACAAATACTAGCATCAGCTTATCATTACTGCCTTCTATATTTACAGACATCACAGCAAACTTGACCATTCAGTCAGAATACTCATCGTAATAGTAAAGTCTTCAAAAGAGATGTAAAAACATGCAACAAATTTTTCATTGTGTATTTATGACGATACTATTTTTACGTAGCTATTTTTTAGCTAATGCCTTGCTTCCTACTTTTACATCTGAGGATTCTTTTATTGTTTTCCTGCTGTGAAATCTTATACTGCCAGTTTTATCTAATTTGATTTTTAATTTTGAGATTAATTTTTATTTTTAATTTTTATTTTTTAAGCTGGTAGAAGTTTTTCTTGTTTCTATCTGTGGAAATGCATGTCCCAACATAACTCATTAAAAGATTTCTGTAGTTATTTTATTTCAATCCCTGCGGGGGGGGAAGTATTTTAATAAATTGTATTTCTGAAGATGCTCACTTTCTTGATCTTGTTGAAACTTCAGGCATGATGAAGCTGCTTAATATTTAATGTATTTGACAACTGTAGACAAGGATGGGAGAAAGATCTCTGCTCTTGTAGTGAACTAACGGTGGCTCATGAAACCTCTTCAGGGCTGATCAGCAGGCCATGGTTGATTGTAAAACACTGCAGAGAGACCTGAGTGAGGAGCAGAGAATGAGAGTGCATTAAAATTAAAATTGTAGGTTGACTTGAAATAATCCCAAGAGAGGAGATCTGCAGGTTTGTTTGGAACTGTGCTGAGACTGACTCTACAGGAAAGACAGCCTCTGAAGTACATCATGATAAATGTGGGTTTGGGCTTCAGACTCTACTGGAAGCTTGACTCCCAGATAGTTTTTTGGGTTTAGTTGAAGATTAGCTGAGAAATGAGTTATTCACCTGAATATGGGATAAGTACCTGTCGCACATATCCATACCACACTGCCTTACATGTTTTCTAATGTTGTTTTAATCACCAACGCATTTGTCCTTACAAGAAGGTTCTATCCCCAGTAAGTACAATTATTCCTCTGGAATAATGATCAAGACCATAGCAGAGCAGAGGAATAAAGCAGTTATTTCAGCTATTTTACATATTTATTGTCTGCCTATTAGTATGTTTGGTTTTTGCTGGTTTAAAATGTAATTAAAAGTCCTCAAAGATGGAATGCCAAGCTGTGTGTGCCAGGAATTGTTCCTTTACAGTACTTTTTTTGTTTTTATTTTTATTTTTAAGTTTCAGGCAAGTGTCTTGGCTGAATATCCAGTATTATTGAATCCACATATTTTGTCTGAACAAATCTCTACCTTTTTCTTTCTAATCCTGGATACAACTGATTTTTTATTACAGACTTACAGTCCTTCTATTTATCTTATGCTGGGGCAAAGCTTGGCACTTGAAATCACTTGTTCTTATTTAATTTTATATTTGGGAGTTTCAGTCTATTTCCACGGTGATTTGTGGGTTTTATTATTATTGTTGTTTTGTTTGTTGTTTTTTTTTTACGCTGTAATCAAAATACCACATTAAAGAGGTAAGATGCAGAAGTATGGCAAAAAAATCTAATGAATTTATTTTGATGGATGCGTGGCATCTTGGTGACTATTTTATTACTGTTTCCTCAAAAGCAGTTTTTGGTATGTGAAATAACTAGAGCTGATTGCACTTTTCCTCAGTATAGCATTCAAGTATTAAGGAAAGTATAATGGCTTTCTTATTTTTACTTGGTAACATGTATACTGGGGACAGTTCATTTATGATATACTCTACTTGCAAGGATAGATGTACTGATCTAAATTCTCTTTCGGCTGCTTGTGTGGTCTAAAGCTATATTTGGGTAGTGCTTTGAATTTGACTTCTATGCATAATCCAGAAAAATCTCAAGCAGGTGGATTCTACTCAGGGCATCAGTGAAGATATTCATATATTGGTATATGTGCATTTTGCAAACTGGGATTTTAACTCTGGTAATAGCACCAAATTTCATATTTTAAGTTATTTAAAACTGTAAATGCCTTGCTAACAAAAGTATATAGTTAGTCTTTTTTTATTGTTGATATTTAATTGTCCTAGACACTGATGCTGAAAACATGATTCATTGCAAGCATATAAATTTATTTTGGTTTGGTCTCTTCTTGAATAATATGAAAAGAAATAGCCCGTTAGAAGTACAAAATCTCATTTCCTGCAAAATGTCAATGTGCCAGGTAATTCTTTATGATTAAATACACTAAGAACAGAGAGTCTGAAATCTTTTAATCTGAGTGGAATTCATTTGTTATGTAAATTAAGTAGGAAAATTGTGCAGCTGCAAGGATAGGAAGTTTCATATTCTAAATCTAACTCCTAATGTCTTTACACTGGTTCATGTTTTATTGAAAATTTCATTAATTTTTTGTTAACCTTAATAACAGGCATGTAAGAGAACTTCAGAATGTAACTGACCAAAGTTTTTTTTTCATTTTAAAAAGGATATATATGTATATATATGCATAATAGGAATGCAGGAATATAATATACTTGTTCCTTTGAGCTGTTATTATTTTAGCATTCACAGTTGGGCAAGAATTTCATCTCGCCCATATTTTCAATTTCTGATGTGGTCTGTTTTTCAAAATCTTTAATACTCTTCCCTGAATGAAAGGGGAAGAAGGTGAACTGATGACACAGCTAAGAAGACAGGTGGATTAAGCAAGAATAGTTACATGATTGTCTCTTTTCCCCTGAATTACAAGAGTTAGTGTGTGAGATAGAGGGCATCTGCCTTCAGTTGGCTTAGTGCTGCTTCTGAGTGTGGAGAAGCTTCTGAATTCGGGCAGTCTCACAGAAAACTCATGGTTTTAGATGAAAAAAGCTGAAGCAGTCTAAACATTGGACATTCAAAAATGTAGTGATTTCTTGTCTTCCATTACTTCCTTACTCAGCATTTGTTTTCCATTTTTTCTGTTAGAAATAGTAGATATACAGGGAAGAGTTTCTCTGTAATTCAGCTAAAGGCCGTTAGACTTAGATGCACTTCAAAGGCCAAAATCTTTGAAAAGCCCAAACTATTTCAGCCTCAGGAAGAAGTCTCGAATAACTGGGATATCAGCAATATAGATTCAGGTAAATGATTCCTGAAAATTGTTCAGGAAAAAGTAGTCTTGAAGAAATAATTTTAGGGTTCATCTGATCTAACAGGAGATAACATTTTTAACCACTTCTAATTAGGAGGATGTATTTTGCTTATTGTATACCAAAAAGTAACTGTGAGGTTTTAAATTGTGTGACATACGCAGATTTTTGATCTAAAAAGGAATCAATCTTTTTGAATGCTAACAGAAAGGCAGATGAGAATTATGACTAAATTACACTTGTGACAATGTGATGGACCAGAATAACAGAATGTTTTCTTGATATGCTGTTGCAACTCAAGTGATTTTGAGAAAAACATGAATTCTGAATTCATGAATTGTGGCCACATACATAGGCTATATACAATCTGCTTTTCCCTCGTATCGTGCTTAAGGAAAAAAAAAAAAAGAAAAAAAGTATAAAACTCTATCTCCTGTCTATCTAAAAGGAACCGTTCTTTCATAGTTTTCTGTAGTTAACAAAATACGCAAGTAAGAGATGTAGTCAACGAAATACATAAAGCGGGAGCTGTCAAGGTCAACAGGCGTAATAGGATTTGCGGGGCCCCTTGTGTGGTTAACAGAATATGTAAAAGGGGGGCTGTGGAAGTCATCAGGCATCACAAATATTCTTAGGTGTTGATTTGTGTTATGGACACAAGAAAGAAAACTCTTACACAAGGAGCGCTGGTGTTAATAGTATCCAATTTATTTAAGTAAGAGAATGACATACTGTGCAAAAGAGAAACAGAGAAGAACACAGAAATGTATCCAGAGCCTACTCAATGCTCAGGAATGTGCCCGATTCATCAAGCAGCACCCCAAGAGTCATCTCGATGTTGAAGGTGGAGTTGGAGGGGGCGGTCAGCTGGATCTTGCATGAGTGGCTGGAAGGCAGCAGCTCCAGGAGGCAGTCAGTCGACTGAGGCAGACGCCTCCAGGCTGCTTTCACCTGATCCTGGAGCCAGAGCATGCTTTTCTCCACGTCTAGGTAGGAGCCCGTGCAGAAGGTGTCGAGCAAGCTGGGCTCCTGTTTTCCTCTCAGCTCCTCCTGATCGTGGTGCAGAAAGCAGAGCATGTCCCCCAGCAGCCGCTCCCTCGTGCAGGTGCACTGCAGCTGCACGCGCAGACAGGACTTGCTCGTCGCTGTCTCCTCCACGTCGTCCAGCTCCACATGGAAGGTGTGCCCGGGGGGAGCCTTCACGGGCACGAGCAGGCGGTAGATGACGTTGTCAGAGTGGGAGCTCCATTCTTCATAGACGCAGACCCCGGTGGGTGGCTGCAGCCGGGGCGTGAAGCTGTGGCAGGTTTGTCCTCGGCAGATGCGCAGAAGGTCATCCACCAGCTCCTCCACCAGCTGGCAATTGTCGGCCATGTACGGTGCTGGCCACTCGATGCTGTCGGCCCTAACTCTGCCCAGCTCCCGTGTCTCCTCTGAGTCACTTTCCTCTTCCTCATCATTGTCGTCCTCCTTATTTCTGGACCTCCATATTTCTGCCACTTTTCCGAGTAAGAAGTAGGGCTTAAGAAAAACAGCAAGGATCGCAGCACAGATCCAAGTCACGCTGGTGCTCTCTGGCAAATATTTCGTGTTCCTCATGCACCAGACGAGGCCAAAGAACAGGATAAAGGCTCCGGGAACGGCACAGATCTTCCAGTACTGCAGGGCAGGAAGGAGCAGGGCTCCCTTGGCCGCCCAGTTCTGCCACTGGCTCCCCTGCACCGTGCTGTCCAGTAGCTGAGCCATGTTCCTACTCAGCCGCTCCATACGCAGGTGAACGTGCTCATGTAGATCGCCACGCGTGAGGTGAATTGCCAGGCGGATGATTTCTTTAAACGCCAGGGTGGTGAAGACCATCTGAGCCCCTCTCACAAAGAAGACGAAGGTCTTAACGAAGACAATAATGATCGCAGCACAGACCATAATAATGCTGCTGCTCCTTGGCATATTTTTCCTGATGAACCAGATGAGGCCAAAGAACAGGACGAACACTCCGAGAAAGGCACAGATCTGCCAGTGCTGAAGGGAAGCAATGCGCATGGCTCCCTGGGCCGCCCAGTTCCGCCACTGGTTCCACTGCACCATGCTGTGCAGTAGCTGAGCCATGCCCCACCTCAGCCGCTCCATATGCAGGTGAACGTGCTCATGCAGATCGCCACACGTGAGGTGAATTCCCAGACGGAGGATTCCCAGAAGCGCTAGGGTGATGAAGACCATCCGAGACACTTCCATGAGGAAGATGAAGACCTGAGGGAAGGCAGCAAGGATCGCAGCAAAGATCCAAATAGTGCTGCTGCTCCCTGGCAAATAGTTGGTCTTCCTGATGCACCAGATGAGGCCAAAGAACAGGATGAAGACTCCAGGAAGGGCCCAGATCTGCCAGTGCTGTAGGGAAGCAAGGACCAGGGCTTCCTGGGCCGCCCAGTTCCGCCACTGGTTCCAGTTCACCTTGCTGTGCAGTAGCTGAGCCATGTCCCGCCTCAGCTGCTCCATATGCAGCTTAACGTGCTCATACGTATCGCCGCACGTGAGGTAAATTCCCAGATGGATGATTTCCAGAAGCACCACGGTGATGAAGACCATCCCAGCCACTTTCATGAGGAAAATGAAGGTCCTCAGGAAGAGAGCAAGGATGGCAGCAAAGATCCAAATAGTGCTGCTGCTCCCTGGTAAAAACTTGGTCTTCCTGATGCACCAGAGGAGGCCAAAGAACAGGATGAAGACTCCAGGAAAGGCCCAGATCTGCCAGTGCTGAAGGGAAGCAAGGACCAGGGCTGCCTGGGCCGCCCAGTTCCGCCACTGGTCCCACCTGTCCATGCTGTCCAGTATCTGAGCCATGTCCCGACTCAGCTGCTCCAAATGCAGCTGAACGTGCTCGTACATAATGCCATGCGTGAGGTGAAACCCCAGAATCGTGATTCCCAGAAGCGCCAGGGTGATGCAGACCACCCGAGCCATAGCCGCCAGCCGCTAGCAGGTGCGTACCGCACTCACTGAAGGCCTACGGCGAAGTGCCACTGCGCTGCTCCCTCTCTTACAGCTCCTGGCACCCCACTGTGACTCGTCTGCTGATGTCACAAACGCAGCCACATCACCGCACGCCGTCACAAACACGACTGCATCACCGCACGTTGTCACAAACACAGCCACATCACTGCATGATGTCACAAACGCAGCCACATCACCGCACGCTCCCTTATGAGGAAAGGCTGAGTAACCTGGGTCTGTTCAGCCTGCGGAAAAGAAGTCTGAGGGGAGGATCTGATTCGTGTTTATAAATATCCAAAGGGAAATGGAAGTCAAATGGATGAGACCGGGCTCTTCTCAGTGATGTGTAGCAATAAGAAAAGGAGTCATGTTCTAAAACTTAGACATACAAAGTTCTGTGCAAACATGCAGAAGAGCTGCTTTACGGTGAGGGTGACAGAGCACTGGAACAGATTGCCTAGAAAGGCTGTGGGGTCTCTTACCCACCTAATCTCCTTCTGTGACTGTATGATTAGATCGGTATCATGATCCCTGTGCCATGCCTCACTGGTAGAACAGTACTGCAGAAGTATGAACAGGAATGCTGCCAACTGACACTCTAATGTAGGCTAGAAATTTGGGGGCAAGAGCTTTTCAGCTTAATGCATGGAAAAAAGTCACCGTTAATCAAGGAGATTCAGCACCTATCTAAGCCGAAAGACAAAAGGAAACTGCAGAAAATTCCTTATGTTTTCCACTAGTTGGCTAAAGAATTAATATACATAACATACCAAGAAATCTGTAAAAGAAAATGTAGTCAAAAATTGACAAAAAAATGAAAGCGGTAGCTCTATGATGCTAATAAGAAATGGTCCAAGAGGATTTCTTGATATTTCGAGATGCTCTGAGGGATTGTCTGTTCACTTCCGCCCCATTTTAGAGCTGCAAGTCAAAAAAAACCCATCACCCTCTCACATCATAAAAGGAAGCAATTGAGGCATACTCCAGGCGGCAGCAGAAGTGCCGCAGGAGGTCATCCAGCCACAGGGGCAATTCCTCCTGCTCCAGGCTTCAGAGGGCTACGGTTGCCAGGTGGCGAATCACAACCATCTTCAGGGCTTGGGGCGAAAAGCTGTGCCCACCAGCAGACAAGTGCTGGTCCACAGACAGCTGAGGTAGAAGCTAGAGTGCTGGCCATGCCCGGCCGTATGCCTGGCAATCTGTATGTCCGCCACAGCGCAGTTTCCTGGCCGCACCATGCTGCTGGTGCAGCTGGCTTCAGCCTATTCGATGCTCACCAAAGAGCCTGAGACATCAAGCTCCTCCTGACTCCTCATCTCAGTGGTACTGAACATGTCTTGACGCTACTGAACATATTCCTACCTACCAGAAACAAAAGGCAGGAGTGGAAAAGAGCCTTAGAGATAAATAAGGGATTGAAAATAAAGCCATGTTCAAAGCACAAATATTCTTAGGTGTTGATTTATGTTATGGACACAAGAAAGAAAACTCTTACACAAGGAGCGCTGGTGTTAATAGTATCCAATTTATTTAAGTAAGAGAATGACATACTGTGCAAAAGAGAAACAGAGAAGAACACAGAAATGTGTCCAGAGCCTACTCAATGCTCAGGAATGTGCCCGATTCATCAAGCAGCACCCCAAGAGTCATCTCGATGTTGAAGGTGGAGTTGGAGGAGGCGGTCAGCTGGATCTTGCATGAGTGGCTGGAGGGCAGCAGCTCCAGGAGGCAGTCAGTCGACTGAGGCAGACGCCTCCAGGCTGCTTTCACCTGGTCCTGGAGCCAGAGCATGCTTTTCTCCACGTCTAGGTAGGAGCCCGTGCAGAAGGTGTCGAGCAAGCTGGGCTCCTGTTTTCCTCTCAGCTCCTCCTGATCGTGGTGCAGAAAGCAGAGCATGTCCCCCAGCAGCCGCTCCCTCGTGCAGGTGCACTGCAGCTGCACGCGCAGACAGGACTTGCTCGTCGCTGTCTCCTCCACGTCGTCCAGCTCCACATGGAAGGTGTGCCCGGGGGGAGCCTTCACGGGCACGAGCAGGCGGTAGATGACGTTGTCAGAGTGGGAGCTCCATTCTTCATAGACGCAGACCCCGGTGGGTGGCTGCAGCCGGGGCGTGAAGCTGTGGCAGGTTTGTCCTCGGCAGATGCGCAGAAGGTCATCCACCAGCTCCTCCACCAGCTGGCAATTGTCGGCCATGTACGGTGCTGGCCACTCGATGCTGTCGGCCCTAACTCTGCCCAGCTCCCGTGTCTCCTCTGAGTCACTTTCCTCTTCCTCATCATTGTCGTCCTCCTTATTTCTGGACCTCCATATTTCTGCCACTTTTCTGAGTAAGAAGTAGGGCTTAAGAAAAACAGCAAGGATCGCAGCACAGATCCAAGTCACGCTGGTGCTCTCTGGCAAATATTTCGTGTTCCTCATGCACCAGACGAGGCCAAAGAACAGGATAAAGGCTCCGGGAACGGCACAGATCTTCCAGTACTGCAGGGCAGGAAGGAGCAGGGCTCCCTTGGCCGCCCAGTTCTGCCACTGGCTCCCCTGCACCGTGCTGTCCAGTAGCTGAGCCATGTTCCTACTCAGCCGCTCCATACGCAGGTGAACGTGCTCATGTAGATCGCCACGCGTGAGGTGAATTGCCAGGCGGATGATTTCTTTAAACGCCAGGGTGGTGAAGACCATCTGAGCCCCTCTCACAAAGAAGACGAAGGTCTTAACGAAGACAATAATGATCGCAGCACAGACCATAATAATGCTGCTGCTCCTTGGCATATTTTTCCTGATGAACCAGATGAGGCCAAAGAACAGGACGAACACTCCGAGAAAGGCACAGATCTGCCAGTGCTGAAGGGAAGCAATGCGCATGGCTCCCTGGGCCGCCCAGTTCCGCCACTGGTTCCACTGCACCATGCTGTGCAGTAGCTGAGCCATGCCCCACCTCAGCCGCTCCATATGCAGGTGAACGTGCTCATGCAGATCGCCACACGTGAGGTGAATTCCCAGACGGAGGATTCCCAGAAGCGCTAGGGTGATGAAGACCATCCGAGACACTTCCATGAGGAAGATGAAGACCTGAGGGAAGGCAGCAAGGATCGCAGCAAAGATCCAAATAGTGCTGCTGCTCCCTGGCAAATAGTTGGTCTTCCTGATGCACCAGATGAGGCCAAAGAACAGGATGAAGACTCCAGGAAGGGCCCAGATCTGCCAGTGCTGTAGGGAAGCAAGGACCAGGGCTTCCTGGGCCGCCCAGTTCCGCCACTGGTTCCAGTTCACCTTGCTGTGCAGTAGCTGAGCCATGTCCCGCCTCAGCTGCTCCATATGCAGCTTAACGTGCTCATACGTATCGCCGCACGTGAGGTAAATTCCCAGATGGATGATTTCCAGAAGCACCACGGTGATGAAGACCATCCCAGCCACTTTCATGAGGAAAATGAAGGTCCTCAGGAAGAGAGCAAGGATGGCAGCAAAGATCCAAATAGTGCTGCTGCTCCCTGGTAAAAACTTGGTCTTCCTGATGCACCAGAGGAGGCCAAAGAACAGGATGAAGACTCCAGGAAAGGCCCAGATCTGCCAGTGCTGAAGGGAAGCAAGGACCAGGGCTGCCTGGGCCGCCCAGTTCCGCCACTGGTCCCACCTGTCCATGCTGTCCAGTATCTGAGCCATGTCCCGACTCAGCTGCTCCAAATGCAGCTGAACGTGCTCGTACATAATGCCATGCGTGAGGTGAAACCCCAGAATCGTGATTCCCAGAAGCGCCAGGGTGATGCAGACCACCCGAGCCATAGCCGCCAGCCGCTAGCAGGTGCGTACCGCACTCACTGAAGGCCTACGGCGAAGTGCCACTGCGCTGCTCCCTCTCTTACAGCTCCTGGCACCCCACTGTGACTCGTCTGCTGATGTCACAAACGCAGCCACATCACCGCACGCCGTCACAAACACGACTGCATCACCGCACGTTGTCACAAACACAGCCACATCACTGCATGATGTCACAAACGCAGCCACATCACCGCACGCTCCCTTATGAGGAAAGGCTGAGTAACCTGGGTCTGTTCAGCCTGGGGAAAAGAAGTCTGAGGGGAGGATCTGATTCGTGTTTATAAATATCCAAAGGGAAATGGAAGTCAAATGGATGAGACCGGGCTCTTCTCAGTGATGTGTAGCAATAAGAAAAGGAGTCATGTTCTAAAACTTAGACATACAAAGTTCTGTGCAAACATGCAGAAGAGCTGCTTTACGGTGAGGGTGACAGAGCACTGGAACAGATTGCCTAGAAAGGCTGTGGGGTCTCTTACCCACCTAATCTCCTTCTGTGACTGTATGATTAGATCGGTATCATGATCCCTGTGCCATGCCTCACTGGTAGAACAGTACTGCAGAAGTATGAACAGGAATGCTGCCAACTGACACTCTAATGTAGGCTAGAAATTTGGGGGCAAGAGCTTTTCAGCTTAATGCATGGAAAAAAGTCACCGTTAATCAAGGAGATTCAGCACCTATCTAAGCCGAAAGACAAAAGGAAACTGCAGAAAATTCCTTATGTTTTCCACTAGTTGGCTAAAGAATTAATATACATAACATACCAAGAAATCTGTAAAAGAAAATGTAGTCAAAAATTGACAAAAAAATGAAAGCGGTAGCTCTATGATGCTAATAAGAAATGGTCCAAGAGGATTTCTTGATATTTCGAGATGCTCTGAGGGATTGTCTGTTCACTTCCGCCCCATTTTAGAGCTGCAAGTCAAAAAAAACCCATCACCCTCTCACATCATAAAAGGAAGCAATTGAGGCATACTCCAGGCGGCAGCAGAAGTGCCGCAGGAGGTCATCCAGCCACAGGGGCAATTCCTCCTGCTCCAGGCTTCAGAGGGCTACGGTTGCCAGGTGGCGAATCACAACCATCTTCAGGGCTTGGGGCGAAAAGCTGTGCCCACCAGCAGACAAGTGCTGGTCCACAGACAGCTGAGGTAGAAGCTAGAGTGCTGGCCATGCCCGGCCATATGCCTGGCAATCTGTATGTCCGCCACAGCGCAGTTTCCTGGCCGCACCATGCTGCTGGTGCAGCTGGCTTCAGCCTATTCGATGCTCACCAAAGAGCCTGAGACATCAAGCTCCTCCTGACTCCTCATCTCAGTGGTACTGAACATGTCTTGACGCTACTGAACATATTCCTACCTACCAGAAACAAAAGGCAGGAGTGGAAAAGAGCCTTAGAGATAAATAAGGGATTGAAAATAAAGCCATGTTCAAAGCACAAATATTCTTAGGTGTTGATTTATGTTATGGACACAAGAAAGAAAACTCTTACACAAGGAGCGCTGGTGTTAATAGTATCCAATTTATTTAAGTAAGAGAATGACATACTGTGCAAAAGAGAAACAGAGAAGAACACAGAAATGTGTCCAGAGCCTACTCAATGCTCAGGAATGTGCCCGATTCATCAAGCAGCACCCCAAGAGTCATCTCGATGTTGAAGGTGGAGTTGGAGGAGGCGGTCAGCTGGATCTTGCATGAGTGGCTGGAGGGCAGCAGCTCCAGGAGGCAGTCAGTCGACTGAGGCAGACGCCTCCAGGCTGCTTTCACCTGGTCCTGGAGCCAGAGCATGCTTTTCTCCACGTCTAGGTAGGAGCCCGTGCAGAAGGTGTCGAGCAAGCTGGGCTCCTGTTTTCCTCTCAGCTCCTCCTGATCGTGGTGCAGAAAGCAGAGCATGTCCCCCAGCAGCCGCTCCCTCGTGCAGGTGCACTGCAGCTGCACGCGCAGACAGGACTTGCTCGTCGCTGTCTCCTCCACGTCGTCCAGCTCCACATGGAAGGTGTGCCCGGGGGGAGCCTTCACGGGCACGAGCAGGCGGTAGATGACGTTGTCAGAGTGGGAGCTCCATTCTTCATAGACGCAGACCCCGGTGGGTGGCTGCAGCCGGGGCGTGAAGCTGTGGCAGGTTTGTCCTCGGCAGATGCGCAGAAGGTCATCCACCAGCTCCTCCACCAGCTGGCAATTGTCGGCCATGTACGGTGCTGGCCACTCGATGCTGTCGGCCCTAACTCTGCCCAGCTCCCGTGTCTCCTCTGAGTCACTTTCCTCTTCCTCATCATTGTCGTCCTCCTTATTTCTGGACCTCCATATTTCTGCCACTTTTCCGAGTAAGAAGTAGGGCTTAAGAAAAACAGCAAGGATCGCAGCACAGATCCAAGTCACGCTGGTGCTCTCTGGCAAATATTTCGTGTTCCTCATGCACCAGACGAGGCCAAAGAACAGGATAAAGGCTCCGGGAACGGCACAGATCTTCCAGTACTGCAGGGCAGGAAGGAGCAGGGCTCCCTTGGCCGCCCAGTTCTGCCACTGGCTCCCCTGCACCATGCTGTCCAGTAGCTGAGCCATGTTCCTACTCAGCCGCTCCATACGCAGGTGAACGTGCTCATGTAGATCGCCACGCGTGAGGTGAATTGCCAGGCGGATGATTTCTTTAAACGCCAGGGTGGTGAAGACCATCTGAGCCCCTCTCACAAAGAAGACGAAGGTCTTAACGAAGACAATAATGATCGCAGCACAGACCATAATAATGCTGCTGCTCCTTGGCATATTTTTCCTGATGAACCAGATGAGGCCAAAGAACAGGACGAACACTCCGAGAAAGGCACAGATCTGCCAGTGCTGAAGGGAAGCAATGCGCATGGCTCCCTGGGCCGCCCAGTTCCGCCACTGGTTCCACTGCACCATGCTGTGCAGTAGCTGAGCCATGCCCCACCTCAGCCGCTCCATATGCAGGTGAACGTGCTCATGCAGATCGCCACACGTGAGGTGAATTCCCAGACGGAGGATTCCCAGAAGCGCTAGGGTGATGAAGACCATCCGAGACACTTCCATGAGGAAGATGAAGACCTGAGGGAAGGCAGCAAGGATCGCAGCAAAGATCCAAATAGTGCTGCTGCTCCCTGGCAAATAGTTGGTCTTCCTGATGCACCAGATGAGGCCAAAGAACAGGATGAAGACTCCAGGAAGGGCCCAGATCTGCCAGTGCTGTAGGGAAGCAAGGACCAGGGCTTCCTGGGCCGCCCAGTTCCGCCACTGGTTCCAGTTCACCTTGCTGTGCAGTAGCTGAGCCATGTCCCGCCTCAGCTGCTCCATATGCAGCTTAACGTGCTCATACGTATCGCCGCACGTGAGGTAAATTCCCAGATGGATGATTTCCAGAAGCACCACGGTGATGAAGACCATCCCAGCCACTTTCATGAGGAAAATGAAGGTCCTCAGGAAGAGAGCAAGGATGGCAGCAAAGATCCAAATAGTGCTGCTGCTCCCTGGTAAAAACTTGGTCTTCCTGATGCACCAGAGGAGGCCAAAGAACAGGATGAAGACTCCAGGAAAGGCCCAGATCTGCCAGTGCTGAAGGGAAGCAAGGACCAGGGCTGCCTGGGCCGCCCAGTTCCGCCACTGGTCCCACCTGTCCATGCTGTCCAGTATCTGAGCCATGTCCCGACTCAGCTGCTCCAAATGCAGCTGAACGTGCTCGTACATAATGCCATGCGTGAGGTGAAACCCCAGAATCGTGATTCCCAGAAGCGCCAGGGTGATGCAGACCACCCGAGCCATAGCCGCCAGCCGCTAGCAGGTGCGTACCGCACTCACTGAAGGCCTACGGCGAAGTGCCACTGCGCTGCTCCCTCTCTTACAGCTCCTGGCACCCCACTGTGACTCGTCTGCTGATGTCACAAACGCAGCCACATCACCGCACGCCGTCACAAACACGACTGCATCACCGCACGTTGTCACAAACACAGCCACATCACTGCATGATGTCACAAACGCAGCCACATCACCGCACGCTCCCTTATGAGGAAAGGCTGAGTAACCTGGGTCTGTTCAGCCTGGGGAAAAGAAGTCTGAGGGGAGGATCTGATTCGTGTTTATAAATATCCAAAGGGAAATGGAAGTCAAATGGATGAGACCGGGCTCTTCTCAGTGATGTGTAGCAATAAGAAAAGGAGTCATGTTCTAAAACTTAGACATACAAAGTTCTGTGCAAACATGCAGAAGAGCTGCTTTACGGTGAGGGTGACAGAGCACTGGAACAGATTGCCTAGAAAGGCTGTGGGGTCTCTTACCCACCTAATCTCCTTCTGTGACTGTATGATTAGATCGGTATCATGATCCCTGTGCCATGCCTCACTGGTAGAACAGTACTGCAGAAGTATGAACAGGAATGCTGCCAACTGACACTCTAATGTAGGCTAGAAATTTGGGGGCAAGAGCTTTTCAGCTTAATGCATGGAAAAAAGTCACCGTTAATCAAGGAGATTCAGCACCTATCTAAGCCGAAAGACAAAAGGAAACTGCAGAAAATTCCTTATGTTTTCCACTAGTTGGCTAAAGAATTAATATACATAACATACCAAGAAATCTGTAAAAGAAAATGTAGTCAAAAATTGACAAAAAAATGAAAGCGGTAGCTCTATGATGCTAATAAGAAATGGTCCAAGAGGATTTCTTGATATTTCGAGATGCTCTGAGGGATTGTCTGTTCACTTCCGCCCCATTTTAGAGCTGCAAGTCAAAAAAAACCCATCACCCTCTCACATCATAAAAGGAAGCAATTGAGGCATACTCCAGGCGGCAGCAGAAGTGCCGCAGGAGGTCATCCAGCCACAGGGGCAATTCCTCCTGCTCCAGGCTTCAGAGGGCTACGGTTGCCAGGTGGCGAATCACAACCATCTTCAGGGCTTGGGGCGAAAAGCTGTGCCCACCAGCAGACAAGTGCTGGTCCACAGACAGCTGAGGTAGAAGCTAGAGTGCTGGCCATGCCCGGCCGTATGCCTGGCAATCTGTATGTCCGCCACAGCGCAGTTTCCTGGCCGCACCATGCTGCTGGTGCAGCTGGCTTCAGCCTATTCGATGCTCACCAAAGAGCCTGAGACATCAAGCTCCTCCTGACTCCTCATCTCAGTGGTACTGAACATGTCTTGACGCTACTGAACATATTCCTACCTACCAGAAACAAAAGGCAGGAGTGGAAAAGAGCCTTAGAGATAAATAAGGGATTGAAAATAAAGCCATGTTCAAAGCACAAATATTCTTAGGTGTTGATTTATGTTATGGACACAAGAAAGAAAACTCTTACACAAGGAGCGCTGGTGTTAATAGTATCCAATTTATTTAAGTAAGAGAATGACATACTGTGCAAAAGAGAAACAGAGAAGAACACAGAAATGTGTCCAGAGCCTACTCAATGCTCAGGAATGTGCCCGATTCATCAAGCAGCACCCCAAGAGTCATCTCGATGTTGAAGGTGGAGTTGGAGGAGGCGGTCAGCTGGATCTTGCATGAGTGGCTGGAGGGCAGCAGCTCCAGGAGGCAGTCAGTCGACTGAGGCAGACGCCTCCAGGCTGCTTTCACCTGGTCCTGGAGCCAGAGCATGCTTTTCTCCACGTCTAGGTAGGAGCCCGTGCAGAAGGTGTCGAGCAAGCTGGGCTCCTGTTTTCCTCTCAGCTCCTCCTGATCGTGGTGCAGAAAGCAGAGCATGTCCCCCAGCAGCCGCTCCCTCGTGCAGGTGCACTGCAGCTGCACGCGCAGACAGGACTTGCTCGTCGCTGTCTCCTCCACGTCGTCCAGCTCCACATGGAAGGTGTGCCCGGGGGGAGCCTTCACGGGCACGAGCAGGCGGTAGATGACGTTGTCAGAGTGGGAGCTCCATTCTTCATAGACGCAGACCCCGGTGGGTGGCTGCAGCCGGGGCGTGAAGCTGTGGCAGGTTTGTCCTCGGCAGATGCGCAGAAGGTCATCCACCAGCTCCTCCACCAGCTGGCAATTGTCGGCCATGTACGGTGCTGGCCACTCGATGCTGTCGGCCCTAACTCTGCCCAGCTCCCGTGTCTCCTCTGAGTCACTTTCCTCTTCCTCATCATTGTCGTCCTCCTTATTTCTGGACCTCCATATTTCTGCCACTTTTCCGAGTAAGAAGTAGGGCTTAAGAAAAACAGCAAGGATCGCAGCACAGATCCAAGTCACGCTGGTGCTCTCTGGCAAATATTTCGTGTTCCTCATGCACCAGACGAGGCCAAAGAACAGGATAAAGGCTCCGGGAACGGCACAGATCTTCCAGTACTGCAGGGCAGGAAGGAGCAGGGCTCCCTTGGCCGCCCAGTTCTGCCACTGGCTCCCCTGCACCGTGCTGTCCAGTAGCTGAGCCATGTTCCTACTCAGCCGCTCCATACGCAGGTGAACGTGCTCATGTAGATCGCCACGCGTGAGGTGAATTGCCAGGCGGATGATTTCTTTAAACGCCAGGGTGGTGAAGACCATCTGAGCCCCTCTCACAAAGAAGACGAAGGTCTTAACGAAGACAATAATGATCGCAGCACAGACCATAATAATGCTGCTGCTCCTTGGCATATTTTTCCTGATGAACCAGATGAGGCCAAAGAACAGGACGAACACTCCGAGAAAGGCACAGATCTGCCAGTGCTGAAGGGAAGCAATGCGCATGGCTCCCTGGGCCGCCCAGTTCCGCCACTGGTTCCACTGCACCATGCTGTGCAGTAGCTGAGCCATGCCCCACCTCAGCCGCTCCATATGCAGGTGAACGTGCTCATGCAGATCGCCACACGTGAGGTGAATTCCCAGACGGAGGATTCCCAGAAGCGCTAGGGTGATGAAGACCATCCGAGACACTTCCATGAGGAAGATGAAGACCTGAGGGAAGGCAGCAAGGATCGCAGCAAAGATCCAAATAGTGCTGCTGCTCCCTGGCAAATAGTTGGTCTTCCTGATGCACCAGATGAGGCCAAAGAACAGGATGAAGACTCCAGGAAGGGCCCAGATCTGCCAGTGCTGTAGGGAAGCAAGGACCAGGGCTTCCTGGGCCGCCCAGTTCCGCCACTGGTTCCAGTTCACCTTGCTGTGCAGTAGCTGAGCCATGTCCCGCCTCAGCTGCTCCATATGCAGCTTAACGTGCTCATACGTATCGCCGCACGTGAGGTAAATTCCCAGATGGATGATTTCCAGAAGCACCACGGTGATGAAGACCATCCCAGCCACTTTCATGAGGAAAATGAAGGTCCTCAGGAAGAGAGCAAGGATGGCAGCAAAGATCCAAATAGTGCTGCTGCTCCCTGGTAAAAACTTGGTCTTCCTGATGCACCAGAGGAGGCCAAAGAACAGGATGAAGACTCCAGGAAAGGCCCAGATCTGCCAGTGCTGAAGGGAAGCAAGGACCAGGGCTGCCTGGGCCGCCCAGTTCCGCCACTGGTCCCACCTGTCCATGCTGTCCAGTATCTGAGCCATGTCCCGACTCAGCTGCTCCAAATGCAGCTGAACGTGCTCGTACATAATGCCATGCGTGAGGTGAAACCCCAGAATCGTGATTCCCAGAAGCGCCAGGGTGATGCAGACCACCCGAGCCATAGCCGCCAGCCGCTAGCAGGTGCGTACCGCACTCACTGAAGGCCTACGGCGAAGTGCCACTGCGCTGCTCCCTCTCTTACAGCTCCTGGCACCCCACTGTGACTCGTCTGCTGATGTCACAAACGCAGCCACATCACCGCACGCCGTCACAAACACGACTGCATCACCGCACGTTGTCACAAACACAGCCACATCACTGCATGATGTCACAAACGCAGCCACATCACCGCACGCTCCCTTATGAGGAAAGGCTGAGTAACCTGGGTCTGTTCAGCCTGGGGAAAAGAAGTCTGAGGGGAGGATCTGATTCGTGTTTATAAATATCCAAAGGGAAATGGAAGTCAAATGGATGAGACCGGGCTCTTCTCAGTGATGTGTAGCAATAAGAAAAGGAGTCATGTTCTAAAACTTAGACATACAAAGTTCTGTGCAAACATGCAGAAGAGCTGCTTTACGGTGAGGGTGACAGAGCACTGGAACAGATTGCCTAGAAAGGCTGTGGGGTCTCTTACCCACCTAATCTCCTTCTGTGACTGTATGATTAGATCGGTATCATGATCCCTGTGCCATGCCTCACTGGTAGAACAGTACTGCAGAAGTATGAACAGGAATGCTGCCAACTGACACTCTAATGTAGGCTAGAAATTTGGGGGCAAGAGCTTTTCAGCTTAATGCATGGAAAAAAGTCACCGTTAATCAAGGAGATTCAGCACCTATCTAAGCCGAAAGACAAAAGGAAACTGCAGAAAATTCCTTATGTTTTCCACTAGTTGGCTAAAGAATTAATATACATAACATACCAAGAAATCTGTAAAAGAAAATGTAGTCAAAAATTGACAAAAAAATGAAAGCGGTAGCTCTATGATGCTAATAAGAAATGGTCCAAGAGGATTTCTTGATATTTCGAGATGCTCTGAGGGATTGTCTGTTCACTTCCGCCCCATTTTAGAGCTGCAAGTCAAAAAAAACCCATCACCCTCTCACATCATAAAAGGAAGCAATTGAGGCATACTCCAGGCGGCAGCAGAAGTGCCGCAGGAGGTCATCCAGCCACAGGGGCAATTCCTCCTGCTCCAGGCTTCAGAGGGCTACGGTTGCCAGGTGGCGAATCACAACCATCTTCAGGGCTTGGGGCGAAAAGCTGTGCCCACCAGCAGACAAGTGCTGGTCCACAGACAGCTGAGGTAGAAGCTAGAGTGCTGGCCATGCCCGGCCGTATGCCTGGCAATCTGTATGTCCGCCACAGCGCAGTTTCCTGGCCGCACCATGCTGCTGGTGCAGCTGGCTTCAGCCTATTCGATGCTCACCAAAGAGCCTGAGACATCAAGCTCCTCCTGACTCCTCATCTCAGTGGTACTGAACATGTCTTGACGCTACTGAACATATTCCTACCTACCAGAAACAAAAGGCAGGAGTGGAAAAGAGCCTTAGAGATAAATAAGGGATTGAAAATAAAGCCATGTTCAAAGCACAAATATTCTTAGGTGTTGATTTATGTTATGGACACAAGAAAGAAAACTCTTACACAAGGAGCGCTGGTGTTAATAGTATCCAATTTATTTAAGTAAGAGAATGACATACTGTGCAAAAGAGAAACAGAGAAGAACACAGAAATGTGTCCAGAGCCTACTCAATGCTCAGGAATGTGCCCGATTCATCAAGCAGCACCCCAAGAGTCATCTCGATGTTGAAGGTGGAGTTGGAGGGGGCGGTCAGCTGGATCTTGCATGAGTGGCTGGAGGGCAGCAGCTCCAGGAGGCAGTCAGTCGACTGAGGCAGACGCCTCCAGGCTGCTTTCACCTGGTCCTGGAGCCAGAGCATGCTTTTCTCCACGTCTAGGTAGGAGCCCGTGCAGAAGGTGTCGAGCAAGCTGGGCTCCTGTTTTCCTCTCAGCTCCTCCTGATCGTGGTGCAGAAAGCAGAGCATGTCCCCCAGCAGCCGCTCCCTCGTGCAGGTGCACTGCAGCTGCACGCGCAGACAGGACTTGCTCGTCGCTGTCTCCTCCACGTCGTCCAGCTCCACATGGAAGGTGTGCCCGGGGGGAGCCTTCACGGGCACGAGCAGGCGGTAGATGACGTTGTCAGAGTGGGAGCTCCATTCTTCATAGACGCAGACCCCGGTGGGTGGCTGCAGCCGGGGCGTGAAGCTGTGGCAGGTTTGTCCTCGGCAGATGCGCAGAAGGTCATCCACCAGCTCCTCCACCAGCTGGCAATTGTCGGCCATGTACGGTGCTGGCCACTCGATGCTGTCGGCCCTAACTCTGCCCAGCTCCCGTGTCTCCTCTGAGTCACTTTCCTCTTCCTCATCATTGTCGTCCTCCTTATTTCTGGACCTCCATATTTCTGCCACTTTTCTGAGTAAGAAGTAGGGCTTAAGAAAAACAGCAAGGATCGCAGCACAGATCCAAGTCACGCTGGTGCTCTCTGGCAAATATTTCGTGTTCCTCATGCACCAGACGAGGCCAAAGAACAGGATAAAGGCTCCGGGAACGGCACAGATCTTCCAGTACTGCAGGGCAGGAAGGAGCAGGGCTCCCTTGGCCGCCCAGTTCTGCCACTGGCTCCCCTGCACCGTGCTGTCCAGTAGCTGAGCCATGTTCCTACTCAGCCGCTCCATACGCAGGTGAACGTGCTCATGTAGATCGCCACGCGTGAGGTGAATTGCCAGGCAGATGATTTCTTTAAACGCCAGGGTGGTGAAGACCATCTGAGCCCCTCTCACAAAGAAGACGAAGGTCTTAACGAAGACAATAATGATCGCAGCACAGACCATAATAATGCTGCTGCTCCTTGGCATATTTTTCCTGATGAACCAGATGAGGCCAAAGAACAGGACGAACACTCCGAGAAAGGCACAGATCTGCCAGTGCTGAAGGGAAGCAATGCGCATGGCTCCCTGGGCCGCCCAGTTCCGCCACTGGTTCCACTGCACCATGCTGTGCAGTAGCTGAGCCATGCCCCACCTCAGCCGCTCCATATGCAGGTGAACGTGCTCATGCAGATCGCCACACGTGAGGTGAATTCCCAGACGGAGGATTCCCAGAAGCGCTAGGGTGATGAAGACCATCCGAGACACTTCCATGAGGAAGATGAAGACCTGAGGGAAGGCAGCAAGGATCGCAGCAAAGATCCAAATAGTGCTGCTGCTCCCTGGCAAATAGTTGGTCTTCCTGATGCACCAGATGAGGCCAAAGAACAGGATGAAGACTCCAGGAAGGGCCCAGATCTGCCAGTGCTGTAGGGAAGCAAGGACCAGGGCTTCCTGGGCCGCCCAGTTCCGCCACTGGTTCCAGTTCACCTTGCTGTGCAGTAGCTGAGCCATGTCCCGCCTCAGCTGCTCCATATGCAGCTTAACGTGCTCATACGTATCGCCGCACGTGAGGTAAATTCCCAGATGGATGATTTCCAGAAGCACCACGGTGATGAAGACCATCCCAGCCACTTTCATGAGGAAAATGAAGGTCCTCAGGAAGAGAGCAAGGATGGCAGCAAAGATCCAAATAGTGCTGCTGCTCCCTGGTAAAAACTTGGTCTTCCTGATGCACCAGAGGAGGCCAAAGAACAGGATGAAGACTCCAGGAAAGGCCCAGATCTGCCAGTGCTGAAGGGAAGCAAGGACCAGGGCTGCCTGGGCCGCCCAGTTCCGCCACTGGTCCCACCTGTCCATGCTGTCCAGTATCTGAGCCATGTCCCGACTCAGCTGCTCCAAATGCAGCTGAACGTGCTCGTACATAATGCCATGCGTGAGGTGAAACCCCAGAATCGTGATTCCCAGAAGCGCCAGGGTGATGCAGACCACCCGAGCCATAGCCGCCAGCCGCTAGCAGGTGCGTACCGCACTCACTGAAGGCCTACGGCGAAGTGCCACTGCGCTGCTCCCTCTCTTACAGCTCCTGGCACCCCATTGTGACTCGTCTGCTGATGTCACAAACGCAGCCACATCACCGCACGCCGTCACAAGGCCACACCACTGCGTGCTTTCACAAATATGGCCGCACTGCTTCACTCCTCTGCTCTCCTCTCTCCAGTCTCTTCCCTGACCTCCGTACCAGGGAAGGTTATGGAGCAAATCCTCTTGGTGAGATCCCACGGCACTGTTTCAGAGCTGTCATGCGATGAACCCATGTGGGCCCTTTGATTTGTATGCATCCAGCTGCAGCAGCAAATCCTACTCAAGTTTGGGGTTGTCTGGGGTTTTATTCTTACCACAGTCACAGTCGTGCAAGTGAAAGGTGTGGCTGAGTGAGCTGGTATTGTTGAGTCTGGAGAAGACGGGGCTTGGAGGAGACCTCATCACATTCTACACCTTCCTGAAGGGAAGTTGTGATGAGGAGGATTTCGGGCCCTTCTTCCAGGCAACAGATCCATCCTTAGTGGTGTTCAAGAGGCGTCTGGATGAGGAGCTACGAGATATGGCTTAGTAACTTTGTGGGTTGTAATGGTGATAGGAGGACAATTGGCCTGGATGATCTTGTAGGTCTTTTCCAACCTTGTGATTTTATGATTCTATGCTTCTCTTTCTATGGAGATATTCAAGACCTATCTGGACACCTACTTTTGTGACCTATCACAGGGTCCCTGCTTTAGCAAGGGCATTGGACTCAATGATCTACTGATGTCCATTCCAACTCCTGCAATGCTGTGATTCTGTGACTTTCAACTTGTATGTATAATGCTATGTGCATTCCTAATAGGTAGAATTTTAGATTCTAAAATAGAATAACACTATACAGAATAAAGATAATTTAGAGAAATACCTTCACCTGAGCTACTACTGTAACTCTAGTGATTTAAAGTCTGAAGTAAACTGTTAGTAAAAACTATTAGCAAATCACTAAAACCGAAGCAGCAGCAGCTGTGTAAAATGTGCAGTTGTGCTTTTTTTCTAGAGCTCACAAAAAATTGTCTCAATTGCTCTAGCAGTTTAGCCCACCAATGGATTAGCCACAACAATTTAATCAGTTTATTAGGTTTGCTATACTTTCTCTCCTCTGCATGTAGTCCGTGTTTGTCTGTTGGTTTTAAATTGCAGCTATGGAAAATATTTTGTTTGTGTTTGAATACAGATGATGTATCTGTGAAGGTGGCTTTGGGAAACAAATCTTCAGAGGTTTGAAAGACAGCCATTTACATTTAAAGTGTGAATTATTTGGGCTAGTGGGTTATTATGGCTTCAGGGCCATTTCTGCCAGTGTTTCTCTAAATGTGACACATGGGACTGACTTCTTTAGCTTTAATAAAGACAAAAGTTACTAGAGCATGAAACTTTACAAACAAGTTCTGTTGATATATGTTAAAGATTTTACTCATTTCCATTTTAAGTGGAATCTACTTTATAGCCTTGTAAAATTGAACATCCCAATCATAGTTTTCAGCACTAAAAACAACATATATGGCTGTAAAGTTACATGGCACTACACAAATATAAAGAAGGAGTTATTTTGAAATAGCTCTGAAGCTTAGCCTTAGAACTGGAACAGAAAACAACGTGAAAGAGAATAGGAGATAGAAGGAAGAAAGAAATGGAAGAAAAAAAGAAAAAAAAAATTTTTTTTTGATGTGAAAGTGCATCTAGAAAAAAGAAGTAATAATGAAGAGCAAAATATGTAAAGATAAATAATTATCAAATCATCCAGATCACATCTATTTGGTTTCATCTATAGCTTATGTGAATATAATTTTAAGATGAAACAACTCTTGTATAGAAAAATATAGAAAATAAATGTGACATAAATATGCCAGTGTGAGACATGAGAGAAAGGCAGTGAAAGTTAAACCCTATACACTTTTACCACTAAGTCTATGGACTTTGGCTTGCATATTTGATAACATTGGATTTTTTCCTCAATTTCATTGGTATCTTCATCTTTCCTTTTAAAGGCGAGTGTGAAGCTAGATTCAGATTCTTGATGCCTGCTTTGACAGTTTGACACTATTAGTTTGGAACAGAAGTCCTTCAGCAGAGTGAGCAGAATGTTGAAAGGGTGAAGGAGTGCTTTTGCATTCAGAGAACTTCACATGAACCCCTGAAATGTTGTTGTGGTAATGTATATCCTAAATAATAAATACATTTGTTAGAGCTTAGAAAAAACATTTGATTCCATTCTTCCAAATACTAAGAATATCCTTTTCTACACTCTTGTGTCTGAGCTCTAGGATAGAGACAACAGTGAGCATGTTTCTGTGCTCCTGAGTCCATGAAATCTTGTGCAATTTTATCACAGGAAAAATAAGAACGTAAGGTCTTTTGGTGCAGACTACGAACAAATTGTTTACCAATTGTCTGCAAATGTCAGTATTTGGCAGGCACATATCTTTTAAATAAGTACATTGAGTACTTCTAAGCCCTTGAGTATCCTGGCTTCCTAGGGATCTTCTTAGATAAAAATATTATCACATATACATGGACAAGTAGAATATGAAAGCTTTGAAGAATTAAACGTTGGATGTTAGATGAAGGCTGGTTCACCGAAGGTGAGAGATAAGGAGATATGTGGAAACTAGATGAAGAGTCGTTTCGTTTCTAAGGATACTAGGAGCAGATTCCTTTACTAATGTAAGACCCCAAAGAAGGAGCCATAGAGGTGTCTGTGATATATTCTTACAAGACACATAATCAATATTCTCACTGTCAGCTGGGTGTAATTGGGCCCTAAACAGTCTAGATTAATGTAACAATCACATATCTATGAGGAATAGTCAGAATAAATATCTTTTTTTTTTTTTTTCTCGTAAAATTTGTCTATTCTAGATTACTCATGCCATTATCTTGTGTTTTCTGAAAGGTGGCAGGAAGTACAGAGCTGCTACAGATGGTTATGCACATGCTTTCTTGTGCTGATGGCATCCTTCTCCTGTCCAACTTTTTTCCTGAACTTTTGCTGGAAAAAAATTTTAACTATTGAAAATTGCTTACATCAACAATTCATAATGCTCATTCTCTTCCTTTTCTGAAGAACAACAAGGAAAGAAGGGAGCTTGCACATGGAGATAGAGAATTAGGTTATTTCAGAAAAAAAGAACTAAGCACTAATATAATTTAAAAATGGATTGTACTGCTCTCAAACTTGTCTTTATTGCCCTGAAGCATCTATGTAATCTTCTAATAAAAGCCTGCTTCAGTAAGAGGTGTTTTCTATTCCTTTTCTGGTCAAGAGGTGTCAGGTTTATGCGCGTTAGAAATATTACCTTGGCAATCAATAAATACATACTAATCCATTTGAGATTTCTCATTTGAGATTATTTATTTACTGGAAGTGGCATGTAGGTAACAAAATTAAGCTGAAACTGGAAGCATTGCCTTAAAGATGTTTTTATTTCCATTAGATCTTTCTGAAAATTTTGTAACATACCCATGTTGTACAAAGAGTTGTATGCTGTTCTGAGCCAAGTTACTGCTTACAGCAGGAAGATGATCCTGATGCTAAGTAGGAAGGAATGTACTCCCTCTGCTGTGAAAGAGAACTGATTATTGGTGTGCCAGTAACTTCATTCTCTACGGAGGCTTTGAACAGACGATGCTTCTATCTCTGGATCTCATTTTCCTATGAGAAGTAGGAATGAGAGAAAACGGCATGATTCCATTTTCATAGCAGTGACACTCATCAGAGAAATACTCAAAATCCTGGCTCTGCTCATCATCAGCTCTGACTTGGCTGCCCCTGCTGTAGGCAGCTTTCTCCACAAAATCTTTTTTGTTAAGTCTAACAGACTTTCAGTGACTTTGTAGTAAAACTGGAACATAAAATTAAAATGATGTGGCACTGATTTAGATTTTCTAACAGTAAAATTCAGGCTGTATCCAGAGGTCAGTACCAGGTAAGAAAAGATTAAATTTGACCACTATCTGTTTCTTATGAAAATGTACCTGTTAGATTATCCTCTATAATTGTTCAGAGTAAATCATCAAGGAAAGTGGAACTCTTAAAAAATACTGTGTGCTAAACGTTTGCAGGATGTAGCTTTTCAGGCTTAGTTGATAGTTCAATGTAGTTTTTGTGGCTTTTATTTTCATCCTGTCTACCTGCTTTCCTGTTCTCAGTGACACAGTGTTGGAAAAGAGCCTTTCAGTAAAGATGACTGGAGTCAGTTACCACTCGGGTACTAAACACTGGTACTGCTCAAGTATTAACTTTTTTTCTCTGAAGCTTTAGAAAATCACAATGTGAATAATCTGGATGTTCTCAAAGAGCTTTGCAAGTCTGAACAGAACACTTATTGGCAGGAAACATAAGATAACAAAACCTTATGTTAAGTTTCTAAGAGACTTTCTGAATAATCTGTAACAAATTTTAGTATTTGAAATAAGTAAACAGCTTTTCTCCATCCTCCTTAATCTTATTCTTACTTTGGGTTTCTATTTGTGGGAGGTTTTCTTCCTTTCTTCATTTCACCATAATTTGTTTCATGAAAGACCAATTATGTCAAACAGGAGGATGCATAGGGACCATAGGTGTCACTTACAGCCTGCTACTCTAGAGAATTCTGGGAGAAACTTGTTATAAAAGTGTAGTAGTACGGTCTTAAATGTGTTCTATAGAAAAATAGGGAAAAGATCTTGGTTGTCTTCTGAGAATGTATTGGTATACATGCATAAATGATAAAGAATGGAAAATTGTTGGTGATGTTTTGTACATATAGCTTTCTGAAGCTGGTTTTTTTCAAATTTCTTTTACTGTGACTTATTTGTACATCAAGCCTTTATAAATGGAGTCTCTGTGTGTGTGTATATGTAAGACTAAGCTTGAATCATAAGAATTCTATTGAATACTGAAAGAGTGCAAAAACCGTTCTTTTGCCTGTAAGTGGGACTGAATTTATCAATAGCCTTCGCTTGTCTATAGTTTGATGTAAATGATAATGTTGCTCTGAGCAGGGATCAATTCAAAATAAAGCAAGGCTTGCTGTAGGTACATCAATACTAATTCAAGTATAACTTGTTTCAGCCAATTTAAACACTAGGAAAAATATTGCTAACTTCTAGAATGCAAGCAGCTTCAATAATGCACAATTCTGCCCACTACTTATTCCCTTCTCCGCAATTTTATTTCCTTGGCACCTCCCTAGACTCATGTATCTGCTGGCAATCGGCTCATTAGCATTCCTGCATGGATCACCTGGTAATTCACCCATCCTTGTTAGTAAATTGCAGGAACATCTGGCTGTTTGGAGGATAGCTTTAACACTGTTTCTGCCAGTTCAGCTTGAATATCGTTTTCACACGTCTCTGTTAAAAGAAGTGTGAATCATTTTCCACATATATCCATTTCAAATTTATTTTGCAACTCTTCCAGCACTAGTCCTAAATTTTGAGCTTATTGTCATGAGTTTGTAAAATCAACATTTATACCTACAATTGTGTCTATGGCTTTTTTATCTAATTACTTTAGTACATAAGTTTGTTATTTTTTTTGTTTGTTTTGTTTAAGGAAAACCTAAAAAATATGAAGGAAAAAACTATTCTAGCTTTTATTATCACTTGGCTCCTAGCGATGAAGCTTTAACACTGAATGCTAATATACAGTGCTTAGTGAAGCTGCAAAATGTGGCAACCAGGATAGTGAAGAAGTGGTACAGTGTGTACTTCTTGAGATCCAAAAACTGTTTGACTTGTATTATGTATTCTCTGAACTTTTCATTTCGTTTGTTTTTTCTAAGAGAAAGACTGTTTCCAGTTGTTTCTCTCTGACTTTATCTTTTCTGTACTGATTGAATCGAGGCCACTGAAGGTGCTTAAGGCAAAATTTTGAAAGTATAAGACAGAAAAAAATGCTAAGAGAGTGCTTCCTGGAATTGCCTTTAGTGTTTGAGCTCTCTTTTGACAGCCAGTACCATTGAAAGCTCCTCGGACTCTTTGGGAGTTTGAGTGAGGAGCAAAAGGAACCTTAGAAGGAATAGCTAATCTTGGTTGTTTGTTTTGGTTTAGCTCTGGCTGAAGAGGAGGTAAGATGTGATTGTAGGGCAACATGCTGCTAAGCCTCCTGATGTTGGGAAGCCCTGTGGGTATGGTGGGACTTGTGATCTTGATGGCAATGCATCAGAGAAGAGCTGAGGAGCAGTCTTGAAGGTATATTGCTATGCCATGTGTTGCAAACTTGTTTATATTCATAGCTGTGACAAAGGAGCACAAGGGGACTGAAGCCTTACTGAACTCAATTCTCTTAATGGCAGGTGTAATTGACTGGGAATATGCCATTTATATTTTGGTAATTTTGATCAAATTATGTTTCTCTTATCATCTTCATATTCTCAGTCATAGAATAGAGATTGTATGTGATTTCTTTTGGGGTATGTTAACCGAACGTGTTGAGTTAGATGCAAGTCCTTCACTGAGATGTTTATCTACTGCTTCCTGATGATGTATAACAGTTTTTAAGATCTTCTTCTAATTAGTTGTACTCCTGCACTGCATATCTATATAGGTACATATTTCCTTTCCACTGCAGAATTTCATTAGCTTCAGGTCAGATTGCAGTCTGCCTTCTTGAATAATAATGTAGAATGAGAGACTTGTTCTGTCTGTAGTACATCAGATTTGAGGAAAATATATTTAAAAACAAACTCCAAATTATGGAAATATTTTAAAAATCAAGTTTAAAATCGGACCATATTATTCAATTTAATTCTATAGAGTACTAAGAAAAACACCGAGTAGAATATAAGTTTTGCTGAACATTTTTTTGGGGGGATTTTCTAGGACTTTTATTATGGGAATTGAATCTAACAACACAATACAATGTATCACGAACCAAATAGGAAGTAAATGACTTCAATATAAGGAGATAAGATTCAAAGCTGCATGGGGAATTGCATGCTGGAAATGGGGGAGATATGTGTGCATACTTTCTCTTGAAGCTTTGATAATATATTCCTGTGGGGTGTGGAACTTCTGAATGTGCAGCAAAAAATAAAAGTTTACAAAAAACAGAAGTATTTTTCTTCTTTCTCTTTGTATTATTCATTATTGAGAGACATGTTGGGGAAAAATCAACGAGTTCATATAAATTAAGCAATACTCATTGAAAGTCCCCATTTTTCTACTCCACTTATCATATGTGGAAGAACACAAAAGCAATTATAAGACTTTTCCTGACTCTTAAAGAAAAATGCTGTGTGTGCCGAAAAGATGCCTAGTTTGTACGCTAAAAGCAGAATGTTCCAGTTCCAGGCATATCTTATAATTGCTTAAATTTTTACAGGGCTAGCCTTGAGCAAAATGAAAATGTGTTGAAATGCATTTCTTGCTTATCCTCTCTGAAATAATCATGTGTTTTCCACATGAAGTGTGTGTGTGGAGGGGAGAAAAATGTTCTTAAATGGATTTTTATTTTTGTACTGCTTTTATTTTTCCATATTGTGGTGTGGATGAGTCATCACTGGGAAGATTTCTTTGTAAGAACTCTTTTCTCAGAGATTTTACTGGAGTAAGGAGTTGGAAAGAGTAAGGAGCCTATCTTTTGGAGAGAATTCTATGTAGTTATTGAATACTGTATTATAAGAACTTAACATACTTTACTGGTAACACAACAAGGTGGTTGATGAATTCCAGTTAATTGATGCAAGTGGTTTACATCAGGAATTGTAGACTTGTCATTGTAAGAGATTATTCTTTTACATCATTGTCTCAAAGCTTACTGGGGACACAGATGAACAAATCCAGGCAAGTTCTGAGCAAAGGTTGTGAAATCCTTTCTCTGGGGGACAAGATGGACAAGGCTAGGGGCAAGGAGAGAGAGATGAGCTGCAGCTAAATGGCTGTGAAGTGCTCTTTTGTGTGGACTTATCTCATCTCTAGGATGATGGCCATCTCAGGAGGTACTCAAATGACTCTTGCGCAAGACCCTTCCTTGTCAGGTAGGCAGAAGAACAAGTAGGATAAAAGGGGAATCGAAAAGCATGAGGATAGGTTTTCTGGCAACAGATTCCTCATGAAGAAGATCAAGGATTCCTGACTATCAGATTCCTCATGAAGTGATACCTGCATGCTGACAGACTCTCCTGGGCCTGCTGCCTGAGCTCTGCTGCTTCCTCAAGGATTGGCTCCGTGACTACCTCCGCTACCTGCTTGCTGCCCAAAGCCGGCCATGCTGCTCCCCACCCCCCCACTGCGTGTGCCTCAGACCTTCAAAAGTCATGCTATGGGACCGTGCTGGATCCTGGTGGTGGCTATCCCTGCTTTATGCAATTCTTGCATCTTATCTTTTCTATCGCCCCTTTCCCTTCACCGTCTCCCTGATTAGGTTGTTTTTTTTTCTCCCTCCTATAAATTGGAGCGAGAGAATCATTACACACTTAGATTTGATCAAAATTAGAGAAATGGTAGAAGTATCTGTTGATATAAAAGAGCTAATACACAAAGCTGAATTTCTATAAATCATATTTTGGTTTTAAAACTGAAATGTTGAAAGTAATGACCAAAAAAAAAAAAAATTCCCATATATATAACTTAATTTTTATGCCTTAAGTTCACTTGTGGGGAAATGCCATATCATCAAGTTACATGACTGTGGGCCTGTGAGATGGATCTCTGTGGCAAGGAGATCTTTCAGAATATTCAGAGTAAAGAAATACTGTTTCTTTCTTTCTTTTTTTTAAATCTAAGGATGCTATCATCCTTAAAAATAATTGTTTCTGTTTGAAATTTTATACTTTTTAATGTTTCTTTTTAATGTTTTTCTTTGTGTTCATTTGATTCTCCGCTTTTTAATAACATTTATATAAGACCTTCATATAAGGTATTCTAGGCAACAAGTTCTGCTATGGATGGTCCCATATCAGACATCTTAGTGATGTTTGTTTCATATTTCAAAATCCCATGGTCTGTTATAAGCCCAAGTTCAGACTCCACCTTCCCAGAAATATGAAGTGTATATTAACAATTGAATTCTACATATAGCAAAATATAAATATTCAATAATATAATATTTAAAAACAGAATAGATGAGTAAAGCAATTCACCCTAAGCATCTTTCTGAAAATAAATATATTCACTGATTATTAATTTTAAACTGATGCATGCTAAGCTTAGAAAAAGAGTACTGCACACAAATCTTTACTAGAAGAATGAATACAATTTTTTTTATATCTCTCAGTCCCTCTCTTTTCTGTCTTTAGCAGAAGTCTTGACTATAAAGGCTATAACTTTGCAGGAACTGTGAATTAGTAGATCTGTTGGCAAAATAATGTTTCTAATATTCATGAAGTTTTTTCACTTATCTACCTCTCATTTTCAGAGCTTACTAAAGTTTCTGCAATCTGCAATTAACATTTCTTCTAATTGCAAGACCTTAAAGTGATCCTTTCTTCAGGTAGCTATCTTAGAGTGCTTCTAGAGAGCATGTTATTTTTCAGAGCATGTTCACTGAGACCCTGTTATACTGTGTGCTGAACAAAGATGGAATGTATACGTGTGCTCCTCCAGCAGTATTATGCAGTGACCAAAAGCAATCCTTCCATTCCGTTGGATAATTGGTAGAGGCAAGGAAACAAGGAAAACTATCTGAGGTAGAGGGACACTCTGGAGAATGGAAAACTATATATAGAAAACTAATGAAGGTTGGCTGCCAAAGATTTAAATTCACTACCTTCATCCAAATTAATTTTATTTTCCTGGCAAGCAGTAGATGGGAAATGATTATAAAAATTTGTCTTCAACTGTTTTAATGTTTTAAAAATGAAGTACTTTTAAAATAGCAGTGCGTTAACTACCTTATATTCGGACACATACTTGATACTACATTTAGCAATTTACCTTTGCTTCGATGTTGAAGTTCATAGTACAGTGTAAATACACAGGGTGGGGGGGTTGTAAGACTCATGGACAAGCACTGTGGAGACATGGCTTCACCAGACTACACTTCTCTTGAAGTGCAGTTTGGAGGTAAAACTACATATGCTACAAAGCTAATATGATTGCAAAATCGGAGTGGTCTGCATATGTCAGCAGAAAGTTATTAGCCTGTGATAGAGCATTTAACGTGCTTTTTGTTGTCCTAGTATCTGTGCTGTGCATTCATCTCATTTGCTCATCATAAACAACTAAAATTGACTTTAATATTGCAAGGTGCTGCCCATTAAAGATGGTATTCTCTTCATATAAATGGTTTACTAGCTGTCATATGATTAAGGAAAGTCATGTGCACTTGTGATACGTAGAGAATGCTTTAAACAGATACTTCAGATTTTTTTCTGTCTTGAATTGAAAAAAACCATAAAATTTTGGGTACATAGATTAGTAAATGAATCCAAGTGCAACTTTAATTATAGTAATCTCTGCTGTTGCTTTGAAAGTTCTACTGAGATGATAATTTCCCAGAGGTCCTGTACTGGCATATAGAATAGTACTGGCCTTGGCAGCAATCAGTGTGTATTTTCACATGATACCTTTCTATCCTCCTACATGACATGTTTGTTAGTAAGTGGTGTTTCTTTCCATCATCGTTTACTTTTTCTGGCAGATTGTTCGGCTGTTTCTCTGAGATTTCAGTGCAGTACTGTGATAAAAACCCTGTTAAAATCCACATGAATTATATCCACATTATCTTTTTTTACCCTCTCAATCTGCCATGATGCTTTCAAAGCCTTTCAGGTCACACTGTTCTAACCTGGCTCTTCAGACTTTTGTTCTGGCTGTGACTCAGTAAGTTTGATACAGTATGCCTAGAAATCCATTCACAGTTTTTAAAAATTAATTTATTATTACTATTGTGTTTAGTTGGCATTGTACTCATATTCCAAAGCAAGTTCAAGATTTGAAAAGCATTTCTGAAGCATGCTGGATATGAGCTTCAAGACCAAAACTTCTGAAGGAAGTTTTTCTGAGGAAAAAGAAATGTCCCATTAAATTGAGGAAGAATAAAAATTCCTTAGTTCCTTAGTGTCATTGGTTTGCATAAATCTTGATATTCAGCCTAACAGAAAAGCAGTCTAACATCACATTAAATTACAATTCTGTCAGAATAATAGGCTTGCAGTTTTCTGCACTTAAAGGACCATATGTTGAAAAATATCAAATTTGTCTTAAAATGTCTTGTTTGCATTTTGCCTTCAGATAAGTTAGAATTTTGTTTTATGACTGTTAGCATGTTTACAATTCGTTACCCTCTTTTTTTTCTGCTTTTCCATCTTCTTTTCCTTGAGATCCCTGCTCCTTCGTCCAGAGGAGCCCGGCTTCACCTTACAACCATTGCTATTGTGGACAGCTTCTGCAGGATGAGGGCTGAATATACTGAGGTGTGTGCTCAGTAACTCTGCTAAATGTTAAATTTTAATCTGTTTATGTAAACAGGTCAAAATCTTCAAACCTAGAAGACAGCTGTTATTCCAGGGAGACTGGGGAAACACTAAGCCTTGGGAAAATGGCTGAGAATGGAAGCTAAATCTAATCTTTGGAGTAGACGTTTGAACAAAGTCTTCCTTCAGCAGGAGCTGTTTAAGACAAAACCTACTTGCTGTCTCCTTTAACTCAGTTTTCTTGGATGGAGGGCTGAACTCACATGTTACTTGGGTTTTGAATTGATATCAGAATATAATCTTACTGGGAAAAACATAGTCAAACAATTTAAATTGTAGTGGAGTGCTCTTGAAATTCACAGCCGAATATCAGCAGTAACTCTGCATACATTAAGGGTTTGTTTTTCTTGTAAAATTAACTCTCAGGAGTGAACATCAGGGATTGAAATGTATTGTCTTCCTTCATGTCAAGAAAACAACTGTAGTAGCAAGTAGCTGTTTCATTTTTTGTAAACCATCTTTAAACAGAGTTGTGATTATCAGCACATCTAACAATTAAAAAAAAAAAAAAGTTTTATTCAGGTAGCAAACTCCAGTGTTTATGCTAAGACTAAGAGTTTTAACTAAGCAACAAAAAGAGTTTTCCCAGAGTGAAGATATTGGCTGACACACAAATAGGAAATCTCTCTTCCTGACCTTCAATCCAACCTTTAGGGGAAAGCATAAATAAAGAAAACTGAACCTGACTATAGAAAACATCACCATGATTAACAACTGTTCTTCAAAGATAATGGAAACTATCCTAGCAAGTAGATAATTGTTTTCTAAAATGTATTCTTCAACATGTGCATGGGTGTTGACATAATCTCACCACACTCATAGCTGTAAGAACTAACAATTTCAGCAGTAGTATTGGAAAGATGGAAACTACTCAAAGGATCAAATCCAGTATAGTTCCACCAGAGATCAGGAACTTTCTATTGAATGAAAACAGTAGAAAGTATCTCAACAAACTTACAAATTTTTAAGCCACCATGCATCTAGAAACCTAGAAAACACAGTAAAAGTGCAGTAGCTCATTATATGAAATAAGGAAAAACGATGTTGTCTAGTTTTCCTGTGTCTTCTATGTGTATTTCTATATGGTACTGCACAAACAAAATATTCTTTCTTTTTCACATTATAATTTTAAAAAAGCTTTATCACACAATCTTCACTTTCTTCAACATAAAACAATTTTCCGAACCAATTTCAAAACACTATCAATTTAATTACATGGACAAAAGTGGACAGTTTACATATGCTTTATATTTTGTCTCTCCACCACATACAACATCACAAATTATTCAGTTATTCTTCCTAGGCAGGTCTCAAGATTTTTCTCTCTGTTTACAAGCATTTAATTACTATTCTTAAAGACAGTTCATTCTGTGTTATCAATGATTATGAATCAGTGTGTTGTGAATGATTCTGTGTTATGAACGATTATCATTACTGTAGTAATTTGTGGAACACTAGCAAGTATATCTCTAAGTGACTAGTATAATGGAGATGTGTCTGCATTTCATTCTGTGGTGATAAAAGCTTAGACAGCTCTCAAATACATGTAATGTGACATGCCTACATTCCGCAGTTTGAGTAGTTTACTAATGATTTTAATAGAATGAAAATAACTTTTTTCTCCTATTTTTACTATTAGAAGTAGTCATTTCTTATAACTTGATTTAAATTCAGACTATCTGCTCCATCACAGATTCAGAATTTGTATCTAAAGAGGGAAGACTACAGTGAATAAAACCAACAGGAGCTAGCATAGCATATTTTCACTTTCTCATTTATTTCCATTCTACTGTTCAATGTAAGTACAGAAAAAAAACCCCAACATTTCTTCAGATAGTTCTTGTTTTACTATTGTAAGGTCACTCTTCTGAAATTTTGGAAACAATAAGACTTGCACAGGCCAGTAATTTGTTTGCAATGCCCTTAAACTGGGCAGATAGTTTTGAAGTCAAGTTTTGGGTTCTGTGTGTCACAGAACAAGTACAGTGAAGATAGTTTTTAATATAGGCTTTATTTATTTTTTTTTTTTTCACAGTGTAGCTAAATTCCCTTTTGGTAGGGATGGGGAAAAAAATCTCAAAATCCACCTAGTGTTCAAGCTGAAACATAGCTTTCTAAATGTTTGCTGTTAATCCTCCCCTGAAAGTGCTCAAATACTGCTTACATGGGCTCTTGCTCTACATCTAAATATAAGCAGATATAAGTTTTTACAGCGTATGAGATTTTTTCTTCCTGTTACTTGTAGGCAGTGAATTCATTAAAAACAAACAAACAACAAAACAGAATAAACTATGCATTCACTTCAGTGATTGACTTTCTGATGTGTCTAATATGGTTAAAATACCATTTTCCTCTTTAAAATAAATTGTTTGATCTACTAACAATTGCACCTGTGTAAAAATACTTTTATATTGCTTCTGTTATCTACTGTTCTATGTGGAAGCAGTGCTAAACACTTAAAAATCTTGATGTGGGCAATATTGAGCAATTAGCTCCCGAAGATTAAACAAACTTCCTCCAGGAACTAACAGTGACGTTTTTAACCCCTTCCCTACCACTTCTAAGATCATTATTATTTCCATGAGTACATGAGTATGGATTTCTGCTTGAAATGGTAATCCCAAAATATTAAATCTGATTATAGGTATTGCTAATTATTCATTTAATTTAATAAAATGCAAGACAAATTTTGTTTTGTTTGAGTGTGCAGAAAAATTTATTTTTCCTGTAGTTTTGTTCTACCTCTTCCTCTATTTCTGATGAGAGTACATACTGAAAATGTCCAGTCTACCTGCATTGCTTGTTACTGGCTTTTTATTATTTTTATACCATCTGGCAGAGGCTCTCTTTTCTTCCAACTTAAGGTTCTCCTGCTAAGCAGAACAGAGGAAGAAAACAGAGATAAGTGTAGGTGTGTTCTGAACAAAGCATGTGATTGAAGCTACAATAGGTGTAGGTTTCTCTTGCATCATCAAACTGTTACAAACCAATTCAGGTATTTTATGATCTACTTTGTACTTACTGTGAAATCAGATCTGCTTATTTCCCAGATTTATGATTTAATGCTTCGAGTCTTTGAGGCCCTCTGGGAGCTACGGGATTCAAGCTCCTATTCTCTGCTATTTTGATACAATAAGAAAAATATTCTTTTGTTACAGCTTTTGATTTCATGGACTAGCTGGCTCTGCTACTAAATGGTGAAACTGTGTAAGCATCTGCTTTTCAGTCCCTCCTCTATAGTAAGATAATGCTGACAGTAACTACTATATCTAGATGTGATGTCTTGTATTCTTTTCAAAAACCCATGCTCACTGACAGTATTTTTACAGCAATTTACTTCCAGCGTCTTTTAGCATTTATTTAACAGAGACTACATGCATTCTTTTTTTTCAGGAAACTTGCTTCAAAGTTGTGCTTTCGGACAGCTAAGAATCTTATGTCATTCAAACAGGATAGTACAACAATATGTGACTGACAGCTAGACCACTAATGGCAGTATGGTAAATCAAAGCTGTAATGGTTTTAAGCAGTCTGAAAATACAATGCTTGGATTTGGAGGATTTGATATGTAATTGAAGAGAAGAATATAGAAAAAATCTGTGGTAATCTGCTTTAATTAAAAGCTTAGACTGTTGGTTTTTGCAATCAAGTCACAGACGTTTTACTGCAGTGAAACAACTTGCTTAAAGGATTGTGTCTTCTTTTTGTGTTGTTGTTTTCTTTAAGGTGGGGGGATGAGAAAGAGGGGAAAACCTCAAAACGAGCATATTAAGCATTCAGGTAAATTAAACATAGGTTCTCTTTTAGAAGCAAGATCCTTTGCTGCTGTAGATACGTCCAGTTTGTCTGGTGTCAGGTGGCAAGTGGGTCACTAGTGGATGAAAGTTCAGATTATTTGAATTCTCTTGAATCTGAAGTAAATATTACAATTATAGTGCCTTTGTGGGGCATTTTGTTGATTTCATTTCTCTGTTATTGTGCCTACTGACTTTAAACTGACTTTTTCCCTTCATGTGTGGATTTTTGGGAGAGTCTGTTCAAAGTATTCAAGTTTCTTCAAGGAAAGACAACTTCTGAGGATGCTGACGGTTTCTTCAGTAAGGTCATCTCTGTCAGGAATTCGTTAAATTATTGATAAATAACCAGAAAGACTCCATAAAGCAGGAAAAGTTCTTACATGTCGCTGGTTTTAACCCATTACGGAAAACAAGGTAGGAGTTATGTTAGTCAATCTATAAAAGAATTATATACCCCAATTTGAAGCCACATCTTAATAAAAAACAAAATTTAGGGTTAGCAATAATTGAATACTGTTGTTGTTTTTTGTTGTTGTTGTTGTTTCTTTTTTTTTTAAGCAAATTAATTGTTCTTTTTTTTTTAGAAACTGAATACTGATCATAATTTTGGCTGTGAAGGAAAGTAGCTTTCATAGAAACATAGAATCCTTAGAGTTGGAAGGGACCTTTAGAGGTCATCTAGTCCATCTCCCCTGCAATGAACAGGTATAACTATGGCTAGATCAAGTTGCCCAGAGCCTGATCCAGCCTTACCTTGGATGTCCCCAGAGATGGGGCATTCACCTCTTCTCTGGGCAACGTGTTCGAGTGCTTCACTGCCCTCACTGTAAAATACTTTTTCCTTATATCTAACCTAATTCTACTATGAGCTTGAAACCATTTCCCATTGTTCTATTACAATAGACCCTGCAAAAGATAATGTTCCCTTCTTTTCTGTAGCTCCCCTTTAGATATTGAAAGGCCACTATCAGGTCTCCCTCCTGGTGCCTTCTCCAGGCTGAACAGCCCCAGCTCTCTCAGCCTGTCCTTGTTGGAGAGGTGTCTCTCCTGTACCGAGGACTCCACATCTGGATGCAGTACCCCAATGTGAGGCCTCACCAGCACAGAGCAGAGGGGCAGGATCACCTTCCTCAACCTGCTGGTCACACTTCTTTTGACACAACCCAGGATACAGTTGGCACATTGTTGACACATGTCTGGTTTCCCATCCACCAGTACTCACAGGTCCTTTTCATCAGGGATGTTACAAAGTTTTCAAGATCTCCTAAATTCAGGTGAATAAAACCTTGATATCTTCAGCTCTTTTAGTGGCCATCAAAAAACTTGAAAGCAATTTGAATCTGAATGCTTTGAGAAGAGCATTAGAATATCAGCTCAATCTGAATAGGTTTTAGATGCAACAAAACAACAGGTTTGGATGTAAATTTACATTGCTTTATCTCGGTAACTTTAAAGCTTGTATAATGATCAATGGGAAGCTGTGCTAGTATGCAGCTACTAATGTAGTGGATAAATAAAAAAGAGAATAAAGAGTTCAGATGAAATAGCATGTGGTTTCTACCTGAGTAGTTTTTCCTTTTCTTTGAAATTCCCTAAGACGTGTTGCTTTTTTAGGCTGTAACTAGGTAAAAAAACAATCTGCTCACTGGATTTCTTTTGCTTTTTCTCTTCCATAATTCTTGAGGGGATGTATAAAATTAGAAAGATGGAGTGGGAGAAGGAGTGCTAGGCCCCGAGATGTATTATACCTGTGTATCTAGGAGGAGATGGTCTTATTGTGTAGTATCTTGCTTTTGGGGATTTCTTCAATGTATTTAGCATGCTAGTTGCAGATCACTGTATTTTCATGATATTTGTATGGGTAGCTGTATTCTCTTGCTTTTATTTTTATCTTTCTGCATTTTTCAATTTTATATTTAGGCACAATGAGAGGAAGAAAGATATGTAGCTGAGGTATACCACCGACAGCAAGACCCCACTTACATTTACTGATGACCAGCACAGATATAGCATTATTGAATCCTCTTTTACAAATGAAACTGTCAACAAATAGAACATGCTACACTTCTTTTTATAGTGTTCCCCCAAGATTCAGGTATGATAGAAAATGAAACAGGAAGATATAGATAAAAGATAACCCTATGTTAGAATAGAAAAGCATTTGTCTCTAAGTCTACTGTCAGATATGCACGTGTAAACCCCCACAGGATTTGAAATAAATTATCTGAAGGCACAATCTAAATCCCAGGATGAGAAGGGAAAAAAAAATAAAATAAAATAAAATAAAATAAAATAAAATAAAATAAAATAAAAAAATAAAAAAAGAGATTTTATTTTGGTTTGGAAAGGTAGTAACCTACAGAAAACCCAAAGGGTATTTTCTGTCTATTGTGTTATACAACACAAAGTAAAACCTTTTCCTGGTAATGGATAATGGTTTTCTGGAACAATAAAGACAAATTTGTGTTGTCATGTTACCCTATGCTCCTTTGTTCTCCCTTCACCCCCTCAGAAATTGGAAGGAGTAAGAATTGAAATTGAAAATGCATTAATTTCAGCAAGAATCCCTAAGATTACTCCTCTTGTCCTCTGTGAGCATCAGAAAAAAGTAATGTCACAGGTCACTTTCAGGCTCATTGCAGTGAAAATTCAGTAAGGTTGGCTGTATAATTGCTTTAGATGTATAATGATAGAAGGTGGGGAGGAAATAACATCCACTCTACAGATGGCTTTTTTTCTGTATGAGCACTGACAGGGGAATAAGCGTATCTACCCAATAGATTGTATAAATATGGTGAACATTGGATTCTTGATCTACAGCAAGTTATATCTGAGTTGGCAGGGCATCCTGACAGCCCAAAGGGCCAACTGTACTTCAGGGTGCAGGAGGCCCAGCACTGCCACCACCTGGAGGAGGGGTTGTCCTGCTCTGCTCTGCACTGTGCAGCCTCACCTCCTGCGCTGGCTGCAGCTTCTGGTGCCACAATGTAAGAAGGACATAAAACTGTTACAGAGCATCCAGAGGAGGGCTACAGAGATCAGACAGGGTCTGGAAGGCAAGGCATGGGAGAAGAGGCTGAGGTTCCCTATTTTAGCCCAGGGAAGAGGAATACTGTAGAGCCAGGAGTTGGACTTGATGATCCTTACAGGGCCCTTCCAACTCCAGATATTCTATGAACAAATATGAGTATAATTAGTATACCTCCATTAGAGATATTACTGTTTGTGAATGTAAAATCCAGATTTCAGTGTGCAATTTTGTCACTTAAATTTAACTATTGTATTATGTGGGATTTAAATGTATAGTATAAGGTTTTATAGCAAATTTTTTTTTACTGGCATGTGTTTGACATAAATATTAGAATAGAATCATGGAATCATAGAATGGCCTGGATTGAAAAGGACCACAATGATCATCTAGTTTCAACCCCCCTGCTATGTGCAGGGTCGCCAACCACCAGGCCAGGCTGCCCAGAGCCACATCCAGCCTGGCCTTGAATGCCTCCAGGGATGGGGCATCCACAGCCTCCTTGGGCAACCTGTTCCAGTGTGTCACCATGCTCTGTGTGAAAAACTTCCTCCTAAAATGCAACCTAAACCTTCCCTCTCTCAGTTTAAAACCATTCCCCCTTGTCCTATCACTATCCATTCTCATGAACAGTCATTCCCCCTCCTATTTATATGCTCCCTTTGAGTGTGGAAGGCCACAGTGAGGTCTCCCTGGAGCCTTCTCTTTTCTAAGTTAAACAATCCCAGTTCCCTCAACCTTTCCTCATAGGAGAGGTGCTCAGCCCTCTGATCATCTTAGTGGCCCTCCTCTGGACCTCCTCCAACAACTCCATGTCCTTCCTGTACTGAGGGCCCCAGACCTGGACGCAGTACTCCAGATGGGGCCTCACAAGAGCAGAGTACAGGGGGACAATCACCTCCCTCTCCTTGCTGGCCACCCTTTTTCTAATGCAGCCCAGAACACAGTTGGTCTTCCGAGCTTCAAACGTACACTGCTGGTTCTTGTCCTGCTTCTCATCTACCAGGACCCCAAGTCCTTCTCCACAGGGCTGCTCTCCAGGAGATCTTCCCCCAGTTTGTAAAAAATACCTGTGATTGCTCCAACCCAAGTGCAGTACCCTGCACTTGGCCTTATTGAACCTCAGTAGGTTTTCATGGTCCCACTTCTCCAGCCTGTCCAGGTCCCTCTGGATGGCTTCCCTTCCTTCCAATGTATCAGCTGCACTGCTCAGCTTGGTGTCATCTGCAAAATTGCTGAGGGTGCATTCAGTGCCATCGTCTGTGTTGTTGATGAAGATGTTGAAGAACACTAGTCCCAAGACTGATCCCTGAGGGACCACCATTTGTGACCAGCCTCCAGTTTGACACAGAACCATTGATCACAACATAACTGACATAATTGTTCTGCTTCCTAAGAAATGAATTTAAACCAAAAAATTGCTCTCAGACTTTCTGCTTTGCTATACTGTATTGTGTACAGAGAGAGAGAAAGGTTAGAGGAACTGCATTTTAGAGCCACATAAGAGTTGTCCTTATGACAGTCTTCTTTAGAGATGTGTGATTTCTAATTTCCTTAAATCCAACTAATTGAATCTCAGCAATAACCTATTCTCTGTCTTTGACCAAGTCTCTGTATTGTAATTTTCCTCTGTGAAGAGAAAACAAAAATGGAAATACTGATATTCAATTTATTAAGTGTTTTACTTTGTATGAGAAGAGCCATAGTGGGCTAAATATAATTAATATTTCTGTGCCCTAATATTACAATATCAGAGAGATTTGAAATGAAAAGATCAGTGGTCTCAGCTCAGCTGCTTCTAGGAGGAGAATCCTGCATCATTCCAGGAAGGCTGGGTATCTTCCTTTTCCAAATATTTTATGGATCTTCTTTTTAGCTCTGCTGGGCTAAAAGAAAACAGACTTTAACTGTGCCAAAAGAGAGAGGAGGGGGCGGGAATACTGTTAACTGTTCAAGAATACTGAATTTTATTTCCTGGGCTTTAAATGAATATAATTTTGAAAAGAATGGAGCACTGACCTGCCAAAAAGGAGCTGGGGGTACTGATTTATACCAAGCTGTACATGAGCCAGCCATATGCCCTTGTAGCCCAAAAAGCCAACCATATCCTATTTTTTATCCAGGCCAGTTGCACATGTATTTTTGGTCTGGATTCTAGTGTAAAAAATTTAATTTTCAAATATTTTCTCATGGTGAAGATCATTGTTAGTTTTTCTTCCCCATAGGCCTCTCCCTGACTAATAGACCTTGGCTTTCAGTTGCTGATTTTGTAAATCTAATGTTGCACATCTCACCAATCCCTTCTTTGTGTTTCTAAAATTCTGACTTGTTTAAAATAGTTTTTTTCAAGCGCTACATCTGCATCAAAGTACCAGTACCTTGTCTTTATTTTCTTTTTCCTGAAAAAACTATTTGCTTTCCCCTGTACTTTCTTCAGTCACTCCTTCTTCCTATAAACTGATGTTTCATCTGATTTAGGTACGCGATGACTTTCACTAATCAAGATTTATAGATAGGCCAACTACAACAGAAAAATATGCCCCAACCTACAAGTGTAATCTATTAGTAGAGCAGTATGCAAATAAACAGCCATAATTGTCACAGCTGTTTCACATTCCTGAGAAGAGGGCAATCTTATGTGAATAAGTCTATGCAAAGGAGCTAGTTCAGCTAGCTTTAATATATTACTATGTAAAAGAAACAAAACACCATCAAACAACTCAAGATCTCTGAAAGAATGTTAACCAGCAAGATTTTAAATGTTTTTCAACACAAAAAAGGACAACTTCTGTGGGATAGACTATCTGTATAATAACTCCAAGGCTGTGAAATTAGTGAAAAAGTTACTAAAGCCATCATGAAACTATGATAATTACAGTGGTTTTGCATCCATCTAGTTACTTTTACAGTGAAGGCAATCTTTAAAGATATTCAAATCATGTACAGGGATCATTTCATGCACTGCTGAAAACCTTTGAAACAAAGGCATTGCTTAGCTGCACAGCATCCCAGTCTGATCTGCATGGGAAATTCAGATTGACAAACTATAATTACCTGAGGTAGTCTGGCCAAGGTACTACTATTAACAGTCTTGCATATAGAAAGAGAGCCATGGGATCTTTAACAATAACCATAGGGTGGCTGATGTCTTTGTTTTACATCTCATCTCTCTTTCAGAGTGTTCTTGTACCTCCACTGAAACAGCAGAAATTTAACATACTTTGCCTGGAGTCCTACCTGTCTCTTGTTTTTAGGTCCCTATTGTGCAACACTGGAAGAGTGATATTTTTGCAGCCTAGAAAATAATAGACATTGCAGGCTGATCCCTTAGCTGTGCTCATACACACACATGCACACGTATACACAAACAAAAGAAAAACAAAAAAATAATTTTAAAAAGCCCTCAACAAAATAAAGCAAGAAGTTTGTCAGCGAGGGTCCTGGAAATGCAGAATCCAGTCTTGCTGGAAAGGTCATGTCTGTATCTAGCACTCAAAGGTGTACCAAGGGTGTACCAGTGTGGGAGCTACCTTGTTTTCTGAAGTACAGTGTAATTCTCTTGGACCTGATAGTGTGAATGGTCCTTACATGGTTTCAGACATATGTGACTCATTTAGCAAAATCAGGCTTTTCAAGTTGTTCCAGTACTCTGACGTGCTGGCTAGAGCTACACTGGGGGGTGCTGTTGCAGGCAGTTTGGTGGGGAAGGCAGAAATGAGCAAAAAGGAAGCACATGCAGTGCTTCTGCCAGTTGCATCTATGTGGGAAACTCTGTCCCCAGCGTCCATTTAGTGCTGCCAAGTGTCATCCCTGGCATACCTTTAAATGCAGTGCATTTCTGTTGTAAGCATAGCTTCTTTGATTTTGGGGATATTAATTATAAACATGTGTTGTTTCGAAATATACTTTGACTGATTTGCATAGGTAATTGTCATTTTGGTTTGTGCTGGGTAGACTTCGTTAGCTGAATCCAATGCACAGCCATTCTAATTCAGCAGCTAATCACCTGGGTCAGTGATGATACAAAATAAATACACTATGAAAACAAAATAGCTTTAGAATATTGGGTCTTAACTGCCTCTAGGGTTTTTCTAAATTGAAATTTCATACGCAGAGAATACCTCCAATAGCACAGTGGCTTCTTAATCCCGTGCTTTCGTGATAAGTTCCTTTCTAGAGAAGAAAATGTAAACTTAATTGCTTAAACTCTGAAAAATGCTTTTCTTTGAACTCAATGAAGCACAAAGATGAATAGTTTATTACTAAAGGGAATTTAGCTCTATTTATGACTGCTTGTACTGTGAAATTGGTTGTTTGTGATATCTGAAGACTTGCTTTCTTTTCAGGGATATTGTATTGTGGCTGAGACTATACTGTAACGCCACACTGTAAGAAAACTGCACTCTGTAGGGCAACTTGTTTCTATACTTTGTAAATATGGACCTTCAGCAATTTTAGGGTTCAAAGTAGTGATCTTTTTATAAGTCACTGCAGTATACCCAACACTGATGGACTTAAAAACGATCATTCTGTATTCTAGATTAATCACATATTATATTGATGTTACCACTACCTCATTTAAGTCTCCAATAATGCTGGACTGTCTTTGAAAAACAGTCCACAATATAATTATAATGAAATCAATTCAGTGTGATGAACAAATACATTCTGACTAAAATACTTCATAGTACTTAAAAGTGTCTTTACTTCTGGTCATTTTTACACAGCAAAAATGTAGCCCAACAGTTAGAACATGCCCATGAACTTCCCAACTGATCTGAAAGTTTTGATTTTCACATGCAATCTAGTAAAATATTGTTTCAGATGTAGTGGAATAAACCAAATAATTTAGGTATGTCATCTTAACAGATAGAAACAACATCTGAAAGAAACAACATCAGAAAAAAAAAAAAGTTTCATTTTCTATTGTAGAATGGCTAAAGAGGTAAGGAAAGAAGCAGAAGTAATCATGAAGTTTATTAGACATATTAAAACTTGAAGAATTGCAGCTGTTCTTTGAGATGCTGATAAGATGTTGTGTGTAGCATTGTGTATTCCTCTGGTCAGCTTTTCGTGAAGCCAGCTTTCAAATTGGCCTGAATACAGGAAGAGACTGTGAGCTTCCTTTGCCCAAAGAGATGTAAAGCCTGATCTGTTGAGTCCTCACAAGAAAGAAGGAATAACTTTTGCAACATCTTTCCAATAGAGCTGTATGGCATTCAGAGGTATTGGAGGAGGTAAGAAAGATGACACTTTCTAAGATAGCATTTGATAGCCTGGTTAGTAGGATTATATGAAAGGAATAAACTCACTAAAATTGCGGAGCCTGGAGACTTAGATGTAGGAGGCACATTCCAGGTCTCTGTTCTTGAAAACAGATGGGTTTCAGCAAATATCTCAGTAAATTAGGGAAAAAAAAGAAAAAGAAAAAAAAAAAGAGGGGATGTTAAAAATATATATTTTAGGTAATATGTATCCAGCTTTTTTTCTTGTTTTGCAGGAATTTTGTTTCAATAATGTATATCAAAAGAAGTGAAAATTTGGTTCATATTTATTGCTTCCAGAGAAAAAACTAGAATGAAAATCAAAAAGAAAGAACACATTTTAAAAAAGGCATGGTTCAATTACTATGCAAGGAACCTGAACATCTTGGCGGCTTTTTTTCCTACAGAACATCATATCAACAGTTGTGATTGCTGTAGTGCTGCATTTTTATGGAAGACTAATACATTAGACTTCATACAAGACCAGCACCTATGGAGATCATGCTGACATTATTTTGATACAAGTTTATTAACATATTTGATATGTTAACACAACTGCCTGCTGTACTGTATGGGCCACCAGCCATCAACTCATTGTTAACATATTACATTTGAATTAAGCAACAGCTTTTCTAGCACATGAAAGTGATGGAGCAGCAAACCTGCTTTCAGAGATGCAGAGGACCATATGTTTCTTGGTGTATTTATGCTTGCTGGGTTTTATTTTCACCCTGTGTCTTGACTTTGGCTAGCAACTGGCTTACTTTACCTCTGGGAAGATAGATCACATTGCCAGTGCTACTCTGACTGGATTAATCCTAACCCTGTGCTGTTGTGTGCATGTACGTAGTGTTTTGACTCTGTGCAAAGCAGGCTCACAGCTGTCTGCAGTATATTATATAATTATAAACATTATCAGTACATCTGTAATACTTACGGTACTCCTCCTGCTATGCATGGAGGTGGAATTTAAAGGCATAAAACCAGCACTTGAATAAAGTCATTCACAACATTTTTGGGAAAGCCTAAGCAAACTGAATTGCCTTGGTATGTGAGGTATTTTATGATGAAGGAGTTAAATGACATTGACTGTAGTATATATACACGGTTCACATAGAACTCTGATAAGGATATTTTTGCCAAAGCATCCTGCTTGTCTGATGGAAAATAGAGTTTTTAGAAAGATCAGGCTGTTTCCCAGGTGAAAATGCTTGAAAAGCTCTTAGTTTGCCACACAGAAACATTGAAAAGTCACATTTTTGTATGTTAGAACTTTGAATTTCACTTTTATTCTTCAGTTGGGAAATTGCCAAGAACAGCACAAAAGGAATTTCAGATCAAGTCATTGATTTACACAAGAATCTTTCCATTGCTTCAATATAGCTTTACTTCTTGCAAAGAATATTTTATAAGATAGCTTTCCAATCAGATATACAAAAGCAACTGGGAGGATGTAGGTGGATGTGTAAAAAATTCAGAGTATGACTAACTTCTCATTCATGCCTATATGCAAATGGAAGGATGCACTATATCCAACTACACGTATCTTTCTCCTGTATCTAGGAGCACTCAGTATTTTCTGTTGATTCTAGGTGAAAGTTTGGTTGATATATTTGCTTATGCAACTAGGAGGATAAGAATAAATGGGTTTGCAGATTATATACAGTAGACAAAACAAATAAACAAACAAAGAAACAAAAAACCCACAGCGTTTCAGTTTAGGATAAGTGCAAACTAATGCGCAAATGCTGAAATAGACTCAGAACAGTTTCTCCTCAGTATAACAGGAAATTAATGCAAATCATTATTGTACTAATGTGACAAGGAAGATAAATATGAAGTAAGATGTATGTGTACTCCACCCACCATAGAATGTGCATTCTAGGGTGGAAAATACATTTCCAGAAAGTGAGGTTGTCAAGAGAAGAGCACTGACAAAGTCTAAAAAATCAGAAAATCTAGATAACCCAATTGTGAGGAAATCTCGAGTAAACTTTAGAGCTGAAAAGAGAAATTATCACAGATTTAAAATAAAATCTTCCATGGAGAACACGAGAACAACTTTTTCTCCTAGTACATGGTAAAAAGTGCAGAGGCTCATAATATAGCAAGATTGATTAAGGTGAGATATTATGGAAAGTTCCATAATATTTTATTATCTTATAATTGCCTTTTTGTTTTCAAGCTGTTCTATTGCAAATGGTTTGCCACAATGTGCTGAATTTGTCTTTTGTATTTTCCTTCATATTCTGAATAATTTATAAAAAATAACTAGAAATTAAAGACAGATTTTTCACTTTGGTAAATCTAACAGTCTGTATAAACAAAACTTTAGAAATCATTAAACAAATTCAAAAGGTAACAGAGAAACTTCTAAGCAGAAAATTAAAGCAAATTAATCGAGTAAATTACTTTGTGTGAATAATTCACTTCAGCTTTATTTCAAAAATTTGCTTATTATTGATCATTAATTAGAAGAATGGTGCTATATGCAAACTTAATTGCATTTATTCTAAGTACAGATATTTTCTCAGTGCTTTAAAAATATGCATCCTTCAATGTACTTCTGAACAGTTAGTTTGCACATTGATAAGTGTTAATGCCGTGCTAAAACTTATGTGATATCATTCTGTGAATGCTAGAGAACTAAGGGTAAGTAAACATGATTAACTGCAGACTGTGATGCTAAACATATTCAATTATTCAAGTGAATGTTCCTCTCCCTTTCAGCTAATGAGAAATTTATGGATTAGCCTTTTCTGCCATCCCTGGTGGATATTCCTTCCTATTGTTAAGAAATGAGGGATAATGTAATGAGATGCTCACTTGATTACTATCAATAAGACTTCAAATGGTAATTTTATGAAGCAGCAGCTAAATTTATCCCAGGTGTAACATCAAGAAAATCGATAACATAGCAGCAATGAATATTGTGCTAGAAAACTGATTACGTAGATCACTGCAACATATTTGTATGATAACTTTGACTTAAATGATTTCTTAAATTACAAAACATATATATATATATATTTTTCTAATGACATTGAGTCATTATTTATTTAAAGTCTTTGTGTTTATTTAAAGACTTTGTCTGGGAGAAGGGCCAGTCTGTGGAGAATCAGCAGAAAACCTTGCTGACCTTATTAAGGTGCTGCCTGGGCTTCCCATTCAAAGATGTATATAACTAAGGGCTGAAAAGCAAGCCATGGGTGCACTCTACATGTCTGTCAACTTCCACAGACAAGCTTTTCCACTAGGAGAGCTTAATGTGGTCCCTTAGGATAAGCTGGAGTATCTGGGAGACACAGGTAAGCTAGGATAGGGCTGCAGTGCCCTTGCAGACTGCAACTTCCAACAGTCAACTGAAAGAGGAAGGATCCCTGCTGTGGACTAGGGCTGTAAAGGGAGTGTGCTGACAAATAAACTAGATATGTGATTATTGGGCAGCGCTTGAGCCCACAGTAGTTCTTCAAGGGCTCATGTTTATTGAGCTTACCGCAGATATTCCATCTCCTGGAGCTGCTCCTGTGATTACTTTTGCACAAGCTTTCAGAATGGATCTTAGACTGAGATCCCCTGCTGTCCTCAGCAGACCTAATAGAGTGATTTAGGATGCACTCAGCAAACCTGATCTGGATCCAGAAGAGGAACCCAGCTGACCAGGGGTTCCTGCTGAGATATCCAATAACTAGCCAAACATCTCAAGGCAAAGCATCTCTTTGGAAACAAAGTATCTCAATAGACAGTTTTACTTAATAAGAAAGGTTTATTTTAAAGCCTCATTTTCTTTTTTAGAATCATAAAAAACTAGAACTGCATGCTCTCTCTATTGATATGAAATGAATCTGTTGCTCTTAAAATGAACTTATGAACTTATTGCTCATTTTCAAATGAATATTTTCTATTACAAAAAGCATTAGTCTCGAGATGACTGGCAATCATTCAAGCTTTTGGAACAGAAAGCCCTAGCACAGGCTTATAGAAAATTCAGCAAGAGCCTTGTGCAGGAGTTCCCTTCCCCACAATGAGATTTCTCTAAATTATGCTATCTACTTCAAGAGTAATTGCAATAAATTTGATATGACCAGCAAACATAAAGTATGCCAGGATATCACAGTTCATTACAATAGGATCTCCATTGTGGACTAATAATAAATAGTAATGCTCAGATAACAGCCAAGAAAATGTAACTTCTGAGCGTTGAAAGAACATAAATAAGGCTCTGAACTCATTGGATCCTGTTCTGAATAGAATGAATGGATGCCCTGTGGACTTCTATCGAAGTGATGGATGAGGGTTTTTCTTTTTTGACTACTGAAAATGCAAGGAAATAAAAAATGTACCCAACCCTCAGACTTTTAATCCTCCTCTTGCATTTGTAGCAGATCTCTACTCCAATGAGTGACTGAGGACTGTGAACACAGAATGTGAAGGACAAGCGCTCCAGCAGGAATATTTCAGATGTAGTGGTACCTCGGGCACTTAAAGGAATATGGTCAAATAATGTCTGCTGTGGGTTTTGCTTCACTTTACGTTTCCATGTTTCTAAAAATCATGTTTTCCAGGAAATACAAGCATATTATCTTCTTTTGTTCTTGAAGTGTCCTCTCTTTTCGAAAGATTTGACTTTTTCCCTTCGTTTTCTTTTTTCTTTTTTTTTTTCTTTTTTTTTCTTTTTTTTTCTTTTTTTTTTTTTAAGCACAATTCAATTTAGTATGCTTTTTTTTTTTTTTTTCTTTTTTGCAGTACTGATCCTGTCAATCAACAGCTAGCTGTTATATGCACTTTTTAATACTATTTTGTGCTCTTTCAAGCAGCTCTGTCTAAGCATATTGAAACATATTTCAGCTGCAGCGCAGTACAGTATTTTAATCTTTCTGTCATGGCAGTGGATGCACAGAGAACTCTACTTATTTTTAGATTATAACTGAAAAATTTAAAGCATTGACAGATTATTATTGTGAACTCATGAAGGAGAAAATTAAAAGTTCAAGGGACAAACTCAGTGCTAATCTAAAACTACCACTACATGTGGAGATAATAAACATCCATAAATTGTAAAATTTGTCCAAATATCATCCATGAATTGACAATGTGTGTGGATAATCTTGTGATAACATTTTTATTGTCACTCAGGCTGAAGCAGAAGTAATCAAATCTCATTTGTCAAGGCTAGCTTATTATTTTAGCCATGTGAAGGGATCATTTCTTTCCAAAGCTACAAAGGAAGAAAATCTGCAACAAGGCAAGTATACAGAAGGCTTTTGATCTTGTGAAGTATATGATCTAGGGCAGAGACAAGAGTGTTGACTGATGAATAGTATGACTCATCATGGATTAATAAAACCAACCAAACAAAAAAACCACCATCTTTTACTTTATGTTGTATCTACAGAATTTTATGGTTCCTTACGATGTTGGAAGCCTTTACTTATTTGTTACAATGTTTTCTTGCAAAAATATTCCATATGCATTGCTCTAGCATGCAATAAGCAATATTTACAATGGAAGTATTTTTTCTATGCTTAACTTCAAACTATTCAGTTATGGACATTATACGTAACAGATAAATCACATATGATTTAAACTTATGTTAAAGTCTCTCACCTGCTTCTGAGAGACGCAATGGCTTAGTGCTAGAAAATAATTTCTTTTTTAGACACTCAGCAGAATCCAGGGAGGGTTGTTTTGATTTTGTTTGTGAAGCAGTTGTTAAAATTATCATGTTCCTTCTCTCACATCTGAAATAATAACATCTATTTTACTTTTAGAAGATAAATGCTGACTGTGCAAGGAGATGAATGAAATACCTCTTGTCTAGCCTCCCAGTGCTGATCTCTGGACAGCAGGTCTGTTGATTTCAGAGCTGAAATGCATGATATTTGATCAAACTCTTGTTCTATGTTGTTCGGGTGTTAATGATAATTTTCTTTTTATTTGGACAAAAAGACTTTAATATCCAAAATAGACTACTAGGATTACTTGGATTATCTCCTGGATTGCATAATCTGTAAAACAGAAACAGCTGATATCTGTAACAAATACATAGATTTTTTTGAACTTGAGATTGTTTTCTTCCATTTTGATAATTTGTTTTTTCAGGAGATAATAATTCTTGGGGGGGGGAAAAAAAAAGTGAATTTTCCATGCAACTATCTCATCTGCATTTTCATCTGCTTACAGGCTAAGTATTGGGTAAAATTGTTTTCATAAACATTTTGTCTAATTTTGTATATACTAGGCCATGACCTGGTTATTGAACTATGTTGTGTCACTCATGAATTGTTTCTGGTGTTAGAAGAGTAAATAGTTGCAGTCTGTAAGGAAGCTTCCTGCTTACTATTGTCTTGGATAAAATTCAATATGTGAGGCAGTGCTTATGGGTTTGTGGTTACTCATACAGGACGTGTAGTATTAAGACCCTACTCCCCAGTTTAAAAATACTCAATGCCAGAATGGAGTGTATAATTCATGGTAAAAGTTCATCTGTTCCTTTATACAAACACAACACTTTTTACGGTTCTCCTTGATAATTTGTTCCTAAACCTTACAGTAAGACAAGGACTTCTGAAGAACATGAGCATTGCTTTTGCTTTGGAAGTCCTTCTGCCCTAGTCTGGATTTTAGCCAGGATATTATACAAGTCTATCAGGCAGGTGAACAACTTTTCCAACTACTGCCAGATTTAGACACCTTCCGCCTGGTTTGGAGTTCATCTCTGCCTTCATTCTGAAAGTTATTACCTCCATGGGTCTGCTACCACTAATTAACCAGTTACTGCTTGATTAGTTTCAGACAGACTAAGTCAGGCTAGCAAAGACCCTATCACTAAAATTGTTTCACCTGCATTTGGTCCTCATCAGCTAAAAGTGGAATAGGGAAACTACCATCTGGTGCATCTGAGAGATACCCACCCTTTGTGGGAAGTGAGATGATGAAAAGTTGTAAGGAGGACTGGGAACAGGACCAGAACCTGAAACTGTGAGATTCCAGGCCTGTATGGAAACTGTTAAATCATGGCCTGAACCTCTGATTGCTCACCTGAAGTAAGTACTGAGTCAGCCACGGGAACACAGACAAAGGCAATTCAGCTGTGTGAGCAGAGCCTGGCTCTACCTCTCCTACCCATTTAGGGCTGACTGCATTGGGGAAGAATCTCTTTCTGAAGATCATTCACTTTAGAGTTTTTCTGTGAGCCTAGGAAGGTGGGTGAGCATTTCATTTATTTTTGATTATCTCTTTCCACTGTGATAACCTTTCTAGTTATACGATCTGTAGGTATTAACCTAATTGTGCCACTCTGTATATTTGTTGATCATATGTAAGTCTCAGTGCTCACTGAGCATATAACAGTAACCTCATATTTAAAATGACATAGTTTGTGTTCTAGGTAGATCTTAAAGATGTTTGTCTGGCAGTCAAAAGTGAGAGGATCGTGTCAGAGGTGTTTAGTCTGGAATTCATCAAAGGCAGGAACATGAATTTGATAAGGAATTTTGTGTTAATACTTGAGAGCATCAACCTGCTTTCAGGCTGAAGGCATTAAGGGCATTTTGCTAGTTGCTGCAGTATAGAGGCAGGCCCAGGGTAGTTCCCAAGTGTCCCAGAAATGTGGCTGAATTGCCCTGGCTTTCTTTAGAAAAACTATTACTGTACAGCCTGAAATAGGCAGCTTGCAGTTATCCATTTATGTTCCTGTGATGGACATTCTTTAGAATTTTGTGGATGTTACACTTTTCTTTCCTTTTCAATGCTTTTCATCCATTTTCTACCTCTTTTTCCGTAAGTATATTGATTAATGTGAAACTAAAATTATTTCACTTGATACTCATACTTCTCAGAAAAGCAGCCTTTGAGGTTAGGGCTTTCTTATCACTTAGAGTCACAGAGTAATGTTCAAATAAAACTAAGGCATACATATATTTCATAAAAGTTTTTTCCTTTTTGTTCTCTGAAGGAGAGGCAGTCATATCCATGACTTCAGATTTGTTTTCAAAACTTAGTAATAGTTCTTAGTAAAGAGAACCAAAGTTGCATCAAATTGCATTCTGACCTCAAGGTATTATCCTCAAACTGCAATTCAAGGTGCTTCCCCTCATTAGCTTAATGAATGCTACAGCAGTTTGTCTTGGTTGACTTTTTCCATGAATAATTGTAAGCCCTTTGTTGCCATGACTTGATATAATTTTATGCCCTATCTCTTAATGATTCACAGGCAATTTGTTAATCTGAAACTTTATTTTCTCTGAAACATTTCTGTCCACAGTGATTATTTCCATTACTGCACCAAACTGAGTGAGAACTTTGGCACTTGCCCGTGAACCATTGCTCTATTTCTGTCAGAACAGATGCTAGGGAAATTTGCTTCTTTACTCTCCTGACACATTTTGATTAGAAATTTTGATCATATTCTTACTATGTGAAGAGGGGCTTTGATATAAATTAATTTACATTGATATACAGGTACTTTTCTATTATCTTTCTGATCTACTACAGGTATAGATGCCAACTCAATCATATTGGCAGCTGCTTGTCCTATACAAAGCATTTGTGCTGACTCCTGCTGTTACACCTCCTAGGATTTAAGTCATTGGATGAGCTGCTGAATAAGATACAGTCTACAGCTCATCTAAAAATAATAATTAATAAAAAAATTAAAAACTTTCCTTTCCTCTCTGAGTAGATCAATTCTCCTTTTTTTGGCTGATAGATCTTATGTGGATTTCCAGAGATTTCAAAGCTCGAGTCTCAATAATTATCCTATAACACTGTGGAGTTAAATGCTAAATAACAGGTTGAAATTTTTAGTTCAAGTGTTACTCAGGCACATAAATATGCATTTTTGTGAACAAGAATTAGCATTTTAGTTCAGATTAGGTGTGGGCTTTGCCTCTATGGGTTGCTTTGCACTACAGAGTAAGCAAACTGGATTTTATTCAGACCTACACAAAACTAGGCATGGTTACTGTACTCCATTCAGCTTCATGTGCCTGCCTATACTGGTCATCTGCTAACATGAACTGTTGGCTTTCAGCCTGTGAGATCGGGGAAGCCCAATCCTGACCTGGATGTATCTTGTCAGCACCACTGTACAAGTGTCATGCTTGGCTCTATGGATGACCAGTTGTCGTGCTGCACTGCCTCCTGTTGGAGCAGTAAGGCATAACCAGCGAGTCTGAAGATCAGAGAACTGTGCATCTCTTTACCTTTTTTCTTTTTTCTTTTTAAATGCCAGTCCTGAATGCCTGGGTGATGTTGTTAATAGTACTGATGCCAGTGAAAATTAATGACCCTTCTGTTAGTGTGCACTTCACAGACTTGTGACAATGGAGGGTAAGGACAACGAAGAGCCATTCCAATTGAACCTCAGTGTTTTTGCGTGCTTAAAAACATCAGTAATGTATTTTACTGTAAATTGCTTGAGATTCCCTGCAAGAAAGGAAACATGGTTGGAGACTGAGCAACACTTAAAAATATGTTTGCAAGTAAACATAACCCAGAAAGAGCAGATCATAAACAGTACTTGGTTTTACCTGCACGCAGGCATGCAGACACCAGTGACTGTGGGTGTAACTGAAGACTGATTTAGTGCCAACTACATAGTACAAATTGAGTGAAAATAGAGATGCATGTTTGTACTCTTTGCTTGCAGAAGCAAATTCTGGAATTTAAATGCTTTTGTGGCTCTATCTCTACTATGCTGTAATTTTTCTTGATGATAGTTGTGGGGTGGTGATGAATAATATCTTAAACTGAAAGCACGAGCCTATTTATGGACCATACTAATTCACGTAGAAGGCTTATTGATTCTTTTTTTTTTTTTTTTTTTTTTTTTTTTTTTTTTTTTTTTTTTTAACACATTTGCAAGGAAAACAGATTGGTTTAGTACTGTGGAACACATGGGCTGAACGCTGCCATCAGCCTCTGTGTGAAATGAGTTCTTTTGGTTTTAGGAGAACATTTTTTTCTTATGCTTGTAGATTTGAAGTGGTTCATTTTAACGCTAGAAAACATGATGCTGATTTTTGTAATTTTCTATGTATTAAATTGACAGTACAATGCTTGTTTTATTATTATTGATAGCAGCTTGGAGATTGCACCACTGTGTAATAACCAGCACCTAAAAGATTAAGCAATTACAAACAAGCGTTCACACAAAGTTATCAACTTAAAAGGTGTGTGCACATACAAAAATCAATATTTTATAGAAATAAGTTCGTTTTACAGATCACCATATGATTTTTCCTATGCAAAATATTTATAAACAAATCAGTGATTTTTAAAATCAGTTCAATATGGATTACAGAAAAACTAACAAGGTTTCATCAAATCAATAAGATTCTCATTAATACTACCCTCAGATTGGAAATGTTTGCTGTTAATACAAAATAATATGCTTTGTCTGCAGTTAAATTTGTCATATCATTTTACGTTTTATATATCGCTTCCCAGTCAGCAGTTTCTGATCCACTAATGTGAAACTTTTACAGATCTTCCATATAGTAACAACCATTTACAGGAGAAAGATTTTATTTTTTTTATTTTATTTTTTTAAATTAAGATTGTGTTACGTAACACCATGTAAAATGTGCAAATTGTGAAAATGTGGATAAGTTTCTCTTGCTTATGGTTGGATAAGCTTATGGCTATGGGCTTTTTTTTTGTGGGTGAAGGTGAGGTTTTTTTGTATTATATGTGATTTTTTTACTGGAAGTGTATAAACAAGTGTTATTGTAACTTCGAATTTTGATGCTCAAAAAGGTAGCTTCACAAGAACTGCTAATTTCAAAGAGAAAGGGCAAGTGTTACTCAATTATATTTTGTCTGAGTAACAATGAGAACAATTCCAACCCTGTAGCTTAGATTTTCTACTGGGTGTATACTGAGTGCAAATCATACCCATAGCTGAAGCATCTGGAATTCTGCTCTCTGCTTTAATAGAACAAAGCTTCTGGGTACAGTGAACAGAGTAAGCAACTGGGGAACCTCAAAGATATTTGAGAATTGAATAACTAGGTATACATATACTAATTTACATTCATGTGTCTTAAATCAGAGTGTTTTAAGTTGGCTGTTCATAATTGGTTCAGGAAAGAGCATGAACTATCCTCAATATGGTATTAATTTCTTTTCAACAATGCAAATGACTTACAAATAAGTCATCATACAAGTGCTAAACCTTGTGTGTGGCCAAATTATGTGCCTCTGTGAGAGAATGGAGGCCACATCAAAAAGGGAAAGCTAGTTAGAGTTATACTGCATGTTTCTCAGATCATTACTGATCTATGGCTCAACTTTCATATGAACAAAAGCATTGTTAAGCCAGTTAAAGTTGAAGGAGGACTACAAAACCCATTATGGTCTGAAGTTAAATACTTCAGGTGGTTGTCTCTGTGCTCTGTGCTGCTGCAATGCCTTTCTGCCATTATTTCACTTACTAAATGAAAAGTACCCTTGTACAACTTATACTTTGGCTAAAATTAGGAGACAGGGAAAAAAACACACCGGTCTGATCCTATAACGATCGTTGTCTTATGGGAACTACATGAAAGTACTTTAATTTTCATAAGGCTGAGCAGTTTGGCATCTAGTTCACATCTAAACCCTACTCGTCTGTATCAGGGAGACTTTTTATGTCCTTGATCTACTTTAAGGGCATAAAATGCAGTGATGTCTGCCTCTTTCTTTTACAGTACTTTCATTTTAGTACTTAATCCTTGGCGAATACTGGAGATAATGTTCTTGGCCTTTAAACACATACTACAGATATCAAAGGCATTTGTTAAGGGAAAATATGTGAGTCAAGAATAAAATGTATATTAATTGTGAAACTTAGAGTAATCAGATCATGTGAATATACTTGAAGACACATATGCTTGGATGAGATGAATCTCACCGCATGAGTTAAGGTCAAAACTGAGTTTTCCTGCTTATAATTCACAGTAGGCAGTGTTAGGGTTTAGAAACTTTCTTACTCCTTCAGAGTTGCTTTATCTAGAACGTTAAAACTACAGTTACATGCAGTCATCTTCCTTGCATATGTGATACAGTGGGACAAAGACCAGGGAGAACGGTGAATACTTGTGTTTCCCTCCACCTTTCTGGGGTGGAGGCTGATAGTTATATCAGTCCCACCTCCCGTATCTGTGTACTATGTGTCAATACTATGTGAATTCTCTGTCACTTGGTTTGGGAATATCAGGGCTGCTGTATTCAGCCCTGCACCCCTCCCTAACATATGTACTAAATCTGATGCTAGTTTGATTTTTATGAAGGCCAAGAAAAAATACTAAGGCTCAAGAGAATAAAAAGGATGGCAAGAAGAGGTACATCTAAGTTCCAGTATCTGTGGGTGTTGGTGATTATTTGCAGTCCCCGGCTAACGTTGTTCTTATGGTTGAATGTATCCTCAGGAATTTACAGATGCGTGTGGGAAACTTTTTCACAGCTGCTAATTATGTGTGTGTTTTTGTGGTATATTTTTCTTATTTTTCTTATTTGAGTAGTCATACTATTCCTGTCAAACATGTACAGTTTATTGACAACTAGACAATGGACTGTGGGCTCTATTAATGATACTTTGGCCAAGATAATCTGTGTGAATTTTGTCTATTATTGTAGACAGCCTTGAGAGGGAAACTGAGGTAGGTGGGGGTAGGAGGATGGAACTGAAAGCTCATGGCGTTCACTGTCTTGAAAGAAGCTTTATGTTCATTTTTGAAGCCACAGGTCTGATATTACTTTGCTAATGCTTGCTGCATCTGAAATTCCAGAAGTGTATATAGAAAACAAACTTGAATATCCCTGTTTATATGTGCGATTTTAGATGGTCAGCTTGATTTCATATGGAAAAACTCAGTCTCACTTAATGATGTAGTGGAGGAAAATGTGCTGTGTACACAACTGGATAGATAGTCTAAGTAGTTCATGCGAGGATCACAAAATTTGGCAGATTTGGAAGTGACTTAACAGAGTTAGTTTTTTCATATGCATCTTTCTGTTATTAAAGGATATACAAATTGGCGTAACTCTTATTTAAAAGATTTTCTTGACATTAGTCTAACAATGATAATCACCTAATGAACTGAATGTACAGATCCACTTTTTTCTTTCAAGAGTTGCTTTTCATGTCCAAACTACTCTAATTGCTACCTGCATAATTGTGTAACTCATGGAAATTACTAAAGACAGGTTGATTTAAACACGGTGTTAAAATTTAAAAGGTGTGACAGTACTAATAAAGTGAAACAATCAGAATAGATCTATTTGACAAAGCCAGTAATTATAAACTTGAATACCAATTAGTTCTGAGTTGGTAGGTTTATTTCAGCTCTTATGTTGGACTTGAGAATAATTATATTTATTTTCCAAGCTATTCAAACCATCCAGAAAAATAAAGTGTGAATTCATTGTATAGAAAAAACACAGCAAGCACTTGTCTTTCCAGTATTTTGATGTAGTCACAGTGAAAATATACATGCTGGTAAATCCATCTACTCAAAATAGACAAACTGTTACCCTTTTGCTGAATTGAAGTACTGAAATTTATCAGGGAAAGAGTTCTGCAGGTGGGAGAAATCGATCCAAGTAGGACAGTGTGAAATAGTAATGGAAAAACTGCTAAGGAGGTTTTTGAAGATATATTGACAATGCATTTGCTTTTCTCACAGCGATTTATCTCACGTTTAGAACTATTGCCTTTAACAGCACAGTCATTATAGTGGTGCTTTCGGATTTTTCTCTTGCGAGTGACAAGTCCATCCATCTATCAAATATGGAGAAGACAGTGTTTCCCTTGATTTCCTTTGGGATTACCATTAAGGTAAAATAATTAAAATTGGAATGTCAAATTTTTTTATTATCTACGAATGCAAATAAGCGCCTGTACTTTCTATAAGTATGTATTAGCAGAGCAGATACAAATTTGCATGTTTTAGAGAGTATTAAATGTTGATTGCAAAGCAGGGTGTTGCAAGCAAGACTTGATGGAATTTCTCTCAAGAAGAAATAGGTAAGGTCTTACTGTTTGGGGCATCATAAATTGAACAAGAAGAGAGCATTAGCGAGCACTGCTCTCTAGATGGATGAATAAACTTAAATTACTGGTAGTGCTTCTTTAACAATGCATCCTTGTAAATTTTGACAGGAAGACATGTAATACGTTCAATTATATGTAAAGTATGTGTAATTTCTGCTAGATCTTTAACAGTGCAGTTTATTTTTTATGATAGTAACTGAGAAATAGGAAAGTAAGACAATAAAAATGTGAGTACGCTGATGCTATGGAAATTACTTTTTCATTACTGCTTTTAAACATACACACGAGGAAATACTTGTAACAACATGCCTATTCCATACTTTGATTTTTATTTCTTCTCCTCAAAAGTTTTGAGAGACAATTCTTTGGACTGAAGTCCACTCCTCCTATCAATTGTTTAGAAAATAAAATAAATACAGTAGTATCACTGTCACTGCAAAATATGGTGCCTTCTATGTTTTGAGCATATGTGTGAGGACTAGGTACAAGTACAAATTCAGCATTCTTATTGTTGGGTATAACAGCAGTGCGTCATTTATTTCTCAGCCAAAGTAGATTGTAGTCAGGATATGGAAAAAGTGGATGATGGAAATAACAACACTTCAAGAATTTGTTCTCAAAGTTTGGTGAAGTTTTTGGAAATGAGCTATAGTATCACTTTCAAATGCTTTATTTCAGGTAAACTTATCAGACATAATATAAACAAAGTGAAAAAGCTACTGTCAGCTTATCTAAAAAAGCCAGTACATTCACAATATGAGTTTCTGATATGGATGTTTTTTTCAAGCAGTGCAAAGATTATATTCTTATTCCTTTGTTTCTTTTGTCAGTTGATAATTTCATACTTTTTTAAATTAAGTAGCATTGAGGTCAGCCGTGTGGAAAAAGAAAATATCTCAGGAAATTATATTTTAAACTAGTAAATAGTTGGACTAGTAACTAGTAAACTAGTAAGAAAGTTGGACAAAAGAGTATCTGAAAAAGAGAGGGAGTTGATGGCTTTTGTAGGTCATGAGAAATATGTTAAAAGTAAAAAGAATTTAATGAGTGCATGTTTTGATTGCAGATTTGCAATGGTACTGGATATGAGAAGGTTACTTTTGTCAGAATGTCAAGAATCTTCCTCAGTGTTTTGGTAATAGAAATGCCACAGGGAGGCCAGGTATGGAAACTTTCAAGGAGGTTTTATGATGAACCTGGAAGAAACCTCTGTTTATTTGGATCTCTTTTTGGCATTTAAATTTCTGATAGAAGTCATGCTGATTTCAATTTTGGCAGAGTCCTTATTGTTTGTGTTCATTGTGTGTGTTGAGGAATTTTATTTGCTGGTTCTATGGCAGAGGCCATAAGAAAAAAAAAAAAATCATTTGTAAATGAATCAAAAACATTTTTTCCTTTTTTTTCTCTTAAAAATGTCTTTTTTGTTTTGTTTTTTGAAAATATAAGCTGAAAAAGCTGTGCGAATCTCTATAAATCAGCCGCAAGTGATCAAGCTGTACTCTCAGACATAGTATTCTCTGAACTGGAAGCTCAATTATGCTATATGGGATCTTGGTGCATTTTTTTTTCAAGACTAATTCTAAAAATAGCTACTGTTTTTAGTATAATGAAAAAGATGCTAGTTACATCTAAATAAAAAATAGGGGTCATATGTTCATGATATGTTTTTTTCTCCTCTATTAGCACAAAACTACAGATTATCAGGTGTGCTGATAACTAATGCTGCTTAATGTTTTTATAGGTAGAAAATACAAAAGTGGGATTTTTTTTTTTTTTTTTTATACAACTGTATTGTAGTGGAAATACTGAGTTATGGCTTGAAGCAGTGATTGAGCAACTGGTGAGAAGGCAGGGCCAACCCAGGGGAGCTCAGGTGCATGCAGTGCATCCAAGTGGCTAGAAGAGGTGGAGCCAGGACAGTTTAAGGGCTGGCAGGGAGGTGAGGGTACCTCATAGGAGGATCCCTGCCTCCCTGAGGGCCTTATAGGCCTTTCAAAGATAAGTATTTTTTTTCTCCTCCTTTTATTTCTGTACCTACTGCTGTCACATTTAAGCAAACCTCACTTGCTGTAGCCTAAGACCTTGCTGCTCTGCATGCTTTCTATCATGTTACACCTATTTAGAGGAATGTTCGTAAGAAGGATAAATCTCATTTAGATAATGTTAGGACTTGTGACTGAAAGCTTTTGACTTTATGAAAACCTAGTTTAGAAAACAAGATGTGTTATACTGAATTAAACTTGCACCATGACTGTTGTTTTTTTCTGTCTGAACAACGAGGTAAATTACTGTGACAGGAAAAAACTCAGAACCTTGTGCCCTGCTATGTGAAGGAAGATTGTTGTTGAGCAGAACACTCAATCTTTTTTGAGTTTATAGGTTGCAAATATTGTTATAGTGCCTCTCAGGAACCTCATAAATTACTTGAAAATTCTGAGAGAGATCCTAATTTTCGTAGTTAACTTTGACAGAACATGTAGGTTAATAACTCATCTTTCCAGAAGTCCCCTGCTAAGAGTCTGTGAATGCTATGGTACCTGGTAAGAGTTGGATAATGTTTGTGTTGATTGCCTTGCAGATGCTCAGAAGACTGGAGGGATGCAGTGGAAAAACCCTGGTAATTTTTTGCTAGATTCACATGATTCTTGTGTGAACAGTGAAAGCTTAGTCACTTCATTTTCCTTGCTTACGTAATTCTTTGAAAATGTTTCTAAGTATTCCATTACCCCTTCTCTATGCAGTGCCAGTTGCTCTTTGAATCTTAGAAAAGATGTGATTAAATGCTGTTACGCCTGAAAGTGACAGATTGCTCTAATTGAATTGTAACAACTTATTTATGCTGTATCAATAGCTTATTCAAATTTTAAATTTGGTATGGTTTACATGGTTTTTTGTCCTAATTCTTTCTTACAATGCATATTTAATATTATAATCATTTATATGCATGACAGAAGATTATGTACCATATATTTCTTTCTTTTCTTTTTCTTTTTTTTTTTTTTCTTAAATACATCTATGTTTCTAGTTTATGGAAAGATGAACTTGCTGTTTCTGTATCCTATGGGAATGTAGCTCTACTCCTTTATATTCCAAATTCATGTTATTTTTTTCTCATCCCACTTCTTCTCTCCTCTCTCCCTTTTCGTGGCTATACTAAGGTCTTTATGAACAAATACATAAAAGTAAATGTTAATATGCAAATGCTGTTTTAATACAGAGCTCAAACTTTTTATTCCAATTAACCTTACCTTCAAAATTAAAGTATATTAGCTGTTGTGAATTTGCTTCCTTTAGATTTTCTATGAAATCCCATTAGAGAGGTTTAGAACAAAAGCCTGTGAGAAATTTTATCCTTTAAATACTGTGGAAGGTGTATTTTAAAAAATGTGTTTTCAACTAAAAATGAGTTTAATCATCAGGACAATAGAACACAGTAGTGGATCTGTATTGGAAGAGACTGTATAGATGATTGCTTTGAATGAAGCTAAAAAAATACCGGCTATATATAGTGGATTTCTTTTTAAAACGTATTTTGTAAAAGTATTTTTTCTTTTAGAATTGGAAATTAGTGGATGGCATCTGCTGGGTAAAGTATTCTCTTTTCATACCTTAGTGCTGTTGAAATATTGAAAATGAAACATAGTGTGAAACTCCCTGGATTCTATGTAAATAGTAACTGCAGGCTTAAACAGTTGAGGTTAGGAAGAAATGAGTTTTAATTAATATCTTTATGCTCGTGGATTTCATTTTAAGTTATTATTTGGAGTTCCATTTAGTTTTTTCCTCACAGAGGCGATCTTTTTTTAAAAAAAAAAAAAAAAAATTACAGCTCAGATGTTCATTTCTGTGAGGTGGTTAGTGCCTTCAATTCTCATCAAACTCATTGTAAAATGAATGAATGCAACAGATTAAGAAATTGAGTCTTAAATTATTCATTCATTATTCACGGGACTGGAAATCTCTAGCTAGGAGAATTCATATGGGTAAAAGAAGAGGATGCTTTGGAAATTAGAAAGTTTTTAAACATGATCTTGAAGTGGCAAGGACAAATCGCCAACAAATAAAACACTAAAGAACTTTAAACAATATGGCAGGATATATGGTAAAAGTATAACTTCAAATCAGTATAATTTGGCTGTAAACTGTGAAGTTTGGAGACTTCTTTCTAGCAGTGAAAACTGAATAAATTGCAAGATAGTTGAAGACAATCATGTAGCTGTAGTAATTTTTCTGCTCAGTATCTTGTGGCAGTTGTGCATGATATAAATATTATGTTGCATTTGTGGACAGCTTAGAGAATTGAAATTTGTAGTTAGAATAATCAAATAAAGGCAGATGTGAGCAGAGAAGTTTAGATCAAAAACAATTTTGAGTATGGAAAAAAATCAAGACTTAAAATAAAACAAATGTACCAGCCTGTGTAAAAAAGATTTTCTAATTATGGGTATCTGTAACTAGAGAAGGTACATTATTATTATATTAATCTAATAAAATTTGGTGGCTTCTTAATGAAATTCTTTCACCTTCTGTCTCACAAGATTGAGATCTCTTTGAATCCCAGACTGTAGGAAAAAGATTTTTAACTTCATCTCATCCAAAGGACTCTGAAGGGATTGGTCTGGACCTCAGGGTCAATAGTTTAAAATCTAGTACTTTTTTTCAGTAACCTGAACATACTTAACACTCTACTCTGCGATGTTTCCTTTTGATGGTAGAATAAAATACTTTACTCTTTTGTTTAGAAAATTCCTCTTCTGCATTGTCTATGAATATGTCTTGTGGCACTGATATTTAAGGTGCAAAATGTTTTCTTTTTAGAAGCGATTTATGATAATGATCTTGAAATTGCTTTTAAATGTCTCAGAATGGGTATTTTATGGCTCATCTATGTGGAAAATATCAAACTTACTGAGTGTCATCTTTCCTGAGCTGTTCTTTGCATTAGCCTCTCATGGGTGCTAGTTGTATTTATTTTATCATCAATAGCCATAGATGGCTATTTTTATTGAAGAGTAACTCCTAAGAGCTTGTCATAGTCCATCCCTATTTTGACATGACTGTAACGCACACTCGGGTGCCACCTTCTTTAATGGATTTTCAGTATTTGTGAATTAGCAGGTCTCACTTGCAACATAGGCCAGCAACATCTACCCACAATCTACTTTGTTTCAGTCTTCCTCAGAATAGCTCCTAAAAGGTGAACAACTGCTTCCTAAAGTCTACTCATCCCTTAACTATTCTGAGAGAAATGAAATGCTAGAGTTGTGCTGAATGAAGTTATAATGTGGCTGGTAAGAGGTTGAAAACAGCACTGATAACTTTAAGGTAACCACTCTAAAGCATAACTAGTTATGTAAAACATCAGAATAGATTGTACGTACAATACTTTCTTTAAAGAGTGTGAAAGGAAAAGAAAAATGGAAGAACACCCAGCTATTCTAAGTAAGGGAGAAAAAGAATGAATTAAGCTATGATTAAATTGATCTGTCTTCCTGGGAAACACATGAAAATGTGTATTTAAAAAAGATACATTAGCATCCAAAAGAAAAGAAGGCTATAATAACCTGTATTAATTTATCAAGAAAAAAATCACTTGCATTCTACCTACTGAACTCAGTGCGGAAGGTGAGAAAAGTAATTATCAGAGGCCTGATAAGGTTTATGTCATTCTCTTGGATTATACTTAAAAGGAAAATAAGGAAATGAATAGGAAAAGCTGGAAGCGTTGCGTGAAAGTATTTAAGACTCTATAGTGATCATTGATGTTTGCTGTCAAAATGGAGCATGGCTCAACAGATCTCAGTATGCCTTGAAATTCTTGTTGGTGTGTTGGGTAGCAGAGCATGGAATGTATTTACTAGACTTGTTAATGACACATAATAGAACAACCTTCAAACACCCTGGAGAATGCTGTTCAGATTCAGAGTGATTTTTCTGGAAAGAATGGACTAAGCCCTGCAGAGTACAATAAAAACAGTGCAAGGCAGAAAACTTTACAATCTGCAAAAACAAAGTCTGGAGAATGACTCACCATCAGTTTTGCAGAAAAAGGCATAATTGACTCATGTTCACATGATAATAATGTAATGCTTCTGTGAGAAGGACAAATATCACGTAGCGTGTAAACAGGACTGCCTATACAATGCATACAAAGTAATCTTTTGCTTTTCTTAGCACCGAATACTTAGTGTGACCTGCAGCTGCGTGTTCACCTTTCTGGAAAGATGTGTAGTTGTGGTTTTTCATGCTGAAGACATTACTGTCTTTTCCTTTCCAGGACTTTTGTTCTTAAATACTTGTAAACTTAATTTTATCTTTCACTTTGCAGCTTAACACTGGCCACTCTTGTTTGAGTACTACAAGTTCCAACCCTACCCATCCATCAAAACCTATTAATTGCCTATAGCAATTCAAATAATGCTGACTCATTGATTAAAAAAAAATTCTGTGACTCCCACAAGATCCTGCTTGCTCAATACTTAATTTGATCTGCGTCTACCCTTCTATATCACAGTTGGCTTTACAAATAGGCCTATGCACTTGCAGCTAAGGGGTCTTTCCTCTTTACTGAGCAGTCAGATTTTCTCTTTGGCTTTCAGTTTCAGTGTATGTTAGAGTATAGGCCTTAATAATTTATGGTCTTTCAGTGGTGATATTTACAGAGAAAAGGCTGGGACCTCAACAGAAGTACACTTACCTGCCCTAAAGTTGCTCCGAGCAATTGATGTGTGACTGGACAGAAAAATACTCATTTCTGAAGAGGCAAATTCAAGCGACTTATCCTGTTTACGACCTATTTAGCATAGGTTGGAAAGGACCTAAGATCATCTAGTCCAACAGTCTTTCTATCTCCATTACTACCCACAAAACTACTAAACCATATCTTGTAGCACCTCATCCAGATGCCTCTTGACTGAGTCTAATTTCACTGATTAAATGAGTCTTTACTATTTGCAGCAGCATAACAGTACACTGAATACTATGCAAAACCTATCACTGTTTCATTGCTGAAGCTGGAGATAACTGTCTGTTAACTCAAGCAGATAGGAGGTAAGACACTGCTGTGAGCACACAGGTTCTTATGCCTAAGAAGCTCTAGCAAGCACTGTGCGTTTGTTGCTGCCAATACACAGATCACTGAAGAGGTATCTGTTGTGCCATCTCAGCACCTCCAGATCTGTGAAAATATCTAATGCAGATAGGGATTGTTTGTAATAGCAGTAACAATTTCAATTCAGTTTCAGCTGTGCTTGTTTCTTGGGAAGTTAATTCTTGGCTTCACTTTTTTTTTTTTTTTTTTTAACTGTTTTCTGAGCAAGAGTTTCTTATTATTGATGAGGAATTGTGCATTAATGTCTGTTTTTTTTAATGTGTTTCTCCTGACAGTGGGGGATAATTTTCTTAGTTTGACATGCAGCATTAAATAATTTTACCCTTGAATTCTGAGTTTCTTGAAATGAGCTGAAATCTAAAAATATTTCTGGCAGAAGCAGTTACACCAGATATCTTAATTATTATGTTTCCAAGGGAATGACAGTCTGTGTAAGAGAAGTTGACATGTCTCCCTGCAGCTATGTGCTTTTTATATTGGAACTTGAGGGTATTATAAATTACCTAGGAGAGAGAGACAGACATAAACATGTTAAATCAGATTTACACCAGTTCTTATAGGATGTAGTAAGAGGATTAACCCTTTCAATTCTTTTTAATTTTGTGCAATTGAACTTACTCATGATAGCAGATATCATATCTCAATATGCATTTGAGATAAAAGCTTTTCCGCTGCTTGCTAGTCTGCAGCTTGATCACCTGCAGTGACTGTGGGGAGTGTAGGGCTCAGAAACAGGGCAGGGGGCAGTGCTGATGGAGCAACTGTTGAAAAAAAGCATCTGTTTTTCTTTTTAACCAGCTTGATTTTGAGGCACTGCCTACTATTCCTACTGCTAAATATTCTTGACTGTCAGGGCATGCAAGCTCTGCACCTGTGCCTCCTGGTTAAATGGGAGAGAAGGAGGCATTCTTCAGACCCTATACTATGCAGCTAACAGGAAAAATGAGTAAAGATGAAAGCAGATTTAAAAATAGACCCTGCTGATGGCGTATTGTTGTTGCTTTGTGTTACGCTGTCATCTAATTACTTATCCAGTTTTCTCAGAAGAGAGACAAACAGGTCAGGTTCAGACAAACACTAGAATGGACTTCAAGTGTTCACAAAAATACAGAAATCTCTTCATGTCTTTGAATATATTGCTACTAGATGAAGTAAAAATTCTTTGGAAAAAAAAAAATCACTATGATATTTTATATGGAGACTTCTGTTCAATTTTGAGTGACAAGCAGCTGTCAACCAAAATATCACAATCATAAAACAAATTGCTGACAGTCTGTAATTTGCAACTAAGATATAAAAACATTGTTAGATATAAAAACATTGATATCTGATTCTCTCCAATTATTACAAACTAACTTATCTACTTGTGACTCAATTTTTTTTTTCCTTGCTGCTGTCTTTCATCATGTCCAGAAAGGTATTATGCTTGAGTGCTGACTACTTGGATACATGGGCTATTAGGTTGTCTTTATTCGAACTCCTATACTTCCTTCGGAATAAGTCACAAAGTTACAGAAACTCTGGAACAAGTTTCTGTGAGAGGTGATTGATGCTTTATGCCTGTGTTCAGGTGGCATTTGGCTAATGCCTCCACTAATAGATTTCAACTTTTAGTTAACTCTGGAGTAGTCAAGCAGTTGGATTCAATGATCTTTGCAGGTTGCTTCCAAATGAACTATTCTTCTTTCATTCAATTTCTAAAGTCGTCATTACTACCTTGATGGGCATATATTTAATTTTAGAAGTTCTGTTTCTACAGAGACATGCTGTCCTAACAGTAGACTGCTGTTAGGATATTTATGAAGACAAACACTAGAGGAAAATAGTGTTCAAGCTTCACAGTGCTACTACGAGAGCTGCACTGAATAGTATTTTGTATGGTATGCTCCCTCTTTTTCCTTTTTTGGGTCCAATGTTGTTAAGTGTACTATCAGGCTGTGGATATGTTTTGTTTCCCCAATTCTTCACAAGAAAGTGGATGCTGGTAGCAGCATGGAGATATGAGGTTTCAGGGATTCTTTCAGAAAACCTGTGTTTTCTTGCATCTAGTATCTAGATTTGTGAATGTGAGAAAAACTAAATATTGGAATACTTCTTGTTAATCTAAATATGTGATAAGTGTGAAGTGGAAAAATTTCCCTGAAATTTGAACTAGCCTGCAAATGAAATACCTTCTTTCCTTCTGTTATCTAGAAGTGAGCGAGTAGATTTCATGAACAGCTTCACTTTCAGAAGCTTCTTAATGAACTGAAATTTTCTGATTTTAATTATTTATTTCTAAGAAACTTTCAGAGTTTTAGAGGGACTTAAAGAGGGATCTTGAGAGGTGGGCTCATGTAGACAGTGTATGATTCAGTAAGGTGAAGTGCAAGGTCCTGCACAGATTGGGTAACAAGTGGATAGAGAGCAGCAATATGGAGGAGGCTTTGGGATTACTGGTGGATGAAAAACAAAATATGACCCAACAATGTGCATTTATAGACCAGAAAGCAAATTATGCAAAAAAAAAACTACCCTTGGAAGTAGGGCAAGAGATAAGATTGTACTCATGCTCCTATGCGCTCTCTGTCCCATGCGCTCTCTCATGGGACAGAGAGCGCACTGAGAGTACTGCATTCGGGCCTGGAATCCACAGCATGAGGCAGAATTGGAGCTCTTGGGTGGGTCCAGATGAGGGCCATTAAGATGATCTTAATGTCTTCTGTGAAGGCAAACTGAGAAAGCTGAGGTTGTAGAAGCAGAAGTCTCTGGAGGGACCTCACTGAGTCCTTCTAGTATTTGAAGGTAGCTTGTAAACAGGAGGGAGGCTTTTTACTTTTTACGTGGTCTGATAATGATGGGACAATAAATCAAAGAAGTGATTTTAGATTAAGTGTTTTGTGGAAATCCTTTACTCAGAGTGGTGAGGCACTACAGCACTTGGCCCTCAGACATTGTGTATGTCTCATTGTGGGAGGCATTTAGGACTGAGTTTGATGGGGCCATGGAGAGCCTGATCTAGTGGGTGGTAATCCATTTCATAGCAGAGTGGTTGGAATTAGATGGTCTTTAAGGCCCTTCCAACTCAAACCATTCTCTGATTCTAGAAGACTTCAAGATTAATGTTTCCAGTATGCTAATGTCATAAATTATTTCAAGATTTTTTTTTTTTACTAAAGAAAAAACCTTATGTTGCCTTTAACACTGTCAGATTCCATCATTGTGCTGCCTATCATATTCTAGTCTCCAAAGTATCCTGAAACTTTCTCTTTAGACCCTTCTCTAACATTATAGGGTCAAAAACAATGATGCCCTAAAGAAAATCATGCAAGTAATATCCTGTATTTCTGAAGAATTATGACAGCCAGCTATAGTCATTCAATTTCTATATAGACAGATCCCACGAATTGCAACTGTAGTTTACAGATCGCACACGCTTTGAGGAAGACTGCAGCAGGGCAACTGCTGTTTTCTGAAAACTTCAGATTTTCTGGGTATCAGTCAATTCTTTTTGAGAACCACATTAAGAAAAGACTGATGACTAATATGTCCCTGAATAAGAATGAAATAAGCGTTGATTTCATAGAATAACCTTGAAGTTTTGTCAGGACAGCAGAGATTGCTGTTGTGAATGGCTAGGTTTGCACTTAAGTGGTGCTATTTCATTCCTCACTGGTGGAATTTAATCTGAACAAATTCAGATGGAATCTGGCAGGCAAGAGAAGGTCTGTGAATTGGTCATGGCTGTGTCAGTTCTCCTGTGCACAGGGAGCATGCTGGCTGCTGGCACGTCTATTTTCAATCAAATAGTTTCCTTCCCCAACAGAACTTGTGTTTGCGATAGGCCTGTTTGGGGAGACAACAAAATTAGATTATTAGACAAATAATCACCCCCTACTTATTTTACAACAGTCTTGAGTAATTAATCCTTATGATCATAAAAACATCCTGTGACCAGTAAAACAGGAAGGAAAATTACATTTGTACTATTGGCACCTGCATCTTCTAGCCCTGTCAGGGTCCACCTCATTGTGTGAGAGCTTTATGTATCACTGGATGAGATGACAACATGTGCTAAACTGATGCATGCTCTAGCTCTAGTCAGCTGTTTACCAAGACAAACTATTGGCAAGTGAATAGCCAGGGAAAGCTTGTGGGGAACTTGCCCTTTCAAGACCATGCTACTGAGTTGAGACTTGTTAATAGACTGGAATATCTTGAAGAGCAAGGCCTTGCATTTTAACCTGGATACACAGCTGCAGGGTATTTAAACAAGAACATTTTTCTTTGCCTTCTGGTAAGCATTTCTACATAGCTGTGGAAATGGTAAGCAAGAGTTTGGAAAGCTATGAAAATACTTAGAGCAGGTTAGCTGAAGCATACCTGCAGAGGCTGCACAGACAACTTACTTCTGGCATTGGGAACAGATGTTGGGTAAATAATTAATACTTATTATATATTTAATATTTGTAACGTTCTTCTAGTATCTGCCCTCGCTGACTTGTCTCTGACTGTATTAAGTGCAGTCAGAAGAAGCCAGGGGCAAGAAAAGAGTGACTAAAGTATCTAAGCTCAATGGTGTGAAATAATTCATTGTGCTTCTGTCTAGAGAAAGACATAATGAGGCTTTACAATAATTCACCTATGCTTGCTAAAAAAGGTATTTGGAGTGACAGTGTTTGTTTTTAGTTTTCATTAACTGACAAAATACTATATGCATTATTATAACCACACATATATGGCAATATATTCTAGCCCCTCTGTTGAGTACAATTCTTTAAGTTTAGATGAAATTTGGTGGATTAGCTTATGAAGAGACACACTTCCTGCCTTACTGCAGAAGGTAAAATCTCAGTCTCTCAGGCTGAGAATTAACTTGGATACATCTAGGAATGATTTAAGTACTCGATAAGACAAAAAGGAAGTATTATGTCTTTGCTCTTGATTGACAGATTTGTTTTCCTACTCTTTCAATTTAAGGCTCCTGACCTGATGATTTTATTGACTCCCTAGGGTGTTTCTATATATCTAGAACAATGGTGAATTATGGGCTTTTTACCCTTATTTTGACAGGCTTTATTGATTTGGGAAAGATTCCCTATACTTACATTTACAAGCACTTATGGAACACAAGCAAAAACTGTCGAAACTGAAGAAACACATCAGAGTTTTCCATGTGTTTGCCATTAAGAAGATGAACTGCAGAGTAGGACTGCACTTCAAGGAATTTGTAAGCAGTGATTTGCACAAAACACAGTGGGTGATGCTGTAGGTAGTATTGATGTCATAGGGAATAGTCTAGCTCCACTGCACTTAGAAATCAATGGGCAGGTAGTGCCAATTTTGAAGTCAGAGGTACTAGTCCCCTGCCATACTAAATTAAGTGCTCTAAACAGTGGCTTGCTTTTCACTGGAAGAGAAGATATTATGATTTTTGTCCCTTCCCTCCTCTATGTGATTTAATAAGTTACACGTCAATTGTATGCGTCCTCGTGAAAACACATTGGGAGTGTAAGATTTATTGGATGTGCTTAAATGAACAAATGCAGTCACAATTTTAAAAGTATACAGATTTTAAAACAGTGGTGCTGTCGTGTCCATGACGTTATTGCATATGAGAGGATTGCATCAGAGAAAACAACTCTGATGCATACTCAGCTCAGGTATTACTCTCCACACTGATTCCCTGGCGTAAAGTAGATATAATAATATCTTACCTGTTTCAATTGTACAGCCTTCAGGAAAGAAATCTCATGTATTAATATGTCAGCTAACATCTTCATCTGCTGTTGTAATATATGAAAATATCATTGCCTGAGAGAATGTTTTTTCTTCATATCTGCCTCTTTCATTGATAGTTTCTGAGAACTCCATATTGGCCACTAACTCTGTAAGAACTGAAATGAACTCTTGGAAATGTCTTGTGCTTGACTTGTTTTCTAATGTTCACAGATCTAGTTAGATTTCTTTTGCAGTGAGGTCAGATTTCATATGGAACTTGTTTTGTGATTTTTTTGGAGTATTCCATGATTATTTAAATTGCTCAGAGGAAAATAAGTCACAGAATTCAAAGCTAGTGAAAGATTTTTGGCAAAGCTAACTGCAGTTATTGGCTAATGCTTTTTTGGTAGTTGTGCTGAAATCCAAAAGCTGTATTTGTACTTAATTTTTAGATAGTGTTGTGTCAGTTGCAAAATAATGTATTATGAAGCTTAAAGCATATACAGAGCTAACTATATGGATATATGAAATAGTATGAGCTAATGTTTAGTAGATTTATTTCCATACAATTTAGAACCATGACTATTGCTTAAAACTTCTAAATGTTTAATTAAGGCTTTCAGGCAATTAATACAAACAGTAAACTGTCTACATGTCCAGTCTCTTTACAAGACCTTATTAGCAATTATCATGACTGAAAATAAAACAAAATTTCGTCTTAATTCTGACAAAAAGGCTCTTTGGGTCTCTGAAGCAAACTCTTCACGACAGTGCTTTAGAAAACTGTCCCTGTCTATAAAGCCAATTTCAGTAGAGCTGAGGCCAGAAGTACTCAAGGAGGCTCAGCTGGGTAAAGAGAGGTTTGATATTGTGTTTCCTCTCCTTGAATGCAGCATTCAGGTTGAAACTGTGGTGTTTGGTGGTTGTGTTTATTTGTTTTTGTTTTTTTTTTTAAAGACCTTAACATTTGTGATTTGGCCAGATGAATAATAACTGTGTCTCTGAGATTGCCAGATAGGTGAAAGACAACCCAGAACCTGTAAGGTTTGTTTGTTTGCTTTGTTTTCATTTTTTTTTTTTTTCTTTTCCTCTCTTCAGTAGTGGCACAATTTGTTTTCATTTGATACTTCTGCTGAGGAGTTGAGAAATGTAGTTTTTGGCATCACTCTTGATTTTGCTTACTATTTGATAACAATTCTTAAATCTTCTAATGTTATCAGGCACTGTGTCTCCAAATAAATATGGAAATGGAAGGCTGTTCTTTGATGTGACTTATATGTCTCCTTTGAGATAAGAAATCTAAACATTTCTTAATTTTCTAAGCACTTAATTCTTACAGAGTGCTGAGATATATAGAAAAGTCTGTTCTGGACAGGGCTTCTGGAAGTCCTCTAGTTCAACTCGCTGTTGAATGCAAGACCTTACTTTAGGTTATCTAGGGCCCTGTTAGCTAAGTCTTGAATGTTTTCAGTGATGGGAAATTCTATGAATTCTCTGGAGGGTCTTTTCCCAAGGTTTAATTTTTTCATACTAAAAAAAAAAAAAAAAAAAAATTGCTTTATTATTCCAGCAAAATTTCCATTCTGGCAACTCGTACTTATTGCTGGTTGTCCTTGTTCAGTTCATCCTCTCAAAGAGAGCACCTTTGTCCCCTCTGTGTACATTTTAGCTATTGAAAGTCTGTGACTAAATCTTTAATCTTTCTCTTCTTCAGGCTGAACAAACCCAGTTCCTTTTACTTGCTTTCATATGTCACTTCTCCAACTCTTTGAATGCTTTAGTGATCCTCCACTGGGTCGTATCTAGTTTTTCCACTGTCTCTCTTGTGTTTGTGGGGAAACAAAATGTGACACCATGTTCCGGGTATGACCTAAAATGTGCCAAGACCTGAGTGATCCATACAATTTTCTCAAAAGGAATATTGGTAGGAAGGTTCAATCTCTTCTGTCATACCACCATCTGTCTCTGACATCACAAGCCAACTTAATAAAATAGAAGAGATTAAATTCAGAACAGCCCTGATATTATAGGGGTAGATGTATTTCAGAAAATCCTGAGTCTTGATCTATTACCCTCTTAATTTGTAGGATGAACAAACTTGGTATTTTGGTGTATTTTCTAAGATCCCCTTTATGTCTGAGGTGATAACTAGGTAGATTTAGGGCTTTATTATTTCTGTATCATAAGGAAAGAATAAAGTAAGACTTATAGGTGTTTTTTCCAGTCATTTTTATCTAGCTGATACTTTTTTTCTCAAACAGCATGATTTTTGTGATATTGAGCACATCCAGTTAAGAGAATGTGTCTAAGAAGAAAAATACTGCAATCACTATTTTATTACTTGATTGATCCTGTCTTCTATTGTATTTTGAGAGATTATACCTGTAGTGAAGTTGATAAAGTGTTTTATTATGATTAATAGGCCTTTTTTGAAATTGACCTAGTATGTAGATTTTGTTCCACGCTTTCAACAGCTTTAGCAAGCAAAAGGTCTTCCAGAACAAATACAATTGAAAGGTAAAACGTCTTTTTCAACTGAGCTTCTATGTAAGAAGGAGCAACATGAGAGAAAATTAATTATCTGTACATTAACACATCAATTACTTTTTCTTAATACATCAAATTTTCTTACCTTACTGATAATGCTGATAAAAGAGGAAAAAAACCACTTTACGTGTTTCTAAATCTAAATCTTATTGTTGCCCAGTAGCCTAATGCCTAAACTCCTTGTTAGATGAGGGAAGGGGGAAGAGAGGAAGGCAGATAACACAGCAGTTACTCCTCTGAAGCACTGGAGGAGAGCAAATGCCTTCTAAAAATTAGAGAAGTCAGAGTACTTCTACTCCAACTTTCTTTCTAAATGAAGGCTTAAGTAAGAAGAGATGTGCTTCCTCTATGCTCCTCTGTTACCCAGCCTACTAGGCATAACAGAGCTCATCTGTCTCTTCTTTCTTTATCTTTCTCCCTGGTTGGTCATTGCATCTCTGGCAATAGTCTTTCCCTTAATTGAAAGAGACAAAGTCATTCACGTCTTCTGCTGAAACAGCTTATCTTATGCAGAGGTTTGGTTGGGAATTAGAGATTCAGAGGCTGTGAGAGGTGAGGGCTTAGATGTCAGGAATTGTCTGTCTAGCTCACTCCTGTCTCCAGTGTGTAATAAGTACTATCACTGCTGTTCCTAACCTACTTCTGCAGGCCTTCCTGTTATTGTGCTTCCTGCTTCTTAGCTCTAGTTTAGCACAAATGTAAACTGTTTTCTATATATCTTTATGAAGAATAAACCATCTTCTGCCTATCTGTAGCAGCTTTTTATACACTTGAAGGGATGCCTCTGCCATTTCTATCTTTTTTTTTTTTCTTTTGTCTAAGCAAATGTCTGAGGCAGGATTGAATAAACCACATTGTTTTCCAGAGCTTGTTTCATTCTTTTTGTTCTTACTTGAACTGGAATTTGTGAATATCTTTGCTTATGTATACAAAACTACACATAGGAATTACTCTAGTCAAGGTCTCACTAAGGCTGGGCAGGGACTGTGTCTTGTCTAGCTTGGCTATGTTAATGATTTGTTTTGTTCAGTTTTTCCTATTGCACAACATTATTAACCATGGTGTAGCTCATGAGTTATTTCTGTAAAAATACTACTTAGTCAATTCTGCTGTTTATTTTTTTCTTCTTGAATGCATGTTGATCCTCTGAAATATCATAGTATGACTTATTCAAACTGTAACGCCAGTATGTTGAAACAAGGCTAGAACCCAGTCTTTTCTTCTGAAGTATTTGCAGTTCCTTGTGGCCCGTGCTTTATGCACATTTGTTATTTTAGTACAGAACTTCCTATGGAAAATGATCAGTACATTAATGCAAAAACATGTTATTTGGAATAACTCTCGTTTGTCAAGGGTTTCCCAAATAAAGAGCCAAAGATTGAGCTTTTGCCCAGACATCTGTCCTCATTGGAAACTCCTGTCAGTATTGTGGTAGCTGATGTAGGGCACGACACTTCTTTAGAGGAAATGGATGCTCCATCAATGACAACAGCAATAGACTTTCACTGAAATATCCCAAATCTGAGAATTTATGGCTTATTAAAAATTCTGAAGAAAATAAATTATTCAAAATTAGATTGCACTCAATTTCTAACAACCTACAAAATTTAAAATTAAAACTTTTCTACCTCTATTATTAAAAAGAGGCATCTTAATTGAAATGAGAAAAAATACCTTTAGATCATGTACAGATTTTGCTCTGATATCAGCTGTTACAGGTACAGGTATGATGGTACTTACCAACTCTTAGTGGGCAGATGTTATTGATAAAATATGGAAATCCATCTCTGCTGAAAAATGCAGGTTTTGAGAAGCATGTAAGATTCTTTTTCTCAAACATTTAGTGCATTTTATCTTAATGTGGGGGTAGAGCTGCAGTAGTTAAATCAATTTTTTACATTAAGATGTTTGAAAATAAGTTACTGACCATCTGAGTGACCTATTGGTAGTTTCTTTAAGAATCAGCCTTGAAAAAATCTACTGTTTTGTGTTGTCCTATTTCTGTAAGCTTTTATTCAATGTATGTGAAGAAGGTGCTCTTGAAGCTTCCAGTCCCACCTTTTAAAGGATGTGCATGTGACTTCCTTCAGAACTCTTAAAAAACTTGGTAAGAGAGGGCTTGAAAAAGCTTTTAATTCCAAGCCTGGCTTATGTGACTGGGAATTTAGACTTGCCAGTAAGTAGGCAAGTCCTGCCCCAGTTTTCTGGCAAATAACAAATGGTTAGAGTGGGAAAGTCTTATTTATTTGTCTGTTTTTTTAGATGTTTTCACAAGTTACCACATATGGCTTCAAACATCTAAAAAACAAGGAATGGGGAAACAAACAAACAAAAAAAACACAAGAAACTACTCCAGTATTTCTTTCCTCTAATAAATGAACGTGAGCTGTTCTAGAACTTGATAGCTGCAATCGGGCTGTGTGCAGCTTGAAAACTCATTAGTGAAGCTGTCACTTGAGGTATGCTTCCAATTGCTAGACAGTTTGGACGTTATCTGAATCTGTTATCTGTAAAGTATTTAGACTTTCTAGAATCTAATTATAATGACATGGATTGATTAGCTCTTACATGAATTTAGAAAATGATACTCCCTTCTGGATTATAGTGCTAATATCTGCAGCTTAGAATTCTACAATGTATTTAATTCTGATATTTTTATACAATATCTGCAATACAGGAAAACACCAATAAACTTGAATTATTTCAAATAAGTTCTCTTAGCATCTGAAACATCAGTAATGCCAAAGCTGGAAGGTTGTGATACTTCATGCCGCTACTTCACACAGCGTAGATTGCATTTCTATAATCCTTTGCTTTGTTAACCAGTTTCCAATAATCCAGCAAAGTCTCATTCCAAATTTGGATATATTATCAAAAAAAACCCAAACATTTATGTAAAGCTAATGAATGGATCTGATTTGTAATTACAAGGTTCAGACTGTGAGTTTTAAATTACTAAAAGCACATAATGAAAAAAAGTGAGGATAAAGAAAAAATTTGGAGGGAGAGTGGGAAAAGAGTTTAGAAGGAATAGGCCAGAACAGTAGAGCAAACGCTCCACTGGAGGATGTAGGAGAAATTCTGTTAATCACAGTATTGCAGGGGTTATAGGTGGCTCCAAGAGATCATCAAGTATAATCCCCCTGCTAAAGTAGGTACCGTACAAGAGATGCAGGTAGGCATCCGCATGGGTCTTGAATATCTCCATAAAAAGAGACCTGACAACTTCTCTGGACAATCTATTCCAGTGCTCCGCCACCCTTTCCATAAAGAAGTTCTTTCACATGTTAATACAGAACATCCTATGTTCAAGTTTTAGGCCATGACTCTTTGTCCTATCACTACACACCATTGAAAAGTTCCTGGCCTAGTCTGTTTTCCTCCCACCTCCTTTTAGATATTTATAAACATTCACTAGATCCCCTCTCAGTAATCTTTTCCACAGGCTGAGAAAGCCCAGGTCACTCAGTCTTTCCTCATGTAGGAGATGCTCCAGGCCCCTCTTCTCTATAGCCCTCTGCTGAGCTCATTCTAGGAGATCCTTGCCTTTTTTGATTTGGGGAGCCAGAGCTGAATACAGTATTCTAAATGTGGCCTCACTAGGGCAGAGTAGAAGCAGAGGAAAACCTCCCTCACCTCCTGACCACGTTCTTTTTAATGTACCCTGGGATACCATTGGTCTTCTTGGCCACAAGGACACACTGCTGGCTCATGGCGTGTTGTTCACCAGAACATTCAGGTCATTCTCTGTAGGGCTCCTCTTCAGCAGGTCATCCCCTAACCTATACTGTTGTATGTGGTTATTACTCCCTATGTGCAAGACTCTACACTTGCTCTATTTAAACCTCATCATGTTCCTCCTTGCCTAACTCTCCAGCCTGAATAGGTCTTTTTGAATGGTAGCGCAGCCTTCTGGTGTGTCAACTGCTTCTACCACATGTTTATCATCAGCAAACTTGCTGAGAGAGAGGTCTATCCCTTCATCCAGGTCATTGATGAAGATGTTGAACACGACCACATCTAGCACTGACCCCTGGGGCCTACTGCTACCTAGAGGCTTCCAACCAGATGTTCCTCCTCTGAGCTTTGCCAGCCAACTACTTGTCAATACACCTTACTATTCACTCACCTATTCCATGCTTTCTAGGTTTTGTAAGAAAGATGTAGTTGGAGATGGTGTCAAATGTGTTACTGAAGTCAAGGTGCACAACATCTACTGTTTTCTTCCCATCTATCCAGGCAGTTATGACATCATGGAAGGCTACCAGGTTGGTCAAGCGTGCTTTCCCTTTGGAAATCCATGTTGACTATTTCTGATAACCTTTTTCAATTACTTGGAAAGGGAATTCAGGACAAGTTGTTCCATCACCTTTCCAGGGTGGGAGGTGAGGTTAACTGGCCTGTAGTTTCCTAGATCCTCCTTTCTGTCCTTTTTGAAGACTGGAGTGGCATTGGCTATCCTCCAGACTTCAGGCACCTCCCCTGTTAGCCAGGACCTGTCAACTATGACAGAGTGGTTCAGAAATCACCTTTGCCAGCTCCCTCAGCACATATGGATGCATTGTATTGGAGCCCTTCGATTTGTGTGCATTGATTTTTGGCTAGAGGCTCTCAGATCAGATTCTCCTTGATGAATGGGAAGCCTTCCTTTCCACAATCTCTCTCTTACCTCCAGGGTCTGGGATTCCTGAAGACAATCTTAACATTAAATACTGAAGCAAAGAAAGCATTCAGAATCTCTGCCTTCTTGGCATCGCCTGTTGTCAGGGAAACCACCTCATTTAGAAGGGGACCCCCAATTTCCCTAGTCTTTCTTTTGCTATTGATATACTTGATATCCTTTACCTCCTTTGCAAAGTTTAATTCCAAGAGGGTCTTATTCTTCCTTGTTGCATCCTGACAACATTCCTAGATTCTTCCCAGGTAGACAGCCCTTCTTTTCTACAGTTCATGGACCTTCTTTCCTTTTAGTTTACCTGTGAATCCCTTGCTCATCCACCCAGGCCTCTTGCCACCTTTCTCTGATTTCTTATTTTTAAAGATGCACCAGTTGTGAGCTTGGAAAAAGTGATGTTTAAGCATCAACCAGCCTTCATGGGGTCTCCTTACCTTCTAATGCTCTAGTCTATGGGATACTTCCAGGTAGGTCACTGAAGAGATTGAACTCTGCTCTCCTGAAGCCCAGGGCAGCAATCCTACTTACTGTTATGCTTCGTCCACACAAGATCTTGAACTCCATTATCTCTGCATCTCAAGCTGTCCCCAACCTTTGCTTCCACTTCCTTCTTAGTAAAAACAAGATCAAGAAGCACATCTCTTGTCACTCCTCCATTACCTGTGTCAGAAAGTTGTTTTCAATCATTGCAGGAACCTCCTGGACCACGTGTATCTGGTTATCCATAAGGGAAGAACTGAAGGAAGGATAAAATTCTGAAATTCCAGATAGGAATAGGAGATATACATCACTCCCAGTAGTGTTGAACACAAATTGAAAAATTGTACAAAAAAGGGTTGTTAATAAGAAAACAATAAATAATAAGTTGCAATAAATAATAAGTTGGAAATATTTTACTATTATTAGCCAGTATTTCATCAGTGCTTCTGAAACTTTTCTTCTAAGCAGACAGACAAAGAGAAGCAGGACAAATTCTATTTTCCTGAAAATAGACCAGCCAAAAACCTACTCCTTGCCCATTAGCCTGACCTTGAAAGCACAGTCACAAAGATGCACTTGGCTGTGTTTGAAATGCAAGAAAAATTAAGTTCATATTGGCTGGTGGTCTCAGACCTTTATGGTCTGGGCAAGCTAATTAATTTACCACTTTAATAAGAAGCTTGTAGAAGGTAAAATATTGCTTGTTAGCATGTTAATAAGGCTGTAAACTGAGTATTCTGTTTCAATTGCAATACAGCCTGCTTTATGAGAGAACAGAGGGATTAAGAGAGCTTCCTCCATGGCACATACTGATATAATTGATAAAAATACTAATTAAAAATTTATCTTGGGACTGAGAAGATAATGGGTTTGCTATGAGACCTGAAATACCCAGTCCCAATGGAATAGGGGAAAATCACAGCCTAAATTCAGTCCTACTTACTGAAGTCTTTAGCATCGGGTCTGCACGTTTAAACTCAAGAATGACCAATTCATGGCCTTTGTAATTTTGCAGTATACAACTTAGATTGGATCCTCTTTAAAGATATCTTTCCAGCATTTTTCCTGTTTTGAAGGTGCCTTGTTTTAGATGTAATATTTTTCATCCAAATGAATGAATTTAAATTGAGGTAGCCTGCCAAAGTAACTTTTTCCTTACTTTTCAGTCGTGAGTAGTAATCCACAAATATTGTTGTCATTATTTCTCTTGATCTGGAAGTTATTTGGCTTTGTAATCTGAAGCTTTGTCCTCATGTAGTGCAGAGGGGCGTAGAGGTGATAGATGAGAATGTTTTCAAAACTCACTGTAGGAAGCTGAATAGAGAATTCTATGGAGCAGGCTGAGATCTGCTAAATTATCTGTCTACTTGGCAAATCTTGTGGAATGTCTGCAGAGAACAAGTGTCTAAACTTGAAGGAATTAATTTTTTTTTTTTTCATAATAAAAATATAGAAATGATGAACTAGGTTTAGTTATATCTAGTGTGATTGAATAAGAAGATCTGGCTGTGAAGAAGTTCTTGGGGAAGTAGATACTGAAAAAGAAGAAAAAGCTTACTATGTAGGAAGTGCTGACTGACCCTTGCTTAGCTCTGTAAGAATCTTGGGAGTGGAGTTAATGTACTGAAATACTACTGAGGAGCTGTCAATGAGACATTACTTGGCAAAGGTCGGCATAGTAGAATCAATTGCCAGTCACGACCTAAGGGAGGGTTAAGTTGCTGTTCTGTATTTAATATGGCACTTATCCAGTATGTGAGTTGTGGCCCACTGAAGAAATCCCAGGTTTTGTGAAGGTGGCAGAAGATTTATATTTGAACACCCACAATCCCTTTTGCACGGGAGAACATAAGGTACCTGTAAGTCGCTGACAGTTTTTGTCCTCAGTGGGCTTCTTTGCAGCATAAGTGACAGAAATTTATATAATTAGTCTTTGTGATAATGTATTTTGTACTCTGTATCCACAAGTCAAGGAGCAACCACAACCATCAGGACTCCCTTCAGCAGCTCGAAGAGCTGAAGAAAAGCACTCCTGATGAGTCTGTAGACATAAGCTGAAACTTTCCTGTATCTGGAAAACATGAGATGTGTCAAGGAAGTAGACATGAATCTAGAAATATGCAGATTCTAAAGAAGTACTGGGGAAAGTGTAGAAAATTAGGTGATCAGGGCAGAGACTTAACAATGTGAAGTAGAATGTGTAATGTTGAAAGAATGTGAAAGAGGATGAATAGACCAGGTAAAGTTTTGTGATGGAAAACAGCCTAGAAGAAGTTTTAGTATATTTTTTCTCTTGAAGTTATAAATGCTAGAATTGGAAATAAATTTAGAATCCTCTTGGGAAATATTGGTGTTTTATGGAAGCTGCTGGGAAAGTCTGAAACAGTATTCAGCATTTTTTCTGAGGAAAATAAGTCTGTTTTGAGAACACAGTCATGGTTCCTCTCCTAAAATTTGTTTGTCCTTTAGGCTTTCATCTGTGTAAGCTCTTTGGACTTCCATTTCTGTGAGCTTCTAGAAGAGGAAAAACAGGATTCAGACAACTGTCTTCCCTAAAGCTAAGTTTTATTGGCAGAAATCACATTTATTCTATGTATGAAACAGTCCTACCTCAATCTCATTTCCTTTTCACCTATTTTCACATTATTTTGCCATTTACTTCACAGCATTTTATGAGTTCCAGCCTTAGTCTGTAGGCTTGTATGTACTGTAGCTGAAGTCAGTTGAACAACACAGATGTTATAGGACGTGACCAAAAAAATAGTAAGAATGAAGCAGTTTTCCTTCTGAAGTGAAAAAGGAAACTGCAGGTAAATATACACCACAGTAAATATGAATTGAGAGATTTCCACTAACCTGGTTCAAATGGCTGAGGAGTACAATGTTCTGCCGACAAATAAAAGTAGTGTGAAGACTTTTATTTCCTTTCTTTGTTATGTGAGTTATTCTTTTTATTGCAAGATCATTGTTTATTCATTTATTTAGAATTGTAATTTGTTTAAGAACTTCTTGAGAGTTTGACAATTTTAGATCAAACATGGTTTTATTACCATTTTTAATTGGAAGGAAAAATGATACAGTATTCTTCTCATGTTTTAGTGAAAGGAGCTTTTCATATGTATCTAGTAATGGTGAACAAACTGTCTATAGCAGTGGCAGAAAAAGTGGACAATGGTGTTCATAAATCATATTTGACATAGCAGTGGTCTCTGTAAGGTAGTTCAGGACCATATGCAGAAGTCAGTCCAATCATGCAGGTCAAGTGGTCAGTCTGTACTGCTAAAAAGGGATGTTATTTTAGATTTGATTTGCCAGCTTCATTGATTCCTTTCTCAGTCTTGAATTAGAATTGCCACATATTTCAAAAAGAAGACAGAAATGTTGAGTCTTGCCTTAAGGCAGCTAGAAATCTTGAGTGTTCCTAGTCAAGATTTCATGTTGTTCTGAAGCAGGTATAACCCTTTCTTCTTACAGTCCCCCTGAGACCTCTGGAAAAAGCAAGAGAAGAAAGGAGGTAAAATGCGTGTTAGATATTGATTTAAAAAAAAAAAAAATCATTAAGAATGTTGTGCATGTTTTCTTGTTTTTAAGAGATTTATTAAAGGTCTTATGTTAATGAAAATGACTGTATAATCAGTTTCTGCGTGCATTTCTGAAAGGAATGATAATATGCCCTTTACTGTAGCTCAAAAGGGATGCTTATTTTAAATTTCATGTATTAATAGAGGAACCTTGCTTTGAAGCCAATGACCACTGCAAATATCAAACATATTTATAGTTAGGTACAAATATGCATTTGTGAACTGTCTTTCAGATGATCTCTTTCAGCCTATCATAGAGTTCTGAGAGATCACCTGTAAAGTCACCCAATAGAAGAAAATTGCATGGACAACTAACCAACTCCTGAAGATAAAGAACCAACTGGGCAGTGTTTCACGTGATAGTGCTAGACAATGCAGTCTATTGTAGATTTTCTTTTGTTTGTTTTGTTGCTTTTCTTTTTTCTTGCTTTTTAAGTATTTCATTGTATTTTTTTTCAGTCTTTCACATTCATTAAAAATGTGGCAACTTGTTTAATAATTAGGCATCAGTGAGGGAACAGAAAAAAGACTTCCTCTAAAAATAACTAACAAAGGAATAAATGTATAACTCTTATTTTTATGCAGAAATTCATTATAAAAATCAAGATATCATGAATGCAATCCCAGGAAAAGTAGTCCACAACTTTTTAATATTATTTCATTTCCACACTTCTATAATTCTTATGGGCTTCAGTAAAGTCAGCAACATGTATTTTGATTTTTTTTTTTTTTTTGGTCATTTTTAGTGAAGTTGTTCTGATAAAGTTCAGACCTTTGGGTAGGGATTTCAGCCTGATTACCTCTCTTCCTATCTGAAAACAGAAGTGCCTGACTCACAACCTGCTGAAATCAGCAGTTCTTTCCTCTTGGCTTCAGTGGATTTTAGAGAGAAGATTGTTTTAGATTTTAGTAGACTATTTCTGTTCAGGAAAGAGTGAGCTGGAATCACCTCTTGCTGGATCAAAAGGAGGCTCTTATCACTCTTTTTCAAGACAATGTTTACATCTTTCTCAGGTTTTATCAATCTGTAGTGAAACGTTCATGCTTTGTGTACTCAAACTGCAATAACATGTAATACCAGACAAAAGTGAGTAAGGGATTTGTTGAATACATCTAGATCTCAGAGAAAATTAATACGCTTCTTAGACTCTAACATGAAGGCCATGATGTTTCACTTAACTTTTTTAACGTGTGGGTAAATTTTGAGTTATATACAGTAGGCCCTAATTTACATCCTATTTTCTACATTCTAAGTCACTAAGTGCTTGTGCAGAAGTCACTGTAGCTCTAATACTTTGAGAGGGTGTAGAATAACATAGTAACATGGCCAGCGCTCCAACAGGCACTGAAAGACATGGCTATGTCATATATCCTATGCAATGTGTATGATAAGCCATTCAAAATGATGACAAACAGCTTTTAAAATGGCCTGATTAGTTAAATATTTTCCCAAATCTAGCAAGCACATCATTCTCTCTTTTCCTTACACTCTAATATAATTGGTCATTCCTTTATTCCTTTACTTGTTTTGCGGGGAAAAAAGAAAAAATCCCAACAAAATCACAAGACAGCTATTCTAGAAAAAAAAATAAAGCTAGACTGTTAGAGGCAAACAGTGTAATTCAGGCATAGAGTTTAGCAATCAGAATAGAAGGAAATTCTTAACGGGGTAATTCTAAGTGCTAATCATAGTTGTATGAAACAGACAAACTCTTTAGTGACCTGTGGCAATTTATGCAAACTGAGGATGTATTTTTCTTTATTGTTAATGGTTATCTGTGAGAGGCAGACCTTTACTTGATTACAGCACAACAAAAATCCTATAATTCTTACAGAGTAAAATGTTCTCCTAGCATGCATGGTTCTTGCGATCGGATGTGAACACTCACGTGCTGTTTCTCCAGAAGGTGTTGTCATTGATCAAGTTTGATAGATTTCTGTCAATTACATCTGTTTATCTTCTGTAGCTTTTCCTTCTACTTACACAGCTCTTCCACGGTCAAACCCACTTTCCATTGTAAGTCAATGCTAACAATAAACATGATTAAAATATGTATGTATATATATTATACGTTTTATGTGAGATAATGAAGCAATATATTTTATTACCACAAAGGACTGCGTTTTCAGGAAGTTGAATAAGCCTTGTTAAAAGCAAAATGATTTGCAGCGGGGTCAGGTATGTGCCAGCTTCAGCTTGTGCTTCTAAGCTTGCATCATGTCCTGCCGGTGTCGGCAGTGTGCTTAGGGCTTCAGCTGCAGTGATTTGTGCACAAGCTGCTGCTTGTAGATCAACAGCTTTTGTAAGAACAGCACTCACTGGGAAAATGTGCATACTAGCAGTGGAATGGCATAGATTCCTCAAATATACACTTCTGCTTTGTGTGTGTGCATTCATAAGATAGATTTTAAGAATTAGCACTAACTTTGTGAGGAAGACTTTAATTACTTTCTCACTAGAAATGCTCCTGTTATATACCCAGACTCTGAAATGGTGTTTATGTAGAAGTTTCTCAGTGCAAACAAATCAGAAGATCATCATACTTCCTCCAAAAGTAGCTTCCTCCAGCTTCAATATGTCGTTACCCAAAAATGTTGGACACAGTGTTATGACTGCCACGAAGTCTTATTGATCAGCAACCTGAAAGATACGCAATCTGACAGAGGATTAAGAATACCAGTATATTCTGGTATGGGGCAGTGACTGGTTGGATGATGTGAGTCTAGTGATGGGGAGATTGTGGTGCTGCTTGGAGTCTTCCTGTGAGATGATTATCACCAGGGAGTGACAGGTTCAACTGTGAGGACTGAGGTATTTTCTTCTTTCTGGTCAACTTCCTTCTATTTTACCTTTGTGCTGAGAGGGTTTTTGGATTCTATGAGTGAGCATCAGAGCACAGCTAGCGAGACTCATACTGGAATAACACTGGAATATTTGTTACTTCCTTTCTACATAAAACTGTGGCTGCCTTGCTTTTCTTCTTTATTTGTTTATTATATTATAAGTATTAATATTAAACTCGAATACCAAATGAAGTAAAAATGAAGCTATATTAATTTCTTGGAATAACTTCTCATTCCAAGATTTTGTAAACTCCTAAATATATGTTTTTCATTTGTGAACTTGATGAATCAAATAGAAGAAGATAAATAATACTTGCCAATATACCTGAATCTTGGCTATATTTACTATCAAAATATCCACTAAACAACTGAAGTTATGCTTTGCATTGGTCTTTTTCTGTAACATGCAATTCATCTGCTGTTGACTGCAGTCTGTTTTATGTTGCTTACAATTAATACTACCCAAATTTTCTTCATTATTATTGCTTTTTCCATTTAATATATATACATATTGTTCTCTATCTCAGCTGTAATTATCAGCTACTAATGTCCTTTTTATGACAGCAATTAGCTTGCGTGGCGTGCTCACTCTGCCTTGGAAGGTTAGGGCTTTTCAGAGAGAACAGCAATTGCCCTGCATCTACCATTAGAGCAGAACTTATGATCAGGAAAGTTTTCTTTTGTCTTAGAAAGATGCTCCAAAGCCATAAATTTGAGATTTGAATCCGGTCTTCCATAACATAGTTTTACTGCAAAGGAACATTTAGGGCTAATAATTTTTCCTGCAGAACATCTTTTTCAAGAAGTATTCTTTTTACATTGTATTCTTACTCAATTTGCAGAAATCAGTTTTTATTTTGTGTGTACATATAGTTACACTTCAGGAAAGTGAGTTTCTGTTGTTTTGAAACAAATTATGTTGGTCTGGAAAGGGATATTCAGCCTGTAGACCTGCTCCGGTGGATGCACAAAACTCTCGTTGAGTACAAGTACCAGCCCGTAATTCAAAGCATTAACTGTAAAAGAATATTTTATTACAATTCCACACTCACTGTGTTTCAAGTGACATTAAAACAAGAGTAAGCACTACATGCTGGGGTCCTCCTTCTGGGCATTTTGAGGACTATTATGGGCTAGAGATAAGTGAACTTGTTTCCCTTTTCTAATTATTTTGTTTTCCACCTCATGCAGTTTTGGAGAGTCTTAGTTTATCACTTAGTTTATCACATGTTTTAAGATCCTTCCACTGAGCTGACTATAAAAATGCAAAGCATTAGGAAACAAAATTCCAAGACCAATTAAAAATTAATCACCTCCAAATCAGAGTTTTCAGAGAAATGGCCAGTGGAAACAGAAAGGCAACCCAAACTTCCAGGAAGAATGCTCTACTCATAGGAGAAAAAAGAAAAAAAAAATCCCTTTCAAGCTAGGGATACTTTTTTCTATCCTGTCCTGTTCTCTTCTATTACTCCTCTGCAGCCTCCTTGAAAGTTCACATGCAAAGCAGAAGAGAACAATGTGGGGCTACCTCTACACTAGCTGCCTAATGGGGCCCATTTCTCTGAGCCAGACTCTCCCTATGAGCATTGGCTATTCATCACTCTGATAGAATGTTGTGAAGCTTGAAACATGAGCTAGTACTCATCAGAGAGGTATTGAGAAGCAGTTAGGAAGAGAGGTCTGAAACACATATGCCATAGGAAACTGCTGAACAAGAAGAGCAGAAGATGCTCTAAAACCTCCTCTGAGACAATCCATTATCCTTGCTAGTCTTCCCCTGAAAATCTCCGGCAACTGAGTCTCCACAGCCTTCTTGGAGAGTCTCTTCCAGGGCTTTGTGATCTTCACCTTTTTCTCCTAATATAAGCCTGCTGCAGTTTAAATTCACTACTTGTCCCTCATGGACAGGTTGCAGCAAAGCTCCTAGAGAATGAATTGCCAGGAATGCAACATTGGCCATTACAAGTGAGATTGTATGTTTGAAACAAGAAAGATTGTAGATGGCACACTGAACTGTGGTGCTGTGTGCACAGGACAAAAAGGTGTTTGAGAAGAACTCATTTACAAAAATTATTTATGATAATTGGATTTACAGGCATAACAGGTAAGATACTTTGAGGTCAAAGCCTTGATGTCAAAATAATTTTTAATTATTTTAATACATCAGTTAAGTACCTCCATTAGTATTACAAATCCCAAAGAGAACAGAATAGTGACTTGGCGTACAAAACCTAGCCACCACTGCTTTGAAGTAAAAGTGTTAAGAACACGATCTGGTTATCTAGCTGAACTGTGAAAAACTCTAAAAGTTTTTTGCTTAAACTCTTCTTTGGCTGTTGTCCTTCTGTGCCCTTTTTGGTCTTTTCTGTGGAAGTGAAAAGCTAGTCATTTTATCTGTTCAGATATTTTTCTAGCTTCAATTATTTTTAATGGATGTTTGAAGTTCTCCTTTTACAAAATGTGCTGAAAGCTACTCTTACACTAGTAAAAGAAATTATTTTTTTGCAAGCAAGCTACAAATGCCAGAATTTGTAATAGTAAAAAGGACTGAGTTTCTGAATCTGGATATCGGTAGCTTTGCAAACTGCTTCACAGGCCAATGTCTTTTATTTAGGTTTGTTGTTGTTGTTGTTTTTTACCAGAAGCCAAGTAGTCCACAATCTGCCAGCCCAGTAGAGTAAACAAATCTGTTTTTCAGTGTTCCCCTTGTCAAACCAACCTCTATCTGAAATACATGTTTATCTCAGATGAAATATATCAAGCCTTTGAAGCAATAATTATAGCTGTCTGGTCACATGGAATAAATCAGGTTTAGATCAGGATCAGCAACAGAGTTCCTAAAATACATAGAACTTTCAAATAGGAGCTGTGTTTTGAGATGAACACAGACAAAATAGCAGTGAGCCCAAATACACGAAACGCTATATGCAAGATGTTAGAAAATACACAGAAATCAGAAAGTTGTAGAAATCTCTATAGATCTGGAGAATCAGTTTTCTGGCTTCGTGCATTGTTCTCTGGCAGGTGGGCTGATCACCTTGGCATCCACCCTGTACCTTTTTCATGGTATTCAGCTGTGGATCTGAAGAGAGAAGGAATCTTCCGTAGTGTGCCTGTGTGTGAATCAAACTCCCAAGGGATGCTGGAATGCTTTGACAGAATTTCTGTGTTGCAGGAAAACTAACTCTTTCTAATAGCTCTTCCCCAGATGTTAGCCAAGGAAAATGCAGTGTAGGATTGTATTGAATAAAATCTCTCTACGAAATGTGGAGCAATAGGTGCTCTAAATTGTGGCAATCTGAGAATGGCACTACCAACCTTAAGGATTTTTTTTTTCTTTTTTTTTTTTCTGATCAGTTTTTAATGTTTTAATGTGTCCTTGGGGATCAGCACCTCTACTACCAAGTGCCTCCTGCAGCAGGTTATGGAAATGCCTTGGCTAAGGGAAAAAGTTTCTTAAAGTGATCCTCACCTTGGCCAGGGGTCAGGATCTGAAACAGCAAGGTGAAAATATCTGATGGGAACAGGTTGCATCTGAAGGGCCAGTGGAGCAGCTCCAGCCTGTCAGAATAGGCATCATGGCAGTGATTCACAGGAGACTCCAAATCTTTCAAAGCCTGTTGGAGATTCTCCAGATAGAAAACCTCCCTACAGAGAGCCTGTCAGCCTAGCAGTGATGCCAGGTAAACTGCCCAGAAAAAAGCCATGAAGAACCCTAAATAACCCAAATATCACAGCCTGGTGTGTAACTCCCCGTTCTGTTACTGGATAATTTAGAAGAAAAGCCAAGACAGTAATCTGATGTCAAGACTGCAGAAGAAATCAAATCATGTAGTGCTCTTATGAAACAAGGCTTTTCCCAACAGAAAAGGAAACCAGAGAATTTGAGTGAGATTATATGCAGTGATCTTTCCTTGGGAATTCATCCTTAGGATTTATTAAGGGACAAAAACTGCCAATAATGTTTTTGCAGAAAACACTAATAAGAAAATTAATGAAATCTGGTGAACCAAGATGATATATTTCTTGAAAGCAAAAGAAGAGATGCTAGGAAAATGCACTTAGCATCACTCCACAGGCTAACTTAGCAGTATTAGAATTTAGATTATTTTTTAGTATATCTTTTTGTCTGCTGAAGTTTAAACCTACCTCAAACATCATAGAAAATAGTGCAAAAGCAAACAGAAATAGAGGATTTACCCACAAATATACCCACAATTTAGATCCTTTTAAGTTACTTTATGTATTTTTTTACCTGAGAGCTGAGGATGTTTTTTAGTCCAAATATTTATTCGGTTATTTTTTATTTTTATATAGAATCTGTCTTAATGGGATAAATGATAAAAAACAAACAAAGACCTCGAGATTGTTGTATTTTCTTTATAACTCCGGAGGTTCAATTGGCAAACAGTGTTCATTATGAATTATTTTGAAATAAATACAGGATTTTTAAAAATTTGTCAACAAGTTTTCCTTTTGATTGCTAACAGCTTCATTTTTCTACAATATTAATGTGCAAATAACATAATTAATTGGTGTCAGTACAGAGATGTACTTAACTAGACTCAAAGAAGAAAGTATATGGATCCACTACAAATAGATTTTTCAGACTAATTAATGCATAAGAAAAACTAAAAACAACAAACCAGTGAGGTTGGAAGTCATGTTTGTCATGTTTTTTTCTCTTAAAATAACTGCTGTACTGAGCTACAGGTTGAGATGACAACTTTTAATATCAGTGAAACCTTGTTTTTCAATCTGTAGTCCACACTTTTTGTTCCCTGTCAGCTCACAATTCTGTTGCCTGCTAATTCTGAAGGCTGGCGGCAAAGTCCAGTTCCTTCTCTCCACACCGCTGCTCCTGTAGCAGCCACGAGGCCATGATTCAGGGGGCTCCTGCCCTGCATGGACTCCTTGGGTCCTTGTGAACCCTTTGCACCAGATATGAATGCAGCACACAGTGTTTCTACTGTAGCTGTGTGCCCATGCAAACTAATTCCAAATGTTTGTTTCTTTGTTTATTTGTTTTTTTCTTCTGACTACAGTTTGCCCTCTACTGTCTTATTTTCTTTTCCACATCACTTTTTGTTATGTACAGCTGAGAGGCTGGTTTTGACTTGGTTAGCTCCCTTTTTGCAAGATTCTTAATTGCTACTAATTTAGGTGTGTTCATACAGATGGAATGATCTGAATTAGAATTGCTGCTTAGATCATATGAGGTCAGAAAATTAGCTGAAGAAATAAATTGAGTGTCTCATCATCTAAAGCGTTCTCAGATAAAGGGGGAAAAAATAGCTGATGTGCTTTAGGCAGAAGATTTTTGCTGTTCTTTGCAAAAGAATCTGTCACAGTTGGACATGCAATAACATTCCTCTCAGCTGGAAGATTAATATCACTTCACCTCTCTTATACATTATTCTCATCTGCTGTGCCAAACTGAAATTTGTTTCCATGTGCCCTGTAAGGAAAATAAACTTTTTTGCCTGTTATATGAAGAAACTTCAGATTAACCAATCTCCTGTGCAGTTTTACTGCACGCTCATGTTCATAGCTCCTTGGCATGTGACTTGGAAATTTTTGTATTTTTACTTTGTTTTTCATTGCTATTACTTTTTTTCAAGGCCTGATTTTTATGGATTTCTGTAGCATTCTGTAGCAAGAAATTCCCATTTACTGTGGGAGTGGCAACGCTTTATTTGAAATCTTCTGATTGAAAACAACAAAAAAGTTCCGAATACTGTTCTGAAAAATTAATATAACTTATATTTATGATCACTTTCCCAAAGTTGAATAAAAATCTGATGGAAGGTGTGCTTCAATCCTAAATGATAAAATTGAGATTTCTTCTATGTCTTCATTTAGGGTGTAGATTATTCTGTGATCCATATCAAAATAAAAGGGATCAAAAAAACAAGCGGAGTTGCATGGGACTAGAAGTGCTTGTATGTTTGAAGCTAAAATCTGTAGTCAAGAAATTGTTACTCATTTTTTCAACAGTTTTGGGCACAGGGAATTTACAAAATAGTACAAGTTTCATTTTTATCAGTGTACCTTTAAACAACTAGACATGTTTGTCACTAGAGGAATGACCAGGGTACGTAATATGACACATTCTCTCAAATCTGATTTATATGTTGAAGAAATCTAAAAAATCATGACAAAAATACGAGTATTTTAGCAAAATGCCTGCAGTAGGGAAGAAGATAGAATTGAGTACTGGGTTTGTTTTGACAGTTCATATTCAAGTTTGCCTTATGTGCGGTGACGCACACTATCTGTATTTGCAATGGTATATTTCTTTGGGTGATGCATTTTATTACCTTTAATTGGAAATAAGTTTTCTTCTCGCTTTTCCAATGTTTTACCAAAGAGTTGCTTCTATTATTTAGTCATTTTTTTTGTTTGAAACAGTATATTTTGTATGTCAGAATACAGAAGAAATGTGCTTTTTTGACATGCATTTTTAAATCTAGGTATTTAAGTTTGAATTTAGGCATCTCAGACAAATGCATCTTTCTTTTCAGAAACGAGGAAAGTCACAACAATAATTGGATGGGAATGATAAACTTGCAATGACTCCTCAAAATTGAACAGTAAGTTTGAGAGTTCTGTTCTTGGTCAATAACTCAAATCATAGAAGACCACCACAATATGATTTATTTGACAGTTACTGTGATTTTTTTTTTTCCTTTACTTTTCACTCATCAGCAACAAATCAGCATAACACAGGTGTTTGTTTTCTTTTTGTCTGGGTACATTCTCATGGGTTTATTGCCTACAGCCAGAAATATACACTGGCTATATTTGTATGGCAGGTCTGCCTTTTATTTCCTCATTTTGGCTATCTAACAAACTTCACCTTTATTATTAGTGATGACAAAAGTCTGCAGATAGGTTTGTTGTTGATTTCATTTTCTATTAAAGAAATTAAGGATTTGGGAGTGTACAAGTTCATAGTGAATTCATTTTTATCAAATTAAAGAGATGCAACAGCAGTTAATACGAAACCATCTTATTAACAAGCCTGTAGACGAATTTGAAAAAACAATCTGGTTTTGTTTGTTGATTTTTTTTTTAACTGTCTCAACTACTGATAAGCATTTACTTACAATTATTTTTCTTACTCCAGCTGATTGCATAAGTAATTGATTTTATAAAAGGTTGAAACATATCAAATCAGAAAACAACCATCAAAACAAATTTGACACACTTCCAAACTCACACCAAGTAAACATAATTTCTGTCAATTAGATCTGTGAAATTTTATGTTTAGGCCTATGATAGGTAGCCCATCTAAGTGTATTGAGTTGTCCCTCAGCATATCAGAAATATACCTCAGATTTAGCCAGTATTTGGGATGTCATAATTGAGTAAGTACGAAAGTAAGATGACTGTGTCATTGATCTCAGTTTTTGTTCAGTAACAAAGGAATTGAGACATTTCCTATGGTGCAGAGTCTCCTCACTTCCTTCTTTCAACCTCTGAGGGTCTTCAGATCTGTATCTCCTCTGTCCTATAAAATACTTCCAGAAAGAGATTGTTCTATTGTTCTGAGAAGGATCTCTCAGGTCCCAGGATGTTGACGTTACTATTTTTTAAGTTTTTTTTTTCCTTTTGGTGATGGCAGTTAACCCAGCTGTGTCCACAGTATGTAGCTGATGCAGATGAGATTGCATTCTGTATTTTATTTGAGGGCATCTGACAGGGTGAAGGTAAGCAAGATGCTGCTCTTTGGGTCAATGTGGTGTCTCTGGAGTACCAGGCCTCGTGGCATACCCTCAACCCAAACCTCTCCCCTGCTTGGGCAGTGCCAGAATGCCACTGTCTTTCTGGGTTGCTTTCCAAACTTTTTACTGCACACAAAAATTACAGTAACAAAGGAGCCTGAAAGGGTACTAATTTTTCAGCTAGCATATTTTTCCTGTTCCCTGTTCCTTTTTGCCTTACAGGAAAGTACATTAGAATCCCAAAGTGATGGAACATTAAAAAACCATCTGGAGATCTAAAGCAATTTTAATATAAATAGTTAAGATAGCATTGATACATGACCACAAAGACAGATATGATCCATTGTAAGTCTGGCAGCTAACCTGCAGTAGTGCTCAGGAACTTAGAACTCTGATTTGAAAAAGAAATCTCTAGATAGCTAACTAAATACAGGCTAAAAATGAGAGAAACTAAAGTTTAGCTGCATAGAGTAAGACTATTTAGCAAATACTTGTGTTCTATTTGAATTATCCACAAATAAACATACCTGCATGTGTTAAATAAACGGAATGAATGTGATGGATATGATGTATGTATAGATATGTGTACATATATATAATATTAAGTCTATTCATGTTTTTATGTTTTTTTCCAAACCATAAACACTTCCTAGTTGTTATTTTAATAATTAACTATGTGGTAAATTTTTGGCTTTTAACACCTTAAAAATGCTACTATAAGATATAAAATGTGATATAAAGATATAAAACATCATCTCCCACAGAAACATGATGGAACTGTACAGATGCTTTCCTTTCTGTTTCTTCACAGAAGAGCAGTTGTCTGTTTAAATGGAGTTAGAAATTTTCACTCCTTTTCACGCCCAATTACTTTCTGGACTATTCAGTGTTCGGCACATGGCAGTGTGTGCTGTGCACCTGGCTTCTCTCATTCTCTGGTCCTTGTGCAAAGGGACCTTAGGAAGAGACATGGACTCTGACACCATTCTTGTGTTCAGCCAAGCCATGAACATGGGAGACCAGACTGCACACAACTGCTGCAACTGGATTATGCTGGAAATGCAGCCAACCTCAAATCTTTGTGTGATCATTGTATCTGCCACAGGGATGCTCTTCTGGCTTTATTCCACTAGATTACTGTGATGAGTGTTATAACAAGCAGATTTAAAATCAATAAGAAATTCTCCCACGGAGCACTTGGGGCTCCATTCCTTGGATTAAGAAGACAGTTGTACAGCGTCCTTCACGATCAAGCTCTATGTCAGGACAATTCCTGCCAAAGTCAATGGAGTTGACTTAGCAGAATTTTCAGCTCTGCAGTTTCCAGCATGACACCCATACAACACACCTTTTCATCACTCTGTGAACAGCTGACACGAACTGTTATTAGAGAATCTCAATTTCCCACAGTCCTTATATATGAGCACTCCTCTGTATCTCTACAAAAAGTCTCACATCGCACTACATCGCACTATAGAAGTTACAGTATTTTTTTTGTTTCATATTATACTTCAGTATTTTTACTCATGTGATTTCACTTTTATGAAAAAGTTATTTAGGCTGTACATAAACAGATATATTTATTTGGCTTCAGTATCTTTTAACAATACACTTCTCTATAGCTGTTGTGAAATGAACTAAATAATTCACCCAGAATTCATAAATCATTGAGAGTGGCAAAACTTCCTTGCTTAGCTGTATAGCAAATTTTTATTTTGGCTACTTTATTAATGTAGCTGCTATTCCAATCAGTAAGAAAAGCAAGAACCCTTTGGGACATCTAGGAGATCAGAAAGTTATAAAACTATTCATAGTAGGTGTGTGACTGCAGCATAGTTTTGCCTTCTACTCAGTCTAGTGATTATTGGACACAAGGAGTAGAACCTTGATGGAGAAAAAGACAATTAAAGTAAGGGTAGAGTTGTTCAGTTATCTACCATACAGTGAGATGGGGAAAATACTGCCATATACATATAACATATTTATGTATATGACATTAATTATTGATGAGCAATTTAAATGTCTTTCATCTCTCCTGAAAACAAGATAAAACTGCATTCTAAAATTAAACTAATCCAATTTAAAATGTTGATAATGTTTTCTACTCGAGATCTGTGTTTGTTAAACACACTTTTAAGATCTCTTAATGTTTAATTCTCTTTCTGAGTTACTCAGAATAAAAAAAAAAGTTTTACAAAAAGATGGTACAACAATGTTTGTCAAAGTACTGTGTCAACATTCTTATATGTTACAAAATAGCTCTTACCAAACAGAAATTTTCTTAGAAAACAACAAAATCCAGAAATCGGGGATCTCTATTCCTTTTTTCCTTTAAATAAAAACAACAACAACAACAACAAAATATATATACATATAATATAATATATATATTTATATATATATATATAAAATCTTTTTTAAAATGAACAAACTGAAATGGTGTGTATCAAGCCCTTGAAAATTCTTATAACTTCTGTTCCATGATTTTGTTTGTTTGCATTTTCCTTACATTTAACAGTTAAAATGAACACCTGGGCTTGCGTAATATATTTCAGGGCCAGGGGCAGTTACTTACTAAGCTGTTAGGTGGAAGGCAAGCTAGTGCAGTTGCTTACTAATAGAACAAGAAGACTTTGGGGAAGTGATGTTTTCCGTGATTACCAGGAACTTTTCTTCCTGCATTCCACCAGGATACCTTCTGAAACATTTAGAAATATTGCATAGACATTTGTGTAAATTCAGTGTTAGATTTTGAGCTCTGCAGACTAGCTCTGCAGCTCTGGTAGCCTAGAAGAGTGCTGCCCAGAAAATGTTCTCTGTACAACTCCACTGACGTAGTTTGTTCATGATCAGGAAGAAATGAGCCTTGGTAGCAAGTCAGTTAATCACTGAAATGTCTCTTATTTGCTGGAGTTACCTATGAATGTACCAGCTGCAGTCATATTGACTTGGGAAGACACCCAAATATACATATATTTATAAAGTTCCTGGATGACTGTAACAAGAGTGTTTATTTTGCTTCATATGCATCCTTAAGCATGCATTATATGTCAGCAACAATCTGATGCCAGTAATATATTCAGATCTTTAACCAAGGAGTGTTATTTGTTATTTGTAGAATGTACTGCTGGCAAACATCCCAGCCTACATAAAATATTTCTTTGGAAAATCTTGCAATAAAAATATTCCTACCTCTTTTGTTTCACCAGGAATACAGAGACAGAACTCATAAAAGTGGAGGCAAGAGAGCAGTACCTTTGGAGTTGGATTCTTTGAGGCAGATTAAATAAATGCTCAGAAGTGAGATAGAAAGAAACCAAAGGGAATGTATCCCTTTCTAAACTTTTTCAAATGGCTTCACAGTGATGGTAAGAGAAGAATTTGTTTATCTATTGCCAGTTTAAAGTACTAAACTATGCAGAAATCAAGACACAAAACTCAGAGATAAGGCTGTAATTATGTCTTTTGTCCACTTTTGTCTTTTGTGCACAGTATGGTATATGAAATCACTTGCTGTTTGGAGACTTCTGGATCCTCACTTGTTATGTTAAGCTACAAAATAAATTTTTAACATGACCTCTGAATTTTTCAAACCCTAGTTTGTATCGTTTGTATAATGAAAATGCAGAGTGATTACTTTTATTGTTCCAGTGTTTCTAAATAAAAATATATGTGCACAGAGAGGGGAGAGCAAAAATGGGAAGATGTGCAAAATTATTGATAGATTTTAGAGTGCTCATCTAGTCAATTGCTCTAAATTGGTGTGATTGAATGGAGTGGCCCATATCTAAGTGAGGTAGTCTTGATTTCAGGCTTATTTGTCCCCAGATCAGAAGAGAACTTTGAGATTATCACCATGAGTAATAGCTAAAACTTTTACTGCCAAGGATTATTGCAGAGCCATAGGCAGAAAGCCTGGATAAGAATAAGTCCAAATTTATCACATTTGGCTCTGAAAGGAAGGACAATCTGCTGAACATATCCTAGAAAGGATGTGACTAGGAAGATGACTGCCTGAAGATGTGCCCTCCAGACACTCACAGATCATGGGAGTGTGGGAGAATGATAAGAGGGAACATGACTATGAAATGTGTTAAACATTTGAAATAAACGAGACCTAGACCTTCTTCTTCCTTGAAGAAAAGAATCAAAAGTAGAATGGGTGGGAGGTATGGGAGAATTTGTCAAACAATTTTACAAAGTTTTAAATATTTTGAAGTTTTTAGAAAAGCAAAATAAAAGCTATAATAAAATAACTGTAATTTCAAATTCAATAAAGTATATATTGAAAACTGGCAATACCTTATCACTTTGTACTGTGAGATTAACAAACAGAATTTGTAGACAGCTAATATCATACCAGCAAGGTGCCACTTTAGACACTTCAAACCTTCCATCAGTTTTAAATGTGGTGGGAAAATAGACCTGCTGAGGAGATGGAATCTGGAGGAAAAGTTTTTGAAGAAAGCAAGATGTATCTTAAGCTTTTATGAGTATTTTCAAGGGCAGAAGGAGAATACTTTAAAACTCAGGCTTCAAAAAGAGAGTAAAATTAGGGGCAGCAAGATTCAAATATTACTCAAGGTTAGTCAAGATTAGCTGTATGATGAATGTTCCAGAGAATGCTTCATAAATCAAGATAACTAAGATAAATGAAAGCCTAATTTAAGGAGTTTGCTGTCTCTGGATCAGAACTGGAAGGAACCAAATGCCTGACTGACAATTTATGAGGTACAAGAGCAATACCAGGATCAGGGGCAGATCTGTACAAAACCAAGATTCCAGTTTGGGATACTGTGAGCAAAGTGCTACCCTTCTCCAAAGAGCATAGAAAATAATCAGCTGGGAACTGAAGCTGGACAGCATCATTCATTTTTAAAGACATCCCCTCCTGCAGAGAGGAGCTTTGGGCTTTTTAGACTAGTACTTTGCTCCCCTGTCTGTTTGCTACAACCCTACTCATAACTGCACTTTAGTTACTAAACTTTCCTCTCATTGCACATTCATTCCTCTTTTTATGTTTTTTTTCCTTTCCTCTCCTAATTATCTGTTTGAATATCCAGAGGATATGATCAGAAAGGTCTGGACTCCTTTGCCTACATGTTATGCAAAAATTGAGGAGTTCTGTTAAAGAAAGCTAAAAAAATGGGTGAAAAAAATTGCATTTTTAAAGTCCTGTGAGAGTTTCATGAGAACAGGGAGGGGAAAAAATCCTGTATTCTGTGGGTAAAGTGAAAGTTCTCAGTGAAGAAAATCTGTAATGCGTTGACTTTGTTCAACAGATCCAAAATTCTGCTGGAGCAGTTGAAAGTCCAATGAAAAATGGTAATACTGACAGCGTTTGACAAATCACTCAGGTAAAGATCTTCAGACCAAGGACACTAGTTGCATGAAACTTGAGGAAGAATTTGAACCGTGGTCCAGGTACAGCAGGGGGAATTAACTCCATGTGCCTTAAAAAAGGTAAACTGGCGTGCTTAAAATCTGGGGTTCCTGGGTATGGACTGCATATTGTGATTAGATGACAACTGCTGGGAGAAGGTGACAGCTAAGTGACTCTTGAGCTTCTCTCAAGTGGGGTAAGACTGATTTGGAATTATAGTCAATGTAATGAAGCCCAGGGAAAATTAGTCCCCACAGTCTAACTACCTAGATTTTACAAATCAGTATTTTACTCCTTTTTTTTCTACCTTCTCCACTGCTTTTCCACTTTCTTGTCCTGCAGATTTCTATTTGTTTAAAATCACTGCCAATGAGTAGGAAAGTATAATTCACTGAACACTTTGTAGTATAATTTAGTTCCTCAAATTTCTTGTTAGGTGCTTCAGTCAGGATTACTTAATTTTTTCACACTTTTTATGCAGGAATCACTTGAAACTAAACTCATTCTTTTTCACTACCCAGAATGCCCAGCAATAAGATGTCATGTCAACCTAATGGAGTTAAGGCCTAGGTATGGATGCCCAGTGACATTCAAGCCATTATTCCTTCTTGCCCATTATTCACAAACATTTATAGTAAAACATTTCATTGCACTTATTAATTTGTAATAAGTAATGGTAAACTGGGTGTTGCCTTACTCAAGATGAATATGAAGGGGAAAAAACATTGAGTAACAATTGTCATTACAAAGATATTGCCTTGAATAACAAACAGAAGTTATCAGAATTCATCAAATAATTGATAGCGCACCAGGCTGCATAATTTCCTATGGCTGCTTGCTTTGTCCATAGGAGTCTTAGAAAAATGAGAATTCTCAGCAGAAATTCAGAACACACCTGTCTCCTCCAGGACATTTCCACTTTCTTTCCTTCACCTCACCCACAGTCATGTATCTCCTTCTCTAATGAATGTTAATTACAAAATCAGGAAATATTCTGACATCATCAGAACAGCATGATTAGGCATATAAATAATTTAGTTTAATTAAATCATTAATCAGAAATAAAGCTTGTTTGCAGGATGTTTTAGGGCCTATTGCCATGATATACCTTTTCTTCAGCTTAAGAATTACATTCCCTATGCATTCCTTCCATGCATTTTTTCCCCTCCTTCAGCTTCCTGACATTCCTGTATCTCCTCCTAGAGTCTGTGGGACTGCAAGCTGAGCTAGACTGCATAAATGACTGTCATTGAAAATGAGCAAAAAGAAGACAAATAACACTTTAAATTTTTTCTTTGACATCTGGATTTTTCCTGGGGTCCAACTTGCAGCATGAATCGATGAAAAGTTCCAACATTACAGAGAAGTTCAATGATACAAAATAGCACAGAGAACAGGAATAAAGAAAAGATGAAGAATTTTACAGGCTTGTCTTCAAGAAAACAGATTGTGGTAGTAGCTTATTAAACATCAGGCACAGATAATGCACTCTAAAAGGAACTATTTGAAAACAACATCCCAAGTTATTTTTATATGATAACAGCTGAGGAGAGAATTCAGTAGGATGAACAATGAAAGTTATCTCAGGTATAGACAAACTTTGGCCATTTAGTGTACAGGCAACTTATTTCAGACTACAAAATAATTAAAGTCTTCTGTTCCCCAATCCTCAAGGTTATGTCAGTGGGCAGTTTGTCCTTTATGAAAAATTAATACCTGCCTTTCCAGGATCTGAACCTGTAACACTGAATATGTCATTTGATTGCTATGACTTAGTTCAGCAATTGCTATGTGCACGCTAGTTGGCAATTTGGGGATTGATTTTTATTTTGAGCTTGAAATAGAAGAGACAAGGGGACTTACATGTCATGTAATGCACATACACTCATCCACCCATCCCCATCTCATATCCCTGTTGGATTATTCAATGGTTAATGCATTACAATTGAACTGTTTATGTTTATTAGCTATGGAATATTGCAGATTACATTACAAAATTGCTGTACCATTTAGAAATAATTCCTTTATTTTGTTAATTTAGGTAAAAATTTGCAATTTTACATTTTACAGATGTATAAACACATTTTATTACATAAATGAGATACAGAATGTTTATCAAATTTCAGATTATCATGAAAAAGTGTAAAGATTTGATTCTGCCAGCCCGCTGGCAATCTTCCACATTCATGTTTTCTGCCTCAAGTAGTGTAATGAAAGACAATGTTAATGGGAGGAAACAGGTGAAAATACAGTAGAGATTATACAAGTAGTAGAAACAGCAGATGTTACTAAGATGAGGAAGCCTCTCTGACACTGCAGGGAACCTCCCACAAATAATGTTATTTAAAAATTAATAACCTAAAAATGATTAAGTGCTGTTCGAGTTGCCCTTTCAGAGGGAGGCAGTGTCTGAAGTACATCATAATCTCTGCTGGATTGAGAAAATACAATAGCTTTCTTGTTTGAATGCACACTTTAAGGTAGAGGATTAAGCAACAATCATGCAACATATTTAAAACTGAACAACTCTGCTAAATGTATTTTGTATAAGTTATAAATATCAACTGCCTGCACGTGGTACTAATGTTCCACTTTCCAAAACCTCTGCCAACAGTGTCACTCTGAAGAGAAACTAGCTGTGAAGCATACAAAAAATAAGCAGTATTGCCAGATCCTGTTACCTGGGCATTTACAGAGATCAGAATTCTAGTGACTTTTTTTGCTTACTTTTGATGAATCATATGATTTTAACTGAAGGCTAATAACATCTGTACTATTACTCCTTCCTAGGAAAGGGTCCTGTTTGGTCACTAGCTAGGCTCCCACCAGCTACTGAAACTGCAAAGCAGGAGCAGCTACTGGGATGAAAGACTACAGGTACTGAATATCCTCGTTTACTCAGAAAAAGTAGAGAAATTAAATTTTTTGCACCTACGCTGTGGTGGCTTCTCTTAAAAAGTTTTCTTTTACACAAGTGACAGAGGAGTGACTGTATAAATTTTATCAAATTACAACGTGATATTCTTGATGAAGACTATGAGTTCTGTGAAAAGATGTAAAAGTTCTCTATGGTACAGTAGCAGAGAATGATAGAAATGAACGCTAAACACTTTTCCACACTTTTTTAGATCATGCAAAAGATTCAAACTCATAAGGAAGACATTTGTAGTCTATTCAGGTTGGCTATGTAGCCTTTTCCTACTCCACTAGATGCGTTCTCTTCATTCTGGTGTCATCTGTAAGATGAAAGAGAAGCAAGAGCTAAGAAATTGAATGTTGTAATTATTAATTGATTATGTTTTATAGCTGTTCTTCTAAGAAAGGAACTTCCAGGGAATGGAATGGGGAGGGACAGTATGGTTCCATACAAGTTTATGCCGTCTGTACACAGCTGTGAATATAGCAGTCTGAAGTATTCATTTTGGAATGTTTATAATGTTGCTCAGCACCAACATGAATACTGAGTCATGGAAAAGACCTTGGCAGTTGATTCAGTTGAAAATGCAAAGGAGGAGAGGTGACTATCCCACAAAGTAGAAAAACCTCATAATTTCTGGTGAGAACATTAGTACATCATGGTCCAATATGCATTCATATTGAGACTTTTCTTCCATCTGTAGTCCACACAAACATTTACAAAGTGAGATCATAAGAAATGATGCAGGCTTCTGTTATGCCACGGGCCAGAATTTAACTGAGATTTATGTGAGAAAATTTTGTTACTTCTTAACCAGAAAACTGCTGCTCTCTGAGGCTGTTTGCCAGGTGACATCAGGTCTAGATCAAATTCAGAAGTATTTATAGCAGATTTTATCAGCCACAACTGCTGTGTGGGTAAGCAGTTAAGAGAAATCGGATGTGTAAAATGAGATTACTAATTTTTTTAATAGTGGAAATAACGGCAAGAAAAATGTTCTGAGAACACACAACTCACTAAAAATGTCAAATTTCCAGTTTCATTTTTTTTTTTTCATATGTTAGTTGACATTAGCACAGGAATATCTATGAAAAATGAAAAGAAAGGAATTTTGCTACCTTTATCTGAAATATGTATGTCCTGAGTGAGACTGCTTTATAGGTTATGGTGTACTAAGGCTGTATCTCAGTCTATACTAAGGCTATATCTCAGTCTCATGAAACACATCTCTGTCAAAACATCTTATGATTAGTTGGGTAAGGAATTGAGAGTATTTTGTATACATCGCAGCTGGAGTAAATTCTTCATTAGGAGAAAGACCATAATTTTAGCAAGTGTGTCTACTGCCAGAATGTAGCATCAAAATATAATGAGCATCATATTCAAATTATAACAAACACAATACATTTAAAATACATTTAATCATAGATTGGAGTCTATGATTATTAGAGTGGAAGTAATATTTGAAAAAAATGTTGCATTAATAAAGTTCTCCTTTTTCTTTGTTTTTTTTTTTTCCCCCTATTTTCTCCAAAAGCCTTCAGAAAAATAGCAACTACAGCATTATAGCTTAATCTTGCAGATCAGGAAGTTCTTAGTAGCTGACAGTGAAAACAATGCAATCTTCTTTACCACCATCTCAGGAAATAGATATATTTATGTATTATACAGAGGAATTCAAAACTGATGTTCATGGCTTTATTTCACTTTAAAATGTTAGATAAAGGGAATCAAGGACAGAATTTACAAATACAGAAGTGAGTGGTGTTGACAGCAGTTTATTCATGTCCCACATGAGTCAGTTCTGTGCTCTTTTTCAGTAAAATGCAAGTAGACACCTACTTTTAGCTTCATTTCTCTGCTGCTGTGGCAGTACAGCTAGCTGTTAGAGTAGGAACTGTCAGGCAGAAAGTCCAGGTTCAGCTCCTGGATCTGGAACAGTTTTAGAATGCAGCCTTGAAGGACTTATTATAATTTCAGGGGAAGAGGCAATCTGGAGATAATATTTTATTTTCTATCCTGCAAAAGTAATGCAAAAATTAATTAAAGTTTGCAAAACAGTGGGAGATCCTGAGGCTGAATATCCTACGGAACTGCTAATTTATCTTTTATTTCCTTATTCTGCTCTGAAAAATTGAAAGCCCAGAAAGTTCAGTTGACACAAGACATTAAGAAAAACTGCAGAAATATATTGTGGACAGTTCTGTTCTCCTGCCATCTAAGCTCTCCGGTAGCAACATCTTCCTTCTATTCACCTCTGCTTCCTGTCACTGGGGAGATGTCTGGTATGTGGATGGGAAATCGTGTCATTTGAAGCTCTGCTCCCAATAAACACTGCAGCTGCATTTCTAAACCAAAACATGGCCATTTCTGATTTCTCACTGCAACAGTCTATGGGTTTATGTTTTCCACTGTGGATGATGGAAAAGTACACTGTTTTCTTGAAATTTTGTCACAAAAAAAAAATGATTTAACAGTTCTTATTACATAGATTACTTCTGTTTTATTTTTATATATAAAAAGGTAGAAAGCAGGCTTGATGATTCTTCCAATGGATTTTGAAGTTGCTGTGTGACAGATAGCAGTAGAGGGACACACTGATACAGTGGTGAGGGATAAGGAAGTGTGCATGAAGCAAAGGTGTGTCACTGAATTCTTCCATGAAGAAAAAACTGAAATTCACTGATGCTTGAATGCTTATTGGTACCAAAGAGTGGATGTAAGCACAGTGATGCAGTGGGTGGTGTATTTCAGCAGTGGTGACAGCAATGTTAAAGACAAGCTACTTTCCAGATGGCCATGCAGATTTTTATGAGCATGGTATACAGGCTTTTGTTCATTATGGGTGAAAATGCATAGTTAGTGGTGGGGTGTATGTTGAAAAATAGTGTTGCATAGCTGAGAATTTTCTCTATCAATTTCTGTTATTTTGCTCTTTGTATCTGTTGTAGTTTCATAGAAATAAATAGGAGGCATTACTTTTTCAACAATCTACTTATATCTAAAGCAAAATACAGTTTAAAACAGTCAGTTTCTGGATGTACATTTACCTTATACAGACGAATGGAAAAATATTTTTACATAAAGTAGTATTGCCAGCTTTGTGGACTCAGTAATTAATTAAGAAGAGTGTGATTTAGCAGAGACCTAGGAGGTGAAACTATACGTGCAGAAAGAGCTGTTCCTCATACAACCCTCCTTTTCTGGATTTACCATTTTAAATAATAGCGAGTTACAATGCCTGGGAAAGAGAATACTCAATACTTTAAAAGTTGCTCACTTCTACCATAATAGCTTTTTCTGAGATCACACACTAAGTGGGTATATCCTGCATTTGGTTATGTAGCTCTGTCATATTATCAATGATAGAGTGAGAAAGAGAAATGTGACTGATAGTGGTAGTAATAAGGCCTGTATGCATTTAGCCATTACTTAGATATGTGTCATTTTCTGAAACAATTTTTTGCTCACTGGAGACCAGCTACTATAATTCCAGCTATTGTGTCAGAAGCTTCCAGTAAGAAATGGACTCTAGAATTTCATAAGGGTGTAGGTGACCAGACGTTCATTTGCAACACCCATACTTAAGAGAGGCTTCAAAGGAGTAGAAGCACTTTTGCTAGGAGTGACCTAGTATTCTTCAAGTGTTCTGGAACTGAATTGATCTTTCTTTCTGTAAACAGATGAAAAATAAAAATAATGCATGAAAAATAAAACCAGAATGTTTTTGTCATTTCATTTCTCTGACTGATTTCCTTTTTGGCTGGCAAATCTAGCAGTTTCTCAGAAAAAAAATCCTCTGTACTCTACCTTACTGTTCTTGGCTGGGAGACTGCAAAACTGATCTCTGAAATTGAATTATCATCAGAAGTGTTCAGAGTCCTTGCTAATGCCTAGAATGTTTTCTGAAATTCTAGAACTGTTCAGGTTTGATTTAAAAAGCCTGTCACATTACACACAGATCAAGCCAATGAATGGGCTTTTAGGCCTTTTTTCCAATCATATAAACTCAGGGTGGCAGGGACTCTCATTACTTGTTTTGTGCATATTCCATTCTCAAGGCTCTTATAGTAGGATAGCCATGTCAAAGATACATGTTAGAGAATAGAAAAAAAGTACCATCAGGGAATTAGGAAATAAATAATGTTCTTGCTAATCTAAGATGACAGTGTTTTACAAAAGAATCTGGCATCAAAAGGAGGGAACAAGCACTGCTGGGAGCTCACTGTTTTTAGAACTCATAGATTACAGCCCAGAATAGCACACAAGAAACTTGTGAGTAATACCCACTGTATGCTTACTGACATCTGGAAGGCTGCCAACATCTTCATTTCAATAATTGCATGCTCTCAGTGATTGTGGTACTGCACAAGAAACAGATCCTCAGAACAGTGAATGGTTTTATTTATTTATTTATGTATTTATTTGAGGGGGAAGGGATTGGGTGAGGGAGGGGTAGATATAAATGACTAAGTATTATAGCAAAAAAGATAACACAATTGAAAACGTAATTCCAGGAATCCTAGTGGGATCTGGACTACTATTAAAAAAAAAAAACAAAAAACAATAATTAGCTTAAATGTAAGCAATCTGAACTGCTTACTCAAATATTTAAATTTGCTTGCTTAAATTTTTTATTAATTTATGGTTTTTTTAAACATTCAGAAAATAAGAATTTACTGGAAAACTCTGCCTCCAGAATATGGTAATGTATGTTGGTTTTGGTGTTATTAAGTTTCTGTAGTAAACTTTTGCTTAGGTAAATTACTGATGTGCAAGGCATCCCTTCTCTCATTTATCACATCCTTTATTTTTCTTCTCACTGGATATATATTTGTATGCAACAAAGCCTGTTACCCATGGAAATCAATTTTTAAATACCTGTGAATGTCTGTTCTAAGAAGTAGGTTGTGTTTGTTCATACAGTTAAGAAACAAAAAAAACACTGCATTATCTTTATTTTAACACAGCTCAGCAAATGTCTGAATTATTTGCTGCTGAGCTCTACATCAGGAAAAGCTGAAAAGAGATTTGGGTATGTTTAAATAATGCAATTTCACTCAGAGTATTCTATGAACATGATGAAAAGAGAGAGGCTAAGTTTGCCAAACATATTATTCCTGACAAATTATTCATTCAAATTTAACAAGCATGCAACAGATGGTTTATTTTGCATGCCTCTGAACCAGTTCTTCAGCCACTTCTAAGAAATGATATGTACTGGGGAGTCTCCATCCCTACTCGTCATGCGAGTCAGATCACTGGAAATGTTTTCCCATAGCTGCAGGCTATATCACCATTCCCTATCTCAGTTCAATTAAGATGTTACACTTTTCTTCCTCCCTGCTTTCCTTTTATCTCTCCTTCCTCTTATGTTTCTACAATACTGTTTTTCTCCACTGTACTATAATGGTCTTGAATACGAATAAGGGTAAAGTTGAGGTAAATTACTGGAGGAAAAGGCTCACTCTGCGGTGTCTGGTGTCATGTGAACATCAACATTTTTGTGTTCTGTTGGTTCCAAGAATTAGCTATGTTTTCAGTGTTTACTATTGCTGAAGTTTAAATCCACATGCTTTTCATTTGCAAAGTGAAGACCCAATATAAAAATGAAATGAAATCATATTAGCACTCACATGGCCTCTATTGACATTAAAGATTAGAAACATCTAGAAATTAGGCTCATCCAATACAAAAGTTGCTGTTTCATTGTAGTAGTACAGTTGGTTTGATTATTATTATTATTTTTGCTTTGTCCCTCTGCTTTTTTTTGTCATTCATCTCACTTGGAGGCATTTCTGCTCAAGTTCTTATCTTTCACATTTCCTAGGTTTTTGTTGTTGTCTTTTTTTTTTTTTTTTTTTTTTTTAAGTCTTGATTGAAATTGAGTGAATTTGAAAGAATTTCCAGGTGTTTCAGCATTTAAAAGAATAATTGTGGTGCACCTCCACTGTAAAAAACCTGCATATTTAATAATAATAAATTAATTCAGGATACTTAGCTAAGTCTCAAGGCCTTACAGGCCAGATTAAGTAGCTGAAACAGTCTGCCTACTGTTATGCCTAGTTGTTCAGTGCACACTTATCATTTTGAGAAGTTCCCATGCACTTTTTCAGACTTAATGTAGTTTCAAGGCCTAGTTAGAAAAAATATAAATAAAAAATGTATGTACATATATATATACACACACACATATATGTACATATACACAATTTGTATTCGATATAAATTGGACTAGCAAAAATGTATATATATATACATACATAATTTGTACTTGAGATATAATTTGGACAATGCAGAAAGAATCTTAGGGAATCTTTTGGAGGTCATGGTCATGTATTTTTCATTTCTTACTTCTAATTATTGCTTTATTGCATTACCTACAGTTTTTGCTTGGGGCCATTTTTTGTGTGCATCATCTGCAGAGTAATATTCCTGACTGAGAATGAACTCCATTGCTTGTTACTAGAGTGAATACACAGTGTAATTGCAAGAAGACTATGGAAAACAAAACAAAACAAAACAAAACTTTGTTTCAATAGAGTACTTGCAGAATCACCTACAAGGTGTTGGATTATTGAGTTTGTCAGAGGGTATATGGCAGAGGAAACTTGTTTATGTGATTATATTTTAGATCTAGTTATACTATTTCCAAAATTTAAAATATTTCATATTATTTTTAAAACTAAATAAAAAATTAGTAACAACATCTCATTTTTTTAAAATAAGACATCAACATAATATATAAAAATTCATTTAAAAATATTTATATTTGAAATCTCATAAAGAAGTGAAGGGATTATGCTGCAGGTTGAAGAGTTAACCACTCAACACCTCTCCCTCCACTGGGGAGAAGGGAGGGAAGGAAGAGGACAAAAACAATTGAGACAGGAGAAATGAATTTATTAAAAGGAAGATGAGATAATACAGAATCATTAAGAATAATAAATCAAATGAACCAAAAATAAATTGGAGGAGAGAATCAGCCCGAGTCTTCATTGATAGCCCCTCACCAGCTGGCCTCCTGGAAAAGACAGGAGAACTTTCCCCTCACCTGAAATCAAAAGATGATGCCTCTCAGAGCCAGAACTCGTGCGAAATAGCTGACTCTGCTTGAAGCACAGGAAGTGCATCCAAAACTGGTTTCACATTGTTTTGTTTACTATTTTTTTTTTTTTTAATTTAAGAACATTTTATGACTGAGATGAATGCGTTATACTTCAGGAACAAGGGAAGTGTTCAGTGTACCTGTTTATTTGATTGTTTTATTTGGTTTGGATTTTTGACTTGATAAAAACAAAAGAATGACAACAGAAGCAACTCTTTCAAAATCAAGACAGCATTCATCTTTCCCAATGGTAGCACTTTATGTTGTTGTTGTTATTATTATTATTATTATTATTATTATTATTATTATTAGTAGTAGTAGTAGTAGTAGTAGTAGTACTTCAGCGCTTGAATATTTTTTTCCAGAAAACACTCTTTTATCTCCCGTGGCTTTTGATGCCATTAAAGTTCATTTGTACCCATGCACATGTAAAAGGAAAAAAATGCTAGAATTAACTTACTGATTTGTTAGGTCTAATCTTTCTGTAATCCATATGCTTAAGCTTATCATAATACATCAAATGTGAACATGCACTGTAGTTTAGTTAGATATATTTGAAACAGTATAACCTGTAATATTGGAAGTCGGGGAAGTAAAAGAAATACTGCATCTTGAAGTTTACTAAGTAGCAACAAACATTTGTGATAATAATATTGTTTTAAAGCGCTTATAGACATAGGGCCTGATGTCTGCCTTATTGATCTCCCAGTCTGAAACCTTTATCGTTCCATTTTCCATGTGGAGTTCCATTCTCCATGTTGCTTTTGCTGGTCTAATTTGGAAAATAAATTTATGCATTGAGTACTGAAGAGATGGGATATATTTCCCTAGTGTAGCCTCCAGCATCCTGTTATCCTAGCTACCCCAGTTTAAGTGGATACTGCAGATAAAACTGAGAGCGTGTCTAAGGGATGCAATGCAGTCTAAAGAAGGGTCACTTAGTGGCATGAGGGGGGTCCACTGCTTCACCGCGTACTCTTCTAGGGAGAAACTACTTGGGTGACAAGTTGGGGTGTGAAATTGAAGCACTGATGGAGGATGGAGACAACTAAAAGAATCTAGGAGAAACCACTAGATTGAAAATTGAATTTCTTGTATATATTATTTGTATAAATAAAAACAGTTCCTCTGAGTTTGGTAGTATGCAATGTTCTGTGTGGAACTATATCTCTATGTCCTCTTCCAATGCTAATAAATACATCAGCCTGGGAGATCAATACTTTTTAAATAGGTGAGTTTTTCAGTTTTTGCATTAAGACAAAATGCTGCTACAGTTTCAAATCTTTCCATGTCAATTTGTCTAAGTCAGAAATGCATCTAGGCCAACATTTGTAAAGGTAAGTGATCAGGCTGGCAAACTAAAATATCTTTCAGGAACACTAGCCTTTTTTTTTCTTTTTTCTTTTCTTTTTTGGTCTGTTCCACACAATTCATTCTGTCCAATAAATTTATATTTCCTGAAAAAAAAAAAAAAAAAAAAAAAAAAGTTTGCTTCCATTAGATTTATGTTCAGAACTTCACTGCTACAGTAAAGAAGTAATATGGGAATTTACCACAGTGGAAAAGTCTAAATAGTTGATATTACAAGGACATTATCAAATTCATCTAATTGCTATTGAAAATTCCCAATTGCTTGCAATGACGATACGTACTCAGGGATAAAGAAGAGGTAACTAAAATTTAATTCAGTATAAATATCAAATTCTAAGGTATTCATTAGGAGATGATTAGTATTCCTTACACAGAAGCACATTTTAGCACATCTGACAGGGCAATGTTTCAAACTTTTTTCAGGAAAAGAAATGAATGTCTCATTTGTGGCACATTAAAAAATTCCCTGAGTTAAACTTTTCTTTTCTCTACTAGTGTAGAGATTTGAATATGTGTTTACATTTAAATTGAGAGTTCTACATATTGATGATTTTTTAAAAATTAAAATTTAGACACTACCATTTTCTTTTGAAGATGAAATCTTGCCATAGGTAGAGACTGTACAAAGTAACCCTTGTAACATGTCAGACTGCTCTTCTGCCATCTCTTTTCCGTGACTTGCTGCATGGAATCTGGGCTGATGCTAATCTAGAAGGACAGTCACACCTCATGAAAGAATTATCACTGCTAATCAAATCAGAATGAAACCCACCGCTGTGCATCACTGGAGACATTTCACGTGCTGAATATTTCATGCACTGGGGGCTGTGGCTGAAGATGAAATTCTCTCAACAGCTCCTTGTTGCGTGCAAATATTTACTCAGACACTCTGGTGTGGTTGAACTGGTGTGCAGCAACACCAGGAAGCCTTGAGTGATCCTTATAAGTAATGGTAATTACATGTGACTCCACACATGCTAGGTCAGAGTGACTTGCAGACAGACTCTTGCTCTGTCAACCCTCCCCTTGCCTGCATGATTAAGTGGGCAGTGTGCCACGGGAAATTTGATGCACACAGGATGACAAATGTCTGTTTTGGCTGCTGAGAATTGAACTCAATTGTAGATCTGCAGAAACATCAAAACACAATCAAGGGCTGACATCAAACCCGTGAGCCAGGAGAATTCCTGAGGCAAAAAGGGTTGAACTTGAAAGTACAAGGAAAGTGTGTTTTACTTTATACAGTGGTACACCAGTTTGTTTCTGTTGACTTGTTACGAGGAGGGATAGAAGTAGTAACACTCATAAAAATATGTCTGACTTTTCAGTTATTCTTTACATTTAATCTGTAACAGAGGTGTGGCAAAAGAGCAGAACAACACAGAGCAGTAAGTTCACTTTCTGTTTCTACATTTAACATGTATGTATTTTTTCCCTAAGTATATATAGTTTTGTATATGTAAAAGTGTGCTGAATTCTTCTTTACTCTGACAGTATCTCCCTGTGACATCAGACTGAACTCTGTTATAAATTGTGGCCCAAATGCTCTGCTAACCTGCTGCTATTGTCAGTGTTTAGTCTTATTTGATGACTTTTACAAAAATAACTTCTATGTTGTTACTTGCCTGTTGCTTGTATTTGGTACCATGACAAGTGATGGCAGCAGGGGTAAGTCTGTGTCACGGGGTTATCCTTAGATATAAGTCCGTGACGGGGGGGCACAGGCCCCTGGAAGAAGAGAAGAAAAAAAGGGGTACGAACGGTTTTGCCGCGACCCGGCCGGCCCCGGGCCACGTGCGCTCCGAGAGACGGGGAAGGGCAGAGAGCTGGCCGATAGTTTTAACAAAGAGAAAACACAACGGCAACGACCTGAGGTGGGAGGGTAATTTAGTGAATTTACTAAGTCGAACAAAACGAGAGAGACAAGAGTATCAAAAAATGAGAGTCAAACCACGATAGTGCGAGGGAAAGCACGTGCTGTCTTTGCGGCGAGCTGAGATGGCCGAGCCGGGCTGACGGAGAGAGGCTGACGCTCCGGGTCCTCACCGCAGCTCCTCCCCACTGCCTCTGCCTGCCAGGTCCTCCAGGGATGCTGCCCCCTCGCCTCCCATCAGGATACTCAGAGTCCACAACGGTAAACGGAACTAGAACATTAACTAACTCCCACTGGTCCACATGATGTTCTGATGTGGCATACTGACAGCAAAAAAAAATCACGAAACCACAACAGGCTGTGAAATGGTATTCGTTATACATCTCCCAGTGGAGGTAAGGTCTGTGTTCACTTTACTTTAAAGCCCTAGGACTAGTTGTATACAACCTGAATTGTGTTGTATGTTGTCGCGTGCGATTGAGTCCACTTCCAGGTTGAAAGCATGCCATAACTTTACAACACAAACACATTTTTGAGTAGAGCGTATGTTCCTTTATGCTCTGTGTGAGTGATGGTAGAGATTGTGTTTGTCTAGTGGATTCTACATTAAGCTTATCTTTTGGTCTTCATTTTACCTAGAGCACTTCTGCTGTGGTATTTCTGGTGCTTGCTTACAGCCTTGCAAAGTTTGTTGCTCTTAAGGAGTACAAGTGATGGAAAATGTGCTGCAGAGCTGCACTGATATTCTTCTGGAGCCAGTACAGCTTTGGGAGCTTGACCCTGTAGAAGAATGAAGCTAAAAGATAGGAAGGCAGTTATCCATAAGGTGAAGAACTGTAGGTACAGATTTGCTAATACTGGCCAACTGTTGAGAAGCATAGTGAATTTAGTTTCTATAGTTTCCATTTCTTGTGCTGAGGTAACCACAAAGAAATTTCCTGTATTTCACAAGCAATCACTTTTCATGTGAAGCAGAGGATATCTTGAGAAAATTGTAGTTGGTCTTGCACTAAAGTACAATCAGAGTTGACTTTCTGCTGTGCTAAATTCTTGTAAAGCACAAATGTCTCCTTAAGGAGCCTATCACTGCTTTTGTCATACTAGTACACTGAAGGTGGGGACAAAATACTTGCATGACCACTTTTCAAATTACAAAAATTATTCCTAAGCAGGAGTTCAGGAGTTGTGAACAGAATGTGTTGATAGATTTATTATTTGCTGAATTTGTTCAGTTTATGGAGCTGACCAAAATAATGGATCATTGAAAGCAATTTGAAGCAGATGTGAATACTTGTCAGATAAATTACTTTCATTAAATAATATTACCAGGCTCTAGTCATCCATCAGGAGACTGATGTCTCTAAAACAAAGGCTTCATAAAGAGCTCCAAAGCATGTTGCAAAGGGATACTTCCATAGATAGTCTCCAAGCAGAATTTCTCAGAATGCAACCTCTGCTCTGTCTCAATTGTACACTCTGTCATATAGTTCTGATCTTATGAGTTAGTGAAAGCTCTAATTGCTTCAACCCCAGAACAATTGAGTATACATACACTCTTCTGGGTACTGGGGATTAAAGCTAAAACAGCTCTTCCCTCTGTGTACTTGTTTCATCTGCACTACCCAGATAAGTAATAAACAGAAGCATCTGTATGTAGTGATAGTGGCCATAACTGCTTCAGTAAATGCTAGAGATACATGATTAACCCCTTGCAAATAAAACTTTCACGTCCTAAAAAAGAACATCAAACTAGAGGCAAACAAAACCCCCAAAATATCTCTGCAAATATACCAAGCAAGCTCTGAAAACAACTTAGCTTTCTTCCAAGAATGACAGATTTATTTTCTGGATTAAAATGAACAAGTTTGTCATATTCCCAACTGTTGCCTTTCAGTGTACAAACTGCTTTTGCATGCAGCAGCATAAACTCTGCTTGCCTCAGGCTTAGGGTCTTGAGATCTTCCTGTCAGTACGTGGATCTGTAGTGGTAGATGGAATATCTGTTGGTTTCAGGCATGCCGTTCCTCAGGCATGAGGTCTCTCTTGGGGTTTATGATTTCACAGATAGTCTACCTCTGGAAATACAAATTGCTCATTGCAAGCTGGAGATTGATAGCATTTTTTTCTTTAAGGTGTTGCTGATTTTTGAACAGCAGAACTCCCAATGGGACAATGGGACTCACAAAATATATACATTTGTCTCTCCATAAATGCTAGCTGTGGTAAGCAGAATGCTTCAAGATGTGGGCATGATTGTTTGACACTATAGGCAAATCAGCATTTGTAAAGAAAGACTTTTTTCTAAGTGCAGTATGTGTATACATGTACATCATCTTACCACAAAATCTTGGTGTTGCGTGATGTGGCTTTACTATTTCTTCTTCTGAGTAGATAGTCAGCCTCTTTAAATTGGATTGAATCTGAAAGAACTGCTGATTGTCCTTTTTGGTTTCGTTTTTCTTTTTTCTTTTTAATTTCTTTTAAATGATATTTCTGAAGAGCATTTCAAATCTTGCATGTTTCATTATTTTAGAAACCATTTAAACTACTGCTGTGTAAGAAATACAAGTTTTTTTTTTTGAGAATTCTTGGCTTTTTGAGAATTTTTTGCATCATGATCTTTCTCAGGAGCCACTCTTTCTTTTCTGACCTATAATGGTGTAATACAAATTCATTCCATTCATATCCTCACCTAGGCAAGGCTGGATAAGGCTGTGGGCAACCTGATCTAGCTGTGGTGTATCTGTTCAGTACAGTTATCTAGATGGCCTTTAGAGGTCCCTTCCAACTCTAAGGATTCCATGATATCAAGAAGTGTTGAAAAAGTTGTGACGTGTTGTATCAAGTTTCTGTGGAAATGAACTTCACTATTCTGTATTTATTAAAAGAAAATCCTGACACTGATTGCAAGCATTCATAGCATTTTGTTGTGTATAAGAAATAAATGTGTCATTACTCGAGTGTTGAGCAGCTGCATGGAATCCTTTCACGCAGCTGTTTTTAGAGTTTGGTTTTTTGCCATTTGCTTAGTACTTGGGAAGCACTGAGTGGTGGTTCTGGTAAGAATGTGATTTCTACAGATGGTATAACACACAACTAGTTTCTGTTACCTCATGCTTGCATTCAGGTTTTGCTGCTGCATAATGGGTCACAAGGTTATCTTAGCCTGCAGGTTTCTGCTGAGCTCATCAGGACTGTTGCTTGAGTAAGATAATAAGGATAAGAGTAAGAACTGTAAAATGTTACCAAGTACACAGAGAAGGTAAACTGTCTTTTTTATTGAAGAGAGTTCTGTTTATGTTTTTGTTTTTTGACTTATTGTAAAAAGGAACATTCTGTAGACTATTTCATTGCAGTCTTCCAAGTGAAAATGTGTAAGGCTCAAGTTTTCCAACCATTTTCTGGCTGTCTAAGACAGAATGACGTAGCTGCAATCAGTTGTCTGAAATACAGTTTCTTGGAAAAAGTGCACTGAGGAAATCTTACTCATGACTAAAATCTTATAATCAGTAAAAGAAACATTGACGGATGTACATTGTATGTGCTAGACCTGATGTTTAGAGCAAGGTCACTGAGATTCATACTAGCAGCTACATTTCAAAATTGGTACATCTTTGGTAATAGCTTGTGTACATGCTCGATCTAAGCTGTTTTACGTACTAAATATTCTGTACTGTTGAAAATTGGGAATTACAGTCTCTGTCAAATTCATTCACAAAGAAATGGAGGAAAACTGGAAACACCTTTTTTTTCCCCCTTTTTCATTAACTTCTGCAAAACTACTTTCATCTGTTCTGATCGTGGAAAAACAAAGAACATTATTTGCTGGAAATTTGGGGAACAATGTTTGGCCAGTTCTGATAACATCTACCTGCTTTAAAGCATGAGTGTCACCTGGGCTGCACTGAGTGAAGAAGAATTGTCTTGAGCTGTATATAAAATATATAAAGTAGTTAGTGTCTGTAAGTAATAAAACTTTATTTTTCAATTTTATTTTTTTTTTAATTAAAACATTAAAAGGCAGCAACGGAAACACAAAACTAGTGGGATATTCAATCTTTTTTTTGTGAAACCCATGCGTCATTCTGGTTTGATGGAAGAGGCTGCAATTCTCCATGAGTTCTCAAGGTGTTCATCAGACATTCTTGACCTGTTTTCTCTTCATCCTTGATGTTGCTCACAAATACACGTACAGCCAAAAAGCGATGACATGATTAAGGTGTGAATGTGAAGCAAGGGATATCTTTCTCTCTTATAAAAGTCTAGTAAGTACATATCATACATTTTTGAGTTCAGTGTCTGATCACTGTACACATGCCATTTGAAAATTTTCATGTAATGTATTTATGTCAACTGAAAATGGAGTTGAAAATTAACACATGCAAAAAAAGATTATTTTTTTAAAAAAACCTTGAAATCTATTCTCAAATTTACGTATCAAAATGGAAAGCATAGCTGTATAGTTTTTGCTGTTGACAGGACATGTATAGGACAGGACAGCATATAAAAATGAATAAAAATATTTGCCAAAACTTGAGCTTGCCCCAATTTAGGTATTGTTTTGAATATTGTTACAGTTTGAAACATAGCACAGGTAAGTTTCACTGTGAAGATTCACATTCAACTCTTGTAAATGAGCAGTAAAATCCACCAAAAACTCTAAATGTTAAATCAGTGAGCCATTTTTCATCTTTTGTGTTCTGACACAGATTTTCCATTTGATTCCATAAACAGCTAAAAATCACATAATAATGGTAAAAGTTAAATATCTTGTGGGACACATGACTGGCTGTTTTGAGCTGCACGTAGCCTGCAGACAGTGGAATGGACATGCTTGTTTTAAAGAGTGAATAAAGAAATGAGAATGTATTGTGCTCCTCTTGTTTTCTAATGTTATATCTCAGAATATCTTATTTCCTTTTTCTGGGAGGAACACAAGGATACTTCAGGCAGAATCAGAAATAAACTTGAAGTAATTGAAGTCCTGCTTTATCTGCTTTTCATTCCCTAATGGACCTTCGTCCCCCAAAAGACTGAGATGAGATGAGTATGTCCTGATTAATGTGGACTGTTTACCATTTCTGCTGATAAGCTGGGGGGATGCATTAAATCTGCCTCAGCAAGTGGCAGTGAAGTTTCAAATACTAACGAGGACAGCTGCATCTTCATTGACTCCTGAATGTCAAGTGTTTTTAAGCCTCTTCTCAGCTTATGAGACTATGTTGTGATTCAGTTAGTTGTGATACTCTAACATCAAGGGTTTTTTCTGTCTTTTGTGTTGGTGGAAGTACTACTAGCTGTAGTTATGATTATATTCCAGACATTACTTTCTATGGTTTTAAATAGTAGTTTTTGTCAAGCTAGAGACACGTTTTGAATGAACAGTAAAACAGCCCACATCCTACATTGGAATTTGAAATTGCAGAGGTAGACAAGTAGTTGACAATTACATGAGGAAATGATGGTTCTGAATGCTCAGCCTCCTCTGTGCATCACAGATTTTATGGATCAGTATTGCATATGCTTGTTGTCCGAGAAAGAAACAGTAGTGATTACTTGGAATATTACAAGCCCTTGGTGTGCTTGTCAAGGTGAAGGTTTTAGACTGTTTTTCGTTGTTGTTGTTTTCCTGTAGTACTGAAGAACTGCATGAAATTTAGATTTCAAGTGCACCTGAACATAATCTCAATTTGACAACAGAGGGGAAGGAAATAGCTACTATGGCCATTTCTGCTTCAAAATAGAGTAAAAGCAGGTTCAGAAATGTGTGTAGTCCTCTGGTGGTAGACTGCCAGTATTGTCTTTGCCAGCACCACAACTCAGAGTGTCACTCTCCCTTCCAATTCCTCTGCTGCTAAATGACCAGTGGAGCAGTAGCCACCACTCCCTTTATTTTTTCCATACCTCCAGCAGCAGTCTTGCACTTTCCTGACCTTTTTTTGACCTTCATCCCAACTACATTCATTTCCTTAGTGGTCAGTGAACTTTGCCAGCCCTCTCTGACTACTTCCTTGTTTCTGCTACTTTGACCATGTTGAATTTTACTCTCAAGGAAGAGAACAGTTTCCTTCGGAAGACTTCCACTTTTTCTACAGCACCGAGAGGCCTTGAACTGATGCCAAGTAGAGGTTTGTTTATTCCTCCCATGGATGATGGCTCTGTTCATATTAGTGAAACTGTAATGTAATTAGTATTGCAATTTCAGTGGTGCAAACTACCTTACTTGTAAAATACCAATGTACCTGCTTTATTATATATTTATTCTAATAATTCAGATAATCTGATTAGTAAAAATTTTACTTTTAGTAGTGCAGCTACTCTCTTTTGAAATCCACCTCAGTGCTATGTTCCTCAAAGAAAAGGCAAAGTAGACTCCTGATCAAAGATGGTGAGTGCTACTGGATGACCAATCTCTTGCACAACTTTTATGTGATATACATCTTTTTATCATATATTGTAAGTACTTTGAGTATGGCAAGGAACTTCGAATCACAATGAATACAGGGCTCCATTTCAAGTACATTTAATTCTCTATTCTCTATCTTTGCTAGAGGCTAGTTCTACACATATGAAGAAAGGTAAAAAAAAAAATCACAAGGATGTAAGAAAAAACTACCTTATTGGTTATGTCTACCTAGGATGTCTGATAATTAAACATGGATCTGTAACCTCAAAGTATGTTAAGCATTAGTTATAATTCTGGATAATTTTTGTGTGTGTGTATGTTGATCACTTTTAAATAATTTAATGTTTTCGTATAAGGAAGCTCAAACTACTTGTTGAGTGAAAACACATTTCCTTTTGTTGTGAATAAAATGTGTATCTCATGCAAATACTTTTCTGTATAGAGAAAGCAAAGCTGTTTAAACGTTCTTCAAATTTATAAGAGTAAGGTGTGGACACATAACTGTGGGATTGAAATCACATGGAGTTAGAATAGAAGTTCAGTTACCTCCTGGAACTTTGAACTTTGTTCTTGCTGTGGGATCAAGAGTAACCAAAAACACCATAGCTCTTCCTATTGAAATATTGTCATGATAGAGTTACAAAATTTACAGTAGTATGTTTTAGTTTCAGCCAGATACTTCAATCTCTAATTTGGGTAGGTAAGAAACAGGAACACAAGGGGAGGAAGAAGTCCAAAGTCAAATAGATTTTCAACTGTCTCATCAAAATGACATAAGATGTGCAATTCCTGTTGTCTTTTATTTAGTAACTTGTTGATTTTTGAAAGCTTTCACAAGGAAATACATAAAATTAAAAAAAAAAAAAAGAAAAAAAAAAAAAGGAAGCTATTACTTTTCTGAGATCTACAAAAAAGGGATGCTTTCATCTTGTAGCAAAAATTCCTGACATACTGATATATGACCAAAGTGATGTGCATCCAGCTGCTGTGAAGCAGAGAGTTTTATGGAAAAGCCATTCAGTGCACACTAAAAAGACACCTGCTGGTCAGTGCTCAGATTTAATCAATTGGCCGACTCATTGCTGCTGAGTTCCTGCTGTGTGCACATTCCATACAGCATGCCAGCCAAAATTGGGATTGTCTTTGCTCAGCAGGCATTTTACCAGCTGAACTGAATGGCAAATATCCCCCCAGGCAAACCACTAGATAGATAGTAAATGTCAATGACATATAGTATGTGGATACTCTTAATTAATAATTTGATGCTGATAACAGAATAGCCCTTGAACTGAGTTACTGAAAATGTGATTCTGTAAGACTGGCTATGTGCTTTTATATATGTTGATTGGGGGTCAGTATGAGATCTGTGTCGTTTAGAGTACATGTGGATTCATACAAAGCCTTTCTTTTGGCCCAAGGAATTCACTTAGAAATTAAATTCAGAACCTGGGTTACAAAGATCACCTATGTATTCTGGTTTACAGAGAATCTGAGCGAGCCTAGAGTGAATTCCTGCTGGCATACCATATTATGCTGTAGAAGAAAATGTTTCATAGATGATAAAAGTTTACTGATGAGTGCTGGAGGGTTGAGGAGACTACTGTTCATATAAATAATTTGCTCTGAATTATATGTAAAGAGACCAGTGCCCGTGTCCATGAATTTATAAGGAAGACAGCATGATTTAGCAATGGATATCTTTTATTTTAAGGACTTAAGTTTTTAACAGCGAAATCTGCAATATGCCTGTGGTCCACCAAGAAAATGCAAAACAAATCATATAGAAATACTAAGTGAAGGACACGTAGAAAAAAAGTTGCTCTCGCTCATAGCACTGGGGGACAAAACAAAGTTAACTTCCTGAATTTTAGTGACAAATGTCTTGACTTTTTTATACTGTGATTGATTCTTCTAGATTGTCAGTGCTGGGTTACAGTGTAGTTAGGTTTATGCTGTAACATTTACTCGAGATGAATGGGCACTTGAATTATGATATTTATGTTTGTAATAAGTATTACTTTTGTATCTATTTAAAGACAGCAACACCATTCCGAATTGGTTCCTCACAGTTTTTATCTCACTGATTGGACTACTTCAGGTAGGAAGAGGCAGATGAGGGTTATAGTGAGGGGCGGAACACAGTACTCAAGATGCAGCCACATCAGAGCTGAGTACAGAGGGACAACCTCCCTGCTCCTGATAGCTGTACTGTTTCTGATACAAGCCAGAATGCTATTGGCCTTCTTGGCCACCTGGGCACACTGCTGGCTCATGTTTAGCTGAACATCCACCTCTGGTTCTTTTCCTCTGAACAGTCTTCCAACCACTCTACCCCGAGCCTGTATTGTTGCTTGAGGCTGTTGTGACCAACGTGCGGGACCTGGCACTTGGTCTTGTTGAACTTCGTCTCACTGATCCAGCAATCCAGCCTGTCCAGATCCCTCTGTAGGGCCTTCCTACCCCCAGACAAATTAACATTTCCTTTCAATTTGATGCCATCTGCAAACTTTCTGAAAGTTGACTCCAAGCCCTCATGCATCATCAATAAGGATATTTTCATTATGATTATTAACTGCAGTTAGCTCCTATCAGAACTGCCATGCAATTATGTTTTATGTCTATTACAAGGACTGATAAATGTTGAGATGTACAATTGTTTTGGGCTCTTTATCTTTCCATTTACTATCTTCCAATGATCTAAGCTCCATAAATTTTGGACATTAAGTGTTCAATAAAGCTAGGTAGTACAACACAGTAGTTATATTTTCATACAGTTTTTTCTACAAACTAATGCTTTCCTGCAAGCCAGACATTGCACGTACATAGCTAATCTGCTGCACTTTCCAAACTCAAGTGAAGGCTCCACATGGTTTCTTATTGCCAATTCTAACTTATTACACCACTGTGTCTTTTTCACAGGTGGAATATGTAATCATGGACAAATGCAGGCATATGGGTGAAGTTAACATATCCTGGTCTGGGAAACTTACCTCTCAGCAGTAATTAGACTACTGAGATTGCCTCTTAGCCTTTAAATTGTACATTAAAGAAATAATGTCAGTGTCACACCTCAGAAATGTTCAGAATAGCACAAAGGAGTAATATCTGTTCCTTCAACTGTGAGTTTCCTGATGGCAGTAGTGCAGATTGAACAATAATATTAATGACTTTTTGTCTTTGTTTTTGCAATGTAATGTATTTTGGATTTGATACTCTATTTATAACATTAGCACAAGGTTAAATGTGGTTATCACACCTCGTTTGTTACATGTTTTACCCATAGGTGGAAAGTTAAGAGTCTTTTTCTTATTGATTCCTAAGTTGAGCAATTTCAATTTTTGTTTTCATACTTTGACCTCTAACCCTGGGATCCATTAGGACACTGAGACAGCAAGGTGTAGACACATCAACTTAAGAGGGAAAGAATTAAAATGACACAGTCTCCAGCAAGGGATGCATTAATAGATCTGAATTCAAACATAGAAAAGGCAATTTTTTTCCTGCTGGGAAGCAGAGTCCTCAAGAGAGTCATCTCAGACTGAAGAACATGATATGAAAATCAATAAAGGCCGTATTGTGCTAGTGATGTGTCCGGGAAGTGTCATTTTATATCTTGTTAGCGGATATCTAAAGGAAGTTAAAGCTACTTTGCTCATAATAATTGGATAAATCCTCTTTCATCAGTGGTCTATTTTGCTGTTCAAAGTAAA